>NC_071397.1:74885647-76300244 GCF_022682495.2 Desmodus rotundus | reverse complement strand
CTAGCTTCTACCTTCATGGTTTCAGTGTTGTGGTTTTTTTTTCTGTTCTACTAAATTATCAGTCCCTGTAGGGTATGAAGCATGTCATGAACATATATGTTCCTATATATGTATCAGAATGTCTTGATTAGAGCTTAAAACTTTTAAAAACTTAAAAATTTGTAGTTTATTGAAGTCCATCTTACAAACAATTTTCAGTAAGACAACTAAGCCTGCGTTTTTTAATCATGCTGCCTACTTTACAATTACTAATACATGTGTTCGTAACCACATTCTTAAAATCCCAGATCATATTTGATACTATTCTAATTTGAGAAATTCAAATATGAATTTGATAATACTTTGATTGTATAGGAAAGAGAAAATAAAACAGTTCTCTGGAGAAGATTGTGCTTAGTTGCCCCAGGTCCTCACTATGCCTTGCTCTTTCTTCTCCAAAACCAATCATCATATGTTGTGTGGGTGTCTGCAATCTAAAAACAAACAGATACATTTCGTTAAGTCCAAATTCTAGTAAAATGCATAAGTGCCAAAATAAAAATGTGATGGGGGCCAGAGAAGGAAATCACAGAGAGATAAATGATCTCTAAGAGAGAGAGAAATAACTTCATGTCTTTAATTTTCATAGTAACATGGAATGAAAGTACATTTTTAAATCCCTAAATGGATTTATTTTATGTCATGAAATACTCCTCTCTCAAAGAAACTAAAATACCTTCTCTCTTATCTTATCTCTGCTATTAAAATGGGAAATATTGTAGCTTTCTAATGTACAGCATTCAATTTGTAGAGAATTCTTAGAATCAAAGATAAAGCCAATTTCAAAGGAACAGGTAACCATATTAGGATTCTTCTGCAGGAATGTACTTGTTTCACTCAGATTCTCCAGAGGAAATAAACACAGTTAGAATATACAAAAAACCATTCATCATTTTGTTAAAAGTATAAATAATCCACTAGGGGGAAATGTGGTGAGAAAAACCCAAGAGCAATATGGAATGCAAAATTAGCTTGGACAAATCATTACAAAATGTACTGCAAAGAATAATCCTTTGTTCCCCACAGACTGCACAAAGTAACAGAGAGAAATTCACATGTTTGGCGTCTGATGGAAATTTCTCCTAGAATAACAGAAAATAGGAATCAACCTTTCTATAGGACAATTAATCATTTCTTAATCAGTATTATCCTCCAGCTTCTACAAAATATCTTCACATTTTTAGGACTCTTCAAATAGGTACTTTATGGACTGAAATGTGGAATAAGACTTTAAGTCTCAAAAAGTCTCAGGTGATAACCCCTCTACACACACAAACTATATAAATCACAAGAACTAGCTATTCATTAATGAGCCAGATATGTGTAACTGCCTCTGAACCAGCTCTAAAATCCCTTTAGCTCTTGCGTTTGACATGTTTGTTCAGTTTGTGGATTCATGTGGACTGGTGGTATGGTATTTTTCTCAGAAGTCTCGAGGTTCCTAGGCCTTAAGATTATTAGGTCTCCTGGAAAGAGAAGTTTGGTTCAATTTTGCTAACTTGAGAATGGATTGGGGGGTCTGAACAGCTTTTGTCTCTTCAAATAACAATGTAAAATCTTAGATTCAGTTAATACTTACATGACTGATCTTATAAGACATCTGGGCTAACTTGACATGTCTGAGCAAGAACTGAACTGGCCTTGGAAAACTAGAGGAGATAAATGGTAGATCCATGCCTTTTTTCACATACCAGAAGCCACACTTGTAGTCCAAACTCTCATTTCCTCACATGGGCACTTTTTTTTCTGTAATGGTAGTATTTATCATTTCTGTTATGAGCTATTCATACATACAGACTTTATCTAATTCATAAAATGTATGTAATAACTGTTGGCCAGGTATTACTCTAAGCTTTTTGCAAGTATTAGTTCAATTCATCCTCAGTACAATTCTGTGATGTGTGTACTGTTATTCTCCTCTTTTAATTTTTTAAATTTAATTGTATTTTTCCGTGACCAGTTATCCTCCTGATATCTCCCTCCCCGCCATAATCACCACGCTGTTGCCCATGTCCATGAGTCCTTTTTCCTTTTTGCTTAATCCCTCCAGTCCCTAACCCCCACCCCCAGAGCTATCAGCCTGCTTTCCATGAGTTTGTCTATATATTGCTTGTTAGTTCAGTTTGTTCATTAGATTACACACATGAGTGAAATTATAGGGTATTTGTCTTTCTCTAACTGTCTTATTTCACTTACCATAATGTTCTCCAGGTCCATCCATGCTGTCACAAAGGGTAAAGATTTTCTTCTTTTTTATGGCTGAATACTGGGGCACAAAGAGGTTAAATAATTTTCCCCCAAGTCACGTAGTTCCTAAGTAGTGAAAGTGAAATTTGAATTCAGGCTGACTCCAAAGTACATGCCCTTAATCACCATGTTCTCTGAAATTATCCTCCTTAGATATCATTTGATTCTATAATTTCTATACCCTACCTTAGGAAAAGAACAAGAAAAAATACCTGTCAATTTAAATTAATATTTTTGACACAAGTCCACCCTATTTAGCCAACTCCACAATGGCCCAGCTATGAAGACGATGGGATTTGGTTTCTCTAATAATGAATTCTTTTTTTGCTTGTTTTTGATGCCCAAGCCACTACTTGTGCCTCCCTCTTCCTGACGACCCATGCTCTCCTTCTGTAAGGGTTTGCTAAAAGGCCATGTAAGATTGTCTTTACATACGGCATGGTCTAATAGAGCTTGCCTCTCTCTTAGCTGGAACATGACCACTTGCCTGCTAGACCTACAGTGCCTGCAAGACCCCTTCTACCTAACTGGACTGTTGGACTTGGTCTTAAATAGCCAATTTTGTCCTGATATAGTCACTGCCCACTCATGATATCATTTCTCCAATAACACAGTTTTCACTTTCTTCAAACATTGTTTAAGACTAATTGTAACAGTATATTTAACCTAAGAAATGTTTGCATTTGTTTATACAGCAATATATTTGGCATTACATTAACACTTTTTATATTCACTCAGTAAGCTCTCAATAAATACTTGTAAAAGGAAAAAAAAGTAAGGAAGAATTAATGGAGGTGAGGGGAGGTGGAGGGAAAGAGATGGAGAATGACATAGAAGGGAATACTCATTTAAGGAATTGACTACAAGGATAAACCTAAAGCAAATTTCTACTGCTTTTACATTTTTAATTTAGATTTTGACCCTCAAAAGACAATTATAACAATTAAGTCTTTAATTATACCAGTGGACTAACAGAAAAAAATATATATACATATATATATACATATATATATATACACATATATATATATATATATACATACTAGAATAATACATATGCCACCCCTCGTACCGATAAAAAAAAACTTTCATCTTATAACCTGGAATTTCATTTTTAAAGCCCAATCTTTTAAGTAATGATTTATTTTTTTTACCATATCTAGAAATGTTACTCCAAGGGGAAAATGAGATCCAAAAGATAAATGTTAGCAATTAAACTAGAATCTTCTATCTTATACTAGATGGTGCATTTATAAAACCACATAGAAAAATATGAATCATCTTTATGACAATTGTTACAAGAATCATTAGTACTAGTCTTGCATTAAGTAAGAAAATAAATTGCTTTGCTCAAAATTTAATCCATCTATTCCTTTACATGTTTGCTAAAGTGAACAACATTTTATATGCTAGAAGGGTAGCTAAGGACCTAAACTTCTTGCAGCAAACAATTAATATGCTTTACTGTTACCAAATGTCTACATATTGACAATATAATTAAGCTGGATATAGTATAGAGCTTGTTTCATTGTTTTGATTGACCTGGCCTGTCAAATCAAGTCAAAACCATCAAATAACACTTGACATTGAAAAACAATCCAGGCATGTGAATCCTTTTTTAACCTATTACAGTAGGAATTTTGAACAGTGCAAATAATAGAGTAAAAAATAAAGACATCATGTATAGCAATAATAATAGTTACCTTCACAGCAAGAGTTCCTACTTTCCAAGGTCCATGACATCTTATCTTTTCAACTTTCAGTTACACAAGAATTAAATTATCTTTTGGTGTGTTATATATTTACATACTTTCTTTTCCTTTTCTCTCCAGCTAGCCATCTTTTGGATAGTCATCTAAGAAATTACATTATGTCTACTTTTGAAGAAGAGTCCAGTAAAGGAGATAAAACACAAACCAGTTGTTTATGCACTTGAGTATTTGCAAAATATTGATAAAGAAAATGTATTTATTTTTAAAAAACAATTTGGGGGGTTATGATAGAGTTAATTCATCAACCTGTTGAATCCATCAGCCTCTCAACCAACAGAGGTAATAGTGACTTGGACATTTGAAACGTTCATACAACTTGAAAAAACTATCAAGATGCTTAAAATGATCATAGGATCATATTTTTATTAGGTATGCACAGTATTCTTTAATCTTTATATATTTTATTATAATCTAGCAGTAAAACCAGTGTTAGTATGTAACATAAGAAAAAATAGCAAATTTCTTGTATTTCTAACTAGAAAAAAAACATGGTTTCATTTTCTGCTAAAAAAAATTTCAAATCACTACCTTTGCTGTATAATTGGCTCTGCTGGTAGTCTGGTTATGTTTTGTACAGCCTTCACAATATCACTTTATAATCTCTTTAAAAAATCATTTAATTCATGTCATTCTTCTTTAAATGGCTAGCTATCAATGTCTACAGAATAATTCTTTGTCATGACAACAATACCCTTAATAATTTGACCTTAGAAGACTTCTAAGCCCCTTATCCTACTTCTCCACCATCCTGTTCCATTACACAACTACTCAACTCTATGGGTTTCAACTTCTCAACCTCCTATTTCATTATACTTTTTGATTTTTCCAGTTGGAATGCTCCTCACTTCCTGGTAAACTCTTATGTACCCCTTAAGGCCCGATACAAATGTTACTTCCTCTGTGAAATCATTCCCTAATATTCAAGGACGAGTAAGTTGCTTCTTTTTTGCTTCCCCAACTGATATTAATTCATAATTATTATACCATGCATTGAGTTGGGACGTGAATATTTGTTTACATGTGGGGTGCTGTGGTATATCGATAGCAGTGTGGCATCTAGACTCACTTTAAGATACCTCACAGTGTTTTTACGTGAGATGATGTAGGTAAGTACCCCGCCCATTGTGTGTTTTGTTAAATGAATAACTGATAAAAACTTTCACTCCTTTCTATATGAGGAGATAACCTAATATAAAATATTTTACTTTTAAATGAAATTTTAAAAAGAATGCACAAGTGCATAAATGAATCACACTATTTATGTATTCAAAGTTAATGTCTATGAATTACACAATCCATATCTCATACATTGATAATAATGCCACAGAAATTAAAAGTGTAACTTGTCATCCCTAAAGGCTTCAAAATACTTAATTTTTTTAAGGGCTAATAATACATTTTTCACTGGCAACCGCATGATTTTTTAAATTTTTTTGCTCAGATTTTACATTTTTACTTTTGTATTCGGTCTTTTTTGATACCTATGACAATGAATTAAAGACAGGATAAACTATAAAACTAATAAAATGTGTTCTTCTTTGGAAGAATACCAGTTATTTCAAGGAGAAAACCCCACGTGTGGCACATTTAAATGAGTAATAAAAGCAGTACAAAAAAGAGATGAAACAAAAAATATGTTAACCAACCCCCACAGTCCCTTCCACTAGTAATGAATAAATCACTAAACATAAAATAAGCCTAAACTAAGAAAATACACAGTAAGCCATGTCCCTGAAAATAGGTGGATTGAGGCATTAAATGCAGACATTATTACTGATTTAAATATTCAATATGTTTGGTTTCACAGGTCCAGATTGTGATATAATCTTTATGCAAGTTTTTTAAATTTGCCTTTTCTGAACAGTTCGGGAAGTTCCTGCTACAGACAATGGGGCAGGGGCGGGGGCGGGGGCGGGGGCGGGGGAAGGTCTAACCTGCAGGTGCAGGATACAGTCAGCATTTCCCACAGGTGGCGTTTGGGTTGGAGGCACGTAATCAAAGTGCGCATCCCTTGAAATCAATTGTCAGAAAGCCGATTCTGTGTTCGCTACACTTTCACACTGACCGGAAGGCTTGGGAGGTTGGTCGTCGTCCTGAGACCCCGAGGGGAGCAGATGGGTTGTCATCTAAGCACAGGGGCTAGACCAGCGGAGCTCACGTGTCTTCAGCCCGTGGCATTTACCAGCCTTGTTCAGTAGGTGAATTTTCTGTATTACTCACAATAAAATGTCCTCACAAACAGCATGGTAAACAGGGACAAAATACATGTACCTTATACATGGATTCTCTGTACACAACATTTCGTATGTGTGCCTTGCAAATCATTTCAAGAAAACCTTTATTTAATAATTCCAGATGGCTGCTTCATTTTATCATGAAATATATTTCCAAATCTTCAAACGTTTTACCACTGATAAACTATATTGGCAACGATATATGTGATTGATTAAAATTGATGTTTATAGCAGGTAGCCCAAATTACACAAATCTGCTTTGCTGTGAAGTGGTATTAAAAACACCACTCATAAAACTAATCTATCATTTTAAGGGAAGAGTTTAAGCCAATCCAGTAGCTGTTGCTTTTTAAAAAAATTTGACCATGCCCTACCAATATGCTAATACCCATCTGGAATTTAATAATCCATTATAATAATCCAAAGATGCCAAATGAAATGACCAGAGTCTTTCATTTTTTTCCCCCAAAACAACAAGCTGGAACATTGCTAAAGCTTAATTTTTCTCACCTATTTTAAGTGTTATACTATGTTGGCAACTTATAAGCAAAATGTCATGCTAGCCACAAAAACCTCCAAGCACTCTTACACTAGTATCTATTATATACTTGGGTAAGATTGGTAAATGTTTCCCCAAATATCCTGCCCAGTCTAGCTGCTACAACCCAACGCTATCCACAAAGTTTGTATCTAGGGGAAAGCCAAGTTATACAGACTACAGTGATCAGAAAATAATTGACTTACATTGCCCATCTTACGTTTGGTAACAACGTTGACGAGAACAGTGTAGTAACAGGACTGGACAGCAAGATACGTCATCTACAACTGGCTGGTAAGACATCAGCTGTGCCAGCAGCACAGACATTTTGTTAGAACTCATTCTAAATGAAAATCATGATAAAACAAATAAAAAATAACATACATCGGTTTATATTTTTAAAAGTCAGATCTGAATTTAAGAAAACACATAAAACTTGGATTCTTATCAGAAACACTAACAAACTAATATATTTTTTAAATTCTTAAAATTTTGTCTGATGCAATGCTTAAAACATAGTTAATAAGTGTATATCTGTGTGTATAGCATTCATATGTACAGCTATATATATAATTTTGGTGTATATGTATATATATATTTGTATACACATATATGTGGCATTTTGGTTTTATCACTAGCAAGAGTTGTGACATTATCAACAGTTGTGCAACAGTTGATATTGTCACAACTCTTGCTTGTATACTTTAAAGCCTTTTAATGTCACGGGAAAAAAAAAAAGTGTTATTAGACCTGGGAAAGATGGATTGGTTTTGGTTTATAAGATACTGACCATCAAATTTATATCCAAGTACAAGATGTTTTGAAGTTTCTTATCATTTATTTCACTGACTTATTCCACTGCTTGTAGGTAATTTCACATGAATTTCAATATGCATATTGATTGGCTGGTAGGATTTTCTCTTTAAAGCATTTCTTTTAAATGTTGTCTCAGTTATCCATCTAAGAACTTGCAATTTTGCCCTATCAGAGGAACTTTAACATTTCTAGTCACAAAGAGAGAAACACTGGGTACTCCTGGGATCTCCTTTGTACTTACAGCAGGAAGACTCTGATCTTTCTGTAGGTATTCAAGGCTCTCTTTCATTCACTCGTTCGACTTTATCGAGTGCAATTGTGCCTGTTACTACGCAAGACTGTTATATGCCCAATTTTATGATTCCTACTTTATTTTACTTTTGGTTCTCTCCAACACACACACACACACACAGAACATTCCGTTGTACTGACCTGTCTACTCCCCCCTCAGATACACTCTGCTTCTCCCATTATTGCTGTTTGTCACACACTGTTTCAGGCAAGGGTGGCAGCCCAAGCACAGACTCGGAATCCTTACCTTCAAAAAGACTGCAAGCTTCTAAGAGTAGAGACTTTCTTTGTTAAACTCTTAAAATCACCCTCTCAAGAGTTCTTACTATTTCTCAATAATTAGTCTTTGCAAGAAGAAATATGTACAACATATAAGAAGCCAGTGTAACAATATGTTGCATTTGTGTCTTTAAATGAGTTCTACATAATCAACCAGAGCACTACTACATAAAAATATTTTGAGGGTTTTATATAGTATAATATCCCTTTAAATACAATTAAAAATGACTGCTCTGAAAATTGCTAAATTCATAGATCTTCAGTGTCAGCGTTACTGAGATTATTGCTCAGTGGAGCAAATACAATTTCATTTAAGGCACATTCTTTTAATTCTGAATTTGCTTAATGCTATGAGTAATTAGTGTCTCCGGTTTTAAACTAAATCATTTTTCTGTGCTTCTAAAAGTCAAATCTCCCTGGTATCCCAGCTTGTGGAGAAACACCTATTAGTTTGGGGAGAGTACACCTGCATTTGTACTAGGTTCTCTCAAACGTTTAGCATTGTTTTTGGCAAATGGCTGACAACTTAGTTTACCTGACATAGAATATCACAGTCTGAAACCAAGAACAACCAGTAGTATATTGAAACGACCATTATTCTTCCAATGCAAGTCACCTTTTCATTTCACTTAACCCTAACAGACAGAGCACACCCTGGCAAGCACTCCTGGACTATTTCTTAAATTGTTTACTGATGTCCAACTTTGGTACCCAGGAAGGAAGATATTGGAGAACGCACCAGAAGAGATTTCTACTCCTTACAATCAAAACCATGAAAGAGTAAGCAGGATTTAAGAATAAATCAAGAGCCATAAGTTGAAACCCTCCAAATGACATTTTTTTCCCCTTTTTCTTTTATTTGGAGTAAACTGTGGTGATTTTGGAGTAGGGCAAGAGTGAGGAGGAAAAGATGGGCTTCCTCTGCCTTAGCCCTTTCTCCCAAGGACTGATACAGGAGTTTCCTTGAGCTGGACACCCCCATGGTAACCTCATTCAATGTTTTATTACTCTTTATGTCAAAACCTCTTCCATCAAGATTTAAAACTTAATACAAAAAGTACTCCACAGGAAATGTGGAGTTGGCATGGGTGGGTTCTTGTGTGGATTGACGGGAAATAGGTACTGTTGTAAAAAGATATTCATACAATTTCAGGTTCAAACCCATCAGTGAAACTTCCTTCACTCCAGTGAGATAGTCTGTCTTTCCAAATCTGTCAATAACTAATCTCCAGTATTGGAAGTCAGAATGGCAGTTACCTTTGGTGGAGAAGGGGCCAGACAGGGGCTGAGCGGAAGATTGGGGGACGCTGGTCATGTTGTGACTCTCGGTTTGCATGTTTGTTATGATGGCATGTTCACTCTGTGAGAATTCATCAAGTTTCTCACTGAAAATCTGAGCTATTTTCAAATTACGTAACACATATATTTAAGTTTTCTAAAAATAATGAAATAAAATCTGCTGCCAAGTTAAAAACCCAACACTTCCCCTACTGTCAAATGCCTTAGAGCGTTCCCAACCTGAAATTCTCTACTCCGCCAGTATAGAAATGGACTTTATATGTCCTGAGAAGAAAAAAGTAATATATCAACTTGAAATTAATAAAGAAAATAAGACTTTTTTCTATCCTGATATTACAAATGATGTATGACACCTAATATAATTAATACCTAGTGTTATGAATCTTTAAACCACTAGAATAGCATTATAAAATTCCAGCATCTCATAATAACACTCTCCTCTAGGGCAGGAACTGAACTACAGGTAATATAGGCTGTTTCTGTGCTGTTTCTTTTTCTTATCCACCTCTTTCAAGGTTAGCAAGAACAAGCGATTAACGTGTGTGATCCTCTGCAACACGAGCCTTGCTGGGTAGGATGCAAAAAGGTTTCAGGGCAACAATTTCAGCAGTAGGATTCTAGCTGGGTATCCTAGAAAGTAACAGTGTCATTTTGTTCTTTTCTTCTTGCAGCCTCCTGGACACGACCAATGTGTTGGTAGTGATCTCTCTTTTAAAATAGTAGCTTTTCACTGCTATTTGCTACGAACAAAACTCTAGATGAAGGCAAATCCATTTTGGTCCCCGATAAAGGCGGGAAATACTTATTATTATGCTATCAGCATAAGAGATGAAACCCGTGGCAGCCATGTCTGCAGTGGGCCTAGCTGGCAGGCCACTCATGCCTGCTTTACAGTCCTCTCTTGAGAAGGGAAATGGATTTTATGTTGAATTCTCAGCATTTGAAATATAGAAGTTCCCAAGCCCCTCTATGGGTGTATTTTACTACTAGGACTGTTCTAGTTATGAGTTACTGAGAAATGCAAGTCATGGTATCTTATAAAGAATAAGGTGGTGGGGCGAGGGGTGTAGGATAATCTATATACACAGGAAACTGAACATTTTGAAGGCACTAGATCCAGTGGCTCAGATTTTATCAAGAAGGATATGATTTATCTTATTCTCTCAAGTCTGCTTTTCTCTGTGTGGGCTTTATTCAGTCAAGCTTATCACAGGGAGTAACTTGATGGCTGAGACACATCAGGCCTATGTCTTCTACTTCCAGCAATCATGGTGGAAGGAGCTCCTCCTTTGCCACAGTTTGACTCTGAGTGCTCTGAGAAGTGTGCTTCCCTCCTCTGCCCCTATCAACCATGTTCTATAAGCAAAGGAATTGAATAAGCCCATTGCCCAGGCACGGATCACCGCCACATCCGGATTCAGGTTGGTGTTCATCTGTTTTAAAATACAAGCCCTGAATGTGCAAGCAGAATAGTTTTCCGCATGAGGAAGGGGGGGTGGTGCTGTCAGAGAGGCTTTTGTAGACAAAGATAGCAGATATCTAGTAGCAAATATATTCAGATTAGTAATTTAAAATATAATGTTAACTTCCTAAGGAGAGTAGAAAAAAACCAGATATATCAATTTACAAATTAAGATAATCACAGCTGTATTCAAAGTCTTGTACCAGTCTGAACTGATGTTCCCAGGTCACCGAGTCCAGAATGTTCTCTGATCAAGACTCTAGATTGCCTCTCCAAGAAAATCCTCTGAAGATAAAGTCCTATTTTATCCTCTTGTTTCAGCAACTGTCTACTCACGCCTTTCACACTCAGCCCAAATCTCTTGTTCACCTTTAACTCTTCTACCATTTTAAATATTCTTCCTCATTGTTTTTTCTAAACCTTGCCTAAAGCCAGAGAATAAGCTAAGTAGAATATAAATGAAAAACTTAATCTATGTATATAAGTTTACATTCTAATCCATGAACACAGTATATATATAATCCATGACAATATATTGCCAATTAATTAGATCTTCTCTGATAAGTGTTTTTGTAAGTGTCTAACGTATTATAAGCTTTATACTGAAGCATTCCTTTAAAAATTTTTAGTGTAAATGATGTATTTTTCTTTTAAATTGCTATTGTTCATTGCTAGTACACAAGAATATGATTTTCTTTCATATTCTGACCTTGTTTCCTGCTGCTTTTTTGAAGATTCACTTATTAGTTTTTGTTGATTTTTGAGGGATTTTCTTTAGAGATAAAACTATCATCTGTGAATAAAGTCAGTTTTATTTCTTCCTTCCTACTTTGCATGCTTTTTATTTCTTTTCTTTTCTTTTTTTTGTCTTAGTGAGGTAGCTAGGAAACCAATACAATAGTGAGTATGAGAAGTGAGAGAGGACATCCTTACCTTGTTACTGCTTTTTGGGAAAAAAAAAATTCATTGTGTAATCATTGAGCATGACATTAACTAAGTTTTTTGTAGATGGTCTCTATTATTTTGCCTGTATATTTTACATTCTTCCAATCCCCATTCTTTCTTTTTTGTGCCTGTATAAAAATGGTAACTCCCAGGACATATAATAACTACTTTTTTCACTATCTTATAATAATATTCGCCTACCCCCATCCTCCAACCAAAAAAATAGGTACTTGTTTATATAACAGGCTTTAATTTTTTCTTAAAATACTTACTAAAGTGACTTAAGTAATACTTAAAATGACTTCTTACTAAATTAAAAGTAAGCATATTTCATACCATTTTATTTCAATTCTTCATATTCCAAATGATGGACTCTCCTGTTACTTGATCATTTTAATTATTAAGTTATGTATACAGAAGTAGTTAGTATTGATGTTTACCATGATTCAAACCACTATTGTCTCATAATCAATGGAGCATTTTTGAATGTCCAGAAAGAATAGCTTCTACCTTTCTGAAAAGGTCAGGAACTTATGACTTGGCTCTTCCTAGATTAAGTTAAAGAAGGTAATTTAGCTATCATTTCAAAAAATAAATGAACTGATTCTACTCCCCCCAGGGGTTTAGAGGGCTAGACTGGTGGGATAATAACATGGACTGCTGTCATATGTGCTAGCACTATATCAAGAAGAGTTTTGGGAAAAGTATAATCTTGGAAAAATCTATCTAAAAATAGCCTACCAATTAGTTGCTTTCCACAGAGATTTAAAGGAAAGCTTGTGGCCTCTCCTTCACAAAAGATTTTTAAGAACCAAAAGAGTGCTGGTTTTAGGTTAGTTTGAATGCTTCTGGGCCTGGAGTCTGGAAAATAGACTTTCTTTTCCAGCCTATGATTCAGGGACAGTCAAACTACTCAGTGATGGGATAATCTACAAACCAATCATTCTATGAGACTCTCAGGAACAGGCTAAGCAAAAAACATAAAGACAAATTACAGGGTGAAGTCCTGAACTGTTATAAGCTTGAGTCTTTTATCCAATTTTACCTGTTGTTCTTGCTGTTTTACAAGTTGTTATATGGTAGACTCTCTTTGGGGAAAAAATAACATTCAGTATCAACTATTGTTAAAATAAAGTGCTCCATAAAATCTGTGTGATGGTATCCTTATTTCTTTCGGGATCTGAACATTCTAAGCTTTTAGGCTTTTCTGTGATTTTGTAACATTAACTTTTTTCCCTTTAAGCCTTTGTTTCATGAAAATCTAAGCTTCTTTTATTTCTGTTGAAGGTTATAATCTTTTATATTTCTCTTTCTGCCAAACTGCTATTGATTTCCACATTTCTAATTTTATTGATCAATGTTATAATTTTTAGCCTTATTCTTGACTGATTTTCTGTTTCTCAGATTGTTGTTGGATTCTGGTTTTACTTTTCTTAGGGAACAAACCTAGATTAAATTTTTTTCTCTTTTCATTCAAAAAGACTCAACAAAATTTTCAGCCTAGCAATTCTAATCAGAAGATTTAAGTTTTTTAATTCTTTTATTATTAGCTAATATTTTAACTTCCTACTTCATCTATTGAGGTCACTTTGTAAATTTTGTTCAAATTGCATTGCCACTAAATTTTAAAATATAAAAGCCACTATATTTATGTATCATTGTTCTCATAAGACCCTATTACTTTCTCTATGTTATCTTTTACCAGCACTA
Source organism: Desmodus rotundus (assembly GCF_022682495.2). Taxonomy (NCBI): domain Eukaryota; kingdom Metazoa; phylum Chordata; class Mammalia; order Chiroptera; family Phyllostomidae; genus Desmodus; species Desmodus rotundus. The sequence continues at coordinate 76,286,612 of NC_071397.1, read as the reverse complement.
TTACAATTATTGTTCACTTCATTTCTCAAGTGTTCTGTAAACACTTTGAAGGTAGACACAATGTCCAACTTATTCATTTTGGAATATTAAGCTTCTATTATAGTTCTAGTACTAGGTCAATAGTACTAGTAGTACATGCTTAATTAATACAGTATGCATTAAAGGAATTAATGATTGAATACATTAGCAAATAACTTTAATGTTTGACATACAATGGAATCTCCAATCATTTCCTTAGCAATGAATATAGAATGGTGTTTTCTATACATAGAACCCATATTTAGTTATTAGTGTATAGCATAAATATTGTGAGTGATAATATATGAATAGTAGTGAAGTTTCCCATTGAGATCTTGTAAATAAGAAGAAAAAACTGCCACCTGAGAATAACTAAGGGGCAACACATAACTGATTTGAGCAAAGTGATAGAACTTAACTAAAAAGAGAACTATTTTAAAGATGGCCAGTTTTGACAGTCACTTCAAAACCTTTATTGAAGGTTTTACTGCACTTAAAAAAAATGGTCCACAACAGGAGAAGATTGTTAAGACTGTGATCCTAGGAAAAGAAGTGTCTCAGAGAAAATTACTAGGAGTGATGGCCCAGAGATGTGACTTTTTTTAATCCTAGTAACAGGTATTTCCTGAAGACGGGTGTTTCAGTCTCTCCTCATCAGATGCCATTAAACATCCTATTACATAACTCACTCTCCTGTTCAGTCAAGTAGGTTCTGAGCATCTGGTCGTGTACTAGGATATGGTGTTTGCAGAGCTCAAGAAGAGTACAACGCTTGAGCTGCAGTTTTTAAAAAAACTAAGTGAGTCATTTGAGAGGCAACATGCAAGGAAAAGTTGAGTGTCCAGTCAGACATTGGTCTAAACAATTAACACACAGAGATTCAGCAAAAAGGGGGAAATAATAAAGGCATTGAATGGAAAGAGCAGAGGCAAATGAGAGAAAACAGGTTCAAAGAGGAATTCAGGTTGAGAGTTGAAGGTAGAGTTTTTGGAGAGACATCCTTTGCTGAAGAATGTAGCCACTTTCCAAATGATGTCTGCAGCCTACTGGTTCAATAGCCTGCTGCACATCCCTCTCCAAGCTCAAGTCTGGCTCATCTTCTTACCATAAAAATATGGAAGCCCATTTCTGAAGCTGCTAATGAAAGTTATATTGTTAGCATACCAAACATTTTTTAATATTGATTCTGCAATCAACTTTCTTAACATTCTTTTTCAGTCATCTCTGATTCTTTTCCCTTCTTTCCATTAAAATTATCAGTGGTCTGCCTGAACCACAGAAAGGGATGACTGAAGCAAACATAAATCCATCCTGAGGGACTGATGGCTACCCGTCTTGTTGTTCTGTTCCTATTCTTTTCCTGATGAGGAAAAGAGTAGATTTCTAAGGATAAGGAATGGTAGATTTCTTAAGCAGGATAATTTGTTGCCTTCACTGCTTCCTTCTGACAAAGCTAGACAATATGCATTATTCTCTGCATTTTAAGTCACAAAGCTAATACTTACTTCAAGAAGAAAATTAATGCCAAAGTCATGACAAAGAACTAAGAAGTTTCAACCCCAAAACTTTTCTATTTCTGCCATTTTTTTGTTACAGGTAATTATAAAATTATGTTTTTAAAAATCCTCCCCATTTTAACATTTGGGTTAGAAAATATACAAAAATACCTTGTTTCCCCTCCCTAAATAATCATTCTTTGTCATCTAGAACTGGTCAAGTCCCTTCTTTTGCTGGCTCACCTGAATAGTATTCATCATAGTAATAAAGAAGTAAATAAATGTGTAATTAATTGCTTAATGTCTTTCTACTCCATCTTCCCAGGAATATGAGCTCCACAAGGGTTTCTGCCTTGGTTTCTGCTAAATTTCCAATGGCTTCTGTATCTGTATTTGCTGAATGAAAAAAAAAAAAGGTTTAAGCAAATTCCTTATCCTTGAAATTCATCCCAAGTTGATTTTGCATGGATCACTAAAATAGTAAATAAATGTGCCTGTGAGTTTTTGTTTGTTTTTCTTGTTTGTTCATTTGTTGCTTTCAGTTTTATATCCCACATAGGAGTGAAACCTTATGCTTCTTAACTTTTTTTTTTCTGACTTATTTTGCCTAGCACAATATTCTCCAGATCCATTTGTGTTGTCACAAATTGCAGTATTTCATTGTTTCTTGTGGCTGAGTAGTATTCTATTGTATGTATGTACCACACCTTCTTTATCCAGTCATCTAGCAAAGGACGCTTTGGTTGTTTCCATTTCTTGGCCACCATAATCCTGATGCAAAAACTTGGCAAGGAAAAACTTGGCAAAAAAAGAAAACTACAGGCCAATATCTCTGATGAAGACAGATGCAGAAACCTAAACAAAATACTAGCTAATCGAATACAACAATGCATTAAAAAATAGTGCATTATGATCAAGTGGGGTTCATTCCAGGGATCACAAGGATGGTTGAAAATATGCAGATTTACTAATGTAATACACCACTTTAACTAAGAGTACATCTTATTCATTCAAGTGGCTTTCTTTGTTTTCAATTTAAGTTTTACAGCCCAGATCTAAATCCCAGGAAAATAATGCTAATTAGACCATCTTGGTTCAGGTGTCCACTGTGTTACCATAAATTGTCATCAGCAAAGAAGAATCAGATTGTGTCAACATGCCTGTCACAGATCCGCCCCCATGACACTATAGAATAGCCAGATGATGGAGCTGAGAACAGTCAGGAAGAACAGGCTAGCTTCATATAAAGAGGGACATATGTGCAATGAAAATCAATCCAAAATAGCTGCAAATATGAAATAAATATTCAAAAATCCAGCAGAGAATAGAATTTGATAATTACTAGATCTCTATATCAGAGACTAATTTATTTATATGCATTCACATGAGAGAAGGAACAATAAATATAAAGATGAATAATCTTTGCTATGTAAGAATTACAACTAAAATTAAGAAAGCAAGAGTAAGTTAGAAAATACTAACAAATAAATGATACCCCCTAAAAATCTAGGTCGTAAAAGAACTCAGACAAATAAGATAAAAGCCCCCACTAAAAATGTTTTAAATTTGGTAATACATTCAAATATTCTTAATTTACAATGATTGTATTCATATTTTTTTACTATAGAATTGATCTCTGAAAGTAAAACTGGTGAAAATCAGCACAAAATTACTGAATTCCTTGGTTGTAGGAATGACCCATGTGACTATCAGAAATGGGAATAAAGTGTTTTGGAAAGCCCAAGCCAGATGCTTAATTAGCAAGACTGCAATCTGACTAGGACCCAGAGAGCTGCAAAGCTATCGCTGAAGAAAGAGGGCTTATCAAGCATGCGGCACAGAAGCAGGAGAGCGGGCCAGATTCACAGGGGAGTCTTCAACATTGTCCACAGAAGAGGATTTCTGGTCAGCTGACATGAAGTTTCTTGCCTTGTAAGAGGTATTTCCTAACTCTAAAATCGATCTGGATAGCTACAATAGCATTATTTTTACTTTACTTTTATTGTTTACATTATTACAGAAGTCCCTATTTTCTTCCCTTCTTTGCCCACCTCCCCACCCCCCTGCCCCTGCCCTCCCTTCCCTCCGGCCTTCACCACACTGTAGTCTATATCTGTGGGTTCTGCATATAATTCTTTGGCTAATCCCTTCACCTTCTTTCATTCAGTCCCCCTTCCCCACCCCTCTGACAGCTGTCAGTCTGTTCCATGTATCCATGCGTCTGTTTCTATTTTGTTTGTCAGTTTATTTTGTTCATTAGACTCCACATATAAGAGAGATCATATGGTATTTGTCTTTCACCTACCGGCTTATTTCACTTGGCATAATACTCTCTGGGTCTGTCCTTGCTGTCACAAAAGGTAAGAGTTCCTTCATTTTTATGGCCACGTAGTATTCCATTGTGTAAATGTACCATAGATTTTTTACCTAATCATCTACTGATGGACACTTGAGCTGCTTCCAGGCATTGTAAATAATGCTGCTATGAACATAGGGATGCATAGATTATTTCAAATTGATATTTTGGGATTCTTATGCTGTATTCCCAGCAGCTCCAATAGCCTTTTATTTCCCCAACAGTTAACATCATGTCAGAGCCAATGCACTCGAACCCCTGACAAATTGCCCAGGTCTCTGGAGGAGGCTACATTTTGCTGGTCTGAGTATCACAGAGGAGAGAGTTGTGTGCAGAGAGAGACTCAGAAATCTTCAGAGGATCTCTATTTCCTTGAATCTTTGGCTGCATCCTGACCAGTGCATATCTGGGAGGAAACTCTCTGGAAACAACGACAAAAAGAACTACCTGAAAGAATGAGAGGAGAAAATCTGAAAAATCTTCAAGGTGCCAGGAATAATTCTTTTGCTCACAGGTCACAGTGGACAGTATGACACTGAGTAGAATATGCACAATGATAGTTTCCTTGGTAGTGTGGCAAAATTAGCTGCTCTGATACCACCTAACAAAGATTAAACTCAAAACCTGAGAGCCAATTTGTTTCCAAGTAACTTAACTGTGTCCCAGAACCAAGCTGAAAAGCACTTAGAGCAATACAAAAATATTCAGCATTGAACAAGGTAAAATTCAAAAAATCTGTCCTCCAAACATAAAAATAAGGCAATGAGAAGAAAAATAAACCAACAGTAACTGACCCAAAATTATGAAGAAAATAAAATTTATAAGTGAAAACATTAAAACAGTTATTACAATGCTGTGCATGTTTTCAGGAAGCTAAAGGAAAGCTTGAACATTTCCTTGCTTCTATAGAGAGGTGGATGATATGCAGAAGACTTAAATCAAACTAGAGATGAAGACTACAAATAAGCCTCAATCCTTACTTCAAATCATGCATAAAAATTAACTTGAAATAGATCATAATCCTAAGTGTAAAAGTTAAAATTATAAAATGTTTAGAATGAAATATATGAGAAAATCTTTGTAACTTTGGGGCACTATTTTTAGTGTTTTGTGTACTATTTTTAGGTAGTGCATAAAAAGCATGAATTTTTTAAAAAATGATACTTACACTTCATCAAGATGAAAAATGACTGCTTTTTGAGAAAACTTTACAAAAATAAAAAGGCAAGCCACAAACTAGAAGAAAAAAACATTCATAATATATGTATCTGACAAAGGACCTGCACCCAGAATGTGTAAAGACATTTTAGGACACATGTGGCCTGATGGGTGTGGCTCAGTTGGTTGGGCATCGTCCTGCAGGGCAAAGGGTCACCAGTTTGCTTCCCAGTCAGGACACATGCCTGCCTTGCGAGTTCAGTCTCCATATTGGGCACACGCAAGAGGGAGTCCCCAGACTGGGAACATGCAAGTCTGACAATGCAAAGTATTGACAAGAATGTAAAGCAATGGGAACTCACATGTATGGTTGGCAAGGATAGGAAATTTTTCTACCATTCAGAAACCATTTTGAGAGTTCCTTATAAGGTGAAACATGCACTTAGCATTTGAACCATTAATCCCATTCCTAGCACTTACCCATGAGAATTAGTAGCACATGGTTGCTGAAAGACGTGTACATGAATGTCCATCCTAGTTCCTGCTAAACAAATACAGCATATTCACACAATGAAATATCACTCAGCAGTGAAACCCATCAAACTACTGATACATGCAGCAACATAGACAGATTTCAGAAATATTATTATACTGTAAAACAAAGCCAGACATTAAAGACCTCATGTTCTGGAATTAATCTGTAGTGATAAGAATCAAATCAGTGTTTGTTGGGAAGAGGAGTAAGTGCAGGTTTTGTCTACAAAAAGGCATAAAGGTGCTTTTTGGATGGAGGAAATGTTCCTTTGAAGAGGTCACAGTGTATACATTTGCCAGAATTCATCAAATTATCCAAAAATTGATGGATTTTCTATATAAATAAACTCATTCTTTATTTTTTAATTTTTAAAAAGACATGGCAGATATACAAAATTTGAATTCCACCAAACATTAAAAGCAGTTTTAATACCTATCCTTCTCAAACACTTTCAAAAAATTGAAGAAGCAGCAACACTTTCTAAGGCATTTCATGAGGCCAACTTAACCCTGATACAAAACCTGGCGAGGATAACACAAAAAAGGAAAACTACAGACCAGCATCTCTATGAATACAGATGTAAAATTCCTAAACAAAATACTAGCAAATCAAGTACAGTAATACATTAAAAAAATAATATATCACAAAGAAGTGGAGTTCATTCCAGGGACACAAGGATGGCTCAACATACCCAAATTGATTAATGCAATACAGCACATTAACAAAACAAAGGGTGAAAATCGCATAATCTTATCAATAGATGCAGAAAAAGCATTTGATAAGATACATCTATTTATAATTAAAACTCCCAATAACATGGGTATAGAAAAAAAGTACCTCAACATAATGAAGGCCATGTATAACAAGCCCTCAGCTAATATAGTCAGTGGTGAAAAAATGAAAGCTTTTCCTCTAAGACCAGGAACAAGACAAGGATGCCCACTCACCTCTCTTATTCAACATACTCCTGGAAGTTCTAGCCAGAGCAATCAGGCAAGAGAAAGAAATAAAATATATCCAAATTGGGAATGACGGTGTGAAAGTTTCACTTTTTGCAGATGATACGACTCTGTATATAGAAAAACCTAAAGATTCCACCAAAAATATTGTTAGAAATAATAAACAAATACAGTGAAGTTGCAGGACAGAAAATCAAGTAACAAAATAAATGGATGAATAAAATAAAACCAGAGGCATGGATACATGGAACAGACTGGCAACTGTCAGAGGGGAAGAAGGCAGGGGTACTGGAAGAGATTAGCCAAAGAACATATAAGACATTGTTACATGATATTATACATAAAGTTGCATAAAGTTGGGTGGTTGTTGTTTTTGAAGTTAAAATATGAGTGGAAGGGAGCATGTAGATTCTGAGTTCACAAAGGGTGAATGATCCCAGATGTGTGTTCAACTTGGTACACCAAGTATGTCCACCCAAAGTGTAGGTGTTGAAGCCCTAGTCCCCAGGGTGATGGTGTTTAGAGCTGGGGCTTTGGGAAAATACTTAGAGTTAGATTGGGTCATGAGGACGCAACCCTCACAAAAGGACAAATGCCCCTATAGAAAGAGTAAGAGGCATAGATAGATGTCTCCCACAGCCACGTGAGGGCACAGTGGAAAGGTGGCCTTCTCTAAACTAGGAAGTGTTCCCTCACCAGACACAGGATCTGCTGGCACCTTCATCTGGAACCTTGCCAGGCTCCAAAAATGTGAGAAATAAATGTTTTTTTGTTTAACTCACCAAGTCTGTGGTATTTTTGTTATAGCATCCCCATCTGACAAAAACAGCATTTTATATTTTTCTGCTTCAAAGAAGAACCTGAAACTCTATTTCCAAACCTCCTTTAACTGGATGTTCCAGATTAGTCTGCAAATGACAAGCATTAAGATGCAGGAAGTAACAAAGAAGAGAAAAGCTTTTGCTTTTTCTTTTTTTTCAGACAGCAATAAAGACATATTCACAGACTGATATAATATTCTGTGGGAGAAGTCTTCCAAATCATCCACTTTGGGTGCCTCGGGCTACCGGAATATTAGTAGCCACTTCTTGGAGATTCTTCAGATCTGCAGCAGCTTCCACACGAACTCTTGAGAGGCTTCTCCAAGGTTACTGGCCACTGAGGCCAACAGGTTGACTTCCTAACCCTCACTCCCCTATGCCAGTAATGGTTATATCTGTAATTCCTGTGTCAAACCTTTCCTGTGTGGTTATCCAGGGTGGCTTCTGATTTTAAGACTGAAACCTACCAATACGGGAAAACACCCCAAGACTGAAACAGCCAGAAAGTGATTGAAAAGTAGTCCTTTAAAAAATTTAGAAATTGAAAAACAAACAACAACCAAAAAATCACCCTCCATATCAGTTCTAGTGAAGTCGCAGCTCAGGGGGTTTTGTTATGTAATCGTCTACCTCAAGGGCTACTTGTATGGAAAATAGAAACGCTATTGTTGTCTTAATATACTATAAGAAACTATTTGAAAATACTATTTGTCTCTTGCTATGCAATTTTTTATAGTAAATGGAGAAAAGCAGTTCACTACATGAGTGTAAACTCAAAACTTGAGTCAAATAAATGAGCCATCTTTGTTGTTCTTTCTCTCCAGGCAGGAGAATCCTCCACAGGCTCCTACCTCGCCCGACTGCAGTTCATCTCAGCAAATTCCTTATCAGTGGGCATGCATTACTGCCCATAGCCCACCATTGTTAATGCGATAACAATAGAATTGAAATGTGTTGTACATTACACACAATTTTAGATTATTGAAAACATGGCATTTTATATCAGATGGCAAATGATGAATGACTTAGTGTTTGAGGAAAATAAATTCCAGTTTCCTGCTCCAAGAAACATGTTATGCCAGTGACCAAAATTTAGGGTATTGTTTCAAAATTCATTATAAAACTAATGATGATTTAGAAGAGAATGTTTATGCCTGCAACAGTTAAGGAAAACACTTCCATGAGCAATCTGAATAAAGGCTTACTTCTAAGTATTAAAAGTGCAAAATAAAAGTTCCCCATGTTTGTGAATTTATGTTTAGCTTTAAAAAGATTACTCTTACTTAATAGAAAATACATGTGGTTGTCAAAAGAAGCATTAGGGTTGATTAATGCCCCTGGCAAAAGTATTTGAATATTTCATTGTTACAGAGAACACATCATTCAAATCACTGAATATTTATTCCCTTTTAATGTGTTAAAAACAAGGCTAAATTAAAGAAGTTATTCATTAAAGATCTATTTAGCCTATATGAAGTAAATGAAGCTTTTACAACTTAAAATAATCCTGGCCTCTTGCTAGCTTTTTAGCATGCTAACAAATGACACACTGATATGCCAAGAACAAGACAGCCATGGTGAACTAAATGTGCTTTTGGCATAAAATCAAACAATGTTCTATCAAGCAATGCTACTGTCTACTATATAATGTGACACCTAAACCTATCAGCAACATCATATTCAGCTCTCAGATAAGTTTCACTGTTGACATGTTCCTCTTAGCATCAGGTGACAAGAGAAAGTGTCCAGTAAACAGTTCTGAACTTCAGGCACTCCAGAAGCATGACGGCCTATTCTGTGCTCAACCAGGCATTTTGGTCAACTGATAAAAATGTAACAAGTGACAATCACCTGTGGGAGAAGTGGATTCTGAGGCAATTGCACAAGAGGGCAGAATTCCTGAAAGGGTTCCAGAACAGGTTACAATTCAATCTGCAACAATGCATGAGCACGGAGAAGAGCCAGAAAGTGATCATAGCAGAGCGGCTATCACTCACCGTCAGAGATGGAGCAGAGGAGAAAATGTACGTTAGAGAAAGTCTGGGTAAAGCAGTAATCTGCAAATGATCTCCAAAGAAGCAGCATTTTCTGAAGGACAGAAACTGGTACAGAAATGACTATTTTTAGGCAATACTGTTTAGTCCTTTCCAAATGTGTTATTTAGGAGGAAATAATAACAGTAACTGCCACTTTTTTGACCCCTATTAGATGCCAGGCTTTGTATATGGCCCTTTATTTCTTTATTTTACTTAAGCCAAGTGACAATACTTCAAGATAGTCATTAAGATCTTCATTTTATAAGTGAAGAAAGTAAGGTTCAGCAGCTGAGCAACTTGCCCCAAATCATACAGCTATCAGGTGTGGGAGCCAACATTTGATCCCAAATTTACAGGGCTCGAAGTCCAATCTCCTTTTGTACCTGAAAATTTGTGCACCCTGTATTTATCAATGCTTATATACATACATAAACACACGTGTACAGAATGTGAACGCGCATAGTGTGTCACTCATACGTATATCTTAGGGCACTTTGATAACTGTACCAGGTTCCATATGGAGAAAAGCATACGAATATGTAAAATGATTTTGATCAGCTTTCTGGGATTATCCTAGGGCTGAAAACAATCTCCTTCGAAAAACTTAAATATTCAGAGTTTTTTTATAAGATATAGAAATAAAAAGGGGGCATTCATTCATATTCTTTAGAAAAAAACCATCAGTATTCAGTGAAATTTGAGATATCTCAGGGAAAACTCAAAAAGTCTCTCATGTTATCAACCGTAAAATAAGCAGCTTTAAGGAGTCCTACAGAGGATCCGGAGGATTCTGAAACTGGCCAGAGTGACTCAGACTGAAGGTTGATTTCCTAGAGAAAGAGCTAAAAATATACTCTGATATTAAAGAAAGTTCTGGAAATTGGTAAATACTCTATTGTTATCATGTTTTTTCCCCAAGTTTGAAAATAAGAATGGAGCCCTCTTCATTTTACGGAGAGTAATGATTCAGTCACAAACCACCTCTTCATATGATGACTTTAGGTAACTCTCTTGAGCTGTCTTCAGCTCCTTTTTAAATTTCCTTCCTTGCTCTGAGTCAGCCTTATAGAAGGTTAAGAATATCTAGGACATATGTTCCTGGTACCTCAAGAGAAAAATCAGGTATAAAAACCAGGTAAAAATAAAAGTATCTGTACCTTTAGGTAATGTAGGAGCACACCAAGATTTTTTCCTAATTAGCTGCACAAACTTCAACAACTCAATGGCTTTATTTTTACCTCATCTTACTCCACTGTAAAATATGCAGATTGAACTGGACGACACCTATAAGTGTTGAGCTCTAACTACTAGGATTTTATACACCAGCCTGTTAACCGTAGCTGACTCCAAGGACTGACTATCCGTGAGCATGTCATCCTCCATGTTGTGCACTTGTATTGCACTTGTATTGTTTTAATGATGATATGTATCACCTTTGTAAAAAATAAGTATCAGTTTTTTGGTCCGTTATTTTGTGGCAATTGGCATAACAGAATTCTTAGTTTTGGTACATACCATGGCAAATATGCACTAAGTGTCCTCTACAAATAATCCTGTCCACACATTTTAAATACATAGCAGAGCACCCTGCCTTCCTCATTTTACACTCAGGGGATTGATTTCATTGGTCCTTTTAGTAAATAAATACCCCGTTCTTTTCAAGCTCTTCCTTTCTTTCTCAACGTTATTTCTCATACTCTAACAAGTGACTTGCCTGGGCCCCTCACACTATCTGACCAAACACAGTATGACTTGAACCTCTGAAAAGAAAACCCCTGCATTTCTCTTTTGATCGTTTTAAGAGTATGTCAATCTCTGAATATCACGTTCTTGTTCTAGCAAGAATAAGTCTGGTCACCACTGCCAGGTTGTTATCAAATTTCTCTTGCTTTTGTGATAAGCGTTTGGGATTTCAGCTAACTGAGGGAGGGCTCCCTGAGACTGTCGCTGCAGCTGGATTCCCTGAATTATCTCCATCTGTCCCACATCTCTGTGCATCAGGGGAGCTGAGGCCTGACAGCTAGATTATAATGTTGCCTTTGTGTAACATGAAAAACTTTCCTATTGTCTGTCAAATGCAAATTTACCAGTGCTGGCATCCACAGGGTAGTTGTGAGGAAAGAATGCTTTGGAGTGGATCTAGCTGGAGTTTTGAAGCAGCAGTTGTTTTTGTTTTGTTTTGTTTTTAACCAGTAATTTAAACCTTTTTTTTTTTTTTTTTTTTTAAGAACTGTTCTTCACATCCAGGAAAATGAGTCAGGCAACTTTCCTTGCATTGTTTTTTTTCTATTGATAAACTGTAGCATAGATCCTATGTGATTTTAAAGAATAATCCAGGATTTCGGTAAATAACCCCCAGGGTAAGTCACTCCACTTCCCACTCAGTATTGTAACTGGAATGACTTCCTGTCATCTAGGTGTTTGGACTTAATTTCAAGTAAAAGGGAAACTGGTGCTCAGGAAGAAGCTCTTTCCCTCTTACCATCCACCCCTTCACCCTCCAATTTTCTTACCATCACTAAAGATAAGGTTGCCACTGGACTCCTAGATACTTACCAGCCCTCTAAAATTGACCAGTCATAGTGAGGATGTTCTCCAATGTAAGAGTTATTTTGTGTGTGTGTTTCCTAGGGCTGCAGTAACAAAGTACCACAAATTTAGTGGGGTAAAATGAGGCACAACAGGAATTTAACCCCTGTTTGAAGGCCATTAGTCTGAAATCAAGTTCCCAGCAGGACTGCATTCCTCCCCAAAGCCCTAGGGGTATATTCTTCCTGGCCTCTTCCACCTCTTAGTGGCTCCACCCATTTTCTTGAGTTGTGCTGGCATCTCTCTAATCTTTGCCTCTGTGGTTACATGGCTTCCTCTTCTTCCGTAGGTCTTCCCTGTGTGTCTGTGTGGAATCTCCCTCTGCATCCACTATAAAGACACTTGGGATGGTATTTAGGGTGGACGGGATAATCCATGGTAATCTCCTCATCTTGAGATCCTTAATTTACTCATATGCAAAGACCTTTTTTCCAAAAGAGTAAATTTACACATTCCAGAGATTAGAATTTGATATCTTTGGTGGCCATTATTCAATCTACCACAGCCATCTGTGGAAGGTCTTGGCTATAAGTAATTTTACCTCTTTGAATCCAAAAAAGAAACAATTAACAATTGCTTTATTGAAGAGTTGATATCAAGTATCTTGGTGTTCATTTATTTATCTCCCTATATTATTCTCTCAATTTTCCTATCAACCCTGAATCTTTGTCCCGAGGTAGAACACTTGTTTCCCTGCCACAGAATGATTTTCTTACCTCCACATATGTCTTCTCTACCTTCTACATATTCTCTGAACAACAATTTTTATTATTTTGATTAATAAAAATATTTATTATATGAAAGGCTGTCTTTATCTCCCTTGGTATTTCTTACATTATCATATATTTCTTGAGTCCCCATAATTCTTCAAGGTCTGTGAAAGTCACTGACTTTTAATCTTGAAGTCCCTTACCCTTAACTTTCCCAGGATTCCTAGGGACTTTCACGAAAACATGCCTGTAGCCGGTGTGTAGAGGGGTATAGACAAACCTCTGAGAGCTGAGGACTGCTAGATATCCCCTGTCTACAAACTGAAATCTCAACTGCTTTTTCAGAAATTCATTGTATTCCTAGAAGTCCCTCTAGGGTGCTTTCACTGAAGCACAACCAGGGTATCAGTAACTTAAGGGGAATGCAATAGCTTACCATTTCAGCCTGAGGATTCCCTCACCAAAGGAGGCACTGTAATCAATACTCTATCCTGGGGTAGTAATTTCTTAACAGAGAGGAAACTAAGAACTCGAAGTCCAGAAGAAAATCACTCTAACCGAGAAATCTAAAAACTACCCCCAGGAATTATCAGATGAGCAGCAGGTCCCATGGACAAGGGAGTTTTAGAGTCATGTGTAAAAAACAAGTATATTGATGACCAAATAAATCAAAAATAGTTTCAAGCCCTGCGTTCATAGACTGCTTCCAGGAGATCTTTAGGAAACACGAGATTCAGTTTCAACAAACAGCTTAGGGGTTTTGGCAAATCGTATTGCCTCCAACAGTGGGTTCTCACACAAGTCTTCAGTTTAAATCCAAGTCTGAAATTAGGGGCTGAAGGTGAAAGGGAGCATCCATGAAGAAGCCAGGAATTGTCAGAAAATGTTCTAAGCTTATTTTTCTATTTATAAGCTTCATGTAAACTTGTTGAAAATTTGAAAAGTACAGAATACACTTTTAAGGACTTACTAAAATTATTTCTAATTATCATCACTCAAATAAAACCACAATACATATTTGTTGTATTATCTCTAAGTCTTTTTATAAAAGTACTGATGTTTATTATTATTATATTAGAGTTATTGTAAACATATTATTTTTGTATTCTACTTTATTTTTTGCTTAACATTGCATAAAGATCATTTTCCAATTTTAATTGGTTTTCTTTGCAAATGACTCCGATGAGTGCATAATATCCTACTATGTAACTTTACCTCTTCATTCTTGATCGTTGGACATTTGTTTCAGGTTCTGTGCTATATAAACAACGCTGCAACAAATATCTTAGTGCATAATTATTGTATGGATCACTGATTATTATTATAGTGTAAGCCCCTAGATATAAAAATACTGAGTCAAGAAAATTAACACTTTAAGACTTTTGATACCTAAGTAAATAAAGCGGTATGTAAATTATAGCATAGTTGCTAACGTGTAGAAAATACTAATGAATTCTAGCTAATTTTTAATGATCACTTGCCATTCAGAAACTTTATACCAATTTATAACCCCATCGTCAGCCACCTTTAATCATGGTTTTGTTAAAAATACACCTCTGACTTCCCTTTGACTTTTGGGGTGGGTCCCATGTTCTGGCCACCTGCCAATACCAGCTGCCTGCTCCCAGGTTCTGGACCGCTTACACGTGCGGCACTGCTCTTTGTCGTCTCTAAGCTGAACGTGCAGAAACTCCGCCCTGCTCAGACAACCCCTCTCTCACCCACATCAGCGAGGGCCGTGCTGCACGTCGTTTGCATTTTCTGACATGTGGGGACAGGGCAGAAGGACCTGACACCTGGAACTGAACTGGAGGCATGTACATTCACCTCTTTGTGAGAAGTGGTTTTATGTGGCTTGGTATTCTCTTTCCATTTTATCCAAGCCTCGTCCATTCAGAAACGACCAAGGTTAATTTTTTATTTCATAAGGCATTCACCATATTGTTACTGTGAGCATTTGCTTCTCTCTCCCCTATTTTGAAAGGCACTTTTGGTTTAATGCATGGCGTTATGTTATAGTTGTCTTGCGCTTGAATATAGAGATGATTTACACAGGTTTCTTGCAGGTCTGTGCTGTGCAATTCGAAAGGGTGACCTTTTATCACTCTCAAAATTGAGAAGGAATTAGCTCATTAAAAGGCAATATTATATCCCTTATTCAGCTGTCATGAAGTTCAACTTGAAATACAATATATTTTAAGCCTAAGTGTGTATTCTGTCCAAGTATGAGTTTGAAATTGTACTTCATACTATTGCAATGGTAGTTCAATATGTTTTGTAGAATTTTTATAAAATTTCACTCTAATGTTTCTTATAATAGCAAGGATTCAGCTGTACTGCAAGAAAAACCACGTCCTCTTATATTTTTTACATTTTTTCACTGTCTACATTCATCTAAGTCTCATTACCATTATCTAAGACTCAGTACCACTATTCCAAGTGAATTCTACTGTATAATAACATCATGAGCTACACACATTACATCAATTAGGAAAGTCATTTCAGTTTGAAGGTCAGGGATGGGGTTTCTGCTCATCAGCACAATGCTACAGCACAAGACGTGTGTTCAACACCAGATTCATATTTTAAATTGTGCACAACTAAAACACTGCAAATGATGATTACTCAAGATGTATTACATAAAGACATATTATTAATCTTATGATCTCAATACACACAGTCTGGGAACTCTGTTTAGGCAAGAAATAAATCTTTCATTGGTCTAATAAGCACTTATTATGGTGCACATATTAGACATTATTTTTGTAAATGGAATGGAAAAGGGGAAAGAAGTTAAGGAAAAGAAAGGGGAGGAGAGACAGGAAGGAAGACTGGGAGGAAGGAAAGAAGGAAGGATGGAGAGAGACTTAAGTAACATACCAAATGCATTCAACTTGAGTCTTACTCTTCTTCTGTTTCTGGCTGAACTGTTCTTAAACTTCGGTACTATGATTATATTTGCTGATTCAAGACCATTGTCATACTTGAAATTGATTTAGTCATTTGGTTTTGTTGTGTTTTTCTTTTAACTGATAATGTTGACTTTGTAATATAACCTTATTATTGGCCCAATTACTTCCTCTAGATAGCTGTTAAAATGGATTTCTTTCTTTTTTCCAAGATCGTCTCTATGCACTGTTGGTTTGGTTTGAAATTTTCTAACCTGGATCTTGTTTAAATTTGTGATTTAAACAACAAGAAACAAATCCTCTTGTACTGAGTATTAACCTCACAAAAATTCTGGCGAGTCCAGCTATCCCAGAAGAATCTATACTCAGATTTGCCTAGAACTCTAAATTTATCTGCTCTGAAGGTAACTATCAATATCTTTAAGACTCTTCAGTAGCAGCTACAGCTAATAGAACTCAAAAAGTATCCTTGTGTAGAATTTGGGAAGGAGTTTTAAATCAGTACAAATAGTAATTATAGGAAAAACAACCAAACTCAAAATCAGGCTTTTTGGTATTTCTTTCTGTTTATCTCTCTCTCTCTCCCTCTCTCTCTCTCTCTCTCTCTCTCTCTCTCTCTCTCTCTCTCTCTCTCCCCTTCTCCTTTCCTCTCCTTCTGTGCCCCTCTCACAAACACATACACACAGAACACACATGGAAAAACATACTAACAAGTGTTTGAGTGTTTTTCTTTAGGCTTAGGTAGTTCATCTTTGATCACGGTGAATAGAATATAACCTTATATTTCTAATCTGAGCTCTAACATTTACAATTGTATAATATTAGGATTTCACTTTTAATAATAAAAGATCTAGATTAAAGAAATTTGTAGTATACAATTAATTTTATAATTTGCTTTAGAAATTATTCCAAATTTAATTAAATTTATTGTTAATGCAAATAAAATTAATTAATGTTAAAGATATCATTTTCCAAGCATATATAATAATTTTAATATCTATTTTACTGTCTTAACTAACTTATTTTGAAGACTTTTTCTCATTTTTTTTTATTTCCTAAAAGCTATGATAGAGTTTATCTCAGAATATCTCAACTTTTCCCACATCTTTTTTTTTTTTTTTTTTTTTGGAGATAGAGAGAAGGGGAAAGAGGGAGAAAGAGAAGGAGAGGAAAATCAATGTGAGAGAGAAGCATCAATCAGTTCCCTCTCTCACATGCCCCAGCCAGGAACCCAACTGCAACCTGACCAAGGACTGAACCTATTACCTATGTAGGTGCCCTGATGGGGAATCAAACCCAGGACCTTTCACCTTGTGAGACAATGCCCAACGAACTGAGCCACAATGGTCCGGGATCTGCATCCTTATAAACATATAAAATCAGGGGATTCGAAGGTCAAAATACTGCTTTCTGCCACTTCCTCTCCTTTGCTCTTGAAATTCCATGAAAATAAATTCTCATATCCTTTGAATTTAAAGCAATCAATCAGTTTTACTTGACTGTGAATTTTTATTTGTGAATACTGGAAATTATACTCAGTTTGGAATCAGAAAATAAACACTCAAGTTTGAATGTTCTGAACTGCAGCTGATCTCTTTGGGGACCATTGCAAAAGCAGAGGATCCCTAAGAAGCCTTCAGAACCACTGGCAGAGCAACAACCATCAGGCAAATTTAGGGACAAAGGCAGAAGCGTGAGCTATGTGATGATAACCATATAAACTTAGCTAACACTTAAAAGCAGTCAAATTAATTTTCTTCGGTGTCATTTTCCTACCCGCTTCTCTCTTTAATCCAATAAAAATGTCCCAAAACAATCATACACGATCACGCCAGGGTTATGAGCTCCTGAGAGACAGGACTGGGAAGCGGAGAGGCATCTGGGACCCAAAACACACAGAGCTGAAGTTCTAAACTGGGGTCCAAAGCAAAAAGCAAAAATACTTTCAGGAGTTGGAGGGATACAAAGGCCAAAGATCAAAGACAAACTGAGTAGTTAATTAAAGGGTCAGGAATAAGGTGACCTGAAATAGTAACAGCTTTGGTCTCCGTAAGTAAACTCTTAAACATTCCCTGCTCTGCCCAGACTGGGACGTGATCATTCTAGAACCCAGCAATAAAAAATATAATAAACAAGCTACGTTAACAAGAATAAACACTATGTAGTGACAGAAAATTAGCCAGTCCCCACATGGATGGGCATAATGCTGCTCTGCTTCGTTTATTGAGAGAATAGCAATTCTTTCCATCAGCCTTGCCTCTGCCCCTTGGTTGAACAACAGATCACAGAAGTAGGGACAGATCTGCTTACTCACCAAGGAGATTCTGATTTAGGCAGTGCTACATTTTCGGGGGCTTTTCCTTGTTAACTGTGGAGCTGCTCTATTTATTGAAAAATGTTTGCATTAACCTGAAATGAAATACATAGTCAGTTCTCCAAAATTCCTACTCATTTACATTGCAGGTGCTGTGTATCTAGGAAAGGTAATTGCACAGTCCTGTTTCAGGGAGTGGGTAGCCTCTTAGAAACATCCTAGCCATTCCTAGGTTCAAAATGTTACTCCTGCTGCCACTCCTTCAGCTGTTTTTTCTCATGAGATTTTATGTTTGGCATTTAGTTCAGTGCTTTCTCTGCTCTCCTGTATTGCCCACGACTACTTTAAACTCTTGCAATCAGTTTACCTTGAAGTAGGAATTGGCCTGCTGTTTATAATACTTCCAATGCGGGTAAGTCTCTGCATTTCCCTCCCCCTTCCTGTCTTCATTGTCACCAGATCCAAACTTCATGTACAGTGTTTCCCATATTTAAGGACTGAGCTGGAAAACCTGAAATTAGCTGGAAAGAAATTCGGCCCTGGGAAAAATAATTCCTTGATGTTTTAAATTTACTGATTGATTTGGGAAGCCCCTCTTCCTAAGATATCCTATAAAGTCAAAATAATTAAATTCTGCCTTAGCTTCATCCGAAGTTGATATTAAAGTGTGTGTTCATGTGTGTGTGTGTGTGTGTGTGTGTGTAAAATCTCACTTCTGTTAAAATGGTTATTACCAAACTGACAACAGATAACAAATGCTGGCAACCTTGTGGAGAAAAGGAACCCCTCGTGCACTGTTGGTGGGAATTTAAATTTGTGCTTTGGAAAACAGTGTGAAGATTCCTCAAAAAGTTACAGATAGAACTGCAACATAATCCAGCAATCCCACTTCTGGGTAAAGAATCAAATGATTTAAAATCAATATATTCAAGAAATGTCCATTCCCCATGTTCAATGCAACATTTACAATAGCCGAGACATGGAAACAACCCAAGTATTTGTGAATGAATGAGCAGATAAAGAAAATGTGGTATATATAAAATTTAATATTATTTAATATTATTTATAATATTACTATAATATAAATTAATATTATATTATGATAATATTATAGATAATATTATATTATGATAATATTGTAAATAATATTATTTAATATTATTCAATTAATGAAAATGAAGGAAATCCTGCCATTTTCAACATGAATAGACCTTGAGAGCATTATGTTAAGTGTAACAAGTCAGTCAGAAAAAGGCAAATGTTCTATGCTATCACTTAAGAATATTTTTTAAAAAGCCCAAATGCATAGAAACAGAGAGCAGACTGGTGGTTGCCAGGGGTGAAGGGGGCGGGGAATGGGTAAGCATGGTCAGAGGGCACAAACTTTCACTAATAACGTGAACAACTTCCCAGGACCTAACAAATGGCATGGCGGCTAGAGCTAACAACATTGTATCTACACATGACAGTAGCTAACAACGTAGACCTTAAAAGTCCTCACCAGAAGGTCAGAAAAAGAGAAAGATTGGTCACTATGTGAGGTGATGGGTGTGTAAACT
Organism: Desmodus rotundus; assembly: GCF_022682495.2. Classification (NCBI taxonomy): domain Eukaryota; kingdom Metazoa; phylum Chordata; class Mammalia; order Chiroptera; family Phyllostomidae; genus Desmodus; species Desmodus rotundus. The sequence continues at coordinate 76,267,152 of NC_071397.1, read as the reverse complement.
AACCTTATTGTGGTAATCAATTCACTCTGTGCAGATCACATCATTACATAATATACATGAAACTTACACAATGTTATATGTCCATTATATCTCAATAAAGCTAGAAAAATCACTTTATAATGTCTACATTATTAATTTAGAACAATTATTGCTAATCTAAAATATGAAATTAAGAATTATTGTTTAAATGACTAAAGGGAATACAAATAATATGAAAAGAAATAAATACAATCGGAGAGGCCCATTCTGTTGTTTTGATTACTATATGGATTTTCTAAAATAAGCAATTACCTGAACTCATTATGATGTGAATGCAGTAAATACAACTCCTTCCCTCCAGTTCTTTAAAACTAAATAAGAAAGGGTCTTGTAACATTTTTTAAAAAGTAACAAAAATACTTTTTGGGTATCAGAATGTTTTTGTTTGGATTGGTTTGGTTTTATCCTTCCCAGAGAAATTGTTTGCCACCTGAATTTTCACCAATAAGGCTAACTGGCTGCCAATGACTTTTTAACTCCCGAATTAAATGGGCACTTGTAGGTCCTTATCTTACTTGGCCTCTCAGTCACTTCTGACATAGTGACTATTTCTTCTACCTTGAAATTATTTCCTCCATCATCAACCAAGATGCTGTTATGTCCTGGTTTTATTCTTAATTTTGTGGTACTCTTTCTCAGTCCCTTTTAAGCTTTATCTTCCCCCTCCTTTCTGTAAATATGGGTTTTTCCCACAGTTCCTTCATTTGCACTCTTCTGATTCCAGTTAACCCTTTTCCTGGAGCATCCGAGCCAAACTACAATTTCAACTACCATCTGTTCAGCAACGAGCTTCAAATCTATATTTGCCTCTCAGATCTCTCTTCTGAGCTAAAACCCACATATGTCCATATGTCGATTATACATCATTCATCTGTAAATCAATAGATCCCTAAATGAACTCACCATTTTTTCTACCTTTTTTTTAAATACCCACCCCTTCAAAACACTCTGATGTGGGTCACCATCTAACTACTAGGCTGGGCCAGAAACTGAGCAGTCAACATCAATCGTTCTGTATTTTCCAACTCTATTTCCTCTCTCCTGCATTCCTGTTGATCTAACGTCCTTAGTATTTCTCAAACCAACCCCGTTCCCTCAGTTTCTATCGTTGCTACTTCAGCTGAGGCACTCGACGTTTCTTACCTGCAATACCCAATAGCCTCCTAACAGACCTCCCCAGTTTATTCTAAAACTTTTCTATCTTATTTTACACTGACCCTAAAGCTGTAATTCTTAGAGTGACTGTGGAAGAAAATTATTTAATCCCATCTAAGTGTTGAGGAGGAAGTAGAGTGAAAGAAGAAAGACTTCTTGAATTAAACAAATTGTATTTAAGAGAGTAATTTGAAAAATTTTACTAGACATTCTAATTTTTTTGGTTTTGGTAATGATTTTTATTTTGAACCTCAAAACCTTTTAAAGGGGGCCATATTCTTCTAATGTATATTGAAAGTTAACATGTACTTTAAGAAAAAAAAAACTATGCTGTGTAAAATTCTTCAATGGGTCCACATTATTAGAATAAAAAGCCATTTGTTTAGCATATTTTACAAGGTTCTCAATGACCTGGCTCCAGTTTATTCCCCTAAATTTTCATCAGTGTTTACTAGGCATTACTAGTATATGGACTGCAAGTGATAAAGAGCTATTTAATGACTTATGACCTGCACAGGTGCTCTTTCTTGTACTTGGAATTCCCAAACTGTAGGCGCCCGTGCGCACACACATGAATTTCCTCTCACACACAGGTTTTCTCCTAGCTGGTATCCTACCTTCTCTTCCTTTAAGAAACCCATCACGGGAAGCAGCCTTTAGAAAATCTTCTTGGACAACACAGTCCATTATTTTTAGATAAAGATTCCTCTAAATCTTTGCTCTCATCTTTAAATATTAGGTGAAATTCTCTATTATATTACTCATTACACTGGAATGAAGTGCTTAGATTTTGGGGTTTTTTTTAATCTATGTTTCCTCCTAGACAATGAGCTTCTTGAGAACGAAAGTTACATTTTTCATCTCTGTGTCCCCAGTATTGAGCCTGATATTTGAATAAACATTTTCTGAAAGCATAGAGATATTTTTTTACTAAATCTGACATAGTAAACAAATTCTTCAACACAAAGATTTGTTTTGAACATTTCACGTTTGCTATTCTTTAGAAAAACTTCTCGCTTATAATGTAAGGCTTCTGCAGTATCCAGAGGCTAACCATTAAATGACTAACCCCGGTCCGCAGGTTATGTAACAGGGGCGCTGAAATCTAAAGGACTAAAATGAAAGTCATTGAAGACAAAATGAGATAAAGTTTCCTATTTTTTACTCTATAAAGTAAATTGTGTTTAGTTCATTTCGTGATTTTCCCTTTAATTGGCTCTAAAACTCAAATTTATAAGCCTATTAAGAAAAGAAGATAAATTACTTTTAGTAGACAGTACATAAAGAAATTTGGTGAAGGCAAACTAGCCCAAGTACATTATATTGAAAATCATTTCAGAGAAAATTTAGCCCACTTAAGGAAGATAAACTCGTTATTATTAGCTAAGTTGGTCCCTTAATATCCTGATCATGGGCATTAATTACTATACAACCAACTACCTAGTTAGAGACTTCAGCTTGGATTTGTTCCTGTTGAACATACAATTACACATCACCAAGAAATCTGAGGGATTACAGCACTGATGTGTTCATGGCCACCCTGAAAATACGTTTAAAACATTTGGCCACCTGCCAAATTTGTTTAGCATCTCTAATGCTAAAGAATTGCACAGGGAGTTTAACCAATGAAAACAGCATTTGTTTACTCCTCACCTGGCCTGTTACACAATTACTGTATATACAGTGTGTAATCAGAATCCAGGGTAAGATAACAGCTTTGCTGCCACCAACACAGTCAGAGAAGAGAGTCACCTCCAGGTCTCACAATGCTTCTGGCCATGATCAACACCTGGGCCCTCACGCCACTGGTACACAGCAGGCTGTAAATCAGAGTGCGGCACGCAGAACGTTTAGTCTATTATCCAAGGTCAACTCTGCTGACTCTGCGGTATCCTTGGACTTCCTTTATTGTCCAAACCTCTAATTACCTACTAGCCTCATTTGTAATTCCACTCAATCACTTCTTCTTTCACAAAAATGTATCTTGAACAGGCTTTGAGTATCGTGTATAATACATGGGGATTCAAGATGAGGAAAGCCGGCAAGGTTCCTGCTCTTGTAGGTTTTATAGTTTATTTGTGGAAATAGGCATTACTCAAAGATTCACTTAAATATATATAATTCTAAACTTACCAAGTGTCATAAGGGAAAATATATCGGATAATAAAATTGTCTGATGGGGAAGTGACAGATTTCTTTTCTCATTTTGTTACATTCCCTTTCTTGACTCCCCTAAGTCTCATTTACTTCCCTGCTCAGAAGGGGAAGCTATCCATGGACCAAAGCCTTATTTCTCAAACGTCTTCATGATTCCTGGTACGGAGATTGGCTCTGACCATTCAACTCTCATTAGGAACTGCTATAAAAATAATTGTTTTCCATAGTATTTTCGAGTGACTGGGCCCTTCCTCAAACATATCGAAATGGCTTTTATGTATATGCCTTTTAATCTTGTATATATTTTCAGCTTGAACAATTTCTTGGCGTAATGATGTCATACATTTATTGTCCGCTTTACAAATGTAGAAAAAACAGATTTTAGTCAGTGAATGTCCTTAAAGGAAGCGGTTGGGCCCATTCCAAATGCTGAAGCTTTGAGGGACTTGTACCAAAGCCGTGACAAAAATGAAAATTTAGTTAACATTCCTTTCTTTGAGAATTTGTGACTGGAGTTAAAAAGGAACGAAAAAGAATCGTTTTGAAAGTCTCGTGGTTGTGTTGAAGAAAATTAATAAAGTTATCTTGTGGGAGACACTCAATTATTGTGGGTAAGAAGTGGCCCAGCGCTCACTTACAGGACCTCACTTCTATGCCAAGGTAAGACTTAGTCGTACCGGGAGGGTATTTAAAGCATCAGAAGCTGTGAAACCGTGTCCACTGCTTAAAAAGTTGAGCCTGACTGGCCCTGAATACAGAACAAGTTCTATATAAATATTAATTTGACAACTGTCAGTTGCACATATTTGGAGTTAGTGTTACATAAACTGTCAAGCCACAGTCAGGTTGAAGAGAGGATGGATACACTCCGGGGAACTTATCTTATCAGCCTGCCCCACATTGTTTGGTTTGGTTTTGTTTTTTAAGTAAAGGAACTGACAGAGTCAAGGGCAAAGTAAGGAGAGCTGCAGATTTTACCAATCCTCTCAGGTTAGGATTTTACAGCTTCAGCACAGATATATCTTTGGTTTCAAGAGTCCCCCTTTCGGGGTGAGCACACGCTTCCCTGTTCCTCCCAGCGAATGAGTTTACCACTGAGGACTAAGATCGATATCAAGTTGTAATTCAGGACACAAAAACTTTACCTGGGGGACTAAAGAGGTGATAATTCTTTCGGGCCTCCAGGCTTTTTACCAATATTTTAAATCTATTAGACTTGAGAATTCCACCCCATGGGGGAGCAGAAAAGGTAAAGAACAGTGTAGCAGTCCTTAGCCAAAAAAACCTTAAGAGGCCAGTTGTCTCCTCCTCTCAAAGCCACAAGTTCAAGGAGCTCTTGCCATGCTTGCCTCTGCCCCACCTGTCTGACCTAGTTGAGTTCCTGCCAGTTCGTCTTTCAGATCAAACCACCTGCTTAGTCCCTCCCCAGGACTTTGATCTAGGCCAACTGCAGCTTCTCAGTCCCAGGCAACAGGCCAGTCAGCTCTTTAGATGGAACTGGAGTGCCCGCTGGCAAGTCCAATGCTCCCTCCTGACTCCTGCTGTTTCCCAGCCATCTGAAGCTATAAAAGCCGTGGGCACAGGAGCTGGTGCTAGCTTTGAAAAACCATCACACACACACACACAGTCAATGCTCTCTGTAGAATCTGACCCTGGGCATGAAGCTCTACTTTATTCTCAGTTGGATCAGCTCAAAACTTTTCCTGAAAAGAGCTCCTAGTTTGTATTTTGTGCCTGTTCTTCTTTCTGCCAAGGTTCTTTTTTAGCAGCATCTTACTACACTGCTTATTTATGTGTTTGTTTGCAAATTTCTCGTGAGGGTTTGCTTCCATAGAAGAGCTATTTAGAGAACCTAAAATTATTAATTACCCATATACACCCTGCTGAACAAAGCGGTGCTACCAGAGCATCCTTTCTTTGCCCAAAGAGTTTGGAGGCTTACCTTGATCGCCATTTGTCTATTAATATTAATTATGGTTTGGACAGGATGATAAGAAGAACATGTGGTATATTTAGCAGATATAGGTCACTGAACCATATACAAGATTGGAAAGTACTATCATCCAGCCTAGAGTGTCCTTCCCGCATGGGCGGCTGTTTGCAAAGCAGACTCACTGTATGGCACAGGAGGAAGTGGGGTGATATTCAGCAGTTGAAATGCTGCGAGAATTGCCATGCGGGCACTGTTCTAAAGTGCTACCTGCCATAAATTCTCGCAAGATGAAGTGTAGACCAGAGGAAGCGACGGACCACTTCTCATACTTCTTCTAGTCTGCCTGACTCCTAAAATTCAAACAGGAAAGAGTAAGAAAGAGCCTCCACTTTGAAATCACAGTGGATAGCACCAGAAGACAAGTGGATTTGTGATGGGTTCTAGCTCTATATAGGCTTATGTAACTTTGATCAATACTTAATGTCAATATTCTCAGCTGTTTTCTATTATTTTTTGTATTTTTAAAAGATAACATATATCTCCCCTGTTAATGTGAGGATACCATAAGATAATATAATAACATAAAATTGTCATGTGTCACTAAAAATGCTGTAACACATGTGATAAAACTACATAATTTGATGTTTTATAGAGAGAGGATACATATCATAACAGAAATACAGTGATTGTATATATCCAGTTACTGGAGAGAGAGTTCGCACAGGGCAAGTCTGACACTACTCTAGTTCCTGATATTCTGAGCTCCTCAATTACATGAGAATTCTAATAATTGGGGGTAGGTAAGGGAATTTATTATCTTTTCCATTTACTTTCAAAGGGGCAACAATTTTTAAATTATATCTTCAACTGGCAATATTAAGAGAGATTTAAAAGCCAATCATTTGAAAATAGGTCTGAAACCTATTGTTTATGTTTTTAACATAACCTGATATCATTAAGTCAGTTGCCCCACAGATGTCCCTGATGTATCCTTGAGATAATCTTGATCGAAGGAACAGTCAAAGGATATTTTCCTGATCTAAACTGGTGACTTTATGGCACATAGAAACTATTAACACTAGAGGTGTTGATGACCTTTGATGCTTATTTACATTTTAATTTTTTATGATAAAGGTAAAAATAACCCCAAGTACTGGATGGAATTTTTTAAAAATTCCTGGGCAATAATCAGAAATCATCATTTTTATAGGATGATTTTAATCAAATTTGTCAAGGCATTTTCAGAATATTTTCATCTAAAAAGAAACAATTGATAGAATAATATGGAAAAAGCCCAATCAATGAAATTAAAAATTACTTCAGACTTTCTCCAAGGTCAGTGAAACATAGCTAGTAACAATTATTATATTTTAGGATTAAATTACTTGGGAAAGTCCTACACTGTAATCATTCAAAAATTACTGAAGCCTTAACATGTACCATGCTTAATGTTAGGTGTGGGGGGTACATTAGTTGAAAAGACAGCTTATACCAGCAGGAACTATACAAATTAAACAGAAAATTATAGGATTTGAATAAATAATTACAAGGGTGCAAAGCTCTGCAAACGGAGTGGTTGAAATACATATATGATCACTACATAGAAAATTAACTTTTAATTGGATAAAAAGAGTTAATCAAGGGACTATAAGTCACTTGAGATTCTTGACTCATGAGATGAAAATCACACCAGTAGAGGAAAATGAAAATCAGCATCAGTGAGTGAGTGAGACTGGCCAGTGGATGCAGAGATCTTTTCAATTCAGACAGCTTTTCAGAGCCTCTTTTCAGCAAGACATGTCAGAGACTCAGCAGCACAGGGAAAAGAGTGTTGCCATTTGTATCCCCAGATTTGGGTTAGTGTGGATTCCTGAAATGTATTGATTACAAGGCAAAGCAGAGAAATTTTCTGGACATTGAAGCTTATATGTGCAGTCAGTTGTCTTGAGGGCAATTTTCTGAAATTGATTAACTCAAGGCAATTGCATCCATCAACTCAGAAACATAAGATTATTTTTCCTAACAGTAAATTAAATGCAATGTTTATATTTTAATTAACTTACAGGAGATGGAATTAAAATTCAATAAATTTTTAAGACACAAGAAGAAACTTCAAAGTAACTACCTCCCCAGACACTCCCCACATACTCGTACATGTTTCCACATGCAATGTGAAGTGGGGACATAATTTGACTCTCCTCTGGTTTTAGGGAAACTGTAATTGCAAGTTTTGAGGGAAGAACTTTGCAGTTTATAACCTAGCTTTGATCTTGAACAAGTTACTTAAACGTTTTGAATCTCTGTATCCTCATATGTAAGTTGAAGTTATTAATAATACCTCCTTATCAGATCTGTGAGATTCCAACTGTGAAATGCTGCTAACCTTTGCTAAACATACAGTAAGTCCTCAGTAAAAGTTTCCTGGTCTCCTTCTTTCCCAGTCTCTAACTGCCCCACTTTGCTGAAACTAAGTAAGAGGGAAGGGGAAGGAAGAGGAGGGAACAGAAAACTTGCTTCTCTTTCAAACAGAGCCAGAGTCAGAATAAGAGATGCAGAAGCCCCAGGCACAAGAAGAAATTAGTGAACAAATCTTCATTTTAGGTATCAACTGGTAGTGAACCATCTCTGCCCCTAATTCAGTGACAAAGACAAAGTAGGTGCTTCATAAATATTGAATGAATTGAATGTAATGAAAAGAATGACTAAGTTGAATGAATGCCTGAACTGAAGTAATAATGAATGGAATGATACCTGTCTCAAAGATCTTTGCACCTCTATGCAAACAAATTTGGGGGTATATTTCAGTAGTTTTCAATCCTGGCTGCATAATAGAATCACCAGGGCAACTTTTGAAATCCCTGTGCCCACACCAGTTACATCAGAGGGGAGGTGGGCATCAGTATTTTTTCAAGTGCTCTAGGTGATTGCAAGGTATTGTGAAAGCTGACCAGTTAGAAGTTCATCTTTTCTGTACTAGTCCGTGACCCGCATCATATATAATTTACTTGGGGACAAACATCACCATTCTCTTTTAACCCTACCTCAGGGCCTTTGAGGTGATAATTACTGGTTAATTACTCTGTTTTGTGCTAGTTTAGTAACAGATGAGGATTAAATGATGTAGCCCTTGTTGGATCTTGGCTCTCCAAGTAACAAACCAGGATGTGAAATGGTTTGTATTAAGAGAAACTTTAAATAGATCTGAAATGGCTTACAATTCTGCAATTCTAGTTGAGAAAGAGAACGATCTAGACTTTCTCTCTCTCCCAATGTAATGACCTTACATCTATGTTAATAATATCTCCCACTAAGATATTTCTTTCCTTTGATTTTTTTTTTTGGTCACTAATTGTCAGTTCACGGTATTAATTAAAGCATACTTAATGCATAAACAGATAATTCAGTTTTTTAACACAGTTGCAGTGCATTTCTTGATCACCTAAAATGTCAATGGTAAAAGTTAGGGGAGTTGCCTCTACTTAGTCAACTTAGTCGGTTGGAGTCTTGACATCTTCAGCACAGGGCTTCCCAGGTCATCTTGGGAACCTAACGTCCCGCCAGCAAATGGGGAGAGAGTGGAGGATCGCTGCTGGAAGTTTGTATGTCAGTGTTGGAATTGGTGCACATTCCTTCTACTCACATTCCATTAGCAAGAATTCAACTGCATGGACACTCACAGTTGCAAAAGGAGCTGGGGACTGTCACCTACCTACATGGTCAGGACAAAGAGGAGCAAGGTTTTGTAGAATACATAGCAGTCTCTGTCACCTAACCAAAAACTGCCGCTCCTTCAATTCTTATTGCAAATCCTTTACTGAGGAAATTCATTTTTCTTTTTCGGGAGGAGGAGGGTGGATTTTTGTTTGTTTGTTTATTTTACTTCCAAAAAGACTTCTTGAGGAGTACCTGAATCTCAATAAGTATTCCATATTTCATTTGAAATTACTGTCTATCTCATCCAGAATTTCAATTTTATTTGCATTTATTTTGTTTGTTCTGACTGATCTTCTCTCTGGCTGCTGGGCCCTTTTAACTGATTTTGGTTTGGTTTCTGGGTTTCTGCTCAGTGGAACTAAGGGCTGGTCACAGAGCACCAAAGCAACGAAAGGGGCGCAAATACTGTTGGTCCCCCAGGGGAGTAGAAGTCTTTGTAAAGCACCTGACATTCTCTCTTAGGCTTGGGCACATGGGAAAAGTGTGAGAAGGATCCAATTCTCTTTCTATTATTAAAAAGTTAATTTTGCTTTGGAAACCAATGAAATCAGGCCCACAAATGTGTTGATCTTCCACTGGGTTTCCACCAATCCCTAGGGCTAAGTGCTCCATGGATTCCGGTGATTATAATCTAGCTCAAGGCTACTTTGGTAGTCTTAGGCACTTGCCCCATAAAGGAGAAGAAGAAATGGCTTCCTTCCCACCACGCTATTCATTCCATGTCTCCTAGCAGCTATTTCCCTTAGGAAAGACACTTGGATGGAGTAGGTATTAGGGAGTAAGACCATCCAATTCAGGTCACTGTGTCCCTAGAATGTCCTGTTTTGGATCTTTGCACATTAACCTGAGGGTACAATTTTTTTCCCTGACAGCAAAGATTTAATCTCTGTTTATTTCTTATTGTTTAATGAAATATGTATATGAGCAAAATACAGAAAACTAAGATTCTAAGATATTTTAAAAGAAATGGAGGTGCATCTACACCAAGTATATGTACTGACATAAACTCAATTATTGAAAAATCAAAATCCTATTCTATTTACTTTGGTAAGTAGTTACTATTAGATTGTAATTTGCATTAATCCCATAAACAGTACTCTGTTTTTTTTCTTCTTAAACACTGTAAATAAATTAACAAACTGTTCTGAAATTGTATTTTTACCATCACAATTTTAAAGCAAAACAACCTTCAAACTAAAATGATTGATTTATTATAAATTCTAAATAGGTGTCAGTTAAAATTAATGAGAATTTACTTTGAAGATAAAATATAAAATAAAATATCCTTGTATTGGATTAGTAACCAGTACGTCCTAAATCTGTTTGTACTAATTATTTTCTAGGACAATCCTGAATAGCAAAGGCATTTTTCATTCTCTATGAATTCAACAATTACTCATTATAATTCGGATGGCTTGAAAATATCTTACTTGCCCCAGAATGAAAGAAGCAGCTTAGAAAAAAGACTAAAAGAGCTATAATTTTGACCTGAACAACCATTACCCTTTTTTGCTCCCTTCACACCTCACTCTTACTTCCAATCCAGGTTTTCATAATCTTGGGGGAAAAAGAAAAGACTGGTAATGAAAGAATTGTATGGAACTACCTCTTTTTACCAGCAATTCAAAGCTTCACTCCTTAAGGCCAAGTGACTACTGCATTTATTATTCAATAAACTTGTAATTTCTAACAATGACTGCAAATTTTATAATGGTCAGGCCATTGTGGGGTTTGGGTTTTTTTTTTTTTTTTTTGGCTTTTTTGGTCAGGAAGTTTGCCATGATGGAATTATATTTCAAAGTGCATACTGTGATTATTCAGTAGTACTAAAACACTCATACTGTGAGCGCTAATTTGCACAAGCTACCATTGCACTTGCCACTGATGAAAATACTGATAACAAATCACACACTGGAGAACTACGTTGGAATTTGAAAATATGTCTACTATCACTCGTTATCTGGAGTAGAAGGAAATGCCTGTGCTAACTGGGTAAAAATAGGACTGCTGACATCTTATGTGTTTTCCAATGAAATAATTTCATACATGAAGGAAATCTAGTTACTTATAATTTTAAGGACTGTTTTTGTTTTGTGAACTATCATCCTCAAAAAATAATTTGAGAAAAAGCCAATATGTTACACTGTGGTCCTCCCATTACATTTAGAATTTATGTTTGTAAAAACAACACCTATTTTGTGCCAGATACTGGGAGGATTGATAAAGTTTCCACAACAGTCATGTCTAGTAGAATGATGGACATATCTATCAATTATTACAAACTGTTACGAGTTATAATGGGATTACAAGATGCAAGAAGAGCTGTATTAGTTAAAATTACACTAGTGGCTATAGTGGATAAAATCCAAAATTTGAGTTGAGATTTAACATCATGAAGGTTTATTTCTTATCCTTACAATGGCCCCGGGCAGGAGCTGATCGTTGAGCAGTTCCCTTCTAAGCAATGACTTGGGGACCTGGTTAGTTTTTCCAATATAGTCATGCCCTGAGTAACAATCTTTCAGTCAATGATGGTCCACATATGCCACAGTGGTCCCATAAGATTACAATGGAGCAGAAAAATTCCTGTTTCCCAGTGATGTCATAGATGCAGTAAGGTCACAGTGCAACACATCAGTGTTTTGTGCCCTCTCAATCTACCCATACATAGCAAGGTTATCAGCTAAAAAATGCCTGGGGGCACTCACCTGGGCTGGCTCTTCCCCCAGACACCTCCCCTTTCTAAGTCAATATTATTATTGGACTGACTCTTGCGGCTCCTATTATGATTGCAATATGCCCTTCCATGATAACCACTAGGAAACTCTGAAGAAAAATTAAGAGGTTGTTACTTACAGGCCCTGGAGAGTACAAGGCACAGTCAAGGGCACACAACTAGGTCCCGTGGAGAAAGACAGAGAGAGAGGAAGAGAGACACAGAGCAAGTCCCTGCCTTGAATTTGCACATGTGTGGGCCTGAGGTTGCTCTTTTATTGGGGTTGAGGGTAGGGGTATAGGCTTTTGTGATCACACTCTTTATTGGTAAATTTAAAATGAAAGAGTGGGAATTCAAAGCACAGGAAGAAAAAAAAAATAAGTACTCCAAATTTTTCAGTTATCTAAATCAACCAAGATCTCTAACAAAAATGAGCATCCATGGGGGGAGGCCGCCTGGCTCTTTCTCTAGCCACGTGGCTGGCAATGCATTTATTCGTTCGCAGTGGCTTTCCTGAATGAAAGCAGATGCTTCTGTGAAATGGATGCCAGCCTAGAAATGGATGCCTAGGCAATCAAAGCTTAAGGCAAGCATTCGAGTTACAAAAAGGAAAGCCAAATGTCAGGGCCTACACTACAATTACTCAGGCGTTTGTGGTGATGCGGGTGTAAATAAACCTATTGCACTGCCAGCTGAATGAAAGCATAGCACATAAATTACAGTGCTGTAACAGTGGAAAATTGTAAAGGTGAGAAGTTGTAACCCACCTCACTATTCTTTTGACATTGTTTCTTTCAGTGCTGACTCTAATACACAGCTTGCAGATGAACCGCATGTTTGTACAAGAATCCTAGGAACTAACTTTAAAAGATACAGATCTTGACCTTCAGGCTTCCCAGGTCTGGGAGATTTGCTGACCTTCAGCCATGGAACCGTGATGACATGAAGCCAGGATGACTAAACCAGGCTGACACACACAGGACCATCACTGGCCTTATCTGAAGGGACCGTGCTTGTCTACACATAGAGAACTTCTCAACCCCCTTCCTGGATCTGTTTGCTCCGTTCCCTTCTCCCTCCTTATGAAAGCCTCTTCTTCCACGGAGGTGTGGAGGTGGGCTTTTTGATGAGTCCCCCATCTTCTCAGGGAATGCGTTTTGAGACATGAGCCCCTCATCTTCGGGTGGCCAGCACATGAAAATAAACCACTTTCCTTTGCATCAGCACCTGCCCCTGAGTATTGGCTTCTGTAGAGGCTGGCAACCAGCCCTTCTGTTGGTTACAGAAGTAGGTTTCAACACCTAGGTTTGTGGGAGAGCATTCTATGAGGTTCTCACAACAACAAATTCACCTAATGACAGATTTCTGAGAATGTATTCCCAGGTTCAGCAGCACACGACTACAGTGCTATCTTCCATACACAGCTCTTGAGATCTCCTCTGAGGGGTTCTGTAAACCAGCCATCTGATCGTGGAAAATGGTATGAAAAATGACAACTGGGAAGAATTTATGGCCATGCATAAGAGTACATACATTGTTCCCACTCACATTCTACAGCCATGTCAAACCACCAATGAGGCCGAGAAGTGTTTTGTTGTGTGCCAGAAAGGAAAGGAAATGTATCTGCAGCCAGGCCTACACACTAGTAGAGGAATAAAGGTAAATTTTACAGGGGCATTAATTCCTCTTCTTACTTTTCCAAGTCATCATCCAATTTCCAGGTGGGCAGTGCATTGTAAAAAGCATTGCTGGATGCAGTAATAGTGGTGTAAATACAAGGAAACATGGAATTACCCAGGGTGTTGGTGGAAGAGCAGGTTGTACAGCGTGACTGGAGTGCAGGATGCAGGGCAAGTACGGGACGGACCTGGAAGACCAAGGACCAGATCCTTTAATTCTTTGCCACAAAACTTACTGAATATGTTTTACTATGCACCTTGGGTAGCTGAAATTAGGAAAAACATACAGGACAAGCTTCACTCTTGAAGAGCTTCCAGTTCAGTGGAGATCACAAAAAAACCAAATTTGTTTAAGAAATAAAATAGACTACAGACAGACTTACGAGAAGAATTACTAGGGCTTTGTGTCTGATTGGATGGGAGGAAAGATCACAGTGATAGACTGATGGTAAAAAGAAGAAATACAAAACGGACTCCCAGACTTCTCATTTGTAGACTGGGTAGCTAGGAGAGAGAATACAGGAATAGATATATGCTGGAGGATAGGTAGAATTAATGAAATTAATTTTAAAATTTTTGAGCTCCAGGAAGTTATGGGACATTCACATTAAGTCTAGCAAGTCTTAAAATTCACACACAGAGTGTGATTAAAATTTTGTTCTGCTCGCTTCGAGAGCACATATACCAAAACTGAAATGACACATAGCAGATTAGCATGGGCTCTGTGCAAAGATAACATGCAAATTCATGAACTGTTCCATATTTTTAAAAAATAATTTGTTCAGTCTCAGCTGGCTAGAATTCTTTCTGTCTCTTTGCTCTATTTGCAGTATCTTTTACTTCAACTTTTTCCCAGTTGGTCAATAAACACTTTTTTATTGTATAAAAAAATACAACTATCCCATAAAACCTCGTGTAGCTCTCACTCCATTAAAGAAAATATTTTTTAAAAGAAAAAGGAAAAAAAAAGGATTTCCTTCCTTTTCTGTCCATTATAGATTTCTGTGTAATCACAAGGATGAAACTACTTTTAAGAGTGCATGCCATGAGTAATTTTCTAAATAAGAAAACTAATGGATTGTTCTCACTCAGCCTACCAGGTATTTTGTTCAAGGAACGTGACATTGTGGGACCATCTCCCTTGATTACCACGACTCTCCATTCTGAGGGTGAGGACAATGCCCTCCTCTGGTATTCTTACCAACTAATCTTCCTCTTTTCCCTGAATGACTCCTTTTCCTCCTCCCACTTTCATAATTGGTCCCCTTTTCTTCTTCCAGAGAGCAACCTCTGCTACATCTTTGCCCTTAACCATGAGCTTCATCAAGGCTCTCACTCAAATGCCTGCATGGAACAGGGAGCTAGCCCAGATGAATGGGAAATATTTGTCCATGCATATTCTAAAAGAAGAGTTGGATTTATGGCCAAAAGGAGCAGCAACACCTCAGTTCCCTTTGCTATCTGCCATATGAAAATGTTAAGCAATAGGCCCATACCACTTGATTTACTAAGAAAAGCTCATTTTTTATATATGATATTAATTAAATGGTTACCCATTTATATGTCAAAATATGTTTAAGAAAAAGAACAGTCCATTCCTCCAATTATTTAGTTTTTAGTCTGGCATAAACAAATGGTTCTTCAGTTAATATCTACTGTCCGGACCTCTGTCCTTAGGTGTATTATCTCCGCTTTGTTATCACACCGGCATTTCATATTCAACACTGAGATGTGGGGAATGTAGCGGGTCCAAATTCTATTCTCTTTCCGAAATATGCTTTAGGACATATTCTAAATCTTTTATATCTATCACCTTTATTTGGGTGTCAGTGACAAGGTGTAAAGATAATAGTTAAGCAAAAATTCAAAGCTTTGAATAACATATGCAATAGGTCATTTGAATGTGTTGGGCCATCAGTGCGTAACAAGAATAATAGAATAGTAGGTATAATAAGAACAATAGTAGGCAGTATGTACTATTTCTGTTACTGTATTAGAAAATGTGTTAAGAATTTTATGTGAATTAACTTAAACAATCCTCTAAACAACTGTAGGATAAAAGTGTTTCCATTATCCCCAATTTATAAAGGAGGAAACAGAGACTCCAATAACTTCCCAGGGTAATCTTAGTAATAAGTGGACAGATTCTGGATCCAAAGCCAGACCTAACTGACCCAAGAGCCTTGCAAACTCTATGCTCTGCTGTCAGCCCCACCTATACAAACTTGTAATGGTTGAAGCTGAGGTTGAAAATGTTTTGAACAATTTTGATGAGACATCTATCATAAAAAATCAATTCTCTTTCCAGAATGGTGCTGTGAAAACATGACTTTTGCCCACGGCAGACTGGTCCCTCTCTGTCTGTGTGACACCAGCAGTCATGGTGTGTCCAGCATCACTCCCTTCTTCAAGTTACGAAACCTCTCCTTTTCCCCCAAAGCTGTCCTGCCTCCCATTCTGGAGCTGGCGGTTGGGCAGGCCATCCAAGGACCACATCTATCTCATCCTGCTGTAGGACTGCCGATACGTGTCAGTTTGCTAGGGCTGTCATGGCACAGTACCAAAGACTGGCTCACTTAAACAATAGAAATTTATTTTCTCAGTTCTGAATGTTAAAAGTTCAAGATGAAAGAGCTGGCAGTGTTGGTTTCTTCTGAGGCCTCACTCCTTGACTTGTAGGTGGCCATTGTCTCCTTGTGTCTTCACATGATCTTCTCCTCTTGTATACGTCTGTGTCTAGATTTCCCCTTCTTATAAGGACATCAGTCATATTGGATTAGTGCCTCCTTGACAATCTCATTTTAACTTAGTCACCCCCTTAAAGAGCCTATCTCAAGATATATAGTCACATTCTGAGGTACTAAGGGCTAAACTTTTAATGAATAAAATTGGAGAAATATAACTTAGATAAAATAAAGCAGGGAAATTTCTGATTGATATTGTACATATTTACCCCTGGCCCCTAAATAGAGATACTGGTCCCATTTGGGGATATTTTTCAAGCAAGGCTAAATGATGTCTTCTTGAGGATTGATAAAAATATGGAAAAACAAAGGTCATCCCCTATGCTCTGAGATTCCTAGTCCAAGGTTAACATAAGGTTGAAGGTTACCTATAAACTACAAAGGTTCTCTTCACAGCCATGTGAAGAATAGGTGTCAAGGGTCAACATGAGGAAACAGACATGAGAAATGGAGAGAAGGAGAGAGGTTTCTGATGATATTATTGGACTCCAGATTTCCAGCACGCCTAAAAACCTAGGGAATCCCTGTAGTTTTTACTTGAGGCCATACATTGTTGTTTTACTAAACTAGTTTGAACTAGAATTCTGTCACTTCCAATTGAAAGAGGCCTAACAAATGTACCTGGGAAAAATAGGTACCTTTGGCAGAATAGGTTAGCTAGGCTGACTAATGTTATCTTGGTGTGACTATGAATCAATCAATCATAGCTTACCAAACATTGTTAATAACCAATGCCCCCACTGAACAATTCTATATGTGTCGCTTATAGTGTGTTTGCAAGTCAGGTACTCATTACCTGCAGAATATTTCCCCATATGGAACTTCCTGAGGAGGGAGGGGCAACGGCAAACCCTAACTGATGACTTAAGAACTTACATTCTTCAAACAACTCTTTTTTACATACTCAGCTGAATATATACCATAAAAAGGAGAAATTGATCAACCTCTCTCATAATATGAATGCAAAATAAGGTAAGTGTCCTTTTTCAACTATGGAATTTGGAAGAATGTACAATGGTTCTAGGGCTGATCCTGAAGTATTTTCTAACCCTTTTCCTTAAGAGTCTATGGTAGAATGGTATTTCCTGGGCAATTTGTGATTGGGTGAAGCCATTACTCGGTCCATGGGGTTGTGAATATAAGTGATATTTCTCACTTCTAGAACAGAATACTTAATTACTGATGTAAAACTTTCCAGAGAGAGGAAGACACAGAGCAGACTGTTTATCCAGCCCACACAAGATAATGCAGTTTGTGCAAGATGAAAACCCAAGTTGTTGTACCTCACTGAGGATGACGTAGCCTATTCTGGCCCAAATAAAAAGTATAACGGACTAGTCTGACAATGCGAATTAAATCTGCACACTTTGCACACTGTTAATGGCAGGTAAATTGGGGGAACCTTTCTGAGTATACTTTTGCAGGATGTCTTAGGTCATTTAATTATTCATGTTCCTCCTGGTAATATATCCTAATATAAAAAAGGAAAATAAAAAGTATGTGATAATAACAGTTTTAATTTCTGGGAAGTTCAGAGCCAAATTTGTTTTAATAAAAGTCCAGTGTATTGTAAGTTAAGAGTATCCATCCTGAATTCAGGCCATGCATTAGTCAAGGTTCTCCAGAGAAAAAAGAATGAATAAGATAATAAGATACAAATATAGATAGATATATATGAAATTTCATTATATATATATAATGAAATTTATTATGAAATTTATCATAGGAATTGGCCCATTTGATTATGGAGGCCAAGAAGATCCACAGTCTGCCATCTGTAAGCATGGAGAACCAGGAAAGATGGTGGTGTAATTCAGTCCAAATTTAAAAGGCTAAAAACTTTGGGGTAAATAGAGTAATTCAGTTATGAGTCAAAAAGCTTGAGAACCTGGAGGGCTGATGTCAGAGGGCTGGAGAAGATGGATGTCTCAGCTCAAGCAGCGACAGCAGATTTGCCCCACCTCCACCTCTTTGTTCTATTTGGTGTTCACTGATTGGAAGATGTCTACCCATATTAATGGGTGTGATTTTCTTTGCTCAGTCTACTGATTCAAAAGTTCATCTCTTCTGGAGACACCTTCAGAGACCTACTCAGAAATAATATTTTACCAGATCTCAGGGCACTAATCAAGTTGGCACATAAAATCTTCCCCTTGTGAGTTAATTTTTTCAAAGAAATTAAAGTCCATACATATTCTTCTACAATTACTGCTGAGTTCCGGCAGAAGCATCTCACGCAGACACCAGGATGAGTTGTGAGCTTCTCGGCAGCCGTGGCCTGCGCCTTTTTGTTACTGGAATGCATGCAGTCGCTCGTTCACACCGGTAAGTCCAAAGAGTTAACAGATGATCACACAAGAAAACCAAGGCACGCACCTTTAAACAGTTTGACGTGTTTCTTAAACTGGTCCCCTCTTTACCTTATGCAGGACTCTCACCATTTACAAGCTTCCAGTGACTAATTTCTTTTTCATTTCTTGATGTCATAATTCCAATCAATATCTCTCCCTGTCTCTCTCACCGGGAGGCCCGTCCATGTGTTTTTCAAACACGGTCCTGAGACCTCTGGTGTGAGTATATGAAGGCAAGAGTTTTTTATGTTCAAAATCACCTATAGTTCACCTTCGCCACCCTAGAATTGACAGTCCTACCAAAACAATAACAAACCCTGCCCTGAATCTAATCTTCTGCCCGGTTTACCTTTAATATGTGTCAGTTTTGTCTGCCTTCCCTTAAAGTCTCAATTTTCTCATTTTTGTGAGCGTGTTCCCTCAGGACATAGGACTCTTCATGCTGACTATCCGCCAGTAATAGCTTTGTTACTTCTAAACCCATTCAGCAATTCTTTGAAGAGTTTGTGCTGCATTTTCCCTCTCAAGTTTGTTCGGATTTTCTGTAACCCTGTGATGTTGCTTCCCCATCTTTCAGGGGTGGCTCACCATTTGCTCCTCCTATAAGTACAATTGAGTGCAAGGTAAGTAAATGGAATCCAAGGCTGTTCCTGGCTGGAGCCTGGGAATTGGGATCAACTACATTCATCACGCAGGCAAGTCCCAAATCTGCTTAAACTTCCCTTTAAGCAGATTTCCCTTTAAACGCCCCTACTCCTTCATCAAATCAAGATGGGATCCTCAATCACATATCAAAGGAAGGGAAATTTTTAAAATGTAATAGTTTGAGCTTTGGGGCATTTCATTAGATTAGCAGATGATATGCAGCATTAGGGGAAATACATTAGGTAAAAGTGAGATAGGCAATTGTGGGAGTTTTATGTTGTGTTGAGTTTTGAGTTCAATTCTGTTAGAGGCACTCTTTGTAGCACCTAGAGCCTTCAGAGATCAAGAATCTCTGTGATTTGCTACAGTAGTTCAAGTTAAAATTATTTTCCAGTGGTAAATATAGTAAATTGTCTGAATTTATTGAAATCAGGAGGTAGGTTTTTTATATTAAGACACATAATTTTAAGTGTTTCAAATATTTCATGATAAAAGTGGAAGGTATTTTTTAAAAATTCTAAACTGGGTCTCAGTCAAACACCAAGATGTTACATTTTAAGGACCTAATGGTACCCTTTTCCCTCCACAACTCAGAAACAATTGAGAAATAGACACAGAAACTGGATGAAGATTATATCTTCATATTTATCATTTGTGAAACACTTTGAAGATGTGGCTTTAGATCTAGAGTCGAGTGCCTTGCTCACTCACCCAGACACTGGCATGTTCGGCAGAGGCAGAGAGCTGCCATAGGACCGGGGGTAAACCTAAGTATGGCCTCTCTGCAGGCAGGCAGATCTGAAAATAAGGCATAAGTTCCTAAAGTGAGTGGGAAGGGGCACAAGATGGCTTTCTTGGGTACCTGAAATGTTCTATTTCTTGATCTGTAAAGATTGTTTAATATCAATATGTAAATATGTAAATATCTATCAAGCTGTACACTTAAGATTTATATATTTCTCCACATGTATTAATCTGGTAAGGCTTCCATAACAAAATATCACAGACTACATGGCTTAAACAACTGAAATTTATTTTTTTGCTGTTCTGGAGGCTGGAAGTCCAAAATATAAGGTGCCAGCAATGTTCTCCTGAGGCCTATTTCCTTGGCTTACAGATGACCGTCTTCTCTTTGTATCCGCATGTGACCTTTTCTCTGCACATGTGCATCCCTCGTGCCTAACTTCTTATAAGGACACCAGTCATACTGGAATAAGGTCCCATCTTTATAACCTTGTTTGACTGTAATGGCCTTCTTAAAAGCCTTATCTTGGTGGAGGGTGGGGGGAGACGGGAAAAAAAGAAAAAGAAATAAAAAGCCTTATCTCCAAACACATTGAGGGTCAACATATAAATTTGGGGGATACACAGTTCCACCCAAAGCCACATATATATGGTATACTTCAATAGCAAAGTTTAAAAAGAGAGAGAAAGAAGAAGCAAATGACCATAAATGGGAGCACTTTAATGTAAAAAGATTAAATTCGCTATGTGAATTTAAGATACCCTTTCCAAGAAAAAACTTCGATAGGGAAAAGGGTTCAAAAGAACTGGAACCCTATGGGAAAGAAGCAGATGAAGGGGGACTAAGCAGGGTTGATGGGAGGAGGGATCTGGAAGAAACCAAACTCCTTTGTCCTGGAACCAGCTGGTGTGCCAGGTGCAGTCCACAAGCTGTCCACTTCCAGTGATAGAGAAGGAGGGAGGTACGAGAAAGAGGGAGTGGAAATAGGTGTTCAGGGACACATGGGAGGCAATGGGAAGATAATAGTAGGAATGAAGGGAGAGAGACAAAGAGCAATCGATGGGAGGGGGCACAGAAAGAGAGAGGGGTGGGGAGAGAGAAGAGAGGGAAGATGGAGAGAGGGAGAAAAGAGAGGGGGCGACAGGAAGATGGAGGAGAATAAATAAATATGACTAGACAGGAGGCAAATATTTGGCTTAATGTTTAAGTAAATAAACTCTGGAGGCCAACTGCCTCAGTTTATGTCCCAACTCAGTCACTTAAGAGCTATGTGAACATGGGGAAATCACTAAATTGCTCCATGCCTCAGAGTCATAACCTGTCAAATAAAGTAAAGAATACTACCTACCACATAGGGTAATTTATAGAAGCAAATGATCTAATGCAAGTACAGCGTGGCATATGTTTCGGCAAGGGCTGTATTATTATCACTTGAGTTAAAGACTTCATGTGGAATCCAAAGTATAAACCAGAAATGAGGACCCACCTGCCTCGGAAGATCCAGTGAATATGCACAGCTTGGGAATCGGCCCATTCCCTTTTTCACTCCCATACCTGCTCCTCCGGCTGGGCCCAGGTTTGTACAATCACCGCCAGCTCCGAACACAGCAAGCCCAGACAGATTGCTCTGTTTAGCTGGTGCTGAGGTGGCAGGGATGTACACTGCAGGTCTCAGGTGGTTTTATTTAAACCTGATATCTCCCAGCATAGACCTGATTTCTCATCTAGGAAATGCTGATATCCTGCCTTCCTACGATGAGGCTAAGGGAGAAGTCTGCAGTCCTCAAATGTAATTTTTCTACCTAGGTTACCTTGCTTGCATTTTATACTGAAACAGACAACACAAAAATCCACCGAGAACCATTCTGTTCCCCTTCACCCCACTGTGCTGCAGGTTGATAGGTGACACTAACCCCTGAGGAGGCTCCTTCCTGAACTGTGAGAGTGCGGGTGTTCTGCTTATTTTCCACATGGGCACTTCTTTCCTTGCCAGTGCACATCTCCAGGGACCGTAAGACCATGCAGTCACTGGGAGCTGGAAAACCACAGGTAATGTTTACCGTGTGTGTTTATGAAAAGGTGTTAACAACTAATTGGCATTATTAGCATGCGTCTGAGGAACATTTGGAGGAACATTTTCTTGGCATAGGTTTTTAATAGCTTTTAAAAAGAAAATGGTCCTACAGGAGATGCCAAATTCGTGGCTTCATCCAGTGCAATTCAGATGGCAGACAGGATGTGGTTCAGCAGTTATGGGGGTTGCAGTGAGTCAGCTATGGAGACAAATGTTTCCATGGTGACCTTCCCCATTCATTCAGTGCGAGGCCTCTGTATACCCATGAGGATTAATGACATGGCGTTAACACTGATAATCATAATGAAGAGAGCTGTCTGAGAGTGGCGCAACTCTACCCTGATGTTTCTGAGGAAATAGGATGGAGGAATTTAGCCGACATGTAGAGGAAGAAAATATTGAGCTACGGGGAAAGAAAATTCTTTTTTTTTTTCTTTTATAGAATAGTTTTCCTGCCAGAATAGACCCTGCTGCTGACAGACTTCTATAGTCTCCCCTCTGGGAATTCTCAGTATTACAACAAAATGGAGAGGGAAATAAATAACCCAAAGAGGTGATTCAAAAAGGCAAAAGAACCAGGATGAAAGAATATGGGAGAGGCACGGATTTAAACTCTACTCAGTTATCATGGTTTGTTTGTTTGTTTGTTTGTTTGTTTATGTGGTTTGAAATGTTCCTTAGGTAGTTTTTTTTTAAGAAAAGCCTCTTTACTGAGAGACTTGCCTTTTTCTATAGCTTCATGGCACCTCTTTTGTCCCTTTCAGGGAACAAAATTCTTTTCACATTGTGCTAATAGCAACACTTGGTTTCGGTGTACAGAGACGTGGGGCATTGCACAGACTGATAAAGTGAAACATTAGGAGCCGACACTAACTCAGATGCCGGCCCGGGTAAAATTATAGCCACAAAGAGAGATTGTGCTTTCCCAGAGCGGGATGCAGATCTTCACAGGCTCCCAGAGGATTGAGCCTTGTGATTGAGTTAGTTATGAGCATGCTTATCTTTATTACATTTCAAGATTCCATAGAGCAGAAACTTCATCTTGTTCCTTTTTAGCATTGCCAACTCCACCCCCAGCACACACACACACACAAATATACACAGGCACACATACAAACAAGTGCCCCTAACCACACACACATCAATCTAGCTCCCTCTGTCTTTACTCACTACACACCACACTACTACATTATCTATTAATGGAGTGGATTTGATCAGCATTTAAACCCTCAGATGAGGCAATGAAGCATTTTGTATATGAAGTTTTAGAAACCCATAGAGGCGAACAATAATGGTTTATAAAACTATGCAACACTGTCTTGCTTTCTTAAATGTTTAGACAAGTGGTTTTGACACAAATACAATGAAGCCCAAGAGGCAGTAAATGAAAAACATGCGTGGAAAACATCAAAAGGCTCTCACGGCAGCTGGACTCGTTAGACTGATTAAATGATGCCTGCGGAATGCTGATGGTCGGACCTACTGTGGCATTTGTTAATCCATCAGATATTTATCGAACACCTACTTCAATAGCTGGTTGCTCTGTGCCAAGCACTAAGTACTTATGCAAATTAACATGTTTAATCTTCCATAACAGATCAACGTTCTTATTAAAATACCTATTTCTCAGGTAAGTAAACTAAAGTACAAATAATTTAATCTACACAGGTAGGAAGGATGGGTCCATATATTGAACCAAGCAGCCTAGCTCCCGACTGCAAGCTCCTAAACACGTTGTAATACTGCAGATCCTGTGCTAGAAACTGGGAATAAAGTGATAATCAGGAGGTACAAACATTTTCTTTGTTTTTGTAAAGCTGCGAGTTTTGAAGAGATGACGTGCTGTAATTAAAACCAATTACAAACACAAGTGCACAAGGTCTGTGAGAGCCAAGGAATAACTCTCTAGGGACAGGGCAATGTAAGTCATCCTAATTTAAGGATTATGAGGCTCATTATAATGAGGAAAAGATAGCTGTAATGAAAGAGGTGAGTGCCATTTTCCTCTGACCTTATTTCCTGCTGGTCTTTTGAGATGAGGTATGAAGGACTCAGCCAGAGGTGTTGCCATGTTCAGGAGTAAACCTTTCCAAGTGGTTCTTGAGGTCAGATGATAAACTTTGAGAGACATACCTCTGGTAGGTGAGTCACAGGACAGAAAGATAGCATCTTGTTAGACTAGGAATGTCATACGGGGTGGAACCTGTTAGGAGAGACTCTTAGGAACGCCAGGAGCACAGATGCAGACATTCTAGGGAATGGCACCATCAATAAAGGACAACAATATGTTTTTAAAGAGTATTTTCTTAGAGAGAGGGGCAGAGAGGGAGAAAAGAGGGAGAGAAACATAGATGCAAGAGAGGAACATCCGCCGGTTACCCCTCACAGGCTCCCCAGCTGGGGACCAGACTGCAACCTGGGCATGTGCCCTGACTGGGGATCTAATCAGCGACTTTTTACTTTGTGGGACGACACCCAACCAACTGAGCCACCCTACCAACTGAGCCACCCTGGCCAGAGCAGATACTGATACGTTTTGCTAGGGTTAAAGAGATTGTTAACGACATAGGAAACTTTGGGGAACCAGACATGTTAAAGAAAGTCCCTCTAAAAGTTTACCTAAGTCTTGGTAATTCATTACACATTTTCACTCATCACCATAAAAGTTAATGCATAATGAGCACTTCTATCTACCAAGCTCTATGATAAAACTAAGGAAAGAAGTGTTATTGTTCTTATCCTGATCAAAATTATGACATCCATGTTTAAAGGAACACTATGCATGCCCTGAATTGTACCTCTATATTTTATTGCAATTACTTTACAGCATATCTATTAGTTACTTGCATCAAAGCTAAGACTGCTAAGTATCGGGGTAAGGGATTCTCACATCTTTTATAAAATATGGCAATACTTAAATAAGTATGTTTTTATTATCTAGGCATACTGCTTAACTATGTTATTCCTTTTTTAGAAGGTAGGTCCAGCATAAGTTTATTTCACTGAAATAATGTCCTTACACTTTAAAAATCTATTCCTGAATGAATTTCAGGGAGAACCCTCAAAACCTAATTAGTTCACTAATATTGTGGACCAGAAAATGACTTCCTTATTTTAACAATAGGAAGTATTTATATGACCTGTAGGACCTTGGGTGGTACTTGTGGAATTATAAAAGCAAGAATTTCCTTTTATGTTTGCAAACCTCTAACTACAAATTGCCCGTAGTCTTGGCGTTTCTGGCTGGCTCATGAAGGATTTGATGTACTGTCTTTTGTCCTTATGGATCCTGTCACTGCCTTTACTTTCCTGTCCTTTTCATGGTTCCTACTTGGTTCTGGAATCTCTTTTTGGTTGCTTTTTCTGCTTTGTACAAAATGTTGTCTTGTCTTTTCAGCATTTCAAAAGGCCTCCTCAGTGACTTGAATTTTTAGAAAGCTACAGGGTCGTAGCTCAATGGTAAGCTTAGGATGACAGTGAAATCCCTAAACAGGGACTACTCGTTCTGAATAGGGAGACCTAAAAATAAAAGCTTTCTGCAGCGGGGACTGTATGCCCAGACAACTATCACTGAAGTGCAGAGGAAATCAAAAACATAAATAAAAACCAACCTTGCTAAAAAGGACTAAGGTGTTAATTTGATGCCAAGGCAGAAACCTGGAAAAGGCCAACTTCATAGTAGGTGGTTTATCACCTCCAGATAGCTTGAGGAGGTGGAAGTTTTATTTATCCGAGAAATGTCATCCCCAAGAATATAATGATGCTGCAAAGATACTCTAAGTCAGCCCTACTTCTCGAAAACACATTCTCTGGGCAGCTCTCTTCACTTTTCTTCCTTCTGTCCAAGGAACCCTGGTTATTTATTGGTGGTCTTTTTCTCCATGCTTTTTTCAATGGCAATTCTTCTGAATAGTCTATCCTAATTCTGGATTTCCCCCTTACTCACCTCATTCTTTCTTGGAATAAAATTTCATATCATCCCAATGGTAGGCTCCTTTTACTCCACTCTTTTCAAGGTATTTTGACCTCCAGCTGTTCAACTCCTCCTTTTTAATCCTATCTTGCATAAATTCACTTCCTTTTGGGGACTACACCTAGGCTCTGATAATATGTGAGAAAAAAGAAGCATACAAAGTATGTGACTGCTGCTACTAAAAATCTATGTTCCCTTCTTCAGCTGGACCCTCCATGCTGCTTAGCAGTCTTGTATGTGCTTCTTTTAGCTCAACAATGAGCCACAGATATGACTTCAAATCTTCACCCAGTTTTGCAGTTTTCTTCATTCTGTATGTCCTATTTTTTCTCAGCATATGCTGTCTACGAAGAAAAGTGAGGCTCTCTATAACACACCAGACTACAAATTATTTCTATCTACATGGAAAATAATGTATGTGGGAGCTTAAAAAATTAATGTTTTTTCTTTCACTTTCTATATTATTCTAGCTGGGCTAATCATTAAATTAAGAGAGACAGGTTAACAGGAAAGGGGTGTGGGGGAAGGTAGAAGACAGTATAGAGGGATAAGAGATGATGGAAGGAGACTTGATTTGGGGCGCTGAATACACAGTACAACATACAGATGATATATTATAGAATTGTATACCTGAAAACTATATAATTTTATTAACAAATGCCATCCCGATAAATTCCATTAAAAATAAATCATTAAAGACCATTAAAAAGGTCTTTCCAGTGATCCATCAAAACAACAAGCTTTGCACTCAAAACCCTAGAATCATTAAATAGGAGATGGGACAGAAACAAGGCTACTGTGAAGACAGAGGAACTTTCTCTCATTAAAATAGCATATAGTGATTTGAAAAACACCTACAAAAAAACAAGCAAACCTAAGCAATGTAACAATTAAAAATAACATAAGTTTTGAGGGAGGGAAAAAAGAAGCAGTATCTTAAGGTGAAGAAGTTAAATTGAGATGAAAATGTTACCCTGCCTGGTGTGGCTCAGTGGATTGAGAGCCGGACTACAAAGCAGAGGGTGGCTGGTTTGATTCCCAGTCAGGGCACATGCCTGGGTTGCAGGCCAGGTTCCCCAGTGTGGAGAGCACAAGAGGCAACCACCCGTTGTCCATTCTGTTCCTCTCTTTCTCCCTCCCTTCTCCTCTGTCTAAAAATAAATAAATAAAGTATTTAAAAAAAGAAAATGTAAAGGTTATATTATG
Source organism: Desmodus rotundus (assembly GCF_022682495.2). Lineage (NCBI taxonomy): Eukaryota > Metazoa > Chordata > Mammalia > Chiroptera > Phyllostomidae > Desmodus > Desmodus rotundus. The sequence goes on along the minus strand of NC_071397.1, from coordinate 76,240,021 downwards.
ATAAAACTGTTGACATGGAGAAAGCACTCTATCTGAAATTTCTAAATATAAATTAGATCCCTCTATACATTTTTTTCCATTTTTCTTGGGAACTCTGGATGGGCATACAATCTGCAGCTGATTGGTACAGACTGCTTACGGATATCTGACCAAGCAGAGGAAGTCAGTGTGAGAGTTCAAGAAAGGGAATGTTTGGAAAGGGACTATCTGGACAGATACGATGCAACAGCAAACATGCTTGATCATTTCAGAAACTGGCAGAGGAATGGATTTAAAATTCTAAAAAAAAAATTAAGTCCAAGGCAGAAAAAAACGGTCTTTTAAAAGTCGTGTTTTAATGATGAATAATTTTGAGCAATTAAAGTTTAGACTAATTGCTATGGTGATTTTGGAAAAGAATGAAGCTAATGAGTTTCTGAATGTCAACTGCAATTTTTTAGTACTTTTAATTTGCAATCTCTTTATTTAATGGAGAAAGGATTGAAGACTCACTCTGAATGTATTCAAACCGCATTTTCACTTCTACAGCTGTACTTTAGCATAGGGATTATATTTTACTATAATATCCACTCAGTTTTTGTAAGTAAAATCTCAAAAAGTCTCCTTTAGGAGTGTCAAATTATATACTCTGTCAGATTCCAAAAATAACTTTGCTTCACATTATACAAGATAAGAATCTGGCCTGATATACTAATCCTATGATTGAGAGGAAAATAGTTGACAGATTGCTTGACCTAGCAAATCATCCAGATAACTCTGCTAGGAGCAATGGCCCTGCCATTTCTTTGTAATATAAATTTTTGATTCATATCAATTTTCACTGAAGGGAACTTTAAGGAAAATGCCTAAGGATTTTTGAATTTGCTATATTTTAAATGTATTTCAAGTAGATAGAAAGTTATCCCCTGTCTTTCCCACTTTTTGCAGAGGCAAATGGGAAAAATAATAGAATTATAATTCGTCTTTTCCTTCCTGCCTCAGATATTAATTACAATAAATGTAAAAATACAGCATATCTACCTATACATTTAAATCTGCTTCCGCCTAGACATTTACCTGAAGATCAATAGTTAGAAACCCTCAGAAACCATGCGCATACATAAATAATTGGTGCTTTTCCTCACATTTTAGAAGTTTGCTTTTCATTTGCTAGTATTGATGTCTACAGAGAAAGGTGTGAAATGACACTACAAAGTCTAATGCGCCAATCACAGGAGCCCAATCATCCACAGGGAAGGAGTAATGAGCTGACTTTTTCTCATTTTTCTGCCTGCATTTTCCCCTCTTGATTTTTCAGCACTAAGGTAATATTTGATATCAGGGGGGAAAAAGCACCAAAACAAAAACATGAAAAGCCAAAAACCACATCAAACCTGGGGTGACTTTCTGTGTCTGCATTTCAGATTCACGCTGCCAATTATTTCAGGCCCAGGAATCTCAGAGACACAAAGATTACTTACTTCTACAAATGCATTATTTTCCCCTTAGTTGTCAGTGTGGCAGACAACACAAAAACAAACACAGAAAATATGTATTTGCAATGTTTTTATATTCAGTTTTAATGGTTTACTAGTCCAGCATTCACTAAACTGAACGATGGTAGAATAATACCTGCCTGGTGGTTTCTCTATCTCCCTCCCCCTCCCCCTTCACTCTCTCTATCTTGCAATTAAAATGCTCTAATGAGGAATACCTCTAGTTTTGAGACTTTTAGTTGACATACATCAGACTGATTGAAGAGCTCTGACCTATTCCAGACTAACTCAGGGGCACTGATCTTTGAAATCAGCCTTATTCAAGACAAACATATATATACGAATGAGGGGTTTAACACAATTATTTGATCACTTGAGGGTATTAAAAAGTTAAAGTAATATTGTAGGTAATGGTCTGTGTCACCCACCGATCTATGATGAAAAATTAAATCTAATTGTCTGTGTTTGTACAATAGACATTGATGTACATTTTTCCTGGATCAGTATTTGAAGTAAATAAACAAGTATTTTTTTTAACTGATTCATTGATTTTAGAGAAAGAGGAAGGGAGGGAAAGAGAGAAAGACATAAATTTGGTGTTCTACCTATTTATGCATTCATTGGTTGATTCTTGTACGTGCCCTGCCCGGGGATCACCCCCACAAACTCGGCATATCAGGACGGTGCTCTAAGGAACTGAACTACCGGAGCAGCGCTACAAGTAAACATGTTTTCAGAGACAAATTTCACCCCTCTAAAGCAGTGGCCATTCACCAGAGCGACAGTGCCCTTAAGTGACACCTCTGAGACTTTTTAGAGTCTCTCAACTTAGTAGCTCAGTATGCCATGTGGGTTCAAAATATATTTCTGAAACATTTAAATAATTTAAAAAAATATACCATGGTATATAAATAATAATTTAATAAAATTTTAGAAATAGAAGAACTTTAAAGATGTCACAGACAATGCTTTTCTTGGCCATGAGAGAAACAAGGGGTTAAGAGAAGAAAGGGTCCGCCCCAGGCCAAGCCTTGAGTTAGTAAACAAGTCAGAACTAGAACACAAAATCTTCCAGTGTGGGATATATTCATCAGCTCTAACTCATGTTGAGATCAGGATGTATTCATGGTCTTATAAAAATCTTATCTTTTTCCCAGCAATTTATATTAATAAAAGCAGTCTTAAATGGGTTATTTCCTCACCAACTCTCTAAAATATAAGCTTTTATTTTCAAACTTCAGGGTTTTTTTTTTAATTAAAAAAATACTTTCTGTTCAAGCCTTAAGGGTTTTATACATTATGAAAGAATAACTTAAAATTTGGAAATTGACTTTAGAAATTTGTCAGTTTACATATCCCCTAAAAATCCATTTGACATTCAAGATGTTTATTCATCAAGGATTTAAGGGCACTTCATTATGCAAAGCCTAAAGTTTACACGCGTGATTGACATTCCTTTCTGTTTTTTCCTTCCTTTTTTAAGTCCAGTTGGAATTTGTTAACGAGTAGAAGACTAAAAATTTAGTGAAGAAAAAAACCTTTCAAAAACAAAGAAGTTAATGAGTATTCCTATTTCTTTGGGGGCTTTAACAGACTGTTTCAAGGAGGAGTCACAAATTTGTACTTCCAGAAATTGACTCTCATCCACTGTGTCACTGTGTTGAATTTTTTTTTAATGTGAACAGTTTTGCAAATACTGTTAATTTAATTTTGGAAAAAACTATTTTGATGGTTATGTAGGATCTTATATGTAATGTTTATCAGACAGTTGGCAAATATTAATGGAAGTGTTTGAGACCATTGCCTGAGTCTTTTTTATTGTACAAAGTCTGATCATTTAAAACACATTTATACATGAAAATGCCTCACCACTTACTGTGCGTCACTAGTGAAAATAATAGATACAGATTTATGAGATCAAACCACAGGAGATCAACAAAGCCATCAAACAGCCCCCAATGAACAAAATTATTAATTTATCTTCCTATATATCCTAATCTAAATGGTACTCCTTTGGTATAGATTTAGAAGTGAATTACACAGACACACACACACACGCACACACACACACTGGCCTGGTGTTCTAAGCGAGTGTTCTAAACTGAGAAATCACCAGTCCCGCCCTTATCCAGCGGGTACCCCGCTGTTGCTGAGTGACAGAAGTTGCTCTCCACAGGATGCGGTTTTGTACGTAGACCTCTAGTCAAACAGTTATAATGATGTTTCTATCACAATCACTAAGCATTTAATTGCACCGCGCAATTTAGAAACAAAGTCTAGGTCGAGACAGATTGTAATCCAAAACAGACAACTCTGATGTAGACAACACAGAGGGTATGAAAACAATGAAAACATAAGCAATGAATAATCACAAAGATAAAACTTAGCATTTTCACTATACTTCTGTTCAGGGTAAATGCATTTTGGACAACTCATGTTTAATTGTTAAGTGCTTTAAAGGGCCATCGGGTGCTATTATTTCCTCACTGCCCTTTCATTTTTCCAGAAATCATACTTTCTTAGCACTGTGTCACTGGATAAGAGGCAAGTCGAGTGGGGAACACCATGAAAAGTAAGTCCAAAGAGTCATTTCTGTACAATGTTTAAGTCATTTTTGAAATGTATTTATTTTAAGGAAGAAGGGAAGGGAGGGAGAGAAAGATAGACCAGTTGCCTCTCATACGCATCCCAAAGGGACCTAGGCACGTGCCCTGAGCAGGAACGGAACCTGCAACCTTTCCCTTTGTGGGACAACAGCCAAAAAACTGACCCATGCCAGTCAGGGCTAAGCCAGTTGTTTTAAGAGTGTATAACATACATATAGCTAATTACTATAGTACCTCCCCCTTCATACAGTAACTGGTGACTATAGTTGACAATCACTGTTTTTTCATTCCTAAAGAGTTGATTTAAAATATAGGGATAAAAATTTTTTGAAAAAAGGAAATAGGGCAAAGAAATATGTATTCAAGAATATAATTATAATAAGCATCCTTGGCTATGAAATCTTCCTAACATGATGCCAAACTCCTGATGTTATTGTAAAATCTTTTGCCTTATATCAATGAGTCTTTATTCTAAGAAGAGAATGACAGTTTGGACACTTTCGGGTATTTGTATGTTCCAATAATAATTGGTTATCAAAAAGAAGTAAGTAAAGAGAAATGCCGTTATTTTGCTTGAATTTTTTTAATATAGGCTAGCATATTTTGGTATCTAAAGCCTGCAATGTTAAATTTGAATAAAATGTATCAATATAAAAACTGGTAAATATTTTAAAGACTGTCACTCTGTGATGGTAAAAAAATTCAGTACTTTGAGCTTACTAATGAGGAAACAAAATAATTATGCTTATAAAAAAAAAGTTTGCCCTGACCCGAAATAAGGATTATACCAATTTTAAGTTGCTAAGTTTTGCTCAAATTACTTTCAGTTCTGCTTCAGTCCAACATATGCGTTTCTAAAAATCTCTACACTGTGCAAAACAACACAAAAACCATAAGGACTGGGGCATGACACTCAAAATATTTCTCAGAGGAACATTTTTAAAAATTAAGAAATAACTTAATAATAATGGTAGTGGAGTTTTATCTTTGTTAAACACTACAACAAATTTGGCAATTTAGCTTGAAAACCATCTGAGGCTTGTGGCAGAGTTGCAACTGGTGAGCTCTGGAGAAGTCGTGGAAGGAAGGTTTTCTGAGTCAACAGGAGGTTGCGGCACCAGCTGCGGGTGCATGTGGGCTGTAATTGTCCTTGGGATATGCGAGTGTAGGTTTTGTGTCATGCATTTTGCATTCCTATGAGGCTCAACTCAGCTGTGTGCAGTCCTCTGCATTCACCTAATACTTCTAACAGAGGAAAATACAATAATGCTCCACGTGATAAAGTTTGGGCCAATGACGGACCACATATTCAGTGATAGTCCCAAAAGATTATAATGGAGTTAAAAAAATTCCTGTCACCCAGTGACGTCAGTAGCTGTCACAAGGTCATAGTACAAAGCATTACTCACATATCTCTGGTGATGCTGGTGTAAACAAACCTATGGCACTTCCAGTCATATAAAAGTATGGCACAACTTTGTACAGTACACAATACTCAATAATGGTAATAAATGACTATGTTTCTGGTGTATGCATTTACCACACAATCCTTTTACCATTAGAGTATACTTGGTCCACTTTTCCCCTTTTTAAAAGTTTGTTGTAAAGCAATACGCTGTGCTTATGGGAACTCTTGTTGCATCATTTCTCTTGTGCTTGATTTAATCTCGTGTGGTTTCGTACAGCAACACACTGTACAGGCTTGTAGTCTGGGAACAATAGGTTATACCATATAGCCCTGGTATGAAGTAGGCTCTACCAACTAGATTTGTGTGAGTACTTTATGATGTTTTCTCAAGGAAATGGCCTAATGGCATATTTCTCAAAACATATTCCCATTCATTAAGTGGGACATGACTCTAAAACATAGGCAAATGCAAAATTTTTGTTTTATGCTAACCTTGTTTTTAATTATATCATTGCATTGGAAGAAATCTACATTTTTAAAACCAATCATTATGGCAGAACTGACTATACAATTTTTGCTGAATTCAAAATTTTATTGGTATGTACCAAAATTTAACAAGAAAATATTTGTCTGGGCCTCAGTTATTGGGTACACCCCGAACTCAAACAGCAATTAAATGAAATTAAATGAGTCCATTGAGTATACATGGAAACCAAGTGACAGCTGAACTAGTTGTGATACCAGCGGTTCTCAAATATTAATGTAATCAGAATCAAGTGCAGAGTGTGTTAAAACTGAGATTTGCCCCAATCTCAGAGTTTCTGTCTCGATATTTGCATTTCTAAACATGCCCAGGAGATGCTGATGTGACTCCAGGAACCATACCTGGGGAACCATTTGTTTAGACTAGTACGTCCTGCTGAAAGTAGTTGACAGCACTGTCTCCGAACTCATATGAAGGAGAAAGTCTCTTTCATCAGTTACCACTGAGAATGTGGCTTTCTCATCACAAAGATACTAATGACCTTTCTCCACCTTTCTTTGCTCCAGTGTTAGTAGCAAATCAAACAACAAAGAGAATAAAAAACAAGTTTAAAGTTCAGGTTCATGTAGTATGTTGGACATCTGTATTACCTCCTACAAAGTTGTCATTCTCCAGTCTATAGAAACCATGCATTTTTGAGGCAATTGACCTCGCCGTCGACGAGCCTTGATTGGAGTGATTCCATTAGGTTAAACTCACTTCCCCTGGGTATGCATGATGGTTCATTCAGGGAAAAATTTCAGTGGTTTGAGAAGTAATGTTTCCTTTCTTTTCTACAAACCTGAATGGAGAAACAGGTCACTCCAGAAGGTGCTGGCAGTCATCTTATAACCAACCATAAGGCCAGCCAGACTGAGGGTGAAGGTAAAATTGCAGGAGATCAGAGCCAAGCGGTAACAGAAAAATGGAGCAGAACTCCTCATTGAACAGAACCTGAAGTCAACACTATCACTGTAACCTTCAATTACATGAGTGGATTGCTCACTTTTAATTTTTAAAACAGTTTGAGTAAGGTTCTTTATTACTTCAACCAAAAATACTAGTAAATGAATCAAAAGAAAAAAAAAAACCCTCCTATTTAAACAGGTAAAGACAAAGGCAAGGAAAGCCCAGAGCCAACAAATACATCAAGCAGCAGGAATTCTGAAGGTAGGCAAAGACTCTATCGAAATCTACTGGTAAGTATTTTTTTTAATTTTTTTATTGACTTTAGAGAGCAAGGAAGGGAGGGAGAGAGAGAAGGAGAGAAACATCCATGTATAAGAGAATTATTGATAGGTTGCCTCTCATACGTGCCCCTACTGGTGGCGGGGTGGAACCCCCAACTTAAGTGTGTGCCCTGTCTGGGAATCAAACTCAAACCAGCCAGGGCATAAACATTCTACTTAAAGTGAACTTTGGCTATTTATAGATACGACGACCAAGATCTTGTTAGTACGGGTTTTGAAATAAAGTATCAGCAATTCTAGGTAGTAGAGGTTCTATAAATCCCTCAAAGCATCAAAGGATACAATGCATCTAGAAAAACGAAATGTATAAGCTATTTTCTTGGCCACTCTAGTTAGACTTAAGTTATCTATACAGGAAATGAATGTAGTCTCCATTCTGAGTGCAGTTAGTCATTCTTAGTTCTTTTGACTAACTTCGTAAAGTCTTAAGTAAAAGAATCTTTCTAACCTATTGTCACATAGAGATATCTAGACTGAGTATACCCTACCTATAGACACAAAAAGTGAGCAAAATCAACTAGCCAGTCTTCTTCCCACTCAACTTACAAAATTTCACCTTAGCCAAACTTACTTCTGCCTAGATATGGTCTATGTTTGCCAACACAAAAGAAAAGAAGAGCCATGAAAAGTAAAAGACTCATAAATTCAAGAAAAATAATTTAATTTGTCAGTTTGCCTATATAAGAGAAATTATTCCCTTTCACAGAGACTAAGGGCAAATTAAGTCCAGTAAACCAAATGGCAAAGAGAAAGAGCATCATTTTAGCAGTGACATAAATCTGAGTTTGAAATCCCACCTGCTGTTTAACATTAACAAGCTACTTAACTTTATTGAGTATCAGATTTCTCATCTGTAAAGTGGGGATAATGTGTAATTTACAGAGGGATTTTTTTCTGGTGTGACAAATAAGGTAACACATAGAAAGAACATCACAGTGCCTGATAAATATTAGGTACGTAATATATGATGATTTCCTACCTTTCCCCTAGATACTTCCACAGCCTCTTAGAACAAAATAGAAAACAGTTGTATTTTATTAGGTCGTTTAGTCCGTTCATGGAAGAGGGTAGTCTGCGTTCTATTGACCTGGGAGAATCAATGACATTGCTGTACTGGAGGGATAGTCATTTGGAGAGTACTCCAAACAGTACTGGGCAAGGGGCCCTCCACTGGGGTGTCCACTGGCAAAGGAAACCATAATACTCTCCAGGGAAACCAGGGCAACATTCAGGAATATACAAGAAGGATAACAATCAGTCCCATGGAAACCAGAATACTATACAAAGTGTTTCCTATGAACAAAAAAGCAGAAGCTCTTTATGTCTCACCTGACAAGCAGCTTTTACATTCGGCAGTGGGACATGAAACCTAAGGATTAAGTGTGTCTATGGAAAGTAAGTCATCAACCAATGAAGCTACTGGAAAATTATGTGGCATTTTGAAACGCATTTACGAACTCCATCTCCTGGAATACTTCTACAAAGCTGGTGAAATTGTAGTCCAATTGTAGTAACAATCTCAAATGGCCGAGTTTAAGAAGAAAAAGGATACCTTAACAGCTTTTGCATATACCAGTCCTGCTGTCTTTTATGAAGTAAAAACTTGCACTATTGCAAATTCCATCCATTAAAAATAATATGCATTTATTGTTGTCTATTTATTAATACAAGGTATGTGTTAGAGGATACATGGCTAGATTTTTTTTTTTAAAAGATTTTATTTATTTTTACAGAGAGGGGAAGGGAGGGAGAAAATTAGGGAGAGGAGCATTGATGTGCAAGAGAAACATCAATCAGTTGCTTCTTGCAGGCCCCCGCCTGGGGACCTGGCCTGCAACACAGGCATGTGCCCTGACCAGGAACTGAACTGGCGACCTTTCACTTTGTGGGATGATGCTTAGCCCACTTAGCCACGTCGGTCAGGGCTAGAATTTTCTCTTGTTTTTCTGGTTGTTTTAACCTGATTTTGGCACCTGCAATGTACTATTTAGAAGCTTTGTCAGAATGATAAGTTTACCTAAGAAAATTGTAGAATATATGCTGAAAAGCAAAACGTGTCATGTAATAGTTTTATGATTTTGCTGCCTGCCACTGTCACCTCATTATTCAAACTGTATACCTGGGTTATTCAGAATACATAATGTTAAAGGAAACATTGATTTAATGGGATATTAATTCGTATAGCATTAGAAAATTTCTATGATATATACGATGAATTTTTACAACTGTTTCCCTAAAAGAATAAAAAGAGATTAAAGAAAATATCATTAAAAAAAAAAAAACCTGGTTGGTGTGGCTCAGTGGATTGAGTGTTGGCTTGTGAACCAAAGGGTCACTGGTTCAATTCCCAGTCAGAGCACATGCCTGGGTTGAGGGCCTGGCCTCCAGTTGGGGCATGCAAAAGGCAACAGATTGATGTATCTCTCGTACATCAATGTTTCTCTGCCTCACTTTCCCTCTCTCTAAAAATAAGTAAGTAAATATCAGTTTGGGGTTTAACATACAGCTATGATATTTCAATGAACATGGTTGGACTCCCAGTTCTATCATTACCAGCTAGATGACCTTTGACAGATAGACAAATAACTGAACAATTCCATAATATAAGTCACCAAAATTAGAGAGAAATCAGTAAGTACCACATTGGTCACTGTGAAAAACAAATTAAATAATAAATGTAAAAATAATTTATAAAATTAAAAAGTACTGAGGTGGTTCTGGAATATTTAAGTATTCTAGATGCAAGGAGCTGACCTTGAGAAACAATTTACTCAGACCAAATTCAGTGTCGGTACATTGCAAACACCAGTAATAACATCTACCCGTCTTATCTGTAAAATGCCAATGACGAAGGTGTTCTTGTCCCAATTACACTAACGTGAATTCTTAAACTAGTGAGAGACACTTCAGTTATCCATTTTGGATTTTAAATTTCATGAGGCTTAAGGTTTTGACTGTTTTGCTCCATAATGTGTCTTGAACTTCTAGAACAATTCCCGATACACTGGAGGTGCCCAATAAATACTAATATAATATAGAGGAAAGGATATGAATGTTTATATGCTAATAGTGACAGGTTGGAAAAAGAGATAATGGTTTGTGTGCTACTGGGAAACAAACTAGCAATGAGAATAAAGAAATTCCTGGAGGATAATGAAATCATTTGAGAGAAGACTGTGTACTTTTATTTCATGATTTACATTGGGAAAGAACAGTCATATTACAGTTCTCTCGGGGCCAAGAAATACATAGGTTTTCCTTCACATCCGTGAGAAAGAAAACAAATCAATGAAAATAAGCTAAAAGCAAGCATTCAGTGATCTATGGATCTTTTCAAGAAAGAAAAGGTTATATACCTCCTCATATTGATACCCATTTGTCCCTTTATGCCATATCTCTAGCTGTATGGATACCTGAAGTTCAAGTAAATGATTACTGCTCAAAAAAGTGACTCTGAACTCTTAAAGAAGTGATGTCATATTCAATGTTGTTTTTACTAAGGTCTGTAATGTTTCATAAATACACCTTACTCAAAGAAATTATTACCTTTTAAAGTTGTGGTATTTACTTTTTTCCTCCAGTTTAATTAAGAATCTAATATGCCTCATAAAATGTAGATATTTCAAACAAAAAATATGTCTGATACTATAATGCATCTTATAATTCAATGAGAAAAAAATAAGATTAAGCCTTTTTAAAAAAAAAATTATTAATCCAGTCTATTTTCCTGAACTACCAATAATTGTATGTGAGGTCCACTTCCTATAAAACTGAAAACAAGTATGTTTTCAGTTTTATAGGAACAACTATAAAACTAAAGTATAAATTATAAAGTATAAATTTAAAGTATAAATTATAAAAGTATAAAACAAGTATAAATTAATATACTTGTTTTTAGTATAGTATAAAACTAAAAACAAGTATATTAATGTACATCAAGGTTGATAGTACAGATTAGTCTAGATTTTGCTTTCTGGGTAGCTTTGCTACTTACAATTAGGTTTTTTTGTTGGATTTTTTTTTGGTTTTGGTATATTTTCTTCTGTATAAATATATTAGAGTACACTAATGTTATCATGTATTATTTTATAGCAGCTGCCAATGTATATTTCTATCAAAATATTCATCCATAATGTATTATGATTATTTCTAATTATCTCACCAACAATTATACTCTGAATTTATTAGGATATGGATTTTTGTTTGACTTTATTTTTCTAATATATATGATAGCAAGATAATCTGGAATATTATAGACACCAAATATAAATGTGGAAGGAAAGAAGGAAGAATGAAAGGAAGGAATGGGTTAAACTCTATGTAATTACATGTCACAGTTGAAACAAAATGATCACATGATCTGAAGACCTGGAGAATTTTTAATAGAACTGAATACACTGATGCCAAATTATGCTGAAGATTTAAGAGTTTACAAAAAGCATAAGAAACAAGGCAACAGGGGCTATGTTTTGAACCAGGAATCAGATCATGTTTAGCAACCTGCCCTGGTTAATCTCATCATATACTCCTGATGCCGCGTATACGGAGCTGGACAAGGTCTACTCTTGCAATACAAGTCACTTTCAGCTGCGAGAACCTCGGGTCTCCACAGCCAGCAGAAAGCAGAATGATGCGGCTGTTACCTCGATGACACAAGCAGAAGGTGAAGGGGTCACTCAATCACCCTCTCTTTATTTTTAACCTTTTTGCCTAAAATGTGGGAAACGGCAGAGCTACAAAATAACATTTGCCCAGTCTTCACCTGGGACACCAGTCTCTTCATTATTACTCACCCCCCACACTCTAAACAAACAATAAAACAACAAGAAACTCATTGAAAAAAGTTTTGCCAAAATTACACACCTGCTGTTTCCAGACTTGAGAAACAGAAACTCGAACGTGATTTACAGAAAAACAAAAGCACAAATAAAAGTCTAGCTTGGTGCGGTCCTACCGAGCAGGTTTGACTGGTATCCTGGCAATCTCGCCACTACACTCTCTGAGCGCTCTGGGATTCCGCCCCGAGCGCATGGCCCCCGCCCCTCCCCCACCGCCCCCGGGGTCTGGGATGGCTTCCCACCACCATCCCGTCCTTAGAGGGCAATTCTCACTGGTGTCTCTTAGGACAGCTGGAAAGATATTGCTTTACCAAAATAAACTTTTTTTATTAAAAGTTATGATTGCGCCTTCAACACAGCCCAGCATGTGGTGTGTCAGCTTTGCTGTACATTATTTTTCCTATTACTATTCCAGGAAAGATCTTTATCAGTGACTGCCTGCAGAGTAGGGGGAAAAAAATCCAAACTGCAGCGTTACAACTTAGAGCCCAGAGAATAGAAAAAGAAAAGTAAGAACAGTAACAACAAGTATCTTCTTTACCTTTAGGGAAGGGGAAAAGTTGCCTGATTTGAGTACCTTAATTCACAAACACAAGAATCCTTTTTAAGCCTACAAGCAAAGAAAGTACTTCATCTAAACAAATTTAAAATGTATTTAAAAATGTGGTCAGATATCAACAAATTACACTCCAAAATATACTTCCCCTGTATGACCCCTCCAGTCTTATCCAAACTGCATGCAACTCACCTCTTCTACAGGGGCTTGTGTGGGGGCCTAGGAAGCTGTTGTTGCTGTTACTCTCTCTGGGTTTCCCACCCATTGTCTTCAGAAAGACTTAGCTTTGAGACACCTTCCCTGAACCTTTTCTGTGCAATACTTTTCTTCCCTACTTGGGTTCATTTTGTGTTTTCTTCATCAAAATTTGTACTGTAATTACTTTATTTATTTGCTTGCATCCATTTTCCTCAGAATTTATATTTCCAAGGGGGCAGGTACCTTATCTTCTGTCTTGTTGGTCATTACATTCTCAACACCAAGCTTTCTGCCTGACATACATTAAGTACTCACATATTCTGTTGAGTGAATGAATTATGCAAACTGGTGTTAAGCAACCGTACTTCCTTTATCGGCCTTGTGATTTATTTACTGCATCATCTTGAGAGCTATTTCCCTCCCTACATGACTATTGATATCCTTTCTCTATAAAATAGTAATATGTCTAATCCCGTAGAGATGTTTTGAACATTAAATGAAATGGGAGTAAAGAGTACCGCGTCTAACAATGATGACAACACCACCAACAAAAACTCAGAAGTTATTTGTTATTACAGTTGTATCAACCAGGAAGGGAGACAAGGAGATAAGGTGAATGAGTGAGTAAACCCAACCAGGTACTCATTGGAATTGCATGTACTCTCGTGGGAAGTGAAAGCGTTTTGAGTTGCTGAGTTGTTTCTTAGAGGCGGAAGTCCACCACAATTTGATCAGAAAGTGCACACATACCTCTAGACTCAAGGTTATCCAAGGGTGAGGCTTTCCACAAGTTATCTCTATCCCCACTCTTCTGGAGCTTGTATCTTCTTTCTACAGTGTGGCCTGGGAAGGACCAACTATGAAACAGTCATGAGAAAAATAGGATTTTCAGGACTTTGTGCTCAACCATATCCTACCATCATCCCCCCCGCCCCCCACCCCATTACTATATAGTTAGAGAAGGGGAAAGGCTCGAGGAAATATTCTACTGGTTTTTATGAAGGTAGTCAAAGAAATCTGTTAGAGCCTTGGGTTTACCTTGTAACATCAGAGATGAGATTTACTTCATTGGAAAATGTAAAGAATTAAAAACCAAACTAAAACTTTCTAGTTTAATGTATATTTATATGTAAATTAAGAACACTTTAAGGATAAAATTAAGGACACTTTAAGTAAAAAATTCTATTACAAATCATACAAGAAGAAATTAAAAGTATCACAAAGAAGAATACAATTTTTTTTGAAAATTTGAAAATTTGTGCACATTATCATTTGGTAGCCAACATAAAATTGACACATTTTTAACTTTATCTAGAAAACATTTAAAACTAGACTATTTATGATTTTAAATGTTCGGTTAATTTGCTTAATCTTCTGCTATTGCTTTGTGAATGCTTTAACAAAATGCTATCAATATTTCTACTGATAGCAGCTCTAGATCTGCCTGAATATCCAAAGTATTTAAAGGTATATTTCAGGGTGGTTCTAGTTTGTGTAGTCTTTTTTTATAGAGCAATTAGCCTTCAAGAAGTTTCAATTTATCATTCAAGGAGTCAATTTCCTACTTGTAATACAGTGACTCTCAATTTTGTGATATCCAAGCCTCATTTATTATTATTATTATTATTTTGTTACAGTCTGTTTACAATCCTGAAATAAAACTCATAAATAATGTAACCTATTAGCACACATGATTTCAAAAAAGGGAGGTAAGAAAAAAGAGGGAAGGAAGGAGGAAAGGAAGGAAGGAAGGAAGGAAGGAAGGCAGGCACACTTACTATAAAGTAATTTATATTTTAACTTGTAAGACTTGGGCACAAGTATACCAGAAGACATACTGAAATTGTGAGATACTTTTACCTACCTGAAATGAGTAAGATAGGATTACAAGTAGGGTGATGTGAATTTATTCTGTGTACATAGGTAAATGAAAGCAGAAACATGCATAAACACTAGAACAAAAACTGTGGTAGGCAGAAGAATGCCTTCCCTCACCCCCGCAAGTTGTCTATGTCCTAATCCCTGAGACATAAATATATATACATATGAAGTATATATGTATATATATTTTATGTTACATGACAAAGATAAATTTGAGTAGATGGAATTAAGATTGCTAATCAGCTACCCTTAAGATAGAAAGATTGTCTTGGATTATTTAGGCATCATGAAAGGCATTAGAATATAATTATGAGGGTCATCGAAAGCGGAAGGGAAAGTCAAAGTCAGAGAAAGTTGTGGAGATGGAAGCAAAGTCAGAGTGACGTGATGTGAGAAGGACACAGTTCACCTTTACTCCTTTGCAAGCTGTGAAGATGGAGAAGGAGTTAAGTAAGGAATGCTAGCAGCCTTTAGAAACTGAACTGGAGACAGAAAGGATTTACCACTACAGCCTCCAGAAAGGAACTTTGTCCTGTCAAAGTCTCGATTTTAGCCGTGACATTTCTGACCTATAGAGCTATAAAATAAGGAATTTTTGTTGTTTTAAGCCACTAAGTTGTGGTAACTTGTTATAACAGCTGAAGAAAATTAACACCGTAAGTAAACACACCAATCTTACTTATATGATAAAAGAAAAAGGGATGTAACTTCAATTGAAATAAGGATGACAAGTGAAAACAAATTACAAACTTTTGTGGGGGAGAAAAAAAGGGAAATATGACACCCTCACAATTTCCCTGATCTTTATAAATATGGAGTCAAAATAATTTCTTATTTTGTGGCATGGAATGAGACAAAAAAATATCATCACAGAAAACACATCTCATTTCCTGATAGCCTACCACCTGTCAAGGCATATGAGACACTGGTACTAAGAACTCGAAGTATGCCTTTCTATTGCCTTGGAGAAATTAAAGATGAATTGAGAAGAAATGAATAAGCAAACAAACTACAAAACAAGAGTCTACAAAGAAATTATACAATCATCCTCCAGGGATAGTATCAAAGTTTGAAAAACAAGGGAAAACCCAAAATAGTATAAATATCATTGTGCTTTTTCATAGGTTATATAATGAATTAAAATACATAGGTTGAAAAAATTTATGCACATATGTGTATGTATATATATGTATGTGTGTGCAGGTTGTGGACTAAATTGTGATCCTCCAATTAATATATTTCAACTTATATTAAAATATACAGGTTGAAAATATATGTGTATAAGTGTTGTGGGCTAAACTGTGATCCCCAATCACAATCTTTTTTAATCTATGTGTTCATAGGTTTCATCAAATTTGGGAAATTTAGAACCATAATCTCTTCAAATATTTCTTCTGCTTCTCCCCCTTTGGAGACTTCAATTACAAGCACTAAACTATATAGAGAACCACTTCAGAATCACCAGGCCACCTCCTAAACCAATTAAATTCTCAACTGTTAGGGTGGGACCCAGTCAGTCCATTCTAAAGTTCATAGATAATTCCACTGTGTGCCTAAGATTGAATAACCCTGTCCCAAGAATTTGGAGAATGAGGGGTGGAGACAATCGCCTGAGATCACATGGTCTTCACCTGTTTTTCTAAAAACCTCAGCAGGAAAGAGTTGCTTCACTGTCCAAAATTTACTCTTGAAGACACTGGGACAAAGGTTCTGAGAGAAATTTCTAGCACTTGCTCTTTGTCTCAAGAAAATGGGAAGGAGGAGCAAGAACAGAACTCGAGCTCTTCCCTTTCTATTTTATCCTCTAACTGCCCTATTGGGCTGCACCCTATCTCAGGCTTAAATCATCTACACACACACACACACACACGCACACACACACCCCAGTTGCTAGGAGGGCAACAGAAAGGTGATATCCCAGGGTTCTCTCAGTGTCCATTTTCCTCTTCTGTTTCCTGAAGGTTGAAAATAGAAGAGGAAATTAGCATCAAAATCTGTGTATATTAAAATCATTCCCCCCAAATTAAATAATACAAAAGCTTTGTACATAATAAAAAGCAGAGTTAGGCTCTGGCATTAGATGAAGCTTCGAACACCTTACAGGTATTCTCAGGTCATGCAAGATGCTTAGCTACGTAATTCCTTGTTTCATAGGACTGCCTCGCACACTGCAGGACATTCACCATAGCTACCTCCTCCCATTCTCCCTGAATAACAGTATCTTGTGCCAAAACTGAAAGGGTCTTGTGATGACTGATAAATCTAAACCTTATCCTAAAGGTAACTGGGAGATTTTAAAGGATTTTTTAAGGAAGGGAAATACAAGTTTCAACCAAACAGTAGTGATCTAGACTAGGCTGTCAATTTCTTAAAGGAGGCACTAATTTGTATCACCATAGTTATCACCAAAGATTAGTTAGGAACATTGCAAACAGCAGATGATTATTGGGTAAGTAGACAAATGATGGTTGGATAGATGGAGAGAGAAAGACAGAGGAAGAGACAGAGAGAAAAGAACATAGGAGGCAGGAGTACTAGGTACTTGGCTAATATAATTATTTAGTTAATTATTAAAGAAGATTCAAACTAAAGTAAGGCAATAATGAAACTGGACAAATGATAAACATTTAGAAGAAATAGTCAATAGGTCCTATGAAATAGTATAAGATAGTAAGTAACGAGAACATTGATTATGTAGCCCAGATAATCCTGATTTAGGAAATAATAGCTTTCACGCAAAAAGAAAGTACAATAATACAGGAAGCACAAAACTAAAGCTACTAAATTGTTTCCAGAAGGTATGAATAGTTTTTCAAGTGCACCATTTTCATACCACATAGGAGCGAATGCAGATACACAATGAAATTGCAGTAAATACTTGATAGATTTGTGTCAGTGAGTGAGGCTTTGTCTCGTTCTCACAACCAAGCTGCTCCAATCCCATCACCACTGCAGCTGGAACAATGGATCTTTCTGACCTTAGCTCTGATTGAGCAAGTGGAGTTTGTTGTAGATTTGTACAATTTCTGATTATTTTCTCAATTTTCCACTTTATGTTTGTAAATTTTTGCCAATTTTCTTTGGACTAATCATATTTTAAAAATACACACTCACTCACATCATTAATTATCAAAACCAATACAGTAATAGGTGCTTTTAAAGGAATGTTTAGGCTGTGGCAAAGGAATTGGAAGGATCTCAGCTATAAAGGATATACCTTCCCAATGTGGAGGTAAATTGAACAAATGTATCAGTTTATAGAAGAATAAAATTATTTTGCAGTGTGAAAGTTAAGTGAATTAGAAAAAAGAAAAGGTGAGCAAAACAAAGAGAAGAAGCTCATAGATATCGGTGCAGTAGGAAGAGAAAAGCATAGAGGATTACAGGGAGCTTGAAAAAGAGGGATGAACAAGCATGAGCAAAGGCTGCTGATAGATTGATTGGGGCAACTTTGAACATCTTATTGAAAGATATAAAAAATAGGGTTTAGTGAGGGAAAGAAAAAATAAGCTCAAAAACATTTATTGGTGCATTATTCACAATAGTCAAGATATGAAACAACATATGTGTCTGTCAATGGATAAAGAAGATGGGGTGTAAAGACACACAATGGAATATTATTCAGCCATGAGAAGGAAGGGAACCCTGCCATTTGTAACAACATGTATGAGTCTTGAGGACATTATGATAAGGGGGATAAGCCAGAGAAAAACAAATAGTGTATATCATTTATATGTAGAATCCAAAAAAACCCAAAGTCTTAGAAACAGAGAGTAGGATGGTGGTTGCCAAGGCCTGGGGGATGGGGGACTGGGAGACATTAGTCAAAAAGGGGAAAAAATGGGGACGAATAACCAAACGACATGTTAGTAAGTTAAAGTCACTGCATGATTTAACCGAATTGAGGATTGTGCTACAGTGATGAACATTGAACTCAGAAAAATCTTTTAGAAAAGAGAAGTCAAACTATAATGAAATCCAAATGGAAGACACAAGTATTTATGAAAAGTTTTTCATATTATCTTTCCAATAAGCAAACTTCTTTAATGCAACTGAACACAAAGCAAATCCAGACTTTCAATGATGTCAGAGAAGAAGTACCTGGGAGATATTAAACAGGGAAATCTACTTGTGCTTTCAAATCTAATGTATATAAACTCTAAATTATAGTAACAGGGGAAAATTAAATTTTGAATATTCAAGAAATTGTAGAAAAGTCTTGGTCAAGGGGATAGTTGTAGTACTCTTGGTTGGCAAAGCCAACAAAATGAGGAGCCCTTTGTTCGTAGCTCCTCCCCCTTTACCCTCCTTCCTTTTGAGTCCTTGAGCTTCCCATCTTCTCTGCTTTCTGAGAGCCCTATCTCTTCTCTCCAGGGTCTGTCACTGGATGATCAGGGATAATCTCCATTAAAATGTTAGTTAATAGCCTTGGCTGGTGTGGCTCAGTGGATTGAGTGCTGGCCTGTGAACCAAAAGGTCACTGGTTCAACACCTAGCCAGGGCACTGATTCACAAATCAGGTCCCCAGCTGGGGGCATGTGAGAGGCAACCACACATTGATGTTTCTCTCCCTCTTTTTCTCCCTCCCTCTTCCTCCCTCTGAAAAGAAATAAAATCCTTTAAAAAATGTTAGTTAATAATAAATGAATGTGTTCTACTTTTAAACTGAAAACACTTATAAAATCCTTCTAGACAACTAGACAGAGGCACCTAGCAGTGGGCGTTCAAAGAAGTGACTGGGTGTAGAGAAGCCCAAAACACTGCTCTGCCTTAGATCCTGAGATTCACACCTTTTAAGAAAAAGTGTGTGTGTTCTGTAAAGAAATATACATGGGCTCTCCCCTCCCAAAGGAGTATTTTATATTTCCATAGTCTAAAGGAAATACAGGAGATTTGAATTAAGCCTTGTGTTTATCACTCCTCATCCCCACTCTTACTCTAAAAGAATTATAAGTAGTGAGTAGTGCAGAGAATTTTGGAATGATGGACAATTTTCTAGGCAATAGAAAGGACACAAAAATGACTTAAAGAGAGAGGCGAGGTAGTTTAAATTAATGTGAGTGGTAAGAATGTACATTTTCCAGGCTAATAGCACTTTGGAAACAATCATTTTGAAGGCTAAGGTAACAGTCAAAGCTTAGAAAACAGAAAATAATTGGAACAATGGGGAAAATAGCATAGATAGTAGAAAAGAAAGCAGGATGGAATGACCTTATAATAATAATGTTTACGTTTTTTAATAACTTACTGACAGCAGATCTTGACTAATTGTAAATGTTTCTCCCACTCTGTTCTCTTCTCTTTGTACGGACCTTGTGCCGCTTATCTGTTCACAGCAGCAGATGAGCTTGCTCTCATCGTATGAGTAATTGAGCATGAACAGTACTGGAGCAGATAAGGTTTTTGGAAGAAAGGTGTTGCATTGCTTATTGATGGATCCCATTACACACACGTGCACTCACACGTAAAACGCATATGCAGAACTCTGATAATATTTTATATTGCATTTTAGGAAAATGATTTAAATATTTTGTGAACATTAATTAAATATCATAGAAGCTCCTGTGAATAAAATCTAAATGGAAAGGAGGCAGTGAGCCTACCAGTTCTGAGATTTTTTGACAAGTATGCAGAACACAAACTTAAGAAGTATGAGCTCTAAATATATACTATCTTCTATAGTTCTGACAAATCTCCTATAAACTTCTCCAATAGCATATTTGACTAAAATAAACTATATTTACATAATGCTTATACATTTTAATCAAATTATCATTTTATAAAGTTTTTATAAAGTTATCATTCTATACATTATTCTCAAATATTGCTCTCAAATGCACTTTAGGATATCTTTGTGTTTCTGCCTCTAACATTGTTTCAATCTTCCTTGTTTTTCCAGGGTAATGTTTGTTTCTGATTCTTCCTTTCTCCTGCTTCCTTTTCAATGTTTATTTCCCCTCCTTGATATAATGTGCCATCTTTTAAAGATTTTGTGTCCAGTCCATCTGTGAAAGTTCTGTTTCTATTTTTTTTTCTTTTATTCTCCCAGTCTCAGACACTATCCTCTCTGGATCATCTAAGTTTTAGAGATTCCTATCGTTTGCAAATAGAGTTCTCACCGTATTAGAGATTCCTATTATTTGCAAATAATATTGCAATCAGTACTGGGTTGCAATAGGTCAAGGCCAAAACACAGAAGAGTAAGGGCTGGGAAAAGCAGCCAAAGAGAGTAATAAGTTGACAGTATTGGTGCTAAGACTTCCAGGCCTAAAATTATTTGAATCATATATTGATTAGTCTGTTATATATTTGATAATTCTCCATTTTATAGTTGATTAAAAATGTTTGAAAAGAGAACATCAGCTCTGTCAAGCAGTTGATAAAGCGGTGATGCACATACTACACATTCCCTTTTCAGAATTTCAGCATCTGAAGAGTCTGGGAACATGTCCTCTTATTGTAGAATAGCGTATTGGCTTTATCAGCTGGGTGTGGGGAATTGTCCCTGTGTGATTGTGTACAAAAGCAGTTCCTGATATGTCTTCCTCTTCTACAGACTATTCTCTCAACACTGACTGCACTCCTGCCAAACTGTGTAGCATGGAGGGCTTTGAGGTCCTTAACGTATAACTCCTCTCCTTGATGAGGAGTAATCACACTTGGCCAGAGTACACAGGGGTAGATCCCTAGGGCGACTGTAAGAAAGTACCACAAACTGTGTGGCTTAAAACAACAGAAAGCTCTTCTCTCATAGTTCTGAAGACGGAAAGTCTGAAATCAAGATGTCAGCATGAACATCCACTCTCTCGCTGTCTCTGGAGGCTCTAGAAGACGGTCCCCTCTGTTGCCTCTTTCTAGATTCTTGTGATAGCTGTCAGTCCTGGGTATTCCTTAGTTTGTGGCCAAGTAGCTCCAACTCTGCCTGTCTTCACATGCCTTCTTCCTGAGTGTGCCTCCATGTCTCTGTTTTCTCTTATAAGAACCCCCACCATTGGATTAGGATCCACTTTACTCCAGTATGACCTCATCTTAACTTGATCACAGCTGTAAAGATCCCATTTTCTTGTGAGGTTGCATTCATAGGCACTGGGTTAGGGCTTCACCATTTTTTCTTTTTGGTAATGCAATTCAACTCATAACAGATACCTTTCCATGTTTTTCCCATTTAAAATTAGAGTCATGAATTATCAAATATTTTGTTACATCTTCTGTAGATGTTTAAGGTATATTATTTGATTTTTATTTCTTATAATGTCTTCCAGTATTAATTATTTTTGTATTAATGGTAATAAGAAAACTGTCACAAGATGTCTGCTTCTTCTGTAAAACATAGGTTCAAGTACAAGATTTAGTAATATGTTACTCAGTATCTTATATGTTGCTCAAATAATATTTTTTTATTTTATTTTTCTTATATTTTTAGAAATAAGCACACAAAGAAACATAAAAATAGCATTGTTCTATGCAAACCTGTCCAGGAGTGAGTTGAGATGTCATCTTTATATGAACTAAAACAGGACCACTTTGAAACAAAGTAATGCCATTGGGCTGGGCTTGGACGGAGAGCAGATGTGAGGTCTGAATACTCAGTAACTACTGAGCAGAAAAGTAAACCTCTGTTTCTTTTTTGTTGTTGTTTCAGTTAATTATGCTAATTAAAATGAAAACGTCCACCATTAGAATTACCTGCAGCTGTACGGTTCTTGCCACCACTGTTGGTGTACAGTGAAAATACTCAACAGATGGCACCACGACGTGCTTGATCTACCCACCCACACAGTCTTGTCACTTTGGAAAGATAGCAGACAGCATAACTAATAAAGTTAGTGTGCTCTTGTGAAAGAATAATAGCATGTTTGAAGAGAGTGTATTAACCCTGTTGTAAAGTATTGATTGCACTCTGTAGTGAAGGAAATGAAAGACCAAAGATAAATCATTTTTAATTCTTACCCTGTTTGCTCTTGCTTGTTTTATTCCATTTCAATTTACACCTATATTCAAGAACACTCAAAATGTATCACTTATCCTCAAAGGCAGTTTTATTTTTCCTATACCCTTTTGTATCAATTTGATGCTTTAAAGAACAGATGTGAAATCTAACTTAGAACGTGATGAATAAGAAATACCGTGCAATCTCAAACAGCCATGAACTCAATTTGCTATGTTTACTATTTAAAAAAAGAAGAAGAAGAAGAGAGGGTGAGGGGGAGGACAGAAGCAGAGGAAGGGAAATACTGGGGGATGGGAAGAGATGGGTGGAGTTTTGTTATTTTGTTTTATTTTTTTATTTTTACTTTCTGATTTTATTTTTATTGTTACTTTCTTGTTTACTGGGTCATAACAGTATCAAGTTATAATCCTGATTGTACACTCCTAAAGAACATAGCAATAAGCAAACAAGCAATATGTCTGAAATCCCAAGTTTAAAATTAGAAATTTTAATGTTGTACTGATCCTCATGGAAGACTATTAATGCCAATAACATGTTCACAAATGTAAATATTCATGCAAGCCAGCACCTCCCATGTAGAAAGAGCAAGCTCTCTAGATAAAGGACGGTGTGAGAAGCAGGAGTCATGGAAATTATATGGCTATATATTTCTTTCTTTTTTAGTGAATACAGGAAATTCTTGAAACTTTTGTTTCAGATTACAGAGTTTATATGTACAACATTAAGGCTAGTCTTTGGTTCGTTATTTATATTAAAAACAAGGTATGGACAAAAATAAGTAAATTTGCACATTGGCTGCCTCCACAGTCATGGTGGTGTGACAAGGCTGAAGAGTATGGCTTGTCAGTGTTGATGTGGAAAAATATATTGCATTCTGGGTAAATGAAAGACATTCAAAGTTCAAAATCTGGAAGATTCTTAAATAAAAAATTATGACAGGATGAAGCTCCAAAATTTTGAAAGGTAGTTGATGAACACTTCATACATTATTAATCAGATATAAATGAATATTTTAAAATCAGATAAAATTATCTTTTATTGTTAATGAACATCTTTTGCAATCATCCTTGCATGGTGATCTGGGAAGTATAAAACCACTCACCTTTCTAAACCACTTCCTTTAAGAGCAGAGATCCTGTAATTGCACTCTGATTCTCTGTCTCTTGCTCCCCACTGCCCCCCCTTTTTGAGATGTATCTGTAAAGACATTTGGCATCTCATCAGCAAAAACAGCAGCTAGAGAAAGGCCTTCCTACGTGCTCTGTCAAAGAAATTGCAAGTTTAGTTGGAGTTTTAATAGACATCAAGGATTTACTGACATAACATAGATTGCAGGCTTTCATTCTTTCTATTATTGTGCCTCTCTCTTTTAATGGAAATGAAAACAATTATAGAGCAGAAAAGAGAAAGCATCTCTTTTAAACTACTGTATTATAATCCGTGAAGAGGTATAAATTGACAAACACATGTATAAGACAGATATTTACACATCAGATGACACTGGTAAAACTTAATTTTCATTTTCAAATTTTGTAGGAAACCTCTTGAAAGTCAACCCAAGCCAACAAATCAACAATATTCTATACAGGACAAGAAAGGACTTACTGTTATTTTGATTCCAATGAACTTTTTCTTGGAGCTGCTAGTAATTATATATCATTTTAACATTTCTAATGCTGTTAATAAATTGTTTCTTTCATAAATTCCTCACAATTGAGACTTTAAAAAAACACACAAATTAGACAAATATTCGCTGAATCTAACCCTGAAGTTTTCCATCATAGTGCGATGAGAGTACTTCCATATACAAAATGCCATCCTGCATGCAGTGATCCGACATCAAAGATAAACAATGGTTTGGCAAATTAGGAATCAAATTTCAATCTAGAAATGAAAATGGAATGGTAGAAGTATACTCGATAGGGCTCTGTTGAATATATATGGGATATGGGGCACATGGAAGGCAACTGTGCACTGATGTTTCTCTCTCTTTCTCCCTCCCTTCCCTTCCCTCTAAAAATAAATAAATAAAATATTTTTTAAAAAGAATAAATATGCCAGAACAAAGAGAATTAGAAGACAACCATGGGCAAAAAATGTGAATAAATTTTTAGAAAATGAAAAGCAGATGGAGAGTAATCAAATAGGCAAAAGAAAACAAAGGCAAAACCAAAGACCTGCCAATGAGAATATTAAAAATTTGCTAGCTGGTTCACCCCTCAGCACCCCAGAAAGGCTTGGAACTCAGAAGCCCACAGCAGTGGGACAGGCAGAGTTGTGCCTTGGAACCGACTGTTGGTGTGCAGACTCTAGAACTCCCCAGGTGAAACTCCAATTTGCCCTGCTCTCCCCCTGCATTCCACCCACTCACACACGTATGCACAGAAAAGAAAGACTGGAGAAAGGCAGACAACTCCAGATTGGTAGGTGCCACTTTAAATAAGCAAGGGGACTTAAGTCTTTTCTTGAGTGGCCAAAAGAGGAGATCACCACACCTGCCCTCCAGAATCTTAAGAGTTTAAAAAGAGGCCCTAAGGGGGCTCAGTCAAGTATTCAATCCAGGTAGTCTCACCAAGACATTACACTCTCAAGGTTGCATTCTTGAAGTGGCTCCTAGTATGGGTACAGTGGGCAGATCAAACATTCCAAAGACAGGGGAGGGTATAAGGAGCCTCCTATTGCCCAGGTCCAGTTCACGGGTCAAGCAGTGGTCATTTCCTCTCAATGCCCTCCTTGAACATGAGTGAAATTGTGAGTTCACACACACTATGTGTGTATAAGTGGAAGCACATATTATGTGACCTTTGAGTTTGGTTCTTTACGTGCGGCATAATGGTTTTGAGATTCCATCCATGTTGTCCCATATATCAATAGTTCATTCCTTTTCATTGCTGAGTAGTATTCTATGAAATGGATATACTTTTAGAAAACATTTAACTATCGAGAGACATTTCAGTTGTTTCCAGTTTAAAGATATTACAAATAAAGCTGCTACAATCAGGCACAACTTTTTGTGTGCACATAAATTTTAATTTCTCTGGGGAAAATGCTCAGGAGTGTCATTACTGGAATATATGTTAAATGTATGTAATTTTTTTAAAAAGAAGCTGACACACTATTTCCCAGAGTGGCCATAACGTTTTGTATTCCCACCAGAAGTATGAGAGACTAAGTATCTCCATATCCTCGTGATCAGTAGGTATTGTAACTATTTTTTATTTTAGCTGTTCTAATATATGTAAAGTGATATCTCATCATGATGTGAATTTGTATTACCCTAATGGCTAGTGATGCTAACCATTTCCATCCTGTTCAATATACTTATTATTTCTCTCGAGACTTCTTTTTTCACCCGTGAATTATTTCGAAGTGTGTGGCACAGTATCCAGGTGTTTGGAGGCCTTCCTGTTATCCTTTTCGTTATTGATTTCCAGTTTGATTCCATTCTCATCAGAGAATGTTCTCTGTATGATTTCAATGCTTTTTAATTTCTTGAGGTTTGTTCTATGGCCCAAGATATAACCTATCTTGGTACATGTTCTGTAGCACTTCTAAGTAGTATTCTATTGTTGGATAGACTGTTCTATAAATCTCAATTAGGCCTTCTGGTTGACATTGTTGAGTTTTTCTAAACCCTGTCTCATTTTTATATTAATTTTTGACAGAAGGAGATTTAAGTCTTCAAATATAATTTGGATATGTCTATTTCTCCTATTATTCCATCAGTTTTTGCTTCACACACCTAGCAGCTTATTGTTCAGTGAATTACATTTAGGATTGTTTAGACTTCTTTGCGGATTAACCATTTACCACTATGTTATATCCTTCTCTATCTCTAGTAATTTCTTTGCCCTGCAGCCTGCTTAATTTGATTAATATTGGCACTATGTATTCTTTTCATTAAGTTTTCACGGTACAACTTCTACTGCCCCCTTTTTTTCCTTTTATCCTCCATATACCTCTTCTAAATAATATACGGTTAGACAATATATTTTTATCTACTCTGTGAATATCTGTCTTTTAATTGTGTATTTATAAAATTTACATATAAAAATTTACATTTAGTGTACTTATTAATCACTTAAAGTGTGCTATTTTATCTTTTGTTTTGCTTGTTGACTCTCTTTTTTCATTTGTCTCATTTTTCCCATTTTCTTGAAGGTTACTTGAACATTATTTTCGAGTTTCATTTTGATTTATCTCTAGTGTTTGTACATGAATCTCTGTACATCTTTCTCAGTGGCCATGCTAGTTATCATATTATGTCTACATAACTTGTCACCGTGCACTGAATTTCATATTTGACAAGATCAAGTGAAGTGTAGAAACCTCAGCTCCCTTACAGTTCTTTCCTCATTTATAATATAATTGCCTTAAATATTTTCTCTCTATATATCTCAAAGTGCATCAGATAGTATTATAATTTTTGTTTCTATCATCAAATACAATTGAAAACTCAAGAGGAGAAGAAAAAATTATTGTAATTAAACATTTTTACATTTCCATTTTTTCCTTCTTTCTACCTACTGTTTCAAGATACACTCTTTCATCCTTTTCTCCCTTTTAGGAAAATTCATTTAGCCATTGTGGGCAGATAGGTCTACTGGCATCAAAGTTTCTTTGTTTTTCTTCATCTGTACATTTCTTGATTTCCTCTTTATTCTTTTTAAAATTTAAAATTTATTTTTAGAGAGCGGAAGGGAGGGAGAAAGAGAGAAAGAGAAACATCGATTGCTTTCCTCTCATCTTCTCCCAATTGGAGACCTGGCCTGCAACCCAAGCCTGTGCCCAGACTGGGAATTAAACCAATGACCTTTCAATTCACAGGCCAGCACTCAGTCCATTGAGCCACACTAGCCAGGGCTCCATTTTATTCTTGAAGGATATTTTTTTCTGGATATAGAGTCCTGGATTGACAGTTCTGTACTTTAACCACTTGAAAAATGTTGTCCCACTTCTTTGTGGTCTTCATGGTGTCTGCTGAGAAATCCACTGTCATTTGAATTTTTTTCTTTATGAGAAAAGTGTCATTTCTCCTTTTCTGCTTTCCAGGGGCTTTCTTTGTCATTAGTTTTTTAGAAGTTTGGTGTCGATATGACTTTGTGTGAATTTTTTCAGGTTTTCCCCATTCAAATTTTATTCACCTCCTTGAGTCACTGTATATTTACTTTAACAAATGAATTCTGAGTTCAAAACTTCCCCACAAAGTCTAGTCATAGATGACTTCACTGGTGAATTATACCACAGTGACATAAATTAATTTAGTGGTTTTCTGAGGACAAGATGGGAGAGAGGGTCAGAAATAGGAGGAAAGAGTGAGAAAGGATCTTGAAGAAACTTCTGGCAATGTAGGATATGTTCATTATCTTGATCGCATTGATGTTTTCACGGGTATATACATATATTGAAATAGATCAAATTGTATACTTTTAATATCTACAGTGTATTGCATGATATTTTTAGCCTTCTGAGTTAACTTTGAAATTTTGCCAAGTTAGGGAGTTTTACTTTCAAATTCCTATTTTTCTATCCAGACCAAAAGCATTAACATATTATCATAGTTAATATTAACATATTAACATATTATCATTAGTCATTGACCAAGTCCTGTGTAATAGCATTTTCATAATAAAGACAAATGTTCACTACTATTGTTTATAATAGGGTAATATTTAAGTGTTAAATTTTATATGGGAAAAACATTATATTTTAAGTGAAGAGCTCCACAAGCATCAAAGCTCATTAAAGATAATACTAATTTAAAGGAAGGTAGGGTGAATGAGAGAAAAAGAAGGAAGGAAGGAAGGAGGGAAGGGAGGAAGGAGAGAAAACATAGGTGAAGGAAAAAAATTTTTTTCATTAATAACTTCTGAAACCCCATATACAGAAAGCACACAATGTTTATTTTTTTATCATCAAAGAGAGGAAATATAGGTACTCTAGGTATGTATGAGATACAGAACTAAATGGGAGTGAAATGGACCAGCACAGTAAACAATTACATGATTCACAGAGCAGGGTGGCAGAGCGCTGAGGGCCATCTATCAAAACCTTTGAAAACAGCTGGATTATGGCAGAAAAATCACAGGACTCTTAGCAGTTGATATATAGAGCCAGCCACCTGCTTTTAGAAATTGTTGGTAAAATTAAACTCTTACATTTAAATAAGGTTACTTAGGATTTAGCATTTTATTCCCCTCCATGATGAGGAATCATACCTTTTTGTTTGTTTTCTAATGGACACTCCTGTTTGACAACCACTGTTCTCCCCTGTTCTCTAATAAAAATAATTTTAATTCCACTTTTAATAGCTCACAAAAGAAGTCCTGAATATTAACTCCTGATCAATTTCTAAACACGGCTGACCTTTAATGTAATCCAAGTATACTGATTTAAAAAAATAGAAATAAAGAAAAGTTAAGAGTCAATAACCATAAGAGCAATCCAGAAAAAAATCCAGGTCTACAGTCTCTTTCCTGAAATCCATGGGGCAAGATGTGTTCAGAGTTAAAAATATTAGAATGTTAGAACAGGGATGTGGTATATAGACCAGTGGGGTCAGTGGGAGCACTGTAATCGGAGACTCGGCCATTACTGCAGGGAACCGTGTTGACATCCAAAGCTGTGTAAAATAGAGACCATAAATAATTTCAAGTTTAGCCCATTGTGGTCATTACAGAAGCTTCGAAACACCTTTTGGTATTCAAATTATTTTGGATTCCAGATTTGCAGATAAGGCATTATGGACCTGTAATTTCAATATGTTGAAAACCAGAGGAGAAAATTATGGTATAAAGCTAGTGATTGACTGGGGGGAGAGGGATATAAAGGGACCAATGGTAATGAAAAAAATACAATAAAGATTAAATTAAAAGAACAAGAAAAAACTAGAGAAAATGAGCTTAAGTATGAAAAAAATGACGCATTTTAACAGATTCCCATTAGTTTTCCAAGTGTTGAAAATATAGATATATTTCAACTGTTGTACTTCTGATTTTGTTTTTCCAAGTTTTAACAGAATGGTCATGTAGTTTCTGAAAAGTATGGCTATGAATCTCATGAAACCAATGTTATTTTTAAAGGAAAAAACTTAAGAATTATGAATGATGGTGTGGTATGCAAAACTGTAAAAATTATAATGTATCATGGTTAAGACAGTACTCTTAATATATGCTTTAGTTGTACTTACATTTAAGGTAGTAAATTCTGTTCCTTTTACATTGGAACCTCATTAGGACACTATCATCAGGGTTGTGGCGAACAACCTTACAGTGCAACACAGTGATGCTGAGGTCTGACTGATTTCTGTTTCACCTGAAACTTTGTAATAAAAGGAAAGAAGGAAGGAAGGGAGGGAGGGAGGAAGGAAGGAAGGAGGAAATCCAAGTGTATTTCATTCTGGTGGGAAATATATAGATATTTCTACAGGTGAGGGTAAAAAAATGTGGCCTCCAGCTTCCTGCTCAAATTTAATTTTGCACTTAATTTCAGCATGGTTTTCACATGTAATGCTGGTTTTTCAAAACTTGATTTTTAAAATTCAAATTAGGTTAAACTGGGTTGATAAGTGGAAAAGAAATTCTGAGTGTACAAAGAAGTTTGAGTACTTACAGAAGTAAGATAGTGTTAAAACTCATGACCCCAGTCCCACTCCTCAGCAAATACGAACTCCAGTGTTATTCTGTGAATCATCTCATGAGCCTTTCTCTTCATTTCATTAACACTCTCTTCCTCAAAGTTCACAATATTTACCCATATAAGGAGTAAAATGATTATGATAAAATTCAAAATATAGTAGACAAATAGCTGTCTCTTTAACGTGATAACATAGGTGTAGTGGTGGTTGAATGAATGAAGAGAAAGATAACTAGTAAAACAACAACGAAACCACTCAGTTCTAGGTCCAGTGTGAAGTATTTCACATACGCTGTTATTATTTAACTTTCATCACAGCACCTCAAATGTTTGCTATTATATATTTTACAGACAAGGTGTAGAGATTTACCCAGGCCACTACTGTGCACAATTTTTTTGTAATCTACAAGAGTGACCTTTTCTGCATATGGGACTACTTTTTTTTTCTGACTATGCAAAAGATTAATTCTATAAAGCCACATAAATATTTTCCTTAACGTCAGGATCTTGATAGAATTCACAACTAAATTCTCCCACTAAAACATCAAAACACCCAGATTCTCCCCCAAAGTTTCTAGTTACTCCAGAAATACTCAAAGTAGAAGATAAAAAAAAAATTGAATCGAAAGCTCAAACGCTTAATTATATCCAGCCTACGACGTGTTTTTAGCTTCAAATGTTCCCTAATCTGCACTCTAGGGCTCCTGATACCTGTCATCTTTGCATCTCCCTGGTAGCCTGGGACATTCTCAGACGAACCAAATTGGAAATGCTTCAGTGGCAGCATCTCTGAAATATTATTGTGCCCTGTTGCAACCTACATTTCTGTCCCTTTGGGCAGAATGTTCAGGCAAGGTCAGGTAG
This sequence comes from Desmodus rotundus, assembly GCF_022682495.2. Lineage (NCBI taxonomy): Eukaryota > Metazoa > Chordata > Mammalia > Chiroptera > Phyllostomidae > Desmodus > Desmodus rotundus. The sequence continues at coordinate 76,208,836 of NC_071397.1, read as the reverse complement.
TGCCCAGATGTTTTGAGACATTTGATTAGCAGGAGTTATCCCTCTGAAAGTGTGAGGGGATTTTTCTGAGATGTGTGCTCTTACCCTGTCTGCTGCTATAAAGCTGTGGATTATTCTTTCCTTTCTGCCATCCGAGTACCTTATAATTTCAGTAAGAGTCTCTGCGTGAAATAATGTACTTTAATGTAGATTTCTTACAGCCATCCACAAATACTGCTCTGCGGGATTTTACGTTTCGACTGATGTACTCATATGGCTTTTGCATTCATTTTTACTTATATTTTTATAATGTTCACTCTGGCTAGTAATTTTAGCCTCACCACAGATTTGTCACTTTCTTTCTAAATCTTAAAGTCCTAGAACTCTGAACCATAAGGCAAAAATCCTCTTTTTCTCGGATTAGAACTCCTCATTCTAATATGGAATGACAAGTCTTGATCAGAAAATATTCAGTAAAAATAAAACTTTTCCTCAGTGTTAACATGATGAACTTGGGTTAAAGAAATAAAACAGACAGGCTTTTGCTAACTTGCATTACAGTCTAGCCACAGGGAGAGCAACATTCTTATTTGGGTATAGCTTACATGCATACATGTTTCCACCCCCTGAACCACTGTGCTGGCTAAAGCTTTTTAAATGCAGCTCCAATTTCAATAAACTTTATCGGCATGGCAAGGAATGCAAGCATGACTAGCATCTATAAATTATGTTTGTGACTCTAGGGCAGCAGTTTTCACAGAGGAAAGGGTTGGGGGTTTTTTGCATCTTCATTTTCCATTAAGTAAGGGAAATAGAGAAGAGTGTTTCAGTCCTAGTAAGACAGGACAGAATAAGAGAAAAAATGGACTTCACATTGGGGCTCCTTTCTGAAATGAGCTGTGATTGTCTTTATGAACATATATGAGCAGAATGAATAAATATTGTCTTTAAAGAAATAAAAGAAATACCAATTCAGTATGTTATATCAAAATGAACATACTAGATAATAGGAAAATATCTAGGTTCTGTGGGGCCTGAAGTTTAACAAAACTTTGTGGACCCTTTTTAGAAAAAATAAATTAAAGTGATCAATTCAAAATTGAATTCAAAAGTGAGTATTTTAGGTGACTTAAAAATCATAATAAATTATTTTCTTAAAGGCTGACAAATAACATTAACAATTTCAAGAAAAACATAACATTTTTATTAATTACCTGCCTTATGTATCTATGTAGTGCTTTTTCCTCCAGCACCTCCGTATATGAGAGTTCCTATCTACATTCTCTACAAATGGAGTGGAAAGACCATACAGTCTGTGTTATAGCACAATCAGGCTTTAAATTCGTGACAGGTTGGAAAGCTTTAGTTCAGCTTCGCAGTTGGTGGTTGGTTATGTCCCTATGTTGGGGTGCGCAAAATAGGGGACTTTAAAGCAGATATACAGAGTGTTTGTAGAACTGCTTTCATTGTGTGCCCTACAGTCCGAGGTGTTCTATAGACTTCATTTGCATTATTCTTAGAAAAAATAAATTTAACTGTGCATGTTACATTATTAAGTATGTTTCTAATAGAAGAGAACTTCTGTTTGAATGGCCATCTTCCCCTTACTTTTAAATATTCAATGGTTTATAAAATTATCTCAGACTAGCTTCTGGCTCCATGAATTACAATTCTTTTTTCTCCTCCACCACCTATATACTTGTAGTGTCAATTATAGTCGAGCCCATTTGCGTAGTGATACAATTGTTGTCTTCTCTATTTATCATACCCTGGGTGGGTCAGCCCAGAATACTCATGGAAGAAGCCGTTTCTATACCAGGACAACCAGAAATAACTTAACTATACATGAAAGTGATTGCAAACCACAAAATTGTATTCCACTGAACCGGAATTTCTCAACCAGGGCCCTACTGACCCGATCAGGCCCAGACACCTTTGCTGGCAAGAGAGAGGGGCCTTTTGTGAATCCCAGGTATTTGGTAGCTTCTCTGGACTCCACATGCCAATAACATTCCCCCTCCCCAACCCAGTTGTGAAATCTAAACATGCCTTTAGAAATTGCTGAATGTCCTCTGGACAGCAAAAACCACATCCTGTTGAGAATCATCTCATTAGACAAATTTAACAGCACTATTAATTGATGTAGTTAACTGAATACCAAAAACATCCACTGTGAGGCAGGACAAAACATGGCAGGAGGCACGCTGGAGAGGAAGTACAAAAGGAACCAATTTCAGGTGCATATTTTTTTTCCTCAAAATTTAGAAAAAGCTGATGATTTTATAAATACATATTTAGGCACCTTCGAGTGTTTTGGAAGGGGTCCATGAATTGAGGACTTTCAGATGAAGCTTCATTAACTTCATTTTAAATCAGTTTGTTTGTGCTTGAGACTTGAAGACAATAAAGGGTTTTGGTGTTTTTATGCTCCATTATTTAAGGGTTCCCTGAACTTGGATGAAATGTTCCTAATGAGCAGTGGTTGTTTAAAGTGTACTGAATGGGAAAAAACCCTAGATCAGTGAATGATTCCTGGGTTTCCTCACTCATTATTTCTCCTCTGTCTTTGGGGAATATGACTGTAGGTCTGTCAGTGAAAAATATATGTGTCATGACCAAATAAGATTAGGGAACTAAGCATTATATTAGGTTAAATGTTTCTTCCTGCAATGTTTTTCAAACACAGTTGACAATGAAACCGTCTTCCATGGAACACTCTTATTCTCTCACGGGACACTGGTATTGTTTGGAAAACAGTTTGGTGAATGCTGCTTTTGTGATAAGAAGATGACATTTAGTACCTCACAGTTTGGGGTCCACATCTTAGCTCGGTTTTGTGCTAGCAATGTCGTTGTAATAACATCAATTAACCTTTCCAAGCTCCGAAATCTTATCTGTAAAACTGAAATCAAAATGCCCTCAAGTATTTACTCTGAGGTTTAAAGACAGCAGAGAAAGTGCCTTGTGCAGTGCTTGACACACGGTACATACGCCATGAATCATAACTTCTAATAATGTTTGAGTGTGTTTCTTGAAAAGACTTTAAGGAAGCACTAATCTTAAATCATGGGGAAGACGTTTTATTGAGTTGTGATTCTATTAGTTTTTACATAATGTGTGTTGATTGACTTTCTAGGTAGAATGAAATCTGCCTGTATTTTGCTGAGCCCCATGCATGCTCCATAGTTATCTGTGGGACAATCTTTTGGCTCTAGAAGAAGCAATTAAGCAGCTTTTTCGAGCAGAGAATAATTCAGTGTTAACTGAATATGGTCTTACATGACATAATAGTATTCTCAGTAAGATTATATACTAAATATTAGCTGTAGTGTGTCTGAGTGGGTGGGAGTTATGATGCTCTGCAATTTTCTTCTTTCTATTTTTTTAAATTTAAAATAACAAAACCCTGAGCTCTTTGATGCCAATGTTCTGGTAACACTTATGCTCCAAGTAGGAGGTTGTGTCTATTTAGAAAGTGCAATACACAGCACAATTCTTGCAAGACCTAAAAATAATCATAGCCTTTAGAATTGAACAAGATCTTAAGGATCATCTTTTCCTGTGCTTTCCAGTGAAAATACGAAGAAATGCATCTCTGGCAGCGCGGGGAACTGGCAAGCTGTTAATGATGGACCAGGACTCCTGTGCTCTTCATCATGTTTATGTGTAACAAGCAATGCAGGTCCTAGGTGACTGGGAGAAAGATTGATCAAAAGTAATGATGATTCATGTGCAGCCAGTTCTATTATTCATATTCTGATTCCTTCCAAATTATCCCAAACCCCAACTGCCTTCTTTTTTTGCCTCTTAAAATAAGCCCTCAATGGAAAAAATTTAAAACAGTCACAGACTGTCTTATAATCTTCCCCTATCCCTTTTGGGATATTTATCCAAATTCTGAAACTAACTCTCCTCCCCTACACACAAGGTCTTATGATATTCCTGGCTGCTTGAGGACTCCATCCTGGCCTTCACTCTCTGAAGCCTGCACCCAATCCCCAAGGTAATGTGGGTGCTTTCTCCATACAATTATTATTTATTAAAATTATTGTTTGCTTCTTTCCCCAACTGACATATGAGTCAGACAAGCCATATGCATTTTCATAACAAGTTAACTGAAGATGCTAAATAAGTTGTGGCTGAAGGAACAACTTAGTGTCCTGAAGGTAGCTCATATCTACTGTTTTTTTTTTAAGGAAAAAAATGATATGATAAAATAATCCAAATGGAGGTATAAATGACTGCTACACCTTCTTCTCTACCTTCAGAGGAACATGTCAATGTTTTATAAGACACATAAAATATTGGCATAAAGCACTCTGGAAGGTGTCTCTAAGTTCAGAACACATAGGCAGTCAGGTCTCCCTGGCATATAGGCTGGTCTGTATTTGAACCTTATGGCAGCTGAGAAAGTCTGGTGCAGAAACTAGTGAGGCAAAACCCTGGGGAGTCCCAGGAAGGCATCAGGAAGTGGGAGGAGAGAAGGAGAAATGAGAAAACATGATTGCAACAACTATTATTGAAGGTCCTAAAGCCGGAACTCATTTCTTATAGAGATTTGGTCACCAAACAGCTCTCTGACTATATATATTAAGTTAAATACAACCTCTTCTGTGGTTGACATCAGAATAAATTTCATCCTTTAATTTCATTTTAGTAGCAGAAACTGACAACCCACATCCCAAATTGTCCCCATTAGAAGTGAGAGAAACAGATGGAAGGGGAATAAGCAGAGTGAAGATATTTGTCACCCATCCTTGCTAGAAAATGACAGAAATTAATTGCTTCTTCATCTCTGTTTTCACAGCAGGTTGTTTGCACCTCAGTAGTGCCTATCGTTTTTGCCTGTATTTCTTTTATTTATTTATTTATTTTACATGTCATTCTCTGTGAACCCACAGTCACCATTGATGGTAACTTATGCTTTTGGAGTTACAGGTCCCTTGGCTCCATCTCTGTCTGTACCCTTTAATGCCCAGGACAGAGCATTACATATAAGAAGGGAGGGAGAGGGACAGAGGAAGGGAATGCTGCACAGAGGAGTTGCCCTATTAGCCAGGTATAGCTTAGAATGAAGTGGGCATCTGGGTGTGGGAGGGATTGTAATTGGATGGGCTGGAGTGGGGGGAATGGAAGTTGAGGGTTAAGAGGAATAAAAAAGGAGAGGGAGATAATGGACTAATTGCAAAACCTTGTTTCAAATTCACTTGCATTCTCTGTGATTTTTGCTGAGAGTTTTGCAGAGTCTGGTGTTTCAATTTGTATTGAAGTAGTTAGGACCAACTTTTCAATTTATTCCACTGCTAAATAATTAATCTGCCCTTGGGCTCCTTAGTAAACTGATCAGCAGTTGCATTACTACTGGACAAAATAGCTTCGTGATGGGTCTTGTCACTTACCAACTCACGTGTCATTTTTCTTCATTGAGAAATCATATCTTTGGATCTGAATCACAAAATATTTCTTCTTAATGCATGACTAAGATGCAGTAATTCAAAGGCATTTCTAATACCTTACCTAGTCTCCTCAAACATGTCCTTTTGCAAGGATTTATAGATTCCCTACCAAGATTTATTTTTCTTGACAGTTTTGTGAAAAACCTGGAGGACCTGGTAGGTCATCCTAATCTCTTTTTCTCACCACAATCCAAGGATAAATGGCAGAATGTCACAGAGGAGATAGAAATTTAAAATTTCTGTAATTTTCAGATGCATAACCTTCTAAGTTACATTCTAACTGATGCCCTTTCTTAATGTACAAACCACTCCCATTCCTCCATTTCCCCCTGACAAGTGGTTAATTAGCACATGCTTGAGGATGCACTATAAAAGCTTGGGTAAGGTGCCCTCACATTCCGTGACTTCACATTTTTCATCTAAAAAGATTTAAGAAGCAGGAAGGTTGAACCGCTTCACCTTCTTGTGAATCTGCAAAACTTATGCACCCATTCTCCTGGGGTAGTTTTGTTTGTTTGTTTTGCTTATTTGTTGGTAGGCTGAACTCTTCATTTAGAAAAATGAAATAAATACATTGAAATATAAATAAGAAAGTAAATCAAGATGAACGGAAAACAAGGGTAGAATTGTAACATAAGACCACTGGAAATTTAGCACATTCAGCTCAGACTAATAAGTCATAGTGAATATGACTAAAAAGTTAGCTCTGAGTCTCCTAGCAGCCAAAGTAAAAAAGGAAACCCTGATATTTACACAAATTTTCATAAAATATAAAGACACATAGTTTTGAAGAAAAAAATGGTCTATTAATCATACATCCTTTTCTTATACTGAGTCAAAATTTTACTTTGGTAACATTACTATGTTGAACCTAGCCTTGGTTTCAAAGGTAACATACAATGAAAGTCTCTCTTTCGTGTCATTTTTCAGATATTACAGTGTTGATTTGAACGATGGCTGTTGTTCTTTCTAGGCCATCTGTAAGTTTTACTTATTTGCTTATCATTTGTCTCCTTCTGCTAGAATATAAACACAGAGCAGAGATTTCCCCCTACTTTATACCCTTCTGTATAAGCACTACCTAGAATAGTACCCAGCACGCTGAGGCAAAACAATGAATACTTATCGAATGAATAAAGAAAAAAATCAGGTTCTGTGGCCCTGGCTGGTAAGTCAGTGGTGGTTTAGAACATCATCTCGATACACTAACGTGTGGGTTCAGTCCCTGGTCAACCAGTGATGCAGTAAGTGGAACAACAAATCAGTGTTTCTCTCCCTCTCTCTCTCTAAAAAAAAGTCAATAAATGAAAAAAAATTAGTTAAAAAAATCAGGTTGTGTGCAAAAGACTGGCAGGAGGGCTACCTTTGTCAAACCACCCGGAATTAAGGGTGTATGAAAGGATGTATAAAACCGGCACCTGGCTCCTTGACCGTCAGCCTGAACGCAGTTTGTCCACTGAGTCATTTTACAATTGAAGACAACATTCTGGATCAGAGGTCTGAACTTGGCTTTCCCTCCTAGTAGCTGTCTAGAAAGGGGGGAACCCGCCAACTTTCAGATCTGAGATGACTTAAACAGCCCTAGACTATTTGAGGGTGCAATCTCACTTGATCCAGGGTACCTTGAGTTTCAGTTCACAGCTCTCATCATCGCAACAGGAACGGAGTTCTGAGTATGATGCAGTGAGGTGTGACTATAAATCCTCGATGTCTCTGAGTGTAAGGAAGGGATGTTGAGAGCTGTGTATTATGCACAAAATAATATATTTCATCAACAAGAAAAATAAACACATAAAAAACTAATAAGCCTGCATTCTTGAACAGTATTGTGGCTGTAAACAACAAATAGAAATTGAATAAAGGAAAAAATAGGCTTCAATATCTTGCATGAGAAAGATACTTTCAAACTTGAAATAGCCATAGGAGTGAAGATTTCCTCACTCTGCTCTAGTGTTTCTCTCTGCTCTAGAGGGTTTCCGAAACCCTGTGTCCAGGGGGGTTGTTCTTCCATTAGCTCAGAATCCTACACCGTTTCCTGCCAGGCGGTGAAAAGTCTTTTCATTCATTTGTTCTTTGTTTGCTCACTCGTCCACTACCATTAATTGAGCCACTATGTGACAGTAACTATTTTGTGGGTGGAGATACAATGATAAACAATATGCAATCCTTGACTTTTAGGAAATTACAGAGACAGCCTATGCACCAATGACCTGTACGTTCAGTTCCTGAGGAGTCAATGATCTCCAGAATTAATGACCGACTGATTCATATATAAAAGATTGAAGCAAGTGGGTGGGAGGAAATATAGTCTCAGCCCCTTCAATAGCTTATAATGTATAGAAGACAATACAATGATAGTTATGACAAGAAATACACTAAATATAAAAAAATTAATCTTCAAGATTACTACTGACGAAGGCCATCTCCTTGTTTAGGTATGCTGCTGACCAAATAATACACCAGACTCGAATGTGATCGCTCGTGTTTAGAGCAAAGGAATTGTGAGAGAATGTTAAGAACCATACTTCTTGCAAATACAGGAAAAAATTACAAATAAAATTTAATTTTTAAATAAATTTTCTATTATAAAGTAGAATTCCATGGTAATTTCATATATTGCTGCCATTCTACATTAATGTTTAGAAACAGCATATTTCTTAACAGTGCAGACTCTGAAGTCCGAGTGCCTAGATTTGCACGTTCGCTCCATTGCTTACTTAAGCAAATCGCTTAAACTATTTGAGCATCAGTTTCCTCATTTTTCATTTGAGCATGTAAAATGGGTATAATATCTTTAAGGATCAAATAAGGTAACCCGTGTGTATTAGTTTCCTATTGCTGCTATATAAATATTACAAACAGCAACTTAAAATGACACAAACGTATCATCTCACAGTTCTGGAGGTCAGGAGTCTGGAATAAATTTCAAGGCTAGCAATGTAACATTCTTTTTGCACTCTGATCTCTGCTTCCACATCTTTCTTCCCTCATCCTGTTTCCTCTTATTCTAAAAAAATGCTTAAAATTATAGTTAACGTACAATATCATATTAGTTTCAGGAGTACAACATAGTGATTCAACATGTACATACCTTACAAAGTAATCATCGTAATAAGTCTAGTAACCATCTGTCATTGTATATAGTAATTACAATATTATTGACCGTATTCCGTATGTTGTAATTTACATTACTGTGACCTATTTTATAACTTTATATCTTTACTTCTTAATCTCCTTCCCCTTTTCCATTCATTCCCACCAGCACCTTCCCCTTTGCCAACAACCATGTTTGTTCTCTGTATTTATGAGTTTGTTTTCGTTTCAGTTTGTTTGCTTTTTCTTTTTAGATTCTTCATGTAAATGAAATAGTATGGTATTTGTCACTCTCTGTTTGACTCATTTCACTTCACATAATATCCTCTAGACCTATCTATGTTGTCGTAAATGACAAGATAGAATTTTTTATGGCTGATATATATTCCATTGAACATGGGTTGTGGCAAAAGTAGGTTTATAGTTGTTCATATGGAAAATAATACAATAATTGATACATAATAGCAGAAGGAACTCTGTGTTTTGTGTACTTACAACTGTAAACCTACTTCTGTCCCATCGTGCATGTATGTGTGTGTGTGTATATATATATCTATAGTTATAGATATAAATAAATGTAGATATAGATATCACATTTTCTTTACCCTTTCGTCAATTGACGGACAGACAGCTAGGTTACTTCCTTATCTTGGCTGCTGTAAACAATGCTACAATGAACATAGGGGTGAATATATCTTTCTCCATTTTTGTTTTCTTTGAAAAGTACCTGAAATTTGAATTGCTGGGTCCCACAGTAGTTCCACTTTTAATTTTTTGAGGAATCTTTATACTGTTTTCCTCAGTGGCTGCACTGGCTTACGATCATACTAAGAGCGCACAAGGCTTCCTTTTTGCCGCAACCTCACCAGCCCCTGCTATTTGCTGTCTTTTTGATAATAGCTTCTCTGACACGTGTGAGGTCATATCTCACTGTGGTTTTGATCTGCATCTCTCTGATGACTGGTGATGTGAAGCATCTTTTCACGTGTCTGTTGGCCACCTGCATGTCTTCTTTGGAGAAATGTCTGTTGATATCTTCTGCCCACTTTTACATTTGATTGTGTTTCAGGTGTTGAATTGTATGTGTTCTTTATATATTTTGTACAGCAAACCCTATCGAATATGCCATTTGCAAATATCTTCTTTCATTCAGTAGGTTGCCTGTTCATCTTGCTGATAGTTTCCTTCCCTTTGTGAAAGCTTTTTAATTTGATATAGTCCTCTATTAGTTTATTTTTGCCTTTGTGGCCTATGCTCAAGGAGGCATATCCAAAAAATCTTACTAAGACCAATGTAAAAGAGTGTACTGCCTTATTTTTTCTTCCAGGTGTTTAACGGTTTCAGGCCTTACACTTAAGTCATTAATTTATTTTGGGTTGACTTTTTTATATGGTAAACAGAAGTGGTGCAGTTACATTTTTTACACATACCTGTCCAGTTTCCCTTATGCCATTTGGAAGAGGCTGTCTTTTCTCTGTTGTGTATTCTTACCTCCTTTATCAGAGATTAGTCAACCCTCTAGGCTTGGGTTTATTTCTAGGCTCTCTATTCTGTTCCTTTAATTTGTTTGTTTTTGTGCAGAACCATACTTTTTTTTGATTACTTTAGTTTTGTAGCATAATTTGCAATCAGAAAGTGTGATACCTCTAACTATAATCTTTTTCCTCAAAATTGCTTTGGCTATTTAGAGTCTTTTGTGGTTTCATATACATCCTAGGATTATTTCTTAGTTCTGTGGAAAAATATCTCTGATGTTTTGATAGGGATTGCATTGAATTTGTACATTGCTTTGGATAGATTACAGTTATAATGATATTAATTCTTCCAATCTGTGAGCATACTACACCCTTTAATTTATGTGTGCCTTCAATATTTTTCATCAATGTCATAGATTTCGGAGTACAGGTGTTTTACCTCCTTGGTTAAATTAACTTTTAGGTACTTTATTCTTTTTTATGCAATTGTAAATGAAATTGTTTTATTAATATCTATTTCTGACAGTTCATTATAAGTGTGTAGAAATGCAACAGATTTCTGAATATTAATTTTGTATCTTGCATCTTTACTGAATTTATTTATTAATTCTAATAGATTTTTGGTGGAAACTTCAGAGCTTTCTATATATAGAGCATCATGTTATCTGCAAATGGTGCCAATTTTACTTCTTTTTAAAAATATATTTTATTGATTATGTTATTACAGTTGTCCCAATTTTTCTCCCTTTGCCCTCCTCTTCCCACTACCCCCATTACCTCCAGCAATCCCCGCCCCCCTAGTTCCTGTCCGTGGGTCATGCATATAAGTTCTTTGGCTACTCCATTTCCTATACTGTACTTTGCATCCCCATGGTCATTCTGTACCTACCAATTTGTACTTCTTAATCTCTGCACATTCTCCCCCCCACTCTCCTCCTTCCCCCTCACAGCTGATAACCCTCCAAAGGGTTATGGAGATAGAGAGATCTATCTATAGATATAGAGATCTCCATATCTATGATTCTGTTTCTGTCCTGCTTGTTCGCTTAGTTGTTTTTTAGATTCAGTTGTCGATAGTTGTGAATTTATTCCCATTTTAATGTGCATCATTTCTTTTAATTTTCATCTTTTTTCTTATATAGTTTCCTTTAACATTTCCTTTAACTATAATGACGGCTTGGTGATGATGAACTCCTTTAGTTTTACCTTGTCTGGGAAGCACTTTATCTGCCCTTCAATTCTAAATGATAGCTTTGCTGGATAGAGTAATTTTGGTTATATGTCCTTGCTTTTCATCACTTTGAATATTTCTTGCCATTCCTTTCTAGCCTGCAAAGTTTCTTTTGAGAAATCAGCTGACAGTCTTAATGGGAACTCCTTTGTAAGTAACTCTCTGCTTTACTCTTGACACTTTTAAGATTCCCTCTTTTTCTTTAACCTCTGGCATTTTAATTATTATGTGTCTTAGTGTAGTCTTCTTTGGGTCCAACTTGTTTGGGATTCTCTGTGCTTCCTGGACTTGTATGTCTATTTCCTTCATCAAATTAGAGAAGTGTTCTTTCATTATTTTTTCAAATAAGTTCTCAATTTCTTGACCTTCCTCTTCTCCTTCTGGCACCCCTATGATTTAGGTGTTGGTGCATTTGGAGATGTCCCAGAAGCTCCTTAGGCTACCCTTGTTTTTGGAATTTTTTTTCTTCTTGCTGTTCTGATTGAATGCTTTTTTCTTCCTTATGTTCCAAATCATTGATTTGATTCTCAACTTCATCCCCTTCACTGTTGGTTCCCTATAGATTTTTCTTTATTTTGCTTAATGTAACCTTCATTTCTGCCTGAGTCTTTTTTATTCTGTTGCAGTACCCAATGATTTCTTTGAGCATCCTAATAACCTGTGTTTTGAACTCAGTATCTAATAGGTTGCTTATCTTCATTTTGTTTAGCTTTTTTTCTAGAGTTTTATTCTGTTCTTTCATTTGGGCCATATTTCTTTTTCTCCTCAATTTGGCAGCCTCCATGTGTTAGTTTCTGTGTATTAGGTAGAGCTGCTTTGACTCCCTGTTTTAGTAGCATGGCCTATTGTAGAAGAGTACACCTCTGACTTATGTGGGGTGAAGCAGTAGGTAATCTCCCGGGCAGGGCAACCTGTATCACCACTCTGGGATCTGTGTGAGGTAGGGCTCAGAGAGGGGGGAATGCCACTGCCTGGCCTCTAGAGATTTGCCTGAAAGGAAGCTGTCCCCTGGCACTCACCCTGTTGCCAGTCTCTTCACTGGCAACAGCCGGTGCCCTTTCAGCTGTTGTCCTGGTGCTGAATCCCAGAGACGGTGGTTCTACATAATTCCTAAGACAATTGTGGGCCCTTTAAAGAGGAGTCTCTTGAGAATCCTGCAGTTTCTTCTGCCACCCTAACCCCCACTGGTTTTTACAGCCAGAAGTTATGGGAACTTATCTTCCTGGCACTGGAACCATATGCTGGGTGGTCTGGTGTGGTGCCGGGATCCTTCACTCTTGAGGTATCCCTCTTGACTTTTACCCACCACACATGAATGTGGGATCACCCATTCCATGTTTTGGTGCCTCTCCGTGCCTCTCAGCCCCTCCTACCTGTCTGGATGAAAGTGCCTTCATTAAATCCTTGGTTGTCAGACTTCCACTTCAATTTTCTGATGATTCTGGATGATATTTGTTTTGCAGTCGAATTGTACTTTTTGCTGTATTTGTACGAGGAGGCGAAGCATGTTTACCTATGCCTCCATCTTGACCATAAATCAACTTATGCTGATAATATTTCTTAATTCAACCAGCAGCCAGATGAAGTGACATAGGGCAATGTCCTGAACAAATGTGCGTCTGTCTTCATGGAGTTTGGGACCAGGCTTGGAGGCACCCAGAAGTGCTGTCCAATTTTACTTCTTTCTTCCCAGTTTGGATATCTCTATTGCCTCTCTCTCATAAGGACTTTGTGGATTACTGTGAGCCTACACAGATATTTTTGGACAATATTGCTGTGTCAAAATCCTTAACTTAAGCATATCTGCAAAGTCTTTTTTGTCAGGTAAGAAAGCATATTTACATGTTCATCATTTCCATAGACATGAATTTTTTTGAGGGAGGGGGGTTTAGGTTGTTATTATTCTGCCTACCACTCCATGTAAAGTGTTTTTTAAAAATCAGATAATATTATTTCTTACGTTTACATTGTTCACCATGCTTCTCTAAAGTTTATATAAATTAGTTAAGTGGCCATTTTACATCATGCAGAAGCTTAAACAAAACTAGATTTTGACCAACTGAGCCTCTGATTCTTTCTCCAGACTACTGCAGCTTGTCATCCTTTGACTTTCTGCTGAGATCCGTGGACCATTAGTTTATATCAGCTATAGTTGTCAACAAGTAAATGAGCTAATTGACTACTTCATTATGGCTCCAAAGAAATTGTATGTGATTTTAATAGTCTACTGTGCTCATATGGCTATTTCTTAATGAACTCTTTTCTGAGCTGATTTAGTTTAGGCAGTTGTGAAGCTTTAAAAGCATATAAACTGATGTTACAAGAAATCTGTATTTTATGTGGTTTTCAGCAAGTCTTTGTAGGTGGTTTAAAAACATTCAACAATAAAGCGAGAACTCATCTCTAGGGTAGGCAGGTATCAGAGTCAACAAGAGGCACATTTTAGTCGGTTATCAAGAGCAAATTACTTCACAGAAAGCTTGTTCAAGTAAGAAGTTCAAGCTCCAAAAGTTAACATCTCAATCTTTCTTTTTTTCTGCCAGTCACAACCACCACTTCCTTTAAGATCTCGCTCGAAACTGGTCTTTCCCGCAAAACTTTTTCTTCCAACAGAACTTCATCAGGACCTAATACCAGGACCTTTGCTGTCTCGTTTACGATAAAACACACACAGATGCACACACACACTTGGTTTGTTGTCTCTTGTTTTTTGCCTGCTACATGTAAACTACTAATTCTCGTGTCCCCCGTAGAGTAACTAGCATGTGTTGTACACTTAATAAACGCTTGCAAATGACAAAATGAATTCTTTGCTTTGCTTAAAGAGGACTTCAGAATGGAAATGAGCACCTATGTTTGTGTGTCGGTTTCAATGGTTCATTTTCTTGTCAGACTTCCCCCGGTTATGAATGCTGTGGCAGCACCAACAGTGTAAAGGGAGGATTTTATGGGAGAACAGTTGAAGGATTAGAAAAATCTACAGATCCTGGGAAGCACCACATTCTGAGTTCAGAACTCTATTTTATTTTATCTCGATACCAGAAAATAACCAGAGGAGGAAGATGGCAAGATCCACAGGGTTCCACACATGAAGCCACCCCACAACTCTTCCAGGAGTGAGTAGGAGGGAGGAAGGAGCACAGTCATTACACAAATTCTCGTTCAACTGTGTTACGCATCCTCAGGCTGCAACTCTGCATGTGAGCTCTTAATACCTCAAATTCTATTATTGAATACATGCTGCATTTGATTAGATTTAAGAGTTATCCTCTTTTCTGGTTTTTGCTAAAATACCATGTGTTTTGGACTATAAGACGCAGCCAGGTTTTAGAGGAGGAAAATAGGGAAAGAATTTTTGCTCCTCCACCGCCCCCCCCAACCCAAGCGAGCCAGGCAAGCTACATTCGGACTATAAGATGCACCCCCATCCCCCCAAATTTGTGGGGGGAAGCGCATCTTATAGTCTGAAAAATATGGTAGTAAACAAAGACAAAACAAAACAAAATGAAAAACCACCTCAGGATAATTTGTTCATCCAGACCAAAAGAATTCAAACAGAACGATGGGATGCTACATAGCCGATGCTTTTATACCTTTCTTTTTCTCTAGTGAACTGGGAGAGGGGATTAATTTGGGGGGGGCATGAAAATTACTCACTAGTATAAAGGATGAATAAGGCACCATATAGTGTCCCAGAAAAGTTAATTTATGAAACACTTATGAGGGTACTGTGAAGACCAAACATTTATTTTCCATTATAGTTCAGTCTCTTATTAACATCATTAGACTAGGCTCTTTGAAAATGGGGAGAGAGTCTGAAGTCAGAATATACCAGCTCTGGAAGTGGCTGTCACTGTCCCATCCCTCCATCTCAATCCAATTTACACTTTTATGATTGGCTTCCTTTTTGACCCATGCTTGTTAATTATATCCAGCTGTAGGCAAATTGCTCTTTCAAATTGGCAACACTGAGCTCTCAAGCTGCTCGCATTTTTTTCTTCTTCCCTGGATAAAACCTTTGGAGCATGCATTTTTTTTGACTAATATTTCTGAACTAGTCCCGAGTTATGGAAATTTTAAGGGGTTCAGGGGGCTTACAAAATAATTCTGGTTTTAAGTACAATGCACTTCTTTCCATTCAATCCAAAATCACTTAAAAAATTATAGGGAGGAGAATTTTCTTAGAGACTTGAACACACTGCCATCACTATTCCAACTGTTCCTGGGTGCGCTGGTGTGAAGATCTAGGTAGTGACTGGTCCCAGCTGGGCCGGGTCCCAGCATGGCTCCAGGGGCCATTGGGCTTTGCCCTCCAGCAGGAGATTCAAACACTCATCCAGGACAACAGCTTTCATAGGCATAAGAGGCACCTTTTTTTTCTCTCCCTTTTCTGTAAGTCTCTGTTCCGCCTAAGGGCTACGTTGTCAGAAATTGCCTGTTCCTCCCTTCCTGAAGATTGACTATCCTAAAAGCATGCATACGCATGCAACACAATTACTGTAAGAAAGTGCTTTTATTTTCCTTCATCTTCTTTTTTTCCCTCTTCTTCTTTTTTTCCCCTCCTTTCAAAGAAAAACATAGAAGCTCATTTTCACCCACCCACCCAAGAGGCTCTGCTTGATAGATTGGCCTTGAGGATTTTGACCCTTAACACAAATGAAACTTTTTAAGAGATAGGAAAAGGGAACCCTAGTGCACTGTTGGTGGGAATGCAGACTGGTCCAGCCACTGTGGAAAACACTGTGAAATTTCCTCAGAAAACTAAAAATGGAATTGTCTTTTTGACTGGCAATTCCACTGCTAGGATTATACCCTAAGAATCCTGAATCACCAATTCAAAGGAACCTATGCACCCCAATGTTCCTAGCAGCACAATTTACAATAGCCAAGTACTGGAAACAGCCTAAGTGTCCATCATTAAATGGGTGGATCCAAAAACTGTGGTACATTTACACAACAGAATTCTACACACCAGAAAGAAAGAAGGAGCTCCTACCCTTTGCAACAGCATGGATGGATCTGGAGGATATTATGCTAAGTGAAATGAGCCAGGTGGTGAAAGACAAATACCATATGATCTCACCTATAAGTGGAACCTAATCAACAAAACAAACAAGCAAGCAAAATAGGACCAGAGACATGGAAATAAAGAACAAACTGACAGTGACCAAAGGGGAGTGGGGAGGAGGATAATGGGGCAGCGAAGGGAAAGGGTCAAATTAAGCAGCATGTATGAAGGACCCATGGATAAGGACACTGGGGGTGGGGGGGGTTGAATGTGGAAGAGGGGTATGGGCAGGGCAGGGGAGAGTAATGGAGGACAAGGACAACTGTAATTGAACAATAATAAAATACTTAAAAACAATTAGGTTCATAGGTATTAGGGGGATGGGAGAAAATCAGAATCAGATTTTCAGTATTTTCAGATTTTCAGATTTTACAATATTCAGAATCAGAATATGCAGATCAGAAAACAGCTCTGCTATTGACCAGTGGTATAACCTTGGCCAGGTATTTTAATCTAAGCTTTTGTTTCTTTCATCAGTTAAGTGAAATTAATAATACCACCTGCCTTCTTCACAGGACTGCAATGAGGATGGATTGAGATCATGTGGGTGAATAGGCATTACACACCGAAAAGCATAATACAAGCAATTAATTATTATTAACAAGTTGAGAATATTGTGTAGTTGCTTAAATATATGCTGTGAGCACACTCAGGGTCAGTCACTGGGTGAATAGAACTTTGCCTCTGCTTGGTATTGGCGAGTACATAGTCCTTCAGTGAAACAGTAAAGGCAAAGAACATTTACTCAGGAATTATTATCACCCAGACATTTTCATACCTGTACTTGTAAGTAAATTTATATCTATAGGAAAATATATATTAAAATATATATTTCATGTAATTCTTTGGAAAATCTGACTCATTCGCCTCATTTTCATATGAAAAAAATGAAAAACAGAGATATTAAATGTTGCTTAAAGCAGTACTTTCTAAATTCTCTTCCCTAAAAGAACCCCAATCCTAAGACATGCCTCTCTCTGAAAGAGTTCTGTGGTCAAAACTGAGAAAGAATGCATTTCCTCCTCTTCCAACTTGTTCACAGAATACAGTATCACACTGATAACTACAGAAAAGTCTTCTAGTAAAGAAGCCTGCTGTGGCTAAGGAAACTGTTTAACTTTGTTCAGTTCAGAGTTCTCCTAACTTATTTGATATGGAGATCCTATTTTCTGGTAACACTCACTAAATGTTGATAGAATTCTACAGAAGCCATTTTGCCAAGTGCAGATCTAAATTCATGACTGGAGTTACTATTGGATAAAACTGAAATCAGAATACAAGTCCTCTTTTAACAAAATATACTCTAATGATATATCAAAAACAGTAGGAAACTAAAGGACAGTTATACAATTTTATTATTCTACATCCATTATCCATTAATAATTGCATCAGTATTATGGTTTACAGGCTTCCTTTTTCACTCTTCTTAGTTCTAAACATGGTACATGTGGACTTTTGACTTATTTTTTTTCTCTAGTAAAATATGCATAACAAATTAGTTTTAAAAAGTCCTCACCCAGCACATCTTTTCACTGCTTTTAGAGGAAAAGGGAGGGAGAGATAGATGATGATGATGACAGATAGATAGACAGACAGCTAGACAGACAGAGAAACATTGATGTGACAGAGAAACACCGATCAGTTGCCTCCTGGGAGTCGAACCCGCAACCTTTTGGTGTACGGATGACACTTCCACCAGCTGAGCCACCTGGTCAGAGCTCCAAATTACAGTTTTACCCACTCTACGTGCACAGTTCAGTGGCATTGAGTACACTCTCATCGTGGTGCAACCATCGCTGCCAAGCGTCTGCAGGACTTTTTCATCTTCCCAAACTGAAACTCTGCTGTTTTCTGGATTTTTACCCCACGTTTTCTCATAAGCATTTTCCCACATTGCAACTTGCTCTTTTCTAATGATCTTCACTTCTAGTGGCTGTGAGATATTCTATCCAGATAATGCTCATGAACCTGCTTATTGTTGGACATTTATATCATTTCCTCTTTTCTTCTTGTAAATGGTAAATATCATTGTGTGTATAGCACGTTCCACGTTGTGGATTATATCTTTAGAATATCTAGTAAATAAATATGAGCATTTTAGTGAATTTTAAATGTATGTTAATTTTTGTTATACCCAAGTTATATTTCTATTGATTGAATGAATCATTTATTCTTTCAAATAAAGACTTAGTAAGTTCCTAATACTTACCAGGTAATATGTGTAAGACACACATATTCTCTACTCAAATTACTTTCATCTTAATCTACTCTGGCAACATTAATTATTATGGCCAGCATTAGGGACAACTAAGGACAACAAGTTTGATTTACTTGTCTAAAAGTTGTCTTGCATTTCTCTGGTTTGCAGTTATAAGATATCCTTGCTAGATTGCTGGTTCCTTTCGAGAATTACCTTGTCCCTCATTGTTTCCTCTCCCTCATTTCTCGCCCACAGGTGCACTGTTGGGCAAATTACTTAATCTGTAACTTTGTTTCCTCATTTGTCAAATGGGTGTAATGATCATAAAGAAAGTCATGGGATTGTTGTCCAAGCTCAAGAAAACATTGTATATCTTGATGTCTACATGATACATTGTGTATTTTAAGTCAGTACTTAGCAAATTGTAAGGACTCTATAAACATAATCTATTACTATTGTTACTTTTAGGATAAAGTGAAATGAATCATCTATCAGTTGACCCAAGAAATGGGCAAGGTAAGAACTGTGTACACTTTGCTCTAACATATCAATTTTTTAAATTTAATCAATTTAGTTATTGATGACAGGGGGAGAGAGAGAGAGAGAGAGAGAGAGAGAGAGAGAGAGAGAGAGAGAGATTTGTTGTTCCACCTACTGATGCACTCATTGGTTGATTCTTGTACGTGCCCTGACTGACTGGGGATCAAACCTGCAACCTTGGCATATTGGCATGATGCTCTAACCAACTGAGCTACCTGGTCAGGGCTGTATGTCAATTTTTAAACAAGGTTTTGGTTTGTTTAATTAAACATAGCTACCAAGTCATGAACTTAATCTTTCTTTCAATTATAGAATAACAGGTTAATTAGTATATAGATGGTGGATATTTGTTTGTTTTTCCTGAAGCATATTGTTGCTAAATTTTACACAATTCTGCTAAGTTCTTCAAGAGGAAAAAATATATATACTTCCTTTATTTTGTCATCTAAGATTTAGGAATGGTCCTCAATCAAAGAAATAAGAACAGTGACGTGCTAAAAGTTATAGGCTAATGAATTTTTAAAACCTCTATGGTGCACCCTAAGAAAAAATGAACTTAAATATGCTGAATTGAATTAAGTATCTGGTTAGTTAGTGTGGTAATGAGCCAGCTATAAGACTCCAAATTATGTTTAATCAAGCCTCTATTCTTACCAATTTTTTAAAAAAAGTTTTCCTTCCTGATTATATATATGCGTCTTATTATATACAGGGTCCTGCAGAAATAATGCCTACTTGAGTATGGTGAGTAGGGTACGTGAGTGTTTCGCACAAAATGGACAGCCATTTGAAGGTTTCACCTACATTGTCATATGGTGTACTTGACTAGGATACTGTTATGTTACAGTTACATGCTTACGATTTTGTAATTAAAAAGGGGCATTATTTGTGCCAGACTCAGTATATTTGTTATATATAAACGTATTTTTTCCAGTTTTATCATAATCCTGGTCTTTAATGTAATATATTTAATTTGAATAAAGGAATATGTGTCTTGGTAAATTATGTGTTATATTAAATAGGATATCACATTGTATCGATTTACAAAGGCTAAATAAAGATAAAATGTCCGAGTGACTGACAGATGTCAATCAATAGATTGTGTTTTAGGAATTGTACATATGACATCAATATTCTGAATAGAAATTGCTTATTCAGTTGTGACCACAACTATGTTATTTGCTACGTTACAAAAAAAATGAATAAAGTATGCACTCTACAGTCTTTTCAGAAGGACGTGTGGCAGATGGTGAGACCTCCGCTGGAGAAGTAGCAAACTAAAACACTTCCCTGTCGTGATAGGCGCACAGCATTCTTTTCCTCCGGATGAAATCACTCGTTGCTGTTTCATTGTCGGTGTGAAGTCCTTTTGTTAAACACTTATGTCTTACGCAGCTATTAGATATTACAAACAAAGCAAACCCCTCTTCTAGAGCAGCAGACCTGTGTGCAAGGCAGGGATGGGGAGTCCTGGTGCAGTTCTCAGGTTCCTCCCGCGGGCAGAAGTGGAGAGAGGCCGGAAGGTTTCCGAACAACAAGCAAAGTCAGTGAAGCAGCGAGTAAATCAAAATGTTCGGCAAATGACAAATAAACCAGGAAGGAGACACGCCAGCTGTTCACCCTGGAAAGTTACCGGACGTTTATTTTGGCTCAAGTTTTATTTTTATATGACTACGGAACAATAAGTTTTCAGTGGGGGAGGGGTGTCTTGTTCCTTATTTCGTGGCTAAGAAGCGGTGAGCTAGATGCAGGGAGACGTCTCCTCGGGGCGCTGACCACTGCCCCTCCTGGCTCCCGCAGCCGCCCGGGTGCGACCTCCGCCGGGGGGACCTGACCCCGGCGCACCCCTGCTCGGGCGGCGGGGGTGTGCCTGCCTGCGCCCGTCCTCAGCGGTCCGGCCACGCTGCTCCCCGAACTCTCGCATCTCAAACTCCGGTTTCTGGAAAAGGGCAGCGGATGGCGCCGGGCCCCCTTTCCCGCCGGCGCGGCCCCGGAGCGGCGACGGGCGGCGGGGCCCCGGCGGCGAACAAAGGCGGCGCGGGGCGCGCGGCCGGGGCTAGCGCGCGTCTCTCCGGCAGGAGGCGGCGGCGGCGCCGCGCCCGAGCCCGCATTCCTGCGAAGCTCCCGGAGCCCGCGGGGCGACGTCACCCCCGGCTCCGCCCCCGTCCCTCCCCGAGCAAAGTAACTCTTGGCGAACAGGAGCAGCCTCCGCCGAGCCATGGAGAGCTGCCGCCGCGGCCGAGCGGCCACGCGAGCGACGCTGGCGCCCCAGACGTAGTTCGGTGGCCGCCAAGAAGGAAAAAGTGCCGGCGGGTGGCCGGGGACTGCCCGTTCGCACCCTGCGAGGCCCGGCCGGCTGCTCAGTCGTGGATTTCTCGGCGATCCTCCGGGCAGCTCTTTGCAAAGCTGCTTGAAACTTCTCCCAAAGTCGACATGGATACAGCGGCAGCGGCGCTGCCTGCTTTTCTGGCGTTCTTGTTCCTCTCCCCTTGGCCTCTGCTGGGGTCGGCCCAAGGCCAGTTCTCTGCAGGTGAGTGGCCCCGATGGCTTCCCCCGATCCTGGGCTCTCGAGGGGTGCAGTGGCTGCTCGCTAGGGCCGGGGGCTAGGATTTAGGGGAAGCTTTCGCGGCCCGGGGTGGGGGGCAGGGCAGAGGGAGAGATGTCCCAAGAGTTTGTCCCGCGCCAGGTGGGACGCGGGACCCGGGACCCGGGGCTGGGCGCCACTTGGGGCAGGTAACTTTTGTCTTTGCAACCCATTGTTCCTCTCTGAGGTTCGCCCCGGGCGCGGGCTGGCTGGGCTGTGCGGGAGTAAGACATTGCTTTTCTTCGGAAACTGGTAGCCTCGGTGCCCAGCGCAGGCTGCACGGAGCTGGGGAAGAGAGAAAGAAAAAGTAGTTACGACTTTGTTGCTCGTGGTGCAAGGTTGTTGCTGTCTGCCACTAGAGTGTTCAAAAAAATTTCCCCGGGAAGCCATTGTCAGAAACGTGGAGACTCTAAGGGACTGACCTCGGCGCGCTTTGCCAGGTGCTTTTTGTCCCGGGAATAACCTCGCCTGACTATTGTCCAACTACTTCCCCGTCCCTCCCACAGTCCCTTTCTCCTCCCACAGCGTGGGGCTGCTGCTCCTGGCTTTGCCCTTTGGGTTCGGGCACTGAGTGGAGTGGGGTCCGTTTGTGCGTTTCACGTTCTGAAATCGGATCCTGAGGGATCCAGACCGAGGGGTCCGGGACAGCGATGGCTGGGAGCGGGTCCGGGAAGCCTGGTCCCGGTGTGGGAGCACAGCTGCTCCCGGAGCGGGGCTGGGGGCTGGGGGCTGCAAACTGCAAACGATTGCCGCCCGCCAGGAGAGCCCTAAAGGAGGCAAGTGGCGCGGTCTCGCATGTTATCCCTTTGGCTTCTAGGTAAAGCCATTTAGTGAAGTCCTTGAAACCCGCTCTCTCCCGGTCCCGTCCTGTGTTTCCTTCCAGTTTTGGTGTCCTTTCTGTTGGTTGCTTCTTCCGTTCTCTCCTCTGGGGGCTCTGGAGTTGCACCAGGTGGACGCTGGGGAGAGGGCTCCCGGGCGCTCGGCTGCCTCCCGCCGACTCTATCAACTTTTCCAGCCAACCCACCCAGCTCAGCGTAGCTGCCGCGTACATCTGCCGCCTGGATTCGGTGCAGATGGAGACGCAGAGGTGGCCGAGCGGTGCTGGAGAAGACCGGGGAAGCGACAGCCGCGCTCCTGGCTGAGGCCGAAGGACGCGGAGAAAGAACTTTGCACGTGTCCGCTTCCCTCATTGTTTTGGCTGCCGGGTTTCCAGGAAATAAACTCAAATTGTTATGATCCGGAGTAAGGCTTATTTCCCTTCCCCTCTCCCCTCTTTAGAACTCTACAAAAGGAGTTAGACAACAGATTCAGGTGGCAGCATATGCAGTTCACTCAGGCAGATTAGGAAATACAGCGTGTAGAGGAAAAGCTAGGGATATCGGTGGTGTGTGCAAAGAACAACGACAGCCCTATGCAATGAATGAGCCGATGGCTTAATTTGATCTTTCTGGAGTAAGCATCACACTGCACGCACCTGTGACATATAATGCCTGTTAGTATTGGAACTGTGCTTGATGTAAGTCTGTGCAGGCAAGTTGGAGTATTGATTTCTTCACAGTGTTTATCACTGCACGGAGAGCCTACGCTTGAAAGGCATACAGTTTGTTAATTGAAAGTTTGAATTCTACCAGTTGCATGATTAAAACTTATGTGTATTCAAAGGCTGAAACTGTTGATGTCTCAACAGCTGATGGCTATGTTTTCAGCAATAAAGAAACCTTTCTTTTTCTCTTTTCAAATGTTATTTACTCTTTAATGAGCGAGTAAATATTAAATTTCCTCCAGCTGAATGAGGAGATGAGCTTTTCTGATCCCTGGAGTTCAGCTCTCTCTAATGAACAATTGTGTTCTTGGACATATAATTCAATTAATTTGACTAAATATGCCTGGCTTTTCTTTACTGACCAGACAAAAGCACTTGACTTTATATTACATTTAAGTGAAAGAATGTGCAATCTTAATATGCAATTTTCCCAGAATTATATCTCAAAATTTTGCTGTTCAGGACTTACTTATATGCCCAGAAATGAGTGCCTTTTATTACCACAGTTTCGACTCAGGTTGTGGATCTGCCTTTCTTCATAAGTTAAAAGTTTGTTTGGTAAAAATGTCCCTTTTTCTGGCTAAGTCATTTGGTGTTCTTTTGTCGCCAGCTTTTTTGGCAGTCAGGTTTGTTCCAAAGACAGATTTGGAGACTGGCGGTGTGTTCTTTCTTGCTGATCTTATTATAATATTATTCTTTAAATGAACTTTTACTCTTGAGAGAAATTTAAATAAAAGTGCTTTAAAGTCTAAAATATGTGTTCAGAATTTTAGAGTTACCTGTTACATGTCTTTTAAATCACACCCCCTGAGGCCAGTTTGCCCCTTTTAGGTGTTGTCATGTGACTCCTGACACAGTAAGCTTCAAAAGCAGATTTTGAAAAACTGAGGATTGTTGGATCTTTGATATATAGGTACTGCCCAGTCTACTTTGTTTAACCGCCAATTTAAGAATATTTTAATCATTGCGACTTTTGCCTTAGCTTTTAAAGTATAAAAATGTTGCATGTGAGCCTCTTTCAAACTAGAACTTCTTATAACTATCAACTTATATTTTTTTCAGTTTAATCTCTCACTTAAAATGACAGCGGTGTCCTGTGTTACATCTGGGGAGACTGAGGTGTAGAAGCACAAAGGTGTATTGAAGTTTTTCACTGGGTTGTGTAGCTGTTGTCTGTTGATACCATACACAGTGTAAGACAGTTTTTTGTACTAGGACTCACGTGGCTTACAAAGCCAGTCACAGACGAAGTCACTTAGAGACTCAACTTTCTCCTCTGCAAAATGGGGGTAATGATAGCCATCCTGAACTTCCCATATGGTGGAGGTGAGAATCGTATGAAATAATTTATGTGACCGATACTGTCAACTGTGAAGCATCATGCAGCTGTCTAGGGAGTAATCATCATACATTAAGGTGCTAAGTGCCCTGACTTCCGTCTCTGCTTACTCCTGCACCATCTCCTAGTGAGTACAGGCTGTTCAGGATGGTTTGTGTGTGTGTCTCCCAGTCAGCCAGTCATTTATTTTAATCATTATTAAACATTAACATCCTAGATTGGCCAGATCATAATTTCATCAGCACAGTGAGAGAAATTATCCTCTATTATTATTTTTTGTTACTTACCTCATATAAATCTTTACTTGAGCTAAATCTCTGGAAGACTCATTATTAACATCCCTAGCACTCTAGCTGTACAAGAAATATATTTTAAGTCATTTTCCTTAGCTATTTGTTCAACTAACTGCTGTTGGTGGTTCAGCTTTTTCATCTCTGTAGAGAAAACTAGGCAGCTTTTTAGATGCAGTCTTATCAATGACCTAGAGAGGGACTATTGTCTCTCCAGTGTGATGCGAGCCTGGCAGTGCAGCTCGGGACCCTGCTTTGAGTGTGGTTGCTGGCGCCTCGCACTGCAAGCAGCACTCTCTTGATCCCTCCGCCCCTGTCACTAAGCAGTGCCACTGTCCGAGGGTCTGACTCCGCGATGTCTTTGTATGAGAGGTTAATTTCTCTTACACTTATTTCCTCGTAGGATGTTACACCAGAGACAGCTTGTTTTCAGGTTGGCTTTTAGTTTTCTGGTTTTGATTGACCAGGATCCATCAATCTCTCAATTCATTAAAACTCCAAGTTCTAATCACTAGTAATGATGTGTAAAGGGCTATTTCCAGGACTGGGTTTTGTCTCACTTGGGTCTTTTACATTCTACCCTGTTGATGTTCCTAGATTGCACGATGTCTGGCCTGCCCGGAGGAGAAGAGGCAGCTCCGGCTGCACTTGGGCTGTGGCACGTGAGCTGCTGACAGCTCTTCTCTGTGTATGAATGTGACTTGGAAACATGAATTAAGTCCTCCGTCACACCACCCCTGTCCCGCACTCACTCCTACCCACTCCGCTCTAGCAACAACCAAACTCCACATGCACATGCCCCAAATCATAGCCTTTTTGTTTTCACCACATATCTCCCAGTGCTGCGTGTTCTTAAAACTGGAAATACGGCTCAGCCGCTCCCCAGAGCAAACGCCAATCCTCTTACCAAATGTCATATTTCTATCAATGATGGTTTACTACACATTTTTATGGCCTTAAAATTTTTAATTCATGTAATGCGGTCCTCGGTAGAGAAAAGTTGTTGCCTTCTAATGCTTTTGAAGTGCAGTGTTCTAGGTCTGCTCAAGATGGTACTAAAGACAGTCTAAGTTATGTTAAATAGGCATTTGCTTCTCAGAGCACAGAAAATGCTGTTCTCATCTGGCCTGTGTTCTTCCCATTTCCCCTACTTGCTCCTTATGCAGGGCAGGATGTCCGGAATTCTGGAAGATTGAGAGCGGGAAACATCAGGAAAGTTTACAGGTTGTTCTGAAAGAAGACACAGAGAACGCTGGGAGTGTGTGTGCACATGTGTGTGTGTTTGGTGTTTTATTTAATTTTCTAAAGAGGACAAAAAGCCCTATTTTGACTTATTTATTGGGATCATCCTTGGCCTTTGTCCAAACACGTTCACGTCTAAAAAGTTCCCTCTGTGGATTCCTATCAGACTCCACCCTTTGATCATATGTATTTGGTTTGTGTTCCGTTACATGGTATTTCTTTTTGCCTAAAAAGGTTGTAATTGCTTTTGACTTGTTTTTTTATCAAAACTCGTGATGTTTGTCACAGACACTGAATAATGGCATTTTATAAAGTCATAATATGTTTTAAACTGGTATTTGATGACAAAGTAAGTGAATAAGTACATCGATCAGAATAATTTTCATTTCAATTGGAGTCAAAAAACAAAGTTGCACATCCATGAGATAATCTTTTAATGCTACAGAAGATTTATTTGTCTTTGCTTACATATCTCTGAACAGAAGGGAAACTTTAGGATCTGTTTTGTAAACGGGAGTAAGGATTTTGAGCCATGTTGCCTGACACTTCGAGGTGCGTGAGACAAGTTACATGCAGCTGTGCTTTGGGGAACTTCCTGAAAACCGTGTTTGAATGTTGGATAGCAGGGCAAACTCTGAGGTGGACAGTTTATGAACTTCCAACTCCATCTTCGTGGAAATGTTTTATGACAAATGTTCTTAAAAAAACATAGTTTCCCATAAATGGTTTATTAGTTCCGTAAAGATTCTGTTGTGAGAGGTATGTTTACTTTCCTGTGGTATTCTTGTGGGAATTCTTTTAATTTGTAGTTAACCTTCTAGTAATAAAACAACTTACATAATTAAAAAAAAAACCCTTAGTTTGGTGAGGGCTGTCGGATTGCTGAGGTTCTGGGGAAACGGCAGGTTTGGGATGGAAGGGTCACACTGACCCTGTTGTGGAACCTGACCCTGTTGTGGAACGCTGCCATTTCTCCACTTACCTCGGGCCGAGTCTTTGGCATTCTCCTCTGCATGTGGGTAATCCATAAAAATTACAAGTGGCTTATTTTGTCACTGCAGTTGTTTTAGGAGTAAATTAAGTAGTCCTTGATGA
Source organism: Desmodus rotundus (assembly GCF_022682495.2). Classification (NCBI taxonomy): domain Eukaryota; kingdom Metazoa; phylum Chordata; class Mammalia; order Chiroptera; family Phyllostomidae; genus Desmodus; species Desmodus rotundus. The sequence goes on along the minus strand of NC_071397.1, from coordinate 76,181,701 downwards.
AATAATCCATGTTTCCACTTTATAAGATTGTAGAGTTCTGTTAATAAAAATGATGAACGGCCAGTGCTGGCTGAATCCTTCCACAGGTACCATGGTAGAAATTATTTGAACCAGTGGAATGCAGAAATAAAGCCAAATAAACTAGTTCCCAGTTGAATTTACTGTTGGGAAAGCTGAAAGATGTAAATATGGATTTACACACACATACATATACACAGCTTAACAAGAGTAGAACTTCGTCGTCCAAAGGCTACAAGGAAACTAAGGACATCTAGAGATGGGGTCAAGCCCTCCCATACATAGATTCTTGAAAAGAATATTGAACATAGATGATTAGTGTTTCTATTTCATAGATGAAAACACTGAAATGGAAAATAAATTAACTATATAGTATACAGTATATTTTACTATGCTATACTTTTAAGGAAAACATAATAAATCTTCTTCCAGACTGATATCTATTTATATAAACCCCTCCCCAGGCAGCCGGCTCCTTAACTAGGGGAATATAGGCTGATTCTCCAAACCCCGTCCAGGCAGGGCAGCAGCTGACCAGCTGCAGAAATGCCCCTAATCCTTGTTTGGTGGTCGGTGACTTAGCAGCTTTGTAAGTGGCAGACTGGTCACAGCTCTTTGATGTGACTCACCCTAGGTCAGTCAGCAAATTCAAGAGTGGAGAGGAAGCCTGTTTCAGCACCCTCGCTGCCCACCTGGGGGGAAGAGCTGATTCCTTCATGGTCATTGGATCCCTCAGTTGCAAGGTGCCCCAGAATTTTGCTACTTAAATTGTGTGCTTCATGGACCAGCTGTATCCGCATCACCTGGGAACTTGTGATGGTCTTGTGATTACGTATCAGGGCCGACTCAGACTCTGCTGTTTAATAAAATCTCCAGGAGATTTGTTTGAACGTTTAATTTTGAGAAACACTGCTCTAGGTCAAAAAAAAAAAAAGCGCTCAGCTTGAAAATAATTGCTACATGCACTTTACTGTAGAATTGTAGGAGTATTTTGAAAGGATTAATTACAACATGAAACAAATTTCCCTGGAATTATATTTCTGATCAGTATTTACTTAATTATAATTTAACACCTGAGACACATGAAAACAATAACACCATCCAGGTTTTTAAAGAATACTTAGACAATCGTGAAAGAAATATTTTTATAAGAGAACAAAAATAAAGCTAAATGGTTTTGGTTATAAACCCATTGTAGAAGACTATTTAAAGGTAAACATATTATCTGAGGAGCTGAACATGATATATGGTAATCACTTTAGTCTATTGATATGTTGACTCAGGGAGTAGTATTCCCTCTGACATTTCTAGTAGCAGCAGTTTCTTATTTTATATTTCTCGTTTTCTCCTAAGGGTAATTTAAGGATCTTTGTAATAAGGAGCTCATTTTTAGGCAGTCAAATACAGTGAATGGGAGTTAGGTAGAATACATTAACTATTCCTGGTGTTCTTTTTGCTATCTTTCGTGCTCATATTTAAGAACAGAGCTTCTTGTCAGTTTTCTCAAGAGAAAAATTATGATGTAATAGACAGTGCGCACTATTCATGTCAAAACACAATTTCACTTGCATTTCATAGCTTGCTTTAGCATTCTTTCAGAAAATGAATTCTCCCAGAAGACCTAATTGCCTTCTTATTAATGAGCCTGTGTGTTTTGTTACCATTTACTATTCTAAATGTGTCTACTTTTGCTGGTGGTTTCAACAGTGAAGTCTCTGATTAAATCACAATTGCTGTATTTGTTTTTGCCATTCACCAGCAATTCAGAAAATACTGGCATAATGACATGGTTATGGCAGAGACTAAAGAGAAACAAGAAGTATGAATTCATGTTAACCCATTGTAGTTGGTTGGATTTTGAGCTCGAGAGCTGGAGTTCGGGGTAATACACAGGAGATTTCTCTTACATGTTTGATACTGTACATGAAAGCCTGCTTAACCGGTATTGTTTCAAAGACAAAAACAATAGCTCTGGATTAATGAATAAACTACGGATCAAGGGTTGTTACATTTACCTATGTTAGACACCAGTGTTTAGAGAAGGGGCTTCGTTGTAGACAGATTCAGTGTTAGAGAACTTCGTGATGGAGAGAAGCTCTGAGTGAGGTACTTCCACACATTTTCAAGAGCTTTAGAGTCTGAAGGCTATGACTTGTTCCTTTTTCTAATTTTACTTCAAATTCTAGAACTTCCTTTTTGTATTAGTTCTACTTTTATCATTTTCAGCAATAAGTAGGTTTATGTATCCTCTTACACATGGGAGAGGAGAGACTGCCCTAAAGCAATTGCAGAAACAATAGAAGTTGCCATTTTCTGAGTTTGTATGACCCACCAGGTCTTATGATCAATGTTTTTACGTAACTTTAAATTCTCACGATAATCCTTTAAGATTGGAATCATCTCATTTTGCACACTTGAGGACAGGGGAGGATAAGTAGAAACTAGTCTCAGGTGACAGTGTGAGGAACTAGCGGAGCCAGATTCATTATTGAATGTGTACACGTGTGTAGTGATTAGACCTTTTTGGGGTTGCACATGCCAGAAAATGCAACCCTGACTGGTTGCGACAAAAAGGGAGTTTATTGCAGTTAAGGTAGAGCTTGACTTCGGAGTCCACATAATTCCTCTGTGTGGACTCAGTCCTGGGGCACTCCTGCAGCTTTGCTCTCAGGGCCCATATGGACAGAGCAGGTAGGATCGACAGCTCCCATGCCAGAAGATCTTAGGTTCTAGTCCGATAGGAAAACACGGACTTATATGCTGGTACACCTGAAAGGGTCCTGAGGTTCACTGTGATTGGATCTAGTGAATCATGTGTCTTGAGGGAAAGAAAGTGTGCTGATTGGCTTGGTTTGCTAGGGTTCTCAGTTCAGCTGTTGGTCCTCAACCAGGTCATATGGACTGAGGCAAGCGGTGGAAGTAGGGTAGGGGGTGGCAGATGTGGGAATGTGGATCAAACCATCAGTGGTCAAAATACAGGGAATCGGGTTGTGGAAAGGCAACCAAACTATAGTCTGGTTGTTAAATAATGTGTGAGCAGTAAAAGCGAAGAAAGAGGGAGTTGCCACCTGTGTATGTATTTATAATTCTTCTGAGGAGAAGAAAGGAGGTGGTGGGGAAAAGACAGTTGAATCAGATGGTCCCCAACTCTGGACCAGTAGGTGGTAACATCAGGAAGATGTGGCAGCCTAAGCCTTAGTCTCCAAGGGGAAGGGGGAGGAGGAAGCAGGAGGCAAATTGCACAGGGCAGGCTTGTGGGCATCACAGATCAGCTGTTCGTAAGTCAGGGAGTGTTTCTCTTCTGGTTTTCCCTTTAAACCCTGCTTTAAAGTACAAATTTTATTATTTTCATGGCCTCAGTATTGAATAAGTCCGACATTAAAAAACAACAGAGCTTTGAGTGCTGAGGGACATTATAAATTAATATCTCTCTATTTGATGTAATTTGCTGGAAGTCATACAGATTGGAAGAACTTGAGGTCAAACTCAAGTTTTTGATTTACAGGTCATTGTTGCTATGACATACACATTGTTTTGCTTGATGGTGATTTATATGGATTATTATTTACAATCTTTGATTAATTATTTTGGTGTGTATTCTGAAGTTCTAAAACTATGTTTCCAGATGCAATCCTGACTTAATGATTGGCTTTGATTAGAACAGTAATCCAAATACGAGGTGATAATAATTAATATGTCTATAAAAGACCATCTTAGATAACTGCTTGGTTTTCAGGTATCCGGCAGGATTTTTGTATACATATGTGCACAAATAGCTATTTTCATGTATACATTTATTTATTTTCAATAGAAGTCAGAGGGTAAGCTAAGCTGTGATAAATGACACTAATTGATACAGAAATAAAACCTAGTAACTGTTTACTTTGGAAGCTAATTTTGAAAAACTCAGGAGGAAGAGGTGAACTTGTTTACAATTTTGATCTTCTCAGCTCTCTCTTCTGCCCGACTTTATAATGCATATCTGAACAACATGGGGTGTTTGAAAGAGTGGCTGTCAGAAGGTACTGAATAATGAATAAAATGGAGAGAAGCAGCAGCTGTTGGCCCAGCGCCCTTCACCAGGAGAGATTTCTCTGCCCTGTGTCAGAGGCTTGTCTGTGCTAGTGGCCCAAAGCTGGGTGTGACTGAGGACCAGGGGCCCAAATGTGGGCTGTGCCAGTTTAGAGCAGTGTTTCATCCCAGGCACTGCCAGAGCTGCTATCGGCCCTTCTGTGGCCAGAGCGGCTGGCCTGGCACATGGGAGGGAAAGGCCGCGGTCATGGAGAAAGGCTTATTGCCTTCAGCATGCTTCCTTCTGTCACAGGAGGTTTATTTTCACACGCCTGTATCCATTATCTTAAAGAAATTCATAAATTATTGCTTTCTCCCGTGTATTGCCTCCTTTCTCTATGACTTTTTTTTAACCTCGTGTTAGAGTCTTATCAGGTATGATGACTGTGACTCCTGAATGTGATAAAGTTTGTAATAATTTGTCTAACATCCTGGCAGGTTGTTGCAGGGTGATATCTAGTGTTGACTCATTATTGCTTCTTCATCTAAACTCACATCTAAATAACGTATTTTTCGGACTACATGAAACACGACCATCAGACGCACCTAGGTTTTAGAGGAGGAAAATAGGGAAAAAAAAATTGAAGCAAAACATGTGGTCCTGCTCCTGCCTCCTGGGATCCCACTCCACTGCCTCCCCACCGCCGCCCCCAGTGAGCCAGGTAAGCGACATTTGGAGTATAAGACACACCCCCATTTCCCCCAAAATTGGGTGTGTGTGTCTTATAGTCCAAAAAATACAGTACTTCAGAAATATACACCGTGAAGGGGTTGGTAGCTTCAGAGAGAGCAGAGGGCTTCTTTGGAGATCTGTGAACGAAACTGTTTTCATGCACAGAGTGTTGGGCTTGCTCTAAGCATGTTCCAGTCTTAGCTGTCACCTGCTAGCTCTGTGATTTGGAGGTAGTTCTGTTCTGCTTTAGCCTTCATTTCCCTGTCACTAAAATGGAAATATTGCAATGAAAGTGATTTTAATCTCTTTAGTTACTCAGTAGGCCACTTTTAAAGGTAAAAGGAGTAATATATGTGAAAGTACTTTTTAAAAATAATTGTAGACTACCATACAAATGTAAATATTTTTGATGGGAATGTAAATTTTAATAATAAGAATATTGTTGAAGGTGCACAGTGTATGCTAAAGAATGAATGGAGATGAGAACACTAGATGCTTTGTATATGTGTAAATGTAAGTGGGACACTGCGTGTCTAAGTTGTTTGCATGGCTGAGTTTTGGGGAAAGTGGTGTGATAAAGGAGTAAACTTCTTGTGAGCAATGAGTAAGTTTATTGTGTACCATAACATGTAGCCTCCCAAATTCATTTTTCCATTATGTATTTCCTATGTACATAAATTTTACTCTGTAATGCTACAAAATAGTTTTTGTATTTGGGGATTACCATCCCCAAATACAAATATGGTACAAATACAGATTCGGTAATAAAGATTACAGGATTAGAAAATATTTTCACTGAAAAATTTTCAACATTTGCTTTGAGGACTGTGATGCTATATGACAAGTTACATGCATAATTTTTCTCTTTGAACAATTTTATGAAGAGGTTGAAAATGCCCTTGCTATTCAAGCCAGTTTTCCTGGTTGGTGAGAGAATGATTCTGATAAGGTTTGTGTCCCTTTATTCGCTCTTACACTCCATGTACCTTTGAGCACCTATTACATGCTCTTGCTGTGTCAGGCCCTGCGTGTGCTGGCAAATAAGCCAGTATTGTCCCTTTGCTTTGGGAGCACATGTGACTTGACGACTATGCAAGGAGTGGTGATCTTTGCGCAGCCCCACATCTAATGATTAACTGGTGAACTGGGCTATTTTGTAACTGTCTTACCCCCGTGTCTTCTTGGCAAGTCAAAGCTCAGTCTTTTCTCTCAGTTTGTTGGTCCACTTTAGAACTTGCCTGGGTCAATACAGGCATCGATAGCGTTTCCATACCCTTGAGTCTACACACAAAAAACTTGAAGCCTACTAAAAAAAGAATTATGCAAAAAATTTCCACAAGGATAGTAACATTCCACCAACTGGAAGTTCCCAACAGTTGAGTAATCAGAGCAAACAAATCTGGTGGAGGAGAGAGCACACTTGCTTTCTGGGGGCTCAGTCACTTATTCTCCTTCTGGGAATAAGATCAGGAAGTTTGGGGTGTGCTCCACAGCAAGGATGTCGTGTGCTGATGTGCATTCACAACGTGAACATTTGTAGGCAGAGCCCCTGGTTGTTTGGCTGCATATTCTTATTTCTGAGACCTGCAGTGGGTCATCCAGAGTAGTGGGCCCCTGCTAGAGAGGGAGGCTGGAGGCCTGCAGGGAGAACTGGCAACCAGGAATCTGGGCAGACCTTGACCTTCCCTAACTGCCCCTGCACCCGCACCACCTGCATCCGCACCTGCACCAGGAAGCAGAGCAAATTCCATTCCTGTGCTTTGGTCATTCATTTTGAGTGGCGCAGCAGTATTGTCATTTAAATACACCCATTGCCCTACCAGGAAATGGAGATTTTGAACATCAGTATCTAGAGGAGGCCCACAAGACTCAGTGTGTGAGTTAAGGAGAAGCTTTAATTTGGAGATGTGTGAATTTTTTTCTAAGCAAAATTGCCAAACTTCAGAAATAGAAATTTAAAAAACTATTTTGTTTTAGTTGAGTCAGTAACCTTTTGTGGTCGCTTTCTCTTCAAGCAGAGGACACAGAAAATACAGCAGGAGTTGAAGGTCACAGACGTTGGATCCTCATTGCCGGAGTGTGACTGTCGGTTCCAGTGTTCTCTTGCTACGTGATCTAACTAACCACTTTCCTTCATTTTCTACATCTGTAAACTGGGACAAATTCACGTGTCTATCTTGGGTGTTTGTTCTGAGGAATGCCAAACTGAAGTGCTTTAAAGAGTGCCTAGCACACTAACAAAATTCATTCAGTCTTGGGCAGGTAGGAGGAGGTGTGAGATTTTGGGTATTCATGGGCCTGCTTACGCCCTGGAGAGGCTGAATCTCAGCTAAAATATAAGACTCTAATTTGGGTGTAGGATCAAAGTGGGAATTGACCAGAAAGTTGAAGAGTGAGATCTATATTACTCCTGGAAATGTCCTGCCTGGCCCATCCCAGCGAAACTAGTGTCCTATCTGGGAGCAGCGCTCAGATTTCCAAACGATGCTGTTGGAGCGGAGCAGCAGCTCCATTAGCTCCTGAAGAATGCCGTTTCCCAAAGGTGACAGGATGAGAAAAGGAAATCCGCGTTGCTCTATTTGCATGCGACACATCCTGAGTAAATGCAGTACTAGCATTTAGGATTTCGTTTACCTACGAATTCTAGGTAGTGTTGTTTTCTTTTATAAAGTTTGCTGTTGATATTTGATCTTTGTTAGCCCAGGCAGCTTCACATCCATTTCACCCCCGCACCACTGTCAACAGGGTAAAAAGTCTGTGCTGTGGAGCCTGGGGCTGGCGAAACTTTCCACGACTGTTAGCTCAAGTGCAGATTTGCTCTTTGGCCAGTTGCTGCAGAGGAAAACCTCCCTAAACTTCAAGAGGATTTCATGGGCGGTTCAAGTTTCAGATTTCCTGTGCTCTTTCTCCTGCCTACTCTCTCTTCTAGCTGTAATTGAAACAATCTTTCCTTTCCCATGTATTATACTTACGGAAATCTTTGCCCTCCTGTTATCATTACGAGCTTTCTTGTAGGGAAGCTCTTTGCACTGTAGGTTTGAATCTCATCAGAATAAGTGTTCTCGTAATATTCAGTTTACATGCAATTTTGTATCCTGGCTAGGTGCTCCTAATACAGGGTGGGCAGAGTAGATTGTGGTTGATTTATGACATTCTTTTGAGTTAATAAAGCTATTATAATATCACAGCGCATGTGTTTTGCCATACAAACAGCAGTAAACCCACTCTTGCTCACCCCTGTGTAGGTCTCACCGACTGTGGTGGCACAGGTGTCTTCCTAAGTTCCTCTCTATTTAAAAAGTTTCTTAAGATGTCGCCCTTTGGGTATACTGCCTAGGAGGATAAAGCATCCTCTACACTTCAAGGTCCTTCTGGCTGAACTAATCAAAGTAACGGGAGACAGATTAGGAAGAGAAAAACAAACTAAAGTGTAATAACATATATAACTCCTGTATCCTTGGGTGTGACCCAGGAACACTGAGTACTCACCAGAATGATGAAAGCCATCACCTCAAATACCACTTTCAGCTAAAGACAACAGATGATGTTGGGGGGGTGGAGAGTCAGTTAAGGGAAGTGACCAGGAAAAGTATGGAAAACCAAGGTGCAATTCTTATGCAGATATGAACCCCTGCCTTCTTTGGGGACAGGCCTGGTACTGTGAGGAAAACACCCTTACAAATGTAAATGTCCTTTTACAGATGATACTTCTACTTGGTTTTCCCAGAGCTTGTCCCAGGTCTGCTATTTCCTAAAATTAACCAGCTTAAAATAATCAGCATCCCTAAAAGCCATATTTTGGGGTGGCACATTCTGCTCCCTTCACCGTTATCTGTCCAGGTTTATAGTCTTTATGAAAATAATTAGAAAGCAAACTCCTATAGCATGTGTAAATTTAAATATGAAACCATTCAAAAAAGTGGGATGCATCCCCGGACCATTTATTCTGGGCTCCAGAATCATGATCCCGTTACTATTTGGAAAGCGGAATCATCTTTTATATGTTACAACAAATACCTAAAGGGTGTGGAAGCAGAAAAAAGTTATGTTAGATCTGTGTATGGAATGAAAACACTATGTAATAGACAGTACCTTTGTGGGTGAAACAGGATTACTGTAATAAATCATAAATTCCTAACTGGGCAGATCATGGTGGCTAGTCACGGTCCAGACCTGTAACTTCTTTATTGAAAGGTTTTTAAGCAAGCCCAGTCCATTGTTCTTGTGCAGCTAGGTTAACACACCTTTGAAATGCCGGAAGTAATACACCTGCAAGGGGTAACCACCCTAAGAAAGTGCATAACCTTGTAATCCAGCCCCCACCTTTCCTCCACCTCCATGTAATCTTCCTTAGTTCCCTCCTTAATTTCAGATGCAGAGGAGAAACTGCAAAACTGTTATTCTTGGGAGCGTTTGAGATCTTGCTTCCTGGCAGTTGTCAGTTTTGGCTCAAACTCTTAAATTCTTTGCAGGTTTGGACATTTCTTACACTGAGAAATTAAATTTAATAATATGTACAGGAACTATGAATTCTGACTGGTGTGGTTCAGCCTGTGGCTTCCAATCATTTTTCACGAAGGAGATGGGGAGATCCGTAGGCCAGCAAATGTTACAGCAGATAGCTCCCGAAGAACCCAGGGAGCTCGACGTCTTGCTTTTAAGGCAGTCTCTTGGATTGAGCAGAGTAGATTGTGTCCTTTCCTGGCCCATTCTTATCAGGAATGCAGATCCCAGGTGAGGCCTGGGAATTGCTTTGAGGGCTGTTTTCACTCCTTTGTTTTAGATCCAGGAGTCCATGGGCATGACTTTGAATTTCCCCCAGGTACATGCTGTTCACTTAAGTATGCATTTCAGATCTTTCCTAGCCTCTCAGCGGTTTGGAGTCAGGAGACAGAAGCACTCAGTGCAGCCCCATCACTCATTCATTATTACGCCACAAACTTCCCCAGTTGCCAACACATTGTAGAAAAACATACAATTTTATTAAGAGTGTCTCTTACTGCTTTCAAATATAGTCAAGGAAGGGGGAAAGGCCGGCAAAAGGTCATGTCACCATTTACCTTTTCAGGTGCCACTGCCTTGAAAACTGTGCTTTGAAAACAGTGAGGGTTTTTTTTTTTTTGAAGTGGAGACTTTTATTGTAATTGACACCCCATCTATTGTTGGGATCACAGCTACATCAAGCAATTTTTTTTTTATGTGAGCAGTCACAAAAAGAATATGTCTGTTCTGTACATTATGGAAATAATGGTAGCATGTCAAACTAATATCCTTTGAAGCTTGTTAAAGTAGGTTGTACCAGTGTAAATTAGGAGCACTTTCTTTCTGGCAATACCTTGTTGGGGCAGGCAACACTGATTTGTGTGTGCATGTGGTTGACTAAGGTCCCCGTTTGGCTGGTGAGCTAATGGCCTCTCATTCACTGAGATGTGTGTGACAGGGCTTGTCTCCCTCCGTTCCTGTGGATTTGGGTAAGTTCACCAAGAGCAGCAGGCACACTTCGCTGTTTTGTGCTTCACAGATACTGGGTTTTTAACAAATAGAAGGCAGGACCCTCCACCAGTGAAGAGATTACGACTCCCTTTATTGTGATACTTGCTTTATTGTGGTGGTCTGGAACCGAACCCGCAGTATCTCCAAAGTATCCTGTACTTAATGGATGTCCACTTTCTGCCAGGCATTGTGTTTAATACAGAGGGCAAAAAGATGAAATTGACTAAGTCCCTTCACTCATGGACATCACAGACTAGTTGGGGAAACTAAGAAATAAGTAAGTTGTAATTCCGAGTGGGAGGTACGAGAAGGAAGTACCATCAGCATATGGGGAAAGGATGGCTTCAGTCCTCGTGTGACGACTTAGTCCTTTTTGGATCAGAAGACCATCAACCACAAAATTCCCAAGAATGGGCACACAGTGTGCTTGGAAAAATGAGGAAGTAATGGTGATGGTGGGGCATGTTTAGCAATGGAGTTAAAAAGAAACCACAAAATTCCCAAGAACGGGCACACAGTGCTCTTAGAAAAATGAGGAAGTAACAGTGATGATGGGACATGTTTAGCAATGGAATTTTAAAAAAACACAAACACCAAAGTTCAGGTTTGAACATTTGTCAATTTCTACCATGTAAATCCCCCACTATGGCTGATTTCAAGTTGCCCGTGTTGACATCACAAACAGCTGGAAGAAATGGGTCGTTGCACACCGCTGCATAGTATTCCCAACACACAGATAAACGAGAAGTAAATAACCTCAAGGACGTAAATATAATGTAGTCAGAGTAAAATGTAGTAAATAATTAGGAAGTGATGACTTTTGAGTTAATAGCTATTTTAAGTATAATTTATTCAAATGTTATTTTCTCTGATTTTATTTTTAAAAACAGGTTGACATTAACAACTGGCTTACAAAATTGGTGAAAGTTTTAAAAATTGACTGTCTGGAGCTGGCATGGGCTGGCTTCAGCGTACCACTGAACGCGTTATAATCTTGGATATGGGTATGAGGGGTCCAGGGAGCAAATTTTCTTTAATTCTGGGCCCTTCTATAGCAATCTCCCAGTGGAGCAGAGTCTAGTGTGAGAAAGGCTTGTCCGTTTTGAAACCTATCAGGGAGGATTCAGTTCTCAAAAATATTTAAGTTCATTGATACAAAATGCAGACATCAGAAGGCTTTTGAAGCATCCACTGCAGAACCTAATCTTAGGAAAAGTCCAAAGACTGTCTTTCTGTTCAAGTTTCTTCACTGCACAGGATGAGTATCTTTGGTCTTAGGTGTTGATGTATGTAGTTAAGCTCTCCTTAAGGACTGTGTACTTAGATCCCCACTAAGTCTACTTAAAGAGTAAGTTTTTAAATGACTTTGAATTATGTACCTTTTCATACTAAGCACCATCTTTTCCAGAATATTACACCATAGGAAGCGTGTTTCCAGCCAACATAGCTCAAAAATTATTACTTAATCCTTGTAATAACGCACCAGTTGTGGTCTGCAAGAGCACTGAGCATTCAAGTTATTCAGAAGTATTGGAAGACAAGTGTTGCCAGTGAAAATGAATGCATTTGCATTCCATTCTGCTATACATTGTTGCTTTCGTGATTTTTTTGTGTGTTTATGGAATTGACATTTATAAAAGAAATCTACATTTTAAAATAAACTTTCTTATAAATTTATTTGAGCTGTTAGTTTTAATCTCTTCCATAAAATTATCAATTGTTAACTAAAATTACTTCTGATTTATACTTCAATCAGAAAAAATTTATAATTTAAAAGTTTATAATTTAATTTCTACCAATGTCACATACAAGTGGAAGGTTCTGTTATCACATGCTCTTGTGACATGTATATCTATAAGACAAAAATATTCCGTGCACTAAAAAATGCCCTGTGGGTTAACCTTGCAGTGCTAAATAACAACTCCTGTGCTCCGAATGCCTTTGGAAGCCTCTGCCTCCAAGGAAGTTATTATCTAAAAGTAGCATATTCACACTTCAGAGTATATTGTATTTTTGAAACTGGCAGGTTGCTAATATGTTGTATATGTGTGTTTTTTTTCCTTTTGGAATAAAGATCCTGTGTGTGTGTGTATTAATTGAACTGAATAACATGACAAAGTGTTGACAAGTCCTCAAGTAACTTATTTTGATAAAATGGATTTCTCTATGATTTTTCTCTGCATATTTTACATACAATCTTTCATCTCATATCTGGGAAAAAATTATCTTTCCTCATCTAAGAACAATTTCAGTAATTTGGAAGCATTCCAAACTTTACAACTTAAAACTAGATTCCATAACAAAATTTACCCAGTCTGTTCAAAACAAAATACGGATTTTAATTCTTTTGTATTACTGGACTCTTCTGAAACAAAGTGGGAGAAGAGGTAAGACAAATATTACTTCGTATTAAAGGCATACTACTAAATTGGCTGGAAATTTCGTTTTTGTACACTTAAATATGGTTGTAGGAAAGAGACCTATGTTACTATGAACTCTCAGGACACTACCAATTGCTACTCTATGAACGAACTGGGATCAGTAGACTGAGGATAGAGTCCCTTACTTCAATGCCTGTAATGCTATAGCAATTAATTGATTTAAGAATGATGGATTTGCTACGCATCATCAAAGATTTAATTATGCTACGTATATTGTGTAGTTCATGAGGCTGGAAAATGTACCAGTAGTGACCACAGTGATGAAATGAAAGGACACTCCCACCCCTAATTTGGAGGTGATCATATGATTATATTACCCTGGACATCCCATTTTAGAGTATCTGTTTTTGACAGACTACTTCTACTTTACATTATTTTGTATATCAACACTGTTTGTTTATCAGGGAGTCACATAGATCTGCAATCGATTCCTCAATCTGTTTAGTCCCTTCTTCATTGAAAGCCGATTACATGACACAGCAGTGTGATGGCATCAGGATTTAACCCAATTCTGCATCAGAAACTGAAGCCATTGGTGTATATTTCTCTGGGCTTTTACATGTTTTGTCTAGATTGTCATCTCATGGGCAAAAATAAATCATTTTTTAATGTTTTAGGTCTACTAACCTATAGTGACTTTTACTTTAAAAAGTATTATTTTCAGTGGGTGACATTTCAGTGGTTACTGGGTCTAGCACAGAGCTAAGTACTTTATGAGCATCGGCTCAGTATTTTCATACTGCATGTAACCACCCATTTTGTGGGTATGGAATTTAATTCAGTGGGTAGCAACCAGCCTTAGAAACATGGAATAGAAGAGAGTACCACAACAATAATAAAAGTAAGCATGCATCTTGCAAAGGGAGTATTATGTCATGCAACCTTGGTTTTAATTAAATATCTATCTATATCTATGTATCTATATCACCTATATATCTGTATCTGTCTATCTATCTATGTATCTATCTATCAATCATCTATCTATCTATAATCTTTATGTCCCTGTGCACCACGCTTTTTTATGTAATGTTCCCTACAGTCTCATTAACCTGAGGTCTGTGATGTGTTCAAGGTTGCACAGTTATAAACTTCAACATCATTCTTCAAATACTATGTTTTGCCATTTCGTGTGGGTTATAAAGAGCACAGGGTTGGCTTATTTGGGTAAATAGGTGATTTAACTTACTTGGGCCTATTTCCTTATCCTCAACGTAGGTAAAATGGCACCAGCAACTATTTGTTGGATCAAATAAGGTAACTGATGTGAAAGCTTTACCAGTCTTGAAGGAGCTGTACAAATGTCACATCGTTAAAGTGACTTGTTCATTGGTTCTTAAAACACTAATTGACAAGCATGCATTACTAGAGATGATTAGATTAAGTGCCTTGTATTTATCAAACCCAGAATGCTACAATTGAGTGTTTCTTGAGTGGAGATCTCTCCTGTTGAGGACTTTTTATAGTATGTTGTTTCTTGTTTATGACAGAATGTTGAGGGGAATAAAGAAGCTATGATTTTATTTATACTTACTTTTCCTGTTTTGTTGACAAAACAACTGAAGACAAATGTGCTTTGGATATTTCAATAAATAAACGTGTCCAGCAAAGTAGCTGTCTGCGGCCTGTCTCCTGTCTTTCTGTCATTCTTTCTCTCAGGCATTTGTCTCTCTGTGTGTCCACGTAGCCAAACTTTCTGTTAAAATACATGTTTTATTCCACATTCATTCCGTGGCTTCATTCCAGGATGTAGTGATAAAAATATAGATATTTTGCATTTTGTGTGTGAGTACTGGCATAACCTCTTAATTCAGAATACTTCCTGAAGGCTTAGAGTTATGAACATTTTCGTGTTTAAACATGCTTCTCAACATTTAGAGGAACAATGCAGTTATCTGGACAGAGGCACATTGATGCCTCCGTGCCCCAGCAGCCCCTTAGTCTAGTCTTACTAAAAGCAGAGGGGGGGATATTGGGATGCAAATTAGGTAGAGGAAGGCCCTGTGCCAAGTGCTGTTTATTGAACTGACTGTCTCCCTGCTGGGTCGGAGGGAGCTGGTAAGTTTAAGTGGCAGGAAGAGCCCGCCATCTTTCTAGGACCTAGGTTTCTCAAAGGAATGTCCAAATGTAGATTCCCTGGGCCCCGGCAGGGAGGCGAGGGCCTGCGGACCATTTCCCCTCCTGGAGCCCAGGCTGAAAAACTACCTGTTTGGGAACAGTCCATTGTTTGAAAGGTAGGGTCCTTGGAATGGAAGCTGAGCTGTGATTTGTTTTTTTAACAACCGGACAGAAAAAGGGGTGTTAGGTAAATAGGATGACTGCAGTTTCAGGGGGATTTATTTACAGTTCCTGAGAGAGAGAATTGTTTTACGCATTCACACTTCAGATATAAACACATGCTAATAGCCAAAGCATCCATACCAATTCATGAGAAAAGTGCTCTAGAGGACTTCTGTCAGTCAACGGGTTAAAAAACACTCACTGTGAGAAAATACTTCAAAGCATAAAAAAAGTTCTTTCAAAGCGTTCTGCAGTTCAGATTTTAAAGTGATTTACAAACCATCACACTCCACCGCAGTTAATGAGATTTCACTATTCAGATGTCAGCCACATCTAGTAGAAAGGGGAAAATAATACACTCTGATAAGTGATAATCACTTAAACTTTGGCTCCAAACTAAGAGAACAAGGCTTTAATAGTGGGAGAGAACGGTTAAGAGATACGAGGTAAGAAATAAAGGAGGGGAAATGGGAAGAATTTAGTGAAAACAAGAAAGCTGAGGTATTTAAATATACGACTGTCATTTGATGTTTTTGATTAAGTGTGAACTTTTACATTTACTCATTTCAAAACACGATGAAAATGTCAAGTACCTTGAGCAATTTTATTTCTAATTTTTGTTAAAATTATTTTTTTTTCGGTATGTAGCCAGGGATAATTAAATTTAAAATGTTTTAAAAGAGAGCTTACTTTTATGTTATTTCTTTACTCCAATTCTCTGGCATCTTAAAACTAGTAATGTTAAGATTTGTGTTCTGCTACTGACTGACACATGTTTATTTTGTGTTTCTTAAGTGCGAACTTAATGAACTGCTGTTAGTATGGACTATCGTCATCCAATTTTGACAATTGATGTAAGGCAGTTTTATAAGTGATAAAATTACATGCTGTTGTGTATGTGGTAGAGTTATGTCAGGGAGTTATTTTGTTATTGTTTTTGGATGTAGTCCTTTTTAGTTTATAAGTCACCTAATGTTTGCTACTTATAATGTTTTATTGACTTCAGAACTACCTTGGCCTTACTAGTTTACTGTGATGCCAAACACTATAACCATTTTTTGAGTGAAATGTTCTGAAGGAACTTATAGTCTTCTGTTTAAATAAAATAGTTTTATTATAAGGGGAGAACAATTTTATGAGTGACACCTGAAAATGTCACGCGATACCTTCTTTAAGTTCGTTACCATGCTTGTGTAAGTTTCATGCCTTCTGTACATCTAGATGCAGGTGGAGTTGGTGTATACAACATTTATTTGTTTAGGAGATAAATTCCACAGGATGCTGATAATTTTAAAGGCTGCATATGTTGTTACTAATGGTCAAAATGAAGGAAGTTACATTATTTCAAAAACTGCTGTCTTTCTGATCATACCAGGTAAGGATGAAATTTGGACCTGGTCTGAAATACGAAGATCCTGAATTAAATTTAAGTTACTTTGGCTTAATATTTTATATTGCAAATAGTCATTTATTGAATACTATATGTACAGCAGTTAGCTAAAAACTGTGATTGTATGATAAATTCCCTAATAGATGAAGTATATAGCAACATAGGTTGAATTTTATAATTAATATTTTCTGTTGTCCACTTTACTGGACAAAGTGTTAGGACTAGCCCCCTCTCTGTCCCACTTTTTCACCTCAAGATTTGGGAAAGATTTTTTCCTACTTACCGCATTTTTTTTCCGAACTAACACACTGCTGGAATTTAAGAGGAGACTTCCTCATTAGGTCTTCTCCCAGACATTTCCCAAGATTTCAGAGGACACTCAGTGAATCTTTAAATATGCACTAGGTACCTTCACTGCGGCATGCTTTAGGGACTGAGGACACGCTCCTTTTCATCAGGGGCCTTCCACCATGGTCCTTAAAATCTAGGGTATACAGATGTTAAACAGACACCTACAAATAATTAAGAATCCATAAGTTTGTCAAGTGCTGTAACAACAGGGAGAAAGGAGAAGGTCTCCCCAGGAAGGTTGCTTGACGTCATTGAGACTGAAGACTTTGGTGAACTGAAGACTTGAACAGGGTGTGAAGAAAGATGGACAGAAGATTGTAGGCAAACAGCACAACCTGTGTGAGGAGGGGATGGGGATGGAATGTAGGTACAACGGTCAGAAGCCCATTGTGGTTGGATGAAGATTGTGAGGAGCTCAGCTGTAAGCGATTTTGAGGACTTTTTTCATAAGGAAAAAGTGGAACCAAAGAGGGAGAAAGACACGATTATGTTTTCATTTTATAAGGATCACTGCGAGCATAGTGTGAAAAGTAACTTGAAGGACGTCCATGGATTTTGGTGAGACCGGTAAGGAGGGCATCACTGTAATCTCAGTGAGGGGTGAAAGTGGTCGGAATGAGGGTCGGATGGAAGAGCAGGAGGGGTATTTTGAAGGTAAGAATGATAGGGCTGGCTGATGGATTTGTGGGGACTTAGTGAGAGGAAAGGATGAGAGATGTTGCCTAAGCACATGGTGTGAACTTAACAATTACCGAAATAAGGAACATTAAAGATGGGTTTTGTGGACCTTTGCCTCTGTGAAAACTTAAAAACAAATTTGCCTATTACTTTTTCCTTGCATAATTTTGTTCTGGACATCATGATTAAATACTCTTATTTTTCCCATTGTTTCCTTTTCTATTACGATTTAAGGTATCTTTGTAAGTATGCATGTTTGTCTTTTGAAAACTTAGTCTTTTAAAATTATCCATTTCAGTTCCAAGTAACTGGGTCCTTACCCTTTGGCCCCTCTATATTGATTCTCTCTCCTTTATACTTGAGCTTTCTTGAATGAAGGATAAGCTTGATGATTTTTGAAGTTCTTCCCTTGTTAATTTCTCTTCTCTAGAATACATAAAAGTACATATATAAGTAAGTATATGCATGCACCCAGCCATCTACACATGCACAGTTTTTTTAAGACTGCACAGAGTTGGTATGTAATTCAATACGGAGAAAGGAAGAAAAATTTAAAAACCTGTTTTCTTTAATGGTTTGTCTTAGAAGATGGACACATAATAAGAACTGATTATCTTTCGGGGGGATTGCAAAGATTTTACCATTTGTCTGCTTACTAAAGTCAGAAAAATAGGAATTCAGTTCTTATTTCCTCCACATACTTCCAGGACATTACGACAGATTTAACGTGAATTGTAAAGTGCAGGAGGCGTGCTCGAATTCCCTTTCACGCACAAAAATCAAGTTTTAGCCTCTGTGGGCAATGTTTACTAGCAAGCACGGGCTGAGTTTAAAACGCTTTTGGATTGCATGACAGCATGGTGCCACTTCGGTTGAAGGCTTGTAATACTTCATTTTCTTTCCTGAAGAGTCGAGATAAAGCCTGTAAACACTTTTCCCATTTTGTTGTTTCTGTTGTACCATTGTGTTTGGCTCTGACCTTCCCTTCCCACCCCCCTTCCAGGGAAACAAAAGTGTTTTCTTACTCTGAGGCTCCCGCTGGGCGCCCCAGCTGTTGGGCTGCAGTTTCGAAGTTGTGCCTTGTTTGCACACTGTAATTCTGGCTGGGCAGAAAACTTCCTTTGTCTCACCTGAAGTGTATGACTTTTAAGGGGTATATTTTCAAGGGAAATGTTTGTCAAAACCTGTCAGGTGCAGTTAATTTTATTTTTTTAATATAGAATCTAATTATTGTATCCTTTTGAAAATTAGTTACGATATACGTCAACATAAAACCTCAGGAAAATTCACCAAATAACAGGTTCCAGTGACACTCCTCTATTCATTCACCATTAAGAATAACTGCAAATGTGTTAAGCCACATGGAAGCTGAGGGCCATGTTAGGTTCTGTTTAGACTTTGCTTTCCAGAAGCCTCAGTCTGTTCAGAGAAATGGACATGTTGGTAAATGTTGTAGCTCCCTTAGGAATGAAGTTCTGAGAGAAGACAGATGGGGAGGAACTGGCTCTGCCTGGAAAATTTGGGAGAAGCCTCAGAGATGAGGTGGGTAGCTGCATGGAGTCTGACCCTTGGAGTTTCCAAATTAAGGGCACGGGAGTGGCTTAAACATTTACAGGATGAGCAGCTGGGTAGTAGTGTTAGGTTTTGTACTGTGGGGACACACCGAAGAGGCAAATCACTCAGTTGGGGTTGGGTGGGTGGAGTTTGCCTGGAGAATGATACCAGCTTTGAGACCTAAAGATGTGCAGGAATCAGAAGGGTCAGAGGGAGCCTGCGAGGACTTTCTAGGCAGATAGAGGGAGCAGCCTGTGACGGGCTCGGAATTAAAGCACATTTTTGGGGGGGATAGGTCATGAAGCCCTTGGGTCCTGTGCCATGGAAGGCGTGGTCTCTGGGAGGCGCCCTGATGACACTGAGGGATTTTAGGCAGGGCAGTGATGGAATCAGACTTCCATTATTAGATTACATTTTATTTATTTTAAAAATTGGGAACATTGGTGAGTCAATTTCCAGCAAAAGCTTCATCATCTAGAACTGTTTCCACCTTAATGCTTGGTCTTTAGGTACCTAGAAGGCTGAGCTTTTTGTGTGCTGTGATGGTAGTGATTTTTTTCTACCCTTGTTTTTGCTCCTGTTCTTATCTGCATCTGTCATGTTTGTGGAACACAGAGCCCCTGCTGGAATTATAAAGGGTGATGGAAAAAGTAACAAGAGAAAGAAAATATGTATTAATGTAAACCTAATGTTTATGTTGGTGCTCATATGAGTACTTGGAGCTAAATTAATCTGACATTCTCATCACAATTTCCCAGCTCAGGAACTGACAGACTGCAGGTTAAATAATTGGAAATTATGGGTATAACCCAAACGACATTACAGCTGCCAAGTGTGGGTGCACAGGAGCCAGGCTGCTTTTGTCTGCTTCCTCATAAACATTCTTTCCGCATTCTTTATCAGCACCTGATCCTGAGGTACAAAAAGCCTTTTTGTCCCACTGGGAATGCAAGAAAATCAAACCTATATATTGGGTTTGCTCCTGGTTAGGAACCACTAACATTTCTGTATTAACCACCCAAGTTTCGAATGTAGATAAATTCCCCAAAGATACCACCATTCAAACACAAGAAATTTCAAACACAGACCATAAATGTCTGTTTTTATCTACCTAACGCTATGATTTGTGGCTACTTGTTAGAAATGTAAATTTAATGGTGCTTAGCTTATTAGCAAGCACTTCTAGTAGCACTTCCCATTTGCCAGACTCTTTATATAAATTAACAAATTAATCTTTACCATTATCACCTGAGGTAGGTATTATTGTTATGCACTCCTACAGATTGAATTGTGCCCCCCAAATTCATAGGTTGAAGCCATAACCCCTAATGGGACTTTATTCAAAGATTCAGGTCCTTAATGAGGTAATTAAGGTTAAATGAGGTCATAAGGGTGGGGCTCTAATCCAATAGGACAGGTCTCATAATAAGAGAGAGGGAGACCAGGAATACAAGTGCGCAGAGAAAAGGCCATGTCAGGACACAGGGACAAGGCAGCACCTTGATCTTGGACTTCTAGCCTCTGGAATTTTGAGAAAGTGAATTTGCTGTTTAAGCCACGCAGTCAGTGCTCTTTTGTTGTGGCAGCCCTAACAGATTAATACATACATTTTTTTCACACATGGAGAAATGGAGGTATGGAGAGATTAAGCAGCTGGGTCAAGGCCACACATTTTGAAAATGACAGGGCCAGGATTCACACTTGGAAAGTGTGTTTATATTATCAAGGCAGTTAACCACTATGCTGGACTGGTTCTCATGTAGGTGGAGCTTCTCACCATCTGGGCCTGGATGCTGTGATTACATGCTGCCTCTAGCGTTTTCCCTTCCCTCCTTTCTTCGACCGCCCCCTGATTTCTAGTGACATCCGTGGTGCTCACTTCGGGCTGTACTGAATAGGTATAACACACCTGCAGAATCCCTTACTCTTATCACAGTTAGTTATTTGCTGTGGCTCAAGCAATTTCATGGTTCAAAATGAGCAGGGTCAGCAAACACTGTTACATTTTTTTCTTGTCATGCATTAACTTTCAAATAGTAGCAAAACTCACCTTCAATTTTTCCCAGCATCAGTCTCATAGTTCTGTTAAATGCTGCTTCCATAGTATATTGCTGACTGCCATGTTTTGGAAAAGAATGTCTGGGAAAGGACAGGAAGGAGAAAAGGAGAAAAAAGAAGTTGTTTGAATTAAAGTGGCTCCGTTAATGCCCAAGATTTGTCTGACTGATGACTGATGAATTGAGTACTTTTAATTATTTAAAAATATGTTCTATATGTTATATGCTTTATAATATTCTTTAAAATAGGATAGTATTTTTTGTGGATACTTAAGCCTCAGTAAACATACAGAAATGATATATACATTAGGTGGGCTTGGTCCCCAAATGACGATTTTTAGAGGAAAAAACAAATGGGTGGTTTAGCACGGTTGGGGGTGGGGACAGGCACTTACAGGTCTTGTCACAGAATTCAGAGTAATGGGCTGAGCGTGGACATTGGAGCTCAGATAAAGCTGAATACAAACCCAAATGCTGGTAGTCGCTAATTTACAGTAGTTAAACCATTGTGTTACTACTTTTTGGTCCAAAATGTGGTTAATAATAATAATAATAATAATAATAATAATACCACCTGTTTTCTGGCTGTTATAAAGATTAAGTGAAAAAAATGTCCCCTAGAATTTTAAAAAGTATGTTTTTCACTCAAATAAAACTGCTATTTATTTCTCATTTCTAGAAGGATTTTTCCTATTACTGCTTACCTGATTATTGTTCATTAATTCTTTGATAACGTGTTTCCAGTAGAAGCACCATTGTATCTGTTCACGAACCCTGTCAACTGCCCTCCAATGCGTCTATATTCTCTCTGTCCAGTCTTGGTCCCCTTGGGAGGCCTATTCTTAACCCCTCCATGGGATCTACCTTTGTTCACTAGCATCCCTCACGTGACAGAAACCATAGCCCAAATAGTCCCTTCTTTTTTTCTTGTCTTTTCTTTCTCTTTTTGTTTTACTTCATTTTATTTATTGTGGTAATACACATAACGTAGGTTATCTCTGTGTCTCTGTAGTAGCGTTGCCTGTCATACAGCAGGCATTATCCGTGCGCTGGCATATATGTGTGTGTATATATATATATATATATATATATACACACACACACACACACACACACACACACACACACACACATTATCCGTGTGCTGGCATATATATACATATACACACACACACACACACACATTATCCATGTGCTGGCATATATATATATACACACACATATATATACATATACATATATATATATATATACACCTTTTCCCCCTTTGTTGATATGTTTTTAAATAAAATTGTATATATTTACAGTGGTGATTTGGTACACAGTTATTACTACAGTCTAGCTAATTAACATATCATCTCCCACAGTTAACATTTTGTATGTGATGAGTGCGCCTGAAATCTGCTCAGCATATTTCCAGTGTTCCGTAACAGTATTAGTCATCTCTATGAATTTTCAACGAATGATTCGCTAGATAAAGCATTTTCATGATATGGATCTTTATAAAGTTACAGTGTCATCAGATGCTAGGTAGTTTTTTCCCTTTCCAATTTTATTTTTTCTCCGCTGAAGGGAATCGCTAGGAATTTGATGGCAACACCAAGCTCCTAGCAATTCCTAGCAAGACTAAGTAGCCTGAGCACTGGCTACTTGCTTAGAGCCTAACAAGAAATGTGCAGTGTGTGCCATTAATAAATCATTGTTCTGTGTGTAGAATGTCATTGCTTAAGTTATTTTAAAAAAATGTCATGATGGGTTGATTGCAACAAAACCATAGGTTAACAACTAGGTGTTTCTGACAATTTTCCTAATCATATAGTTGAATTGTAATTATATATCTTGCTTTTATTTGTGGGTAGCATTATATTGTCACAAAATTGACATAGTTATATGTAGCTCATTCCTCCTTTTTATTGTGGGTTCCAAGACTCGATTGTAATGTTTTTGATGCTGTGAGCATCCTGTTGAGATATCTGCTTGTTAAAAATGGAAATTTAATTTTTATGAAGTTTGTATGTGTTTTGAAGGAAACACATACAGGGTTGAGGATTTGATTTGTATTTTCTGAAAGGAAGGAAACTTGAGTTTAAAAATGTGATTTGCTTTGAACAAATTACACTAATTAAATTTATTTTTGAGGCCACTATTAGTAGAAAAATTGTACATGAGGGTAATTTTCCACTGCTCCTTTCTGCATTTCTCAAGTATGTAACTCAGTATTTTCTTAACACTTTGTTTTCTAAATAGATCATTGACAAAGAGTTATTACCAAGTGATCTATTTGCAGTTTGAAAGTTTACTTTATAATGGACTAGACAAGAACTATTTTCTTCCCTAGTTTAGTTCTAACCATGGAACAAATGTGGCAACAGGCTCAACAGCAATGAAGCTACTATCACAGACTCAGTCTTCCTCAAATCTGTAGAAGTGAGCATTAGATTGCTTAACTTGTTCAAACTTGAAGGCAGATGATTATTGAAGGTTAATAAATTACTTGAAAATTTAACTATGATTATAAACATGATTGAAAATAACCTGTAGAATCCATAACTTTCCCAAAAGAATTAGATGATTTTACTGTTAGGAGTTTAAAATTTTGCTAAGTGCTTACTGTTAAGGCCTCTATAAAGTGAATTAGAAAGAAGAGTTAGTGGAACTGAAACCAACTACTCTTAAAAAAAAAGTAACTTTGCTAAAAAATTACTGCTTATTAAACCTATTTTATACTCTCTTGGAAATAACTTAAGACCAGACTTTTGCTTTCTTTAATTTTCTTTGATAAACATGGCAACTGTAACCTGTGAATCTAGCATTCATTGGTTACAACAGTTGAAGGATGCTTTGGTCAGTAGTTAGGATGCGTTTCTGCAGAATCAGGGGACACTGGGGATGTATAACAAACCATGAAGCAGGGGGGCAGGGGATAGACTGAAAAGGAAATGACTGACCCTGGAAATTATCAGGACATCCTGCCCAGGATGTCATTACCAAATCTGTGTTCTGTTATTTTTATAAAAAGATAAAATCTATACATACCAGAGGACAATGGCAAGCAGTGGCGTAATTGGCCTGTGATGATAAAGGACATTTCATACCACATTAGCCTAGTACTTTTTAATCAGAGTTTCAGTTTAATTACAGTATAATTGCAAACTAGCTGTAGGCACTGACTATTTGATGATGATAAAGTACAGAGATTTTATTTGGGACTGGATCTTCCTATCAAGCAATGGCCCTGATTGTGTGCAAAGTGACCTTGACTGTGCAGCAGTGTTTCCCTGGCGTGGACATTAAGGAAATGTGTGAGTTCCTTTAGTACATAGGCTTTCCCTTACTAGTTTGTTTTCGGTTCCCTTGTTCATCTGTATGAATAAGTAGTCACTCAGAAGAGAGTCAAGCGCAATGTTACTGCACTTAAACCACACCAATTCGTAATATTTCAGAAAAAGAAGATAAAAAGAAAAAGGAAGTAAGCAATCAGAATTATTACTTTTGAATTATATTATTGCTAGGAAAGACATGCTGCCTTTTTACTTTTAAACATGCAGAGTGGTGAAAAACAAGATGTAAAGGCATCAGTAGGATAAAAATACGTTGGTAGAGAAAGTCTGTTCTTGTAGGCCTTGGTAATACTGTATGTTGCTTAAACATTGAAAAGTGGAGAGGGACTTTGCTGGGTCCAGTGTTGATGGCATTAGTATACTATTAACAGCCCATATCATGATCCTTAAAACTTTACTAATCGGAATGTCTAATTATTATTAAGTCATGCATCTAAGGAAGTTAGCCCTAAGATGGCTCAGCCAAGAAAAAGGCCTGATGTGAATGTATCAAGTCATTTCGCAAGCAGGATACCACCTGGTTCCTCCGTGCTCTGACTTCATTTGTTGTTGTCTGTGATAATGAGAACTGTTCATTGGCTTAATGCCTTTACTTGTAAGAGACAGATGCTATCTGATCCCTCTTGTCAGAAGAATTTCCAGAATAAACCATTCAACCAAGAACAATTGCTGTCTTGTGGATGGCAAACAGCAGGGAATTCTCTGTGTTCTCCCGCACCTTGCTTTCTACGTCCTTGCGTGTCCATCAGTAGCGAAACTGCACATTGGTGGCTTTTGAGAAGATACTGCTTGTCTGTGATTTGGCTGTTCTTTATTACTTTGATATGACCACTCAGTAACTAAAAATGCCCCCATTGCTAGTTCACTGGTAGCATTTCCATTGCCCCTGTCTCCTACAGTGTGTTTCTGCTTGACTCTTCTGATACATACATTTCCCTTCACATGTCTTTAGTGTCTAGTCCTCCTTCTCCTTCTCCATCTCCTTCTCCCATGTCTCATGCTGTGTCCACACACAGTTCACAGTTAGACTTTTCTTTAGATCTGTCCCCATATCAGAGCAGAAAAAGCCATTTATCGTGACTAAAGCAAATGCAGTGCAATGCACTATGAACGTTGGGAAAAGGTAGATGGAGCCAGGTCACAGGAATTTATTTTCTTCTTTGTTAAATATAATTTATTAGGGGTAATATTGGTTAATATACATTTTTGGTGAACAGCTTTATAACACATCCTCTTCATGTTGCATTGTGTGCCCGCCACTCAGTCTAGTCTCCTTCCATCAGCATATATTTGACCCCCTTTACCTTCTTCATCTTCCATCCTCCCTCCTCCTCTCTGATAACCACCCTACTATTGTCTGTGCCGATGGGTTTGTTTATTTGTATTGTTAGTTTGTTGTTTTCTGTTTTCTATCCCACATGTGAGTGAAATCATAGGGTTCTTGATCTCTTCTCTCTAATTTCACTTCATATGATACTCTCAAGATCCATCCATGCTGTAGCAAATGACAAGATTTCATCATTTTTTATGGTTGAGTAGTATTCTATTGTATATACGTACCACATTTCTCTATCCCATCATCCACTGAAGGACACTTAGATTGTTTCTATGTCTTGGCTATTGTAAATAGTGCTGTATTGATCATAGGGGTATCTTTATAAATAAGTGTTTTCAATTTTGGGGGAGTAGTTACCCAGAAGAGGGGTTGCTGGTTCGTGTGGTAACTCCATCATTAATTTTTTGAGGAACCTCCAAACTGTTTTTTATAGATGCTGCGCCGATTTACATTCCTACCAGCAGTGTATGAGTGTTCCCTTTACTTCACATCTTCTCCAACCCTTGTCATTTATTGTCTTCTTGATAACAGACATTCTAACAGGTGTGAGGTGGTACCTCATTGTGGTTTTGATTTGCATTTATTTCCATTATACTTACTGAAGTTTAGGATCTTTTTATACCTGTTGGCCATCTCTATGTTCAGTTGGGAAAAGTGTCTCTTCAGGTCCTCTGCCCATTTTTAATTGTTTTTTTTATTGCTGAGTTGTAGGAATTCATTATATATTTTGGATATTAGCCCCTTATTGGGGGTATCATTTGCAAATATCCTCTCCCATTCAGTTGGTTGCCTTTTTGTTTTGTTGATGGTTTCTTTAGGGGACAGAAGTGTTTTAGTTTGATGTAGTCCCATTCATTTATTTTTGTTTTTACTATTACTAGGAATATATTTTCAATTTTACCTCTAGGCTGGGGTGGATATTATAATTCTAAGTGTTTCATTTGGTACTTTACCTCTTCATAGGGTTGGGGAATAGTGTTCAACATCATCCAGAATGGGTCTTATTAGGGCTCTTGAGTCATTTATTTTTGTTGGAAGAAAGCAGGAATGTATTTCCTGCCATTAGGGGTGAGTGTTAAAAACAAGCAGACAAACAACAACATAAAAGAAACCCTGTAAAATGCTAATTTGTGTTAATGCCTGACATTCATGCAAGCAGGATTAATTTATTCATTTATTTTTATGTTTCATTTTTTGACTGATTCAATTAGAACAAAATTAAATTCTGAGAAGAAAATGCATAGCAGCCAGATGGTCCGTTTTAGAACCCCTCTTGAGTTAGTTAGCAAGTGTTTATTTTGTACTTATCGCCGGGAAAGTGGTGTGCTATATAGCACTGGGAGAGGTAAAAGACCTGTAATACCCAATTCCTCTAGTATGTAAATCTTGTTGGAGACTTTTGAAATGGATATTTATAAAGATTCTTAGTAGAAACAGAGGAGTAGCTCTCACCAAGTTAATAATTAATATTACTATTTAAAACAAATTAACTGATGATGAGGTATTATTATGTAATCATACTAAGGTAACTGAGGAATGATTATTGAATCAGGTCAAGAAAGAAGGAGATCGATTTTGAACTGGAGGAGGAAAAGGTAAGAAAGGGTTTTTTAATAAAAGGGCTTTGGTGCCACAATCACTGCAGTATTGCACATGTTGCATGGGGAAATCAGGAAACTAAGAAATTAATTCATCACTTTACAAGTGTGTCTCCATTCATCCATCTTAGCTCACTGTCTCACGGTCTGGATTGCCTAGTCTCTTGGGCATTGTTGTATGTTGTAAGCATCCTACACTACATAAACAATAAAAATGCAAAGCATTTGTTGTGCAATAATGTAAATATTTAAAAAGATAAAGGATTTCATGGTCTAGATCATGGCAAAACCACTGGTGAGTGAGGTAGGGGAAGTAACCAGTTAACAATCTGAACATAAGTAATTGGCTATGTCTTAAGTTTTAATTATAGAACAAAGTTAAAGAATATGTAAGAGATGATGAAAATACATTTTCCAAATTACTTTGAAAGATAAGGTGTAATGGGGGCTTTTAAATAAATTTTTTGCTCTCTGAAATTTAAATTGGAAGTGCTAGCCTATTTGACTCCCATATTTGTCTTAAAACTGGTGTCAGGACTTACCTATGCATTAAAAATAGAGGATTGTCTTTTTTAAAGGTGATGTTTGTACACAGATCCAGGAGTGGCATTCAAAGTTATGTTGGTATGGGCATGACAACTAGAGTGACTTAGGGAAGAGGGGTGTGAGTAACGAGAACTGAATGTGGAGAAGCAGTAAAAGTATTTGAAGGGCTTGAATGGTACACTCTAAGATTTTAGGCCTTGTACGGTGTGGTGTATGAAGACTCAGAATGGCCCTTGGCCGTGGTGGTGGATGTGATATTAGAAAGCTCCCTGAAAAGTGGGTGGAACACTGGACTGGAAGTCCCGAGCCCTGTGTTTTTATAGCCTGGACTCCACCTCCGATTTATGTATGTAAACCTCCTTGAGCCTTTGTTTTCATCAGGAAAATGAGAGCGTGGACTGATCTAAATGAGAGTGTTAGCCTTCTGTGTTTTGTGCAGGTTATTCTGACAGTTCACTGTAGAAAAACCTGAAGGTGGATGAGCCAGGGACTTACTGTTCCTGTGTGAGGAGTAAGGGCTTGGGGCTGACACAGGAATGAAGAGGATAGCATAGATCAGGAAGATGCAAAGAGAGGGAAATGGCACTTTGCAGACAGGTTGAATGTTGAGGATGAAGAAGAGGGAGTCAAAAATAACTTAAAATTTTTGAGCCTGGGGGATTTTGAGGACAAAGCTAACACTGACAGTTACAGGAAATTTTGCCAACACTTGCTTATTGTTGGGCGAAGAAGATGAGCTCAGGGCTTCCACACGTCAAATTTTAGTTGACATCTGAGTGAGATATCCTGCAGGCATCTGGAGTGAAAGGGAACGAGGGAGGTCAAGCCAGTGGTGATGCCACTGGCAGTCTTTAGAACGGAAAGTGAACCGGCTCTTTGAGGAAGGAATGGGCAGAGAAAGTGTTGGCCTGAGGTTGTAGTGAGGATGGGGGGAAGCCCTTCATGTAATTCATACTGGGCAGTGTGGAAGTGAGGAAAAAATAAGTTAATTAGAGAAAGTAGACAAGGCCAAGGGGGCCTGAGAGGGTTGAGCAAGCTAGTGAGTTTGGTGATGAGGTAGTAGGTAGTTTCCTTGGACTATTTCTAAAATGTTGATGTGTAACAAAGAATTTTCTGGAAGAAGTGGAAATTATAAGAATACATTTTAAATGTTAACCACAAGACAGAGCACAGAAGTTCTAATAGGAAAATAAATAATATCAAGTAAAATTCAAGACAATTCAATATAGTGTGCCAAGAGAAAGGAACAACTACCACACCCTCTTAGTTCTGTATTCAGTGAGCAATTAACAGTCCTTCCTAATTCTTCCTTCAGATCCTACCTAACCTGCGCTGCCATTGACCAAAACCAAAGCACTATCCTTTGCAGGAAGGCAGAGAGAAAAACGAGGTGTGAAGCCTCCTCCTTCACAACTACTGGGATTAAAGACATCAGTACAGCCCCTCCCAATGTGTGGACAGCTTGGTTTGATTGCTGCCATCAGTAAACACTCCATCTGTGTTAAGGTGGATTTTGTTACAGTGGAATTTGGACAGGACGATTAAGTCAATACAGGAGTGACTCTTGTTTAGTTTGTAAATAAACTAGATGCTATAGTGAGAAATATCTACCCGAAGACGCTGAAAATTAGGAGTTTAACTCCTGTTTTCAGTGCCATAATCATTTCAGAAGGGATACGCAGACATTTTTGTCCATCTGAGACATCTAATTCGTTGCCGTGACAGTTTTATTGAAGCTGGGGACATAAAGCACTAGTGAATGCCCGAACCACCCCACTAACATCATTGTGGATCTTAAAGAGTGTGGCTAGTCACTGAGCAGACATTTGTCAGCTGGTGCGATCCCAGGTCCACTCTGGTACACTCAGTGTTTGCTGAGGCTTGACCTCAGCCTGAGGCCCACCCCTCTGACCCACTGAGTACATCTGGCTTTCTCTGCAGCTCTCTAGGAAGGAATGGGAACCTTGTGTGAGGAAGATTAAGCCGGCAGAATGGCCGGCTTGAGGCTGGGTAAGGAAGTGCTGTAGGGAATGGCTGCTGAATTCTGTATCCTAGGAAATTTATTCCTAACAGTATAACTTAGCCTACAACAGAAGGCACTTTTTTATGTGCTTGCAAATTAGCAAAACTTAAAATACTGTTTTACTATCTTTTCCTAGCTGTAATGCTGCTTTTCTTTGATGTGGGCAGGTGAAAAGCAAAGCAACTATGAAAATGTTCTGCTAAGTAACAGATATCCAAGGCATGGTTATCTTTCCTTTGGCTAAAAAAACAAACAAAACCCCACATTTATTTGAGACCATCTCTCTCTTAGAGTGGCAAAAGCATCATTAAAATGCAAAATGGCCTGTATTGACACTCACGTTTTGTAGTACGTTATGTTGGACTTTGTCAGTACAGAGGACGTGTTAGGGTTTCCTGAATACATGTATTCCACCTTCCAGGGGAGACAGATAATCAAAGGATTGTGAGAGCAGTCCCAGCACAGGTACCAAGCAGTACTTCAGGGATGAGACAGTTCATGTGGTGGGGGAATCCACCACAAGTGTCTGCCTCTGACTGGCAGGCAGAGGAGTCCCATTGCAGCCATGGATGCCCAGACGCAGTGCTGGCTCTGGGCTGGATCCAGCGAGGAGGGAAAAAGTGCAGGGCTTGTGTATATGCTGGTATTACTATCAGAAAACAATGGCGTGGGGAGGAGAGATACGGGTAAGATGGGAAGGAGTCCATGAACCACAAAGCAAAACTGGGCCAGTTCTTAACTCTTTGATCTTTGTTCCTCTCTCTCTCTCTCACTCACTGAATACTGATATCAAAACAGTGTCTTCAAAGATTGCCTGCCTTCATTAATTTCAATGAGGGAGGGGTGCCACGCCCCCTCTTCCAGTTAGTGTTAAGTAATGTCAGCACACCTGCCCTAAGTAAGGTGATGCTAAAACGCCCCTTTACTTGCAGTGCGTTGTTCTTTCTCTAGGCCCTTTAATTTGGTGGTGGTGGCCACGGCAAGTGGAAGACAATGGCCGGAGAGGAGCTGTAAATGCCCCAGAATTGAGCTGTGCCTGTTCTCTCACACCTGTGAAAAGAGGTGGTTTTTAAATAGGAACTTTATTATCATTAACTTTGCTCTATTCTTTTTTAATCCTTACCCAGGGATATATTGATTGATATGAGAGAGAGGGAGAGAGAGAGAGGAGAGAGATAGATATGAATCAAAGTGAGAGAGAACCATTCATCGGTTGCCTCCCGTAGGCACCCTGACCAGGGATATGAACCTGAAGCCTAGGTGTGTGCTCTGACTGGAATCAAACCCACAACCTTTTGGTGTATGGGATGATGCTCCAACCAACTGAGCCAGCTGGCCAGGGCCTCTCTATTCTTAATGGAAACAAATTGTCAGTGTCTAACTTATGTATTGAATATGTACTATCTGTATAAGGTTTCTGTCACAAATATCAGCTGCTTTTTATACAAAAGAGTGTTTCCTTTCTGAGTGTTTAGCAAAAACTAGGTAAGTGCAGTCTTTCCTTTAGTGCTTTTTAAATATTATTACTTCATTTATGGTGGTTATTCCTTTGAAATTGAGCATTTAGAATTTGATTTATAGGTTACAGAAAAAAGATTGCAACTTTGTGGTAAACTTTGAATGTGACCATGAAAATAATATTACTACCTTTATTTCTCTCTCACATGGATATAATACATCTGCTAGAGATTCCTAACTGTAACTGTGTGTATTTTCTTTAAGAGAATTTGCTAGGTTCCTGAAATAAAATTGGTTTGTTTTATTTGTCATAAGTGTGTTACTTTTTCTAGAATTTAGTTCAGGGTAATTTCACACCAAAATGGGCAAACATTTTTATTCTTTCTCACTTTCTTGATTGCTCTGAATTCTTCATAAAATTGGGAATCATATTTTAACTTCTTACTGCTTTTTTATTAAGTGCTTGGGAAAATAAACACATGGCTGCAGCTTTATTTTACATACTGTTGGTAATAACATGGTAAACTTTGAATTTTTTCAGTCTCAAGATTGATTTAAAAATCAGTTTAGAAATAACACATGTTTGTTGACATTAATCATCATCTAGGACTTAATATCACATAGTTTAAATTCCTCAGTAATTATTTGTAGGTTTTCAGGTTTTAAATAAGTAATAAACCATAAACCTATAAATATGTAGTAGTTTAATAAAGCCAAAGTGAAATGATGGTTTCTTAACCATGAATGAAACTAAATTATTTAAAAAGACTACCAAATCATGGTAAAAAGAGTGTTGAAATAAAATTAGATTTACATTTTTATGTGCTTATTAAACTAAATCTCTTTATTAACATGATTCATGGCTCTCCAGTGTATAACTGGCACACACTTTAATCCAGAGATTCACCCGTAGCTGACAATACTGCTTACATAGTTTTGGATCGGTTGACAGTTGACCTCAGACAAAAAGATGTTCCCCAATGCACAGGACGTGCTGAACATATTGATGACCATGCTGTTCTGTGGGATGTTTTTAAGGATTTGTTTACTAAAATCTAGGTCACTTCTTGGTATGAGAGAAGTTGCTGGTGAACACAGGGATTGCCATGGGAGGTATAGTTCTTGGGCTACAGAATTAGATGAACACTATGAATATCCTCTTTTGGAAATTACAGAATGAAATAGGAAATGCAATTAACAGAAGGCATGTGTTGGTAAAACCTTCTTCCCAAATTTTAAGAAAAAGCACTTGGTTTGTCAATAGCAGGGCTGATTTTGAAGAATTGATGCAATGTTGATGGAATGACTTCAATAGAAGCATAAAATACTGTACAAAAATACTTGATACTGAACGTTATACTAGGATGTGGCTGTAAAACTCCCTCTTTTATTAGGAAGTGCCATCTGTTTCTTCTTTAAAATAAATTTAAAATATTTTTCTCATCAGTGGAATAGGATTGACTCTCAATCAAAATGGTATCCCAGCTCAGTCCTCTCCTTATGCTCCTACTCAAGGCAATAACTCACGGGAAGCAGCAGGAGTCTAACTCAGTCCCAATGTGTTCAAAAGCAGTTGTATTACTTGATCTCAAGTATGTTCATACAAGTCCTTCAGAGGTCCAGGTACTCAGCTGATTCCTCCTCATCCCTTTCTGACACCACATCCTGTATTATCTCATTAACATTTCCCATTCTACTGCTGCTTTAGTAAGGACCCTCAGAACATCTTTACTGAACTATTGCAGCTAGTCTTTATAGCTGGTCTTCTGCGCTGCACACATGACCTCCTCCAACCAACTCATTTCTCATTATGTTCTCAAATTGATTTATCCGAAACAAAATTATGATCACCTGAGCCCTGTCTTAAATGTTCACTGCCTCCCTATACCTAACAAAATATGGCTTTACCTCTTCAAATGGTTTCCATGTATGAGGCGTTTTCTTATTATCTCGTCGAATCCTAGCAAGTAAATGAGGTACTTAGAAAGTCTTGTCTTCGCTCTACAAACGAGGAAACAGACATAGAGATGTTCAGTTCCTGGCCCATGGTTATGGAACTGGTAATAACAGGGCTAGGATTTGGGCCAGGGAGACTGACGCTAGACCCTCTGTTTGTAAACACTGTGCTATGATGCTTCTAAAGGTGATTGTTTTAAAATTTATGGTATAAAATTAATGTTGAAAGGCAATAGTTCTTGGCCCGAGAGCTGTTCCAAGTACTAATTGTTTTTAAATTATTAGGTGTATCTATGGCTTCAGTTTTAGCTGAGTCATTAGGCATTTTTAAATGGACATGTATTCGCAACACTCATATATTTTATATATATATATACATATTGTTTATCAGTGTCTTTCCCCGTCCTTGTGATGTTGACGGTTTGGGGCATACATTTTGCTCCAGAGAAAAATATAGTGATACTGAGCCTTGGTAAGAAGATATTTCACTTTTTGCTTCTGCCTGAGGCAATCATGAGTTTTCAGTTGTTGGAGAAGTTCAGAAAACTTTAACATTTTGATGGACAGAGTCATTGAAAACTTGCAGTCTTAAAAGTTAAGTTTTGATTTGAGAAAAAGAAACATTCAAATATACACCCTCATTTTGCCAACTTCTTACCATTATTGCAATCCACAGTTTAGTCTAAGCATTTATTTTATCTTCTGAGGTCATCAATTTCCCTTCTATTGTTAGATAAGTTAGACAGCTGACTTTTCCACTGAAAAATATTTTCTAGTCATTATTAAAACCTTTGCAGATGACTAAAGACAAGTTAATTCTATAATGCAACCTCTGTGTGAGAGCCCTTTACCTATTTGATAACAGCCATCATGTGTCACCTTTCCTTCTAAAAATGTTCAGTTTCCTGCCACAACATGACTTTGTTCCACTTTGAATTAGAAGACTTTGAATTAAAGTATATTAGCAGATCTTCTTTAACATTACCTAGAAAGTTAGTGGCAGTTATCTTTAATAGAAATATATTACTGGTCCATGTTATGAGCTGAATTGTGTTGCCCCAAAATTCACATGTTAAAGTCCTGACCTCCTGTACCTCAGAATGTGACAGTATTTGGAGACAGGCCTTGAGAGAGGTACTTAAAATGAAGTGAGGTGATATGGGTGGTCCCTAATCCAATGTGGCCTGCGTTTTTTAAAAAAGAGATTAGCACATAAGACAAGTATGGAAGG
This sequence comes from Desmodus rotundus, assembly GCF_022682495.2. Classification (NCBI taxonomy): domain Eukaryota; kingdom Metazoa; phylum Chordata; class Mammalia; order Chiroptera; family Phyllostomidae; genus Desmodus; species Desmodus rotundus. The sequence continues at coordinate 76,147,209 of NC_071397.1, read as the reverse complement.
AAGACCATGTGAGGGCACAATGAGAAAGTGGCCAACTGGAAGCAAAGGAGAGAGGCCTCAGAAAATACCAAATCTGTCACACCTCGATCTTGGACTTAGAGCCTCCAGAATTGTGAGAAAACAAATTTCTGTACCACAGCCTGGCAGTGTGTTCTCAGTGACAACACATTACCAGGCTGTGGTGGTGTGTTCTGGCCATGGCGAACAAAGAGCCTCCAAACTGTGCCTTATTTCCTCAAGCTGAAGAAAGTGGTTACTGAACCATGATCTGTGACCCTGGTGGTTTAAGTGGAAAGGAATGATTTGTGGGCAGACTCAAAATTGAGATTATACAAAATATGTTAGGTCTTGTTTTTGTATTATTTTGTCTTTCACGTTTCTTTTCTATTGATATTTGAACTGCAGAAATGAATCTTCAACCTTTGGTGAAAACAGTGAAGTTAAAGAAATGTAGCTTTGTAATATATAAGTTGTAGCTTCAAAATATAGGTTTTGTATACTGATGTGCAAGAGATCTATTATTTGAGTCTCGAAAACATTTGTGTGATTGGTATTTGGTAGCTTGAGAAACTTTAGGACCATTGATGTTCAAGAGTTTTATTTTTTATTTTTTTAAAGATTTTATGTACTTATTTTTAAGCAGAGGGGAAAGGAGAGAGAAAGAGGGAGAGAAACATCAATGTGTGGTTGCCTCTCATGTGCCCCCTACTGGGGACCTGGCCAGCAACCCAGGCATGTGCCCTGACTGGGAATCGAACCTGCGACCCTTTGGTTCACAGTCTGGCGTTCAATCCACTGAGCCACACCAGCCAGGGCAATGTTCAAGAGTTTTAAAAGTTCAAAGTTCCCTGAGGGATCCTTGAAAAACAACTAGCAACTGATGAAATATTTAATGTTTCTGAATATCTGATTTCTGTCCATAAACTGATAGTCCATACTATCTTGGATTTTGTGATATTGCAAATGAACTTGGGAAATTACCATTTCGTACCTATAATAGTAAAAGTTGATTTGGGAAAGAATTGGCACTAGATGTTAAATTGGGAGGCAGGAGAAGTTTGATGAAGAACAGGACATTTACATGGTCTTAAAAATCTGCCTACAGATTTTTATTAATTGCAAAGACAAAAAATAGTAACTACATAGCGGCACAGCAGAACACCAAGATTAATGTTATTAAGGAGGGGCACACGTATATCGTGTGCATCTGGGTATGATACCACGTTTGCAGTATTCAAACAACCAATGCATTACCTAATCTTGAGGAAACAACCAGGTAAACCCAAATGGAAGGGTAGTCTAAAAGAACACCTGGCTTTGTCTGCTTCAAAATGGCAGTTTCATGGAAGACAAAGAAAACCTGGGGAACTGCTCTGCGTGGAAGGAGACTCAGAAGTGTGACAGTTACATGCAATGCACGACTCTGGATTGAATCATAGATGGAGGATATAGTTAAAATGGATGTTATTGACACAGTTAACAGTGGAATGCAGACTGTGAAGGAGGGGTCAGCAATTTTTTTAAAGAGCCAAATAGTAAATATTTTTAGGCTTTGCCAGCCATACCGTCTCTTGCACTAACTACCCGGCTCTACTGTGCACACTGTTGCTGTGGACAGTACAGAAAATAATGGACATGGCTGGGTGCCAGGGAGGTTTCACAGGCAAAGTCAGTTGGTGGGTCAGATGTGGCGCACAGGTTTGCTGAACCCTGCCTTAGGTAATTATATCGTGTCAATGTTCAAGTTTCTGATTTGATAACAGTATTGCGGTTATTGAGAGAATATGCTTGTGGTTTGGAAATGTACACCATGGAAATATTGAGAGGTAAAGGGAGTGTTGTATGCAAGCTACAATTGAATTGTTTTGAAGATGTAAATAAAGTGCACAGAAGTGTATTAGGGAAAGTGTTAAATATATGGAAAGAGAAAGAAAACAACTGTGTCAAAATATTGAAAATTGGTGAAAATTTGAATAATAAAGGATACCCAGGAATTCTTTGTATTATTTTTGCAACTTTTCTGTAGGTTTGAAATTATGTCAAAGTAAAAAACAGCAAATTAAGAGAGATTCCTGTGTTAAATGTGGAAATAGAAGCAAGCAACAAACAGCACACACATGCACACCCCCCACCCCACCCACTCGTTGCATTTGGCTGTGTTGTACCATCTGTGACAGAGAATCATGTGAATGAACACAAGCTACAAAACCAGGCTGCTGAGGGACTATTCAAATAAAAGGCAGACTTCAGGATGGGAAAAAAAGAACAGAATTAGGAACAAAAGGCTCAGCAGAACCTCCTATTTCACTTGGCTTTCATGTTTTGAGGCACAAGCCTTGGGGAGAAGGCGAGACGTGGAGGTGCTGCTGGCTCTTGCTCTGCCTTCTTTATCCTCCTCAGAATCAATCAGCTTCTCCTTCCCTGCCTTTCTCCCTTTCCCATTTCTGTTGTTTCTATTGTCAGCCTTTTTTTTAGTCTTTTCCCTCCCTTCTGCTCTTCAACTCCCTGTCATTAGATTTGCTTCTGATACATTCTTATTATACATTAACTCAGTTTAAATCATTGTAGAGGACTCGTAACTTGCCCAGCTCTGTTCAAATCACTTGAAACAAAGCATCAAAACTGCAGTATGAACATACCCATTGTTAGCCACACACACTCACGTACACCTGTTGGACATCTACCTTGTGATTAAAAATAGGAAGGAATGTGGTTTACCCGTGAGTCCATTGGCCTGTCCATTTCAGACAGGCCACTTTCTCCTTATTGATTGGCCTCCTTGTGTGTGGGTTTTTTTCTGGAGGTTGTTTTGTATCTATTAAATGCATTTCTTAGTTCATTTTTCACTTACTTGTAGTTGTTTCCCTTTAAGACCTCGCGTTTCCTCACTAATACAGTCCCTAGTGAATCCCTTTTGCCCCATTTGTACTTTGTTTCAAACTCTTCCTGACAGCTTTGGTTTTTTGTCTGTATAACAGTGTCTACTTTATTTTTAAAGGTGTACCATGTGATAATTTAATACCCAACTACATTGTGAAATGATTACCTATCCATCGTCTCACAGAGTTACCAGTTTGTGTGTGTAGTGCTAACACTTAAGATCTACTCTCTGCCAGGTTCAAGTGTAAAATGCAGTGATTTGACTGTAGTCCCCATGCTGTATATGAGACCCATGGAACTGACTAACATCTCTCCATTTCCTCTATTCCCTCGGCCTCTGCAAATCACTGTGCTGTTCTCTGGTTCTATGAGTTTGACTTAAAAAAATCACGTATACGTGATACCATATAGTATTTGTCTTTCACTGTCTGACTTACTTCATTTAGCTCAAATTCCATGATATCTAGAATTCTGTGCTTATTTTTTCTTTTTCATGTTCATTTCCTGCCCCAGTTCCTGTGTTCCGATGTATTGAAAATGAAACACTTATTTTGTTCACTAAAATTTTACACAAAAATGTCACAGTTATCAGAAAACTGGATATCCTAGAAAATACCTTCACTCTGTGGCATATTTTTGACAGCAGTTGGGGAAAGGTTGCACGATTGGACGCTGAATGTTTTCCGCTACTGCCCTTGATGTCAGTTGCTCTCAGGCACACTGACTTCACTTAAGGCCAAGAGAACATTGTGGCATGAAATTGACTTTTAAATGATGTCCTTCATTTATAGTTTTTGAAGGCACTATCATATATTCTAAAGGTATTTTGACTCTCCAACTTAAAGGAGACCTAACTGGCCCTTAATGTGTCTTTAACTTTCTTTGTCTGGTTTCTTTTCAGTTGGTGACACATTCTCTCTTTTCCGGAAGAGAAAGAAATTCTCTGCGTGGTTCTATGTAGTGAAAATCAGTATTTTTTAAACTGTACATATTAAGCAATAGAACCAGGACCTGTAATAGTTTATAGGAAAGGCTTTTTAGCATTTAAAAAATAAATATATTGTGTGTCTTCTCTAGGTAATGCCTTATTGAACCTCTGAAGACCTCTATGTTAGGAATTATTGAAAAGCAAAATTCTACCCTGTATTGATTTTTTTCTTGCCTTGCTTCTTCTGCAGTCAGAACAAAAAAGCTGCATGTAGTTACTCACCAAAGCATTGTTTTACTTCGACTTGGTCTCTTTGTAAGATGAGAAAAGTGCCATTGCAGAGCAAAATATCTGTCAGAGACCTAAAGGAAAAAGTGGTAGGTTCCTGTGAATGATTTTATGAATTTATATCGGATTTATTTTAACATGACTGCTTTTGTTCAAAGCTCATTAGAGGTTAATGGAATGATTTTATAGAAAAAGTCAAAGCTCAAGCAATACCTCATGATTAGTATTCATGAGACAAGGACACAAAGAACTTCAGAGCTCAAAGGAATCTTAGAACATTCCAAGAAACTCCATTATATTAAAAATAGTGAAACTGAGACCCCAGGAGGAGTAACTTAACTGTTTTAGTGAGGTCTGAAGTAGACCATGATTTAAAAAAAAGTATAATATATATAAAATTAAAATGGTGAGTTTGTTATTATATTTAGAAATAACAGGATGTATCTTTTTTGTTAGATATAAAGTATTATATTAGTTTTGTATGGATGCTGAAAAAAATTGCAGTAAAGTTAGTGGCTTAAAACAATGTTAATTTAATGACATATTTCTGGAGGTCTGATGTTAGGTGGGTCTCATTGGGTAAGAGCATGGCAGGGCTGCGTTCCTTCTGGGGGCTCTAGGGGAGGATTCTTTTGCTGGCCTTTTTCAGCTTCTATAAGTGGCCTCACTTGCTTGGTTCATGTTCCTTCTCTCGATCTTTAAAGCTAGCAAAGTCAGGCCAAGCCCTTGACACACTGGAGTCTGCCTCCTTCTCCTCTCCAACTTCCTCCCAATGATTACAGGTCATCCAGGTTTACCCAGGTAATCCAGGATAATCTTCCCATCTCAAAGTCAGCTGATTAGCCACCTCAGTTCCATCTGCAACCTTAATTAGTGTTCATCGAATCTAACATATTTATAGAATTCGGGGACTAGAATACTTTCGTTGGTGGGGGGCATTAGTCTGTCTATTACAAACACTAATCTGAATAGTCATGTTAAAATAAAAATATGACCAGAAGCATCTACATGCTTGTTTGGACACAAAGATATGCTTTATTTGATTGTTTAATGCTCCAATATCTTCCCCTATCCTCAACCCTGGTGTTAGAACATCTTCTTAAAGCGGTCTAGGGCGTTAATAAATAACAACAGTATGAGAAATGGCCAGCATTTTGTTTTATTAGATTTGAAGTGGCTTTCCTGGTCAGAATATAAATTATTTTGGAGGCATTTTCAAGTTATTGGAAGTTGAGTAAATCAGACAGGAGTAAATAATCCTTGTGTGTATTTATACCTTATTAATTTGTAACAGCAATTTCCCTTGGCATACATCCACAGCTAAGTACAAAGATAACCTTTTGTTTCCTGATAGCGTAATATATGCTTTCTAGCTAGATAAAATAAGCAGAGGAAGGCACTCATTTATAGTGTCATTACTATTTTTTCAAGGTTAGATACTGATCTAGTTTTGTTAATCTTGCCATGGATATTGTGATTTTATTTTTCTACAAATGTGAAAAGTACATTTATCATTGCTATCTACTAACTACCTTGTTTCAAAGTTGCCAGATTTATTTATCAAAGGGAACTTCTGTGGGAAAGGAACTTACACTGTGTTGGTAAAATCAGATGTATTAAGACTTTCTCTTTTTGGAAAAGGTATTTAACTTGTATGTTGAATTACCCTGTCCCGAGGCAGTGCTTCTATTTGGTACAAAGATTTTAGAAAATTATTTCTGATTGAAATAGAATCATTCCGACTTTTCAAAGTGTTGGGGAAAAAATCTCTGATTCAAGGAAAGTACTAAAGGGTAGTTAGGTGAAGATCATTAAGAGAAAAGAAAATGGAACTAGTAGAAATCAATTTTTTGGGTGGGGGCAGGAGATGGGGGTGTTGACATGTGTGTAAGGGAATGGCCAATGAGCAGATTTATATCCTCCTGGGAGTCTTGGAATTATTGCTGGATTTGTGGGGGGATCCTTTTCTGTAAATCTATTCCAGAATAATTTTCCTCAGGAAACTTTGCACAAAGACAGTAGGTTCAACGGTAATATAAACCCAAACACTGAAAAGGAGTCTTTCTAAATGGACACAAATTATACTAATTGCAGATAAATTTTCTATAATAAGAAAGCCTTGAAATCAAAAATTTGTATAATGCTGCCAGACTGAAATGTCCAAGATTGTGTATGTTTGGCATATATTATATTAAACATAGAAATATCATCCTGTTAATATTCTTAGATTAGTTTGTCCTGATGACTCAGTTACAAATAAAAAAGTCATGTCTAGTGTCAAGTAGGATTTCAGTGTCTACTAATTGCCAGGAGTTCTGCTGGATGGTAGGTATAGGATACTGAACACAGGCAAATTCACTTCCTGACCTCATGGAGTATATAATCCAATGAGGAAGATGCCTATCAGTTAATTACACAGCTTTAAGGTAAATGTTGCTATGAGGATCTGGAAAAGATTCTCCCAAAGTTGAGTACTAATCTGAGGGCACCTAGAAATTAATAAAGTGAAGAAATATGAATTGGAGGAAGGCAAAGCATTCTAGCTTGAGAGAACGTTTCAAAGGCTGTGGCTGACGGAGCTGGCATTCAGAGAGTACAGAGTGGCAGAATGTGTTGAGAGAGAAGAGGATGGAGAGGAAGTGACTGCCAGGCTAAGCAAAGACATAGGGGGTCATTACAAGCAGCTCTAGAAGTTTTGAATTCTTGAAGCGATCGCTGACCAGGTGAAGTGGCAGACATAACCATTCATGGAACACTAGTAAGAACATTGAATGCAAAGAAAGACCAGATGAAAACCTGCCCTTTGTCTCCCTAGGGAAAGGTAGAAACACCACATTCCATTTGAATTAGAAAAACCTGTTTGTCGCTTAGTCCAACTGCCTAGAATTCGTCCTGCCTGAGATAATGTTTGCCTGGGCCCACATGCTCTTGGACACGTCAGATTGTCCTGCTGTGTGTGTGTGTTTCTTGCCTGCAGCGGACCTAGAAGGCTCTCTGGCTCATGGCTCTAGTGCCCTGCTTTCCTGAGAAGACAAAGGACTCTTATTCAGATGTTAAAATCTTCCAGAGCAGATGCTTTTGGAGAGGATGCATCCCTGACTGCCCCACTCACCAACAGTGGTGTTCGCTGCAAGCCAGCAGTGAGCAGTGTGCATGCCACGGCCTCTCTGATGTCGTTATCAAACCCACAGCTGCCTGCTGGCTGGCAAGTGACTGCAGACCTAGTCAGACCGACCTCTCGGTCTTCCCTAAGGGGGGATAAAAGCATAGTGCTTTTTACATTCTAAAGGCAATGTTCAGTTTGCCATGTCATTGACTCACTGAAGCTGGCGGTCGAATCCTGAAGGTGCCATGTCCTCAGGTCTGGTGTTTCTTAGTCTCTGAGATGCTGGTATGCACTGAGGCTGGCATTTGGAGATGCAGACGTGGTAGGCGGCACTGTCATGGGGCACATGGAGCAAGTAGCCTCTTCCCAGCCACCTCCTGGAGTGGCCATCTAGAAGGGATGCTGAGAGCAGGCAGTGTTAGGTCAGGCCTCTGTGAACCATTGCACCCTCTGCTACAGAAATTAGTATGCATCCTAGATACTTCTCAGTTTTGCAGCCAGGAGTGCCATGCTTTTCCCCCAAGATGCGTATTTCGTGGACTTTAATGGCATCAGATGTGCATCTGTGGGCTAAGTCATTAAAAACCGAATGTTTTCCTGAATGAGCTTATCAGTTGTTAACTTCAAAAATAATACTGATTATGATAGAGCCCCTGCATTTCTTCTAAAAAAGGGAAGTCATTAAAAGATTGAAACAAGGAAGGTGGTGGTGCTAAAATTGCATTTCTGCTTCAAAGATTATTCTGCCTACAGGGTAGAAAGCAGAGCGGAAGCAGAGTGGACAGGGAGATGAATTGAGACCTGCAGTTGTCCGGGTGAGAGAAGTTGGTAACTTGGTTACTGTGGAGCATGTATGGAGAGAAAGGGATGGATTTGAGAGAGAAGATAAAACTCGAGATTTGGTGATGGATTGGATGGGGGGAATGTGAAAGAAGGTGGAGCCAAGAATGTAAGCCATACCATCCAGGGCAATATTTTGTAAATTTAAAATAAATCTATTTGTTGGTATATATCTTGGCCATTTTTGTGCATGCTATTATCTTCTTTAAAAGTCAGGAATAACTTGCATTGTGATTAATATGGATTGTTTGACATGAATTAATAGCTCTTATATATCCAGTGTATTTTTCTTCTTGTTAGATTTCTCCTATTTGTAACATTAGCATTGACAAAAACTTGGAGGTAGATATTATAAAGACAGATTTAACCAAGTAAACTGGCAGTAGATGATAAAAAAGGAAGTTCAGTGATATTTTTCTTGTAGTCTGAGTCACAGTTATCAGGGCTTGCTTCGTGGGTAGGCAACCAGTGCAGTCACATAAGCCTTCAAATTCAGAAGGCGGCATACACTTGGGGCTTAATGCCTTGTGATTGTGTCTTGAAATTCTTATTAATATTATCTTCTATTAGAGCTTTGTGAAGGAATCCCCATGGGACACTAGAGAAGGAGATTCAGGCTTGAACCCCCAGCTCTCATGGGGTCCACTGCCCATTAGCTCCTCCACCCCTTGTGATGAGTTCTTGGCCACCCACTCTCCTGTCCTGCCCAACACAGTGACTTTGCCGTCTGCGCATGGAGGGATCTTGGGTGCTAGTGTGAGGAGGGTTGGATCTAGTGTGTGCCTCCCACTTACTGAGTTCAAGTATAGGGCCCCACTCACATGTACGGGTCTGTAATTACCCTATGAGCATGCCCACATCCCAGAGAGCTGGACATTAGCAAATAAGAATTATAACAGGTTGAACCATAGCAGAAGAAAGAAGGGTAAGACAGTTTTTCCTGGTTTTTCAACAAGAGTCCTGAATTTTCATTTTGCTTTGGTCAAGTTACGTTTTTGGCCCTGACATTTGTTAATATGAACTAGTGCCTAGAAATAGACTTTACCTTTGTAACTTGTTGATAGTATTATTAGATATAAGATTTAAAAAGTTTATAAATTTATTATAATTGTTTTGAAACGTGGTATATGAGTGGATTTGGTTGTGGTTAAACCCAAACATTTTTATAATAGCAGCTGTCATTCCACGGGTCGTACCATTTATTAATTGGTTTTTTAATTTCCTTCTCATTATAATGGGCTTTTTGTGCCTTCACAGTAGTAACACAAGGAATTTGAATTTACGCTGTGAAGTTACAAAATTAATATTAAATACTGTTCAATTGTTTTTGCCTTTCTTGATAATTAAATTGCTTGATATTAAGAAAAAGCTTCCATAATCTTTTTATTACAATTTCATTTAATGACAGTATTTGGAGACATTTTTAAAATGTTGATTTTAGAGAAAGGGAGAGAAAGAGAGAAATATCAATTTGCTTTTCCACTAATTGATTCACTCAGTGTTTGATGTTTTACATGTGTCTTGACTGGGGATTGAACCTATGACATTCACATATCAGGACAATGCTCTAACCAACTGAGCTACCTAGCCAGGTCTGGAGAGACTTTTCAGTTGAGCTTTTCTACACCAGCACTACCTCAGTCTGCCCCCACTGCACATTTCGAGCCTTCTTTCACTCTCAGTTGACTTGGTGCCAAACTTCTTTAGTTGGAAAATACAGATTTTGCTTGATTGTTTTACTGAAGGTCATATATGCATTGCACAAGTCCTTTGAATACATATGAGTAGTGTAGGCCTGCTCATGACAAATCCTCAAACCTTTTTTCATCATAAAAATCAAACCCAAGAGAGAGAGAGCAAACTGGATTGAGTCTTCCCGTCCGTAACTTTTGTGACCTCTGTTATTCAATGTTTATGTTGTTTTTGTTATCTTTTTTAAAAATTAAAAAACCCTCCATGTCTTTTCTTCTAAATTAAAAGAAATAATACTGCTGTTGCTGTTCAAGGGTTCTTCTTTGTCATGAGTTGGAAGAATTGATCAAGATGCTGTTACAGGTACTCACTGGGGAGTGAGGTGAACCTTAGGGCGGCCATCTGTCCTGTTTGCTTAACAACTATAACAAAGCTTCTGAAGGGCTCCTTGTGCAATATGTAATAGGGAGATGTTCAAAGATTGCTAATGTATTACCTTTGATTTAGAGTTATAGCAATGCTTTTTTAATTTTTTTTATATCTCAGAGATCTATTGAAGGTACTTTGTTGATTTTATCCAAATGAACTTTTAGTTTTCTTTAATGTCTACTAAAGCAGATGACACAAATGGATATTTTGGATTATTAATGCACTCCTTCCTTTCTCAAAAGTCCTAGTGAATCTTAAGGGATTTACTTTGGTTTCTATACAAGTATTTTTCTAGTTTATGACCTAGCATTTTATTTCCATCCAGATGTTAGACTGCCCCTCTAACTTAATAGTTGAATTTGTGACTTTTTAAATGATTTCACAGTTGAAACAACTGTTTAGCTATATAAAGACATATAGCTTGTGTTATTATAACTTGGCTCTTTGCCTAAAATATTTTGCAATAATGAATAGGTGTTGACTTCCAAGCCCAGTTTAGTTTATCTCTAAGTTTGTCTTGAAATTCAACAGTGAAATCATTTATTTAAAAGTAAAGTTTGACTTTGGTAGGGAAAGCTGAATTATTTTGCAGGAACTATGATAAAATTTGAATTAAAATGCTTCAATTTTTTTTATACTTTCTAAAAGTTACCTTAATTTTATGTTGTAGTTACCTATCAGGGCACATTATTTAAAGTGTAAATTTGCCTTATGTAATATTACCTCAACTAGAATACTGATGGTGCGGAGCTGCACATTAATGAGAGATCTACAGTGGTTGGTGGATGTTGGCCACACGTGGCATGAAGGTGCAGTTCACAGATAAATTGTGGTCGTAGTAGTTCGAAGAAGTGAGTGTACAGCAGTCCTCCCTGATTTCATGGTTTTGCTTTCTGCGGTTTCAGTTACCTGTGGTCTGAGGATATTAAATGGACAGTTCATAAGTTTCAAATTGCACATGGTTCTGAGTATTGTGATGAAATCTCCCACTGTCCTGCTCTGCTCTGCCCAGGAGGTGAATCACCCCATTGCCCAGTTTATGCGCACTGTATGCACTACCCACCCTTTTAGCCACTTAGTAACATTGTCTGATTGATTGACTGTTGGAGTGTTGCAGTGCTTATTTTACTCAAAGAAGGTCCCATAGTGATACTAGCTATTTGGATACTCCAAAATGAAGTTGTAAAGTGCTTCCTTTAGGTCAAAAAGTGAATACAAGATATTTGAGAAACAAAATTCATATAACTTTGTTACAGTGTATTATGATAATTGTTTTATTTTTATTAGTTGTTAATCTCTTACTGTGCCTAAGTTATAAATTGTTCTTTATTACAGGTATGAATATATATATAGGAAAAAACACAATATACATAAGATTCAGTATTATTTGAGGTTTCAGGTATCCACTCGGGGTTTTGGCATGAATCCCCAACAAATAAGGGGGTACTATTGTACATCACAGATATGCAACATTAAGTAAGCAGAGCTCTAAATCCTAGGAGGCTACCAGAGGAACACTCTGCCGAGACAGGCATATATGGTATGTTTCTTTATAATTCCTTCAATAACTTAGTTATTCAGTTAATTCCACTATATGTGATAGGTAGTCGTACCATGGATTTGAGAGTCAAAAAATGTTTGATAGATTAAAGGCTATTTTTCCTTCTCATATTACTCCACTCTCCACTCTTTTCCTCCACTCTTTTTTACTTTGTATTCCTTCTCTTTTCTAACCATTTTTTTCTCTGATGTTTCACTCCTGTTACTCCACTCTCTAAATCTGTGCTGTCCAAATGGCAGCAACTAACCTCATGTGTCTTTTGGGTCCTTAAAATGTGGCTAGTCCAAACTGAGGTCTGTGAGAAATGTAAGTTATATAGTAAATATAATATGAGGAAAAGAATGTAAAATACCTCAATTTTTTATGTTGATTGCACTTGAGGTTGATAATATCTTGAGTTAAATAAAATATTAGAGTTAATATTACCTGCTTTTTACTTTTTAAAATGCAGCTAACTAGAAAATTTAGAATGACATAGATGGGTCTAATTATATTTCTATTGGAGAGTGCTGTTATGGATTCTTTTATTGATTTTTTTATAGTAATTCACTTAGGACACTCTTTCCTATTTTATTCTTATCCCCCTTCACCTCATTTTTACAGAGGCCAGAAATTAGAAAAATGGCAAATCTCCTGACACTGTTTTTAAAAATAAATGTCAGATGGAATATTCAGAATAACAAACCATGAGGTACTCATACATGCTACCACAGGGGTAAACCCAACGGATGCTAAATGAATGAAGCCAGTCGTAATAGAACATATGCCATATGACCTCAGTTATATGCCAGGTCTGGAATGGGTAAAGCCATAGAGACAGGAAGTAGGTCAGTACTTACCTAGAGGGTGGTATGGTCAGGATTGGAGCTTGTTAGCAGTGACTGTTGGTTGGTACTAGGGTTTTGTTTTTGTTTTTGAGATGATATGTAAAATCAGATAGTGATTGATGACTGTTGCCCAACTCTGAATATACTAAAAACCACTGAATTGCACACTTTTAAAAGGTGGATTTTTTATGCTATGTGCATTATATTTCATTAAAGCTGTTACAACTGTGAATAGTAGACTATTCTCATCACATCAAAGTGTCATGGGTCAGTCTTGCTTGGTTCTCTGATCCCCTTGTCCTGCCTCTTAGGACAAATACGACTTATCTTTACTAATCATAGTCTTCCTAGTATTTGTGTCTGTTCTTAATTGTCTTAGTAGTGGTCAGTTGCTTTCATCTTAAAACATGAAAAAATAGGTCAATGTATGGGGAAACTTTTGTGGGCAGTTACAATCCCTTATTAAAGTTGGTGTATATGCAGAGCATTTATTTTAATGCAGTTTCTCCCTAAGCAGACTTGTTTGGCAAATGTATTTAAGTGTCATTTTAATGCATTTTTATAGCTTTATTTATTCCTTTTTACCTCCACGATGTGCCAACATCTGATGAATTGTGGCTTTTCATAAGGACATATGGATTGCCTATGTATAAAAAAAATAACAAAAGAGAAAATCTTTTTTCTTTCCGAGCTGGTTACATATATCTATTTATACTACGAGTGCATAAATATGTATTTTTTTTCAAACAACTCCAGACAATACCCAGGTCTCTGTGCTGAAGAGAACCATTTTGATTAAATGGGTCCATTATAAGAAATGAAAAAAGATTAGTATGGAAGAATTTTTAGAAACAATATTTTTTTCTGGATGCATTTTTTCCTTTTACCATTCTTTAAAGGTGGCTAAAAATTGCAATGTTTTAAGGAAATATTTTTATATTTATGCTTCTGTGTTTGTTGTTTTATATCTCTCCTTCATTTTGAGGGGCTTACTTTCCTAACCTTAACAATAAATATGTAGGGTGATAGTTATAAATTGACATAAACTTTGACAGATGTTACCTGTCCCTTTGATTCATTTGCCCTTATGTGAGGAAAAAGTGGAGAAATTAAAGTTTAATGGTTTTATCATTTCATATAAAAGTTTATCATCTTCTATAGAGATTTCCTTCTTGCATCTTTTCCATCAACTGAAGTTGTGTTTTCATTAAATTGTTTTTTCTCCTGAGTCAAGAATTTTGTAATCACTTGAATTGTGTCAGTAACTTGATGGGCAAGGAAGCCCCAAATTTGCAACTATTTTCACTCTTGTGATTACTTCTTTTCTGAGGAAAAAGACATTTTTCATAACTTTGAAGTTACAGTGAAGCCATATAACAAATATGTAATCAGTAATATATTAAGCCTGTCCACCTCTTTGCATTGTTTCCCACTGATGATGGACTACTTGCTGTGAACTTGATGTTGGTGTCCCCCTAAAATTCATGTTGATACCTAATCCCCAGGGTGATGGTGTTTTTGGAAGTAGGGTCTTTGGGAGGTAGGAGGTCCTGAGGGTGACATTCTCATGATTTGGATTATTGTTTATATTGCCTTTTTAAAAGAGGCCCCAGACAGCTCCCTTCCCCCCTTCTGCCATATGAGGACACAATGAAAAGACCACCATCTATGAAGCAGGAAGGGGGACCCTCACCAGATACTAAATCTGCTGGTGCCTTGATCTTGGACTTCCCAGCCTATAGAACAATGAGAAATAAATTTCTGTTGTTTATAAGCTTCCCAGTCTATATATGGTATTTTGTTGCAGCATCCTGAATGGACTGAGATATTGCTGTTATCTTCAAAATAATGTTACTGTGACAGATTGGTACTGTTATTGGCTTGCTTACTAGAATTGGCAACCCCTACAAGTTATTATTTGGAGGAATTTAAAGAATGATAGTAACATACTAGCAACTTCTTGTAGTCCCGAAGAGGGGGGGCCAGACTGAGGTCCTGTGCTTTTTCACTGGTCCCAACGACTCCCTTTGTTGCTGTGGGTGTCACTTCATTTTTTAATAAGCAGCTCTGGGAACACAGTACCAAAGTCACCTTTTCAGAGTCCACAGACACGACTCAGATGGTGTGAGGATGGCCTGTGTGGTTTGCCTCCAGTGTGGGTGGAAAGAACTTGTGAGATGGGGCAGGGCTCGAGGCTGTGGGTTGCCTGCGCCCCCTTCTTCTCCTGTCCCATTGTGCCTGAGATTAAAAACTGTAGGATGTGATGGACTTTGCCAAGTTTCGTTACCATGCCTGACCTTTGCAGAAACTGGGTACATTAACTAATGTGATAATCTATAAGGAGATACTTTGATTTATTGGGTATTACAGCTTAAAGGTACATAGAGATAATGAAATTTGTCCTCATTTTCCAGAGGATTCTACCAAAGATCTCAACACACTTAATGTTAATCCTTTGTTCCTTAATAATTCACTCCTGATAATTTTAACTCACCTTTAAATTTCCAGTGTCCAAGCTATGAGGTTGGCTTTTTATTTGCATATGCTGCGAAGATTAATGCATGTATTTCCGGAATTCTGTGGTGACTGAGAGATGAGTATAGAGAATAGATGAGCTTAATGGAATTCTCCCATATGTCTAATAAATAACTCCATTTAAAAAGGCTCTCGTTCTTTCACACAGTATTGTTTCTTATTGTGAACAATTTAAACGAGGTACCCATTTATTTTTATCAACATTCAGATATCTATTATATGGTCTTTTCTATGTTATATTCTAAATATCTTAGTAGAGTGACCTGTCTAGCCATCTGTCTGTGGGAATATGGCTGCATACCCCCTACTCTGTGCGGAGATTTGAATCTTTCTATGAACTATATCTGTTTTTCATTTTATAATAAAAAAGTAAACTGGTTGCCTTAATTTAAGGATAAGCCATGCCCATGAGAGGATTTACTCTCTACTTTCCTTCCCTTTCCTGGCTCTGTCGCCATCTGGGCCCCAAGACATTTACGTCTTTTCTAATTAGCGGTTTTGGTTGCAGGATGGGAAGTGATTGTTGTTGCTGCTGCTGTTGTTCATATTACGTCTCACCCCGTTAAACTAAGGTGAGACGGAGGGGAAATGCCCAAATGCTCAAGTCCTCATGGAGACCATGGTGTTGGCTCAGTAGAGAAAGTCGTGAATTGGAACCAGGAGACTGGTTTCTTGCCTTGCCCACCACCTATACATTTGACAGGACAAGGTGTTTGAGGTCAGTACATGTAAGGATGTTAAGGAGTTAACATTAATAGCACGTTGGCTAAACAGATGGTGTAATTAGCCCATAATGGGGAAGAACAACTTTCTCACTTGGATAAAAAAGAGCTCACAGTGGGTGGTAGAGTAAGAGGTTACAAATGAAAATACCTGATGGAGATTAGGTGACAGTCTTATGCCTCAGGGTATGGGCATATATGGTGAATACATGAACATCTACATAATCTCCCACCTATTCTATTTAAGTACACTAACCCTTGTTACTTTTAGGGGAAAAAAAATCCCTGTAAGTGAATGCACAAATGACTTAATTCAGCTTAGTCGAGGAGATATGGCTAAGTACTGTGGAGGTTTCAGAAATGAATTTTGTCTTTGTATTCAAATAACCATTTTTTCTGGAACAAATTCCTACTACAGTGGCAAATATAGGACCTGATAAACATTTTAATAATAAAAGTATATTATAAATGATTAGCCATATGAGTTACTCAGTCAGATGCAGGAAAATATTTTCCATCCGGCGATAGAAGAAAGGTAAAGGACTGAGTCTGTCTGTTCACTCATCCAACATTGTCACTGCTTCTCTGAGTGGGTGGAGTTTGCTTTCGTGAACTCCGATTTATTCTGAACTTGGAGATATATACACACAGATGCACACACACACATATATATCTATGCAACACAAAGTGATGCAACAAGCTAGAAAACATAATCAAATGGATAAAAGAATATGACAATCCCTTCTGTTTGTATAATTGAAAATGTTTTCTTAATGAAAATTCAGAAGTTGAAATTGGCTAGTATTTTGTGCTGTTCAAATTGATAGAACTCAACTTTTACTAATAATGTAAATTTAAAATAATATCTGACACTTTGGTTAATTATTAAGAAGATATTTACAAAGATTTTCCCTTTTGTCAGCCCATCTGCTCCTATGGTACAGTCATAATGCAGAAACATTGACATCTCAATTATTTCCATGGCAACAAATTGATGTCAGGATCTTATATTTGACTTCACTGCAGGACCAAATAGAATTTGGATTACAGGGGTGGGCTGGGAGTTCTTATTGTATTACAGGTCTTTAAGAAAGAGAAATAGAAATATCTTGGGAAATTAATTTTAAGTTTCTTTCTAAAAAAATTAAGTTTACTTTTAGAGAGAAAATATAAAACCGTACATAAAGCCTATGAATAGTGTTCTACCTTTCTGTGTATACAAAGACATAATAAAGAGCATTTGCTCTTTTTGTGACAGTTGCAAGTAAGTGTTTCAATCTGATTTAATGCTCACTCAAAAACATAGGTAAGACTCAGGCAGTTGGCAGCAGTACAGAATAGGAAAAGTCCAGAACCTCTTCCTTTTAGTTAAGTAATATATATAAATGATCAGTGTATGGTACTTCAGCTTTAAATTACATAATCTCTCTTTGGTTTAGGGTATCATAATTACAATTGATCCTCCATAATATAGGGATGGCATAGCTTCAAAGATTTTGTGGTACATTCTTGTGTTATGTAGTCCAGTGAAGAGTATTTTGTATTCTATTGCTTATTCCAGATACAATTCTATACATGCTTTATTGCTCACTCTCAGGGGAAACAGATTCTTATGAACAAACTTATTTATTGAACTTAAAGTTACTTCTCTATTCCATAGCCCTTTGTATTAACTTGTCATAAGGCTGTTTGCATTATATTAAAGTTCGTTTGGGATTCTGCCTCTCTAACTAGATAGTGAAGGCAGGGATGTTGTCTCTATACTTTCAGTGTCTGGCATGTCATGGGTGCTTTGAGTCTGTTTGTTGATAAATAGATGGGACCTGGTAGATGTTGGGGCATTGCAGACTCTCAGAACGTTGGTGGCGTCACTCTGTCCCACTGCTGGATCTTAAGTTTTGTAGGTTTAAAATTTTGGTTTTACTGAAACACTAATTCAAAAGAATATGCACTCCTATGTTAATTGCAGCATTATTCACAATAGCCAAGATTGAGGAGCAGCCCAAGTGCCCATCAGTAGATGAGTTGATAAAAAGCTGTGGTAAATTTACACACTGGAATACTACTTGGCCATAGAAAAGCAGTAAATCTTGCATTTTGCAACAGCATGAGTGGACCTGGAGAACATTTTGCTAAGTGAAATAAGCCAGTCAGAGAACAATAAGTACTGTACGATTTCACTCATGTGGAACCTCATGAACAAAATAAACTGACAGACAAAATAGAAACATACTCCTAGATTCAAAAAACAGACTGAAAGCTGTCAGAGGGGAGGAGGGTTGTGGGGCTGGATGAAAATATGAAGGGATTAAGCAAAAAACAAAAAAATAAAAAACCTCATGGACACAGACCACAGTATAATGATTACCAGAAGGAAAGGGGGGAAAGGGAGGGTAGAAGAAGGTATAGGAGGGATGAATGATGATGGAAGGAGACTGACTTGGAGTGGTGAACACACAGTACAACATACAGATAATCTATTATAGAATTATCCTCTTGAAACCTGTATAATTTTATTAACCAATGTCACCCCAATAATTCAATAAAAATTTGGTTTTAGCTGTTTTTAAGAGACTGATTCATTATGAGCAAACTGAAAAGAAACAGACTTATGAGGTAACTTCTTTTGTTGACCAACTCCATGCAAAGGATTATGTTATAGATTAGATGGCTCCTGGATGTTCAATAGTGTTTTGCTTGCTGTGTAAATTGTCTCTGGACATTTCTGTCCAGGTACCTGCTAACCATCTCTAGAACGAAGACTTCTCTCACCCTATACTATATTGGACAAACACCACCTTGATGGATAATTTCATTTGGCCACTGACTGAGCAAAGGGTACACCCTGAGGGCTAGTCAAGCATTTCTGGGTGTGCCTGTGAGGGTGTCTCCAGATGAGATTAGCATCTGAATTGGTGCATGGGATGAAGAGGACTGTGGTCCAGGGTGCTGGCACGTGTCTTTAGGTTCTGATGGAACAAAACGGTACAGAAAGGGCACATTTGCTTTGCTTGAGCTGAGGCATCATCCATCTTCTCCTGCTCTGAGACATGGGAACTCCTGGTTCTTGAGCCTTCCGACTCATTCTAGGACTTACACCCTTGACCCTAATTTTTGAGCCTAAAATCCAAGGCTGGAATTTACACCATTAGCTCCCTTTGTTCTCTGGCCTTTCGAACTTGGACTGAAGTATACTACTGGCTTCTCAACCTGACAGATGGCAGATTAGAGGACTTTCTGGCTTCTGTAATTGTGTAAGCCAGTTCCTCTAAGTCTGCATATATATATATTTCATGTACATATGTATTTATCCCATGTATATGTATATGTATTTATCCTATGGTTATATGTAGTATATATCATATATACTATAATATGACATATAATATATCTAATATTATGGTATAATATATACTGTATATAATATGTACAATACATGCTTTCGGCTGTTTCTTTGGAGAACTCTAACCATACAACCCCCAATAATTACATTTTTCTTTTCCTCAAATGCCTTGCATATCTTTGCCCTTCCTTTAATCATCACTTCAGACAAGAGTGAGTAAACTTGTAATAGTTGTGCTAATATACTCATGTTCTAACCTTCCTGAGAATGCACCCTGGTACTCTGTGATGATGCCTACCAATGCATGTCAGCAGTGACTCTGTGCCTGACACTGGGCTTAGTGCTTTCCGTGCATCCTCACATTCAAATTGTTTGAATAGTCCTAGGAGAGAATGGCTGTGTTCTCCCTATGTAACAGAGAGGGCAGGTTCAGCAATGTGCAGTAGCTTGCTTCAAATCACGTCCTGAAATCAGTGGGGTGGCTGGGATTTGAATCTGATTGTGGGCTCCTATAGAGACTGACAGTTCTTTTTTATTTTAAAAGGTGGGATATGCTCCTTATGTCTTAATTTTTACTGTTTTTAATATTGGAAGCTGAGAACATCTCACTGTTGAGCCGAAGTGGGAATGGTGGTTTCCTACCTGTGCGACTCCTGCTTTCAAGGTTACAGAAGCAGGGAGCTGGCATGAAGCAGAAAAGATGATGAGTAGGCTTAATGATAAGAAATTGTAATGAGATTTCAAATGAGCAAATATACCCATTTTGGATTCATTTAATTTTCCCCCATGCAGCATAATAGCATTGCAGTAAAAACTTGCTAACATAGATGAATTGTGGGCGACACCTGCCTGAATTAACCAAGCTGAATCACTGAATAATTTTATACAAATTAAGTTTTTATTTTCTTGATAGATATAATTAGCCTATCAATTAGGAACTGAGAAAACTAAGCTGAGTTACTGGAATAGTTTATTTTACATTAGTACTCTGTCTTCAGTCTTATTTATACTATGGACTTTTGAAATACTTTAATACTTTCTACATAGAGATCAGTTCTTTGAAACAGGCTTTCATGTACAATGCCACATTTAATCCTCACAAGAGCCCATCATTTCCCAGAAACTAGTTCATCTGATAGTGCCTCTGATGGGAAGGGCGAACCGTAAGATGATTTCTTCAGGACAACGTGGCCCGCTAGTCAGAACCTGGTTTAGAAACTGGTTCAGAACCTGTTCCATTTGAGGCATTTTATTACCGCTACACAAATCTATGCTGTTCAGACAGTCCTTTCTGCATCATCCATGTCTGTGTAGCAGTATCTGAATTAGTGTTTTCCCACCCTCCTCTTGTCCACACTCCCCTCCTTTCCCGTTCTTCCCTCTTTCCCTCCCTCCCCTTCCATCCATCAATCCAGACTTAGATTTCTGACATATCCAGAGAACATGTTTGTTTTAAACAGATTTTCTGCATTTTCTTTCTCTGGTGGTTATTTAAATTTTTTAACTTTTTTGGTCACAATTCCAATTTATACTCCTTGGAACGAGTCTTTTCATAATGTGGTAAATTATTGATTGCATTTTGTTTTCTAATGTTTTGTGATTTGGAATATTTATCAATGATCAATTTGAAATAGTTCATTTAGTTGACTATTGCTGTGTTTTAACTTAGGAATAAAGTAGATCCCTTTTCTGTTCTCTGAATTCTATTTGTAATTCAAAATTCTGCAGCTTTTAGATAATAGAACTGGCATCAGCTGTCTTGAACAAACATAATTTATTATGAGGAAATTAGGTGCCTCATTACTAAAGGACAAGAATGGGGTGAGTTTCAGGATCAGTGAGGGTCGGGAACTTGACTCTGCTTTCTTTGCCTTCTCTGCTTCAATCCTACCCGTTCTTTTCTCCCATGCCCACCCACTCTTCCTGTCCTCTGCTGCTTCCCCCTTTCCTCTTTCTTCTTCAGGCCTTTCTTCTTACCTCTTTTTCCTCTCTTCCTCTCCCTGCTCTTGCTCTCCTTTCTCCCTCTCCCCCTTTGTCTTCCCTCTCCTTTTCTCCCAAACCTCCTCCTCCTTTCTTATCCCCCACCCCTCGTTTTCCTGTATTTTGTCTCAAGGAATCACATTCAGCGGTGGTTAAGATTGATCAGTGGCTTTGACTGGTTAAAGCTTAATTGTTTTATTATAGGATTCCTCGTCAACTTTATACCTAATGGTTTCGTCATTCGTTCATGACCATTATCTTACTCTAATAGTTGCAAAATGAAGATTTCCTAATTATATTCTTCCTCCTCCATATATTATCTAGAATTGTTTTATATAGAAGAACTTTTTATCTGCTAGAGCTATTTGGTTACCTTGAAATACAGTTCATAGCGGGAAGGTAGGATAATGCTCTTCCTTATGTATCAGTTTTCAGCACGTTAGGTTGGGTCCTCTGTATGCATTGTACTTTTAAAAATCTCTCCAGGTCATTCTTATACAGAGAAGCACCAAACTAGAGCTTGAATACACCTCAAACTTAAAAGGTTTTATTACTTATTATAAAAGGGATTTTATAAGACAGCTATTGTTTTTACACATGATATATTGCTTTGCTGAGCTTTATCACAGTACATGGATTTCATTCAAAGCAATTTATGTAGGAGTGTTCTGGGAGGTGCTTGCTTATTTTTGTTAAATTATAAGCTGAAAGTAAATGGACCATAGATGAAACACTCTAAAGGCAACCTGAAAATGATAGCACGCTAGCTAACATTTATTCAGGGCTTATTCTGTGCCCAGTTTTGCACTTAGGCCTATACAAAATTAGCTCCTGTGACTCTCATAACACCCAGTGAAGGAGATAATCCAATTCTTCACGCAATGAGGAGGGAGTCGGAAGCTGAAATTTACCCACTTGTCCAAGGTTGTGGGATCAGCAAAGGGGTGCAGACAGTTGGGAGACCCAGAGCCTGTGTAGTGGATTCTATTCTCTGCTCCTGTCAGAGTAGGTCACTTCATGTGTTTAATCGTAACCTTGGTGCGGAGTTTTCCTGCTTCCACTCTGAGGCAAAGAAGTGGAAAGACTGTGTTTTAATCTGCAGATCCTGTCATAGGAAAATGAACATGTGTACAGTTGTATATAATAATTAGAATTTTGATTAGACCATTGTAACTAGTGTTTCCCAAATAGTTAAAGTGTGGTTGCTTCACCTTTATGGTATCATTCAGTCATAAAATCTGCAGGTTAGTTGTAATTAGCTCTTTTTTTAATGTCTGAGGAAATAGGATTAAGGAAGTCAAGTGCTCCATGTCACACAGCGAACTCTGAGCCAAAGCTCTTGTGGTTGCAGTCTTTATTCTTGCCCACATTGTGCTGACTAGGAAGAGGAAGAGTTAATAGCAATGAAGAGTGGTTCAGAGATCAGCATACAACCTTCTCCTGAAGGCATATAAGGTTGTTTCTCAACACGCACAGGAGACCTACATAGCAGTGAACAACAGGAATCAGAGAGAGTATGCTCCAATTAATTTTCTCCGCGACAGAACTTGGTCATTTCTCTGTAGTCTGTTTTCTTTTCTTTTCTTTTTCTTTTTTTTTAGTTACTCCCTAGTGTTAATCAGTGAAGGAATAAGGCCTGGACTAATCATGATGAGCTCAGAATTTTGCTGTGATTTTTTTAGTAGGTGTTGGAAATGCGCACTCAATATTGTATCTTGTTTTTGTGTGGTGTGCCTCCTGATAGACGTAGAAATTTGAACTTAAGTAAGTAAGCTTGTATTATTTTCTCCTGATGAAAACTTAGGTTTTATAGGTACATAATGTTACCTTTTCTAAAGTTTTTAATATCTAAAAGCCCATTAAAAACATACACGGAATTCCTTTAACACTCTTTGGTAATGGAGACACAATCAGTAACCTGCAAAAAAATTAACTCAGGAAAAGAAAAAAGTGACCTGAAGGTTACACCAAGCTCATTTGTTAAGTGAAAAGAAGGGAGACCTCAGATGGATAGCCTTGTTTGTTTAAGAGGTGGGACCTTTTATGTGGGAGTTGGGAAACCCAGAGGAAGTGAAAGGAGACCAACACAAACAACCCTCCCCCCTTGGAAATGAAAGCAGAGATTGACAGGGCCCTGGAACTAGTAACGAGCGCTCTGAACTGGTAGAATGGTGGTGCGGATTTTGAGCCTTCAAGCTGCCACATGCCTGTCCCCCATAGTCCTGGGATGACTAGGATATCCCCTTGAGGGCAAAGACTGAGCACTTTCATCTTGTATGTGAGGAATTAGCATGGGGCTGGACAATTTTGTAGGCTCTTTTAAGTGTGCATAGGAAAAGCATATTTTAATTTTATTATGGGTTTGGTAAAAATTCTATTGAAAAGCATTTTGTAAAGTGGATAACGAGCTTTTAATTTAGGTCTGTGGTTCTCAGACTTTGAGCTAAATCTGTTTACAATTTTTAAAAATTATTGAGGACGCTAAAGAACTTTTGTGTATGTGGATTCTGTCTATTGATATTTACCATATAATAAATTAAAATTGAAAAGTTAAAAAAACCCCAACAATTTAAAAATCCATTACATGTTAACATGAAACATGTTTTTTGTGGGGGGGAACACCTACATTTTGAAAAAAATTAGGAAAACTGGCATTTCTTTACATATTTTACAATT
Organism: Desmodus rotundus; assembly: GCF_022682495.2. NCBI lineage: Eukaryota > Metazoa > Chordata > Mammalia > Chiroptera > Phyllostomidae > Desmodus > Desmodus rotundus. The sequence continues at coordinate 76,123,402 of NC_071397.1, read as the reverse complement.
CTCTTTAATTTGTAGTTTTATAGATGAGAGCAAGTGTTTGTTTTTTTACATCTGCTTCTGCATCCAATCTCTTGTATTAGGTTTCTGGTGGAATATATGAAAGAAAAGGGAGGTGAATTTACACATTCTACATAATTGTAGCTATTCTCCTTTGACACAATAAAACCTTATAGATTGTAGTTTCTTAAAAGTTTCAATGAGGAATCAGAAACTTTTCAATTAACATTTTCTCCTTTGTTGCATTAAAATACATTGGTATTTTTTTGTATCTTGTATAGATGTTTTTACCTGAACACGATTTTGTAACATCATGCCTTGGTCAATTAGAAAATAACAGTTTCACTAAGTTATGCAGATCTCCAAATGTTGACACACTTCATTATATAATATCAAACACATTTGTTAACATCAGAAAATGTTTTAAGTGTTCTGTAGCTGTCAAGCTCAGGATGATGGATAAAACTTTCAAGATCCTAATTCTCGCTTAAAAGTTCAACTTCTATCATTGGTAACAGCTACTGTCAGTTATTTTTCTTGAATTGACAGTCTCACTTCTTCCTTTTCCGAAAATGTCAGTCATACCCAATTCTGAATAGTTTGTCTTCAGCCATTCAGTCAAGTAAAAAATAGTGTTTCACGGAGAGTGGCTAGTTCCTCTCATATCTCAGTCTCTTAAGTGCTTTTCCTTGAGACCAAATTCCATCATGTTTTGATATGCAGCAGAAATGCATTATGCATAATTTCTCCTTTATCACACAGGATAATAAAATGGCATGTACTCAAAGATTGTGATTTTTGAAATTAACTAATTTTACGGGTGTATCAAAGGCATTCTTAAGTGAAACTGCATTTTGTTTACTGTCATTGCATGTCAGTGAAGAGTAAAATGACTACTAGCAAAATTCGGTGCCCCGGCGTTCCTTCGTGCTAATGTCACCGTCAGCTTGATTCAGCATTGCTTTGTCTCCACCAGTGAAAACACAGTAGTATCTTAGCATCATTATGAAAATACTTTCTACCCTGCAGTTCCTAGAAGGGTCTCAGAAACTCACATTTTGAATGCCATTGGTTTAGCCGAGTGGTTATTAGATACATGTAAAACAGTTGCTCGTATATGTAAAGAAGTAATATCTTGGCATTTATTTATCACAGTATAATTTCTTCCATGCATTAGAATAAATGGTTTTGTGTAATTGGTTCATTAACAGCTTGAAAAAATTAAATTGTTATTACAGAGAAGTAGATAATTTGTTTTTAATTTTCAAATAAATTAAGTACAACATTGCCTCACAGTGAATTTCTTAATAGCAATCTCACTCATCATTATAACTATGTATGTATCTTTAGAAGCGGATACGGTTTGAGCAGGTGACACGCTTTGCCACTGTCAAAATATTCCATCGTTTCTCTGTCTGTAGGGTTTGAGGCTTGATTTTTATGCTCCTTCAGTTCCATCTCACACAGGGAGTATATGGGCAAAATAACCGAAGGGTGAATGTGTTGGACTCTTTGTTTACTGAATTCACATAGGTCTATTATACATACAACTGTTAAATATTTATTCCTAATATTGGTTAATGGTCAATTAATAAAAAATTGTGCCTTGGGGGGAACAGAGATCAGAGTATGTCTTTTTAGAATTTTCTGGCTTACTTTTTTTCTTTCAGGTTTCCTTTGGTGGGGATGGGTTTGGAGTGGGGAGAAGCGACCGTTAAGGCCTAGACCCATGCGAGAAGTGTCCTGACAATAATAATGCCTATAGTGCATTTTCTTTACAAGTTCTACAGTCGCATTAAGAACTTAAAACAGTTCTATAAATATCCACACCAGGAGTGAGCAAAATAGTAAATTCTAATGAAATTATAAAATACAGGCATTAGTCTATGTTTTGAATAATGCAAAGTTATGTAGACGAAGGAATAGATTGTTAAAGGGTTTTAAAGGAGCATGTTTTCAAGTATGTTTAGCACGAGATTTTTGTGAAGTCCCTTCTTCCTTCACATGCATGTTTTGTTTAAAAATTACTTGACTACAAAGATTTAAACCTGTTTTGTAAAACTGGGATGGCATAAGAACAAACATGAGAAATTGATGTGATCTTTGCTACTTTGACAAGCCAACATATTCTGTTAGGGGGGCACTTCTAAATGTTATGCTTAGTTTATATATATAAACAAACAAAAGTAAACATAAATATGAATATAAATATAAATATAATTTGTTCTAAGTTAATTAAAGTTTAAGTTGTAAATGATATTAGTAATTTCTTGCTCTTGCCACATGCTCCAAATATATACAGTGAAAAACGTTTGACTCTGATGGCAAAGAGCTAGCAAGTATCGTAAAGACACGTGCACATAAATAATTTGTTTCCAATAATCAGTTGGTGCCTCACATATGCCATGCTCTGTGCTCGGTGCTAAATATAAAACAGCAGTAAGATAAGTTTTTATAGTTTGACAGAGGGAGACACTGCAGAATGTAAGTGGGGGAAAAGGGTTCTGAGGTCTACAGTAGCGATATATACAGAGGACTCGGTTAAAGCTTAATTTAATGGCGAAGGGAGTATGTGAATTGAAAAAGACCAGACGAGCATTTGTAGAACTTGTGAACCCCAGGAATTACAGGCACTCAGATGAGTTAATAATTTTAAGTAGCGATCATTTATTGATTCTCTAGAACTCTAGAAACAAGGTTATAAGGAATAAATAGTTCTTCCTCTAGCCCACAAAACATTGAGGAAACATCTATAGCATCTATTACGTGGCAGGCCCGGGCCCCGGCGATGCTGGCGTGCACGACATGGTTCTTACCGTAAACTGGGCCACCATTGAGTGAGAGAGACACATACTTACAGTACGAATGTTTGAAGTGCCCCAAAGGTGACACACAGTGGCTGGCCAGATCAACAAGACATTTGTGTTTGTCACAATATAAAGAAGAATGTTTACTAAATCATGGAATATTTTCCTATGTGCTTGGTACCAATATTTCTAAATAAAAAAGGAGGCCTTTGGTTTTGTGTTGCACAGACTTATGATTAAGGAGCACAGTTTTGATTCCACACACTGGAAAAGGGCCAAGGTTTCCCACTGCCTTCATACACTCGTGGAGGTTAAGCCTGGTTCAAATCCCTGGTCTCAGTACTAATTAGTTATTAGGTTCTTGAATCAGTTATGTAACTGCTCTAAACTGTACTTTTTTCAACTGTAAATGAGAGATAAACTCCTGGGGTTTGGGTGACCTTTTAATGAAATAATCTATGTAAAGTGCTTAGCATGGTGCCTGGCACATGGCAGATGCTTGATTTATAAGCTAGTTGCTATTATTTTATCTTAAACAGCATCAATAAACCACATAGCAGTTAGTCTTCAAAATAACTCCAAAATAGAATTTTTTCTTATTTCACGGCTCAGGTGGAAATACTTTTTCCTTGGCCCTGTACTACAAAGAGAAGCGTGCCAGCTCAGACCAGTCCTGGTATTGACGTCATAGAGAGTAATGTTCTCCAACACTTTCCTATTAAAAGTGGGATGTGGGATAATTAATATTTTCTAAACCCTTGCTGTATACAATGCATTGGGCTGAGTATTTTAGAGATGAGACTTGAAATTATCTTTGTCCCTAAAACACTTACACTTTATCATGGTAAGATAAATATTTAAATAACTGTGCATATAGGGAAAAAAAAGGATCAAGTATTACTTAACTTCGTCTTGTTTAAGCTTTAGATTTTCCAAGGGGCAAAAATCATAAGCTTGCCGTTTTTAGAAAAGGCCTTTGTTAAAAAAAGATGTTTTGAGCATTTTCCCCTACTGTTTTTCTTAGTTTTATTTGCAAGCTGGAGCAGGTATTAAAGATGAAGTGTTCTGGTGGGAGCGGTAGCCCAGAGTGCTTGAAGCATTGCTAATTTCCAACCTTGTAATTTAGTTAAATTGAAACATAACTGCATTTAGATGAATGGGCCGCTCGTTTTCCTTCCCAAAGCAAACATGCCAACCTTTCATTACTTGTCTGTGCTATGGCTTCTGTGCTATTCAGATCTGCTCATTTACGCGTAATCAACATGTTACGGTGGTGCAGATTTTTTATTTTGAAAAAAGAATTAAAAAAAAATTAGGGATGCATGATGCATCCATCATTTCACCATTTGAAGTGGGATTGAGGGAGCGATTCCAGGTAACTTGGTGTTCCTGTGGACGGCGGTTTGCACTTGGCGCATGCTTTTACAAACCTGGGACTAAGTGACACAGTAGGTCTGATTACAAATACAGTTTATCTTCATTTGGAATCCATGGCTTCTATTAAATTTAATTACTTTCCCCGTGGCTTCTATTAAATTTAATTAATTTCCCCTGCAGCTGGCATAGTGGAGGTGCTGCTGCTAAATGAAGGTGATTGCTAATTGAGGGAGCTTTCTGAAAGAGGTTTTACCCTTTCTCTTGTTTATCTGGAAATCACTTATCCCGCTAGACATCTCAACATTAGTGAGAAATTGCAGGTTGCAAAGTCATACTTGAGGTCATCAACATTACTTAGGGAATCTGCAGTGTTTTTTGTTTGGTTTGGTCTGATCTTTCAGTTAGCATGTATTTTTGGTGAGCTGCCAGCCTAGGATTCTCAGGGAAGAAAACTAGCCCAGTCTTTACCTAGTCAAGATGGGACTTGGTAGGCCTGTCTACACATGGAGGTTTTGGCAACTGTACCAAGGTTAATTGCTGCTCAGGTTTAAAAACACAGAGGAAGGGAGGTTAAGAATTGAGCATTGTGAGCAATGTATTATCCATTCATGAAGTATTATTCGGGGGATTCTCAAATTAGAATTAACCATCTTATGGTTAATATGGTTTTTCTTACTGAGGCCATACAACCATAGTAAACATCAATACACATTTCTAAGGAAAAACTAGAATTTCAAAGCACGTAAAAAATCAGGTTATACAAATGATATATACCTGCTGCCATCGCTACCTGTTTGTACAAATCGGTCATATGTTTGAACGAAAAGATGTGCACTGTAAATATACGTGCCTTCTTTCTGTGCATTTTTATCCTCATGCAGCTCTCATTTTTTGAGCATCAGTGTGTGCCAGAAATTATACGTTCATGATCATTATAGACTATTCTTCACATGTGAAGGGTTGAAGTTCAAGCCCTTCCCTTTTCTGATAACAATTACCTGCCCATTGAAATTGTTTGTGAAAATTCTGGCTTTGGAGGAAAATTCTCTTTTTCTTTGGACAATACTATTTTGGCAACAAGCTCCTTAAAAAGCTAGTTTCCTTGTTTTTCATAATCTCATTTTTTGTTTTTTTCTCCTACATTTTTGGCCACTTCCGCTTGGCTGAAACTTTAACTTTTAGTTTGCTGTCCTTGGTGCTTCCCAGTGACCCTGTTTTTTATGCTACACACTCCTTGATAGTTTAGTCTTATAGCTGGCTGCTAGTACCATCTACAAACCCATTTATTCCTGTAACTTTCTTACTTCCGTCCTGGCCTCTCTCCTAAGCGTATTAAAGAAAACTAGAGCTGAGCATTAAAGTGGTAAAAGTAGATTGTACTCGGGGACTATTGCAATAGGGGAAAAGAGGCCTCAGTATAAGAACTCTGCTAAGCTTTAAATACACCACAGATAAGTAGGGATTCATGCCAAGGAGTAGGGTGGCTGTCAGTGGATGGGAACTTCCTAAGTGGAAACATAAGGGGGAAGGGAGATTTTGGTTGAACCTAGGGGACGGTATTCCTGCTGAAGGCAGGCCAGGGTGACCAGATATCACCGGGGGAAGGATGGTGGGAGATGAGAGATTTGGCCATGCACTGAGGTTGACCAGATTTCAGGGGGAAAGGCATTCTTATTCTTGCTAAAGTGACTTAGCTGGATTTTTGCTAAAATCAGGCTGTAGAAGTCTGGTAAACTATGGGGTCTAGTTGAGAATAGAGCTTAGAGGATCTTGTCTAAAATTTAATCAATGAGATAATCTTTATAAAGCCCCAGAACATTTTTTTGTTTGTTTTAAACTCATTCCACATCTCCACTTGGTTATTTCCTAAGCATAGCAAATTGAAATAATCAAATTCCTGTATCAGTCTGTACTTTGCTCCTCCAGCCCTCCCTACGAGCCTTGACTCCATGGTTACTATCACAAACCCAGGAGTTATTCTTTTTATAAATATTTTTATTGTGTTTTTTTCCATTACTATTTAGTCCTTTTATACTCTCCTCCCCCTGCCCCCCCCCATCACCACCCTGTTGTCCATGTTTGTGAGTCCTTTCTCCTTTTCATTGAAGCCCAGGAGTCATTCTTAATGTCTTCCTCCCTCATGCCTCTTCTTCAAGCATTAATTCTACCTAGTCTATGATCAGGTCTTTCTAATACTTTGTGATGTTTAGCCCAACCTCATCATTTTAGTCTATGCTATCTAGACTACTATATTTGCTCCCTAATTTTTTCAGAGTTCCCTCAGATTCATTGTTCATTGATCATATAACTTTGAATTGTAATTCTGATCATTTTACTTGCCCCACCTTTCCTTTTGGCTCCTTCTCCTCCATTTTTCCTTCCTTTTCTCCTTCTTTATTTCTCTCCTATACTTCTCCCTTATCCCCTTCCTCCTTTCTTCTTTTCCAGTTCTCTTCCTCAAGCCTCCCTCATCTCCTTCTCACCTCTCCCTTTTCCAGGTACCTGTAAATTGGAGTGATAAAGGCTAATGTGTTTAAGTAAACTTTGGTGCTTATTAATGATTTAGACTAAGCTTATTTAAAGACAATTAAAAACAGGTAAAATTACCTGTTTTTTTTCAAAGGATGACTAGAATGTTTTCTCTGCCTCCATTTTAAAGAAATTAATCTCTTTATGCATTTTTTTCTTGGCGAAATGTAGCCTCTCTTATACATTATGTTATTATAATTTATTTGCCAGCTTTTAAAATGACAACCAACTTCTAATGTTTTGAGCTTTACAGTTCTGCTAAAATTACACATATGTGTGCTATTCACTAATGTATCAGAATTTGAATAGCTTTTACAATAAATCTTGATTTTTCTTCTCAATTAGTCATTAAGGCTCCTGGGTAGTTACTTAACTGAAACTGAATTAATGTTCTGGTTACACTAATTAGAGCCATGTAAATGCAAGAGTCAATCAATGAACGAGTTTGAGCTTTTTCATTAACCCTGTAAGTGCCTGTGACTGCCCTCATATGTTCTACTCAGGACACAGGTGGGATAGCCTCATGGAGACTGCCCTACCATTTTTTAAAAAGATTTTTATTTATTTATTTTTAGAGAGAGGGGAAGTGAGGAAGAGAGTAAGATAAACATCAATGTGTGGTTGCTTCCCACACGCCCCCGCACTGGGGGCCTGGTCTGCAACCCAGGCATGTGCCCTGACCGGGAATTGAACCAGAGACCCCGCAATTTGTGGGCCAGCACTCAGTCCACTGAGCCACACAAGCTAGGGCTGCCCTACCATTTTTGCACACTTTGAATTTGAATATATGTTTTGCCAGATATGAAGACATATTGTTATTCTTTGGAAACTCACCACTGTGTGGGAGAAATGACATAGGTAATTGGTAGGGTACAAATATCTGTGGTCAGAAACTAGTTATTGTATTTTATAGGCATTGGTGGTTCAGTTTTCTACAGAGAGGTTTATGGGCGTCCATGTAGTGTGGGTGGGAGGCCAAGGCGCTTGTTTTGAAGCTACATTTGATAGCAAGCAGATCTTTATTTACTTGGAATGGAGTTTACTTGAGGTGATATTTGGAGCCTGAGAGGAGGGGGTAGGAGGGATGTTAGACCTTATTTTCCTAACATACTTGGTCACACTAGTGTTGAATGAAAGGAAGAGAATATGGACAGTGATGAAATAATGGAAGAGAGAAGTACAAGAAGGATATAGTGCACAAGGGGATGGATGGCACACAGAACAACGAAGTTACTCTGGTGGTAGGGCTAGAAAGATTGATTTTACCTGTCAGGGTAGAGAGAATTCAGTGAGGAAAAACTCCACCTGCTTAATTTATTCATGGCTGTAGAACTGTTGCATATTGAAACTTTTACAAATGCATCTCTATGCAGAGTTGTAAGTAAATAGTGTTCTGAAGTGTTTTGAGGATATGTCCACTAGTGTTCATCTTTGCCTGTCCTATTTGATATTTATTCAAATATCAATTCAGTACCTGAGACCTGACTTTCCATGAGTCCTCGGTGGGTTTGGGTTCAGAAGTCTGAGGACCCTTGAAGGTTGGTTATGCTTGTTCTTTAGATGTGGGATTTACTGTAGCTACTGAGTGTTAGTGGTGGCTGTGATCTCGTCTGAACTGTTTTTAAGCTTTCCTTTTTCATGATTTCTCTTTGCGATGCTGGTATGAACTAGCTGTACTTTCCTAACCTTTTTAAAATTACTGTAATAGTGAATAACACCAGCTGTCCAGCTTTCATATGTATCCATCCTGTTACATGTCTGCTTAAAATGCTCACCTGCCATTACCTCTTAGGGGTCAATTTTGTGAATCTGTCTTGTTACTCCTTTTTTGGAATTGACTGTTTTATGCCTTTACCACTTCGTCTTTTTTACAGAAGATGGATCTGTCTCACTCCTAAGCTTACATAGACCAGTGCTTTTCTAAGTTGTCTAGAGAAGAATAATGCCAGTTGGTAAGGACTGGTCTTTGGGAGAGGAGCGTTGAGAGTAAACTCAGGCCTCACTGGCGTGAAAACAAATGCCCGTTGTCAATTGGCTTAATTTCTAATCCTTGGTTTTCTTATTCTTAAAAGAGCATTAGAAAACACCTAGGCCAGGCTGCCCTAGCTCTTTGTTGATTACTTCTGCCCAGTAACATATTCTCCCTGCACCGCCTGTGAAAATGACTGGATAGAAACCTCATTTAACATGGAGCTGGGAGTCTAGAAGAGAGACTGCCCAAGCAGGGCACTCACCGTATGCTACTGACCCCAACCGGAAGACGTTCGCTGCACTCTCACAGGAAGTGATCCCACTGTACTTCCTCAGCAGGAGGAAGAGAAGTTTCCTCCATAGCTCAGCCAATGAAAAGTCACTATACTTTGAATTTTGTTGCCTCCAATGGACTCTTCACAACAGCTCCTTGAAGTCCGTTAAAAGGGCATGCCTTCCATTTCTCTGGACTTGCAAGTGGTTTGCTACCATGTCCCGAATTGCAGTTTTTTGCTGTTCCTGAATAAACAAACCCATTTTGCTGGAGAAATGTCTGGCTATTTGTTTAAGGTCAACAGCCTATAGTTTTCATTTCACATTTTTATGTTTTATGAAATAGCACCGCTTATGGGCTAATTTGGGTGATTAAGTCTTCTTAAAAAACATCAAATGCTTCTCAGGTGTTTACGTGGCTACCCAAAGTTCATATTGCAGGTAGGTTACAAAAAACTATTTGCAGAAAATGAAATGCAAACTTTTTAACAGATGCAAAAATGCTCAATGACCCTTTTAATAAAGAAATGCAAATTAATATGACAGAAATGCCATTTTTTGACTTATCAGATTGGCAACTATGAAGAAGTTTGATAACACTTCTGTTAGAAAAGGTTTTGGAAGCAGTTCTCTTTCTGTTGTTTGGTGTGTAAGTTGGAGCTCATACTATAGAAAGTAATTGGCAACGTCTCTCAAATACAGATGGGTGTATGCAATCCCACCTCCTCTGATAATTTATGCAAAATATCTACGTGCAAGAGGTTCATTGCAGTATTGTCTTTAATAGCAAAAGGTTAAAAAGGAACCAAATGTCCACTAATAGGGAACTATTCAAATCAATTATAGTCCAATTCTATAGTAGAAAACCCTAGCTGTTCAACAAAATAGAAGAATGAGGCAGTCCTTATATACTGATTTGGAAGTACTTTATTGTTTTTTAAATTTTTATTGTTATTCAATTACAGTTGTATGCCTTTTCTCCCCATCCCTCCACCCCACCCCAGCTGAACCCACCTCCCTCCCCGACCTCCACCATCCCCCCCGATTTTGTCCATGTGTCCTTTATAATAGTTCTTGCAATCCCCTCTTCCCACTGTCCCCACCCCACTCCTCCCTGGCCACTGCTAGACTGTTCCCAACCTCAATGTCTCTGGTTGCATTTTGTTTGCTTTTTTCTTCTATTGATTATGTTCCAGTTAAGGGAGAGATCATATGGTATTTGTCCCTCACCGCCTGGCTTATTTCACTTAGCATAATGCTCTCCAGTTCCATCCATGCTGTTGCAAAGGGTATAAGCTCCTTCTTTCTCTCTGCTGCGTAGAATTTCATTGTGTAAATATACCATAGTTTTTGGATCCACTTGTTTGCTGATGGGCACTTAGGTTGCTGATTTGGAAGTACTTTCAGGTCGTTTTATTAAAGATAAGAAAGCTGCTGACTACATGTACAGTGTTATAGCTTTTCTATTAAACAGCAGAGAAAATAAATTGTATTCCTTCTTGCTTGTATGCACACATACATACATAAAAAGAAATTTAGAAAGAATCTACAAGTTGCTAATAGCAGAAGTTACCTGTGGGAGGGGAAATTTTCACGTTTACATTTTTAGACTTTTGAAACATGCAAATATATCATCTTTTGAAAATTAAGTAAAAAAATAATACTTTAGTGTGAATTAATTTAATCACAATGTTTCCTTCTTAACACTTATCTAAAATCAGTTGCCCTGTGCTGGGGGAAGAGTTCTTCCTGGAAGGAGGGAGAAATTTAGCAATTTTCAGAGCATTCAGTCCTTAGGTGAGGCAGGATGCACCATCCAAATCCTACTCAGGGACATGATGGAGTCCTTAAGAAATTTGAAAATTAGGTAGTAGGAGCTTTGCAAGAAAATGGAGGTGAAAGGATGCCAAAGCTAACTGAAACTACTTTGAAATTTTGCCTACAGCCAGTAACTCCAAGCAAAACAAAAGATAAGATGGGAACATTCTTCTTCCTATACCTTCTCTTGCTTCTTGTACAAATCGGAATTTCTTTCTGATTCGGAATCAGAGTTTAAAGTAATGCTTAGAATTAACGTGTGGTTGAGGTGTATGACAGGCGAAATATATTTAATCATCATCTACTCTGGAAACCTTACGGAAATCTGTGTCTGATTGTTAACTGAGTTTTCACTTACAACAAACTAATTTCTCTAACATTTGGGAGACTAATTAGGAACAGCATGTAATCATTTGCAGGGTCATAGACCCTCTCGTTCAGTGTGGACCTTACTCCTTGATGTTTGGCCAGGTTTTTTGAGCCTCTCTTTACCCTGAAGCATAGACTTCAGAATTCTGAAATCATAGCAGGACTGATGAAAGTGATGTGTTAAAGGAGATTGAATTATCATGAACCTGCTGTAATTCTTTCAGAGTTAAATAAGTCCTGTGAACTAAGGCTGGTTGATTCACTTATGAGTGTGACTATTATTTTTTATTTTTCTTAATTAATTATTCATTGTTTTATTAAAGCAATATATTGATTACTTGCCATGGGCCAGAATTTATGGCTCTAAGAGTTCACTGGTAAATCAGTGTCTCAAAGTTTCACCTCCATTTTTATCTGTAGTCTTATAAATAAAGATGTTATTTACTTTGTTCATTCATTCCTCCTCCTCCTCCCCCCCCCCCCCACCCCAGCAAAGCCTTAATTTCATTTTAAGATATTGGGAAGTAGAAGGAATTGGAAAAGATGCATAATTGTTCACAACTGCTGTTTCTTTCCTATTGTTCTTTCAATTCCCATTTAATAATGAACTTTATCAACATTTATTTGAATCTTGATCTACTAAGGAATTTTTCCTGTTTTTACAAGTAGTTTCTTGATTGCTACAAAGTATTTTATACACAATTCTCAATGTGTCCCTTGTATTGGAAATCTATCTTTGTGTAATGGAAAGAACACAGATTTGGAAATCTGATTGGAATACTGATTCATTACTTAATAATTATATAACCCTATTTAAGATATTTTCTTTGGTCTTCAGTTTTAGTGGGAAAGCAAATTCAACCCCAAGAGCTGACAAAAGATTGGAGGCATTTATTGTGTACCTGGCACACAGTAGGAGCTGTGTGAATGCTAGCCATTATTTGGTGATTAACTCAGAAGCTGCTGATCAGTAAGAGCTGAATGTGTTTGCGTCTTAGAGCCGTCTTTTGCTTTAGGCTTTTCTCAATCTACCTTGGCACCTGGGGCAGCTGTAGGTCACCATCCATCTGTCTTTGTAAGTTGATAATGAATTGCATCTGAGAGGAGCATCAATTCTTCAATTTGATCCCCAAATCAAAGGATGAAAGATGAAGGCCCATGAAGAGAGCTAGAAGGAAGAGAAGGAAGTTAGTTAGACAGAAGTAGAGAGATGACGCCTGACTGATTTTTCTCTTCTCCATTCCCTGCCTGTGACAAGCAGCCTGCTGGTTTCTTAAATCAAATTCTCTGTTCCCTGGCAATGATAGAGCACATTCTTCTTAGAAAAATTCCTGCTGGCAATTGCCATTTGAATGGAGAAGAAACTTACAGTAGAATAATTATGGCTTAGTGTGAATGTGTGTAAGAGTAGGCAGAGTGGAGAGCCAGGGATGGGCATCCATTTAAGAGCAGTGTGCCAAATCTTCACTTATTACTTCCCTCAGGAGCAGAAGTGGAAATGTTGTCAGTGGAGCTCACTCACAGAGAAGCCCCTTTTTTTGAAACTCCTGTGATAAGTGGTTTAATAAATCAAATTAGCCCTAATATACATACTCCCTTGAACATTGTGCCTCTAGGAATAAGTGACACCTTCTGGCCAGTGATGGTAGCTGTCTTCCAAGTTCAACTCCCTCTCCTCACTGCCCATAAGCTACATCACTGTGCTTCCCTCCCACCCCACCCCATCCCACCCAACAGGGATAGATAGCACTGCCTTACTCTTACTTTTGGGGTGTGCCTTTATTATCTCTACACTTGCCATTCATTTCATTTAAAAAAATCTCATTACATTTCTTTCTATCAAGAACTTATCTCCATTCTTTTCTCTCTTCCCACTTTTGGCCACCTAAATTTCAGGAAAACCTTTTCACAAAAGCTATATACTGTAATGGTGAAGGCTGTGGAATCGGACTGCATGCATGCTTGAATCTTCTTTTACCCAGTGATCTCGGGCAAGTTAGCTTGTACTCTGTGCCTTTGCTTCCTCTAAAGTGGGAAAACTAATACCTACTTTACATGCAGGGTTGTATTGAGGCTAAAATAAAATAGCGTGAGTTCTCAGCATATCATTTTATATGAAAAAGTTGCTCAATAATTGGTAGCATTTATTGTTTAGCTACCACTCTACCCTTTCATTTATGTGCCGTAAATAATCTCAGCTGGTGAAATTAGTGTCAGTCTGTACTCAGTGCACGGTAAAGAAAAGGTGTTTTAGAGAAAGTAGCTTTACATCAACTTCTAAAGTGAGCAAAATGTCAAAAGTTGTCCTCATATTTCATATATCTTTAAATATTCTCCTCCACAAATTTTCAGATTTGCTGTTTTTTTGAGCTCTAGCAGATGAGATATGTTTTAAAATAATTCCTTCAGTTGGATCATTGTACTATGTTAATTGCTCATATTACTACTTCATTATTTTCTGTCATTTTCCAATTTAAATACAAAATTTAAAAACTACCCCATAAAACTAGATTTAAACTACCTACAGATACTTTCCTGGCTATCCTGGGAAACTAATCATTGTTTTAAATCATGTTTTGGAAAAATGTTGGTTGAGACCCCAAAGAGCAATTTATAAATTAATTTTTTCTATACAGCCTAAGGGTATCCTTTGTCACTTTGCCTGTGAGGCTCCAAAACCTGTAAGAAGTATAATTCTTGCCTTTTATATTTTCTTTCTTGGGGGGTGGGCATGGGAAGCCAATTAGTTGGATTCTGTCCTCAAACTGCATTTAGTCACAATGCCAAAATGTTTATTTCTCGTGGGATTATTTGAGAGCTCAATTTTTATTGGAATACTTTTGGTGACTACAAAGCATGTAGCAGGTTGTTTTCATTACAGTGTCTGAGTACTGTACTGAGTAATGTACTGGCTCTTCTGAAAAATTTTTTCCAGGGTCACACAGTGGCCAAGATACTCTAATACTACAGGCTTTATGTCGTAGACTGCTGAAGGAGTTTACTCCTTCACAGACAGTCCCGATTGGTCTCCTCAACCGCTATGACTTGTCCCTTAAGAGTAGCCTGCTAATGATTGTTGGGGTCAGCACCTCTCTTTCAAGTAATAGGTAAGGAACTGCTCTAAAATTACCCACTAGCAAGATAGAAAACTATCATTTTCTTCTACTTTCATCAGCAGACCCAGCTGTTCTGTGAGACTCTTGGTCTTTGTGCAGCCTCTCCCTGGGTGCTGTAGGGAATTCAGATCTAAGCCGTTGGCTGGTTAGGTTGAGGTCATTCTACACCAAAAAGGTGGGTTTTTTTTAACATCCCATACTATTAGTAATAGATGTACAATATACCTTCACCCAAACTCTTCATTCTTAAAAGACAGACTAATTTGGGAGAAGCTAGTTACTTACATTTTTGTGGCACTCATAATATTAGACCTTGTCAGCACGGCCCTTGTCTTCGGCAAGCCAAGCTTCCCGAAGATTTTAAGCTTTGAAATTGGTCCAAACAACTGTAGAACCTATTTGGGCGAATCTTAACCATAGGCATTTTCATGATTTTTGTAATAAAGACAGTACACTGGCAAGGTTTACACGTGAGAAATATTTAGTTTCCTTTCTTGAAGTGAAATAATTCTGTGTATCTGCTTTTATTTTGGAATGGGCCAGCATAAGAGAGACTCCATTGCCTCAGAGGTTACTTTTCTCCCCCAGCTAGTTAACATTTATTGAGTTTTTAAAGTGTCAGTCTTGTTCTGCTTGCACGATCTCATTTTATATATGTATAGATATGGCGCATTCTCTGCCTGACTCATAGAGCAGGCACATAAGCTGAGATTTCCGGAGGTTTGGGTTTGCACCAGCTCATTAGCTATTGCGTGACGATGCGCTTTGCTGCCCCACCCATTGTGCATCTCTCCAAAGAAGGTGGAAGGGAAGTTCGGAAATATTTAGGTGTGCTCTAGTATGACTTGTTTTGAAACTAAGTAAAAAGGCTTATTAAAGAAAGCCCTATAGGTCTTCTTGTTTGTTGAAGAAGGCTAGGTTGTTGAGGAGAAAAAGCCACAACCCTCTAATTGCTCTCAGAGACTGTATTTTTTAGGATGTCCACCTGCCTCCTCAGAGAGGTTGTGAATTGTCCCAGAGACAGAATAATATTGTGGCTTCAGTTTTCCTGGGGTCTTTTCTAGGCTAGTTTGTCATCCTCCGGAGGGATAATTTTACCCATGTGGTGGTTCTTAGACTGTTGTCTAAATGGATAAAAAATACGCCTGCCAGCCACAACTAGCTAAGGATGGTCCGGATCAAATATCTTCTTTAGGAAGGAGATCTCTGGTTTGGGATGCAGGGCTTCTCTTTTAAAAATCGTTTAAAAGAAAGATGCCCTGTCTTCTCTGTTACGGTTTATGAATTGTGGTCCTTTGACTTTATCTGTGAAGCTCAAGCACCTTCCTCAAGCACCAAAAGAAGGTAAAAGCTACTTAGAAATTAAAGAAAAAACTTTTAGAGGATGCTGTGGAAATTAAATAAAGAATAAGTAATGAACTATTTTAAATAATATTATAATCAGGGTAAAATAAAGTCACAAAAATCAGAAGACAGTTAAATGAAAGCACATGGATTAAGAATTTAAGTAACAAGATAAATACTAAATAAAAACTCATAGGAAAATATAAAAATAAATTTGAATAAATTGCATTGAGTTGTGAGTGTATATAACATACCTATATGGTAGAGGTAACATTGTTGAGACCAGTGATTTTCAACCAGTGCGCTGCAAGAAGTTTTCCAACATGCAGCACCTGACTGTTCGGTCAGGGACGTTGACTTTTTTTCCCTTAGATTGTCAAATAAAAAAACCAACAACATCCAATACAAGAATAACCATCCAATATGAATGAATCTTAATTATACCTATTTTTTTGTCAGATTGGCGCCATATATACGCGCGCACACACACACACACACACACACACCCATATTTGGTGTGCCGCAGAATTTTAGTAATTACTTTAGGTGTGCCATGAGATGAAAAATGTTGAAAATTGCTGGTTTAGACTGATCTCATATTTGTGACTTTGGGTCACATGACTGGACTGAGCTCTTTGTGAGACTATTAATTAGACTTTGAAAATATTAATTGATCAACCACCCAAAATAGTTTCATTCTGGGATTAATGGAAACATAGGCATATTTTTGTATGGTTCAGATGAGATCTGGTCATTTTAATGGTTTGTAATGGGTCTAAATGGTTCTACAATCTTATATAAAATATGGTAAGTTTTCAAGGCCCATTGCTACATAATAATAAGTGGACAGTTATATAATAATAACTTGCATTTGTTCAGACCTTTATCCCTGCTTTTGGTTACATTATTGCAGTTGCAAATGTACCAAAGGTACACTTTTATTTTATGTATTACAGTAGTAATTCTTCAAAGGTTTAGTTTATGTCAGCTTCAAAAACAGCTGCATTTTGTTTAGACTATTCCAGGATACTCATAATTTACCTATTTTGTAAGTGAGGAAGAGTGTTTACTTTTCAGTCTAACAAAATCCTTTGAAATAGTAGTAATGAAGGTTGTGATCTGTAGTATACTGTATCAAAAAGTAAGGAGCTATGTTTTCTTTTATAAAAAAAATTGATTTGTTTTTAGAGAGAGGGGAAGAGAGGGAGAGAAACATCGATGTGAGAGAGAAACATCTATTGTTTGCCTCCTGTATGCACCCCTGCCAGGGATGGAACCCACAGCCCAGGCATGTTCCCTGACTGGGAATGGAATCTGCTCCCTTATGAGTTGGGATACAATGCCCAACCATCTGAGCTACACCGGGCAGGGCAAGGAGCTATGTTTTCAAAAGCCTCTCTCCCTCCCTCTGTCATTCCCTTCCTCCCTCCCTTCCTCCTTTCCACTATCAGACATGAAAAAATAGCCCTGGCTAGTGTAGCTTAGTGGATTGAGCGCCAGCCTGGGAATCAAAGTGTCATGGGTTCGATTCCCAGTTAGGGCACATGCCTTGGTTGTGGGCCAGGTCCCTGGTTGGGGGCATGTGAGAGGCAACCGGTGGATGTATCTCTCACACATGGATGTAAAAAACAGTGAGGTTTTTTAATGAAAATATCAGGGTACCATGATAACTCTGCCTGGTCCTTAGGCCAAGTCTTACTCATTTGAGTATTTCTGTTGGCTTTACAAGAAAGCAGTTTTACTGTTAAGTCTCTGTGATTTAGAAGGAAATCTCACGGTCCTGGCTGAGTAGCTCGTTTGGTTAGATCATTGTCCTGATACTCCAAAGTTACAGGTTCAATTCCAGTCAGGGCACATACAAGAATCAGCCAGTGAATGCATAAAAAAGTGGTTGAAACAAATTGATATTTGTCTTTCTCTGTTTCTCTCTTTTTCAAATAAAAAATACATAAAATGAAAAAAAAAGAAAACTCATGTTAAACTTTAGTGTGTCCTATGCACCTAAATGAGGTTTTGTAAGACTGTTGCTTCATTAAAAAAGACAGAAAAACAAGCAATTAGGGCCAGCAGAATGTTAGACTCTTGGATGGTTTTACATGAATATATCTTGAGCTCTTCCAATTCATAATGAGCTTGCCCTAACTAATGACATTTCATTTCAGTTGATATACATTACTCATTATTTTAGCATTTGGTAACTTTTAAAAGCATATTTAAAAAATGATTTCATTTTAACATCATCAGCTATGACCAGTAATGGAGCTGGAAAGATTGTAGTCTGGTGTCTTAGTTATTCATTATATAAAATATTTTTTCAAATTGCTTAGCTTACTTGCAAAGATAGTTTGTATATTTTTTTCAAAATATGTTTTAGATATAAAAGACACCTGAGTTTTAAGACTGTATAGTTATTTAAAATTTATAAAGAACTTCTCTGGAGAACATTTGCAACACAATACCAAGTCTACACATTTGTACAATAATTAAGAATGTTTTCAAAATCGCTGTGTTGATTCATAGGTGTTTTTATGTGGAAGTGTGGGGTGGGCACTGGGGAGGGAGTATACGGCATGCACTTGTTTTTTCCGGGAGACCCCTTATATCCTCACGTCTCCAGGCCTCTGCTGAGGTATGCTTGGTGCCAGTCCAGGGCCTGGCATGCACTAAGCTGCTTAATCAATATGTACTGAATTAATGTCCCCTCTTTCTGATGTGGCCTTGTCTTTTTGAAATATTCTCTTGTGTTTATTAGGTAACTAATAAATCTGTAATGAATCTATAAATCTGTTAATTATATCACAAAATTTTTATGTCACATTTATATTTCATACTATGTCTTCTTCCTGTAGAGGACATACTTCACTTATGTAGGAAGCAGTACAGACATTACTGCTTTCCAATATTTTGACATTGTGTCTTCAGACTGTCAGTGAAGGCAAGGAGTGTGCTGCTTGAGAAGAGTGGCTCTCCAGCCGTGATGTAACTGCATAGTGTTTCTTGGGTGCCTTAACGGGAGGCTGGAAGGATAGGATGGATGGTGGCTAAGGGTTTGGGCTCTGGAGTCAGACTACCTCAGTTAAAATCCTGGAACTAGCATTACTATCTGTGTGAACTTGGATGAATTATGTAACACCTCCTCAGGTTTTCTTTTGTGGAGATGATTATAGTAATGATTTCTTCACTGAGCTGCTGTGAGCGTTTAATAAGGTAAAGGGTGTAAAAGCACATAGCATTCTCTGGCACAAGGGAAGTGACAATAAGTGTTAGTTGTCATTGCTGTTATTAATAGAATCAGAGTCTAGCTTTGTACCTTTACCATGAGCCTGTTCAGTAGTGGTGCACATTAGAACCCATCACGGGGAACCACAGGGTCCGGCAGAAGTAAGGCCTGCGTGAGTGTGGTTGGTAGGGTAATAATGTGGGCGTAATAATTTATGGTTTTAATTTGAACATTTCACCTAAAATGTCATATGGTGTGCTTGAGTGTGATATTGTTATAGAATTTCATGTGTATGATTTTGTAATAAAAAGTAGTGTTATTTGTGCCAGACCCGGAATATTAGGGATGGCCATAATCTTTCCAGTTACTGGCATTTTCTGTTTTGAAAGGAGATCTTGGGCCTCACAAGCTGCAGTACTGGCTAGGGGAGGGCTCCGTGGGGAAAGTTGAGTTTGATGAATACCAGCAAAAGTCAAAGCTCTGAAGTCTTCAGAGTGTTATCAGTTTATTAAAACAAAAAGAGAGAGCAAAATATTTCCTTGACAGTTATAATCAAATAGGACCATTGTGTTTTCAGTTTTAGGCAAACCAAGACAAATGACTGTATAGGGTTATCTTATGCAAGAACAAACCTCTTCTGTTTTCACTTCCTCCCACAAACATGGGCTTTTAGTTTATGTTTTTTGTTACATATGACAACATAAAGTGACAGAATGTTCAGTAAAACTTTAAAACTACACTCTTTTCTTTTGAAAATGTTAGACTTTGTTCCTATATGATTTTAAAGATGTGGTGGGTGTTAAAAATGCTGAATTTTTCATTCCTTTTTCACAAAGCAGAGGGCACTTGAAGGAGCATGCTGTGTGATAGGGGTCGTAGGGAGTTATAAGAAGTTATAAGGATTATTCCACATTTGAATTTTTCACTTAAGAAATAATTAAAACCCACTGTTGGGTGCTGAGGAGAATAAAAAGACAAATAAGGCCCAAATGCTGCTTTCAAAGGGATTATAGGAATTGAATAAAATACTCGAAAAATAGCTTTAGTAGAACGTAGAAGGTGGTAGATACTGAAAGGAAAGCAAATTCACTATGCCCTGTAAGGTATTATTTCCAGCTCCCAGGGAGAGCTTTAAATATGAACTGGTGTTTGAACTGGCCTTGAACTGATAAGTACCAATAAATACCAGTACACATGGGAAGCCATGAGGGGGAAATGCATCTCTGACAAAGAGTCTAGAATGTGTAAGGACTTCAGAAAGAAATCAGAGGAGTAATTATGAGAAGCTGTAAGTCATAGTGTATTTTGCCAAGAATACTCATCTCAAGAGATAACATACACAAAGAGATTTCTATGGTGAAATTGGTTCAGGAAACCTTGGATGCCATGTACACCTCCTAGAAATCTTCAAACCCTACAGACTCTGAGAAGTCTTCTATTAAAAATGGACAGAGTAGTGTAGTTAATCACGAAACCCTCTTTTTTAGTAAAATGCGCAGAAATGCGGTGGCACAGTTCCTCACAGATGCTTATTGGGAAATGTCGACCTGCAAATGTAGGTTGAGTTAGGGTGATGGAAGGTCTGAGTATCGAAGTGAAGCTTTCTTGTGACCCGGTTCACCCTTTAGGAGAGTTCATTTGGAGACTGCGCAGAGATGGGTTGGATTGGAGACTGCCAACAGATTTATGGAGGGGCACCCAGTAATAAATCCTTTTCAGCAGCCTGAGTTGGAGGTCATGGAGGTCATGGACTTGAGGTGGTTGTGGCAGTAATAGGAGGAGCTGTTTGCAAGAAAAGAATCTTGTAAAAGTAAAGCTGTCAGTTCTCTGATGTTGGGTGGTTGGGGTGATTTTGAGATAGACTAGAGACCTTTGGGGGGTGTTTTAAGCCCCCTGTCCCCTCCCACCACATATACACACATGTTAACCTCTCTGAAATCAGTAAGCATTTTAGCATTTAGTCATTTAATTGCTGGCGCCCTTCATTCTTAGTGGTACATAAACTCAGATTTTTAAAAATCTCATGTTGTCACGGATCCTTGTATGTAAAGAAATAATGCAGTCAAAGAGTAATTTGGGGCTCAGCAGGTTCTAACAGTCTGATGTTCTCTACTTTTTGGAAGAGGAGGTACTGGAAGAGTATCCTCCATTCCTCTGGGCCAGAGGAAATGTGGATTTGATTCAGAGGAAGAGAGTGACTGAGCATCAGAATCAGGATTTCCTCATGAGTTTTGCTGTGGGCTTTTTTGAGCTATCTATAAAAGGAAGGAAATCCTTCTGCACTTCCACAAGCCTCACCGACTTATTTACTTACTAATTCCTGTTTTATCCAGCTACTATGAATAGTGTGATTTTATGTAAAATGCTGCTTTTCTGAGAGATGTGGACCTTACTCCTTGATCTTCTAGGTATTAACTGGACAAGGTAAGCAGGCCGAAACTCCCTGCCTCAAAGGATTTTTCAGTTGTTGACATTCTTTCTTTCCACTAGATCTTTACTCTCTAGCTGAAAAAATAAAATATTTTGTACCACAGTTTATTTGTTATATTTCTAAGAGTAATTTAATGTTACTTCTAAAATATTCAAATTAAGATTTGTGTTCATACTGTACAGTCAATTCTTATAGTCTTAAAAATCCCAACAAATATTTATTGAAGACCGAACACCAATCCTCCAAAACAGAAATATTGATCCAGCAAATTATGAAAGAGCATAAGGTTTATTTAATACATAATTTTTAAATTGTTCTGCAATATATTGCTTGAGTCTATATACATGCCTTCATACATGTTTATCATGAAACACATGATCATATTTTTTTCTTCTTATTTTTCTGCCCTGGCCACTTTCATGGGGAAAAAAAACCCCATAAAATGTCCCTGGATCTGTCCATAATGGTGGCTTGATAGAGTTTTAGTCTCTTTATAAAAAATATCAAGCTTTTCTTCTTCCTTGTTTTATTTTTAGGTTGATAATGTTCCTAGGTCATGGGAAGATCTGAAAATAGTTTTAATGCATTTTTAGTCACAGCTGTTATTATTAACCTATGGTCAGATCCTGTGTTCAAAAAGAGAAAGAAAAATAATCACAAATAATCTCCTCTTTTTAAATCAGAAAAGCTGGACTTCCCAAGCTTTTTGGCCAGACATTTAAAGTTGATCTTAGGTGCTTAGAAAAGACTACACCCAACTTTACTCATCAAAGGGTTATTAATTGCCAGAGAGAGCTGAATCTGTTTTCAGGTGCCTGTGCTAGCTAGTCTTGAGTTTGAACCACATAGATTAGGGGACAAAGAAGAGTAAATTTGAAAATTTTAAATTTGGGATTGTATGTATACACTGATTGGCCAGGTTATTATGCCAGTCATTTCAACCTCTTCTCTTTTTGTTTTTTGAATGTTTCTGAAGAGCAGAAGTGCTCAGTTTATTCTTTAAAAACATCTGTGATACTTTTTATTTTGGGTTCTTTGGGGGGAAAAAGGCATTTTCCTACTGCTGTAAAAAATGGGCCCAATAATGTGCTAGTGAAGAATATTTTGATTATAGACTGCTTGAGGGGGAGAAGGAATACAGTAGAAAGCTGTAGGGGAATTGGGTAAAGTCCAAGGACCAAGTGAGCAATAAACAACCAGTAGTGCGGAGGTCAGAAAGCAGTCTGACCTCTGGAACACGTAGAATTGGGGCGCAGAACCCCTCAGGGTGCTCTCTTCACCTGGTGTCTCTTCTCTTTGAGTGTCGGCTTCAGTTTTCTTTCTTCAAGGTACACCCTTTTCCTCCACACAACATTGCAATGATTAAGAGTTTTCAAATTTCTATATTCCGGTTTCCATCATTGGAATGAGTTCACCGAGTCCCAAATTTGAGGCAGGGAATTCTGATGTGTTGGCTTTGGTCCCACCCTGGCGCCAAGTCACTAGGGTTAGGGAACAGGGTCGGTGGGATTAACATTGCAGCTCCATGAATAAGCATGTCGGTGAGGAGCAAGGATGCAGCAGAAGCACCCAGAGATGGGTGCCGGGCAGAACCGTCCGGGGTGTTTGTAGTGCCACCGCACACACTATGCCTTGCACGTGTTACTTGATTGGAAAATTTCTGACTAAGTGAAGAATAATTGGATGTGGAAGAATTATTATAGTGGCACAGAAATAGTTAAATTCATTGGGAGAAAGTGGAGAGCAGTGTATTTTTATTTTAGAGGGATTCTAAGGTATCAAAATCATTGTATTCACATGTACGCACACACACATGAACTACATCATTAAATTCATACCCGAAATAACATTAAAAATGTGTGCGTGGGGAAAAATAATGCATCACAAAAAAATTAAATGTGGCCTTTTGTCAACACAATTAGAAAATCTACAACAGGGCTTGTAGGCAGGGGGAACTACGAGTGGAAGTACAAAGCAGCTCTGTTGGCTCCTGGTTTCTGGCTTGGGCTCAGAGGTGTGTGAGCCTTTGTATGTTGCTTAGCAATGTGTGTGTGTGTGTGTGTGTTTTGTTTGAATGGATCGGGCCTCATGAATCATGAATTGTTGCTTTACAAGAGTAAGGTGTACTTACAAGCCTGCCAAAACAGTAACCAAACCCAGACCCTTTTTATACCAGAAGGATTTTAAGAACAGAAGTTCAGCTTCTTAGATTTATTGTGGAGCTTGAAGAAATATATTATTTGATAATTCTATCATTATAATCAATGTGTAATCTCTGCTTTTTATATGCAGATATTTGTGATTCCAGCTAGAGAAGAACAATAGTACTAATTCAACTATTTAGCAATTCATTTTGAGTATATTGTGTGAGGTGGGAAACAGAGTCCTTTCCTTAAAGAGGCTGTAACTCTGGAAGCATGGATGCCTGTGGAGATAGTCCTGAATGCTTTGTAAAAAATCTTGTTCTTACTATTTATCAAGTTCTGAGTCTCTGCCAGACAAGTATTTTTGTTAGATTTGAAGAAGGAAGAAGAGGAGGGGGAGGGGGAGAAGGAGAAATGCAACCAAACCATGAACACTTTTTTTATTTCTCTACTGTTACCTTTGTCTGACATTTTTGGAAAAGAGTCTGACTGAT
This sequence comes from Desmodus rotundus, assembly GCF_022682495.2. Lineage (NCBI taxonomy): Eukaryota > Metazoa > Chordata > Mammalia > Chiroptera > Phyllostomidae > Desmodus > Desmodus rotundus. The sequence goes on along the minus strand of NC_071397.1, from coordinate 76,099,512 downwards.
ATTTTCTGCCACAAACTTCAGTGTTCTTTTAAATACTTACAGGACTGTTTCTGACTACCAGTCTGTCTCATCTGTTTTGCCTTCCTTTTTTTTTCTTTTTTAAATGCAGATTCTGAGAGGTGTGGAATGAGACCCAGGGAAGTGTATTTTTTAAAAAAATCTGCCCTAGAGGACATGCTTATTGATTTTAGACACATAGAAGGGAGGGAGAAAGGGAAAGAAACATCCATGTCAGAGAGAAACATCCATCAGTTGCCTCTTGTACTCACCCTGACTGAGGACCAAACCCACAGCTTAGGCATGTGACCTGACCAGGACTTGAACCTGCCACCTGTTTGGTTTTACAGGTTGACACCCAACCAACTGAGCCACACCAGCCAGGGCTGCTTCATCTGTTTTTACACCCCATTTTGCTCCCACCTTTCCCAACTCATTAACTGAAACATTATATTGTCCAATTTTATTCTATCTGGTAAGATATTTCCCTCTAAAACTTTGTTGCTTTATCATTTTAAGACAAAATATTTACATAGTTTTCTTTACTGGTTAATGTACTAAAAATACAGAAAACTTTTATTTGTTTAAAAAATGGTAGTAGGAAAAATAGACCTATCAGATGTGACAAATATAATTTTAAAGAATCTGAAAATGAATGATTGTATTGTATACAAACAACTAGAGACTTATGTAGGAGAAATGATGAAGTTTTGAGAGACGCAAACAAACCACTGAGGCAGAAAGGTAGGTATCTCACCTGGGCACAGAAAGTGTCTTCCAAATACCAAAATTGGATTCTGTCATTTTTGCCCAGAGTTGAAGATGATTATACTAAGAACAACTATCTAATTTCTATCATTATCTCCTACTTTTTAATTTTTTATTAAAAAACAAGCTACATAAAGCACTCCTCCCCAAACGTACCCCGTGTCTGTCGAATGTGGTTTGCACAATGCGAATATTCTCTTTCAGCTCTAGCTGGTAAAGACTTTATGGCTTAGTCATAGTGCGGCCATTTCCACGAAATCTTCCTGATCGTACAGGGCAAATGCTTGTGTTTCTCTTTTCTTCTAAGCACTTAATTTGGTTGTACTTTCTGTTGTAATTACCATGTATTGCTTTTTGTTGTTGTTGTTGTTTTGATTTTTTTGTATCCATGCCCAGGATAAGCTCTCTGAAGGCAGTCAAAAGGTCTAATTCAACATTTATTGACGTAAAATAAACAGTTGATGTATAGGTCAAAGATAGAAAATATACAATTTAGGTTTTTTACTAGGAAGACTTTAAGGCAGTATTGTGCAAATAATTCAGCCTTGGATTTACTTTAAGTCATTACCTTCAGTATGTGTAGGAAAAAAACTATTCCTAGAATTTCAAACTCATTGAGACAATATATTTGTTTCTTCCTATTTGATGACTTATTTGAGATGTCTGTTTTTCCCTAGAAACTGCATAGCTAGTGGCAGTTCCCTTTCTTCTTCTATGGAGAACAAACAGCTATATTTCAAGCAATGTGCAAGGTAGAACCTGATTTTAGCAGGTCCTCGAATAATGTCATTTAGATCAACATCGTTTCAGTAGAACACTGATGAGAAAAAAACAAGGAAAGATTTCCAGCAGGGACCACTGTCTGTGTGGAGCTGGCATGCTCTCCCCACGTCTGTGTGGGTGTTCTTCAGGTACTCAGGTTGCTCCCATAGCCAAAGACACGTGCATGGGATGGATTGGCATGGCTACCTTGTCCCAGTCTAAGTGAGAGTGTGTGTGATGGTGCCTGCGGTGAAAAGGTGTCCTGTCCAGGGGTGGTTCCCATTTTGTGCCCTGAACTGCCAGAAGAGGCTGTGGCCACCCTCGACCCTGAACTGAAATAATCTGGTTGGAAAATAACGATCTTACCTGTTATTTATTAATACTTCTTAAATATACTCATGGCTCACATTTATTGAATGTTTAATATTAGAAGTGTTTCGGGTCTTTATTTAGAAATTTGATTGATGTTTTTGTGATCACGAATATACCCTGAGAACTTAATATTTGATTATATATCAGTTTAGGATAAAATTTGTTTTGTTATAAGTACTTTTCCTTAAAGTTGCAGTCTCCAAGGACCCATCGATGGCATTAAGTGAGGATGCACTGTACATGTGAACTGAGTTTGGAAATGTAATGGCATAAACTCAAACAAAATAGATCTTATACATGGTCACTGACGTGTTATTCCTGTGTAAATAGGCTTCCGTACTAAGCAGCTATTATGAAGGATTTCATACTTACCAGTAATTAACCAACCTCCTGAGTTTCCACAAGGGGAAGGAAAAGCTTGATCTTGAGAAGGTTGTATTACAGTAGGCAGTCAGCTAGATATTAACAAAAAAGAAGAGAACAAAAGTGGCTAAACTTAAACTTAAGCATGATTAAGTCTGGAAGTTACAGCTTTAGACACCCCAGGGGACAGCCTCATTCTCTGCCAGTAGAGACTTAATCCCTGGGCAGGCAGGAAGATCAGTTTTCCAATCTCCCCAGGGAACAACCAGTCCATTCCTGAAGATTATAGGGGCAAAGGGAAGGGAGTAACCATTCCCCAATTAAAGGGGAAACTCCTTAATTCCTTTGCTGGGTGCATGTGCAGTAGAAGCCAAGATATCACAGAGGAAGGGGAGCTCCCAGCACAAACCCCCGAAGAGCTGCGAAAGAGATTGGTTAGTTTGAAAGAAAGCCTGCTGTTTCCCAAGCCCGAGGCAATATAGTCAAAGCTTAACAAAGGCCTGGGTTTTGTTCATTTTTTTCTTTTTGTGTGTGTTCTCTCTCTGTAGCAGCCACACGGGCCTGGGTGTGGGAGCCAGGGGGGCCCAAGCTGTGGGCTGGATGGGAACTGAGGCTAAGCTAGCCAGATGGGGGACAGAGAATAAGGTAGTTGCGCCCAGGTAATGGCAAAACTATTCTGGGCCCTGGTCCTCCTGACCTTGGTGAGAACAAGTGCTGGCCTGTGGCCCCAGAGGCTGGACTTCCGCAGCTGAGATGGAGCTGAGCCACCTGCCCATGAAGGAGACATTAGGCACCTGGGGGCAGTCCTTTGTTTTTGCTCGGTAAAACTTACCACAGTGGCTCATATCCTCCTATGCGTGCTGGGGTCCTGACGTGCTTTCTGAAATGTTTTTCTTGTGACTTGGTGGAAGAATCCTATTTCCACCAGCAAGAGTTGGAAGCAGGGTTTCTGGACCCCCTGGTACTTTCTCTTCTGGGGGGATAGCTTTGGAGGAACAGATGTTTTTCTCATCATTTCTGCTTAACAGCTCTTTGTTGAAAACACAAAGAGCTTGTGACCCTTCTGGTCTGGGCTCCTCCACACTGGTTGCGAGGGCTCCTGAGGCAGCAAGCTGATTTGAAATTTAAGTCTTCAACAGGTTCTCAGGTTGTTTTCCTACTGAATTCCAATTCTCTCTTTTTTCACTTTCCATTATTGGAAAGAGGCAACTACAAGCCCCATCTATTCCTTTTAGCTTCCATTTTCTTTCTTCCTTTGTCTTTAATACACAAATTGAATACACTCAGTCTTATTTTTCAAATAAAGACTCCCTGCCCCAAAATGTGTTTTGCCCTCATATGTTTTCTGAGCTTCATGTGCTAAGATCAAAAAAGAACTAATTGATCTTTATTTGGGATTATTGGATACTAGTTAATTATAGGTATCTGGAGAGTTCTCCGTAAAGTCCTGATAAGAATTTTAGAAGGGAAAGAGGGAAAAGCCTTCAGGTAATTGACTGAGTGTATTGAGTGAGTGGTGTGAATTATGGACATGAGAGTGTTTTACAGAGCTAGAGGGAATCATTAAAATAATGTGGGAGCTGGGGGCATCAAAAATAGGGGTAGGAAAAGGGAATGGGGTAGGCAAGAAGGTGGTTTGATTAAAAAGTCACAGACATTATACAACATGTAACCTTTGGCAGAGCTATGACATGGATGATTATTTCCCTGTTATTTCTTTTCACTGGTGTTCTGGTACTGAGGAGGAAACAGGCTAATTCTCAGGGACACTTTGGCCAGGCGTGGGTCCCGTGGACATTTGCTTGCATGCATGCTTTAGTGTATGCAGAAAAATGTTTCTCGAAGGACCATGAACTCCAGTTCATTTGAACCACATTTTTTCCTAAAGGAAAAATGTCATTTGGCATATTTGGAATTTTAAGGGAGGGGTTTGCAGGAACTATGACTATGTTAAGAAAACGGCAAGTAAATGGATTTTAAATGGTCATAACTTTGTAAGAAATAGAATTCATAAAAGCTGGTGTTTGCAAAAGTGTGTTTCTTTTGTGACTAGATAGGGTGGTGTCTTACAGAATATTGGAATCTGTCTTTGTGGTTTTTTAAAAAATCTTAATTAGAAAACAAACATACCTCCTTGCACTGGAACCATTTTATTTTCCCTTTCATCTGGTGGGTATGGCGGAGTGGGAGAAGAATTGCAGAGACTATCTCTGGGAATTAGATGAAAAAGAGCATGTTCTTTTTTTTTTTTTTTCTCACATCAGGTAAATAGATTTACTGTGAAATGTTGTTTGTTCCAGAGGGAGTGAAGGTGAGCTCTTAATTCATGGCAATATTATTAGGAATGAGAATATTAAGGAAGAGGAAATGAATGACAAAAATACTGCTATGACCAAAGACATTTTCTTGATATTAAGGAAATCAAGATGCACGTTTCAGTGGTATTGTCTAATTTGAAACTATTTGTTTCTTCGTGAAGTAGGAATGATTTATAATAGCAATAGATCAAGAAAGAATCTCTAATGATATGCAACAAATTACTTTTCTTGTATTAACATGATCTGTGCTCTTTCGATGACTCCCATGCTTTCCATTATAGCATTATTGTTTTGTGAATTCGCATTATTAACCATTATATTTTTTCTATGTATGAGTAGTATATAAAATTGTCTTTGGTGGTGCTGTTTAATGGCCTATCCTTGTATAAGGTTGCAGAGAGAATTGTATTATCCATAGAGCACTATGAAATTAAAGTTAAAACACTATTGTCTTCCTGTGTATGGCCTTTAGGATGGCTCATCTTGTTTGAGCATTTTACCGTCTAGGCCCTGCCCCTTACATGCACCCCGTACCTTTCATCCTGGACCATTTGTTAAACCTAACTGGTTCATATTCTGAAAGTGGGAACATTAACCTAAGAAAAAATGGAATTACTTTTTCATTGCATGCCAGGTATTATACCAAAAAAAAAGAAAGAAAACAAGAATTTTAGATATAATTTTTCTGCTTTATAGGAGATTAGATATAGTATGATTTGTCTTTACTTAGTAAATAGCTACTGAAATATGTGAACATTCTCTCATTTATTTTAAAAAGATTTTTCCCTAGTTGTAAAAGTGGAAAAAATATAACACCTTCATTTTAAGGTAAGAGAAGTATTTATCTTAAGGAAGTTAGAAAATATAAAGAAGTGCGTAATAGCACTAGCCGGAAAGAAATACCACCGGTATTTTGGCTTACCTTTTCAGTCTTTTCTGTATGCACACGCATGGATGCATGCACATGGGTGTTCTGTGTGTCCATGTATTCTCCTCTAATTTTAATTTTAAAGGAAAGTCAAGACATTGAATGTGTAAACTTTTTAATTACAAAGTAACTCATAAATGTATAGTTTTATATTATTTTCCCCAATCATTTGCAAAAAGGAAAACATTTCTATGCAGCTGTACTCACAGTTGATTTAGTTTTAAACCCTATTACCTGGAAAGTAATAGTTGAAGTGGTTTGTGAGAGTGATTTGTGAAAATAATGTTCTTTTTTCTTTCAAAACACACCCCAAATGGCGCCTTTTTCTTTACTGCAGTATGAATACAGTAGTGCCCCCCACCCCCGCCCTTATCCGTGGGGCATATGTGTCATTCCAAGAACCCCACTGGATGCCTGAGAGCTCAGATAGTACTGAACTTTATGGATACTATGCTTTTTCTATACTTACATACGTATGATACTGTTTAATTCATAATTAGGCACTGTAAGAGATTAATGACAACAGCTAATAAAATAGAACAATTATCACAATATACTGTAGTAAGAATTAGTGAATGTGGTCACTCTCTTAAAACATCCTACAGTAATTATCCCTTACTTGGAATAAATGGCTTGGTGTCATTTGTTTCAGGGGGTTCCTTGCTGAAGTATTTGTATAGGCTCAATGCTTCCTGATACAACATATTGCTGTCAACTGGACCACATTTACTGTTAGGTCACCTGCCCACACATTTTTTCATTTAAGATTTTATTTATTTATTCTTAGAGCAAGGGGAAGGGAGGGAAGAAGGGAAGTAAAAAGGGAGGGAGAGAAACATCAATGTGTGAGAGAAACATCGACCAGTTGCCTCTCACACACTCCCTGACCAGGGATGGACCCCACAATCCAGGCACGTGCCCTGACTAGTAATCAAACCAATGACCTTCTGATTTGCAGGATAATGCCCAACCACCTGAGCCACACCGGTCAGGGTGCACCCACAATTTTAATGCTCCATGGGATGGAGCAAGATGACTTGATTTTATCACGCTGCTCAGAACACTGCAATTTCAAATTTATGAATTGTTTATTTCTAAAACTTTCCATTTAATATTTTCAGACCATGGCTGATTATTCATTTCTTAAAGTAAGAAAAAAATTAATTGTGTCAATAGTCCTATGGCCTTGGGCATTAAGCACAAGTTAAGTTTTTATATGATGTCTCATTCAGCTTTTTCTCAAGAATTAAAACCCACAATTTTTAGAGAAAAGTCTCTTTTTCTTTTAATTTTTATACAGAAGCCTTTGCATTGGAGAATTCTGAAGTTGTTGGGGAGGTGGTTTGAGAGGTAAAATACAGAGAATAGCTTTGCCAGGTGAGCAAGTAAGCAGAAATTAAAGAAATTTTATCAAAGAGAAACTAAAATTACCTGATTTAGTAACCCTTACCTAATCTAGACTGTGTGCTTTTAATGATTCCCTGCCATTTCCTCATTGGGCTATATGGATGTCATCTAGACCTTAGTTACTTTACTTTCTCAGATAGATTGAAAAGTACACAAGCTTTCCAGTCAGAGATACGTATACAGGTTTCAACTTACCAATTAATGGTTGTGTGATCTTAGCCAAATCAGGGAACTATTTCTACCTCAGTTTTGTGATCTGTAAAATGAGAATCTTTTCACTGACTCCATTTCTAAATGTTAAATAAAATTAAATATACATATTAAATGAAACATTATGGAAATTAGCATTTATAAAGATTAAATTATATAAAATTAAATGAGATGTTTCTAAATATTAAATTGAAATAACCTACAGTGTCTGACCAATAAAATGTGATTTGTAAGAAACACTTAGGTAACTTTCTTTTTAAATGATTTCATCTTTTTTTGAAGTGTTTGTTTTCTCTTATTCTAAACCATATCTAGAAAAGCTTTGGATTGGCTTTATTTCATTAGATCAACTGGACAGAGCAATAAAAGAACTAATCTCCTCCAAGAAGATGAGGTTTTGAAAATAAGTGGTGGCAAAGCAATCTAACTTCTTGTCTGTTTGAATCATTTCTTAAAAATTAGATGAATGACAGACAATATTTGCTATTTTAAAAAATTCTCCCACTCTGAGGAAACGTAATCTGTGTATACTTGCAAAAAAATTAAACTGGCTGATGCTTGCGGAGGGACAATACAAACTGGGGGGTGGGTAGTAGGTCACAAAGAACTGCTGAGCTAGGACAGAGAAGCCTGGGATGGTCTTTCTCTTGTCAGCTACCGAGTTTGGGAGAGTCATTTAACCTGAGAGCATCACTAGTGTAAAAGGAAGCTACAGTACCTTTCCTACCTGGAGGTGGAAAGCTGATTCAGGTAAAATCGTGATATCTTTTTGAGTTCTGATACTTACCTACAGTAGTTGGAGAAAATGGCCTTTTTTTAAATGAGCACTTATTTTACTTAATATTACAAATGTATTTAGTATTAATAGACCTGAGCCTTAGAGTTCTGGGGGCACATCACATAAAATTTCTTTCTCTGTACAATCCCTGTGAAAGGCTGAACGAATCCAGTTTTGTTTTTGTTTCCAAGTTGTGACCCATGACATGTTGGAATCCCAACACTGTAGTTTCGGCTTCTTTTAGTGACCTATTAAATTTTATTAGTCTTTTTTTTTGTAACCAGGGTTTTTAAGGTCAATTAAATAAGACAGAAAGAGAAAAATTAAGTGGACATCATTTGGATAAAAAGGCAACAGACATGAAGCCGTTGTTTTGAAAAGTTGGCTCAATATAGGAGGGCCATTCTCATGGTGATCATTATAGTTAAGCCTCCCAATATATGTACTTACAAAGCTACTGCTTAACTAAACCTCGGTTGTGGTCTAAGGTTAACACAAAAAATGATTCTTAAAGTCCTTTCCAGTTCTGAATTCTAATGGTGGTATTACACTCGACAGGGTGTAATACACCTCTTTGGGGAGATCACATTTCTCAGAAGTGTCACATCATTCCATCTGAACTGTCAAATGATTTCAAAGCCATCATGGTGAAATACCATTGATACCACGGAGGTTCATGCCTTAAGATGGGGCTTGAAAATATCCAAGCAGCTGCAGGGAGGCCATCTGTCCTGAGACTCTGGTGGACATTCTTCTATTGGGTGGAGAATGGCTCTTAATGTGCTTGAAGACCTTTTGCAACTCTTGACATTTTCAAAATCTTCATCCTAAATAAATGCATGGTTAGAACAAGGGTAGCCCTGCATTTCCTTGAAAAAACAGGGCGGACTTCATTGAGATGAGGGACAAATGAATGTTTTTCGTACACTAGTCTGAGCAGCAGTCCTTGCACATAGATACTGGATGGATACCCTTGACCCTGTGCTTCTCTTTCTCCATGGGATGGCTTCAATCTCCGTCAGGGGTCAGGTTAGAATGCCACTGCCTTATTCTGCTTCAGGGATCTGTGGGTGGTCTTAAACTCCAGCCATTGCACTCAAATAGCTAGTAAGTAAATTAAATGCCTTCTACTACTGAGGAAATGTGTGGACTGTAGGTCTTGGAGTAAGCTGGGTTAAAAATATTGATTACACAGAGAAGCTAACTGAAAGAGACATGTATGCTTGCTCTCCCAGCGGTTTCTCACATGTAAATGGCATCTCTGAAGGGATGTCCAAATTCTTGGTGCAGGCATCTAGACAGCTGAGTCACAGCTGCTAAAATGAGGCTGTGCCTCCTTCCCCTTCTCCAAGAGAAGAAACAGGGAGAAAGAAGTGGAAGAGATCTAGTGCCAAGAGCTACTTAAAATTCACTGGCTTGTGAAGTATATGAGATTCTTGGGCCAAGAGGAAGCCGTTACTTGACTATATAGGGGTGTTTGGAGCATGAAATCTGCTTTTCCTAGGGAACTCTTGCAGTTGGTCATACTTTGTAAAAATATGTATCTTTCTCAAGCAGTCTTTCCTGGACTTGTAGGAATACCCGTGGTATCTGGCCTATGGTTTGTGGCTGCTTGTTTAGTCTGGATTTTTGACATGGTAGTATCTGGCTTTCCTGTTGTCTTTCTCCTGAAGTTTGATGCTTCTCTTCTCTTTGAAGTGCTTATTTTCATTCATTTAAAAACGTTTTAAAATACCTGCTTTGCTTGGATTTAGCTCCTGCGTGGGTGCCTTTGCTAGCAATATGACCTTGAACAACTCACTTAAACTGAGGTAAAATGCTTACCTTAGATTCTTCATCTGCAAAAATAGACATCATAACAGTACCCATCTGTTTAGGTTGTTGTGAGGGTTAAATGAATTATTTCATATGAAGTACTCAGAACAAACAGTACTTGGCACATAGTAGCCACTCAGAGTTGTTAACTGCTCTTGCTATTGCTTCTGAGGCTGCTGCTGCAATTTTAATTGCTACTATACTGGCACCTATTTCTGTTACTACTTCTGACACTGTTAGAGCTTCTACTACTACTTTTACCTTGCACCTAAAGAGTAGCATTGAAGATGAGTGAAGAGAGTTGTTAATCTGCCCCCCAAAAGTAACACTCTAGCTAATAGGAAGAGCACTAATAAATTAACAGGTATTTGATACTATCATTATACTACTGTTTTAGAAATTCTGTCGATTTAAATAACTACACATAGATATACACACAGAGGTAAACAGTCGGCATTATTTAGATATTATGAGTTTGTATGCAGAAGTCCCAATTGCATCGACAGTATCATTATTAAATTTATAGCACTAGCAAAATGGCTGAGTACTAAATTTTTAAAAGTGGGTGGCTTTCCTAGGTATCAGCAACAAGTAGTAAGGGAATATGAAGTTGGAAAGCCTAGAAAAAAATGCTCACCAAAATGTTAGCAATGATTACCTCTGGTTGGTGGGACTATATGTGATTTTTAAAATTGAACATGAAAGTAACTAATGTTTAGTTAATACGTGCTAGGTGTTATGAACAGTGTTAAATATTTTTTGTGTCTGTTGGTTTTACAGTTTGCATTCTGATCAAATATTTTCATTAATCCCCTTTGAGATCCATAAAGCCTTTCTGAGTTTTGTTTGGGAATTCTGATGCATCTAAAGATTGTGATTGCACGACTGCATACCAACTAGCACATACTGCGTTTTGCTGTTCCTTATATATGCTTGACACTGTTGATATGTAGAGAACAGGTTTGATCGTAGGATTGAAATAAAATTGCTCTCAATTCTGGACTGGAAACATAAAAAACCCCTTTCTCTGTATGAAAATACGTGTTTATATGTTCTGGTGTATAATGTATACAGTAATGTTGATTGGTTTAGATTTCCCTTTTCTCCATGACAACATTAAGATGTGAAAAATGTGTTGTATGTTTGACATTCTGGGTCCTTGGAAATATATACTTTGTATCTTAACTGTTTAAAAAGAGGAATGTGTTCATTTGGTTTTCTTTGGAGGCTCTGGTTGTTACTGCGATTATAAATTTAAGGCTGGGAAAAAAAGTTCTACCACTGGAGGCTCAGCCAAGTTAGTGTTGGGCAGGAAGTCAACTCTCCTGCCTTCAATTACATACCCTGCACTTCTCCCCTGGGATTTCTAGACCAGTGTTTTATAGGACTATAAAATTTTATTCTCTGACTCAGAATTCTCATTTCACCCTTGGAGGTGTAATTAATGCCATTGAGTCAGATTCAATTGCCTTTCACTCACTGAGCATTTGTGGTCTTACAAGAAATCATAGATATCCCTGATCAAGACTACATTTTGTAGACATGGCCACAGCCTGGCCCAGGGCCACGTGACTGGTCACTGACTTTTAATGACTGTCAATGTTTTGGTAGACATATTTTCCCCCCAAAACATCACATTATTGCCAGTATGTCCACAGCAAACGTAAATATTTTTGTCTGTTTTACAAAATGCTTTGAACACATGAAAAACACATCTTTATATGAAACATAGTCAGTGCCTTTTAAGGGTTACTAGGGGGAGGGGTGGCAGTAGACTGCAGAATCCTGTAAATGGGTGATTCTCGTCTGGTGGGGATATTTGCTTGTAGATGTGATCACAGTAGGGGGAAGGTGTCTAACCTCACACATTTGCTTTTAGATGAGGGAGCCCTTAACAGGTTGGAGTTTAAAACCTATTGAAAAAGAACCTGAGTGCCTCTTCCTTATCTAAAACCCTTTTATGTGAATACAGGCAGTTCTTAAAGAGAAACAACTTTGTACTGATTCGTGGTATCCTGAGTGGTCTGCCAGGTATACCTGAATTCTGGCTTTGTCGCTTAGATCGAGTAGGTCACAGACTCGCAACTGTTACGCCATCTAAGTCTCACCTCAGTGGTCTCTGTATCCTCACCCTCCACCCCTTTGAACCCTTCAAGCTCTTAGTCTTCAGCTTTAGCTCCCCAGTCTCTCCCCAAGTCCTTCTGTTCCTTCTCCAACGGAGGCTTTCGTTTCTCCGGGTCTCTTTCCTCCTTGCTCTAACCCAACAGCATTTCTTCCTGTTACTATCCACTCTGGAAAGTATGTTCTGGAAGAATCTTAATCGAATCCAGCCACTTGGAATATCAGCTGATTGCTTACGCTGTGCCATGATTTTCACCTCTTGGTTTCTTCAGCTCTACGTCCTCTATCCATCATCTAAGGAAGCTCTGTGTTACTGTCTAAACTGTAGATTAAATAGTAAACACAGAACTGAGAGGTAAGAAGGGGATCAGGAAGGGACTTGAAGTTGGAAGGTATTTTCCTATGTCCCCTAATAAGTTTAATAGGTTCACTGGTTGAAGGACTTCTACTCCTCTTATTCAAAATGCTATTTCCAGGAATAGATTTTGTCTTACTAAAAATCTGGTTATTAGAAAATGTAGCATTAAATAATGTCATGAATAGAAGTTACATAGTCACAGTCATGACTATGGAAATATGTTCAAACATTTCATATGGAAATATGTATACATTCTTTGACAAATAAATCAGCAACAGAAATGGTTTGACCTGTTTAGTCCTCTATTATGCTTTTGCATTCTGGTTGTACCTTCTCCTGAGGTCTGAAGTTATTGAAGTGGTGAGTGAAAAGGAGTTAGTTAAGCTGTTTTATGTTGGTAGAGTACTAGGAAGTTACACTCAAAGCCATTCTTTCAGATAATTTTGTTTTGGGCTGACTTACAATGCTGTTGGTGTCATTAAGCTTATCTTGAATGGTTTATTAAAATGTTTCTTCTTATAAGTAGTTTCCCTTTGTTTGTTTCCTCAATCTGCTGATACAGCCCCTTGGAAGAATTGGTGGCTAGGGAGGAACACCATTTCTTGTTGTTCTTATGGATCTCCTGTGACACTGTCCTTCTTCCTTCTGTGCACTTGTTCAACTTTCCTTTACTTCTCTAATGTCTTTGGATCTTTGTTATTGTCTCAACATTTTCCAAATAATTGCTAGATTCTACTTTGCCTCTTAAAATATGCATTGTCTTCCCCTTCACCAATGGATAACATTGAACATTTAGATTCCCCATGTGAATTAACTATTGTATTAAAGTACTTTACCAGTGATCATTAACCCAGAGTTTGTGATTATATTTGCAAGCAGTTTTGCTGTAAGTACCCTTCAGGCTTGAAAGATAGTCGTGTTGTCTTTTGGTGTTATTAAAAGAACCCACAATCATTCCTTTTTTATTTTTTGGGAGGGTTGGTAGCCCTAGCTTGTATTTATAGGACTCAGGACTGCACATATGTGACCATTTATGTCAGGTAGAATTGTAGAGGCGTAATTGCTGGATTAAAGGGAAAGTATATTAAAATATTAATAAATAACAACAAATTGCTCTCTAAGGAAGAAAGTGTCAATTGCCCCCTTACTGTCGCCCCGTCCATGGTCGCCGCTGGGTATTATTATTAGTCCTTTGAAATTTTGCAAGTGACACAGACAAAAATTCTACTGCCCCCCCCTTTTTTTCTTTTTTGCAATTGGCCTTTACTTGAATAGCAAGGATGACAGACTTTTCTTAACTTTATAGGGATGTTAATTAGGACAACTTGTTTTTACTAATTATTTGCTAGGTGGCCTTGTCAGCACCACATTGTAATAATGTCTTTTATTTTATCCATTTTTAGAGATTGGACAATTTCAGAATCTGAGCTATGGCTTGAGGTGAGAGGTCAGGCAGGAACACTGTCCGGCTGCCCAGCGGAGTCCGTGCTTCACGGCTCTCTTTCTGCTGCTGCTGCTTTTCATCTATTACTCAAGCCTGATTTTTCAGCGTCTCATCCCCTCATGTTTGAAATGAAGAGTTTGCAGGTGTATGAACTTAATTCTGAGGAATTGTTTGCCTTTTATCAGTAAACTAGACAGCTTGATAGATTTAAAGTTGTTCATTATGTTTTAGAGCAAGAACTGGAGGGAATATTAAATAAAGTAAGAAGGTTAAATAACTGGGATATAATGCTTCAGTCCAATCATTCAATCTGATGGGACAAGGATATTTCAAGTCTTTATATATTTTTATACCTACTCTTCTTGGGAACTATGAGCCCCTGATCTGCATGGAGTTTGTGGCAAAGTAAAGTTAACTTCTGTCTCTATTAAATTATTTTTCCAAGCTCAGACGTGCTTTCCGCATGGAAGCATTTTTCATATTCTTGAATTTCATATGAGATTCTAAGATAGGCAGAGTCAACATCCTTAAAATATTTTATCATGCAGGAATAGTTGATGTGTGCTAGGTACATTTTAGGAGTTCTGCTGGGGAGGACAGTCAGTGGTACCATGAATTTCTAACATAACTGAATTTACAATCACATAGCTTTATCTTTTTTTGGAAATGATGGGCTATTGTTGTAAGCTTATTTTCCCCTTTCTAACCCTCTAAATTATTGGTCAAGTTGCTTAAGAAATCTCATGTAAATAATAATAAAGATCTCACCTTCATATTTTCTTAACTAAAATCTTAATTTAAGGGTGATTTTTAAATATGCAAAGCACTTAGATTTAATAATCATAGGATATTGTGGAGAAGATTTTGAAATTAATTGGCACAGACTTCTTGTGTAGTATGTAGAAGTAGAGATGGGAAAATGAAGCCAAAAAACATTTTTTTTGGTTGGGAAAGAAATGAGAAAATGAAGACACAGACAGACTTGAATCTTGGTGAGGGCCTGTGTAAAACCTTCTTCACCAGTTCTCCCAATTAAGACTGTCCCTTAGGTTAGAATGCCCATTGACTCCATGTCATTTGGCTGTCAGTGTAGCAGTGTTTTTTGCTGCTTGAGAAATCTTTATTTTAATGATGATTCTACTAAATGGTAACCACATGTACTCTTCTGAGAAAGGAAATTTGAGAAGAGAATGTTACTGTGAGTCAGGATTCAGCACTGTCTTGGTTAGAAGTTGACACTGTCAAAGGCTATTGTAAATCTCACTAAAACAGTGGTTAAAGCCTAGAATGCTTCCTTTATGAGAAAAAGGGGGAAGATCCCTGGCAACAAGGTTTCTGGCATCACCTACTCTCCACGTAACGATTTTCTTGTGTTTGTGTGAGCGACTTGTTAGCTGTGGACCTGGCCAAGCTAGTGTATCGATAATGCGTAGAATGAGAACAACGGTTAATATGTCACGATAGTGTTATTTACTGATTGAAATAATGACATCCTACTTTCTTTTCCTAAATAAACTGACAGAAAGAACCATAGTTTTTTATGGTTTAAAATATATTTTAAAAACATATTCTTAAGAATATATTTTAAGAACCGTGAAAAATCTGAACGATGGCCTTTATTACATCAGGTCCAACATTTTCATAGAAAAGGGGCTTCCTACTAGTGAAAATGATAGGTACACTTTTTCACTTTAGAGATACATTTTAATTACTTAGCCTAAATTAGCTGATTATCATTTCCTTGAAGTGTATTTCAAAGTCTTACAAAAATTATTGAATTAAATTGTAGCCAAGTACAAAAATCTTAAAATGTAGCCAAGTACATTTAAGATTCTTTTGCCAATCTGATATAAAACTTTAAATTTTCAAAGTCTCAAAGCAGTCCTTTGTGCTTCCTCTAGGAGGCTGGGTTATGGAATTCCATTTTACATTCCATTTTATGGCTTCAGCATTTCACAGAACTCCCTTCATAAATGAAAAACAATCTATTACCCATCATGCCTGAGTTGAGTCAGGAGCAACTGCTGAAGTAAGTCAGAATGTGCCTGACATGGGTGAAGTAGAGCCCACCAGAAATCCCTCCATGAGAAACAAAATAAAACAAAACCAAAAAAAAAAAGAGTGTTTAAATGTGAGCCTGAGTGGTTTCCAATTTTACCAAAATGCAAATATGGCTTCAGCTGGAAATTTTATTTTTCAGTACATTTACTTTCTATTACTTTGTTCAGTGGCTTTCTCTAGATTGTGTATCTAACACTATGCAAAAAAAGATGAGATTTTACTGGAGTAGATAAAAGAATAAAAAAATAGGAAAGGAGACTTGGGTTAAATACATTAACGATCTTTGGAGAAATACCTAATTTCTTATCCTAAGATTAATGTGAGGGCTATTGCACAAGTTGGCAGAACAAAACTGCTTTTAGTTTATCATATTGTTTTCAAGCTAGAAAAGCTACTTGTTCATACATGTTTTAGGGGAGAATAGGTGAATTTTGAAGGTTGTCAACCCGGAGTGACAGGACAATGTTATGATCATACGAATTCTTAGTCTAAAGTCAACCTGTATGAACAAAATTCTTTGCTGATGTTGCTGGTTATCGGCGGGGCTTTTATAGCTCTCTCTCTTTTAACGGCGCTCTCCTATCTGTGGCATCGGACCTGAGAGGCTTTGCCATGTGATGGGATTCAAAATTTACTACATTTTATCCTCAAAGAATGCAGCACCGCCGTTTCAGTAAGTGGATGGGATGGGAATGCTCTCTGTGTTTAGTAACAGCTGGAGGCTGTGCCGTTTGGAGGGACCTGCACTGGACAAGTTTGGCCTTCTGCGAGGTCCGTTTAGTGTAGTGGTTAAGAGTAAAGAGCCCACTGTGCCTGGGTTCAGATCTTGGCTCTTGATAACTTTCTTGTTCTGTGACCCTGGGCAATTTTTATTTTTTCCTACTCTGAGATGCTTTTCATTGATAGTTCCTTTTATATTTTAACAAATCACTTTTCATCTGTGCAGTCATTTCTGTGGCTGTTTGGCATGTAATTATTCATGAAGTCCATAATGAGGGTGGATGAAGTTACATATATACTATCAGGGCTAACCAGGTGTTGCAGGCTTATTTTTGGACTTTAACGTGGCCCGAAGCCTGAAAAGTAGGTATAGAGACATGGGTTGCTCACACCTGTCTTCTAGGTCCCCTCCCACGATAGACATTTTCTTGTAGGTGCTTGAGGCCAAGGATTGCTGGCCTCTTTTTATTTTTTAATATTTACTTCCCGGTTTCATACAGCTACTTTTTATTTCAGTTCCAGAAAGAGCTCTGGACTAGTGACCTATAGTAGAGGATAATAAATGATCGCATTGTTGGTTTGTAACCTTGGGAATTCCCTGGGTGAAGTTCGAAACTGACCTCTGTACGTGGAGGGCAAGAAGAGACCCAGGTTTAAGAAGCAAGGGAATTTACCTAGGAGGCTTGTCATGGGTGGTCACAAGACGGGTGTATCTCCACCCCTTCCCGCCAGAATTGTAAAAGCTTGTACAAAGTCCTTAACAGGAAGGAGTCAACCATGAATCCCACCCAAATGGGCTCAGCACCACATTCCTTTCTGAAGGCCGAGTCAGTGGGTGGCACCTACATCCTAAGGACACCAGAGGGGGTCCTGTTGCCTGGGTCCACTTAATGGGTCAACTGGTGGTCGCGTCCTCTCAGTGACCTCGTCCAACATGAGTGAGTAAATGTAGTTGTGTGTTCCCACACACCGTATATGTAAATATTTACATTCATGGATGTATATATATGCTGGGGTGTAATGTTAGATGTATCACCCTCTGTGGTCTTAAAAGTTTGAAGCCCAGAATAGAAGACCTTGAAAGCGTCTTTAGCTCTCTTCATGTTTTCACTTTTTGACTTACCCCGCTGTCCAGCCATGTAATCTGATTTCCTTTCGAATATATTATTGTAATTCCATTTCTCTTACAGTTTCCTGGCCGTGGTCTATTGCTACTCATGTTTGTATATAGCAAAGAAAATTGAGTAATACAGAGGTGATGCCGACATCAAAGACCTTGGTGGTGAGCTTTTAACCAGACTGTGCACTATCTGTAATTTTCAGAACACACAGTGATATATGTAAGCCAGGGGTTGGCGAACTATGGACCCAGGCCAAAACCAGCCTGCCACCTGTTTCGGTAAATAAAAGTTTTATTTGAATACAGCCATATCCATTGTTACGTAGTCTCTGTGGCTGCTTTCTTGATACAAAGACACACTTACATAGTTTCAGCAGTAATGGTTTGGCCTATAAAACCTAAAATATTTTTTAACTGGCTTTCTGCAGATAAAGTTTGCTGACCTCTGATCTAAAGGAAGCTATTTTCCTAACTGAAAGCATATCTGGTGATTGTTCAGGGAAAAGTGGTTATGGTGATAAGATAACATTGCCCTTTTGGAGATTTCGTTTAGTCTTTCCAGGTGAGTTATATGGAAACCCTAAGTTTTTTGCTTATTAGGCTTTAGCTGTTTAATATGTGTATAGGATTTCATCTGTATAGCATACCGATTTCTGTCCAGAGAAAGTCCAGCCATTGTTAATATAACAAGAACAATTTGCGAGACATTGATGTAAACTGGCAGCCAAGGAGAGTGGACTGGATTGCGCATGCATGAGCAATGACAACTTCACTGTACTAGTCAGTGGGGGCAGTAGAATCCATTGAGCAAGCATGTGTACTGCGTGGTGGAAACTATTCAGATGATCCAGAAGGCCACAACTACGGGCAACTGATGATTGGCAGCTTCATCATGACAACAGGCTGGCTCATGCATCACATCTCATGCAGAGTTTTTTGGCAAAATATCAAATCCCCCAGGTGACTCAGCCCCCTACAGCCCAGATTTGGTGCCCTGTGACTCCTGGCTTTTCCCAAAACTAAAATCACCTTTGAAAGGGAAGAGATTTCAGACTGACAGTGAGATTCAGGAAAATACGAGAGTACAGCTGATGGAGATTGGGAGAACTATGTGAGGTCCCACGGTGCCTACTATGAAGGGGACTGAGGTGTCATTGTCCTATGTACAATGTTTCTTGTATCTTTTATCTTCTTCTATAAACGTCTCTATTTTTCATGTCACACGGATGGATACTTTCGGGACAGACCTCATCATACACAGAAAATCTGTAAAGAATGGGGCATGAAAAAAAGGGTGCTTTGAAAACAAACTTGTTGAGTGTTAGAGGGTTTACAAGTATTTTCACTGATCCTCCTTCCGCTATACTGCAACTATTATCATCTCGATTTCACTGGGGTTGAGGGGGGAGGATATTGAAGGTCAAAGCAGTAAAATAGCAAAGCTATGTAAGTGCTCAGTCATCACTCCACGTTGTGTTAGCTATTGCTCCACGCTGTGTCTAGAAACACTGTCTTCTACCATCCAAGTGCTGCCAGTTCCTTAAAATTCCTTAAGTCTTATTAATTGAAGTTACGAGATTTTAATCTTGTTTCTCAGTAAAGATGTAGGGAAATGGGACTTACTATCCCATTCTGGTTAATTCAGTCCCATTAAAGGAAGAGTAGTCTGTCAGTTGGAGTATAGCATTTTCTTTGAATCATAGACAATTTCAATAGAAGTCTTACAGGCTAAATAATCATGCATTATATATATTAAACATATATTCTTGGCTGGAAATGGAACTCTAGGGATGAATAGTTAGTTAATTTGTGGGTGTGTTTCAAATGAGTTCTCTCATCATTGAGTCATTTGTATCTATCAATAAATGATAGGTTTAGATTTCCACAAATGTGTTTCAAGTTCCTTTTTTTCGAATAAAGGAGCTAGGTTCAAATAATATTTTCACATACTAATTAACTACAAGCAGGGCAAAGGATTTTTTCCTAGATCTGAAATGCTTATATTTTTAAGGAATTTTTTTAAACTTTTTTTTTATTGTTCAAGTACAGTCATCTCCATTTCCCCCCCACCACTCCCACCCACCCCAGCCATCCCTACTTCCCTCCCTTGATCCTACCCCACTTTGGTTTTGTCTGTGTGTCCTTTACAGATGTTCCTGAAAACCCTTTCCTCTCCCTGCCCATTATCCCCTCCCACCTCCCCTCTGGTTACTGTCAGTTTGTTCTTAATTTCAATGTGTCTGGTTATATTTTGCTTGCTTTTTTTTTTTTAAATTAGGTTCCACTTATAGGTGAGATCATATGGTATTTGTCTTTCATTGCCTGGCTTATTTCACTTAGCATATTCTTATTCATAAATTTTCTTATTTTTCTTTGGTCGTTCCTCTTTGGTACTGAACCAGAGCAATGTATTATGACCAATGACTCATACTATGCCTTCAAAGGCATTAGTCCTTTGCATCTACTTGGGATATTTTTTCCTATTTGAATTTCAGTCCTTCAGTTGAGAAAAGGTGTCGCCTATCCTTAGAGCAGACATAAACTCTGCAAACATTGATCACAATATGGCAATTTTTATTTTATGCTTTCAGTGTTCTCAGAAGTGTAGAGTTGAAAGGGGGACTTTATATACATATAATTTCCCAGTAGATTAAAATAAAAAGGAAGGAGGTCTGCGGACAGCTCTGAACATTTTGTGAAGGTCATTTTTAAAAAATATATTGTACTAGGATCTTCCCCATTCTCCCCTCCTGAACATCTACCCACTCTTAATTTTTTGACTGAGTGTGACAGCAAGAACTGCACAGAATTATCTTTCCCAGCTCTTTGCTGTTTGTAAAGAACACACAATATTTCTTTTTAAGCTTTAAAATCATTTGGAATATACAGTTTTAAAAAGAAGGAAGCCTTAGACAGAAAATGTAGGCAAAAATAATATGTCACAGTTGTTGACCCTCATAAATGGACAAATTAATTTTTTTCCAATTATGAATTAAGCTAGGATACACACATTTTCTCACTTAAGTGACACCAACTTTGGATTAGTCTTTTCTCGGTTAAGGACACAAAGAAAGATTAGTGTATGTCACTTCAGGACACATGCGGTACTGAATTAAACTGACTTTGAAAAGGTCTGCTTTATCTATGCTAATCAGAAACTATAATATAAGTTTACTGGTATAATCCCCAAAACTCATTACAAAAAAGTCAACACATTTCACACACACAAAAAAAATGCAAAAGAACAAAAAGCAACTTATTATGAATATCTTAAATGTAATTCCATTTATAATCTGAGTTAGCATTTATTCCCAGACAGATTTGCCCTTGGCTGATGGGCACAGAGGAATTAGCATTCTGTGAAATGAGCGATCTGTGCTGTTCCCAAGTAATTTCCTCTAAGAATCCATGAACTTGTAACCATTTCTCCGACATGATTTGGAGAAATCATGTAGTCTACTGTCTGTAGTCTTATTACTAGTAGCAAAGATGACAACTGGGCATGTACATATTTCCTTAATCATTTTTCACCCCCTCTGCCTAACCAAATTTCCTCAACATCATTGCGGTGTTGTCTTCTTTTGTTCTGCCATTTTAACTCAGTGAAACTTTAAAATTCATGAGTTAAGTTTTTATTTAAGAATTATTGTGTCACTAAAATATTTCTCTAAAATACATTATAATAGTATATGTAAAGATGTCTTGAACTCAGGGACATGTATATAGAAGATTGTGTATTATAGAAGACTTTGTATGTAAGGCTTTCTAGTGGTCCTTAAACGGTGAACAGGGATTGTGTATAACAGAATTACCTCAAGATATATTATGTGGTATCTGCTGTAAGGTTGGATCAAATTCTCTCCACCCCAGTCAATTCCACTTTAAACTCTCTATGGCTGCTGAGAATTGTTATTATTAGTAGTATCACTATTATTATTATTGTTTTTAAACGTGTGGCTTGGATTGTGTCCTACCCTCGGATAAAATCCTTTAATGGCTTTCCTACAACTAGAATAAAATCTGAAATTTTATCATCTCTGAAATCTTACCTATTTAGTTTTGTTTGTGTCTTGTTGCCTACATGCTTTTCATATTCATTGCACAGACTTTTTGGAGAAAATTTCAGTTTCTCCTACACATCATGTTTCTTTAGACTTCTATGCCTTTGCTCTTGCTTTTTCTCTAATTGAAGTTTTGTTTGCATTCTGGCCTGGTGCATCCTCACTCATCGTCATAGGCCTAACTAACTCCACGAAGCCTTCTCTATTCAAGCTGGTTATATGTAACCAATTAATTTGTCATTTTTATTCTTTGTGACTTTGGCCATACTGTTGTTATTCCTCATTACACATTGTAATTAATGGACGTGTGTATGATGTATGTGTACATGTATCTATGCCCTACCACACCATCCACCCTTGTCTGTCAATGCCAGTACTCAGGACAGGAAGAATATTTTTGTTTTTTCTATTTTCTCTCATCTAGTTCAGTACATTGTACTAGTCCTTAACCTTGAAATACAAAATAGTTTACAAAAAGATTTCTAAAAACTTTTACTAAAGATTTATTGATATACTCTATATGTGGTAAATAGATATATAGTACCTCTTGGATTATAATTTTATTTATTTATGTATTTATTTTAATTTAATCTTTATTGTATTTTTTTCCACTACCATTTAATCTCCTTATACCCTCCTTACCCCAGCAATCACCACTCTGTTGTCCATGCCCATGAGTCCTTTTTCCTTTTTGCTCAATCCCTCCACCCCGTAACCTCCCTCCCCAGTAGCCGTCATCTGCTCTACATCTATGAGTCTGTCTGTTTTGCTTGTTACTTCAGTTTGTTCATTAGATTTCACATATGAGTGAAAGCATATGGTATTTGTCTTTCTATGACTGGCTTGTTTCACTTAGCATAATGTTCTCCAGGTCCATCCATACTGTCACAAAGGGTACATGTTTCTTCTTTTTTTTATAGCTGAGTAGTATTCCATTGTGTAAATGCCCCATAGTTGTTTTATCCACTCATGTACTGATGGACATTTGGGCTGCTTTCATATCTTGGCGATTGTAAATAACACTGCAATG
This sequence comes from Desmodus rotundus, assembly GCF_022682495.2. Classification (NCBI taxonomy): domain Eukaryota; kingdom Metazoa; phylum Chordata; class Mammalia; order Chiroptera; family Phyllostomidae; genus Desmodus; species Desmodus rotundus. The sequence continues at coordinate 76,076,879 of NC_071397.1, read as the reverse complement.
AACATAGGAGTGTTTATGTTCTTACGAATTAGTGTTTTGGTTCCTTCGGATATATTCCCAAAAGTGGGATTGCTGGGTCAAAAGGCAGATCCATTTTTAATTGAGATAATCTCCATACTGCTTTCTACAATGGCTGTACCAATCTGCACCCCTACCAAAAGTGCAAGAAGGTTCCCCTTCCTCTACATCCTCACCAGCACATGTTGTTTGTTGATTTATTGATGGTAGCCATTGTGGCAGGTGTGAGATGATATCTTATTGTGGTTTTAATTTGCACTTCTCTGATGACTAACACTGAGCATCTTTTCATATATCTATTAGCCATTTGTATATTCTCTTTGAAGAAGTGTCTATTCAGGTCCTTTGCCTATTTTTAAATTGGGTTGTTTGTGGTTTTGGTGTTGAATTTTGTAAGTTCTTGATAAAGTTTGGATATTAACCCCATATTAGATGTATCAGTGAATTAGGTCTTCCAACTGAATACAGCAATGCATCAAAAAGATCATACACCACGATTAGGTACAATTTGTTCTGGGAATTCAGAGTTGGTACAGCATTCAGAAAGCAATAAATGTGATTCAGCACATAAACAAAATGAAGGATAAAAACCACAGGATCATATCAATAGATGCAGAAAAAACATCTGATAAAATCCAGCACCCATTTATGATAAAAACTCTCAGCAAAATGAGATTAAAGGAACATACCTAAACATAATAAAGGCTATGTATGACAAACCCACTGCCGGCATAATACTCAACATGCAAGAACTACAAGTTTTCCCTTTAAATTTGGGAACAAGACCAGGATGTGCACTTTCACCCCTTTCATTTAACATAGTACTGGAAGTCCTAGCCACAGCAATCAGACAGGAAGAAGAAATAAAACACATCCACATTGGAAAGGAAGAAGCAAAACTGTCATTTATTTGTAGATAGCATGACACTGTACATAGAGAACCCCAAAGATTCCACCAAGAAACTACTAGAACTGATAAATGAATTCAGCAAAGTAGCAGGATACAAAATTAATATCCAGAAATCAATTGCATTTTTATATGCTAATAATGAGCTAACAGAAAGGGAAATTAGAAGACAATCCCATTCACAATTGCTACAAAAATAATAAAGTACCTAGGAATAAAGTACCTAAGCAAAGATGTAAAAGACCTGTACTTGGAAAATTATGGGACACTGAAGAAAGAAATTGAAGATACGAATAAGTGGGAACACATACTGTGTTTATGGGTAGGAAGAATTAACATATTAAAATGTCCATACTACACAAAGCAATCTATAGATTCAATGCAATTCCTATTAAGATTCCAAAGACGTATTTCACAGAACTAGAACAAATATTTCAAAAATTTACATGGAACCACAAAAGGCCCTGCATACAGGGATCCTGAGAAAGAATAACAAAGTAGGAGGAATCACGCTCCTAATATCGAACTGTAAGGCCTTATTAATCAAAACAACATGGTACTGACATAAAAATAAAAAAAAAACCCACATAGATCCATGGAACAGAATAGACAGCTCAGAAATAAACCCACACATTTATAGTCAATATTTGACAGAGGAAGCAAGCACATGCAATGGGCTAAAGACAGTTTATTCAATAAATGGCAATGGGAAAATTGAACAGGTATGTGCTGAAAAATGAAACTAGACCACTGTTTTACATCACACACAAGAATAAATTCAAAATGGATCAAAGACTTAAATGTTACACCCGAAACTATAAAAAATGTAGAAGAAAACATAGGCAGTAAAACCTCAGACATTGCTCATAGCAATATGTTATTGGATATATTTCCCCAGGCAAGGGAAACAAACAAACAAATGGGACTACATCAAACTAGAAAGTTGTGCACAGCAAAGGAAATCATCAACAAAATCTACTTTATTTTAAACTCTAAAATAAAAAAAAATCTTCAGAATGTTCTTACCACTGAAGTCAAGTTGGCCAGGAACTGTTTCAAGTGTCTTGATTGATATGACTGTGATGTGCAACATGCGTTAGGGGTTGACCACGTATTTTGTGCAGCTCCTACCTGTTATTGCTAATGAGAATCCTGGAATCTAAAATTAACAATTGCTGTGAAGGACAGCAGTTAAGGCCATTTGTCTCCAAGTGAGCTAATGCAGGTTTCACTGGTAGTTTAAATTTATATACTGAGGGCACTCACTGGTATAAAGGGCAATGGGGGTCCTCAGGGCATGTGGTGCAAAGCAATAAGTCATTTTTGGGTTGAGAGCAAATTACATTTTGAGAAAAACTTTCCCCATGCTATGCGAAGATGCATTTCCTAGCAACCTCTTTCATTGATCAATTTTAAATTAAAAATACATCATTTTTTTATGAGAGCACTTATAGAAAGTCTATTTTAAACATATTTAATGGAGAATATTAAGCTTTCAAGCTGGTGAAGTTTAGTTTTTTTAAAGGATTGATGGACTTATGTGTGTGATTCAAGGATTCCCACAGACGTATTCTGCTTTTTAAAAAGGTCGTTAGGGCTGTAAGTATCTTCTGGACGGATCTGATATCGCCTTCTTTGCCTTTGATGCTGACTTGGGAATGTAACTTGTATTGATATTCAAATTGACAAACTTTTGATGAGCAAAATGAATTCCTTGTTTACAGAGCAGAACTTAATAGGACTGAAGTTTACCACCCTGTAGTCTGCTGTTTGGTTACAGAATTCACTGAGTGTCTTTCCAAAGATTCACCATGGAAACTAAACAAATAAGCTACTTAAAAGGAGACAGGTTATTGGTTTTTCTCGTTAAACCTGCTGCTGGATTTTCATTAGTACTAATTCATTTTCTTTCAAGATTAGACATATAGGCTAGTGCTTATTTTCATGAATTGAATTAACTAAATATGTTGAGTTGTTCGTGCCTGTATATATGTGGGATGAAAAGCTTCTATAATTCTATCGCTGCCATAAAATTTCCCTTGAAAATAAGGGAAAATGACTGATGTAAAGGGGAAAGCCTACCTGCTTTCTTAAAGCAATTATTAAATGAACCGGAAGGGGTGAGTGTGATCATAGGCTAATCCGATTGGTTTTATTTTTACCCCCCGAATAAGTTATAATTGTGTATGAAAGTAATCTAAATAAAGTACTGGAGTATATCACTGACCTCAAACATTTTAGATCCTATAAAGTTTTAACCGGTTCATTTGATATTATATGTATCTTCCAAAGTGTTCCTTTAAAGCAAGGAACTTGATAAGAATTAAGTACTAACTTCACCTTTTTGAACTTGCATTATGGAAAAAGACGGTTTATACTTTGCCTTGTTCCCCCCTATAAACAATGAAGTTGTTAAAAACCATTAGATTCTGTGTGGTTCCTAAATTTCAGGAAAGCCCCCCTAAGTGTGTACCTAACATGCCCTGGCCAGCCTGGTGGTTGGGCGGCGTCCTGCAAAATGAAAGGTCACCGGTTGGATTCCCAGTCAGGAGGGCACACGCCTGGGCTGTGGGCCCTCATGCAAGAGGCAACCAATCAGAGTTCCTCTCTCACATCAGTGTTTCTCTCCCTCTCTCCCTCCTCTCCTGTCCCCTCTACCTAAAAATAAATAAAATCTTTTAAAAAATGCATATGTAACAGTACACATGTATCTAATACTATTTTTCAGATTTTAAAATCTGTGCCCAGACTTCCATCTGAGGCTCCTCTGGTTTCTTATTCAGACAAAATGCTGATAGAAATTTCATGTTGTGTGAAAAGTTAACAGGGACGGTGATAAGCAGGGGTGCCGTTTATTATTGAAGCCATGAGTGCTGCATGAACATATTATAGCGTGATGGACGGTCCCTTCTCCAGCGCGCTGTCCCCTGTTAGCCCCCCTGGTTAGCGTGCTGCGAGCTAACGTCATTTCCCCGCCTTTCAGGTGGCTGTACTTTTGATGATGGTCCAGGGGCCTGCGATTACCACCAGGATCTCTATGACGACTTCGAATGGGTCCATGTTAGTGCGCAAGAACCTCATTACCTGCCGCCGGATATGCCTCATGGTGAGAACCATTCTGTTTTACAGTGTTGAGGAAATCACTTTGGAATATGTAGCATTTTCTTAGCATAGTTGTTACCATAAACTACTATGATCCAGTTTCTTGACCACATCTAAAAGCCTTAATATAGTTCTTGTTTTCCCTCAATAATGTTCTTTAATCCTATTATTGTTTAAGAGGTCACTGTATCTTTATTATCTTGGATGTTGGAAAAATATTAGTTTTTAAAAAATTCCTATTTAATAAAAAGTCAAATGTGAATGAAACCAAGAAATAAATAAATAATAAATAAAATGAAGAAAAAGCAAAATTCATTCAAAATAACCTAAAATGTGAGATCACCTCCCTTAGAACCTGTACAGGTTTGTCCCGATCAGACTGAAGGGAAGGCCTTTTACTCCGTGGTGGGAGATTGCTTGTCTCATTGTCCCTGTGGTTGGGACCGTGCCGGTGGCACCGAAGGAAGGCAGCCTGGGCACCAAATTGTCAACTAGAGAAGTTTTTTTCTGAGTAAATTGTAGAAAAATAAGGCCGAGCTCTGACCATTCCTTACCCAGACCTTGTTACACCCCGAGGATATTGGTTTTGTGAAATTCTACATTGTGTCCTTGTTTAAACCATTTTGAGTTGTGTTTTCTCTTGACTAATATGGGATATCAATATATACATATTACTTTACACACTATCAGACTAATACTTGTACCTCCAGTTCTACATAGTAATTTGGAACTCATTCTAAACTCTATGCATGTATATTTAACAAAAATTAATTGTCAAAATTGAAAACGCAAACAGTAATTTGAAAATGCTGTGCCAAAGAGAATTGTTTCCTTCCAATATGTAGAAATAAACATGTGGTATAATCATATACTATGTACAATCATGTGCATATAATATGCTGTTGAGGAGGGACATGCTTTCCTCTATCCTGAAGGTTCTTTCTGGCTGGTCTAACAATCAGATAGACCTGAGACAGATTAGCAAGAGAAAATAACCAAATTTAATACTTGCCTTTGTATGGCAGTGCCACATATACAGCCCCACGTGCATGAGAGCTTTAGAGATAGAAAAGTAACGTGAGAATATAAGACATCCGGAGTTAGGGATGAAGTAAGGTGCTTCCAGGGCTTCAAAGGGTCATTCTGGGATGTTAAGAAGAGCTGATGCCTGATAAATGAAGTTTGTGCTGCTCTATAAATAGGTCAACAAGAGGTTATCTCTGATAATCTCTTATTATGGGCAAGTTCTAGGTAGTTAAGGGAGGGGCAGAAGTTTACCTTGAGCCTGAGGCTAAAGTTGCCTTTAGCCCCAAACGGTCTGCATACCACAGAGGCACATCTTGGGGCAACTTGTTCTGGACCCCCACAGTAAAATATAATAATATTTAACAATAATAGAATAGTATACTGTATAATAATATATCAACATTGATTGTAATATATAATGATGCATAATTGATGGGCTGATTGGCTAATATAATAATTTCCATTTTAAAATACATGTGCAGTATTTTTACTGTGATTACTTTAAAATACTTTAATCTTTATGAATTTTCTAGATTCAGAAAAGTCTTTAAACTGAGTGTGAATTTCAGGTATGAGATTTTTAGACATAGCCAATGTAATGGAAATGAAAATGTCCATCTGGTGATTGGACTTGCTAAATACTATGATATAAAAACACCCAAAAAGGGAAAACATTAACAGTAAACAATAACACACCACACACGCACAAAGAAAATAAAACCACAATGTTACATTTCCAAACTATGGTTTATAAATGAATAGATCCTTAGGAAAGTTTTTAAATTAGTTCACCTGTAGATGTATTCTTTGAGAGTAGGGTGAAGTAAATCTACTTTCTGTTCTAAATGGTCACTTTCCTTGGCTGAGTAGGCAAATGGTTGTTTGTGAAGCTGAACTGAATCTTCATTTTTTGCCCATAGGAGTAAATTGGTACTAGGTGGCTGACATCCTTTGCTTCTTACGTTTGAACCCTGAGTTGTCAGCAGACTCATTTAATTTTGTGCATAGGTTTGTATTTTTTCCTTCAAAGGTACATAACCTTATTTTCCTGGTACATGTTACTTAAAGGAACTGCTGTAGGATTTCACCTGAGTTTTCTCTGAAGTATATTTAGTCTGAATTTTTAAAATAAAATTAAAAGGGGTGGGCTGGGATGCACACATTCTGAGTGTTTATCATCAGGGAATAATCAGAAATATGTTGATTTATGGAAATGTTTCCATTGTTAATTACCATTGAAGATGGGTAATGAGTAGCTGAGGAGATACTGCTCAGATGACCTTGTCGGCTCACCTCTGATGAACAGCTTAATAGGTGGTTTACAGGACAGGATGATAGGCACAGAAAATGAAAGTGTCTGAGATTCAGCCACATCTTCCAATTAGTAGGACATTAAGTACTTAATCGCACAGAGGAGGGCGAAAGGTCACGGCCACTTTATTTTTGCCAAATGTAACTTATGTTTAGTCTTAGAGAAGGTGAAAGAAAGCACCAACAATTTACTGGCCTCTTTTTACGATACATGCTGCCCCCCCCCCCATTTTCCTTCTGATATTTCTCTAAAATGCTCACTGAACATTATCTGTTCATAATTTGAGATAAAAGGAGATGTTTAGATTTATCATTAAAATTTAGTGAATGCTTCATTCGTTTTCAAATAAACTGTCAGGCGTGCTTCCTTTTAACATTTATTTTTTTAATGTTTGGCAATCCCAAAGTAGGAAGGCTGGGTCTCCGATGCAGAGTTGCTCTTGAACTACTGAACTCTCTGTAAAGTATGTGGATATTGTTAATTGACTTCTTTTATTGACCTTTTTGGACTGGAAAAATATAAGGGAAGGAGAAAGGGTCAATAAATAGATTAGAATAAAAGAAGAGTGAAGATGAGTAGAAGAATAGAGAAAAGAAAAAAATTATTTGTCCTCGCTTGAAGACATAATGCCATCAATATTTGCATACGGTGTTTTTCGGGATTTCCTGCCCCCCACACTGCCTTTGTCAGGTGACAATGAGGGTGGGTGAAAGGCCTGCCGAGAACTTTTAAAATAGCAAGCAAAAGAAAAAGTGTATCCTAATGGCCAAAAAACATATGAAAATGTGAGCAAATACTCAACTCAGTCATCAAGGAAATGCAGATTAAAGCCACAATGAGAAACTACTACATACTCAGAAGAACACGAAGATTCCAATTTCAAGTGTTGGTGAGAGTAGGAGTCAGCACAGCTCTCATATACTTACTCCTGGTGCAAATCTGTACAACCACTTAGTGCAACCTGATGACCCAGCAATTCCATTCTCTGATACAAGCCCAGGAGAACTGATACACACGTTTTCCAAACAATGAGTGCAGGAATATTTACAGCAATGATACAAAAATAGCCCCAAACTGAAAACAATCTAAATGCCCATCAACAGTGCAGCGAATAAATAGTGACATACCCATACGGTGGAGTATTACATTGCAATGTAAATGAACAAGCTATTACTATATATGATATCAGTGAAGATCACAAACATAATCTTGAGAGAAAGAAATACAGTACCTTCTCTTCTCAAAAGAGAAGGTACTGTATTCCCTTTATATAAATTTCAAACACAAGTAAAACTAATTGGTGCTAGTAGATGTCAGGGTACTGTTTACCTGCAGAAGGGGCTACCAGGGGTGGGGATGGTTAGTGCTTGGAAGGTGGCAGGAACGTGGCTTGTGGATGCTAGTAATACTCTGCTTCTCGATGTGGACATGCTTTGCACAGTTATGCTCAAGCTGTGCACTTGTGAGTTGTGAACTTTTTAACATGTATCTTGTTTATAAAAATTGCCAAAAAATAAAGCAGAATAAAACCAGTGTTTACAGGTATGCTATGGAAGTAAAACTAACAATTAACAAATGTTACAGATTAGAATAAAAGAGTAATAGGAGACCCAAATGGACCCCAAACCTTTTATCCACCAAGCTGCTCTCCCCACCTCCCACCAAAGATACGTGTTTTTTTTTTTTACATCTCAGGGCTTTTGGATGTTCTCTTCTCTCTGCTTAGACGATTCTCTGTGCCTTTATCCACTCACCAAACTCTCACCCTTCTTACTATGTCTAGTCAAGTTTAATCTGTATCGGGGAGATTTTCTTGACTGGCTTGGAACTCATTTTTTCTTCAGTCCTCATTTCCAAATATGTTGCCAGTGTACTTTGCACATATTTCAGCTGCAGCTCTTATAGTGTCATTATTTATGTCCTTCTCCCCACTGAGCTGTAATGTCCTCCTGAGCATAAACTATATTTTTCATCTTTGATTTCCCAAGAGACACTAGTTCATTTTACTCAGGCAAAAATGTCAACTTATATAATGTGAGTTAAAATAGTTTGATCAAGTAATAAATCAAAATGGTTTTCTTCTTTCTAGAAAATTAATTGAAGAATAAATTTCCCCATTTCCCAAGCATTACGTTCAGTTCCAATTTTAAAGTAATTAAAAGACCTTCACATAATTATTAATATTTGGCTTTTGCCATATAAATGCTTTTACCTATTTATTGTGGGTACAATTTTAAATGTTATTAATACTACAAAGAAGACGCTCCCTTTAGGATCTCTCTCTCTCTCTCTCTCTCTCTCCCCCCTCCGCCGTGTTTGCTGTGTTTGTGTGTCTCTGTCTTTTGTTTGTCAAATTACTTTAAATTTTTTTACTCCTCAAAAGTCTGTTATATAAACAAACAGAGCCACAGAGAAGGAGAGATGTTGCGTGGAACTAGAAGTTGTTTTTCACCTTGAATACATCTGTGCCCATGACCTTGTCTGTCACACATTCTTATATCTGTATGACCTTATTGGACCATTTTGCTCTATGTTCTGTCTCAGATCTGAGAGCAGGGATCATGATTGACATCTCAATACATTTATCTTGTACTGTAATTATAACTGCTTTTTCTTTTTAACAGGTTTTTGTAAAATGACTAATTGAGTTTTAGTTTAGAGCCCCTCGAGTGCCCATTTGACAGTATTTAAAGCCATGACTATGTTCTGTCTCACTTTCGATCCAGGATGTTTTACTGAACATAATGTAAGTCACCAGGAGGTGTTTCTTCTGTAAAATGCACACACGCACATGCACTATCCTATCGTAAAAATAAAAGCCCTCTGTTATTAAATTAATCTGAAACCGTCCCTCCTCTGACATAAAACTTAGCGAGGTGGGATCCAGTGGTTTAAGGCCCTGCTGGATCCCAATTCTGCCCCCTTGTCAGTTCCTAAACTAATGGAGAGAGCAAACGACATTACAAAGAGAAGGATGAGAAATGAACGATGTTAAGAAATGTTCCTGTATGTTAAAATGTTGCTTTTAGAACTATGTGTTCCCTTTTTTATATCTCAGGATCATTAGCCAGATCTTTAAAATGAGGCTTGCCTTCTTCAAATATTTTTCTGGAGAGACTAAATGTGTTTGCGTATCCAGTGGGGGCCATGCACGAGTCACGATTTTGTGCCCAGCTTTCTTCGGACAGTGTGATATAGTGAAATCGGGTAAAACGTTGGTGTCCACATTTGAGTCACATGATACATTTCTTAGGTAACACAATTTTAGCTAAGGTTTCTCTGTAATGATACTTGTGTCTTAATTTTATAAGGGAAGACTTAGTCATAATGTAGTAAACGATACTATGTGTGCAATGTATCACATTCTGATACCTCTGAGGATTAATTTCAAGGGAGCTTTTGGTGACTTACCATTTCTAATTTATAGTCAATCTCTCTGGGAACCTTAATCACTCAGTAAAAGGAGTGGATCACTTCGTGTAATATTTTCATCACCCTCTTATAGCTGATGGAAGACATGTGTTTCTACAAGGTCATAACTGCCAAAATCTTACATGTTTGAACTAATAGAATTATTTGACAGCAGATCTGTCAGAGGCAAACATCACAGAGAGTGGCAGAATAAAGTTCTCTGCACTCAGTGTTGGTAAAGAGATACTGAGCTGTAAAAGTATGGCCAGTTTTGTTTGTGTTAAAGGACAGAGCTTATCAGTTCAAAATTTATTTTCTTTTTGCCATCTAGTTACCCCTGCCTGTTAAAATGGCCAAAGAGAGTGTATGTATGAATCTGTGCAGTTTGCCTAAGGAGAACCGAGACATGGGTGGGGAAGGGAGACGAGAAGGAGAGGGGGGAAGAATTCATTAATAGTTGGAAAACGTCGAAGTATTGGAGACGGGTATTAGACTGTAAGAACATGAGAGAACCAGAAAATCTCATTTTAAAGCTCGAATGCTATATATGCACCATTCAGCGATTTTTAAGATTTTGTTCTTTTAAACAACAGAATTCCTTTTTTTTCCCCCCTGGAAAGCAGTATTTCTCAGTAGTAAATACTATGTAAAATCATGAACCTCACAAAAATTAGTGAAATTTTGGAGAGTAGAGTGAATAGCTTTATTAAAGCCAGCCAGGAACAGGATTTGAACTTTGGTCTTTCTGTCTGATATCACCATTACTCTTGCCTTAGTGCCATCCTGCTTTGTAATCACAGTACAGCTGACAAATTTCCTTGCTTTGATCATGGACATTTAAATTCACTATACAATCAGCTATATATTAAATTTAATTCACAATGACTTTCCACTTTATATAAAATATTCTTTCTTTAAAATTTTTAAAGCCCTAAAATAGCTTTTTAACGCTCTAATTGAATGTCTCTTGAGCGCCACATGAAATGGAATCTCAGACTTGCTGTTCTTTGGAATTGGTGCTGCACTTCAGGGTTTCCTCTGTAATGTCCTTGCCCCTAGGAAGCTGCTTTGTCCTTCCTTTGGTTTACCTGTCTGCTATTTTTAGTTATTTGATGAACACTTGCTGCATGTCTGTTTAAGCAAACCGTTAGAAATACATATATTATCTGGTGTCTCATTAGAGTATGCACGGTAGAAGAAAAATTCATGGACTAAAGGACTCAGTCTAAAGTTTAGGGTTTGAAAATAATTTTAAGACTTTGTTTGCAATGGGGTATTTTAGGACTGGAATTATGGCCTTACTTCAGTGTGTTCTTCCAAACCGTGTTATCATGTGTCTGTTGGTGCTTGTGCCCTCAACACAGAGAAGATAGGTTACCACATTTGAGTTGCTTATTAAAACCAGTGGGAGCTGGAGGCACTGCAGGGTCAGAGACGGAAAGGCTGTGAGGGACCGCGTGCAAGGTGAGCCGCTTCTTGAGGGCTGGTTGTTAGTGTCAGGACTCTTACCCGTGTTGGACATACATGCAGCGTGAAGAATGTCTGAATTACAATGGACAGAAATGGCCTGCTGAGACAGGAGTATTGTCTTGATATTTCAGGGACATATTGTGTCTAAGTAGATACATCCCAATACATTTTAGGGGGAAAAGACAGCCTAGTATTAAAAAAAGAAAACAACGTATTGATGCCAGTGCTAGAGCACTTCCAACTTCCTCAATGAATTACGGATGAGGAGACAGAGTAATGTCAAAGCCTGAATAGTCACCTTTAACAGACACCTGAAAATCAATACATAATCCACAGGAACAAAATTACTTTTTGTTGTGGGGAGTGTGAGGGAAAGTACAGTTACGACCTTATATTTTTCATCTCCAAAAATAAGCTTGCCCTAGGATGGCCAAGCAACTCAGACATTTGCAGTTTAAAAGTTCATTGTCTTTTACATACAAGAGACTGCCAGGAAAAAATATACAAAACAGCAATGAAAGGCAAGTGATTAAATTCGGGGTTATGTAAAAATATGTGATGTTAATTATTTAATATAATTAATGTTCTGAAAAATGCGGTTAAGCTTATATGTTTTATTATCATTATATAAGAATGCTTTAAAAATCTTGGAAGAGGGCCAGCTTTCAAATCTAATAAGTAGTATATGTTTACAGGCCTCTTCCCCCTCCCCCTAAGAGGAAATTATTGAGACATTTTTCAATAAAAAGTGAATGTTTTACATATTTAGAGTACATGACAACTTAGAAACGCCAACAGCATCATGAGATCTTCTGCTTGCTTCTTGCAGTTTATGAGAATAAAATTAAAGGAGATAGTTCCACAAATTTCAAGTTGATTATGCATTTCTGTACCTCCTCCATTGCCACCAGTTTAAAACAGTTGGTCAGTTAAATGGGAAAGTGTAGTGGTGGCAAATTTGGCTATTCAAAAATTATGTTTTAGATGTCTGGTGTTTATTTTAGGCAGGTTGTGCTTGTAGGATATATTTTTAAGTTCCTTTATTACCACTTCTATCTAATCCCAAACATTTTTATATGTCATTTCATTTAATTCTCATAAAAGCCCTTGAACTATGTGTTAGCCTCATGCTCCGAGGAAACTGAAGTTCAGAGAGGGTAAGTAAATCGCCAGAGGTTTCATGTCTTGGGAGAGTCAAGGTTAGGAATCTGAGTTTATAGAAATACAGGAGAAAGATCTGACTGGAAGTCTATATAAACAGGTGAAAGTTGAGGTCCTTCTTTAGAGTCTTCAGGAAAAAACAAACCAACCATGGGGTGACTTGGAAGTGTGGCAGAATTTGTTTCTCTCACGCTTTCTCCAGCTACAAGTAATGGGAACCCCAAATCAAAATGCCTTTAAACCATAAGGCAAGCTGCTTTCACAAATCGGGAGGTCCAGGATTGGCTAATTAAGTGGCTCATTGATGTCCTCAAGGAAACAGGTTCTTCTGTCTCACTCTTCCTCCCTTGTGAAAGGTCACCTTTTTCCCTCAGGCCAATTCTCTCATGGATATAAGATCTGCAGCTGTTATAGTTATTACATTTAGACATGCAGAAAAAGTGCTTATTTCTTCATTATACCTGTTTTTGTTTTAAAAAAGCAAAGAATTTTTCTCAGGTTACCATCCAGAGATTTATCTTCTTGTATAATTTGCCAAAATTATGTCACATACCTATGACTAAATCCACCAGAAATGGAGAGAATTAGACAAGGTTTGGCTTATCCTTCCAGGCCCACCCTCCTGCCCCAGGTGCAGCTGAGGCTGAGGCTTCCCACGATGCATGTGAGCAACCAGATTGTATTGGAGTAAGGAAGGGGGGGGTGGGTGTGGGGTAGGTGAACAGCAATGCCTGTTACAGAACTATTTGATGCATATATGGTAGTGTAGATATGTAGGTAGTAGAATTTAGAAGTTGTGAATTTAGAAGAGTACACAAAGCAATTGTTAGGGAAGCTTTGTATTCTCTACTGCATTCTCAAAAATGTTACTAGGGTTACTAGTTTTCCCTTCGCTTTAAAGCACTCACAGGATCTGGAACTTGAAGGTGGAAATCTTTCTGTCCTTCATATATTTATTTTAGCTTTATAACTTGCAGTTTTTACTATTGCGAATTTTTGTATTCTCTCATTTTCTTCCTAAGTTTTATGATATAGAAGAAATAAAGCATATGCCTTCTAAAAAACTCAGAACCTAAAAATGAGTCGTTATATATGTGGGTGAACACATGCCAAAGGTCCGTTTAATTCATTAATGAGGGAGTCAGCAGGGCGGTAGCCTCGTTCAAAAGATTTTAGGAACAAGGGAAACATTAGATTTCCCTCATCATTCATTAAGTTACACTTAACTACCATATTTTGCTGTGTCTAATGCACAAAGTTTTTGCCCAAAGTTTTGAGAGAAAAATAAGGATGTGCATTATACGTGTGTAGTACTAATTCCGTATCTATCTAAATATTTTTTAATTCTTTTATTTATGCCTATGTGTTAAAAGTGAAACTTGATAGCAGTAACAATATCCATATGCAAAATAATACCCTGAAATAAGATAATTAGTTTTGTTTCTAAATACAAATAAATTTAAAAATTGTATTAAAAAATTAAAAGATTTTTTTCCTGAAAGTTTGGGCCAAAAATGTGGGTGTGCATTATACAGGGCAAAATATGGTAATTTGTGATCTCTTGAATCTCTTCCAACCTCCTGTTTAGGAAGTCATCTGCTTTGGAAATTCTTGCTCTGTGTCCTGCTATATAGTCTGGCTGATGTGTAAATGATACCAGCACCGAAGCCTGTACTCGGAGGCTGTACTCCTGAAGCTAGTCCTCGAAGACTTCATAACCAGAAGTTTCTAGTTCAGTCCTTTTCACTGAGGTCATTAGTTAAGGACCTAATTTCTAGACTCTGTAGCAGAGCCCTGAGGTGAAGTATGGGAGGAATGCAGAAACAACTTGCGGATGAGACTAAATGTGACTAACTTATTATGTTAACCAACAATATCTGAGTGGAGAAAATTTATCTGTCAGGACATCGAGCTTACCTATTTCATAAAGATTTGGTTATTGTTTTTCCCTTGAGGGGAAGGCTGTATGGGCAATGAGGATATTAACAAATTTCAAGTTCTTCCTGTAACTTGCCCTATCTGGGGTGCATATTTTATTTTAGTTACATTTATCTGAAGAAAAGTAATTTATAAAAGATTGAATTTTTCTGATTTGAAGCTCTTCCTAGGCAACCTTTACAATGATGTGTAGCTAGTTAAAATATATGGGGAAACTGAACTTATTTTTAGTTTTCCTAGTCTCATAAAATAAGGGAACAAATCCTTGTAGTTGTCCAAAGCCCTATAGAAAACTCTGCAGTTTTTAAGAAGAGACTTCTTGAAATTTTTTTTTTCCTGAATTTAGAGTCTTATCAGTCAGGCAGGATGAAAAAAGTGACTGCATGAGGTTGATCACTTGACCAAGTAGCATAGATGCCTGAGAACCGAAATATTTTTGTAGAACTAATATTAATGTTTATTAAAATGGAAGTATTATATTAATTACAATTAATATTTAGTACTTAAAAATAAAATAGAAGGGCTGTGGTCAAGGTAGCTCAGTTGGTTAGAGCATCGTCCCTATACGCTAAGGTTGACGGTTCGATCCCCAGTCAGGGCACATGGAAGAATCAACCAATGAATGCATAAATAAGTGGAACCATAAGTCAGTGCTTTTCTATCTCTCCCTTACTCTCCTTTCTCTTTAAAAAAATCAAAATAAAATAGGAGGTAACACAATTACAAGAAAACTCAGCTCTTCCATAAGTAGTGAAGTTATGTTTTTAATAATCAGACCATAATAAAATAAACTTAATGCACAAAAACTTGTTCTGGAGAGATACAGAATCTCTGCTTAAACAGAAGGTTAGGAATGGTTTCTACAACCTCCTGTTGAGAAGATTGAAATTACTGAGATCAATTTGTTATTTTAATAGAAAGAAAACATAATTCCAGTCTGGCATTAATGTAATATTTGGCAGTAAAAGATTTTGAAAATTTACAAAAAAAAGCCTATTAAAACTGAGCAAACTTTAACAAGTTTTAGCACAGTTCATTGCTTCTTTTCAAGACATTATTTGCATGTATTATACTCCAAGATAAATAAATTTTTCTCTGCAAATATGTTGCAATTTCTTATATCCATTGAAGTGTTGTCTTTGACAAATTTCTTCCACATTCTAAAATAATCATCTCCCCTTCCCAGGTCAAAATTACTCTCTTTTCTTAGGCATATAATAGGTCATCATTTGATTTTCAGGCATCTTCCACTTTCATATTCATTAAAGGAAAAAAAATGAATTGTGTTTGATTGTTAAACATAATGCCCAAATAGTTAAAATGTAACTAAAGTACAGCATACATAATCTGTTCTTAAAGAAGGTGGTATAATCCTTAAAACATTTTTTCGTGATCCAAACAATTAATATGGATCTAAATAATTAAATTTATTACAGAGTTGCTCTGTATTCATTACATATTGCACATAGACTATTTGTAATCACTTTGAACTTTCCAAGAATATATACACAATTCTGATGTTTTCCTAACAGTTTGAGTATAACTCACAAATCTTTCTATGTATAATTTTATTTATATACAGTCCAGCACAAGTAATGCTTCTTTTTTATTATAAAATCATTCATCACAGAATCATAAGCATGTGGTTCTGTAACATAACAATATCACAGTCAAGCACACCCTATGGCATTTTAGGTGAAATGTTCAAATTTCTGTCCGTTTCATGCAAGACATTCACACACCCTACCAACCACATGCAAGCAGGCGTCTCTTCTGCCAGACCCTGTATACTCTATTGAGTTTTTGAATAGTAAGTAAAAATGTATTCTCAGAAAAAAATATTGGCCAGAAGTCTTTGTATGGAGTGATTATCTCTATTAAGTTGGGTATTAAGTTTTTTTTTTAAAAAAAAACATTCTATTTATAAAAATGTTAACAAGGGAGACATTTCGTAGGATATGCCTATGTGTGGAATGTGTCAATTAGAAGTTCATCTGCAACCAGTTGTCAAGACAAAGCTATTCTTTAATGAGATATGGGTAATTTTTCTTAAAAAGGAAGAAGTTAATATGACATTCCTGGTTTAATTGTTGGTAAGTAGCAAGCCTATTAGGGTATGACTGTACTTCCTAAATGAGTAGCTACTACAACAAATAGACTTATCTTTCTCTGAAACATTTAAGAAATAAATTGAGTATTAACACTAAGAAGCATTTGGCTATTTTATTTGTCTCAGAATGTGGAGTTGTAATCTACTCTATATATGGCTAAGAAATAAGAATTTTATGAAAAGTAAAAATTTGTTCAAACTTTAAAAGACTTGTAAATGTAAGCCTACCACTGATTTTGATTTACCACTCTTGTTGCTTATAACAATGGTATCTAAAATATTGCTAAAGGGTTTGCTAGTGTTCATAAAATAACATCACTATTGAAAAATGAATTAAGAAACTGATACTTAAAATTAAGAATAATGTGAAACAAAACCACCACTTACTTTTCTAGCATTTAACACTGCTTGGCACATAGACATGCAATACAAGTTATTGAATGAATAACTCAAAATCTTTTAAAATATGAATGAACATTTTTAACTTTTTTCTTGAATACATACACTAATTATCTTGGAATTCAAACTGGTTTTGAGTGAATAAATAGGTGAAATAATAATATTGATGAAAAAAGGAAGTGGGGAGGGTTTTAGAAAATCATTTAAATTATTGACAGTTGTAAATTTATCTGCTGTTGCTAAACTGGCCTTTTTAAGCATTTCCATGTAAGTGAATGGGGTGTGTCTACTGAGGATGGTTTGAATGGGTTTAATTAGTACCCTTTGTGTTTCCTTCTCTTTCAGTATGTAGAAATGATCTCTGATATTTTCTCTCTTCACTTTTTATTACTAAACAATTTCTAGTGGTTAACACTGTACTAGTATTGTTTGTGTTTGTGCTTTTTCCGTGTGCTATGTGAAATCCTTGAAACTGTAGGTCTTTGCGGCAGTATTGGAAGATTATTTCATGTTGCATTTTACAGTTTAACTTGGCTATTGAGAATATAATTGTGACAGTAAAACCTTGCTATATGTGACAGGCACTGATTTTGGCCCCTCCCACCCCCCCGCCCCCACTGGATTACTCAAATAGATTCATTGCCAATGAAATCAAATAATAGTCTCCTTAGCTTGGTGGAGCTGAATATTTCTTCTGTTCTTTTTTTACTCAAAACTAAAATCAATGAACACAATAAGCTCGTGGAAAGAGCTGACTGGTGCTGTTATATGTCATATTCCTCATTATGAAGTCCAGGTTTCTCTCAAGGCACAGTGTTTATATCAACCCTTTGTGCTGAACACCACTGGAAAAAAAATAAGGCAACTTTCACGTTATTCTCTTATTTATGCAGGCTAAACAATTTTTTGCTAGTTCAGTGGCAGTGGTGCAAAAGTTATTTGGAATTTTAAATGCTTTGTATCTGTGTTTAGTAATTGGACACCTTAGGCTCCAAAATATCACTAGATATCTTGCAGTGAGTAAAGACAAATGAGTGGTCAACAAAAACATTTTGTAATTTTTAGATAGGTTTTGTTCACTCTTTTAAAAAAATGCTATCTATTTTTTATGGGCCCTTGACCATACATACCCAGTTATAATACTATATAGCATAATAATGATAGTGTAGCATCATGGAAGATAGGTTTCTTTGTGCTGAATTTTCCTTGGATTTTGATACTTGAAATCCTCCAATTCAGTGTATTGTATAACCTGTTTTGGTGGTAGTACAAGAATAGCACCCACAGCATCATCAAAACGAGTTTCCATTAATCTAAAAGAGAACTTAGAGATCGTCTCTAGGATGACCTCATTGTACAAATACAATGGTGTAGAGGTACGAAAACTGACACAGGAACCACAGGAATCTGAACTTAAGTTCCGATCTTATAACTTGCAATTTGGTCATGACCTCACCTTTCTGAGCTTCCATTTTCTTATCAGTGAATTAGGAAAGAGATCTGTCTCTCGATTTTGTTGTTTCAAGAAAGGATAGAATGTCTGTGAGCATCTGGTGGTAGTATCTATCATGTGGTTGATGCCTAGCATTATTTTTCTCCTTCCTTCTGGCCCTAGATGACATGGCTGGTTATTAATCTCATTAATTTGTAAGAAATTGATTTGAATTTCTTTCATTTACTTTTTCTTAGCAAGGGATAAATTACATCCCCCCATTATAATTTTTCAGCAGCTCGTTAGGAATTATTTTATGTCCAAGGCAGAAAATTACCTTTCCTACATAATTGCTCACTGAATGAAAGTGCTTTGCACTTTGACACGTAATGACATCTGAAAATGATTTCCATAGTAAGTACTGTAGGGCGACTGAAACTTTTCAAATATTATTCTTGGCAAAGAGAGGATATTTAAGACATGGAAGTAGTTTGGAAAAAGGTTTGTTATTTCTCAACCCTTTAAAGCTGTTTTTGCATAATTATTTTTCTATTTTACTTACTGAATTGCTTTGTAATCATTCCTATTTTCACATTTAAACAATTAAATGCATCATTTTCCTTTGGATTTTACTTAATGTTAAAAGAAGCTGCAGCTTATACTGTCATAAAGGCAGAGGAAGAAGAAATAAAACATTGAGAAATAAAACAGTGTCCTTGCCACACTGTGTTGGCACTGAAGTCCGTTTCTGCAGTGGTTTACAGCAGGGTGAACAGGATTTAGAAAGCTGCTGCTCTACTTTTCTTTCTGTGTATTTACCTATTGTCCGTGGGAAATCTTAGATATGTTACTTGTGCTTCATTGTGTTCTCCATGTTCTTCAACTCGTTGATTATCCTACGTAAAGCCATAAGCAAAATATATATATGCAAACACAAAAGCATCATTAAACTACAAAATATTAAGGTAGCAAACAACAAAATAAACACCAGTGGAGTTTGCTGTCCACTCTATAAAATGAGAACCCTGGAATGCCAAAGCTTTTTCTCCCTGGTCTAGCCAACTAGTGTTAAGAGAGGAACAAGCAACTTACTTAGCTTTTCACAAGAGTCTGAGAACATCTACAACCTGTAGAGGATTTGATGTTTTTGGTAGATATGCCTTTTGAAGAAAAGGAAGTGGCTGAAGCATTTTTTAGTAAGAGCTTGTTATTTTGGATGACTCAGACTCTAGATTCCAACACTTAAGACTTAAACACAAATTCATGTGATTTAGACAAATGGTCTTCCCTTTAAATATAAAATCAGGACATTAATATTTTCCCTTTATTTTCCAGATGGTAGTTGTAATACATGGTGTGAACATAGTTTGAAAACAGTGCAAGCACATGTTAATAACCCCAATGAGTAACAAGTGTATCATGCAGGTAATGTAAAAGGCTTGGACCTTGTATCTTCAATTATTTCAGGTTGTTTACTTCCAAATACTTCAAAGAAGAGAGTGAATTGTCTGTTTCACAGCAATGCATTATATATAATTTAATTGATTCGTGCTCTCTTATCTCATGACAGTAGGTAGCAGTGGCAGAGTTGTAGGGAGAGAGTAGGAAGCAAGAAGCAGGTACACTGGATTATGTGGAAATAAAGGGGCAGAAAGAGGAGTTGACCAAGTTCCAGAAAGACCAGGGTAGAGCTTTTAGTCAGAAACTAACCAGATGTGTAGAAGAATGTGAGGGGGCGAGGCAACTGGCTAATAATTAGGTAGTATGTTTTACTCTTTTTTTCTTCCCAGCTAGAGCCCACAGTAGTGCTCTACTGTGATAATTAGGGCATTTTGGCCATAACAAATAAATTATCATTTCATCCTGTTATTTTCAATCTTGTTTGAACTTTATGTAGTGTAACAATGATCCTGGAATGGAGGAAAAGGTGGAAGAAAATTATTATAAGTAAAAATAGCACTTTCAAAAAGAAAATAGGTGACACCAAGAAATGACAGATTTCTGCTCTGGAAAGTTCCCACCAAAGTGAAATATATGTTGTTTCTGGTTACAGAGCATCTTTCCCATGCCATTCTTTGGGCTTCTTTAAGAAAGAGATTTTACCATTAACAGTGATTATTTTTGGAGTCTAGTTTTTGTTTTCAGATTCCTAAAAGATAATTTTTCTCAAGATGTCTTTATTTGTACATTCAGTGGTAATTTTTGTCATGCTTATTTATTTCTAATATCAAAACCAGTACACGTACAAAAATTTTAATGAATCGGAAAACTGTAAAAATTGTATGTCTCATAACTGAGAGAAAACCATTATCAATATTTTGATATTTCCCCCCAATGAGAGTTTATGTGTACATCTGTACATAGGTATGTGTATACATCTATGTATGTTCATATATAAAATTATGGCATGTAGCATGTAACATTATTTCCATTTTTGTTATCTAATACATTACTGGTATTTTCTCATCGTCCAAGATAATTTGGGGATGGGTAACATATAAAGATTCTATGTTAGAGAGAAGGTTAATACATTTTTAAATATTTCTACAGTATTAGGCATATATTTTTTTTCTGTCACTCATGCTGCAGTAAATATCCAACACTTCTATGGCTTATAATTGTTATCTTTCAGAAGATTGTCTCAGTAGGAACTTCTCAGTCTTGGCCAGAGGCAGAGCATAACTTATGTTTTGTTTATCTTTCTTTATTATATTTACTCTGTAGTACATGTATGTAAAAATTTCTTAATGTGTAAATGAAAACAACTTCTAATTTTTATTTATTAAAATATAATTTTCACTTTATATGTGTAGTTAATTTGTCTGATTTCTCTAGAGACTTGTGAAGCTGCAGACCCCTCAAAAGCACACCGCGTCCACAGGTCACATCAGAAACATGACTCCTGACTGCACTGCAGTTAGAGCAAGAAACCAGTCCTTTGTGCACATCAAGAAAAGAAGAATTTTAATGTGTTTAAAACACAGTCTAATTTATATGCTTACAACAGTTCTGAGGTTGATTAAAGCCTGTAGAGTGCATGTAGTTCTCATTTTAGTTGACCTTCCATGTTAATTAGGACATTTTCTCATTTATCTCAGAGCTAAGTACATTTTCTTTGTCCAGCATAAACTTTGATTCTCTTTTGGAGGGACTTCTTGCTTTAATAAAGTTCATCACTTTCAGATCTCTTTTTTGCTTTCCTCCGAAATTTGAATAACAAGTTAAAATACTATGATGGGTAGTCATTGTTTACTTATTGCTCATTTATTCATTCTCACTGACACACATTTATTGTTCCATGTGCCAGGTACTCTTCCAGGCACTTCGTATAAATTCATGAACAAAAAAGACAAAATTCCTTAGTCTCAAGAAGCTTCTATTTTGATAGGAAACAAGATAATAAAAATAAGTAAATTAGAGTGTTTCTGAGTGTCATGGGGAAAACTAAGGACTTAAAAAAAAATGTGAGGAAGGTAGCCGTGCTGATATTTAGGGGAAATGCATTTTAGGCAGAGGGATTAGTAAGTGGGAAGTCCCCGAAGGAGGAGTACTCCTGGTCTTTGAGCAACAGGGACGTGGCCAGTTTGGCCAAAGGAGAGTGATTGTGAGGATCTGTAGTAGGAGAGAAGGGCAGGGTGGTGACAGTGGCTTATAGAGCCGTCAGCAGGACTGTGTGGGGTTGCAGTGGAGTGACATGATTTGCCTACGTCTTGACAGGATCAAACTGATTGCAGGATGTAAAGAATAGATATTGAGATAGAGCAGGAGTAGAAATGGGAGACTGGTTAGGAGCCTTTTGTGTTAATCCAAGTGACAGAAGGTTGTGACCGGGGACCAAGATATAATCAAAGGAGGTGATAAAACACTAGGGTGAATGTTGTTGGGTGACAGACTGGATTCTTGGTGTCAAGTGTGAATAAAGTGTTTTGGCTTGAGCAGTTGGCATGAACTGAGATGGGGCTGAGTGTGGGAGGGCAGATATTTGGAGAATAGATTTTAGAGATGTTACATTTGAAATACTTTTTATATCCAAGTCTCACATTCAGGGGAAGAGACTACTTGAGACGCTTCAGTATATAAATAATATTTGTAACCATGAAATTAAATGAGATCACAATGTTTGGTATAAACAGAGAACTGAATAGTTCCAAGAAGTGAACCAAGCGTTACTCCAGTGTTTAGAGATCAAAGGTGAGGAGAAACATACAAAGGAATCTAAGCAGTAGTAGTGATGGCTTGTGCCATCGGAGGAATACATTCAAGGTCGAGAAATATGGACACAAATAATGGAAATGATGCAGGTGAACTTAGAGTAGAATAGAACTATCAAAAATATTTCTACTTTGTGTATCAGTAAGAGAAAAAAATAATATGAAACAAGGTATAAAACTAATATTAAAAAGGACACTGGAGAGCTCCTAGAAACTTCGAAGATGGGGACAACAATTTTTTTTCTGAGGTGGTTTTCGTTTTTATGTAGCAAGTAAAATAAGTGAATTAATTACAACTTGTAATAAAAGATAATCACACATACTATGAAACAATTTGGTTACTCAAGAGAACGACAGCTACTTCTAATACTGTGACTAATGGATACCCATAAGCAGGCCAAAGATTTGTTGCATGAACAATTTTGGAGTGACCATTAACATAGGAAGGATGGGTGATAGAAAAGCCAACATTCTAGGCCATTAAACATGGATGCATATTTATTGTATAATTGCCTTTAGTAATTTGCAATGATATATTATTAACATAATGGAAAAACAACAGTAGGTCTAAAAGGAGAGAAAGTAGGCCTAGAAGGAAAGATAATTTCAAGTAACCTTTAGGCAATAGTTTAAGGAAATTATGGAATACTAGGTCTCAGATCTGGCAGCAGGTTAGAATGGGGATTTGATATGAAGGACCGATGCCACATTCCCAGAAATTTTTTAAATTGTTTTGAGTTAGAGCCAGGGCATATGTACTTACTTAAAGTCCCACAGGTGATTCTAAGGTTCATGGTCAAAGTAGTAAACACTGAAATAACAGAATGGAGAGCAAGGAAATGTGTATGCATGTGCTTTGTGTAAGCCATTCCTACCACGTTGTGTTCCAGTAGGGCATCCAGTTTTGTTTACAGATGTATGGAATATAGATCAGTGCCTGGCCCATGTGCATGTACCGCTCATCAAAATGTGAATTAGTACAACTTTGCAAGGAATACAGTCCAAGGCCTAAGATTTGAAATTGTATTTAAGCATACCATCATTGGGTGGAAAAATTTAAAAATAACATGTGAACCCAAGGAATAAATCAAGCTGGTGCAATAGCAGCCTTAGTACAAAATCTTGGATATGAACTTACCATGGTCTGCCATGTACACCTTGCTTTTACTTGGAAACACTAACTAAAATATATTGGAATATTTCCAGTCTTAGGCTGCAATTTCTGTCTTGTAATTACCTCTCTGATTAGTTTCCAAAGTTTGCAGCATGTATTGCCTCCATGTGGTGTTACGTGCACACCCAAATTCATGTGCACATGTATACCAGAGTCTTTTCTTTTCATTTCCCCATTCCGTCTTTCTGTTCACTTTGGCAGGAGGGAATGTGCGAATTCAGGACACAGTCATACCAGGAATGTGTTTGTAATGTATGGAGAAGTTAGACATAGTGTTTTGAGAGCAGGGTGGTCTCCTTTGATGCACCGTGAATAGAAGGTGCATGCCATTCATACTGGTCCTTCTTGCTCATCAGAGTATCACGTGTGAGCCTAACTAACAGGGTCTGTCCTTATCTCATTATCCACTCACAACAACTTACAATCAAGTAGGAAAGTCCAATGACAGGTAGCTTCTATTTGTCCTTAAGTTTTTGGCTTATGTGTCCACTCTTTTGAAGCTCTTTTCAAAGTGTAAATGAACAATCTATACAATGTGCCTACTTCCTGGATGCATTTAATTTGGAATGGATTGAAGGCTCATGTTTGACTTGAATCCTTGGTTTTAGGAAGATCTTGTGGACCAACATGGTTTTAACCACCACATCCAAAGCATTAGAAAATCCTTTCTTTTCTACAGATTCCCCTCCAATTTTACTTCTTCATTTCTAATTTCTTCTGTCACCATTACCTGGTATCCATGTGCCATGCCTCTGAAGTCCATCTCTTTGCTATGATATAGGCAACTGGTAGCAGAGCTGTTTCTAGAACATTTTATTTGATAGTGTAGGATTAAAGTCATATGCTTAGAACTTGGAATAGATAAGACACAGGCTTACGTCTTGGTAGACCACCTAAATTTATGTGAGAGAATGGGTGCTAACTTTATAGGTCCCAAATATAGGGCCAAACCTTGGACAACTGGGCCAGTGTTCATTCCGTGCAGTTATGTGCCTGAAGAGTTTTTAATCTCTGAGGAGCTTTCCTCCAGGTAAAATGCCCTTGAGCTCATAGCTTAAGCAGACTCATTGAAAAGTTGAGATTTTGAGGATGAAGAATGAAATTGGGATGGCCTCTCTTTCTTGAGGTTAAATACACATTTACTTTTATTGAGAGAATCATAGGCTGATGATTAGTTGGGTGAGTCAGTGGTTAGGATTCTCCCAATATCCCATTTTGACTTTTCTTTGGAAGGAAGGAATCTGTTTCAGCCAAAAGAATAAGCTAGGATTGAAATATGCTCATGAGGTGTGAGAAGGACAGCGGGAGATTGTAATGGATTTTGAAGTTTTCCAAGTTGTTGTAATATCTTTCAGACACATACAAGAATGTATACAATTAACATCCTGCTAAGCTATTCAGTTTGGGTTAGAAGTGCTTTGCAATAATTGTTATGTGATTGATATCAAAATAGCCATTTATTGTTATAACTCCATTCTACACTGCAGATAGATTCAAAACTAATTAAACAGATATATTCATAAATGAGTTGGCAGGGTAATAATTGTGAACCGGAAGAACCGCAGACGAAGGAAGTATTTTGAGTTTCTTGCTGACAAGAGCAGTGAGCGGGGTGGACTGTGGCAAAGCAGGGTATAATTCATAGGCCAATTCCAGTATTTCTGTTTATTCTGTTTCACTTCACTGAGTTATTTGATTATAGAGGACTTTTTCATATTGTGCACTTGGAATGTTTGATGCAATGAAGTCTTCTAAAAATTCAGTTATACTGAAACAATAGTCATAGGCCATCGTAAAGTTGTTGACCACGATAACAAAGGGCAAAATGGTAAAACACAATTTGTATTTAGTAATGTTAGTGCTGTCGCTTGGAACCAAATGTACTGTTTCCGAGGCAGACAAACTTCAATTTAATAGTGACTTTTTTGTAATAAACCAAGAGGTAGTTTTTTAATCCTTAAAGTGAGTGGTAAGTTAAAAGTTATTTTTTAATGAGGTCAATTGATTCTTTCTTATTAAAACTGTAATGAAAGTATAAAACTAATTTACAAAGTGATGATTCTTTTTTTGTTGGGACTTATGTATAGAAATGTGGAATGTTTAAGAGATAATTTTGCATTTAAACCTTAAAAGTTTTCTCATAGAAATTTTTCATCAGAGCACAGTGTCCAGTTAGCTAGGTTTAAAATAGAAAAATACAAATTTGATATGATGAATGACCTTGATATTAAAGACACAGTGCTTCATGAATATTGCTATGCAAACCTACCTAAGATCCCTAAAGACCTATGCGAGAGAAATATTTTATTTAGATAATGAAAAAAAAAACCAAACTGGAACAATAGCTTTGGGATCCCTGAGTTCTATTCCCTGTTTTACTGTTAGTTCCATAGCCGTGAGCAACAAATTTAACCTTTCAAAGCCTTTTCCTCATTTGGCTAAAGAATGAATAATACTTTCCAGCTACATGAATAATAGGGATGTCCGAGTACATGATGATCTTTATTTAGTTCATTAAGTTCTGTAGGTTACAACGCAAGTACTACAATATGAGCCCACACTGTTATCATTGAACTACTTGTTTTATTTTTAAAAAATGTTTGTTTAAAAAGTATTTATGTTTGGTCTGTTCTGTGCAAGGGACCAAGTGACACGTCTCCCCGGTAAAATCTAAGACTGTGAAATGCAGCGTCCGTTTGTTATTCATTATTGTATCCTGTCCACTCAAGGCCTGCTTTCAAACTTCTATGTGGGACTAATCAGCAGTATTTATTCAGGCTGTAAATATGAATGGCGTAGAGTTGTCTTATAAGTATCAAGCCACCAACTGTGTGCATGTACAGGGGAAACAAGCTGAATTAGGGGGGCCTTTTGTTTTGAACAAGAGGCCTGAGTTTTATTTTCCTTCACTATTAGTTCCTGCATGAATAAACTGTTTGCTCTCCCCTCAAATTTTCAGTCTCCTGTGTGCTTTTTGTTTTATTCCGAGGTACCCACCAACGTCGAGTGGTTTGTTCCTCTATAATCGGTTAATTTTAAAGGAAAGGAACAGTGTTCTCTGCTTTCTGCTTATCTCACATCATCCGAGTCAGTCCTGGAATAGATTTCCTCACAAGACGAGTCCCAAAATAATCTCCAGAAACAGGACACCCACATCTGTTGGGCATACGCCACACTAGGTGTGTACCAAAATGTGAGAGAAGAGACAGAAACTAAATAACATTTAAGGAATTTCCAAAGTTTTCAAAATTTATTAAATTTTATAATCTGTCCAATTTCTCAGTCAATGTACATTGAGTTTGTAAGATGGGAATAGGTTAATTGTAAGTTAATATACTAAATCTAATTCTTTGGGCAAGGAATACAATTAAGTTTTCTTCAAATATCTATGTCTATGTCAAGTATTTAAGGATGAAGAATAGTCCATTTTCACCCATAATGTTTTATTTCACCTGGTGAAAGGCAAAATTAAATTTAGGTTTGTCATACCAAGATCTGATATATTTTGAATGTCTTATAAGATGTCTAGTTAAACTGTGCTTACCTACTCGAATTTTTACTTAGAATGTTCAGCCTTTGAAATTTATTTACATGTGGAACCATTTCATTTTTCTCTTCAGAGCTCTTTGAAGCTAAACTGTGCTTTGGAAAAAAGCCTACCCTGAAATCGTTATTATTGCACTTCTGAAGACTGCATCCCTTCTTCAGGAATGTAGAAGTAGAAAAAAATGATTCAGTGAAACTGGTTGAGTGGTGGGACAGTGAGGAGGCAAAATTATATAAATGTACTTTCAGGATAACTTTTTTTTTTTTTTGCTGAAATGCCTACTGTATCTTAAAGACAGAAAGCTTGACTTGTGAAGTGTTGGTGGACTTTCAATTGCATGCAAAGCCAAAACTCTTTAAAAGAAAGTAAATCAAGTCCACTGTGCAGTTTAGCTCTTGGTGATTCTTGCTTTTTGGGAAGGAAGTGAGGCATTTTATTTTTATGTATTCTCTGAATAATGGATAGATTTTCTGGTACCTGAATTAAAAAAAAAGATCATTGTAGTCTGTAATCTTACAGTATATTGGTTTTGAGGAGTATTTTAGAAACCTAGCCCAATTCCTTACTTTGCAGACAGGAAAACTCACTGTCAGAGACTTTTAAGTACTTGCTTGGTGAAGAGCACAGAGCTACTACTTAGATTTAGGTTACAATGGAGGTGGCGTTTCCCTTACTCTGGTCCTGTGATTATAAAGAGTTAAGGAAAATGACTCAGATACTCCCATTCCAGTTAATAGCAGTCTTGGGTCAGTAGCACTTATTGTGTTATAAATAAATTGGAAAAACCTGAAAAGAATGGTAAAGCTTCATTGGGGGGGAAATCAGGATTACTCAAAGGAAGCTGCACCTAGTCAGAGGAAGCAACTGGTAGAGACAGGATTTTGCTCATTGGTCTTGTCACAAATTTGCCTGCAGATTTTTTTAATATATATATTTTAAAGATTTGATTTCTTTCTTATTAGAGAGAGGGGAAGGGAGGGAGATAGAGAGGGAGAGAAACATCAATGTGTGGTTGCCTCTCACGCACCCCTCACTGGGGACCTGGCCTACAACCCAGGCATGTGCCCTGACTGGGAATTGAACCAGCAACGTTTTACTTCACAGTCCAGCTCTCAGTCACTGAGCCACACCAGCCAGGGCAGTTTTTTTTTTTTTTTTTTAAACAGAAGAGTTAAGTGTTAAGGCACCTCACCTTTTATTGGAATTGCTCTTACATTAATTGACTTTGTTGTTGTCGTTCCTTTAGACAGAGTAAGTGCAGATCATGGCTCTGTCACTTTCTTTTTATCTCAGATCCTTCCGCAGTTTTTCTCTGCTCCCTGTCAGTCTAAATTGAGTTATTATCTCCTTCAGTCTCCGCTTCCTGTTTTTCCTGCCTACCCTCAACACCCTTCCTTTTTTCACGGCTAATTTCAGTGAGATCAATTGTATAATTTCCTGACATCTGTAGATTTAACCTCAGTGATTTCCAATGTAAGCTCAGAAATTCTGGAATGAGATGACATCTACGCATTATTTTTGATTGTGGAAGTGGGAAGGCCATGTATGCACATTAGAGAGTCAAATCTTAAAAATTAGGTGCTGGATTCACTTCATTTAATTGCTTTATAAAATTGAACTAACATTGTAACTCATTAAAGTGAGAATATTTTTTCCCCAAGGTTCTCTCAGACTCTCAAGTAGGACATTACTTTGTAAATTTTTTTACAGTAGTTAATGGTTTCCATTTTAGCACTGCTATTATGTGCTAAGAGACCTGTGTTTGATGGAGGGACCTAGTATTAATGAGGCCCAAGTTAGGGGTTTGATTTATGTATGAAACACCTTAGAAGGAGAGACCCTCTTTAGTGCTGTACTTACTATTATCATTCATTTTTATATGGGCCTTCTGTCAACACAAGTCAGAGATGCAGCAAAGGGCAGTGGTGATCAAACCTTACCTCTTAGACTCTAAGGGAGCTTAGAAAAATGCC
The DNA here is from genome assembly GCF_022682495.2 of Desmodus rotundus. Taxonomy (NCBI): domain Eukaryota; kingdom Metazoa; phylum Chordata; class Mammalia; order Chiroptera; family Phyllostomidae; genus Desmodus; species Desmodus rotundus. Next base: position 76,047,688 of record NC_071397.1, on the reverse strand, counting down.
TGTGTTGGTCCCAGCAATTAAATTCCAATCTTCGGGGATAGGGCCAGAATATTGGTATTCTGAAAAGTACTCCAAGGTATGTCATGGTGGAGACTCTCTCATTCAGCAAGTTTCGATTTGAGAAGTTCACTATTTGGGGTCCAAGTGGATATTCTATTGAGTGATTTTATATATATTTAAAATTCTAGAATCATGTGACACTGGTAATCGTTTTTAAGTACATGTCATCAAACTGGGCAGAATTAATGGTGCAGGTACTGTGTGGGGGGGGGCCCTGGACAATTCAGGATCACCTATGACTGTGTTGGAAAGCCAGGAGCAAGTATCGCGTACATTAGAATTACATTTAACTTAACCATACATCAACACATTTATTGAGGGTCAGCTGTGTTTCAGGCACATAGGTTAGAAACGTAAACAAATGCAATAAAACATTCAACCCCTATGGAGTTTAGAACTTTGAGGACGATGCCACATAGCAGCCAAGGCCTTCCTGTGCAGCAGGTGCAACACAGCTCCTTTTTTGCCCCCAAGTGTTAGACCATTCGGGCCTCAGATGAGGAGTTTGCTTGGGGTTAGAAGGCCACTTGCGTGAAGACTCCTCTCTGCTGAGACTGGAGCATCCTCTGCATCTACAGGGGCTGACGGTGTGAGAAGTAGGAAGGAGGTGACAACGTACGTGCAGGGAATCGCAGGCCCATGTTTGTCATCTCACATTCATGGTCAGGGAATCTAAAAGGAGGCAACCTACCACCATGGCTCTAACTCACCCTCTTTTCTGCTTCTTGAACCCACACATTTGATTTCATAGAATTTAAAAGAGAATCGAAAGTTGAAAATGATACTCAGTGTATAGGGACATTGTGCAGGTTTGACATACGTAAAGCTCTTAGTCCAGCACTTGGTGTATAGAGGAGCTTAGTGAACGGAAATGTCTGTGTTATTAGGGGAAGGGACAAGAACTTTTATTTAAACTTAAAATTAAAAAATACGAAAATTGTAAGAACTTTAACATACCACAATAAAAGAGGTTTGAGACATACTTTTTGTAAATCTTTTAGTCCAAGGATGAATTTCTTTAACTGAATCGGTTGTATAAGTTAGAACTGCTTTGAATAGCTACAGTTTTTTCGTCTAAGTGATTCAAGGCTCCTTCTTTGCAGACTTACCCAAAATAATGCTCTGACATCTACAGTTTAGCAGCTAAAAAGCTGGTCAGAGTGATAAAATGCTTCCAGAAGCATCTTGGGTCCATTTCATTTCTCTGCTTACCGTGGGCTTCTAGGTTTGACCCCTGTACTGACGAGTTTTTCTAATGATGAGGGCCAGTCCCTCAGGTGTACTCTATGGAAAGGCTGATCTGTCTTCCACTTAAATAACTCATTTCTTCTGACTTATTTGAACATGGAGGAACTCCCCTGGCTCAGTACTTCCACAATGTTTGCAAAAAGATTCAGAGACTAGGAAAACACTACTGTCTGTGGCTTGGGAAGTGGGTGACGGCTCTCACAATTATAGCCCTATGGGTAGTTTCTTTGCAAGTACTCAAGAATGGCTTAGCCTTTGGATATCAAACCTGATTAGTTCTTCTCTGGTTTTTCCCTGTTTTTGCTTTAACTCAAACGTTACAGAAACAGTTGGGAAACATTCAGCCCTGGAACTAGGAAAGGGACCTGTTCTCTGTTCTATGGGACTCATATTGACAAGTTATATAACAGACTAAGACATACAGTCCCAAAGTGCCAAAATGCTATCACTAGCATGCTGTCAGCACCCTGGCTGTTGGTTAGGTGCTTGTGGCATGTGCTTGTGAATGGCCCCTGGCTAGAAGAAACACCAGTGCCACTTCAGGTCAGTCATGAAAGGCTTTAGAAGGACATTTTTAATTTAATTTTGATCCTCTGAAAGTATTTTCATTTGGCCAGTAAGAGATCTTAGATAAATATCACCTCAGTTTTCCTCTTAACCTCTACCTCTATTCAAATGAAACAGAGTTTCAAATGACACCTTAGATCCTTAAACTTTAAACCCACAAATGATTTTAAACAGAGTAAATATCGTTGTTCCTGGCTATGAAGCTATAGATAAGAATGTTCAGGGAAAAAAATTGAGCATGTGGATTATTACCCTGACTGGAGCTTGAATTTGGTCTGTGGTATGCATTTTTAAAAACATTTTATTTAAGTATAGCTGATAATATTAACACTATTATAATAGTTACATTAGTTTCAATTATACTTGTTTTGAATAGTAACAGATTGCTAGAATTAGTGGGGTGATTACATTAGCAAGGCTTTAAAATTTTTATTCTTGTCTGTGTCTGCTTCATGTGGTATATTGTATTAGGTTTGGTGGGAGTTTTGAATCCCAGTGTTCATTAGACATTTTTGGCCACTTTCAAAATATATCTAAAGCACACACACACACACACACACAGATATAGTATATTTAAAATAACCTGTTCTCAAATTTGTTACTGACAATACAGAAATGTAGATCATCAAAATCACACCATAACTAGGAAAAGACAAAGTCAGTGATTCCACTACAGCAGCCTATTTCATAAACTTGGATTTGGATGCAACAAAAACAGTGTTTTTTTAAAATTGATTAAAGACTTAATAGACCTGTGGGTCACCCTAATAGAAAACATACATGCAGTGCATCGGATGTGACTATTACTACATTGAAATGAAAATGTGTACATTTAATCTGTGCTCGCAGAGTGAAATCAACAGATGAGATTCTCATTATCCATATACTTTCAAATAAAATATTTAAGCATTACTGCTTTGGAAATTACTGGTTTAATTTTTTTGGTGAAATCAATGTTAATTATTGGCTCTTTTGAAAAGTTTACTTACTAATGTCTTCACTTTTCTTTTCTAAATCTTGCCAGTCACTTGTTAAAGATGTAAGAGAGATTCATGATGATAAATTGAACCTGTTTTCATGCAGATGACAAATCAATTATGTGTTTCTAATGATATGTTTTTATATTTATCCTGTATTAAACATACTAGGTATGGAATTGAGTAAAAGTAATGCAAACTTCTATAATTATCTGGCAAGTTTATATATGGATGTTTGGTCCCCATACTAGGACAGGAAATAAAATATACTTGTTCGAATGTCATTTGCTTCTAAGAAATATATTCAAAATATGAAACAACATTGAGAATGTTTAAGAAAAATGAAGCCTGGAATAAATCATCATGACTCAGAATCACAGCATGTTAGGCGTTTATTATATAACTCGTTATAATGTGTCCATGTTTGCGTACTATAGTTATAGTTATATAACAGGGTATCAATTTTGTGCGTGATCTGTTTACAAAAGTCGCCAGCTATCTAATTTGGAGGTTAGACTAACACCAAAGAGTCCAGGCTTTTGCTTTGCTGATTACTGTATCTGAGGGCTTTGGATTTATGTACATTGGAGGGGGGCTGACTACATAATCTGTTTCCTCTGCATCTGAAATGCTGTAACTTTGATACGATAACTAACCCTGAATGTGACTTTGGAAATGTGATTTGGAAGGGTGTGGTTTACCAAAAGCAGCGTGCAAAAAGACTATACTACATACTTAAATTCTGGGCCTAAAAGAAACGCGAAGAAAATTTTCCAGACAGAGTGAACAAAAGAAGGCCTTCCTCTTCAATGGGCTTTTCTGGGACTTTGATTTATTTTGTAAAATTTTTACTTTGTCATGAGTTGATTACCCATTAGTGGTAAAAGTGATAAATCAATAACAAATGATGAGTAAACTGATCTCCAGGTAAAGAAATGCAATGTTTATGCCTGTTTTTTAGTGAGAGGGTGTTTTATGAGCTAAAGTATAGGGGCACACAGAAGGCTCCCCGATGTGCAGGTAGGAATGGAAGCACCTACTACTTTACCAATTAGTCTAGAACAAACCATTGTTTTGACCATCTCTGACATGGTAGTTCTTGTAGTCGGGCCTAGAACACACCACCTTGTAGTTCCTAATTAACCATGGCATTTAGGGACAACAACGATTTATTTGTCACTCATGGTGCATGTCTGTAGCGAGTTACTGGGAACACTGTGCCCTGTATTGCATCAAATAGAAAGTACTGTGAAGGTTACTGAAGTTTAGTCAATTTTTTATAAATAAATTCTGGTTTTTTGGGTCCCTCCCCATAAGTTACAGGATCATGCAGTGTGCTCAAGGGCCTGCATAGTCACACCTGTAGTATAAACACACACACACACACACACACACAAACCAAACAAACAAAATAAAGAAATACAAGACATAATAAAAAGTATCGGGATACTGGTTTTTATTTTTTTAACGGAGAAATAGAGGCTTAGTTTCACATGAGAAAACAGATAACCATTCATAGCACAAAAGGGGGAAGCCGATTTTCTCATAGGTAAATTATTATCTTTTTGGGAGTACCAGTTTTATGTGTAGGTGTTATCCAGAGCTACCTAAAAGTAGAGTTTATAAATTGAATTCCTACATACTGTGCTAATTACAAACATTCTAAATAGCTGAAAAGCTAGTCCTCTCGTGTTGAGATGCTTGACACTTGGCCATATTCATCCCAAGTAGTTAATGATCCTCAGTGTACTCTGAGTTTGTTAAGAGTGGGAAAGCAATGATTGAGGCAGTGGGTGTCTTATGTCCCATTTTCAATATTTCAAAAACAAACTAAAGGCTATTGTATATGTAGAATTGTGCATCTGAAGCATCAGAATTCTCTTTTATTGATTGTATTATTTTACAGTTGTGACATATGTTACTCAGAAGCTCTGGATTGGCAGTATTAATGCATCTGAAATGAAAAAAAAATAGTGCAGTGATGTTATGTTGAAAACAAGCTCAGTCTAATTTGGTTGTAAGGGGTGTGGAATAACATTGCTATCCAGCTCTACTTAGTTTCCTAGCTATTAGTTTCAACTAAAAGCATATTAAAGCACATTAAAGTTTTATCGCTGCTCAAATCAATGCGAAGGGAGTCACCTGGGATCCTCTGATTATGTTCATTTTGGAGAATTAGTCCATGACTTCTGCCAAGGGAAGTAGAAGACACAGAGGCATGAGTTCAGAGGTGCATTCCTGGCTTCACACTCACCATACATATGAGGTCAACACTTGGGATATGTTTCTCAAATGCTAATGACTCACCTTGACATTATGTAATGGCAGCTGTCATCACATCTCAATGTTCTCTGATACTTTTTTGCCTCTGATTGATGAAATTTCAGTGAGATGGTATTGAACACGGCCAAGTTTTATAGTCCTGCCAGCATCAATTACTGGCCTGTGACTTTAAGACCATCACTTCCTTACCTGAAATATGGGATTAAGTGAGGATTAAATGAAATAATATAATATCATGGTTTAGTACTCTGGCCTAATACATATAAGTAGATCAATAATAGTCACTTGTTTTTTTTTTTTTTTCTGATAGTAAACTGAACAAGCCCTGGGAAGTAAGAGAAGTTTAAGTTTCTTAAACTTTCTTAGATTATATTAAAATGATGGAATGTTATGAGATGTTCTCTTAAGCTTTGTAACTCCCTAAAAATCATACATTGTTCCAAACACCTATTTACATTGTAAAAACTTTGTAGGCTCTAACCTTGCACAATAATGAATGAGAACATGCTTATATTTGAAGAGAAATAAGAACTTTCTCTTTTATTTTGGATGGGTGTATATTCATGACAAAGATCTTCTCCTAACTTGTGTTACTCTGGAAGCAGTGGATTGAACTACAACAGTGGAAAATGTCTGTGAAAGAGACTAGCTTTCCTTTGACTCTAGACTGCAGGGTAATTGTCTCTGAAATGTTACTGTGTAGCCTATGGCTAATTCTTCACTTATCAGTTGAGCTGGTAGGCAGACGCTCACTTCCAGATGTGTTACCGACTTTCTGTTGAACTGCAAACACTAAAGAAAGAGAATTTCCACTTTTGCATTGCTAGTAAGTGTTACAAAAATTGAGTTATACCATTATATAGGGAATAATACTAGTTTGTACTCAAAGATAGAAAATGCTGTCTTTGAAATTGAATAAAATGAAAATATTAGTAAACTTACAGAGTATGACTACCAGTGCAAATTTAAAACAAGAATATTTGCAGGCAATTGAAATGTGTGATTCTCAGATACTTAATCCTATCTATAAAATGCAGTATAATATAGCAATTCATGAGGCACAAAATGCATTCATAAAATAAATGAAATAATATCATGTGGTTATCAAACTGGATAATGGAAACCATTGTAAAATTAACTGTTTCTTACTTGATAAACTTTCCTAAAGCTTTCTTTAGTTATCCATCATTTGTTTTCTCAGGCGGCCAGAGATGGAGAAGGTATAGAGTTCTAGTAATCATGCCACTTTCTCACAGTGTGACCAAAGAACCCTGTACTTCTGAATTTCTCTGGGTTCTTATTAAAAGGCCTAAAAATCAGGTGGGCAGTACCCAGAACTTGTACTTAATGAGCAACAATTAGGGTGTGTGGTTGCCCTCCCGGGGAGTCCTGTGTCACAGGCGAGTGCCAGTGTTCCAGGCGAGTCTGTATCTTAGTGAACTCAAGGCTTCATAGGTTATTGTCCACATTGCACATCTTTTCAAACTGGCTCACATGATGGAAGCCGTGAGCATAACTATCACATAGGTGAAGACTTTCATCCATATGTATTCAGTGTCCCCACTTTTCTCCTCCTGCCTTCAAATCTCAGCAGTCTATTACAACTTCAGGAACTACTCCTCCTAACTTAAATACATCGCTGCTTTCCAGCTGCTACCTGCAGACAGTTAACAATTGAAACAAGCATCCCATTTTTGTGTTTTTCTGCCTAACCACGTGCTGAGATAATGCACCGGATATTTTTGTTATTCAGCTGAACCGGAGTTCTATTAGCATGGTTTATCAGGATAATTATTTGCTTTCAAACAGCAGATTTAGCAAGACATTTACTTGCAGGTAATCTGCTCCTGCGGACAGCATGAGTCATTGAATTATTCCACTGTCCAGTGAGAATTTTTGGTAGACTAAACCTCCTGGTCTTTGTAAAATGACCCAGAGCTCTGCTCAAGATTCCCTCCTTCTTTTTCTCATCCTCCAATGTGACCGAAACTTAGGGATGTACAGCCCCCTCTGCCAATGTTTCTCTGTGGTTGGAGCCGTGTTTTCATTCGGCTGCACACAGCTGGTTTGTTCTGAAAAGGTAGCAGGTATTGAACTCTTTAGTTGTCACAGAAGCCATGAGCTATGGTGCATGGCATTCAATGATTGCCTTGCACACAAAGGTGTCAGTGACCACGGCCAGCACTGTCCACTGATGGTGTCTGAACGGGATTGTAGGTTCTGGCCCACATACATCCCTTCCTTCAGGGCTAAGGACCATTATAGTGAGTAGTGATTATTGTGCATCAGGTGGAATTTGGTCTCTGCTTGATTACAACTGCATAGAATATCATTTGGTGGCTCCTACCACTTAGCTTTTGAATAAATAAATCTGTTTTGATACATTTGTGTATTAATAACTATAAAAATACATTGAATTTAACTTTGAGATAAGTCAGCAAGTCTGAAATAAAATTTTAATTAGCACAGCTCTTTGGACCATTCTTTGTAATTATTCATGTATTTCACAGAAATGTGATAAGCATGTATGGATGGTAAGGAGACGTTATTGAATAGAGAGAAATGGCTAATTAGCATTACTACTATTTATTGTTAAAACATATCAACACTTCATCAATTCATAAATGTGATGCTGTCTCTTAAATTTCTAGAAACATATACACTGATAAAAATGTTTGCAGTCAAGTTAGGCAGACAGGCATAAGTAACTTGCAGTATAATAAGACATAATATGGTCAATAATAAGGTAATTGTAGTAGAGACCTTAAAATGGAAATACTGTATTATGTGCTATAATTTTAAAATATAAAGACGGTTGCTTTCGAATATTTATAATTTAATTATAACTATGAATAAATATATCATTCATATAAGTTTGAATCATTATATTTATTTGGGTAGTGTTTCTCTCTCCTGACTACAGCGAGCTAGCTATTCTATAAGCATAGATAGACCGAGGCTGGGAACAGTGTGTACTGGGACGGTGGCCAGAAATGCTGAATTCTGAACACTCACCGTGTAACTAGATACCTGGAAGCCGACTCCCCACCTGGGCTCTGAAAGATCACTCTCCTCTCCACACTTGTGCCCTGTTCCTCCTGCCTTTCTTGCCCTCTGAGGGAAGTGACTATTTCCTAGGTCATTCTGTACAACTTGTAAAAGCCAAGAACTCACCAGAGGTCCATGATTTCCATCTTTGCCTCTTTCCTATTGCTTAATATATTATATTATATTGACTATTAAAATGTGAACTCTGATCCATGTCTTGATTAAATGATTTCTAAGTTACAGCTCCAGAACGAGCATGTTTAAAGCCCAGATTTAATAGCATGGTAACGGCTACCTCGCATTGCTTTATTCTGTCATGGAAAATACAGCAAGAAGAAATCTCCCAAGCCTTCCAGGCTCTATCTCATTCTTAAATTGTGTCTAGAAACTTTAAACCTTCTTGATTTTTAAGCCCAGCCTTCTCTTACTGCTTCTGCAAAGCTTAGCATTTCCCACTTTGTACAAGAAGTTAAGAACCACGGTATAAAAAGCATGGGACTAAAGTAGAGTCAGGAGGCTTATAATTTCAGATCTGATTCTGGTTATCTGTGTGATGTAGAACAAAGTAAAGTGTTTCCAGACCGCCATTGTGCAGATACTACTTTGGAACACGATCTGAAGTAGAAATGCAGGTTTGTGCCTCATGGGCACAAATCAATGGCTAATGCCATGGTTGTGGAAGATTTCCCACGAAACGCTGCAGGTTACAACGTGAAGAAAGAAGAAAGAAACAAGATGAAAATCTTTAATTGAGGGGTCAGCAGAGAAATGACATTATAAGAAAACTGAGGAGGGCCATTAGACAGGTAGCAAGACAAATAGCAGTTTTGTGTGGAAGTGCATGAGGGTGAGATTTTTAAGAAGGCAGAAGAATAGTAAACAGATCATGTTGCTATGGAAATACATACTGAGATGAGAAATGAAAAATACCTAAATGATTAATTAAGGACTCATGGTGACTTTGGAGGGACCAGTTTGACCCTTAGAACGGGACAAGAGCAAAGTTTCTGTGAAATGAGCTCGCTGTGCCCCTGAGAAACCCCATTTATTGATTATGCTGCCCAAAGCTTGGGTGGAGGAAGGAAGAATGAGAGACAGAGGAATCTGGGCCCAAACGGGACTCTTGTTGTTAAGAGGGAGGAGAGTGCACTGGGGCTGGGTCAGTCAGGACGGTGACATTAAACAAGGAGAGAAAGGGGTCACTGATGGGGGAGAGACCCTGCCCTTAGAGAGAAGGAAGTCCATTTGTATGGACTGATTTTACATTTATTTACTTTTCCCAAAGCTATTTGCCTTTTAATTGGCTCGCTGAGTTTTAACAACTTCAGAGAAGGATTATTTAAGTATGACTAGGGAAAAACTGCATTCATCAACATTCTTAAATTATGAAATTTCAGTAAAGAATGTTTATGTGTAGAAAAATTGGGAACTCTGGAGAAAATATTTTTAAAATTTTACTTAAGTCATTTTCTTTGCTCTAGAGTTGCTAGAATTTTACAATGTGATACACACACAAGTACTACGTGTAAACAAAGGTACTCCCCACACCCTAGGCCTTGAGTGTGTTTAGAGTGTGCCTTGTTAAAGGTGTTAAAAATCTACTTCCTCTAGCTAAGAAAGGAAAGGGAAATTAAAAGACTGAATTAGTATCGAATCTTAGGTATTTCAAGTCTGCTGTCTTAAATTGCAAATAATTTGGGCATCGTGGATAGAAATGTACTTTTCTGTACAATTTCATAAAATGGTTTGTTAAGCAGCTTCATCCTATATTCTCCCAGTTTTGGACATGGTGTAACTTACGGAAATTATCTGTCCTGCACATAGGTTTAGGAAAACTCATTCATCTTCAGAACATAATATTCAGACCATAAACTCTAATAAACAGTGAGTCTTTAAAAGTTGTACAATAACAAAGGCAACATACCTTTAAGAACTTCAGAGTTGCCCTGGCTGAGTGACTCAGGTTGGTTGTGCTGTACACCAAAAGGTTGCAGGTTCGATTCCTGGTCAGGGCACATACCTAGGTTGTGGGTTTGATTCCCTGTCGGGTGCATATGGAAAGCACCTCACTGATGTTTCTTTCTCACATCCATATTTCTCCCTCCCTCTCTCCCTTTCTCTCTCTCTCTCTCTCCCCCTTCCTTCCTCCCCCTGCCTTTCTGTCTCTAAAATCAATAAAAATATCCTCAACTATTTAAAAAAAAAACAAAACACAACTTCGAACTTTAGAGTTAGCTGTTACCATAAGGAAAAAAACAGCTTTTTATCCCTGTAACAATAATCCTTATATTCCAGTAAAGTGTTAAATTCATTAAAACATCTTTTATGCTATGTTTAGTTTCTTAGTTTCTATTAAGTATTTGCCAGTGAAATAACTACATTTTAAGACATGCGATAATTTGGGCCTAATTAATTCAGACTGACCTTGAACGTACAGGTAAGGGCTGACTATCCGAAACCAAAAGCATGAGATTAAGTAACAGTCTAGATAAAACGGCCTGCACTTGAATCTGCACTACTTCATGTATTAGCTGTGTGATCTTAAGCAAGTTTCTTTAAACTCTCTAGGCCTCACATTCCATGTAAAGCAGGAAGAATAATACTGCCTTCACACTGTCAGAAGAATTGGATAAATTAACACAAAATGCTTATCATTTTGCCCTATTCCTTTAAAAAAGTTTTTTATTGTTGACACTATTACAGGTGTCCTCCATTCCCCGCCCCCCCCCCCCCCCGCCATTTTTCTCTTTCACCAAGGTTCTGCCCACCCCCTGGCCTTCACCACCTGCCCTACTCTTTTTAATGATGCCAGAAATTTTAATTGCTGTTTATATTGATTCCCATGGTAGGTAGTAAAAGAAAATTGAATAAAAATATAACATTCAGAATACATTATAAAAGAAATGGTTTATAAGAATGAGTGAGTATCCTAGTAATACAATTTTGTTGGATGGAAAAGTATTTCCATATATACAGAAAACAAATATGTTAAAATATAAACATTATCTCTGGATGGTATGATTATGAGTAAGCTTTTAACTTTAGCTTTTTTATATTTTGTTTCATGATTTCTGTGAGGGATTTGTTACTTTTGTAAACTACATATAGTAAATGTTATGAAATAATACAGATCATTCTAAATATGAAATATTTAACAAGAATACAAGGTACATCTATTTATTTTGGGATTCAATTCTCTTCTAAGAAATCGAAGCACTTTCTGAAATTAACCAATGAGCATAGTAATCAAGTGGGCAATTTTGCATCCTGGGGCAAGATTCTTTTGCCAGCCTGCAACACACTGTTTAGATAGTCACCCTGACATCAGTGGGTGTCTGTTCAAGGGGTGAAAACCAGCATCTCAGCACGGAAATTGTTGTCTAAAGAAGACTACAGTTAAAACAAAACAAAAAAGTCACCAAACCATGTATAAATTATTTCTGGGGCTTTTTGTTTCTTACTTTATTAAGACTAGATAATCATAAGTGGATTTCAGAGTGCAGAATTTGTGTAGTGTTCTTTCATTACGGTTCGGTGTTAACATGGTTGTTACTGTGTATGTGGTTTCTTTTCAGGGTTTTTTTTTTATACTAGTCACAAGAGCTCATATTTATTGGGAACAATCATCAAAGCCTCTTTAGATACTTACATAATGAGGAAATAAAGACTAGGATAAGGGAGTTTTGGGTCAGAATGCCGATACGCAGTGGTGTATGATTCCCTAGAAGAGAAAATAGGATCATATACCAGTTGGCACATTGGACAAGCGCAAGCAGTCTTGCTGCTGCCGTTTACCAGTCCCCCGTCAACATGGCCCAAATTTCCGTTACCACGGTCTGTTAACTGTGAGTAATTGCCTAAAGCACAAACTTTACCGTGTGGTCTTCAGCCCACAGATCACTGCATGAGAAACGAGTGTGCATCATGGTCAATGACTTGCCGTGCCACTGCTTTCAAAGCCTATTGGTGAGTGGCGGCTGCTCATCTGTCACTGAGCTGGAGCAGACAACCAGCGTTTACCTTGTCTGCCCGTGGTAAACCTACGTGACATTGTGTAAAAATGGGTAATTTAAAGAGGGGATTGGTGGACAAAGATGAAAGTGCAGTGAAGAAACAAAAAGTGATAACATGGGGAGTAGAGTTTGAATCAAGCCAAACTGGGGTTGTAGAAGAGATTACTGCCCACGGGAATGTTGACCTTCCTGCTGCTATGCAAGGGACTCTGGATCGGTAGCCAGAGAGAGTTACCGATGGGCATAACTGAGGAACATGGCCTGACAAAAAGGAAACGCTGTGCTGGAGGAAGTGACACCAGCAAAATATGCGCATTAAAGGAATTCTCATAGTTAAATGTGCATTAAAGGAATTCTCGTAGTTAAGAAATGCAAAGGAGAAAATGTTGGAAGCTAATGCAGATTAGAAAGGGATGTGAAAATTTGCTGAGACGTAAAATACTTGCCAGCTTCCTACTGTAAGTTTTGTGGAGACAAAAAGGCAAGTGCTGTTCAAACGACTTTTGGTAATTATTATGAAGAAAGCTGCTATAAACACCTCTACATGTGTAAGCATAAATTTTAATTTTTTTGAATAAGTGCCCAAGAGTGCAGTTACTATATAATATGGTAAATACTTGTTTAGTTTTATTAAAATTTGTCCATCTGTTTTACAAAGTAGCTTAGCCATTTTACATTCTCACCTGTGGTTGTATGAGTGATTCGTTTTCTCAGCATCCTCTCCAGCACTGGGTGTTAGCACTATTTTTTATTTTATTTTAGCCATTCTGATAGTTGTTCTCATTATCACTAGTTGTTAGTGATCTCATCGTGGTTTTATTTATTTATATTTATTTATTTACTTTTTAGACAGAGGGAAAGGGAGGGAGAAAGAGAGGGAGAGAAACATCCATGTGCAAGAGACACATCGATCAATTGCCTCTCCATGCTTCCAACTGGCAACTTGGCCAGCAACCCAGGCATGTGTCCTGACTGGAAATTGAACCAGCGACGTTTTGGTTCACAGGCCCAGCGTGCATTCCACTCAGCAACACCAGCCAGGGCTTATTGTGGTTTTAATTAATATTTCGCTAATGGTTAATAATATTGAATATTTTTTTCATATGCTAGTTTGCCCTCTGTGAACTGTCTTCAGTGAACTGTCTTTTTTTGGCCCATTTTCTTATTTTATTGTTATTTTTAAGTGTTATTTTAAGTGTCTTTTCTATTGTTTTCTCAGCATTTCTAATACTTTATATTTCAATGTATGAAATAATTATTAGTTTCACACTTTTTAAAATTTCCCTATAAACTTTTGACTGAATATGAGGGCTTTTTAGGATTTCAACAGAAATTTTTTAAGGACCTTGAACAATCATAACTTTTCTCATTGATTTCAAAGGTTTATTCGCACAGCTTCAGCTTGCAGGTTCGTTTTTACAGTCCCATCCTGTTGACCAGTGAGGGGACTGTAGTCATTATGGAAGGTGATAGGTGCCTTGTTTGGCGATGCACACGCTGCTGTGGAAGTACAGCGCCGTTGAGGATAATGTCTCAGTGGAAATCTGCACACAGGAATAGGAGCTAGTCAGGCAAAGACGGGTGAGAGGGCCATCTTCCGGGGGAGGAAATTGCGAATGCAAAGACTTGGAGGCCCGAAACAGCATGGCACTTGAGAGGAAAGAAAAGAAGTTCAGTGCAGCTGAAGAATGGAGTGCAAGAAAGGCAGTCGAGCAACTGCAAAGATGGGGGAGGCAGGGTCATGAAGATATGATCAATGTCAAGATGTTACCGGGGAGACCCGAGTTAGGGAGCTCCCCCGTCTTTGGTTCTTGTCTTGCTCACAAGAGAAGAATTGAGGCAAGAGACAGCATATATAGTGGGAGTGAGGTAACAAGTTTATTTATGAAATACACTTGAGATGAAACTACAGGCAGGCACCCAGCTAATCTGAATGCCCCACGTATGGGAGAAATAGTTGTTAGTAAGTGTGTAGGTAAGTTTGTTCTGTCCACTTGAGCCTGAAGTTGCAAGTGGTCACCCAGCTAATCTGAGTGCCCTACTGGGATTCAGGGGTTATATACTTTAGCCAGCTTTTAGGTACCCCTCCTCCTCAGCTGGTGATATTGTTAATACACAGAATTTCAAGGGCTGCCCTCCTCCTACACTGTCAAAGTTTTGCTCGTGATATGTGTAACACCTGACAATCTTAACAATCAGTGTGGCTGAATCAGTGGGTGAGACGTGTCTCCCTTTCCTTTCTTGCCTCCTGTTTTAAGTTCTTCATTGGATTGCCCTAGGTGGGGGCCCTGCTTTATTTCCCCTCTAGCCATTGGTTCCTGGCTGTTACCTAACAAAGACACATGCTCATTACACAGTGGCCATGAGAGAGACCCCAATTAAATGTGCAATTCACAGAGATTCCCCTGACTGCACTATGGGCATTGAATTGTAGGACAATGCAACTAAAGCATTCAATACTTTATAGAACTGTTTTACATTAAAATATGTTTTTGTATTAGCGTTTGTTTTGGGTTGGAGTGTAGTGAATTATTTTTTACTAGCAGGATGTTTCAAATGACTATGTGCTAACCTGTCACATTAATACCAAAAGGTAAAACAGATTAAAGTTGAGCTACTCTGCTTTAAATTGGGGCGGGTCAAAGCACCGCCTTATTTCCCCTTCCTATATACAACCAAATCTTAACTCCATCTCTCCAAACTTGGCGGGCAGTGTCCCTTGTAGTCTAGAGTGCATTGCCAGGACATCCCTTACCGTTTCTACAACGGTATTTTAGAGTTTACTTGTTTCGTGTAACTTTTATTGCAGGATTTTATTTTTACAAAATTTCTCAATGAATAAAATGTTCAAAAGTCTTTTTTCCCTTAGGGTTTTAGGAATTCAGTTTGGTAAATTGTAATTTAGAGAAGAGGGATTTTAAACTCTGGAGTACATTTTTTTTTTTCCAGTAAGAACTAGGTGAGGAAATGAACTATCAGGAACTTTCCTTTAATCAATTCGACTTGTGAAAATTATGTGAGAAGCTGGTGATCTATCCTCAGAGATATATTTTATTTTTGAAGTTAAGTTCCCATGTTCATTACGGTTATCTACCAAATGTTCTTTCAGGTCTTTAAGAAATTATAGTGGTGCTTTCCTTCTATCCTGCTTGTCTGGAGATGCTGTGTTTGTGGGAGTACTGTTGGTTTTGAATGTACAGATGTGATGTATACATACACACACACATACACACACAAAATCTGGCAGAAGTTAAGGCCAGCTTGACTGTGGTTGACACGATAATAATATGGGTATAATAATTTATAGTTTTAATTTGAACACTTCACCTAAAACGTCATTGGGTATGCTTGAGTGTGATATTGTTATATTACAGAATTACATGCTTGTTTTTTGTAATAAAAAAGGGGCATTATTTGTTCTGGGCCCTGTATGTATGTGTGTATATATATATATATCAAAACACTCATTTTGATAAAAAGGTGCCATCTTTTCTTTCCTTGAAGTGCTTAAATTCCTATTTCTTGATTAAATTCCTTACTCTTGAGGCCCTTGGGCTTCAACCAGTGGGATGACGTAGAAGTTACAATTACAAAATTGAATGAGCCATTTTCAACCATAGACATGATGCTCTCTCTTTTAGATTCCTGGCTAAATTCAGGATTTACCTCATTGGTATGATTCAACACCTAGCAAAGCTTCAGGTACACTTGGATGCTGAGGTGCTTAGAAGTCAAAGTTGAAGAAGTAGACAGAGCTGAAACCAATGTTTTGGTTGCTGTTTTGTTTTTAACTTCTAGGTTGGAGAGTTGGAGGTGAAAGAGTACCCACATTAAACTGGAAATAAAAGTCTAGCTTTCTGGCTCACAATGAGTTAATGTGGTTTGCAAATTCAGAGATATGTTAGGCTAGCAATTTTCGTACTGGTGTGCCACAAGAATTTTTAAAACATGCAATATCTGACTATTTAGTCAGGGGCACTGACCTCTTTCCCTTAGATTGTCAAATAAAAAGATGACACCAGCCAGCACAACAATAGCCATCCGGTGTGAACAAGTCAAAATTATAATTCTTTTTGGTCAGATTGGCAAAAAATATAATATATCTAATAAAATATGTATTCTGATGGGCTGCGGAATTTTAGTAGGAATTAGTTTAGGTGTGCCACAAGATGAAAAAGGTTGAAAACCACTGTGCTAAGCCAACAGGTAATAAAAGCTGATTCAGTGATTTTGCCATTTAAAGTTTGAATGTTTTAAGTTCCCTTTTACACATATTTGCTTAAGTGTTTATAAAACACTCTGCAATCCAAACAAAACATTTCTAACATATCTCTCAGAAAATCTTGGTTAAGTGTACACAGTACTGGATTGTATCAATGTTAGTTTAATTGGCATCTCTTTGCATGCTCATTTTTACCCTGTATCCTTTTGTCTCTAAGAGCCTCTTGATGCTATTGATAAGTGTACTTGTCTGAATTGAACAAAAGTTAGCTTCCTTTGCATCCTCTATCTCTGTACCCCCTGGCACATACAATATCTGCTGACTTACTTTTTACAACAAACTGAAGATTTTGAAATTTAAGACCATTTTTGTATCTGACCCTAATTTGTACCACCATTGCCTTCTACCTTGGCTGCGAGCTAGTTCATGGGTTCACTATACAAATTTAGTGTCTTTGTTCATCTAACTTATCCATGTGGCTTGTTGTTTCTGGCTCCCATCCTCTTGCCTGGAGTTTTAAATTTCTCCTTTCCGCCCTCCCCATCTAGTGGATGCTTGAGTGGGTCCGTGTGCATGGACTTAGTTCATGGCTTTCTCTCAGGACTGACCACAATGAAAGCACCCAGCTCCACATTCTGAAACTGGGAGTACATTGCTCACATGTCTTGATTTTCCTGGGACAATCCTTGTTTATACCTGCTGCACGGGCATAATTACTAACAGTGTCCCATTTCACTCGGGGTTCTGGTGTAGAGGAAGGTGCATATGGTCACCTTATCTCTGAGCCTTTTCTCCTACATTAATCACTGAGTTTCCATTGTTGGGACCTTAGTCCAAACTCCAAATGTGTTGGATTCCACATGCATAAAAATGTATGATTACTCAAGTAAAACAAAACAGAATGTAACACCTACATCTACTTGACAGTACTTACTTTCATTAAAAATTTGCATATATTTTCCAAGTAAAGCCTATGATGCACACTATTAGATCGAGTGAATAAAATTGTGTTATCTTGCTTTCCCTCTTGGCTGCATCAGCTTCTAAATAGATGCTCATCTGATGTTAACTAAGGCAGTAAAACGGCAGAAGCTCTTTATCTAAATTGTCCCAATGGCCAATACATCTCACTATCTATTTATTTATTTTTGATGCAGTAAAAATATAAGAAGGCAGGGATCATGAAAGCATAAAGTTAGAATAAAGTTTTATATTTTTCTGTTGATAAAATGTCTCATCTGCAGTTGTACATTCAATTATAAACCATTATCCAACAGATTTATATCTCGAAAAAAATCCACTAGGGAATATTTACAGGTGAATTTATTTCTGCATTTTGTTTTCTGCTTTCATTTGATTAGGTAAATGAGCCTAGGAGATGTGAGAGAGAGTAACATCATGAGTTTAGGTTTGCTATAGTACTTTCCATTGCCCTTGCTTGGCTGTGGATTTTTGTTCATGTTTCTGGATCTCTGAATTTTTTGGGACTCTCAGAATTTTTTCTCATGCCTTATTCATACCTCTTTTCATGATTTCTCGTGTACATTCATTTTTTTCCCTTACCTATAATTGCCTTCTTGTGTAGCATACAGGAGGGTGGGTATGGTACGGAAATCTCTGTTTGCAAAAGCCCACAGCAATTACTAGCATTCTTAGATAGGTGGCTTTTCATTTACTTTCTTATTTAATAAGGACACAGTCATTCCTCTGCTTTGGTTCCCAAATAGTTTTATTCATTAGTAGCCAAACTAGTTATTATTTTCCTTATCAGTGTTCAACAGGATGTTTGATTTGCTTTACTTCCAATTTAGAAGTTCAACAACTTGTTACAAAGCTTCTAAGTTCTCACACATGACTTATTAAAGACATAGCTGAAAATACTTAATAACTAACTGAAAAGTAGTTCTCTTCAATTTGCTATTAGGATTATATTTCTAGTAAATCTTCTCACATAATAGAAGTAGGAAAAATTTTAAAAATGATTATATATTTCATTAAGATAAATTGAACTGTTTCAACTTACAAGGGGTCTATTTGGATTGTAATTCTCACAGAAAATTTTTGTGTATTGTTATGGCTTTAATAATTCACTGAATGAAATACAATAAACAGGTCTAAATTGCACTCATAATTTAAAGATTTGGGGGAAGGTTTTATTATATTAATGTATTTAACATGTTATTTGCAAGTAGAAGATACTTCTTCATTGACCTAGATATGGTAGGTATTGAGTTTAAAGCTTCATTACAGTAAGTCATTTTTGGCACAGTTTTATAATTTGGAGCTTCGTTTAATCAAATGTATTAGTTAATATTACATTATTTTTGATATAATGAGTTGATTGGAAAATTTATTTGGAAATTATTTCAATAAATACATATTTGGGAATAATATTTTATTTCATCTTTTTTTACTAGTCATGCCGGTGACTTTTGAATATTACTATTTTCCACAGTTTTTTATCAAAACATCTGTGTTTGTGTCAAATCTACAATAGATAATCTGTATTGAAAGTCATGCATTATTTTTTGTCATAATCTTTGAATTGACATAATCTAATTTCTGTGGGTACCCTCTATCTGAGAAAACAAGATTTCAGAACTTAGAATAAGCTTTTTGAGTAAAGATGAAAACAGCTAGTATGTGTTGCTAATTCATGTATATTATGTTTTGAGTCTGTGTTGCACTTTTAAATTACAATGTAGAGATTGAAGTGTTATTGAGTACATAAAATGTAGGAACCTTTAGGTTTCTTACAGTGTATGTCCAGATATTGAAATACCCTATCTAAATTTGCAATGTTTACATGTTAGTATACATGCACGTTAATTGTATTTTGTAGGAGGATGGCAACAGTAATTCAGCTTGAGAGATATCTGAGATGGGAGGTTGCTTTCCCTTTGCATGCACCTGCTGTCCTCCCCTCTCACATACAGCCACACAGATAAACTGGAAACCTAAAGGTCCATTATATAGGATTGGGTTTTGTGCTTCTTGAAAACATATAAGCAAGTGAAAAAATAATCTCAACATATTATATTGACCAGTTTCTACAAGTTTAGAGATACCTCAGAATTGTAGGTAATGGCTCTATAATGAATTTAGTCCATCTTTCAGTTTCCTGAATTGGCAACCTTTTTAGGGTACCATTTTGAAAGGACAGGGTATAAGCAGTCCTTGGATGATATTCTCATTGTCCTGAAGGGGACAAAATCAGGTTTCCCTCTGATTGAGCATACAAGCCACCATGACTTCAATGATCTGACTTCTCACCAATTCCCATAGCTCCTACTGTCTCACCAGGCTTGATGGTGAATGAGTAAGATTTAGATCAAAGATTAAAATATTAATTCATATTATGCTTCCTAGTGAGATGACATTGTGATAGTCAGTTGTTAGGAAACTTATTTACAGTTTTTAGTGTTCTTAAGAGTCAAAGTATTACCACTTTAGGTCAGAGTTTTATGTAATTAATATTTTTGTATTCCTTTCCTATTGTTGCAGGAATAGCAAGCATGGGATTACCATTTGTTATAGACTGACTGTGAGCCACGCCTCTTGCTGAGTGCTTTAACAGTACTCCCCCATGTTTTCTTCATTCCAATCCCAGGAGGCAGGCTGTTACCCTTATTTGCTAGATGAAGGACCTCTGTCTTTAAGAAGGGAAATAAGATGTTCAATTATACGTACTACACATGTAATTCTCAAGATTACACGTATACCATGTATTAAAGTGGTTAATCTGATCCCATCCATATCATTGGGGACAATTAAAAGTATGTAAGTGTTCTTATCATTCCCTAAAACGTGTTTATTGAGAGAAATAGAATCTGTACTGGATTAATTTTTCAGACAGCCAAAAAGGAAAACAGTTCTATTTCACAGAATTTATGAAATGTTATAGATTGGGACTTTATATAACAGACTGTTAATAAAATCACAATACTCAGGAAATTAAATAATTTAAGCTTTATTTTACTATAGGATGTATCATAAAATTGGCTACAATTTTTAACTTTTTAAATGATAGGATTATTCACTCTCAGGCAAAAACAAAAGACTTTCTCAGTTGTCATCATTCTAGTTCCCTTTGCTTCCTTAAACATTTAAAATATTTGCTGTTTATATGTGTCACTTAAGTTTAGTGTCTTTCAGATTTAATCCATGAAACATATAGCAAATGAATGGTGGCTAAATTCTCAAAAAACCCAGCGAATTTTGTGAGATTGCAATCCCTTAGAGACTAACGGGGAAACATCAGAGATATAATACCCTTGTATTTCTCTGTTCTTTGTTGCTTCTGATTGTTATTCATTGGAACATTTTTGAGACAGCAGGTGTATACTAATGCTAAAGTGCATTTCTTCCTGCTTTTCACTAAGGTGAAAGTAGATAAAAAAGACATTTATTGACTGAGATATACATTCTTTTAAAATGTAACTTAAAAAATAGATACAGTGGGCATTAAGAAAAAACACCCACCACTTTCCTTTGTAGCTGAAATTGAGTGCTTCTACTTAAAGGATTAGATAAATATATAATTGTAATGAAAATACAGCTTATACATTTGGATTCATTATCTCAGAGCTCTTGGTATCACAGGACACCTTCGTGGTAAGAAGATGTGTTACTGAGAAGGGATAAAAATGCAAGTGATGCATAGTTCCCTTGCATGGTGATTAACATACATATGTATTATCTTTCCAGTCTGTGTTAAGTAGTGAAGAGGAGTCCTAGATAGTTTTGGAAGAGAAATAAATTGGAAAACATTATTGCTTCTGAAGCTGAGCTTCTCAAATCATAACTTAATTATTTGTGTCTCAGATGTTGGGATTTTCTCAAATGTCAATGATTCCATTAGCTGATACTTACTGATTCCTGACTCCTTTTTAATACAGTGCTGGACTCCCTGGCTTTAATATGGAATATTGTCATCGGCACGATGGCCTGCCGTCTGGAGGAGGTGGCAAACACATGGAAAAATTAAGGAATAGACAACAGGACAGAGCAGCTACCATTCACTCAATACTTATTATGTGCCAGATTTAGAGTTGTGTCTCATGTATATAATGGGAACATCTTACCCATACCTAAAGGCTCAGTTCTGTTTGGTGTCACTCAAGGAGAAGCACATATTCAGTATCAGAAAGTGTTTACAATAGCATGCATTCGCAGAGCCTGCAGATTCATGCGTATGTATATATGTATCAGTGTATTTGTGGGTGTGTATCATATGTATAACAATAAGTGGGTAAGGTGCTAGAAAAAGAAAAAACTTTTTATATGATTCCTCAAAACTCTACACCATTACTGGTTGCTCTAATTTTGTGTACCTCTCCAAAAATAATCATTGGCTTTATATTTAGAGACCTAACTTCTCCCCTCACTCATCCTTCTTGTACATTTACACTAATTTTTCCCCTACTTTCCAGGTAACTGTCTGCCCTTTATTAAATAAACGAATCTCTCTAGATTCATTCAGAGCATCTCCCCTTTATTCTCCCTGTGTGACAGAAGCTGAGGTGTACAAACACAAGTCTTCCAAGCAAATGAGAAGTGATTGGGGAGAGTAAAAAAAAAAAAAGATTGAATAATCATAGTTTAATTCAGAATTTTGGTTGAGTCCGGCCGCACACACCCTACATTGCGGTATGCTAGCCACCATGTTTTACAGCGTTTCGGCCAATGCAGATTTCTTAATTGTTAGCAAATTCAGGATAGAGATCCTGATGTAAATTGAGTTAGTTTTGAAAGATGAGTGTAATTTCTTTGGCTAAATGGTGGTGATGGGAGGGTTTCTAAGACAAGGAGCAGAGTTGGTGAAGCAGAGAGGATAACATAAGAAACGGTTCTCTCAGTACCGTCGATGAGGGTGCAGTTACTGACTTTCTGAAACAGAGGATCTGTGTGAGGGAGTTGGGCTTCTCTTTGGCGAGAAGAATGAGGAAGTATTTTTTGACATAAGAAATCAAATCCCAGAAACCTTTTTATGCAATAAGCATTTAAAGGCATAAATATATTCCATATGTGTCTCCCCAAACTTCTATAAGGGACATGGTATTCTCTCTTTTTCAGATGAAGAGCCCAACACAATAAAGGGGGAAAGAAGTTGTGGAAGTCTCTTAACTTTCATGTGATAGAGCCAGGATTTGAACTAAGCTTGATCTGACTCCAGAGTTCATTCTCTTAACTATATGCTTAGAAAAATAGACAGAATTGCAGATGTTTCATAGTTTAAGAGCTGTCCTGTTTATTTCAACTGGACTTGGGAGAAATAAGAACTTTGCCCTTGTATATTTCTTCAAGCAGCTAAAAATGCAAACAACTCTGCTTCACATAATTCATGAAATGTTTTTGGATAAAGCATTTCACAGCCGAACTTCTATTTAGTTTTTTATTTTATTTTAGAGGAATTTGTTTATAGAAGTTTTACTGTGCTACAGAATTAACTGATAAGAATAATCTGTTTATATAAATCAAGTCATCTTTTATTTCTTTTAATACTTGTAAATTTAGAAAATATTAATTTTATTAATAACAAACTATTGATTTTAAGAAATTGGAGATATTTGTATCATCTGTCTTACTGCATTGTCCAGGATATCCAAAACAGTGCTCAATAGAGAGATAGAAAACATCTTTATTGCATTTCTGAAGTTTCACAAATGAAAAGAATTATGTAGGTTTGGATACCTATACTTTTCAAAATAAGAGATTTCTTCTAATAAAATGATTTCTTCTATATAATTTGCTATAATGAAGTTGTCAAAATAAAAAGATTTTTAAAAGTCTCCTTTAAGTTGATATTTTTCCTGTGGTTCTACCATTTTAATTTTGTTTATAGTTTGGATTTTCTTTTTGTTTTAAAAGTGGGAATTAATTTATAACTTTTAATACATTTTTATACACTTTATAGTATCATATTCTACAGCCAGCACACAGCTATTTAATGAGGACGAAATGGTGTGTGGACAAATGTAACGACATAATGGGCAGTTATTTTCTTGACATAACTGTGCTTAGGGATTTTTTTGTGTGTTTATTTGGTTAGTCTCCTTCAGTCACCATATATCTGACCCCCATTACCCTTTTCAGCCTCCCTACCCAGCTTTCCCTCTGCTAACTACAATACTTTTGTCTGTGTCAGTGAGTTTTTTTGTTTTTTGTGTTCATTTGTTGCTTTCTCTTTTATATCCTGCATGTAAATTAAATGATGTGATACTTGTCCTGTTTTGTCTGACTTTTTTCACTTAGCATGATACTCTTAAGATCCATCCAAGTTGTTGCAAATGGCAGTATTTCAGCCTTCCTTTCGGCTGATAGAAGCTGTTGCACATGGTCTATCCAGAAGGTATCCAGCCATGTAATGTGAAAAATAGAGACATTTACTGAAGATGATAAAAGATACAAGAAACATTGTACATAGGACAATGACTCCTCAGTCCCCTTGAAAGTAGGCACTTTGGGACTTCACACAGTTCTCCCAGGCACCATCAGTTTCCCCATAATATTTTCCTGAATCTCACCGAAGGTCTGAAATCTCTTCCCTTTCAAAGGTGATTTTACTTTTGGGAAAAGCCAGAAGTTTCAGGGCTCCAAATCTGGGCTGTAGGGGGGCTGTCACCTGGGTGGTTGGATGTTTTGCCAAAAATCTCCGCACAATATGTGATGCATGAGGGGGCATGTTATCATGATGAAGCTGCCCATCACCACTTGCCAATAGCTGTGGCCTCCTGAATCATCTAAATAGTTTCTGTGGAGGAATGTTCAAGATTAACACAAAATTTGATGTTACAGTTGTTGCGCTGCTCGCTCAGTCACTTTGAATGCGGCAGCCAAGCAGTGCACATACTCCCTCAATTGTGTCCACCCTCCACGCTGAGTGGCACAGTGAAGTCGTCGTTGTTCAAGCATGTGCATTCCAGTCCACTCTCCTTGGCTGCCAGGGTACCTTAATGTGGTGCAAACCACTCTCATTATGTTAACAATGGCTGGACTTTTTCTGGGCAGATGTTGTATATGTAACAGTTTTTAATGTTGAGATCAGTACATAGTAAATGGATTTACTTCTTAGATACAGCTTAGCAGGCAATCACAGTTGACTATCTTCTTCATCACAATATTATGTAGAATTGGCCTTGAGAGCTTTTGGCAAGGCAGTGTAGGCACTTAATGGAAAACTTGGTCTTCGTAAGAAATGGAGGCTTTCTTCATTTCCTAATCATTCCTTATTTAATTTATATGCAGTCTTATGTCTTTCATCATTATACAAATAACTTAAAGTGTCTATTTCTAAGACAGTTAACCAAATGCAAGGGTAAATAAGGCAAAGAAAATCCAGATGAATGATAATGCAAGTATGATTATAAAATCCAGTTCACAGCACATAAATCTAAATTTTCTAGCCATTGAGACCTACATTTCTAGTTTTGCTTGAGACTCAAATTAAGATATAAGCTTAAGATATAAGCTTCAGATAAGGTATAACCAACTCAAAAGGCAGCACACATCATTAGTTACTTAGGTTTTTCTTTACTGTGTTAAGAGAAAGCAAAGCTCTTCCTTGTATTAAATTCTAATGTTTAGGAGTAAAGAGGAGGGCATAGAACATAAAGTGGCGATTCTTATTTTAAGGGATTGAATCCCTCTGTGTATCTTTTTTAAAAATATTTTTTTCTTCAAAAAATTTAAAGTTATACATTTTTTCCAAGAAAATGAATTTAGGCTGGGTAGACATAATTTTGTTCCAGTGTATTTTTGTGCTTATTTTTTTTACTCTATAGTTATCTGTATTAAAAATGATGAAGTTCTTTTGATGCTGAGTGTATTGAGCTGGGAAATGCTTCTCAAATTATAATCTGTAGGCATATTCTCTGAGTTCTATGCATGTTTAAAATATTGTATATTTTTATTTTTATGAGTCTGAAATTAATATTACTTATACATCTTATAATTAAGATGGTCTGGTCTGGATGGTTGAGAACTAATGCTGAGGCATTATTTGCATTCGTGTTGATGCTCCCTTTATATCTTTGCTGAGTGAAAGTATAAATTGCATCGTAGTTTAGCGCACAAATGGGGGTTTAACGGTATTTCACATAGAGAAAAGTGATGGGAGAATTTAGTTACCCTGGGGCAGATGATACTTGCCATGAGCATGAGGAACAGGTAAATTGTGACTCTATGTTAGCTGATGTCATACTGTTTTTTATCATACATTTTGTGCAGCTCCTGGATTTCTACATATTAGCTTGGAAAACCTCATTAAAATATAGTAAATAATCAGAAAGTACGTTTTAGTAAGTGGATTTAAATTTTTCTAATTTTTGTATTTTGGAATGTGTTATTAAATTTATTGGTCAATAAAAACATAAATAAGTGGCTAAAAATTTCTATCAAACAAAAATACATTATAATAACATTGACTCAAATGATGTTTCATCATGATTAAAATCAAAAGACTCAGACCCAGAAGTAAAATGTAGTATATAAGAAAGTATATACTTTCCCTGTTAAATGCAATGTTTGTAATATTGATTCTGCCCAACATAATTTATTATGTTAAATAAATGTTGATTTAATTGGATTGATTTGTACATTTGTTTCTGAGTAAACTCTTATAATACTCAAATTTGTCTGTGAATAGTTCAAGTTAACACTGAGGCCAGTGAAAAAGTTTTTCTTTTCAAAAGATTGGTCATGTTTGAGAAATACTGAATCGGGTTTATTCGTAAAGGGTTTTATGCCCATAGGGATTCGACAGAGCATGCTTTCTTGCACATTTAGAGGTTTTTAAGGTAAAGGTAATAATGCTTACTTACTAGGTCTGCTAGAATGAGGGGATTCCTTTAGAAAGTTGACTGGGGCCTGGAACAAATGCTCATCGACAGAGGAATAATCTTGAAACCCTATCTGGTTGCCATGTTTATGTTATGAGCCATATGGTTTTACTCCTACAGGCCATGGAATTCAGCTGTTTTTACTTCTTTCATAGAGACCCAAGAAAGAGTTTATACTTAGACAAAATGACTTATTTTAGGAAGACATTGTAGCCACTGCAGAAATCTTATTCTTCTAGTAGGTCATCTGAACAAATCTAATAAATTTGTGTAAGATTTAGGTTCCTTATGCTTCTGCATCTTTCTTTTGCTTAGCACCTTAACAGCTTACAACTCTCCCACTGCTCTTCTTATCTGGTTTTGTTTTGGAGGGGGATCAGGCAGTCATTTTGACTTGTAGATTTCACCCCAGATATGATTCTGGGCAGTAGAAAGGTGGTGGAACCTCATTTTCCATTACTACCCTAAGAAACTTGATAGGGAGGCCATTACTGCCTAAAGAAAGAATCAGGGATGTACTTCCGATCAAATGATAGAACACAATTTAGTTATTAATTTTTTTTTTAAAAAGAAGAACCAGACGCCCTGTGGTATGACTAGTGCCACTTGTGAGATCTTTTCTAAGTGGAAGGACATCCTTAGTCTGAAGTCTTTTCTAGAAGCTCAATGTTGATATCAGTGTGAATTTCTTTATGCACCCTTAATTTATCCTCATGAACTTGTTTGATTCTCATTCATTTATTGCATTTTTCAGGTGTTGAAGGATATTTATGTGTTTTTCTGTGTTCCAGGAAGCGATTTAACTAGTGTGGAAAGGATAATCAAAATGGGGATTCAATCACAATTAGTTCCAATTTTTTTCCCCCAAATACACATGTCTATTTCAGTGTCTTCTCAAGTTTTTTTTTCCCCCCTCAGAGCACATCTTTTTAATTGAATGACGGTCAGTATAAACATATATCATACTCAGGAATTTTGGTTTTGTATTTGAAAAAATAAACCAGGATATGGTTGTTCATATTCAAAGATGTGGTTAGTGAGTATCAAGAGTTGAATATACTCAAGACAAACAAGCTAGTTATGTGTGCTGATGAGTGCAAGATTAAGTTGCTTTTATCCAGCCACAGACAGATTTTCATGTGGGGTCTTGGATATCACCTAAATTGTTAATCGCTGTTGAAATAATATTTTGGTACAAGATGGTAAAAACATTCTTAGTTATCAGAACTAGCCATGTAAGTTAGTTTAGAATGAATTTCTCTCCTATCTTCTGTAGTATTTATGTTACTACTAGTGATAAAAAGTTTTGTAACCAGGTTGTGGCAGTCCATATCCCACACTAATATAAAACATATATGGTGGGGCAATAATTTAATTAAATTTACTGTCATGTTTATAAAACATTTAAGATTTTGTTTAAAAGTTTACAAAAAGTGAAAAGTAGTTGCATTATGGAATTTGCATGTGTAATATACATGCAGATGATTCACAAATGTTTCACAAATGTTTATAGCCAAATCGTTCCTCCAGTTAAATACAGAATCACATATCTGATTGCATACTTGTTATCTTCTCCAATATGTTTCAACAAAATTAATGCCCATTCTTTCTTATATGATTTATTATTTTTGGTAGGCTTTCCTATATTTGTTGAATTTCTTTCCTTATGAATTCTCAAGGCCTGAGAAAAGTCAAACACCTTTCAACCACCCTCATAGACAGGATACTGACAGGCAACCAAATCTCCATCATTCAGACCACCCAAATAAACTCTGACTTAGGAAGCTATTAACTACAGACTGAGAACTCCCCAGCACTGTGTCTCCACTGGAGGTGTCTTGAGTTATATTTAAGTCATTGTTTGGGCTTTCTAACACCCAAACAATGACTTAAATATCTCATGCAGCATCAATTCTTACTGACTTTTACCTGATACAAGTTTTGAATGGTTGCTTCCCAACATTTCCATCATGAACTACCATAATTAAATAGAATTTTTCTCTACCTGAATGCTACAACTATTTCGTAACTGGTCTCCCTTAACCACTCTGCTTCTTACCTCTTTACCCATCTATTCGCTGCACTGTAGCCATGGTGATTTTCCAACGTGGATGTCTAAATTAGGATAGCAACCTCTGCCTCCCCGGCTTCAATCTGTTCCATGTATTTCTATAACATTTAAGATTAAGCCCAAACTCCTTATCTTTCTCTACAGGCCTTCTTGGTCTGTATACTTCCTGGTTCTCCATGCTTATCTCTTCTATTCTTATCCGGCCAAACATTCAATATGTCTTATGCATTATAATCTCTCTGCTCCAGGTCCTTTGCACAAGTGATTTCTACTGCCTGAAGTGATCTTTTTTCTTCTCTTCAGCTATAATGACTCTCTCTTCAGGTAATAGCTTCAACCTCATTTTCTCAGGAAAAAAGATGCGATGTGATCATATCTTTCCATTATATGACCTCATAGCCAATCTCTCCATTGACAAGGCTACCACAGTTTTGTTTTTCTACATATTTAAAATGTTTTTCAATTGTAGTTGACATAGAATATTATATTAGTGTCAAGTGTACAGCACAGGGAGTAGACCTTGATAAATCTAGTACCCATCTGAAACCATACGCAGCTATTAAAATATTATTGACTGTATTGCCTACACTGTACTTTACATCCCTGTGACTAATCTATAACTACCAGTTTGTACAACCTCTCTCCCATCTGGCAGTTGTCAAAATGTTCTCTGTACCTATGAGTCTATTTCTGGCCTGCTTGTTTGTTTACTTTGGTTTTTAGATTCAACTATAAGTGAAATCATGTATCATTTGTCTTTCTTTGACATTTCACTCATCACAAAACATTCCAGGTCCATCCATGTTGGTGCAGATGGCAAGATTTTTTTTTTTTTTGTTTTATGGTTGAGTCTTATGTCATCATATATATGCATCCCTACTTCTTTTTTCATCCATTCATGGACACTTAGCTTGCTTCCATATCTTGGCTATTATAAATAATGCTGTAATGAACATATGGATACATACATCTTTTCAATTTAGTGTTTTGAATTTCTTTGGATAAATTCCCAGAAGTGCAATTGTTGGGTTCTTTTTTGTCTCTTGTTATAGCCTTTGTTTTAAGAAATTTATCTTGTCTAGTGTAAGTATTGCTACCCCAGTTTTTTAAATTTCCATTTTCATGAAATATCTTCTCTATCCCTTTACTTAGAGCCTGTATCTGTCTTTTGATCTGAAGTGAATCTCTTGTAGACAGCAGATGTAAGGGCCTTGTTTTGTTATCCATTCAGCCTCCCTCTGTGTTTTGATTGGAGCATATAATCCATTTGCATTTAAAGTAATTGTTGATCTAGAAGTATGCATTGCCATTTTATTGTTAATGTTTTTTATCTTCTTTTTCATCTTCATCAAAAAGACCCTTTAGTATTTCTTGTATTGAATAATACTGACTTGGTGGTGATGGACTGCTTTGGCCTTTTCTTCTCTGGGATGCTCTTTATCCGTCCTTCAATTCTATGTGATAGCTTTGCTGGGTATCTTGATTGTAGATCCTTGCTTTTCATCGCTTTGGAAATTTTGTGCAAATCCCACCAGGCCTGAAAAGTTTCTGTTGAGAAATCTTATGGGAGCTCCTTTGCAGATAACTATCTCTGGCGGCTTTTACAATTCTCTATTGTCTTTAATCTGTGGCATTATAATTATGATGTGTCTTGGTGTGGGCCTCTTTGGGTTCATCTTGTTCTGACTCTCTGCACTTCCTGAACTTGGATGTCTATTTCCTTCACCAGGCTGCAGAAGTCTCCTGTTGCTATGTTTTCAAATGCATCTTCAATCTCTTGCTGTCTGTTTTCTCCTTCTGGCACCTCTATGATGTGAATATTGGTATTGGAGTTGTCCTAGAGGCTTCTTCAACTACCCTCATTTTTTGGATCTTTTTTTATTTTTGCTTTTCTGATTGGGTGTTGTCTGTTTCCTTACCTTTCAAATAGCTGGTCTGATCCTCTGTTTCATCTACCCTACTGTTGATTCCCTGTAATGCATTGTTTATTTAAGTTATTGTATTCTTTATATCTGACTGGTTCATTTTTTTGTTTCCTATCTCTTTGTTATAGCTCTCACTAAGTTCATCTATTCTTCACCTGAGTTCATTGAGCATTCTTAAAATCAGTGTTTTGAACTCTGTGTCTGGTGGAGTACTTGTTTCCATTTTATTTGGTTCTTTTTCTGGAATTTCATTGTGTTCTTTCACTTGGGACCTGTTTCTCTGTCTCCTCATTCTGGCTGCTTCCCTGCATTTGTTTCTATGTATTAGGTTGAGCCACTACTTCTTCCATTCTTGGTAGAGTGGTATCATATAGTAAGTGCACTCTGTAGATCTCAGTGGCATAGCCTCGTTTGTTACCTGGGCTGAGCATTCCAGGTGCACCCCCTATTTGGGCTGTGTGCACCCCCCTGTTTAGTTGAGCCTTGATTGCTGTTGGCACAGCAGTGGGAGGGATTTCGCCCCAGGCTGATTGTCTCTGAGGACTGGTTGTGAATACAGTAGAGGATTTCCTGTGTAGTGGCCAACACCATGGAGTGAGATGTGCTTCAGTGACACTCTGGTGCCTGGTGAGTCTGTCCCTTTAGTGTGTTACTAGTGGAGGTCGTCTTTCAGGTGGTCTCTGACTTTCCACTGGATGTGCTGGCTCTGAGGTCTTCAGGAGGTGCAGGCCAAGATCAGATGCTGGCTGCATCTGGCCGGGATTCATGAGGAGTTAGCTACAGAGCAGTCCTTATGTGGCTGCTTCTTGTGCTGGGCTTGGAAGTGGCCCTAAGAGGCCAAGCTGCAAACCAAGGACTCATGAAGGAAAAATACTGAAATGATATTTTTAGAGCACTTTAAATTTATGCTCACTAAGTATCCCTGCAATTAAAAAAAATAAATGATGATATTTCTTTGTAAACTAAATTTCTTATCCACCTTGATAGGAGTGTAATACAGGAGCTGAAAATAATGGTTTTAGTATTAGATTTAGTTCTGAACAAGTTATTTAACTTTTCTAAAACTCACATTCTTCAGTATAATTGTTAGCATTTTACATATTAAGTATCTTTCTAACTAGAAGTTTGCATTAATAAAATATTAGGCTCCATCATCATTTCTATTAAGGAGATATCTGCCGTGTGTCGATCGCAATGGGGAAAGGGCTAATCAGTGGCAATAGCCCTTTAGAAGTTTACTATTAATTTTGTAAAGTTCTATACATTTTAACACTACAAAGTTGGAAATGTCAGATTTGTTAATAACCTACAGAGTTATATGATCAATGATAGGAATTTAAGGAGATCACCAATTTGAGCTCCATAAGGGAGGGAAAGAGTATACCAGCCTTCAAAGCAAAATGAGGGTTAAAAAAAAAGGCATAAATGCCTATTGTGTCATTATGAATTGTGAACCATGAGTTTATGCTGGTGGTTTATAGCATATAAGCATTGTGGGGTTTCTATGGACCAGCCTTGAGAGGGTCTTGAGTGTTATACATACGGTATTATCTCCTTCTGGACATGCCCTTGATTTCTTCAGAATCACATTGAATCTAATGGATGTATATCAACGTGATTGGAGTTGTCATTGCTGGTTTATCATGCTTGCAGAGTCACTGCTTGTAGGGCCATTTAACAGCAATCATTCTTTTAAACAGTTCCTAGGGAGCTACTCGATAATATTATAGTTAGAAGAAAGCAGTGTTGGAGGACCTACCTTTGTTTCTGTTGTTCTCCAGGTGAGTAGTTTGATCCTGTTCTATGTGTGTAAGGTGTTTCTATTTATCTCGTGAACATTGTGGAAATCTGGAAAATATATCTCAGTAGATTGAAAAATCTGAAAGTCAAACTTTTTGAATTTCGAAACATTTCCTCTTTTTGTCCATAAAATAAGGCCACTGTGCCTTTGGGAGGAGATGGGGAGACACCTGTGCTTGATTGTCAGTTACTTGACCAACTGTTATTTGTTTTGGATAAAACTATTTTCATTTTAGCGTCTACAGTAACTCCAGAATAAAGCTTTATGGAGTTAGTATGAAAAGTGAAATTCTACAGTTTCTCAGTGTTTGTGTTCTCCCATTGAGCCTTAAGTTAACATTTATGAAGACATTAAAGTGCAGTTCCCAGTTGCTCTCAGGGCAGCGAGAGCACTATTGGAATGAAGGTCACTTGCATCACGCAGGCTTTTTTGGTGAAGTTTAAAAGGCATGTTTTGTTGGATGAATATCCCAGGGTGGTTGTTTTTCCTAAGAGGAAGTTGACTTAATTGCATGCCAGCAGTCAGGAAAGTATTTTCATGCTCTTTCTTTCCTCACCATTGGTCAGTATTGCTCTTCACAATTGACCAAGTGTGTTTTAGTGATTTTAAAAAAAATAACAGCTGAATTGGCAGCATTGGATGTGGCATAGCTTATCCTAGAGAACAGTGATGTGATTCAGTGTTAGACTTTGCTATAGTATGGGAAACCACTAATTCCACTAGAGCTATCTTAACTTAATGTAGGCTCAGGAAATTTACAGAAATATGTCATTAAAAAAATTATATTTAATATTTGAATATAGATGATTAAACTCCTTATGACCAAAACCAGTAATCTCAGCATTAGAGGTAATGATACCATTCTTATTTGCACTTTTATTTCTAGGAGCACAGTTTCTTTTGTCATATCTGTATGGGTCATGAAGTTACTTGGAGAGACAGAAAAGAAATATAAGCCCATTTTCTCTATTACCCTGTTCTTCCTCTTTTCTTATGTCTTCCCAGATCTTATACTTTGAAGTTTAATTGCTTATTTCTTCTCTTTTAGTCCTCTCACTTGGATTCTTTTCTTCATTTCTCTATCCTGGATACTCTGTCTGTATCTACTATCAATTCCCTTTTGCTTTCTCCCCCTTTGTTTGATGTATGCCTTGTAAGACAGACGGTGTTTTCAAAAACAAGCAGACAGATTGATTTTGGTTTAGATAGTACTTGTAAATAAAAAAAAAGATGGTTTTACTTTGATAGTTCCCGTTTCTGTAATGCTCCATAGCACTGCTTTCAAACAGTAATTTTATTATATCTAAGACACTTATCTTTTCTGAGCCTAAGATATTTGTCTCAAAAATGGTAGAGGAGAGTTGGATGGTGGGGTGGGTGGCGTCAGAATTTGGTAGCAGGATCAGGTCTCTGTGACTTCAGAGCCTGAATTTTTAACCATTTCATAGGTAAGAATATAATTTCATTTGGACAACAGTAGAAAAAATGTCATTTCTTCCTTTTGAGGCTTTTATAAAATATCTGTTATTATAATTTGGAACTTTCATTGCTGAATAAAGAATGCATTTTCCTTGGTTGGCCATTGACCTGTTGCTGTAGCCCGATCACTCTTGAGTCTAAGAACTCAGTTGAGAAGTCTTGCCCAACCTGAGTTCATTTCTAATTGATCATTACCATTTTCTTTTTCAGGAGTGGTTGTTGACTCTATTAATTTTGAGTCAAAAGAAAGCCTAATTCTTCTAATATATTCATATAGATTTTTGGTTCTTTCAGACATACTACAACAACTGTGTAAAATATTTTGACTTTGGGAATATCCATGTATATGGAGACATGGAAGCACTGTACACATTCTCTGCTGACCTTAAGTTCTTGTCTTCTGGTATTGAGAGTTAAAGTACATCTAGACAATAGGCTGGGATTGTTAGTATGGGATTTGCTGTCTCCAGAGGCTGCAGGTTGTACTATCTTCTCTTGCTCTTTCCAATCTTCGTTCCTTTGAAAAGACAAGTAATGATTTACAAAATTAGCCCTAGGACACAGACTCTCTTGCCTTTGTTATAGAAGATAATGATTATTCTCTTTCAAGTTGCTTTTTATTTTAACAGCTGCTTCTCCAGACATGTCAGTATCACATAAGAGAAAAGATATGCAGTTTCAGAAATGGAAGAAATCATAGGAGATCTTAAACTTACATCTATGAGTCCTTCACTGTTGTTGGTGAAGTTTTGTCTGTATGTGTGTTTCCAGAGAGAATATTCTATATTTGCATCAAGTTTTAAAGGAAGAAAGAACTTTCTGGAAAAGAGGGTTGGAAAGGAATAGGGAGGGCCTTACTTAATTGGTGTGGCTCAGTGGATTGGGCATTTTCCCACAAACCGAAAGGTCACAGGTTCAATTCCTGATCAAGGCACTTGCCTAGGTTGTGTGCTGGGTGCCTAATTGGGAGCGTGCGAGAAGAAACCATTAGATGTTTCTTTGGTATATTGATGTTTCTCTCCCTCTTTCTTCCTCCCTACCCTCTCTCTAAATATAATTAAAGAAAAAAAAGTAAAGAAAGGAATAGGAAGGAAAGACCCGGGAAGGAGGGTTGTTGACACATTGGAATGAATGATGTTAGGTAGAGTTGTAAAGGTTTGAGGGAGGTTGTGACGGAAAGTTTGAAAAATTTTAAGATGTACTAATTTTTAACAATGTCATCTCAATTTTACCTTTGGAATGCTTTTATACATTTTCCAGCTAGATGGTATCTATTATTTAATAGAGAAAAGAATGACTATGTCTAAAAAAGCAAATACTAAGAACCTACCCAATCAGCATGCTGTAACAGTTAAAGACAAGCTTATTTAGTCTTGACAGTAGACTTAATGAAAAATGTAGTGGTCGGAGTAAGGGCCGAGTAGATTCCTGCTTCTGCTTTCTATAATGTTGTAGGGGAACAACAGCATAGTGTTTGGCCCAGTTCCTAAATCTTAACATGGAGCAGTTAAACTCCCCGAGGAGGCTAGTGCCCCAAGAAGAAGTATTGTGCTAATTTTACCTGAAATGTGTGTCGTCTGAAAATTTAAGAAGCTGTTCTCTGAAATCAAGAGTTTTTAAATTTTCAAATATAAGTTGGCTATCTAGAACAAATACAAAGATTTACTCAGGGAATATGAGACATTTTAGTCCTGCAGAATGTCAGTAACACAGTTTTATATTTTTCTAAAGCAAAGGGAGGAATATTTCAGGAAGCACAATATGTTGGAAATAGAATACTGTGAGGATGCATGTTCAGTCCTTTTGAATTGGAGTTTGAGGGGCAAGTTCACTTTTTCCAATCTGACATTTTATAATGTGCGCTTCATTCTGTCTATTAGGACCAAACTGTGTGGTGTACAGGGTGAGCTCTATTATAAGGGAAGCATTATCTTAGAGATAATAGAATGCAACCGTTTGAGGAATTAATAATAAAGCATGCAAAAAAATGTGAGGGCACCTATTTGAACCTTATGCAGATAATGGAATCACTAGGGGAACTGTCAAGATTGAGAACATTTTTAGTCCTTTCAGATTCCACGACTTTTTGTTCTATCTGAAAAAACAATATTGTTATTATTTCTATAATTACATATTTTTGATTTCCTTCAGTTGAGTTCACCAAGAGTTTACAGGTGCAAAATCTGTTCGATGCTAGAGGAAAACGATATTTCTGCTCTTCAAAAGCTTGCGCTAGGGCTGGCAAGTACACAGGCAGATACGCTGTATTTGGTACAGAAGAGAGCATTATAGTGCTACGGACACGCAGAGCAGGAAACACAAATAGGTAGTAGTTGTCCGGTTTGGTTCTAGTGAACATGCTGTTCCATACCAAATATTCTAGACATTGGTCTAGGTTTTGCGAAGAACAAGACAGATGAAGTCAAGACTTTTCCTGGAGTTTTTCAGTCAAGTAAACAAATAAATTAAAATCAGTGTGAGGCAAGTGCTATGAAGGAATTAACAAAGAAGGACATGTTAGAAAGAACCTTAGGATGAACTACTTTAGTTAACACACCAAGGGTTACGTCACTGATAGGTAACAGAGCTGAGACCTGAATGGTGAAAGTAAGCCAGCTGAGTACAGAGCATTCCAAGCAGGGGAAAATCCAGGAGAAACGCAGACACAGGTGTGAGCTTGGGTTTTCCAAGGGCAAAAGGAAGCCCACTGTATCTGGAGCACGTTGAGTAAGGGAAGGAAATGGTAGCAGATAATGAGAGAAAAAGGCCAGATGATTTTGAAGCTGGTAGGCTAGGAAGAGTTTGCATTTCGTTCTCATTGCATTTCGTTGGGGTGAGAGGAAATTAATTGTATGTTTTGAAAGCAATCTGGCTGCCTGTAGAAAACTATTTTAGGGCTGCTAATGTGGAAATTACGAAATCTATTAGAAGCCTGTTCTGCTTGTCCTGAGAGATAACAGGAGCTTGATAAAACTAGTGAAAGGATGGGTTAAGGAGATAGTTTAGAGTTAGATATTACAAGAGAAGTGGGAGGGAAGGGGACAAACCAAGCTGATTCCTAGAGTCTTATTTTTAGTTGCTTGGTAACTTATGTTGCCACCTAATTAGATGAGGAATAAAGGGGTTCAGGGAAGAAGCTTGAAGAAAGGAAATGAGAAGCTGAAAGATATAAAAAATAAAAAGGTCAGTGGCATTGGCTTTAGTGCAAAGGTAATAGTGACAGAAATGCTTAAACATGAACAACAACAAAAAATGTAACCTGGATGAACAGAGACCCAAGTCATGATTTTGGTTGTCATTAGTCAACCAAAGAAACAGATGTGCCCGTGCATGTGCGTGTATCTATCCTATTCTGTTTCTTTGGTGAACTCTGAATAACACACCCTGTGCATTTATACTGGTGTAAAAGTATTCAGCTTTTTCTATTTTCATTCTCCAGATATCCAGTATCCCAGTGAAGACTTTTGTTTTACAGAGTGTATTTTTATATACTGCAACACTGTGTGAGGGAAGTCGACTCAATATAATGAAAGCACTGACAATGCATGAACATGAAGAGAATTATGCACATTATAATATAGTGGTCTCCACACGTAGTCCAGGGACCACTGTGGGTCCCCAAGACCCCTCTGGGATTCCTGAGGTCAAAACTATTACCATAAAAACCCAAAGATTATGTTTTTTCTCTTCTCTCTCATTTTCTCGTAAGTGTATAGTAGAATTTCCCAGAGGCTACACGATGCATTATATCACATTAGATTGAAGAATACAAATGAAAATCTGGGTATCTTAAAGAGATTTACAAATCTCTTGTTGTTTTAATGTTCTCTGGTAACTTATTTTACATGTTGGTGCTGCTTGAACAGTTATATGTTGTTATGTTCTAAGAACTACTCTATTTTCCTCTTATTCATTCAGCCATTCAATTAACCAACTAAAACTAACAAGATTTATTGAACTTTATATACAAGGCCTTTGCTAGATGCTGTGCCAATTATCAATTCACTTTTTTGCTGCTCAAAATCTACCCTTCATTACCTGCCCTGTGATAGTGGAGCTTGACTCTTTCAGCATTTCTTCTTTGTAGCTTTTGCAATGTTAAGCTTTGTCAGTACAGGGTGCTGAAGGGGCATTTCAGTGGGAAGGAGCTTCTCCTGGTTGAATTGTGCTTCTGTTTTAGCTTCCTCTTGCTGGTACAGCGGAGCTGAAAGTTGCCCAGTGATATGCCGAGTGCCTGCAGTGCCCCAGTGAGCTTGCAGCTGCAGCTCTGGTGCTGTGCCCACCTTGCTGTGACCCTTCCAAAGTGCACACAGCACTCCAGAACTCTCATGCTGCCCTGCTGCAGGGACGTGTTTCCTGCCAGCTCTGGCCTGAAGGACTGAGCAAACTCCTCTACCACCCAGTAGGCTGCAACCACCCCTTCTAAAGAGGTCTGATCCCCAGCAGCCTTCCTCTCCTTTCCGCATGTTCTCTCCTTGGTTATCATAGTTGTCCTTTAGGGTTCTCTGTACAACTTTCAAGTTTCTGCTCTCTTATAGTTAGTAATTCTTTATATTACACTTTCACTCTTACATTTATTGTGTGACTGCTTTCTTCTGATTGGACTCTGAATTGGGTACTATCTTCTAAGAGAGATAAATTGTCCCTATATACATTTTTAAAACTTTTTTTATTCATTGATATAGAGAGAAAGTGGGGGGAGCAGTGATACAGATTTGTTGTTCCATTTGTTTATGCATTCATTAGTAGCTTTTTGTATGTGCCTTGACCAGGGATCAAACCCACAACCTTGGTGTAGCTGGACAACACTCCAACCAACTGAGCTACCCGGCCAGGGTCCCTATAGACATGAATTAAAATGTGTACAAAAGAAGTGCATAATTAAAGGCCAGAACCATAAAGGCAGAAAGTATTACCAAAGGCATTAAAGGTAGGGAAAGCCCGACATGGGCTGGGTCTGAGGAAGAACAGTGGGTAAAACTTGGCAGGGGCTTAGATGCGGGGAGGCTTCCTTCCAAGAACATGCACCCAACTGGAGAAGAAAACTGGTATATTATGTGAAGAAACAGGGAGGGTTCTGTCAGGTTGGAGAAGGTGGCTTGTGAGGAGCAGGGGTGGGAGGTAAAGTAGGAAAATTACTTCGTGATGAAATCATGGAGGGTTGTCAGTACTAAGCCAGAAAACTGGGAATTTCTCTTCATTTAGTTTATATGGCACATTCTACATATTTTGAATAAGAACTGGCAATAATCCCTGGCTGTTGTAGCTCAGTGGATTGAGCATGAGCTGTGAACCAAAGAGTCATCAGTTCAATTCCTGGTCAGGGCACATGCCTGGGCTGCTGGCCAGGTCCCCAGTAGGGGGTGTGTGAGAGGCAACCACACATTGGTGTTTCCCTCTCTTTCTCCTTCCTTTCCTCTCTCTCTAAAATAAATAAATAAAATCTTTAAAAAAAAACTGGCAATAAAAATATCATGTTGGTGTTGGTATATATGTACATATATATGTATATACACACACATATAAATGAAAGGAGTTTTAGGATGAAGTATGGCAACTTATTTATTATTCATTATTTTCTTTGCAGTTAATCCTTCTTCTGGCTTGAAGATAAAAATTTTATTAAGATATACAATTCATAGAACATTATTTATTCATCTAGATCTTAGACTGGTGTTTATGAATATGGGTCTTGTAGTCTCTGACTATTCTTTACAATAAATAAATTGTATTTAGTCTAAGTACTCTCTGCTTCTCTATCTTTTTAAATGAATTGCAGTATGAAGTTTCTGGG
The DNA here is from genome assembly GCF_022682495.2 of Desmodus rotundus. Taxonomy (NCBI): domain Eukaryota; kingdom Metazoa; phylum Chordata; class Mammalia; order Chiroptera; family Phyllostomidae; genus Desmodus; species Desmodus rotundus. Next base: position 76,008,361 of record NC_071397.1, on the reverse strand, counting down.
TTTTGTATATTGTTGTTGTTGTTGAAAGAATGCGAAGATGCTTTTAATCTGTAGGATGCAAATTGGATTTATTTTTAAAGGCAAAATACCTGTCTTTGTTTTCTAAGTATTTATTATTATTTATTTGATGTTCCTCTTGTAACATAGTATTCATGTATTCTCTCTCTCTTTTTAAAAAAGTACAAATGTATTGCATGATCATGTGGAACGTTCGGCAAATGTGCATAAACAAAAATAAGAAAACAGAAGGCGATCACAGCTCCCCCTATAACACCACTAACATTTTGCTATGCATTCTTTGTATCTTTTCACTTGTACCTGCATGTGAATGTGAATATGACCAAAAATAGATACATCCTGCTTCTATAAGTTGGGTTGGGATCCAGGATACCCAATTTAAAAAAAGAGAGAGTATCCAAAAATACTTAAATATAGTATTTAAGTATTATCCAAAAATATACATGGCCAACTTATTTATTAGTGTGCCATCTATAAGAATCAAGAAGTAAGAAATAACAGGAATTCCAGGTCACAAAAGAAGATGAGAACTGGGAAAAATGAAGCAAAAGTAATATGTGTAACTTATCCCTGTACTAAGCTTATTCTGTACTGGGCCTGGTCATGTTGTCACGTGAAATCTTCCCAGAAGCTCTGAGTCATACATAGTACCCCCAAATGGGAACTGGTCAGATTGAAAATTTGATTTCTTCTACAGTAGAAGTCCTCTTACCTTCCATGATTTGAATAAGTTTTGGCGGGTTAATTGAACCAATTTAATTAGGCCAGTAGTCAATGAACATTTACTGTTGTGGGTAAAAGTTACTGTGTTTTAGAGAGGAAATCCAAAGGGTTGATTAATTCTACAAAATGGTTAGGAAGAGGGGCCCAAATACAACCCTAGTAACACTGGGTTCTGTAACCCTGCACCTATTACATTTAAGTTAAATTTACGTCCTGGGGAGAAAATACTGTATAATAAAATTTGTGTCCTGCCTTAAGTGTGATAAATATATATCCAATTTTTCCATATGGATCTTTGTTAAAATGCACAGTGACATGAAAAACAGTGTTTTTCTGGAGATGACCTTGGACTAATACAGGCAGCTGATGTTCAGCTCTCATTTTTGTGCTTAACACTCTATGATTTACCTGCAGAACAGACTACGTTTGAGGTATTATGAGGGTAAGCCTCTCTAGTTTTGTGCCTTCCCATGATAAATAGCCGATAAATATTTATTAAATCAAGGGAAATAAGGTAGATTAGTTAATGTCAAAGGCGGTTTCTGGCAGCTCTCAAGCAACGTAGGGACTAGTGCAGAATTGGGCCCGGTGGCCATGGTGAATGGCTGACGGTTTCACGGGTGAGGTTCCAGACCGGTGAATCTATTCTATACCAGATTCTCGGTCTAGAAGTTTTGACATTATAGATTTCAGTCCTCATAATTGCACCGCAAAGTATCCTTTTTTCCCTGACCTGAAGTTTAGCGTGGCCAGTACACTGCGAAAGGTCACAGATTTTATAACTGATGATCTTGGGATTGGAAATAATAAATGATTTCAGTGTGTACACTCTCAGCCCATTTTCCTTTATAGTTTATAACACGGAAAAGGAAAGCTGCCCACTAGGTGTAAACCAGGCCCATAGGGTATTGCTTTGTTTGATATTAGAAGATCCCTGCTTAGTAAGACTAGATTTTTTTTTTAGAGTGGGATCGGATTTAAACCAGGCCCTACCTATTTGACCATGTAAATAATCAAAGACTATTTGGCTTTGAAGTTACTAATTATTCCTCAATTTTCTAATTTTTGAAATAGGAATAAAAACAGGTTATTGCAGAGAGCAAATGTGTTAATACATATTATATACTTTGAACAGTATCTGTCACTTATAATAATTTAGTTTATTTACTTGTTTGACATCTTTCTATGGCTCTGTTCTGAAAGACATAGTTCTAAGTTAAATTTAACACTCAGAATAGATTGATATCATTTTTAGTGTTCTTTCTATTATATACTCCTTTTTTGCTTATATGTTTATTTAACTTTATTGTATGTAATGTCATTTCAGGTTCCTACATGATAGTGGACTCTGCAAATCATGACCCTGGGGAAAAAGCCAGACTCCAGCTGCCTACCATGAAGGAAAACGACACTCACTGCATCGATTTCAGTTACCTGTTGTACAGCCAGAAAGGGCTGAACCCTGGCACTTTGAACATACTGGTGAGGGTGAATAAGGGACCTCTTGCTAACCCAATTTGGAATGTGACTGGATTCACCGGTAGAGACTGGCTTCGGGCTGAGCTAGCAGTGAGCACCTTTTGGCCAAATGAATATCAGGTAATCACGCTTTCTTTTCTGGTTAATGCTTTGGTGTTATTGAATCTCACTGTGCATATTATACTTAGAGGTAAATATTAGCCCCATAGGAATGTGAGATTGTCTGTCTGACTATCCCCAACCTTGCCCATGAGCTAATGTTTAAATACCTTGGCATAAAATTTTCAAAAAGAGAGAAAAATAATTTCACATATAGAGAAAAAAATAGTTTAGGTACAGAATTTGTTGGCAGTTTGGCAAAAAGCTACCTATTGGCAGATATATTTCTGTGTCTCTATTCATTGCAGTATTTGCATGTGATTGGTTTACTCAGTTCTGGAAAATAACATTTGGAAAATAAATATGAAATAGTGTTTCATGAAATTTGTTATCTAAGAAGGAGGCATTTGGAATACTTTTTGTCGGTTACATGAAGTATAAAATTAAGCAAACGAAAAAAAAAGAAAAGCGTTTTTGGACACTCCCCTCCCCAAATGCTTGATATAATTACATTTAAATCAGGCAATAAATAGTGTTAATACCTAGCTTATATTTTGTGTGACTGAGTTTATGTGGTTTAATAAAAAAGTTCATTTACCAGATCAGAGAGTTTTTCAGTAATCCTCCCTATGACATTTAGTTCCTGGAAACAGAAAGTTACCTCTTTTGAAAGTTCACTTTTGTGTTAGAATTTACAATGTGAACTTTTATATGACTTTTTATTTGTAGCTCATTAGAGAGCCTAATCAGAATGTGGTTATGCAATAGTATATTTTACGTGCAATGAGTAATGTATAGGCTAAGAACAGTTTTATTTCTGTTACTTAAAAATTTAAATATTTCTTCAGGTTATGTTAGTCTTTACTCCCAAGGAAGGGAAAAATCCAATGCATTGTTTTAATTGCTTCGTTTTGAGTTGATTTTCTGTTTTAGTAAAAGCCTTTCACTTCATAGATACTATTTCTCAGGTAAAGCTCTCCAGTCGGGGTTATGTGTCATTGAGATTTCAATGGGTTTTCATTAGGTAACAGTTGATTCCATTATTCCAGAACAGAAAGATGTTTTTCTTCGGTCTGGGAGAGCCGTCTGCTTTGGGAGGTCCAAAGCTTCGGTAGGGCTGCATCCGTGGTAGCTGGATTGGTGAAAGTGTGTGAAACCAATGCTAACATACTGGAGGGCAGCTCGGCGGGCACATCCCTGAGACCAGGGGGCTCCTGACTGCCGCTGCACCGTCATACTGACTTCACAGGGAATCTGTCGTTGGAGCTTAGCACTAAAAGAGCAGCCCCGCGATTCAGCAAAATAAAACTGTCGATGTATTCAGACTCCTTAAAAGGTCTAAATTACAAATCTGATTTTTACAAATCTACTTACAAAGCAAAATGGTTAAAAACTTGGGTTCTGGAGTCATATTGCCTGTATTCAACCCTATTTGCTCTTTGCTACCTGTGTAGATAGTTAAGGAATCAAACTATTATACCTTAAAATAAAACATAGAAGTAGAGTTTGATAAACCCAACAAACCTATATCTGTGTTACTATGCTTCTGTTCCTTGGTGACAAAGAAGTGGCATGCATTTATTACTTTTTTCTTATTTTTCCTAAGATCTATCTTTGAGCCATTGATATTAATAACTTTAATTTTTTTTTAATTTATTTTCAGGGAGAGGGAAAGAGAGGGAGAAACATCAATCAGTTGCCTGTCACACACCCTCAGCTTGGAGACCTGGCCTGCAATCTGGGCTTGTGCTCTGACAGGGAACCGAGCTGGCAACCTTTCCGTTCTCAGGCAGCTGCTCAACCCATTGAGCCATCCAGCCAGGGCGATGTTAATAACTTTTTTGATGGCACAGATTCTGCAGTATTAATGTTGAGTTACAGTACCTGGAACTGGATGGATGTGTCTTTGTTCAGTCTCATTTGCATGACAAAGCCCTCTAGTTTACACGGACCTACAGTGTGTTTAAGCAAGCAGTGAAAGAAGTTTCTGGGAGAGTTTCAGCCTGGCCAGTTCGATCTTTTTGGAGATCTCTTGTCAGGGAACAAGATAATGAAATACTAGAACCCAGGGGTAAATGTCTCTTTGTTGCAGATTGAAATTTGAGCCACAGATCATTTTTTAAGTGGTTACTTTGCTTCCACATATTTTTACTTAACTTGCAAAACTTAACAATCAATGAAAACAAATAGCAGAGTAGAATATTTTTCATGGGCTTAGTGCTCAATAAATTATTTGGTTGATGTTTTCATTGATTCTGTCATTTAGATACATACTTGTACCTGTACATCAGTTATTAGAAACAACCAGTTCAACATAAACTATATTTATGTAGCCTTTTTGCTATTAGGAAAGAGCATGAAAAACTTTTGACTGTTGCTTAATGCAGAATCTTTATGGATTTAAAAAAAATTAAAATATTCCCCTTGCAGTGTGTCATGTTAGCTGGTTACTCATTTTAGTTCTCATAAAAAGAAAAACTGAATATTTTTTTTAATTTTCCCAGACTCTAGGTTAAGTAAAAATTATTCTCCTTTCTTCCATTGTCTACTCAATTTCTCTTCTCCAGAGAATTTATGCTTTCTAAACTTTTTATTAAACATTTTTAATACTCTGATTTTTCTAATTATTTTTATTTTTTTGTATTTCTAGAGAGGAGGCCTGTATTTTCTTTGCTTGAGCCATTCCTTATCTGACCCCTCCTCTAATCAACCCCCTTCTCATACATTTTCAACAATAATAAAACTATCAAAAGGAAAATAGTCCTAGAGTGCCACTACTGTTAATTAACAAGGTCTAATTTTTGTATAAAGCATACTCCTGGAAGTGGGGGGGGGAATCCCCTCATTTTGTGTGACAGAGCTCCCTAGTTTACATATATGTGCGTGCTGTCCTCTTTTCCATTTTTCTGTTGAACTAAAAATCTGGAACAGCCGTAGAATATAGGTGCTGTGACATGTGCTTCCCAGTGATTCCATCTTTCCAGACGCCTGGACAGGAGGCTGATGTGGTAATTTAATCACTTATGCTGGGTATTGTTCAAAAATGAGGAGATACTAGTTTTTAATCCCAAGAAACTTAACCTCTGATTTGAAAAAGGAAAAAAATAATATACATAAAATAGTGAAGAAAAGCAAAAATGATTTCCAAATAATGAATTTGGTTGTCTGGCAGATCAGGATGAGGCTCATGAACTTTGGGGCCTGCCTTCTGGGGTGAATTTTGACTCATTTCGCAGCCCTGCAGAGTCAGACATAGTCCTCAATCTCTTTGACTGTAGTTTCCTCCTCTGAAAAAGGAAAATCTCAATAGTATCTACTCATTGGATTGTTATATCACATGAATAAATATATATGTGTGTGTATGTGAGTGTGTGTATGTATGTATATATACATATATATATATATTTTAAGAAAAGTGACAGACAGCATGTGTTTACCATAAAGTTTAGTTAACATTATGATGGGTAAACACAAAATTTGCAGACTCCACTGGATTTAATATGTGCTCAGAATTTTCTTCTGTTTTGAAATTATGCTATTTAAAAAATAAGACCTTATTATTGTTTTCTTTTTGAGCAGTTTTAGGTTCACAGCAAAACTGAGAGGAAAGTACGGAGATTTCCCATAGACCCCTGGCCCCACACGTGTGTCGCCTCTCCTATAATCTACATCAGCCACCAGAGTGGTACTCAATCCATGAACCTACATTGATGTCAGAATCACTCAAAGTCCATAGTTAATGTTAAGGTTCACTCCTCACATGGTTAATGGTGTTGTCCATTCTCAGAGGCTGACAAATGTATGACGTGTGTCCGTCATTATAGTGTCACACAGAGCTTTTTCACTGAAAACCTCTGTGCTCCACCTATACTTCCCTCCCACTTCATGCTGTTCTTCCTAGGTTTTTATTTTATTTATTTATTTTTAATTTAAATGTTAATGTACTTGGTACCTTATTAGCATAAGGTCAAACCATGCTAAGCCCCTGAGGACAAAGGCAAAGTCCCTCTTCTCATAACCTTATAGTCTAGGTTGGCACTGTAGGAGATCATAATGTAAATCAGATGTGGGGTCTAGCCTAACGGAGCCTCGCCCAGATGGGAAATGTGAAACATAAATAGATTAACTTTGAAATAGTATAGCAATTGTTAAGTGACTTAAGAGAGATAAATATAAAATGTAGTGGGGCAAATGAAAACAAAGTGCAGATTTGTTTCCAAAGTAATTTGAGGCAGAAGTAGGACTAGACTTCTTGCCTCTGGTTCTTCTGTTTCAGATTACTGTGCTTCCCACTGTAGCACATTGTTTTCCTTAAACCACAAGCATTTGGAGCTAACACTTTCTGCAGGGAGACAAAACAAGGAAATGTAAATTCTATGAAATAAGCACCGCAGTGAAACACTAATATATGGAGCTGTTTCTCACCTGTGTCTTCAGAACAATAGATGTCTCTTTGTTTCAGTATACGAATTAGAAAAAGTATTGTGTTATATTTGTTTTATTTACCATGGTCACAAGGTGCTAGTTTTGCCTATTTTTGTAGACTTCAAATAAGTACTGTAACATTTTAAATTGACTAATGAGTAGAAGTAAAAAGAAAAAAAAACATCATGAGGCATTATCTCGGTGTTAAGTTTCAATGGAAGATCAGCACTCTTCTGAAAGTGTAATTTTCTCCTCTCTGGAAATCTGACCTGTCTTGTATTTATACAACTAAGTTCTGCTTTGGGATTAAATCCATTAGTTTCTTACTGAACAGTGAGGTTGTTACCAAATGAGGCAGGCAGACATAACTTCCAAAACTATTAGTGAGAACCTAATCTGCTGTTTTCCATTAACTGGGTGCACATCATTAATCACAAAAATGATGCGTGATGAAAACCACAGGGGTTTGGCCAGAAATTAGAAAGTGATAGTATAGCAGAATGTGTTTTTTTTGTTTGTTTTTAAACCTCTGAATTCACTGAGAAACAAACACAGAACTTTTGCAATCCATTTTGTTAACATGTTTCATTGGTTTGAAAAAAATTGTAAGAACTGGATAGGCATGGAATTTTCTGTTTTTGTTTCCATTTTAAAGGTTTATGTTAACATGCATTGCACTGATATTTTGGCAATGGGATGATTTTTACACTCCAGAGATGCTGCTGGCTTTGAATCTGAGAAGACTGGGACTTAAACCAAGGGACTGTTTAGTTAAAATAAAAAATCGCTAAAAGATCGATCCTTGGAGATTGGTGCTGAAGTACGAACATACTTGTGAACCATCCGTGCAAAATGTGAGGAAGAGTGGATATCACTCCTGTGCCATAGCTCTTCAAACTCTTCCAATTTCCACAGGTCATCATTCAACCATGTAGAGCCCCACTGAAGAAAGGAGGATCGGCTTTCCTTTCTTAGATGGATTAGTCTGCTGGTCGCCATAACCAAATACTAAAGACTGGGTGGCTTAGACAACAGAAATTTATTTCTCTCAGGCTGGAAAGCCCAAATATCAGGGTGGTGCCCTATTTGGGTCCTGGTGAGAGGCCTCTTCCTGGCTTGCAGATGGCCCCCTCCCACTGTGTCCTCACTTGGTATGGTCACGTAAACTCTGGAGTCTCTTGCTGCTCTTACAAGGGTACCAGGCCTATCAGATTAGCATCCCATCCTTATGACCTCACTTAACTTTATCTCCCAAAGGTCCTGTCTCCAACTATAGTCTCATTGGGGATTAGGATTTCAACACATGAATTTTTTTGTGTGGGGGAGACAGGGAGGATACAATTCAGTCATTAACACTTGGTATAGCTGATAGCTGTAACTTCTTTTATAAGCATTATAAATAACTCTGGCTCATTATGTTGTATAACAATGTTACAAATTTTATTAATTTTTTATTCAATAGTCATTCTCACTTCCACATTGGTAGGACTCCCGCCCACCTCGCTTACTTTCACAACTTCCTTTGCAGGTGAAGGTGGCTGTGTGACACAGGTCTGGCCAGAGAGTTATGGTGGGGGAAGATGTTCCTCCCAGATAGAAAGGCAGAGGCACGCTGTTACATGAGAATACGATGCTTGCAGCTACTGCAGTTACCATGTAACTATGAGGTAGGAGATAACAAACTAAGGGCAAGAGAAGAAAGTACGGAAGGAGCCAGGGTCCTACTCTCAGGTCAAATAATAAAACAATAATAATAATAAACAATTTTTAAACAACTTTTAGGTGGGTGATTTTCTATACAGCCAGAAGCATCCTACTGTACCATGTCACATCTTCTTTGAACTTTCAAGTTGTCACATTGATCACCACATCGTTTACAGATGAAACATGTGAGACACATGGGGAAATTAAAAGTATTCGTATCTATCTTTGAAAGAAACAGTTCACGGTTTTCAGCTCAGGTGTAGAGAGAAGACACGTGAAACTATCAGTAGGCTGTCGGACAATGAATCAGTGACCAAAGGAAGCAGAGAGAAAGGAAGGAAAGGTCATCTGTTGGGTGTCTACCACGTATAAGGCACTGAGCTGGACACTTCATGAATATCACCTTGTCTGGTTTTAATAGCCGCTGTATTTCACCATGTATAATGCGCACCCATGCTTTTAAGCAACACCCATGTATAATGCACATCCTTAACACTACCCATGTGTGATGCGCATCCTTATTTTTCCCTCAAAAATGTGAGCAAAAATGCACGTGTTACACATGGCAAAATATGGGAATCAAGTGTGCAGATGAAAAAAGGGCTCCGCAATAAATCTAACTGAAAGTAACCTCGCAGGGTGATTTGATCATAAATTTCTAACAGGGTAGCCATGCCTCAGGCCTATGACTTTTTGTAAAAGTTTATCTTAGCCTTAAGCAAGCCACGTCCATTATTTTGTGCATCTAGGTTAACACATCTTTGAAATGTTTCCTTTTCAAACCGCTTGGAAGCCTAACCACCCTGTAAGGCACATAATCTTGTTACTGTACTTTGCTGTGTACTATGCACAATTTTTTGCCCAAATTTTTGAGGGAAAAAATAAGGATGTGCATTATACATGGGTAGTACTAATTCAGTATCTATTTAAATGTTTTTAATTCTTTTATTTATGCTTATGAATTAAAAGTGTAACTCTAGAAAGCAATAATGCAAATAATGCAAAATATGCAAAATAATGCCATGGAATATGATAGTTTTGTTTGTAAATACAAATAAATAAAAAATGGAATTAAAAATTAAAATAAATGATTTTTTACCTGAAGGTTTGGGCCAAAATTATGGGTGCACATTTTATATGAGAGTGCATTATACAGGGCAAAATATGGTAATTACCCTGTAATCTGATCTCTGCCTGGCCTTCTCCTGCCTTTATGTAATCTTCTTTACATTCCCTCCTCGAGATTCTAAGTGTATAAAAGAAATTGCAGAACTATCATTTCTGGGGAGCTTTTGAGATCTTGTGTCCTGGTATTGTCAGTTTTTTCAAATAAACTCACAAAATATTTGTCCAGGCTTGAACGTTTCTAACTTGAATTGCTAAGTGAAAGTTTCTAATCTGTTGCATGGACTAAGTTGCTGTCAATTTGTGGCCAAAATTATTCCCCTCTCTCTTCTTTAGTGATTTAATCTTGCTATTTATTAAGTGTTTGGACTTCAGCCATATCAGTGACTTCTGAGGTTAGTCACAACTAGATGGGTTGATTTTAGTTACGGCAACAGTCATTTCCTACCACGGGCGCTTGGGCTCATTTTTATTCTGGCAAAATGCTTGTTATTAAGGAAGCAGCCTTTTGCTGCTGATTTTTCATCTTCATGATTCCCTCGTTGTTTCATTTAAAGTACTCCAAACGGATTTGGAAAAACTCCCACGTTATTATAGTCATTACTTTCTTAAAACATAACCGTGTGAGGGTGACTTCTGTCTGGCTCCTGACTGTGATTGGCTTTTTTATAAAGCATCAGCTTTACTTTTCCATTAGACTCTGTTTGCATTGATTCACTGACAAAATTTATAGTTTGTAAATAGATGTAAACAAGTGAAGAGGATAGTCTTTCTAATTAACACAATAATCATTGAAAGTATGTGACAGCAGTCTCTTGTTTTTTTACTACGTCATACCTGTTTTTATTTAGTGTAGCAAGAGCTGTCAGGTGCCCCTTACTAGTTCTTTTGAGAAACACATCTATGAAATTAATTCATTTTCCTTTTAATAGCAGTTGAAAATTCATGAGTGGTAAGGAGACTTAGGTACTGTTTTCCTCCTAGGAGGTCGTTTTATCCAAGAGGCCTGGGGAAGAGACGTGATCCAAGAGTCGCAGAAGAAATTTGCTTGCTCACTCGCTTTCATTCAGCCTTGTGTGTTGAATCTGAGTTAATGCACTTCTGATTCCTTGTTTCCTATATCTCTGCTGAAGTTACTTCACGTACCTCTAACAGGCTGATTTTCATGTGTTGAGATTAGAAAAAAGTGCATTTTACTGGGGCAGAGTTCACAGTCAAACACAAAACAATGACAAAACTTTCTTCTTATGAGTTTAATGATGTTTCGGAGAATGCTGTGCCATTTATTAGTACAATACCATGTCATATAAGAAAAATATAGATGACAATTTAAAATCAATTCTCTCAGTCACTTTGCCCATTGACTTTGATAGTTAATTGGAATTGGTCTTTTTTTGGAGTTCTTTTGAGTTTCTGTACAACTTGAATTTCTGTGTGACCTCTGTGTCCATTTCCATTTCAAAGACTAATTTTTTTTTTCAATTCAGACTGCCTGTGGTTGGTATATGAACAAAATATTGGCTCTTCATGGGCAAAACAAAACTGAGTCACATTATGTTTTTATCTAAAATTTAACTTTTATGCTGTGGTGATTTCAGTTTCAATACTTAGAACAATTCTTAGAACAATTTATATGAATAATAAAAGGATGTAATTATCTATTTTAGTTTTTTAATTGAGGGGTTGTATTAAACAGAAAATATAAGGAAAATACCAGACAAATGTATAGTCTGTAACTATTTTACTATTTCTTTAGATAATATTGTATATAATCTAATTCTGTTATTAGTAATACAAAGTGGAATATGAAGGAAAACAAACTTTGAACGTTGAAAATAAAAACATCCACTTATCCTATCTAGAAGGCAATTTATGGTTAATTTTATCTGTCATGATTTTCAAAAGATATTTTTAACACCTGTTATAAACCTTGCTGCTACATCTTATTTCTGCATTTAGTTATATAAATAACTATTGCACATACCTCTGGAATTCCCTGGTGAGATTTGGATTCTCAATATTCTTTGAATGATCTTTTAAAAAATCATTTCCCTCAGCTTTCTGTAAACAGTAAATCAATTCTCATTTTATGTTAAAAATAGAAGGTCTATAGTCACAAATTTATATGAAGTAATAATTCAATAAAGTAATAAAGAATGGAAAACTTTCAGCACCTAGGGATCAAAATTTGTTTCAAACTTAAACATCTTTAGAACCAGGCGTTTTGCAACAGCAGCACTAATGCAATGCTTGGAAACAGATACGGCATCTCTTGAGTTAATTTTTATTAAAAGTCATTTGTGGTTTGTTTGTGCACTTCAATAATGTAGGCCTACATGGGGATGAGGTCAGTGTGACCCATAAGTGCCAGGGTAAATTTCTTTTGGGGTGGTGGCTGGGTTGCTATTTGTTTTCTCTCATGTTTTACGTTCTATTTGTTTGTTAACCCCCCTCTTTTTGGCAGGGCATTGGTAAGCAGAACAATAAATACATAACCAAATGACTTTATTTATTACACTGGGTATTGTGACCTGCTGCATGAGAGGTGGAAGATCTCATTTCTATATGGAGAATATACAGTTGACTGAGAATAACATTGAGGCTATCTTGTTGGCAAAAGCTTCAAACTAGATGCCCTTTGGCCTGACTGTTTTGTGGGCACTTTTGAGTTTCAGCCCTGCTAGACTGGATGATAGCTAGTCACTTACTACACAGGGTTTTTTTTAAATGAAGTTCAAAGGAAGTAATGAAAACTGCAAAGTGGTATATGTAAAATTCTAATTTACAAGTGAAAGACACCAACTGAAGCTAGCAAAGTTGTAAAGAGGCAGGATTGAGAAGATCTGGGATTCTCTCACACTGTTTAAGGGAGGTGGAATATCCAAGACTGAAGAAGACATGGGGTCCAGGGTAGTCCTGAGGACAACATTACTTTCTCTCTGAAGGTTGGCTATAAATGACTTATTTATTTATCCATTCCACAAATATTTATCCAGCAACCTAATATGTACTGGGTACCATTCTTGCTGTTGGGGATATATAGTGCTGAGTATGTCTAAAGGTTCCTCTTCTCCCAGGAATTGCAGTGAAAGGGGGAAAACAGATAAACGAATGAGAAAAAGATCAGAATACATTAAGCGCTAAGCAGGTAATTAGAATAATGTGAGAGTTACATGTCTTGGAAACCACCTTGGACCAGGGGGTTAAGAAGCAATTATTGGAGAAGGTAATGTTCACCTGGAGATGTAAATGGTGAAAAGGACCCAGGGATCCATAATTTTCCCGATCTTTATCAGGGAAATATGTTAGAGATGGAGTACATAGCTAATCCAAGGCCCTGAATCTGGAAGGAGATTAACATGCTGGAGGTATGAGGACAGGCATAATGGTCAAGGGGGACCTTTTGAAAATGAGATGGTTCTGTTCTAGTTATGCGGAGCTTTGTAATCCAAGTGAAGAGTTTGAACACTGTAAGATTTCTATCAAGGGTTCCTATTCACTTATTCTCGGCCTCATCTTACACATGTTTCAAATTTATATTCCTTTTTAGCCATTACAGTGCTTACTCTCAAGTCACAGTTCTAAGTGTGCACCATCTCGATAACTGTAATGACAGTTTCCTGTTCTCTCTTACCTTAAACTCTTATAAATCAATTACTCTTTTGGGATGCTAATTTACTGATATTGAGCTCCTCCAATTTTGTCAATACTTCTTTTACAGTCAAAATGATTAGTCTTCATTTCAGGTCCATCATAATTTAGGCTCAGTCAACAGCTCTGATCTCTCTACCATTATTTTTTACAGATACCCTCTGATTTAGTCAAACTGAAAATGGCTCTCTCTAATTGTTCTTTGAACAGTTTGGGCACTGTGTGTGTGTGTGTGAGTGAGTGAATTTACGTGTGATATATCTACTTTCCAAAATGTCCTTGTTTCTTCCTCTCTCTCATCTATGTTCAATTTATCCTTTAAGACTCAATTTTATACTCCTTCTATGAAGCCTTTGCTAGACACAGCAGGGCAGGGGGTGGTTCACGATAAATTACTACAGAAAGGATTCCCCCTTTCTGTCTCTGGAGGTTCCTTCCCCCCCTCCCCCGCCCACCTGCTAGGTTCGAAATGCCCGCCGCCAGAGGAAAGACGTCTCTCAATGACAGAGACTGGTGAAAAGGAAAGGAATTGTTTATTTAAAAGTTACACAGACTTAGAGTAATGGCTTAATGTCTTCAATAAGATACTAAAGTCCTTTAGAATAGCCACAGATGCACAGTCCTTCCCTCTCCCTGTGCCCAGTCCGGGGTACCGTGTCTCAGGAAAGGAAGTAGAAGTCCGTGATTCAGGCTCCGGGCACCATCAGCTGTGTGGCTGCTGCAATCTCCAGTTAATCCAAAACCATGGGCACCTTCTCACGGCCCACCAGCAAGAGTCCTTCCTCCCCTTTTCTTCCCGGCAAAGTCTCTCCTGCTGCCTAAGCCGAGTGGCAAAAAGAAGCACTCCAAAACCACATGGTCCTCTCTACTCTCCTTCAGAACCATGTGGTCCTTTTCCCCATTTCAGAACCACGTGGCCCTTCTCCCTTTCCCCTCAGAACCTCCTGGTTCCCTCTCTTTATGGCTGCCGCACCTCGGTTTAAATCCCAGTGCCCATCTTCTTTTGCAGCCCCATTTCTGACTCCTGCTACAATCAGTTACACCTGCCAGCATCCTTGTATTCTTCCAGCTTTACTGGGTTGACATAGTAAGTCTGGGCAGGTGTGGCCCCATGGCATGGAGCCAATCATCTCCAAGCTCTCCCACAGGCTCTGTAACCAGGGGGAGTTGCTTTCCAGTCCCATCTTGGGTGTAATTTGGTCCCATCCCCCTAGCTCAAAGCATGGCCACAGCTACTTAACACATCCATGAAACCAGTTAAAGGTTATAGATATGTTAAATGACTGTGCCAGGGGTTAGCTGCAAAGCTCTTGCTACCCAAAACAGCTCTGAATGGCCCTGTTCCATGTGTCCCATCCCCCCTGGCTCAGGCTTGTGGGGGTGAGGACATCCTACATACATTTTTCTAATATTTCCTGGACACCCCGAGTCCTGGACCCCATCACAAATCCCTTCTTGGGGCCCTCCTCTTGGCTGCACCCTGCTTCAACATCACTTCTTGCATTTGTATTGCTTATATTGCTATTCAGATATTTAGCCTGTCATACTGTGGATAACTTTATGTCTCTAATTTTATATGTTTGAAAATGCTGTGATAAAATGATGGGGAAACAGTTACCTGAGGGAGATGAAGCATTCATATTGGCTGTCTTATATTGTTATTTAACTCAGTGTCCAAAGGAGTAGAGAAATTCATACTGTCGAAGGAGCTCCAGGAAGGAAGCAACACACAGGCTCAGGGTCAGACTAAAGTGGAAGTGAATCTGGGTATGTGAAGGCAGGAGTAAAAGAGGGGTTAGGTTTCATTGTTGCAAGGCATAGAGAGTGCCCCCACTGCTCAGAAATGAGAATGATCGCTCTAGCTGACGGGACCTCCTACAGGTCTGAGGTGGAGGGTTTCGAAATGAGGAAGAATGATAAATCATGTTGGACCCTAGGATCGAGAAATTTCCAAATCTAGGTCAAGGGATTTTTAAAAAAAATTATTAAATAAACTATTAAAAGAAAAAAGAAAACAAAAAATTTATTTTGATTCCTACATCCTTTTGGAGCACTCAGAAGAATCTAATCAACAGAACAGTGTGATGACAGTGATGATTTTTGAAAGTCATTCTTTCAAGTCTTAGCTCAGCAGATCAAAGGTGGCCGGCCCTTAACTCAGCATTTGCTGGCCCTCTCCACGCTGCTATTGTTCGAGCCCCATCTGTTCCCATGGACTCTTAAAGTTGTGACGCTCACCATTTTTGGGTGATGACCTGTAGGGGGCAAGGCATATTTTTGCTACTTAGAAGAGATTTTTGCTTAGAAGACATTTATTTGTTATGAAAGGTAATCAGGTTTTGGCAGACAAACTGATATTTAAAAGAAAAAGTCTATTCAAGGATTCTGCCTTTGTCAACAGAATTGCTAAAGTTTGTTCATTTAAGCTTGCTTATTCTTTCTGCTGGGATCGCTGGGGAACTTTCCCTTATTGTAAAGGATGAAGGATGTCCAGATGATGCTCTTCTCCTCCATCTGCTCGTTAAGTCCTTAATCTCCTACACCTGGGTGGCTGTAAATCTTTTATTTGCTTTATGTACCAGGGGTTCCAAGTCAGACAAGTTCTTCATCGCATATGCCAAGTAAGTTCCTTGTGCCATAAAAGGGCATGCTGTGCCCCACGATCTCCTGGAAAATAAAGTGGGTTGCTGTTCACAAATGGACTCGCCAGTTTTAATGCAACCCAGTTAGTAAATGGCATTCGCTCCCTGTACAACCAGGAGTGCCCTATTGATCTGCAGCAGGAAGCTCCTTGTTCACATTGAGATTTCCTTTTGCGGATCTCTAGCCCCTGTAAATTGTCAGTGTGCTGCCTTTGTGATGCAACAAAAGGCCCTTTTCTGCTTTTCTCATTGCCGTTTGCTTCTCAGTTTGGAACCAGTTGAGTTATTTAGTCATGGGCTGAGTTGTAAGGCACAGAAGTTTGAAATGCATTTGTTTTTGGGTCTTTGTCAGGGTTCTTTTTGGGAAAGAGTCAAACAAAAAGTCCAGGAGGCAGAGTTATCCACTGCTTCTTAGTTATCTCTGTACTGACTTTAATTCACTCAGCTAACTTGTTAAGAAGTTATGCTCCCTGCTGAATTTCAACCCCGAACCCAGTTGTATTTCATAGAGAGCTCCTGTTGCAGAAACAATCCTCATCTCAATCACATAAACCTTCCAACAAATCATCTCTACACCCTGTGAGATTATGTACCGATGTGTATCAGCTATGGTATGGTGTAATTGGGAATCAGAAGGAAAGGGACTTTCTCTGTTCTCCAAGTAAAGGCTTATAAAGGTATCTATAACTAACTTAGCAAAACATGTTGCTTGTTAGGCCAAGACAAGGTATATAGCTCAGTAAGCTTGGAAAGGGAAAGGAAGGGGTGGAGGGAAGAAAAAAGGAAGGAAACTAGGCTGTCCAATCCCTTTGCATTTCTGATGAGCCATCATATAAATGCATGGCAGGTTTACAGAATCAGAGACTGGAACTTTTTATTTTATTTTTTTAAATCTTATTGCTGCTACTAGAAAGACAGTGGATAAGGGAGATTTCTTAAACCAAACTATAATTTGTGATTATATTGTTTGGAGAGAGTGAACTGGTGTTGATCTGAGAATTGGAAATTTTCTATTAAGATTTTATTTATTATCTTTGAGAAGAAAGATAAATTATTTAAAATTATGAATATTTTAATTTGGAGGGAATCATTTGAAAACATACGCATTAGAGAGAAATTTGTACTTTTTATCACAACCAGACTACAAAAAAATACTTTAATTTCTAAATGTTATTACAGTTCTCTGCTTCAGCAATACAAAGCAGTAGGACCTATAAAAAATTAATGACAACTTCTGATGTAACAGACTTTGGGAGCAGTAACTCTGGAGAGAGGAGGGCCAAGCCATTGTATGGAGCAGGCCTTATATCCCCAGTATTGCTGTTGCTTTGTGTAGGTCTGAGCCTTGCTTCCAGACCAGGACTGCTGCTTCTGCCTCGGGCACTTCCGTTACTGTTTGAAAGGTTCCTAAAGACTACTGACTGATCCTAGACTCTGAATTCCCTACCCCTCTCTGCTTTCTGCCTTTCTCCTGGAGGCCCCATTTATACCTCCGACTCCTGTCCCAAGGGGAACATTGCCCCTCTGAGGAGAGCATTTGTCCTTGGACCAGCTGCCAGGAGAACTGGGGAGAGACAGAGGTGATGTCTCTCACATTCGCTTTCATAAGACTCTTTAAAAAAGTATAGGAGTGCTTAACTGGACTAGACTTTGTAGGGTGTTAAAATAAATGAGAAAGGTGAACTCTTTGAATGAAGAAGCTGTCCTATCGCTGAGTTGTAATTTACAGCTTTCTGACTGTTCAATGAGACATTTAATCTAGGGAATAGCAACCTTATCATTTTTAATGCCCAAGACTCTAATATTTTTTATTTTAAAATGACATATAGTCTCTATAGTTTTTTTCCTCCTGCATGGCTGGTCTTTCTCTTCAGGCCCACCCCCAGAGACGCCATGTGCCCACTGACGCAGAACTCTCTCTCTTCAAACACCCGAAAGTTTCATCCAACGGGGAAAATTTGGCGCCCTACTTTTGTGCACACCTATTTCTTCCAAGGGTGGTTTCCACTTCCTCTAGTTTCTCTCAGATTGTTCTCACAAATCTTATAGCTGGGTTGTTACCCGTTTCATGCATCTGAGAATTCCTGTCTCAAGATGATAACATGTCTCTAATTTTTTCCAAGACTTTATTCCTCTTGATTTCTGTGTAACTTTGTTACTGGACCCACTTTTCCTTCTGGAGAGCTAAAAGTCTACAATGTCCTCTATTTTCCATGACCAGTTTAAAACTCTCTCCTTTTTATTTTATTTTATTTTATTTTATTTTATTTTATTTTATTTTATTTTATTAATGTTTTTCTTTCTCATTCCTGTCTATGCAAGCATATCTGAGTATTTAGTTATTTTTTCCTTTGTAAATATTTATTTTGTATGAAATAAATAAAAGATAACCATAAATTTATATGAAGTTTTTATATAAATTATGAATAAAACAGTAAAATATATAAATTTACATAACTTATATAAAATATGACATTTTATAAATATATGACTATGTACAAGATACAAAGAAAAATAAAGCAAACATACATGTACCCATGATACTACACTGTTGTGTAGTATTCTATTTTGGAGTATGCTAAGATTAAATATCCAGTCTTCTGCCTATGGATATTTGGGTTATTTCTGGATTTTCTAATTGTTATATCAAAAACAATGTTGTATAAATTCTTGTACATATGATTTTGAGCATATATAAATATTTGACTTGGTAAGATAACACATACATTTTTTGCCAATATAATCAAACGCTTAATTGGCATTTCAACCAGCATTATGTAAGCATTTCTGTTGTTACATGTTCTCATTAATTGTAATAATATTTGTATTGGTGGATTTTCAGATTTTTCACATTGGTACTTTTAGATTTTTCAGATTTAAAAAAATTGCATGGGCATAAAATCATAATCAAAATGTGTCCTTTTTGACTCTTTGAATTTCTCTACTGTTACGGTTGAGTGTATTTTCAGGTGTTTGTCATTTGTGTTGCTACTTTTTTAAGTGCCCGTTCATGTCTTTAGCTCGTTTTCCTTTTGCTTGATCTGCTGCTTACTGTACTGGGTAGACACTCTCTATGGAGTCTGTTAATCACTGACAGTGCTGTGTGTTCGTTTCAGCTCTGGGCTTATGTTTTCACTTCTGACAGGGTTCTTTGGACAAAGTTTTCATTATAATGTTGATGCCCTTTTAATTTTTTGGATTCATTCAGAGATTTTTAAAAGTTTTAAGAAACACTTTCTGACTCTGTGGTTGTTTTATTCTCTATTTATTTTTAAAGTTTAATGATTTGCCTTCCAACTTAGTTATTTAGGGACCTTGAAATAGATTTTACATATGGTGTGAAGTAGGGCTTTTTGTAATAATCTTCCTTAGGGCGGGACTCATTCACCTGCATTCCCTCTTTGTATGTGAGTGTATTTTACATATATTTGCATTTTCTGTACGTATATATTTTTTTCTTTTGTGCTCTGAGCCCTCTTTTCAACTGACTGCTAGAAATTTCCATGTTGATATTATATCACCTTAAACTCATATATGAAATGTAACTTTTGCCATTCTTTCCCAACCCTCACGCTCACATTTAATGAGTTCTTGAATTCTTTAAATACTGAATTTGGAATGAATTTTAGAGTTATTCCTACTACTATCGTATTTCATTCCATGTGACCTAAACCTCTGACGTCTGTAATGTGCTGAGTAGACATCTGGCCTTTCTGTTTTTCCCACACTGATCACGGGTGCGCTGGTACCTTATTAATATTAATTTTCCTAAAGTAAAACTTTGATTTCTCAAATAAAATACCTTTGTTAATTTTTAAATGTTTTCATGCCAAAGTGTCTACTCCCTAAGGCTCTTCAGTTCTTTTCTATCCCACTCTGCTTTACTTTATCTCTCACTATAAAATCTCTCTTCTTCTAAATTAGTATCTCTTTAAATCATCTTCTGCTTTTGGATTTTGTTATTACTTATTCCATTGCACCCATTGTTCTACTTCTTGGCAAAATCTAAATCAAACCCTTCCTATCTTTCTTATGACATTCATGATACTGAGTTATAAATTTTCTGAATGTTTTTGTTGAACTGAAAGTACCAATTCTTATATTTTTATATTCTCTGTATCACCTATCATGATACTCAATGCATAAGTAGATAACACATTAGTCAATTGATTTATAGAGGCATATTAATTTTAAGAAATGGAATTATATTTGACAGATTCTTTATTTTTTCTGAGATTCATTTTTTTAAAGTTCAGTGGAGAATCTTTCCTAAATTACATGTAATATGCTAATTGTAAGTTGTTAATTTCTCTTTTTTCTTGATTTTTTCTCTTTTCTGTATCTCTTTTTTTTTTTACTTTCTCAATATGTCTATAGAAATAATACTTCCCCATTCTAGTAGACTTATTTTCTTCCCTTTTCACTTTCTATAAACAGGCCAAGTAATACTGAAAATGCCTTGACTAACTATTCAAGATAGATAGTGGACAAAAGAAACTTTAGATTCTTTAAGCTTTTAATGATGTAGAAGATGAACCCATTGTTCTTTGGTGACTCATGTAAGGTAGAAGAAAAATTAAAGCAAAGGGAAAATCCGGTTTAGGGCTCCCCATAGTCAACTTTATTTCCATTGTTAATTGGTCTGTACTAGAATGGCACCGATAGATCAATGAAATGGTAGCTTTGAAAAGGGCTTTCCGAGAAATCTACTAAAAGACATATACACCTTTTTTATTTTTAACTTACTGTTGATCTCCTTTATGAAAATCAAAAAGAATATACTCAGCAGATAAGTAGAATAAAAACAGTTTTTATGTTCAGAAACAATTTTATTTAAGAAAAGAAATACAGAAATAACGACATAGGCAGAGTTGTGCTGCCTAATCCATTTCTTAAACTGCTATGTGAGTTAGAACAAATTATTTATCATAAATTTTGTTTATAAAACATGCATTTCTTGCCCTTTTCCCCTCTAGATTATTGGCCTGTTATTATCCTTGTAGCAGGACCAGGGGACATATACTGATTTTATGTTTAAAGGAGTTCCCTGGAGATGTAATATTCTTTTCAATTATAATAAACAAATACATCGTGAGAAGGTTTTTTTTTTCCCCCCAGACACATTTCTAATACAAGTAAAGATAGCTTTTAAACTGACTAATTGGTAGAGTACCCATGTTTAAGCCGGAAGGCTTCAATGGTTGCGCTATCCAGCCCTCGGGTTTGGGAGGCTCACAGAGGCGACCCGATCTGCGTGTGTCACACGCGGAGAGGTGTCCGAGTGGGCCAGGATTTCCTTTCTCTTCAACTGTTTTCAAGGTAACTCCGCTAACTTGTGCATTTCACAATCAAAAAACTCTTTTCCTCCTTAACCTCAAACAAAAGGGCGTTTGTGTTTGCATCTGTTGCAGCTACTTGCTTTATATGATACAACAAATCATGGGTAGTTAAATGAAATCTATCTGGTGGCCTTTTGCTTTCCTGGTGTTTAATGCTCTCTTTAGTAGTGATATTAATTTGGTAAGGCTTAATACTTTGAGGATTATTCTAAACATTTTTTCTCATAAACAAGCATGGTCCTCTTTCTTAGTATTATACTTTGGTGTTGCTGGCCAGATTATGTAGCCAGAGCTCTTACATCACCTCTAATTTACCTGAAGAGTGAAAGGTATTGGCAGTACTTAGCCTTTTTAAGCAAGCCACAGGCAAAATATGAAACACATTTCATCGTAATTATATTGCTCCGGAGTTGCATAAGTCTGGGCTGTGATCAGATCTTCCGTGACTGGGCTTTAGCCTGACTACAATGCCGCTTTTGTTTTCTGACGGTAAACGGCTCCGTTGTTGAAACAGGTATCTAGACTTCAAATAATTATTAAACGAGTGTTGTAATCGAGACAATTGACTCTTGGAACTACAGTAATAGTGGAAATCTTGTGCTCTCTAAAGTCTATGTAAAAATATTCCCTGTGTTTTAGAGAAAAACATTCCATTTTATGAAGAGGAATTTGCTTGAACAATTTATTTTAATTGAATAAAATTAAGTAACGAATCTTCATGCTATAGCTTTAACTTAAGTTTTCTAGCTTAAGAAAATCACTTAGAGGAGAGGTTAGGTTTACCTCTTAAGGGAGTAGACAGTCATTTTACTGAGTAACGTGAGTGACCATTGAATGGTATGTGACCCATGTTGAATCACATCACTACAGAGTCAGTCACCCAGGCAATGGCACGGAAAACAATTGATGAGAAGTATAGTGGGATGAATACACGAATGGATATGATCTTCAAATATTTGTTCTCTGACCCACTCTTTGGCTATGTGAACGCCTTCACACATATCCTCCCACATACACCAAGGGTACCTTCCTGTAGACCTGCAGAGTCATCTGCTCCCTAAAGGATCACCAGTAATAGGGATCCAGAGTAGTAATAAGTTCCACTGCATCTGAAGGCAGAGTTCCGTGGACCCCCAAAAGAGGGCTACTTTTGGAAGATCTAGTTGGGAATGCAGAGCTAATACGAAGTACTGGAATTAGCCTGCTGATTCAGGAGACTCATGTATTAGTAGTTTAGGTCACAAACAGAGAATGGAGAGCATGAAATAGGCCACTGATTGTGCAGGCTTGAGTGAAATCAATTCATTATAGAAATTATTTGGACATGGATAGATAGGGATTGAAGGCTGATTTGGCATGTCAGATTAGAGAAGAAGGCAGAGGTGATGCCCCATTTTGTAATTGTGCAAGTGGTGGAGTTTGATGCTATTAACATATGGGTTATTTGAGAGAAGGCGGTGTGTATGTGTGTGTTGTGTGTGTGCACTAGGAGTTGTAGGGTTGGGTGATGCTGATTTTAGAGATGGTGAGCCATCTATGTGGAGTTGACTTCTAGTTTGGATATGCTTCATATCAGGAGAAAGATCTTAACTAGAGAAACAGATTTGGAAGTCATCAGCATAAAGATGCTGAAAGAAGTCAGAGGAAGCCAGTATTACCACGGGAGAATAAATAGAGTGAGAACATGGTCCCTTGGACACTAGCACTTATGGTAATCTGTAGAAGAGTCCAGAAAATTGAGCTTACAATGGAGACAGTGAGAGTGATACAAAAAATTAAGGGAAAACCATGAAATTGAGTCACAGGAAGTTTAAGGGAAGAAAACATTTCAGGAAGGAAAGGGATAAGAATATGAAATCCTATAGAAATCTCAAAGAAGGTAAAAGAAATGGGGTCTGTTAAATTTAGCATGGACAACTTTAGTTTTATCTTCTTTCAAATACATGTTTTCAATAAACAAAAAATACAGTAGTCTCATTCAAGTAGTGTAATGAAATACCACTTGGTCCCACCCCACCCCCACCATGCGTCATCCCTTTACCCAGCGTATCGGCACTGCGTATATGCTCCTTGCCCATTAGTCATGTAGTAGCTGCCATGGTGGCTATCAGATCCACTGTGGCAGGATCGCAGCCCTGATTTAACTTAATGACGGCCCCACATGCAAGAGTGGTGATGCTGACAATTCAGATATGAAAAAGAGAGACATAAAGAGTTGCCTCTAAGTGAAAAAGTGAGTACAGTAAAATTTTGAGAAAGACAGATACCACATGAATATAACTTTTATATAGTATGTTATTATAAAGTTTCTGTTTTATTATTATTAGTTATTATTGTTAATCTCTTACTGTTCCTAATTTATAAATTAAACTTTATCATAGGCATGTGTGCATATGTATAGGAAAAACGTAGTATATACAGGGTTTGGTACTACGCAAAGTACCAGGCATCCACTGGGGGTTTTGGAATGTATCCCCACAGACAAGTGGGGGCTACTGCAGAGCAAAAGTCAGGCAAATAGTTCTGGGGCAAAGGATGTTCTATATTTTTCCAGGCTTTCTATAAAAATGATGATTTCATTGTTTTGTTTCTGTTTGCTTTTTGGTATTATATGCTGTTCTTAGTAGACATTTTTGAATATGCCACAAAATAACCCACCAACATGCAAGAGGATGAATATAAATTATTTTATTTAGCTTAGATAAATCTAGAACATAAATCATTGAGATAATATCCTTATCCTTAAAAAAAGAATAAAATAATATAGTTTTCCGGCAGTGGAGACAAGGCGGTTTAGATAACAGAGAATATATCAGAGATTATGACTCTTTCTCTAACTCTAAGGTAGACTCAAACAACTTGTTTATTAAGACAAAATTACATGAGCTGCATTTATAATAGTTTGATATGCATTTTAGAATTGTGCTTTCTTCTAAGAAGAAGATAAAATGCTGCTTTTAATGTTTAAATAAATTAGTCTTTAAAAATGTACATACTATATGCTTGAAATCATAATGTACTTTTGTATTTAACATTTGTCTTCACTTCTTATGTTTTATCTTATCATTTAAAGCAAGTAGCAACATGAAATTTACTTACACTTGAATGTGATACATGCTTTTATTCAACATCTTCAAAATATTGGAGAGTGATAAAAACCACTATTTTGGTTACTGTACTTAGAGCTAAGCATCAGGGCATCTGAGAAAAATTAACATAAAAATTTCTAATTTTAACTACTTGAACAATAAAAAATGAAAAAAAAATCTGAAAAAGATAATGTGAGTAAAAACATCATTATTTTGGGGAACATTGATTTGTATTAAAAGTGATGCTAAACATTTTAATAATTGTACCATATGCTTGTAATGCAGACACCGGCCTGCGGTGTCCACGGCATTGTGGCTGAGACAAGACAAATTCACAGGGACTGCCGAGTCCTGTGGAGGAAAAGGGACGGCATGGCCACTCTCTCAAGGGGAGAGCGCCTGACCCTTGCCTTGACAGGCGTTTATTGCTTTTCTGGGCACATTACATTGAGGATGGTCCTCATTTACTATGCACAGGTTGGCTTTAGGTGGTTACCTTTCACAGAAAACAGAGAGGATGTTGGTAATTACATCAAAAAGGAAGTTTATTTGCAAATGTAAAGGGAAAAGTGATTGAACTGGTTACACTCATCCTTGGGAGGTTTAGCACAGATTTTAGGAAGTTACGTTAAAGATGTGCAGTAAACATTTGCTGCCTCAATTCAGGGTGAGGGAGTTTTAGCAAAAAGCAAGTCTCAAAGCAGCCTAGGTACACTGCAGGTTCTCCCACGGGAGAACCTATCCATGGGCATGGGTCCTGTGTGCCGGACCTCCCCTTCCACTGGCCTTTCTGAGTGGGAGCTGGGCCCATGCCACGCATAACGGTCTCCTATATGCCTGTATTTAAAAAGTAGTTATGTTTACCTTCTAATAAGGCAAACATGAAAAATATTTGTTGAATAAATGAATTAAAAGGCCTTTTTTAATGCCAGGCATTAAATGTTCTGGGTACCTAAAATGTACTGGTGAATAAAAGAGACAAATCACTACTCTGAAGAAGCTTTTGTGTTGGGTCGGGTGTCACAGGAGACTAACAGCTAACATGGTATGTAAGACTAGAAGCTAGTAGGAACTATGGAAAAGAAAACAGAACAGAATTGTGGGAGGTGTTGAAAATTGATGGGTAGGGGCAGGTTGTAATTTTACATTGAATACTCTGGGTAGTTTGCACTGAATAGTCTCTTGGGTACAGATGTATAGACGATGAGGGTATAAGCAAGTGGGTATCTGCCAGAAGAGCATTTCAGGTGAGGGAAGATTCCAGGGCAAAGGTCCTATGCTGGTGTGTCCAGGAGTAACCACCATGGAAGTGAGTGGTGGGGGGTAGGGGACTGGGGGGTTAGAAAATGAGGTGCAATGCTGAGAAAGGTGTTGGATCAGGTCACTTCAAAACTTGTAGTGCCGTGGAAGGACTTGGCTCTAACTCAGAGAGCATATAGATTCATTGAAAGCTTCTGAGGAGAAGAGAGACTTGATTTTGGTGAATTTAATGGTTTCTCATGTTCTTTAGCCCACATGAAGGAGAATCCCCAAAAAACAGAATTAATGTATAAAAACTGTATTTATTCATACATATTTAAACTTTAGCCACCTTCAAAGTATTCTCCATTTGATGCAATGCACCTATCAAGACATTTTTTCCACTGCTCAAAAATTTTTTAGTGTTGATTTTGATGCCTTTAATGCTTCTGCTGTTTTTTGTTTCACTTCTTCCACATCAGCACAGTGTTTCCCTGTGAGGACTTTGTTAATCCAGGCCAACAAAAATAAAAGTCCCTTGGGGCAAAATTTGGTGAACAGGGAGGGTGGGGCACAGGGGTCATGCTGTTTCTGGTCCAAAACTGCTGAACACTCAGCGAGGTGTGGCAGGTACGCTCATAAGTCACCCATCATGAAATGGGCAAACGCTTTGAGAGTCTTCAACAAAAATTTACTGAAGCCGAATGCAGCCTCTCACAACAATGTCAGCTGGTACATGGACACAGATGGGTTCCTAGAAGCACCCACCTAGTGGAGGAAGCCTGTACTACAAGGGGCCCACCCTCCAGAAGACAATTCCTTTTGTTGGGGGTCCACCCTTGTACTGTATAAGGTTGTAATTTAAAACTTTTTAAAATTAATATTTATAACAGTGTGCTATAAATAATTACTACAGTGTAGTCTATGGGACATACATGAAATTGCCCTGGGACTTTATAGGATCCTAAAGTTTAAGTTATATTGGCTCTGCATGCGCCTCATTTTCAGAAACGTAGAAGGTTAATTTGGAAAATTAAGATTTATTTTATATAATCTTCTTAATTTATAGATATGTACACGAATTTGCTTCAGATTGTTTAGTTGTATTTGCTAGAGTTAGTAGTAGGATTTGGGTTAAGGATGAGAAGCAAGAACTAAAAATTTCCTACTTTGTTTATACAGGGGCAGGTGGGCAAAAGTAGGTTTACAGTTGTTTGTATGGCTAAAGACCTGCAGAATATAATTTTACAAAACCTTTATTAATTCAAAAGAATGTCACTCACAACTGTAAACCCACTTTTTGGCCACCTCTGTATTTGTGCTCCCTTACTTATTTTTTTTCTAATCCAAGCCATTTCCCACTTAAATTATGCTACTCTATCTTTTACACATCTCTTTGTCTAAGCGTGAGTATATCATGGCTTTTATTACTAGATCTTTCCCGTTAATTACTATGTAAAAATCAATCTTTTTGTCTTCCTCTGGACCAATTTTCAAAAAAAATAACCCTCTTGCTTTATATACATCTTGGTAGATATTTATAACCGACTCCTACCCTATGGATTTTCCATATCATACAGCAGAGGTCAGCAAATTATGACCAAATTATGGCCGGTGGCCTGTTTTTTCACATTGGGATTTAATAGGGTTTTTGCACTTGAAAATGGTTTGGTAAAAAGCAAAGAATATTTCACGACATGAAAATTACGTGAAAGTCAAATATCAGTATCCGTAAATAAGGCTTTATTGGCCCGTAGCCGCGCTCACTCCTGTGCCTGTTGCCTGCGGTGCGCTTGTGCTTCAAGGGCAGAGCTGAGTAACTGCGACAAAGAGCATATGGCCTGCAAAGCCATCCGTATTTTCTGTTGAGCACGTTAGGAAAATGTTTGTTGACTTCTGTCCTAGAACGTGCTTCTAAAACTTTGCTGTGTGTAGAATGGCCTGGAGGGCTTGTTCAACCCGGTGCTCCCAGGCTTCCCTCCCAGAGGTTCAGATGCCCGCAGTATAGGGTGAGGCTCAAGACTGCATTCTGTGCTGGGATGATCTAGATGTGGCCAGGCCACAGACTGACCACACTGTAGAAGCATTCCCCTAAAGTGGTCCTTTTTGAACTTACCGTCTACCTTAGCTTACCTTTCCTGTCTTGTGTTAACTGATTTTGAAGAAGGGGGATGGAAGTGGTTATCTTTGAATGAAGCTCGAGCTGCCTTGTTGAAGTAGCAGAACTAGTCCAAGCATACTGAATCTTAAAAATTAATGCAGACTATTTCTTGTACTCTGAACATACAATTGATTGTATTTTAATATGGAAATATCCATTCTCCCTTTTCTACTCTGTTTTTCCTACATAAAACCTTTTGCGTGCCCTTGTTTATACTGGGACTTCAGTGCCTCTGCAGAAATGTATTAATTGCTTATAGAAATGACTGTGGGATCAAATAATTATTCACATTAATGATATTTTACATTTTTTCTAAACTATCCCAATTCTTCTTGGACTTCCATCTTTTTAAACACTAAATGCAACTTGATTATTAAAGTGTTTATTAAATTATTTTAAATTTGAAGAACAATAGTTCAAAAATATTTATATGGTGCCACACACAGTTTATCGTAGTATATCTCAAAGTAAACTAATCATGGTTAACTTGGGAAGGAACATCCAATAACAGCAGTTTCCATATAGTATAAATAACTACATAAGCAATTATATACCAGCTCATATAGGATATTATATATTTCCTATTTCATACTTTAATTCTGCACAAATCGATGTTTTAATGACTCTGGCTTTGTTCCCAAAGGTCTATGATTTCTTTTTGAGTTAGTCAGCCCTACATCATGTATTCATATATGCAAAATCATAATAATTTCTACATATTATTTAATAAAACTTAATTGAATTTAGGATAGAGCAGAGGCAGAATATATATTATACAAATATTATGTAGATGCTACACAGCATGTCTTAAGCCATCATAGTGGACAAACAAAAGTTGGGTGCTTAGCCCACGTGATGCTTGGCTACATGCTGAGATTTTGTTGGTCCCTCCAGGTATGTTTCAGATTATTTTCAACACTGTGTCTTGAGGGGAAGGCTGTCATTTAATCAGAATTGGACATCCTAGAAAGGTTGCTTATTAGCCACCAGGGTTAGGAATAAGATAATGCCTAGGTCATGTAACTTGCACAGCAAAAGTTTATTGATTGTCTCCTTTTAAGATATTTGTTTATATATACCTAAATTGAGTAAAATAAACTAAAATGGCAAAAATACCATACATTTAAGGAATGTACTTAATTTATTGTGCTGAATAGCTGTTTTAATTGTCCACAAAATATACAAATGTGTTAAATAGTGTTTTAATTGACCTCGTGGAAAATTTATAATATGGTGGAGACTGAGAAACATGTAAAAGCTATAATTGAAAAAAAGAAAGAAAGATCCGCACGTACACGCACAGAGGCTCTATCACTGGGACAACAAGCAGACTTTCTCAGACTCTGGCGGTTGCATTGTCTGCTTGAGTCCATCCGATCACAGTGTGTGGGCAGGGAGTTCAGTCTCCCTCCTGTTGGTGCGTCTCCCCTGGAGGTTTTGCGTGTGAGGTACCCTTGCTAGGCACTCAAAAAAGATTGCTGAAATGAATTGGATTCTACTTCAGTCAGTGGGGTACCTCCTCTTTTCTTATATTGTTTAATTATTATTGTTATTTAAGTTTAGTGTACCCAACAACTTATAACTCAAATAATTTCTGGAAAATATTTAGATCTGATGTAGTGCAATGGAAAAGGTCTGAATTTTGCTTTCCCTAAATTTTTATTGGGAACTTCACTTCAGTCGTGAGATAAGCTGGTAAATGATGTTTGGTATTTCTGGTACAGCTTCAGGGATCTCAACCAAGTGAAAGAAAGTAAAGACTTATGAGGGTCTGGAATACAGAATCATTGTTATATTAACAGCTACTTTTACTTACCCTATCTGATATCTTTACTTGCATTATCTACCCTGACTTTCACAACTGGATGAAGAGAAATATTATGTCCAGTTTATATCATTATGAAAAAGTTATGGAACCTTTTTATAAACTAGCTTATTAAAGTCTTGCTGAAGTTTACTTAACCAGGGCTGCAAAGCTAGGAAATGCCAGTTGTGTGTTGAACTCGGAAGTGTCTCACTCCACTGGCTGTTCTTTGACAAGCAAGACATTGCTGTTTCTTCAACAAAGGTTATTGGGATTGCTTCGGAAGGATAGGCATTCTTGTAGGTGTTGGGATAGAAACAGAAAGTATGCTCTGCTGTTAACTGAGAGCAGCCTCCTCGAGCAGTCTTATAGTGCATGCAAAGGAGTCAACAAATAATTACATTAAAATTCAAGTGTGATAATAAATGTATGTCGTCATGCTAGGGAACAAGGGGAGGATTGCCTATTGCCTGAGATTTGTAAAAGAAGAATTCACAGGGCAGAAGCTCTGTCTCCTGAACGTAGCATCGCATTCTGTTTTAGGGAAAAGGGGGGAGTTTATGACAGATGGAGAATACAACACACAGAAATCTAGAGCTGTGAAAGAAACGTTTTGGGAATTATATTTCTTTGTGTCTGGAGCCTGGGAAAAAATGCAAGACCATGTGACAGAGAAGTCAGTGTTTCAAAAGGGAAAGATATGTTCTTATTTATACACATACTAATTCTTAGTTTTGATAAAAATGTAATTAGAATACCAACAGAAATATTAC
Organism: Desmodus rotundus; assembly: GCF_022682495.2. Lineage (NCBI taxonomy): Eukaryota > Metazoa > Chordata > Mammalia > Chiroptera > Phyllostomidae > Desmodus > Desmodus rotundus. Next base: position 75,978,090 of record NC_071397.1, on the reverse strand, counting down.
TTAGCAAGTTTAAAAATGTCTGGTCTTCATGTAAACTAGTATTTTCCAAAGTCTTTTAAAAAATTCATCTGTACGTCTTTTCTAAGTAAATTATATTAAAATATTTCTGTTTAAAATATATGGCATAATTCCAAGAGAGAAATGTATATAGATTACAATCATAGAGGTCAGCAACACAGAATTACCAAAAACATATTTATATTTATGTTACTAATATTTTTTATTTTTGTGAATTATGTTATTCAAATTATTTAACAAATATATTTCTAGCATAGTGTGTACCAGTGCATTTCTTACTGTGTATTCTCTGCAAGTGTGTAAAACATACAGAATCTTCCTTACGGACATCTGACCAATTTTTTTAATTCAATCTTTTTTTCCTATTTTATTGGTAGCCGATGATACCTTCTCAAAGAATGCCATATAGGTTTTTTATTTCTAACAGTGCTGAATTTTATTTATCTTTCATGCTATATTATACTGGTATGAACTTCTAAAACCACAGGTATCTTTCCAAGTATTCAAGGGAGTTAGTTAAAAGTTCTGGTAAGAGAACTTTATGTTTTATCTGCAGCAACAATAACAAATATAAATGCCAAGTGGGCCAAGCTGGTAGCCTAAATGTGTAAACTGGGCCAAATGCAAGAAAATGAAAAATGACAGGACCAAAGAACTAATGAGTATTCTTTAAAACACCATGGGAGTAAAACAACATATCTGCAGGCTTAATTCAGGTAAGGGACTGCTGACAGGCAATCCCATCTGTGAAAGGGTGGCTGTAACCAGGGCAGCATTAGAAATATCAGTGCGCTGTAAGAGCTATTAAATGCTGGACAGCGATGGTATTGATGGGAGAACAACATGACCCCCTGGCAAGAATCTGAATTTAAAGTATGTGGCTTGTCCCCTTCCTAGCATTCTGTCCTTGAGCACATTACTTACTACATTAGTTTTCTATTGCTGCCACAAATTGAGTGCATTAAAACTACCAAGTTCATGATCTTATGGTTCTGGAGGTCAGAAGTCTCACACAGTCTCACTGATCTAAAATCAAGGTGTATTCAGGGTGTGTTCCTTTCCAGAAGCTCTAGAAGGGAATGTTTTCTTGCCTTTTGCAGCTTCAAGAGGCTGTTCATCCTATTCTTTAGCTTATGGCCTCTTCCACCTTCACAGTCAGCAATGGCAGGCTGAACCCTTCCCACATGCTAGCCCTCTCACCTCATTGGTAATTATCTCACTCTTCCACTTTTAAGGACTCTTTATGTAATCTTCCCATCTCAAGTCAGTTTATGATCAATCTTATTTTCATCTGCAACCTTAATTTTTCTTTGCCATGTAACAGCATATGTGCAGGTTCCAGGTTATTAGTATGTAGATATTTCTTTTGGGGGGGGTTCGTTATTCTGGCTACTACACTTATATTTTATTTTGTTCCTTCATTTGTAAAGTGAGAGTGTTCTGAAGTTTAACAGCAACAAATTAAAATTTATTAAATGCCTTGTATAATTCTTGGTATATGGCAGGAATTCACTAAGTGGTATATCGTGTTATTTCTTGTTTCCTGCATTGGCTTTCCTATTATACTCTCAATTTCTTTCTTATTGTGCCTGATATTTCTAAAATCAACCATGAGAGGTATTCTCTGGTAGACAGCTGTCAGAGGGGAGGAGACAGGGGAAAATTGGATGAAAAGAGGTGAAGGAATTAGTCAAAGAATGTTTATGCGTAAGCCATAGACTCAGACAACAGTGTGGGGATGGCCAGAGGGGAGTGGGGCAGGGGCTGGGTGGAGGTGGGCAAAGGGGTGGGGGGGATGGGGACATCTGTACCAGTGTCAACAATAAAAATAAAGAAAAAGAAATTTCAGATGTGTAGTTTTTATACTAGTAAGCATACAGAGAGGCTTAAATAAGTTAGAAACTTTTAAAGTTCAAAAAATTAAATTGTGCATATGTAGAATCCTTTAAAGCATCTTCTTACTCTCCATCCTTCATCCTAGTGCTCCTGGTCCCCACTACACTGTACACCAGGGTTCTGGTAAGTGAGCAGCCATCAGAATACCTGGAGGATTTGGGAAACTGCCATTGCTGAGCTTCATCCCCAGAGTTTCTGACCCAAGAATTTGCATTTTTAATTAGGTCCCAGGGGACAATGAATTTTGTTGGCCTAAAATTACACATGGAGAAATCAGTGCTCTGGAAATAACCATTAAAAATGGTGTTAATTTTGATTTCTTCCCATGTGCAGTTAAGTGTATCTCTGTGCTTTTGCTTTTGTTTTTGTTTTGTTTTGGCTTCTAGTTCCCCAAATACTGCAAATATCTGGGTGAAAAGTGTTGTTTTAATGGAAACGCATAAGCATTTTTTCTTTATTGCAGAATGCAAATCTGCTCTCTGAAAGATTGTTATTTGAAGTGAAGCAAATTATAACCACAGAGTAGATATCAGAAATCTGTTCCTTTCTACCCAAGGAAGAGTATCTGATCAAGATTCATATTGATATTTTGGTTTTTTCCCATCTTTTTTCACTCAGTTTAACAGGCTCTTTTTCAATTGTGAAAATGATAAAATTGAATTGTTTTTCATCTGATTGTGTTACTGCTTCACAAATCAAGTGTCTTATAATAATACTGTCTTGAGTTACTAAACATAATGCTGTTATTTTGCAGCATGACACTTATGCATGAAAAATAAACCGTTAAATTAATAATGTTGTTTGACACATCCTTGAAATTGTCCTTGAGTTATGGTACTATAACATATCTAACAATCTGTGCCACATTTAAAGTAAAAATTCCTTTGATATAGAATCCTGCAGTAAGTTTCCAAAATGCATTTCATCTCCATAAGGTTTGCCAAGGTGGCACAGGTCAAATTTTCTGTATTTATCTACATGGGAAGAGACTGATACTTTGAAGGGAGGAAAAAGACCTCAGAGAATTCTCATTAAAACCTTCAAGTAAGTTGTTAAAAAGTATAGCCCTACACAAGCTACTGCCTTTAAAAAAAAACGTGATTTTTAAATAAGTTCAGTGTCATTGCATAGGGGAATCAAATGCATCGTTGAAGTACTTTGAGCTCTTGTGTAAGGGACATGGATTTTATAAATTTGATTTATAACTCATTTCTTTGAAAGAGTATTACTTAAAATAGACAATTAATGAATGTTTTCATTGATCACCAAAGAACTCCAAAATGAGAGCAGCCAATGAGTACACAGTGAACTGGAAACTTTGAGTGTTTTGGAAGCCCGTGTAGTCAAGCGTCGAGAAGCATGCTGTCACAGAACCAGACAACAGAAAAACGGCCTTTGCATTTAATAATTAGAGAGTCTGCTTCAAGCAGAAAGGCCCTAGTGGAGTTTTGGGTGAAGAAGCCAAATCCAGTAGGTTGTTAAGTTAGGTGGATATTATAAATTCAGGAAGTAAATAGAGAGTAGAAAGTTGGGAGAAACAGAGTATGTTTGGACAGTAGTCACAGGATAACCATGACCAAACACAGGCATTTATAAATGAAAGGAGCTACTTGATCATATTTATAAAAAGGCTAATGGAAAGGAGCAAATAAATGGTAAGTTAATACAGAAGAAGCTGATGATGAAATGAGATCCAGGAAAACAAGGAGTCAAAGCCATCAAGTTGGCCATGAAAAGGCGAGGCCAGCTCATCTTCCAAGAATGATGGAAAGGAGTAACAATAGTGAAGAAACATAGAAATGTATAGCTTTTTGCAGAGGGTCTTTTCAAAACAGAATACGCATGGGTGAAACTCTGTGGCAGGCAGGATAAAGAACCACTGGAAAGCAGAGGGACAAATAGTTCTCAGAATTCACTCTGAGCTGGGACTAATTTGCATTCCCATCAACCAGGATAGGGAGCCTTCCAACTACATAGAGTATTGAGTAGAGTCCTCAGAATGATATTGCCCTATTAAAAAGAGTACATTGGCCTGATTTTAAAGGCTACTCTTGGGCCTACCAGAACACAGCTTAAAACCAACCCTTCAGAAGATCATGTTATATTGATTCACAAATGATAGTGCCCTAAAAGAGCTCAATACTCTATAAAAGGATACAACAAAATCCAGCATGAAACAATGCAAAATCCATAATGTTTAACATCCAATAAAAAATTACTTTGCATGTCAAAAGAAGCAGGAAAATAGGAACTATAACTAGTAGTCAGAAACAATAATCAATAGAAACATTACTGGGAAAGACAGAGATAATGAGATTTGCAAACTAAGATGTTAAACAGCCATTATATGCATATGTGCCATCTGTTCAAGACACAGAAGAAAATATGAGCATGATTAAAAAAAATGGAAGATACAGAAATAAAACAAATGGAAGTTTTAGGGTTATTTCTACTAACAAAATGAAGCAGAGGCCCTGCCTGGCCTGGTAGCTCAGGTGGTTATAGCGTGTCCTACCCCCCCAAGGTTGTGAGTTTGATCCCCAGTCAGGGCTCATACAAGGATCAACCAATAAATGAGTAAGGAAGTGGAGCAACAAATCAAGCTCTCTCTTCCTTCCTCTCTCTAAAAATCAATCAACAAAAAAAGTTAAAAAGAAAAAGAAACAAAAAATGTGAAGAAAAAGAGTCTCAATGAGCTGTGAATAGTTAGTATCAACAAGTCTAACACATAATCGAAGACCCACAAGACAAGGAGAGCAGGCAAGTATTTGGGGAAATGATGGCTAAATGTTTTTCAAATATGTTGAAAATTATAAACCCACAGATCCAAGAGCACAATTAATTCAAGCAGATTGAATGTAAATTAAACCACACCAAGGTAATCATAATAAAGCGGCTGAATACCAGTAAGAAAGAGAAACTTGAAGAAGCAGTCAGAGGAAAAGGTACCACCCTCACTTTCTGCTCTTGGGGGAGCTGTGCACGGCAGAGGCTGGGCTGGAGCCCGGTCTTCGCCCTGTGGTGGCTTGAGAGCCAGCAGCCATCAAAAGGAAGGCGATTCGGGGTTCCACAAAGAGGGACATTTAACAATAGCAGGATTTTCTATGGGTGGGACAGGTGGGGAGATTGTTGTTGTTTTGTTTTGTCAGTTGCTGGGAGGGTGGTGGGAGTCACTGAGACTGAGTAGAAAGAACAGTGAAAACTAAGAGGAACTTCCTGGTGCTTGAGGATTACCGGGATTGTCATGAATAGGCTCAATGTTCTTCATTTTGGTTCATGACATTTTCATGCTAGAACTGGCTTAGATTCTCAGACAGTGACAAATACGCCCTCAGGACTGCAATGTGGTTTGCTGCAGCATTGGTGAAGGCATGGCATTAATGAAATTTTAGGTGTTCTTATAAAATGTTAGTGGAGAGAAGAGAACTATCTTCTTAGTATTGAGGATGAGGCGACAGTGTTGGTATGTAAACTCACAGTAAGGTAATACATTTATTTGTCTTAGCCAACTGTATATTCCCATTGAATAGTGCAATACCCGGCCCATAACTTAGGACCTAGAAAGATATTACTTAATGTACTTTCCATGCTCTTTTTAATAGGTGGCAATTCTTTAATACCAGAAATAAATTGAGATTAAGAGAAATCTAAAACAAACCCCACATACCTATCTGCCAAGCACAATGACAATAGCCTGATGTTCTGTGAAGTAATTGTATGGATGAGACTTGTGAGAATACTGTTTGCATTCTGCTTTCCTTGAGTTGAAAGGGAAGATGATGCTTCTAACCTACTTTATATGTATTATGAACAATAATTATAAAACATCATGTACTTTATAAAATGTTCTGTGAATGCATTTTTTCTATAAATATGCAGATTTTAGAAAGTAGGCCATTGTGGTTTTGTCCTTCCAAACTCTAGTTAAATTGAGAATAACCTTTAGAAGTTGTGTTGAAAAGTAGAAGCATTCATTGTTACGTTCGACTATTCACTGAACGAACAATTTAAGCAGGGCCCCCGTGCAGCCCAGAACTGTGGAAAGCAAAGTTTTCATCTTTTCAGAACAAACACACATGGGTCAGTATTTGCAGTCCAATCAGTGTATGAAAGTGTCATGTTATTTGTGCACAGTATTTGCTCTGCCTGTGAAGGGGAGGGAGGTGGAGTGTGGTTGTGGGCATCTCACACCCCATGATGTGGGAAATATTTTAAGGATGAGGAGGCATTTGAATTGTTAGGATTTACTCCTAGGAACAGGGAGTGGCATTTGAAAGCGTGTTTTGGGAGTTGACAAGTAGGCATTTTCAGTGAACTGCAGAAATCCAAACTAAGTAGAATTGCAGATTAGTTCTGGAACAGAAAGAGAGAACGTGATGGGTTGAATGGGGCCGGGCTGTGAAGAGCTGTGAGTGCGAGGCTAACGATTTGGAGCAGTACAGTAGAGAACCCCACTGAAGGTTTACCTGTAATGAATGGCTTCAGACTGTTGCTTTAGGGAAATGTAATTTCTTGCCACATTTAGGCCACGGGTGACTCACGGAGTCCGGTAGACTTATTTGCGGACTGTTGTAGCAGTCTTGGTATAATGTGCTAATGGCCTAGAGGGTGAATACAGTGTGTAAGAAAAGTGAAGAGTGGGCACCAGAGCTGTCGTTAGGAATTGCTTGTACTGTACAACAAAATGAGTGGGTCCTTAAAGTTGCCGCTTTGCTGTTTCCTTCAACGGCAGTTTAATTATTTCTGTAACTGTTGAGTATATTCCCCTAATAAATGCTATTGATTTTAATTTTAGTATAAATAGTCTATATTTAGTCTATATTCCTGTATTTAGGAATGATTAATTTATGAAGTAGAACACTGACAATTATTTAACCTACCAGGCAATGTTTATGAATTTACAATAATATAGTAATGATTTTTTATATCAAACTACAATCTTTTTAAAATGGGCTCCATTCCCCACACACCCCACACACACCCCTGCCACCAGGACAAAAGCCATATTACCAACATGGCGGGGAAGGACGATCTTCTATGGATCAGGGAACTGAAATTCTTCTTTAACTTTTACTCCTGGGTTCATACAGATTTCCGACTCTGTTGACTACATTGGGCTCTGCTACAGCACTTCTCCCTTTCGGCCCCCATCGCCCTTGTCATTTTCTGAGTTGACAGGCACACCACTGGAGGAAATAGTCTAAGGCGGACGTTTGCACGTTCAGGACTCTGTCGCCAGGGCAGGTAGGGAGGGAACCCAGAGGTGAATGCAAGTCACAGGCAAGCTGGTTTCGGGCCATACCTGCCTTCCAGGAGGAGTCAGGCAAGTCTGCAAAGGAAAGTCTGCCCTGTTTTAACCCCTTGGGGTCGGCTGGTTTGTTGAATGCCTGGGTAGGAAGAACCAGCTTTTGTTATATTCATAGGACTACTATACCCATATTTCTTATATTTAGTGTCTCCTGTAATCTCTTTCAGCAGTTACATCATTTATTTTGATGTCAATTGCCATTTTTGAAAACTCTCATTGCTATAATTATTGCCTCTTTTTCCCTTTCTGGTATAATAAACATGCGGTATTTGTAAGATATTTTTGGAGAAGAACCCATAGTACTTTTTAGAAGTATCTACTAATTAATCTTTACAGAATCCCAATGAGGCAGATAGATAGGGCTGAAGAGGCTATTCAGCACACAATTTGCTGTCTCTTTGTTATGATAGAGGTTTGTTAATATGTTAAATTTTTCTATACTGAGAACATAAATTTGTACAGATTGATGTGAACTGAATCCCTTGGTAGAAATACGAACATGCCTGTAGCATAAAATTACAATTGTAAAACATGCTCTATCAACTTCTGCTGTTGACAGAATTCTTCTAGGTCCACACACTAAACCTCTGTTAGATAGGTTATTTCCTTTGTCCTGCCTTTTTGGGAGTCATGAGGGGTCAGTGAGCTACTGAACTAGGATTCCAGCCATTGACAAACCCAGACTTTTGATAGCATTATTTAAAAATTACAGCAAGCTCTTCTGGCATATGCGTGACTCATAGTACATGTATGTAACACCTTAATTGACTTGCATCATTTGAACTTTATGTTGATATACTGTTAATATTTATTAAAACCCAGGCAAGTGTTTAAGCTTTTACAGTTTGATGTGGTTCTTCAGGATTGGGACTACCCTGTTTTCAAAACAAACAAAATATCATAAAGACTTGCCCCCTTAAGGGTGGGCACTCTATTGTTTAATGGAAAGCAAGGTATAGTCCTAAAGTGCATTAGTGTTCCCCATTCCATGTCATATGGATTCACTGGGAAAATAGCAGATGAGTGACAGGTAGAAGGGGAAAGCTGGAGAGGAAGGTCTTTCCTATCACTTCCTTTCTCTTTGCTCAGTATCTGCAGGTTGCCCCACTCCTCATTCCTCCTATTTCTTGTGGCTATTGAATAAGTAGGAAAGTACTCTTCTTAGATCCTGATTCCATCTAAACACTCAAAGATGGCAGATTAATTCTGGTAAGAATTGTTGGGTGTACCAGAAAAGCTCTGGAGTTCTAAAAGTATTGAGTTTGTATATAAGTTATGGCCACTGCTCTGTACCTCTCTCTTTTATTGGGATTACAACAGTGAGGGATGTCTGGTGGATTTGGAATTGGTAGGATAAGAATTGCAGAGATAAAGAGTTTTAATTTGTAGTCACATGGGCTCCAGGATAACAGGAGGTGTTCTGTTATCACTGATGTAATGCGTTCCTTCCTGGGAAGTCAGTAGTATATAAATCCCTGATTCTGGATCACTCAAGTGCCAGACATTGGGGAGTTTCTGGAAGATTTTAAGAGGGAAACTAGGGTGATAAAAGTGACATTAAGGGAAAAGTAATTTACCATCATTTTAGCCTCAGAAGGCCTTTCTTTTGGTCTCCTAAACTTTCTTTAACATGCATTTGGAGGAAATATTTTGGGGGAGATGGCATATTTCTTATTAAATATGCCTAAGATTATTTTTGAATGGACAAAAGACTACATATTGTTTTCTTTGTCATCAGACCCCAAAGCATAGTCCTCACTCCCTGCCTTTGCCTTGTTTGGAGAAGTCTCATGAGGCATGCCCTGTCTTCCCCTCAGCCCCCTCAGTCCCCTCAGTCCCCTCAGCCGCAGCCCCCTCAGCCTGCTGGCTTGGGAGGGGGGTTCCTGACCCGCTCAGTGGGGTTCTGCAGGGCAGGTCGTGTTGGTGGGGTCAGCGTGGTGTCCAGTTGTTTTCTGTATTGATGTGGAGAAGTAATTGTGGCCGTGTGCTGTATGTGACCAAATGTTTGCAAATATTGATTTCTTTTACCTCCTCTGATCCTCTCAGAGGGTCACAGCATGAACTCACTATACCTAGGCTTTCCCCCAAAGTTTGATTTGCTTAAGTAGCAAAGGATTCTTTTTAAATGAATTAATTCAAGTACTTTTCTACAAAAGGTATGGGAAATGGGTTTTACAATTATTTAAGTTCCAAACATTTCACATAATTACAATTACTATATTAGCATTTTCTGATTTTTCTAAGTTTGTTTTCACATAGTTGAAATCATAGTGTAAGTACACTGTTATACCCTGTTTAAAAATTTAAATATCTGAATATAAAATAGTCATACCTCCTCATTTTGACATTATTTTCATGATTGTAGTTTTCAGACTGGAAAACATGCTTGAGAAAATATTATCATCGACTTAGTTATCCTGTTGATTCCATATTTTTTCTCTTCAGTTTTACATATAAATTTTGTATTTTCTCCTATTATTTCCTTAGACTTTAATTCCCCAAGGATACCATTTGAATTCAGAAAAGATGGCTCATGAGCTGTATTGAGAAGTTGCTTTCTGAAAGTAATGTGCCACCACAAGTAATTTCTTAAACTTCTGTTTTATTAGGTAGTATTATTTTCTCCTTTGATGAAATTTCCTGACAGAGTATTCACAAAGTCGAGGTCAGTGACAGTTTTATGGCCGCTAAAGTCCCACAGACACAGCACTTAAATTGTTTTCACTGACATTGAGAAGCTACAGTGTACTCATCATGGTGCTGAGTGCCAGGCCCCCAGGGATGCGTCTGCCGAGCCCTGTCCCTCTGTCCCAAACCCTGTAAGCCCAGAGGAGACTGACTTAAAAGAAGGAGATGAAGTTGATTTAAAAGAAAAACAAAACTTGATATTTTTCATAGGTATATAATTTAAAGGGCTGTAGCTTTTATTTATCCATATATTTTTCTTTACCCACCAACTAAAATTTGGGAGGAAAACAGTAACAAACGATTATTTATAACTCTTATTTGTAAAAATTGCAAGGCCTGGCTGGGTGGCCCATTTGGTTGGAGTGTCCTCCCACGTACCAAGCGGGGTGGGCTCCATTCCAGGTCCGGGGACTTGCCTACGTTGCAGGTTTCATCCGGTTGGGGCGTGTACATGAGGCAACGGATGGATGTTTCTTTCTCTCTTTCTGTCTTAAAAATAAATCAACAAACATATCCTTGGGTGAGGACTAAACAAATTACAGTAAATATTTTATTAGTCACTTGGATGCTTTTCTGCATTTGTTTTTCTGCATATACCTATCTGAAATGTTTAAAAATAAACTTTGTGAGTACTTTCTTCAATGTTTTCCCTTTAAAAAAAAACAGGGTAGGGGATGGGGCAAATAGCTTTTTGGCTTACCACTAGAGTACATATATATCTACTTGGCTTCCAAGTGCAGTGATTCCTATGGAAACAGCTGCTGCTGTAACAGATTTACCTGACAAGCAGTAGTCTGCTAAGGAAAGCCACTCATTGAGAAATGAGTCCATTTACTTTGTGTCTTTAATTAAAGGTGTCTAATGCCGGAGTGCTTGTTGCTTTCCTATTTTCCGAAACTTCAAAAATCAATTCTCTTTAAATTTTCTTAATCTAGGGTCCGATATCTATTAATTTTTGTTGTTGTTAATTAGAATTAGGCTGTAACAAATTCAAAGAACAGACCTAAGCACTTAAGTTTTCCAGGCATCTTTAAAAAACAATCTGCCCTTGGTTGAAATCTGGGAGAATTGATAGGGTTTCCAGTTCTAAATTCTGTTATGTTCGATTTATAATGACTAGCAGTGTAAGCTACTTCCAGTCTAAGTAAGTATTTAAGTCGTATCTCAGGGTGGCTAATGACTGAGTAGGAGAGGTAAACACAGCGCTTTGTGGCCTGAAGAACAGAACTTAGCAGTCTGAAGCTACTTCCATCCCTGGTCTCTTGGCCCAAGCCTCCTTCCTTCACCACTCTCCATCAGTATTAGAAGTCTCCAGTCTTTGTTGTGTGTGACTGGGATTGGAGTATAACAAGAGCCATGACCTGAGACATCAGGAGGATTGTATTTGAACCAAGGATTGATAACTTTTGTTGTTGTTAACTATATTTCATTATCACAGCCTGTTAAGAATTTTTTATCCTAATTTTCTCAACCAGGGCATTAAGTACTCTTAACAGTCTTTTGTGTTTGCTGTGCATTAGCTACTTGCGTTCTCTTTCATGTGATTTCATACGAATGATAAATGGACTAAGGCTACATACAGGTCAAGCCCTGTGGCCTTGTGCAGAACAGCTTCGTCCTGGTTGACAGCAATGCCATAGTCAGTTCTCTTTTCAGCATAGAGGTTAGACCAGTCCGAAAGTGACATAACTATGTTATTATCCATCTCTCTTTCCTGCATCTTGCCTCAGTAGAAGGGTGTGAGAGATTTTTCCAAATGCTTTATTGAAATAGGGACAAATTAGGAATTACATCTTTTCCTTTATCTATTAGTCTGGTATTTCTAGCTTTGCTTTGAAAATACTCAGAAAATATTTATTTAAACTACTAATAGAATTTCACTGGGAACTTGGAAACATTGCTTTGTACAATTTTTTAAACAAAATTTATTCAGTTTTTAAAAAATAATGAGACTATATTTGTTTCCATGTTCACATATTGTGTGTTTTTATCCTCTGTATTAGCAAATTGCACTTTGAATCATTCAGTCATTCATTCAACATACAGTTTTAAGTACTGGAAAGGGGATCAGGTACTTGTGTAGGTTTCCTCCATACTTAGGATATAATTTGTTTGGACTAGGAGACTGGAATTAATTCAAGATAGCTATTCATTTAAGCTTAAGTGATTGGCTGAGGTCACTTCATAAATCATGCTATAATGTTATTGTAACCACACAAAACTGATGTTTGTCCTTTCTCTAACCTTTACTATTTTGGTCAAGAGTCTTTTATGAGCTGGACTGCCAAAGCTCAACACAGACTGGCCACCCCAGTTATTGATCTCATTTCAAAGTCTGTCTCTGTGTAACTATCTAGAGTCAGGGTCAGCAGAAATACTGTCTGGAGAGAGCAGGTCACATATTTCGTAAGGGTAATATATGATTGTATTCTGACCTCTCTTCTCTTTAAATTGATTGTCAGTGTTTTGCATGCCTACTCGCTAATAGGGACAAAAGATAACCACTTTCTTATAGACAGTTTCATAGTTCTGTTATCTTAATCTAAAAGGGGCGTAAAAAGATAACTGCTCCTGCAAAATGTGTTATTTTATTTTGCCAATGTACTGTGACTGACTTTTATTTACAATACCCGGCCAACTTAACTTTGGTTTATACCTCACAGGTAGTATTTCTTAAGCTTAGCTGCTGGTTAAACTTTCACTGCGTGTTTTATTGAATGCTTTTTAAAAAATAATCAAACCAAGCAGAGAGCTGTTTTCACGCTAGTGAAAACTTTTTTTCAGATTCGCATTGTTGTGCCAGGCTTTAAAGAGTACACTTTCTAGGCAGCAGGTCATGCGTTATCTTGCAGTTAGGGAAGTTTCAGAAAAACCTTTCTAAGGAAGGGTATGTTCCTGTGATACTACATTCAACAAAGGACGAATACCCTTTTGGACACGCTCAAGTCTTTTTAAGGCTAGATTTCCTAATTCTCATAGAGTACATGGACTCTATATACCTAATTTCTTAGAATTTAGTTTTTTGAAATGAGTGCATTTAAATGGCTTCGATGGAGAGTGTTATGTCCTAGACCAGCAGTCCCCAGCCTTGTTAGATCCAGAGCCCAGCTTTTGCACAGACCTGGTGGGGGAGGGGGGCTGGGGGTGGAGCTCAGGCTAGCTTCTCTTGCTCACCTCTGCTCACTTCCTGCTGTGGAGGGGGGGCGGGGATTGATAGAGGGACCGAGCTGAGGCAAGCTTCCCTCAAGGTCTGATTCCTAACAGGCCAGGGACTACCGCCAGTCTGCGGCCCGGGGGTTGGGGACCCTTGCCATAGACCTTTCCAGGCGCCCATAGTTTAGAGAAACAATATTTTGGGAGGATTGCTTGAAAGATATGCAGTTCTTTCTTTCTCTAGACTTCCCATGTTATCTAAAATCGATTCCCAAATCAAACCGTATCTGTGGGCACTGGCACACGGAAACACATCAGTTTGCCTCTCAGTGGAATTGTTTTACTGATCCAATTACTCCAGGAGCTGCGCGCTGCCTTTATTGCTAGAAAGCTTAGAGCCAATTTATGGCTCCCTAATATGAAGCATATAAATGTTTATGGTAAACTTATTTGAGCTTTATTTCTGATTGTAACTGATGTCTTCATTCTCATTTTTCCCTTCTTTTCCTCTGATTTGATGCTTATGGAATTTTCTTGTGGTTAATGTATCCTTTCAGCTGACACTAGTCTTTCCTAGAAAAGAGGCAGAACCTAAATAAACAAATAAAAAACATCTGTAAGCAAAGAATAATAATTAGGAAAGAAATAAATTTCTTTTCCTTTTGAACTTCTTTTGAACTTCTGTTCTGTGGTTACAGAAAATATTTTTGCTATCTGAAGATGTCCTGGAAAACAGTATTAGTTGACAAAGAAATGTGTGTTTAAATTACAGATATCATAAAACTGTACATATGTCATCTTGAGCAGAATGTTATGCTCTTATTTATTCAATGATTTAGTACATGGACACTTATAATGAAGAGATACTATCATATATTAAGAAATTATTTTAATATCTAAGCATTTAATATTTCATTAAATATGTAATATTCTCTAGTGTGCATATTTAAACATTTTATAAAGGTTTACACTGATTAATTCTACATGGTAAGCATTGTTTATGTATAAAACCCCCATTTGAAAGGCTTGATTGCATTTTCACTTGCATGTATATGAGGGAATCCAAAAAATCCCAGAATTTATTTGTAAAAAATTGTGTGTTTATTGTTACATCTTTAAACTTCATTCCGCTTTAAAGTACCCTCCACTTGATGTAATACAGCTCTCGAGACTTTTTTCACTGCTCAGAGCAGTTTTTGAACTTGTTGATTTTGATGCCTATTAGTGCTTCTGCCATTTTTTTGTTTCATCTCTTCCACATCAGCAAAACTTTTCCCTTTGAGGACTCTTTTCATCAGGGAAACAACAAAAAATGTTGCTCCAGGCAGGGGCAAGATCAGGTGAGTAGGGGGAGGATGAGGCATGGGGATCAAGCCTTTTTTGGTCAAAAACTGCTGAATATTCAGCACGGTGTGGGCAGGTGTGCTCATCAATCACCCATCATGAAACAGGCAAATGTGTTGAAAGAGGCTTCAACAAAAATTCGCTGAAGCCGACACAGCCTCTCACAACAATGCCAGCTGGGGCACTGGCTCAGATGGGTTCCTAGAACACTCACCTAGTGGGGGAAAGCAGACTAAAAGGGGCCCGCCCTTCAGAAGATAACTCCGGGTTTGGGGGCTCCCCTCGTGTATGCGTGATACATGTGTGTGTACATATGTATGTATTTATGTATGCCTGTGTGTGTGTATATCTCATGTGGCAAAGGCAAGTAAGATACCTAATTCTGAAAGAACATTAAGAGTTACTTGTAATTCATCCACTGTAACAAGGTGTCTTTTAACCTCCTGAAATGCTGATACTAAAAGGGACTTTAGAAAACTACATGTACAGCCTTCTGGTTGTAAAGGTGAAAACAAGCAGGGTCCTGAATTTGTCACTTAGGTGGTCTAGTGCAATTAGTTACTGACAGGGGGGCTTCAAGTCATCTCTCTTGGTACCCAACACAGCTCTCTCTGTATTATCTCATGTCTACCATTGCCATGGCCGTTCGAATTCCAGAGCACTCAGATACAAGTTAAATCTCTGTCAAGTGTGCTCATTGGGGCCGGGCTGATCCTGTGCAAAACTTGAGATGGAGCTGAGTAGGCTAACCCTTATTCCCATGACTGCCACCAGGGTCTTCAACTCCTGGTTTAGTAGCATTCTCCTTTCCGACCCTCATAATTGTGACTACTCTTAAAATTCAGTTGCACTGCTCTCACTTATTAATTTATTATCTTTTTTTCTCTTTATAGCCAAATACACCCAGAAGGGGCTGTATATAGGCCTTTGAGTGCTTTATTTACACTTTCCAGGAAACATTATGGAGTTTGCCTGGTGGTTATAATTAAAGAGATAAAAAACACAAACAAACAAAAAACTGTAGAGTTAGCTATCTCTGGGCTCCGAACACTCAGCTTCACCTTAAAAATGAA
This sequence comes from Desmodus rotundus, assembly GCF_022682495.2. Taxonomy (NCBI): domain Eukaryota; kingdom Metazoa; phylum Chordata; class Mammalia; order Chiroptera; family Phyllostomidae; genus Desmodus; species Desmodus rotundus. The sequence continues at coordinate 75,962,610 of NC_071397.1, read as the reverse complement.
ACAAACACATACAGAAGCAATATCGCAGCACTGCAGGAAAAACAGGGGCACCTGCTTTGGAAACGTTTGAGTTTGGTCAAGTTTGTTAACATCTGTGAAGCTTAGTGTCTTCATCCTTGAAATAGGGGTAATGCCTACATGGTGAGTGTGTTGTGAATAGAATAAAGCATTGTCATATTCTGCTGCACAGTGCTCTTGAAGCACAAGATAATATTCATAGTAGTTTCGTGCTAGTGGCGTATACTGCAATCACACAGCTTCACCTATTCTTCCCTTTGGAAAAAGGAACGTAACTTGGCTTATGGTGTAACTGAATTGATAGTATTGCAAGGTGCTTTCGTACATGATGCTGTTGAATAATTTTAGTTGTCAGACCTCACCAGTAATAAAAAGGTCATGTTCATTCATGTTGTGCTGTTGGTTAGCCTTAGCCAGAAATTCGCTCTTTGATTTTTTTTTCTGTGATAATCTAAAACGATACAGACATTCATGTTACCTAAATCAGGCTTTCAGTTCATGCTGTTCTGGGAGCTGGCCTGCGAAGTTAAGTGTGAGGAAACCTGCTTGTAACTTTTAGGAGATATTTCTGAATCACTTATCTGGACCCCAAATAAAATGCTTTCAAGTCTGTTTCTGTGGTGAGCAGCGGAGCAACCTGGGCTTTTTTTTTATCTGAACATGAGCACCATGGACTGTCACCGCAGATACACCTGCGCGAACACCGACTGTGACACTGCACTGACTTTATTCAGAAGAATTGTGAATCCCAGGAAGCGGTTTATTATGAGGCAGATAGAAACTTTTAAAATGCTCTGAAAAGTACGTTCAAATTATGTTTTAATACTTACTGTTATCTTTATATGCCCATTGTAATAATTGACTTAGCCAAACACTGGATTATAGTTGTAATTTTTTGAATTTCAGAGAATGTCACCTTTTTTAAGAACTAGTAAATGTGGTTTATGAGAGACAAAGTTTGAGCAGAGAAATGAACCCTCTGTCCTACATCATAGAAATTCCGTTCCTCCAGTAAATTAAAAACAGTAACAAAAACAACAATATTTTAGTGTTATAATTTGTAATCTTGTTTGTTTGAAATAGGAGTCATTAATTAGACTTGCTATTCTATTGGAACACTTTTAACTATAATTATATGATAAAAGTGCAGTTTAAACAGTTTGAAGAGGGGAGGTTTGACCACTGCATAATGGAACATTTATTTTTCAGTATTGTTAGTATAGTAGTTTCTGTGGGTTTCACTCTTCCTATAATAAGTTCAGGGAACTGTGTTCACTAATAATGAAAAGGAAACCCTGGCTTTGTATTTGGAAAACAGATGGGATATACACTTATAATAATAGTTTTTATTTTATTCACTGAACAATTATTTGACTTTGATGGAAGAAAGCTTGTGAAATTCATACTATGATGATGCTTTTGACATTACAGTAATAACATGCTATTTCTGCATTGACTGGTATGGCATGTCGCCTTTACTCAAACACTTCTTGACTGGGATCGCCATGAGTATACTCAAGGGAGATTACTCTGGATGTAGAGGGGCTGTTGGTTCAGGACGCTGAGACACGTTTTGGTCTGGAGTTCAGTATCAAAGTGATGACAGCAAAAGGCATGAGGTCTTAGCTTGGGCATCTGAAGGAGTTGGGGAAATTTAAATTTATTGTCTGGGATCCGTGGATCACTAGGGTGTTCCGTTTTAAATGTCTAGGCTTGTAAACTCAATTTCATACACTCCTTTGGAGTGGAGGATCTGGAGTTTTTATAAAAGGCATTCTGGGACTTCACCAAATATTAATATCAATGCTTTCTCTAAGCACTTGATATTTTCTTTACCGTGTGTTTTAATAGCTAATTTATGTGTGGATAAATCCATTATTATCGACATATGAAAAACATTAGAGTTGATATCAGGGTTCTTGTTCTAGGAAATTAAATTCTTAGTATATTGAAGAGTGTTATTCATATACTTGTTTTCCTGATAAACGTCACATTAAGTCTTTGAGATTGATATTAATTTTAAGTGTATTTGTTCCAACTCTTCCAAATCAAGTACATAAATGAGTCGAATTTGCCGAGAACTAAAAGCATTGTTCAGACATTATGCATCAATAGTCTTGGAAGAGAACCAGAGATGTTATAATCAGAGTTTGCCAAGTCTGAGTAATGATTTTTTCAAAGTTTAGAACACCAGTGTGCTAGTGTTTTGTGAATGCTTAACCTTTGATCGAGGAGGGAGGCTTCTGAATTTAGGCCAGGGTGCCAGTAGAGATTTGCACCTGATCAGACCTTTCCTTTTTTGAGAAGATAATAGCTACTTCTGCCAGAAAACCAGATCAAAGCATAGCAGGAGAGATTACTACATTGGGTTTTATCAGCCATTTTCCAGCTAAAGCTCTTATAAAGCTGATAACAGGGTGGGGGTACATGAAATCATCTGCTTCCAACCCCCCTGTGGAGCTTTCATCTTGATTTGTTAAGAACTTGGGAGGACCATGTCTACATTGTGGACACCTGGTCGGTCCCCTCTCCATCCCTGTCAAAGTTTAAAGCACTTAACTAGTAATCACTGCTCTAACGCTGGGGCAGCAGGATACCACATTTCTTTTTCTTTTAACTTGGCAGCTGCTGTGTCTTCTTCGGCATCTGGTCCTCTGCCAGCCACCTCAGTTACCTTGGATTGACTACAGAAGACTTTGGTTTTTGAAGTTTGTATTTCTCCCACTATTGTCAGGGCCAAGTGTCGCCCCTCCTCGCCCCTCCCTCCATAGATCACAGCTCTCTTGCGGCCTCCGTGTGTCCTTCTTCATTCCTTCAGGGCTGCCCTGGACGTTAAAGACCTGAATGTAGCAGTCTTCCTCACCAAAAGTTGACATTGAAGTCAGAGTCATACCTCATTAAAATTGAAAAAAGAATGAGCTACCCAGTTCTGCCATCTCATTTTATATAGCGTATCTCTGCATGTTAATAACAAAGCAGGAGTTCGAATCTTGGTCTCTTGATGCCTGACCGTTTCACTGAATCCCCCATGACAGATGATACACAGGCTGTATTTAAACAGCGTAGTTCCTAAGATGGAACTTCTCTTTTGGAGAAGAAATATATGTATAGTATCTAAATAATCTCCACAAGTCCAACCTAAAAGTTAAGACTATTAAATGCTGCCTATTATATGCTCTCTAAAGACACATGTATGAATGATTTTTCTAAGATTTCTAGCATCTGTATTATATGTGAAAATACAAAGACTTGAATATGGTAGAGGTGACATTCATGTGGAATATCTTTACTTTTAAGTGCATTGGCTCTCCTCGTAGCCAGTGCTAATTATCCATGGTCGTTGTATGTGGCTTTGTAAAGTTGGGGGGCTGAAGTGTAATAGAGTGTTAAATACCTTGACCTTTCCTCAGTGGAACTCAGTTAAAGTCCTGTTTCCATCTCTAATATACTGAAACCTTTTGGAACCCAATTTAAGTTACATGTGTCTCTTTTCTTATCGAGGAAATGGGATGTTGCAATTTAGATACTTTCTAAGGTTTCCTAGGTACTAAAATTCTAGGAGATGACTTTAAACATCATTTTACTCTTTCCAATGATTATCGTTGTGCATGAATATATATTTGCATTTCTCTTCTGTTTTAATAATACATGATTGACAACTTCATAATTTATTGATGTCAAAAGCTCTACCCAAATTATAACATCATTCCTATGGGAAAGCATAATCCCCTTTACAGCTGTAAAATGTCGTTTCTAGGAAACTATCATGGCTCAAAAGTAAGGACTTTCTGCTCTGGGTTAAGCATAATCGACTAGCAAGTACAATCAGCAGAAGGGAAAGCTAATTTAATTGGTTTAAAGACTTTCTTGGAGACACAGAGAATGCTAAATTGATTTTGCCTTATTACATGGAAAAATTGCAGCACATTCATTATCTAGAAGCTGCTTTCAGAGAATGTATTACTTTCTATATACTACACCAACGATTTCAAGAAACAAGAACAACTATCCCAAATTTACCATTTGCCAGTTCTTTTCCTTAGGACGAATGCATGTAACTAAAGAAAGATTTTTCTCTGAGAATACCTGTATGAGAATATTTTATGTGTGTAGCTCTTAATACTTTGGACATGTACTGTTTATATGTATTTACTCTTTACACTCCAACTCCGTCCCAGTTTCTATACTTCTATCAGTGATGCATTGTTCTCAGAATCTCTCTGGCTGGAAACTTTATAGCTGGAACTGACAACTTTTATCACAACCCCAACCATACCTTATTTTTTTAATGATAAAGTCAGTTCATAAATTACATTATCTTGTAATGTATTTCATATCGGGGTAACATTCGCTATTCCCGCCATGACCTAGATTTCTATGTGCCATTCTCCTGCTTAACTGGCCTCCTGAGCATCAGCATCCAATGTTCGGGCATCCTGCGAACTGATTTTGGGAAATCAAAACCTTTTGTCTGACTTTCAGGCCTCTCTTATCAGCCTTCATGTTAGATGGGATGTAACCTTCTTTTGAGTCTCTCCAGCTTCACCTGCATTTAGATTCTCCTGGGTGTTTCAGTAGGTTTGTGCAGGTCCATCTATCATAGACCACACCTGACATATGTAGATGCCTGCTTTTCAAAATAGTGTCTCTGCTACTGAGGCAGGGTCCATGTATTCCGCTTTAACCTCTTTCTCCGTGTTGGCTTGCGCCGTGCTGGGCACAAGGTTAGGTGCTAAAATGAAGCTTTGCCCCTTGAACCCTTTTCTCTGTACTAGTACTTATGTATTCTTTCTTTCTTTATTATTATTTTATTTTTTTATTGTTGTTCAAGTACAGTTCTCTGCCTTTTCCCCCCACCCCAGCTCAACCCCCAGCCCTCCACACCTCTCTCCCATTTCCACCCTCCTCCTCCATTATTGTCCATGTGTCCTTTATAATTGTTCCTACAAACCCTTCACCCTATTCCCCTGAAATTCCCTCCCTTCTCCCCTCTGGTTACTGTCAGCCTGTTCTGAATTTCAGTGTCTTTGGTTGTATTTTGCTTGTTTGTTTGTTTTGTTGATTAGGTTCCTGTTAAGAACTTATATATTCTTGATTAGCACTTACATATACTATATAGTGACTTTTGTTTCACAGATATTTCCATGTTCAGAACATTATTAGTTTTATTACTTCAAATATAATAATACTTTTTGTATATGTAGTTGTGGAAATTTAGGGTTTTTTAATGTATTTTAAGGGACATGTTCACAGAATTTACTTATAGTAGTTGCTTTACAACCAAGCAACTTAATTCTTATTTTAGTAATGAAGAAGCTACTGAATTTAATGAATGAAGTAGTTACATTTTTGCAGGACAATTAGATTCCACTTTTCTCATAAAATTGATAAACTCTTGAATTTTAGAGCTAAATTTTAGAGGACATTTTATTAAACTTCCTTAATTTTATCAAAGAGAATAAATTCCTGTCCTCTGTGACTCTTTTGGAACTAATTAGCCCTTAGCATGTGAGATATGAGACGCTTATTATCACATTGTTCTCCTGTCTGATTTTAACTTGACAAGGTTATTACTGATTGATGTAATCTCTCTTTCCATATGTGACATCAGAGTGATAGCTTATTGCTTATGATTTCACCTGGATCATTCCTTTTGATGAGGATAATAGTACAGGAAATGACTGAAGAAGATTGTACAATAGACGAACACTCACAAGTCATCTTCATTAAGATTTCTTATTTACATTTTTTGGTGGAAAGCAGGTGATAAAACTAATGATTATTCCCTTAAGGAATGTTAAAAATACAGTTCTCTCTTTCTTACTACCAAGGTGAGGAAAGAAACTGGAGAGGATCTCTCAGAGCAATATATTAAATCTTCTGCAGTTGTTCTTAGACTCATTGAGAAACCCTTTATTTTATTTTGTCTTAAGAGAATATATAGCTAGCAAAATTCAAATAGTAAGAATGAGTTCAATATATTGAAAATATTTTACTACAGGTGACATTCACATATACAGAGGGCTTAGTACTACAGATAAAGGTTTGATTTAAAGTTAGATGATCAGATTTCTGTACAGTAATTTTACTAGAGCCATTGTGTTTTAGAGATTGTAAAACAAATGAATTGTTAAAAATAATTTTACTGTTCACTGAGGCACAGTGATTATTGCAGACTCATTTCTCTTTCGCCTTTCTTCGATGCTTTGTTTTTCTGAATATGGACCCTGTTCCCAAAAAGGCTTCTCACAGTTGTCTGTCTTCCTGATATAAACTTTAATTATGGTTCTCTCACTTTCTTTAAATTTTGTTCCCTCTTATGTAGAAAATAGGACTTTTTGTGCTCCGTAATGGATGACCCCTGGAATGTAGTGACAAATGTTGGTTAATTTAAGTCATCATCATCAATTTAACAAGCTTCTCTGGTAATATGTTTTTCACTTTTAAAAAATTGTATCGAGGAGCAAAATGTGTTTCTCTGAGGAACGGCAATGACTATAAGATAATCACACCCCTCTAGGGCTTAAGCACAGGAAAGGTGTAGACAAATGTATCTATTCCTGTGCCATAATGACTGTTTTATATGTGAGCGTTTCCATTCCAGTCTTTCTGGCCAGCACTATCCCAGCTTCCCCCCTACTCTATTAGTCTGAAAGAGGAATAATTTTTCTCCTGTGGTAAATTATGATGCTGGTATTTCTATGATGGTTCTGTACACATTTCAGCTGAACTGTACATTTACTTATACTCACTAGGAAATCAAGATGGTCCAATAGCCGAAGTACTTGATATAATAAAAAAAAAAGATTTTTCTTGAGCTCTTCTGTTCATGCCCTTTCCAATAAGACTTACCAGATCTGCCCCCACTGTAAAAATTCAACGTAAACATGTGTTCTATTACTACTGATAATTGTGGTATGCATTCTTGCAAGTGTAGATGCATACTATTAGGGTATTTAAGCTGAAGGTGAACATCGTACTCAATATTTCAGGTTCTGAACAGACAGAGTTCCCAAGACCACAGAGAGGGGAATTTTAGATGTTGGTAACTGTGGAGACCTGCCAGGTGTTTGATCAATTCCTTAGCACAAACTTTTCTCAGGAAGCAGTTTTGTGAATTTTTTGTAGTAGCTAAATGTTGGAAGAAGCGTTACACAGTTTTAAAGAGCATGGGCTGTAGGATCAAATCCAGTTATAATAAAATCCCAGCTGAATCACTTGTTATCTCTTTCCTTGTACAATTTATTTACTGTGTCTAGGCTGCAAATTGGTTCGAAATTGCCTAAGGTATTGTCTGGCAGATAAGTGCTCAGTGAACAGCAGCTGTTTGTATTTTTCCATCTCATGTTTTCCATCATCTTCATAAATTTGGTTGGAGTAAGTGTGTTGGATGGGTTGGTAGGTTTGAGGTAGTTGTTAATAACTTTGTATAAGAAAGAGGAATAATGGCTCCCAGGCATAGTTCTGTTCCTGGGGGTAACATGGGAGACTCGAGATTCCTGAAGTACATCAGTGTAACTCTTTCTTGTCCACAGACTGGGTGACTTTGCTGAGAGCTTTAGTATGTAGGAAGCCTCAGTGAAGCCATGACCTTTCTTAGCAGGACTCTTGGTGGAAAATGAATGTATTGAATGCCAACTCCATGTTGCAACAGTTCACATGTTATCACATAACCCCTTCAAATCAGCCCTGTGTTTCACAGAATTTGGAAGGGATATGGGAGGCTTATGTAATGTTCCCAGAGCCACGCAATGTGTGACGACTAGGGTCCCAGACCAAGCTTATAATTGGGGCTAGCTTAGGCTTAGGTTTTATAAAGGTAACTTAATTTCTATTTTCTTGAGAAGTTAATATTCTCTGTTTAGGTGGAGAGTTTAACAGTTCAAAATAATTCACTTCTGCACTTTAAGAAAAAGAGCAAATTTTAGGATTTTAAGATACCGATATTGATCAATATTTTTATTTTAACATAAGACTAAGACTCTCAATATAATTCACTTAGGATAAAAATCTCCTCTCGAGACAGTATAGTTTATATGTACTTTCACTGTATGAACTTAATTGGTTCAGTAATTTAACTTTCAGTTTGTCCCACCCTGTTTGAGTCAAGAGAGAAAATGTGTTTAAAACTACACATTAGTGTTGGTATATTAACAACTTTGCATTGTAGTGTAACTTTCACCATGCTGCTTAGTTTGTCATTTATAAAATTGGGACAGAATCCAAAGTTGGAAAGTAATATTTGACTGTAACAGTGAAAACAGCATTGTGTGATCCAAATAAACCACCCTTCATCATTTCTGTCATTTGCACACATGGAAAGACTTTTCTCGGGCCGAGTCACTTCTGGTATAGGATTTTAGATTTAATCATGTCACTTTTGCTTGTTGGTGCCATTAAATAATTAGTCCACCATGTAAGAAACCAACTTAAACCATTTGTTAACCTGCCTTTTTTTCTTTCCTCCCTCCCTCCCTCTATATAGCAATTTAGAGATGGGTTTGTTATTAGGGCAACTTAGCCTATAGACTTGAGACTCAAGTTATGTATAGCCTTGTCCATTTGCTTCCAAAAGCCCTACAGATGTTATAATTTTCCTGGCCTTTTTTTGTTATGGCTTGTTTAATTTTTCACAATGGAAAAATGTGGGGTGAAGTACTGCTGAAGTCCAGGCTCCCATCCTTCTTACTGCAAACATCTGTTCCCCAACAGATCTCCCAGCTTCCCTTCTTGTCACTGGTAGGCTCTTCTGCCCACTGCAGACTGATCTTTTGAAAACACATGTCAGATATGAAAGATTCTATCCAAAACCTTCTTCTGGCTTCTCAAGGCACTTAGGATGGAATCTAAATTTCGTACCATGGATCTTACTCCTGGCTGACTTCACACAAAGTTGGCTGCTGCTGTCTGCCTTCTTCACTTTGACCTCTGCTTCTGGAATGTTCCAAGATTTTTCCTGTCTCAAAGTCTTCGTGCTGTTACTTCCTCTGCCTGGATTGGTATTCCCTCCATCTTCACTTCCGGGTATCCATTCATATTTCACCTGCACAGAGATTTCCCTGAGCACTGACTATGTCTCAACCTCTTTGTTCTCTGGCCCTTCGCCTCCGTCGCACTTCATCACCATGCATGTCTGCTCATTGTCTTTCTCCCATAGAATGTTTTTTATGAAGGCACTAACTTTTTCTGTGCTGTTCATCTCTTGTGCATATTAGATGTCAAATAACTATTTAATGAAGAAATACATGTACTATGCTACAAGGGTCAGTAGATAATGAGATTAATAGTTTTATTCCACATAATAATCTCATTTACTTCCTTTTTTCCCCAATTGCTTTGGATCTTTCTGAATAGTTTTCTCTAGTATTAGCATGGGCACTTCAGGAAGACTTAAAGGAAAATATGAAAATCAAGACCTAGTTAATTTATCAGTCAACTAAGGTATGCATAATTAACTTTGTGGTATCATTGAGTGTATAAAATATTGTGATGTTTTTAACATAATGAAATTGAAGTTTTAATTATTACCTTGCTCGTTTAATATTATACAATGGTCTTCTTATGATAACTTCAAGGATTTTCCCTAACCTCTCTTTTCTGTTTTACAAAAGAAAAATATACAAAAAAAAGTCCATATAATAAACAGTATAGACACAGCTAAATTAGTGTTATTTTTTAAATGAATAGAACTGTAGTGTGGGCAAAAATAATTTATTTTGTGTTACATTCCTCTCTTTGCACTTCCTCAAAATAGCATATTTAAATAATTTTCAGTAGTCCTAATTGACTTCTGAATTAAATATTTGTTGGCTACTTTTCTTTCTGCCAAGATTTGTTGATAGCTTATCATCAGAACAGTTTACATGTGTTTACAAATCAGAGAACCCTCTGGTCTTTGAGAGTTGGAACTCCGAATTAGATTTATTCAGTAAATTGTTATTGGGTTTTTGGTGGTATACAGTATAGAGACAATTAAAGATGAATTTTCACCACAGTTCTGTTTATGAAAACTGGACTTAACATAGAGTAAATGAATAAAATGTTTGCATTTTATTGTATCAACTTTGCTTACTGTTCTATAAATCTCAGACTGAAGACAATGAGTATGGCATCTCCTCAGTCTCACATTAAATTTAAGTAAAGTTTATTTAAGATTATTGACCTTAAATATTGTTGCTTTGTTAGTAAAAGTTTGAGTTGAAGCAAAAATAACACACACACACACATACTTTCCTGAAGATGTAATCCTGGTACAGACTTGCTTTCTCTATAAGTATGTATATGAATGTAAGGATAAAAGTGTCTTACATCGGTGTTACATAGTCAATGTGCTATAAATATTTATGGATTGCGTGATTAATAACCAATTTGATTTTTAATTTTAGATATTCCAGTCCCTCAATCCGGTTGTTGATACCACAATGTCCTTTATCAGGTGCAAATAAATCATGTGTCTCATTTGTAAAACCTTTGAACTGCATTACAATATCTTTAGAATAAAGGGCGGACTATTGCTTCTGGCTTAAAAGTCTCTGCAAGATAAATTCCTAGCCTCTATTTCTAGGGCCTTGTCTTCTCTCGCCTGTTTTTCCTGACTATTCCCAACAGTTCTGTAAATTCCCTGTGCCAGTAGATTGTTCCGCTTTTGCAAATGGACCTCATTTGATCTGTAATACCCCTTTTCCCCCTTTGTTTGCCTCCTGTCTTAAAACTTTATTCTGGAATCATTTCCTATGTGAATTATTTTCTGCTTTCCCAGATAGAAAAAGATTTGCCCACTCTTTTCCTTGTTATAGTTAATGCTCTGCATAAGTCATAGATTTTTACCTCCTAGAAGTTGTGGTTCTGTGTTTTATCCATCTTTTGCATCCCTGTTGGCTAGGATGTTTGGTGGGTTCTCGCTAAGTGCTTGGGAAATAAAGGATGATTTCTTTGACCAGAGAATCACTCAGAGATTGCTTTCTCTGACGTCTTTTGTTCTTCCCCCAGGTGGAGTAATTTTCTTTGTCCCCTGAACTCTCTCATATCTTTCTAATTCTGCTTTATCACAAATAACTGTGTTATAGTTATTTCCTGTCACCTCCATTTCTTCTGCCACATTGTGACTCTTGAGGACAAGGTTTAAAAATTAGGTATATCTCTTTTTCTAGTGCCCAGTGAATATTAGGCTCATAATATATTTTTTAAATGAATGAATGAATGAATGTCCAATTTTTTAAACTTTTTAAAGTTAGTATTCTTTCTGAAAAAGGAAACCATGGATCTGGCTGTGATTTGATTTTCCAAGCAAAGGAACAGGTACTGAAGCAAGAAGACTGGTTCTTAAAACCAGCTCTTCCATGGCCCACTGTAAAACTAAGAGAAAGACACCTGACTCAGTTTATCTCTAAACTAAGGTAGATAAACTTAGGTGAGTGCTTCTCAAATTTTACCCTGTAACAGAATCACCTAAGGGGCTGTGTATTTACATTTCTACTAGTCCCTAGATGTTGCTGATTATACTGGTGCCTGGAGCACATGTTGAGAACCCTTAACTGGCCTGGTCTCTCTAAGGTAGTGTTTTGCAGCCTTCAACATCTGTATGATTTGTTCATACTTTAATGCCGATATGTAGAAGCAGTGCAAATTCAAGTAGGTTAAATATCTCTAGATTCATTTCACTGGCTCTTTCAGGTCGTTTCAGTTGGTTTCTATTCTTTACTGTCTTCATTAAAGAAAGCACTTTGTCAATACGGTGTCCATCACTTTCCCTCACCTTTCACTAAATACTGTCACTGACAGTAAAGGCTTTTCATTGCCTGTTCTCAGTGAAGGTACAGGGTCTGGCAGAAGTAACACCTGCTTGAGTGTGGTTGAATAGTAGTGGTATGGGTGTAATAATTTGTAATTTTGATTTGAACATTTCACCTAAAATGTCAAATGGTATGCCTGAGCATGATACTGTTACGTTACAGAATTATATGCTTATGATTTTGTAATAAAAGATTTTATAATTTAAAAAGGGGCATTATTTGTGCTGGACCCTGGAGTTTATCTTTCCCCATCCTCCTTTAGCACCCAGTTTTATTCTATTTCTTTTGTATTGTCTGGGCAACAAACAATGGTTTATGAATCAATCACATTTTTAATATAGTTTCAGACTTTTTTGATTGTTCAGAGTTCCAAGGATTCCTTTCTGATCAGTACTGCAATTTCTGAAATTACCTGCCTCAAATAACCCATTTTGATTGATTGCCAGACACCCAGTAGGGTAATGGGTATTCTTCTGAAACAGTGTTGACTTTATGATATGGAAAAGCACACCATTTTCTACTTTTTTTTTTTTTGACTGAGATTTCAGGCTTTAGTTCCAGCTAATTTTAGATCTCTGAATATTATAGATAGCAATTGTTCTTAAAAGTTTAACAAGAAAGACTCTGAAAGTAAGTTTGTATCTTTTGCTGATTTATAGCACACAAACTTTTTACTAAAGTTGAAGCACAAAGTTTTTACTAAATATATCAGCAAATATTTGAGTTGATATTTTGCACACAATGAAATTAAATATATACAAATTAAATGTATGCATTAGGAAAAAAGTCAGGCAAATACGTGTGTTTTTATATTTGTACTTACTTTTTTTTTAGCAGTGCTAGGATGTCTAGCTGTATGTTACTCTTAGGATATTTTCTAAAGTTTTCCATTATTTTTCCCCTTGTGGAAGCTGACTATTAAATATATGTCCCAGTACTTCCCCTAGGAAATACTTAACGAATTTTCACTAACTTTTTACTGGCTATGAGCACTAACATCTTAAATTATATAGTAATAGCTAGATACATGTTCACTATTCAATCCTTATATCCAAAATTAGTACTTTACTTGCCCATTTACTTGTAAAATAAAAAAAGAATAAAAAGTTCATGGAGATTTTTATCCCTAAGTTCAATGAGGAGTGCATACATTGGTTACTCTAATTAATTTTGTGTACAAATCTCTTCCTACCCTAATTCTAACCCTAACCTATTTTTTCAAGAGGGAAAGCTTATGGTCCTTTTGAAATTACTCAATTGTTAAATTGTTAAACCAATATGATGAAAGTAAAGAGTTCTCTTTTACATGCAGTCTTAATAAAGTCATTACTTAATATGTTTGTTTGCATTTGTGATGGAGGAGCTCAAGTTTAGTTGAACTTGGCCCTGATATACACAGATCTGGTTATGCTGCCTGTTCAGTAACAATTCAATTAATCACCTGGTTCACTTAAAGCTTGTTTTTCTCTATAAGTACATACTATCAGCAGATTTCATGTTAGTAGTTATTTCATGTTATGGTACATATAGATTGCATTACTAATTTTAATTTTCTTAATTGAGCTGCATGATCATAAATTAAAGCTCTTGAGAGTCACTAAACTTTGCTAAGAAACAGATTTACTGTGTTAGTTTGAAAGCATTTTTTCATAGGTAGTTGTGCAAGTGATCTGCTATGTGTAAGATTGGACTGTTGGTGCTAAAATGTAAAAGGTTCTGGCTGTGGGTTACAGGAAGAGAAATGGCACATCTCTAGAAGTGAGGAGAAATAGTCCTGTAATTCAGTGTCATGTTGATAGAAATAGCAACCTTAACCAGTCGTCATTTATTTTTGGCTCAGACAGCTAACCATAAAATATAACCCAGATGGTGGAGCTATGATAGTAAAGATACAGAAATGACATTTTGCTGACGAATTTGCTACCCTTTGCTTCTCCACTTTCAGTGTTATACATCTTTTATGGTGTAAGTTGCTTGTTTATGTATTTTAGGGTGGGCCCACAGGATGAAAAATGTATTGAATGGCATTTTTAGATCTTGGGTTATTTCAGTTAACTTTTGTTTCATTTCCCTTTTCCAATCGCCTTTTTGACTTTTCCTCTCTTTTGCTAAATTCATACTCTAACATAAATTAGTCTCCACCATGAATAGTGGGTCCTATTTCAATTTGTTTCTCAATACATATTTAAAGACATTTAGAATGCAGTATTGTGCTCTGTCTGCCTGCTTCAGCACTGGGGATGCCGCTCAAGGGGCCGGGCACATTATACCGTGGCCAGCTTCACATTTAGCCGTTTAATTGGAATGAAAAAAGGAATCATGTAATGGTCCTTCAGGGATGCGCGTGTCACATTGCCCCAAGTGTTTGTGGTGTTGTTGTTGTCCTTGTTGTTTCTGCATTAGAGATGAAGAGTGGAGAACATAGTGAGTGTGGGCTGCTGAGTCTGTTGCAGTCTGAAGGCCAAAAGTGTTTCCTTGTGGTCTTCAGCATCACGGCCACCTGGTCCTGGGATCACTGGCTGGGGTCTAAGGCACTGGTTATGATGAAATAGTCCCTGGAGGAAGGAGGAAAGGGCTAACATTTGTGGAGAATCACCTAAATTGTGTATAATCTTTTTTAGTCCTCACAGTGACCCCAGGAAAAAAGACTTGAATTGAGTTCTGTGACTCAGGGTGCACTTGTCTTTGGGGGGGGGGTGTGCTCGTGCTCATGTATTGGATATATCTCCCTTATCATAAAGGACTCACGCTGAAAACTGTTTGAGCGAGCAGTCTATGTTCTTCCACGCCCACCCTCCCAAAGGAATCTTAAAGCTATGGATAACATGCTGAGAACACAAAACACGCCTGTCGCATCCATTCTGTGAATGTTACTTGTTCTTGGTTCAAAGTTTTGAGTTTCTTTTCAGAGGTGAAAAGTTTGTGTGGGTCTCTCTGTTTTATGTATAAAAACAGAGTCCTGTTTTTATACATATTAATTGACATCAATATCTATTCCAATTAAAAAAATGACAATTTTTTACAAGTGCAAGATTTCGGGAATGGAAATTAATTTAAACAGCTAATGGACTATTGTTATGAACTTAAATATTCTAGCACAGGCTCTAAAAATAATTATTGTTAGTTCCTTTATTTAGATCTTCGGGATAGTTTTGGCGATTGCATAGGGACAGTAAACTCCCTGGGCTAATTTGAAGTATAGGAATGTACTATGCTTGCATTTTCATTTTGGTGTGGAGTTTTCTGAAAATCACCTTCTTTGGGCTTTTTTTTTTTTCAGTACAGTCTACTTCGAAATCTCGTTAAGTTTCTTTTTCTCCTTTTTGTCTGAGATCCTGCATTTTCACAGTTTTACCGGACATTGGCGGTGTGCTTCGCTGATGTTCCGTCGTTTGTCGGGTAAACTCGGTACCACTGAAAAGGCTTGTGTGGGATGGACGTAGCAGTGTTCGTGCAAGTGCAGTCTTGTCGTAACTAATATTGTCCCCTGTGTTAGATAGTGTAGCAGTTCCTTCCATCACTTAGGCAATTGGTGATGCTAGACCTCAGAATATTTTTGTAACATTGACATTTTATTCAAGAATACTTGACTATTCTATACATAGGATTTGCACGCTAAAATCAACTTAATTTACTAGTATATTGGTGTAACTGTGTGGATAGATAGGACTGTGTGTATGTGTGTTGTATGAGACACAAAGAAAGCCACTCAACAGCAGCTTCTGTTGAGCAGCAGACCTTGCTACTATGCACAAAGCCTGCATGTACTCAGGTAACAGGGTGTGGTTTTAGAATCTCTGGAACCCTAATTACTCCCTACAAACTTCAGAGTCCTTAGGTTAAGTCGAGACAGGACCAGTCCTGAGGAAGTGGCCCTGTTTAATGTTAGGATGTCTTAAGAAAAATAATTGATTTTTGAATTGTTATGCATCTGTGTATTTGACTTATTTCGGTACAAGCTCTTCTGGGAGCTCTCAGCAGAAATGTATTCCTTATGATTTTTACTTATTCAAGGGAAGTAATTGTATTTTCATGATTTCTAAATTAGCTTGGGAAAATAATCTGGAACTTTCTCAAGGGAGAGTTCTTTTATTATGTCAAGAGAGATATCAGTTAGGTGAAGATGGACTAAACATTTCATCCCATACTTGCTCCTAAGGCAAAACCGTTAACTGGAATCCCCTGATATCACATAGTTGTTTTCTTTAACATCTTGGAACTCCTTCTGGCTCCAGCTTTCGACAGGGGTCTTGTGGTTCACTGATGCTGTTGCCGAGTAAGAAGTGCCACTGTGCTCCAAGACCTCATACTTTAGTAGAGGAAGACAGACTTTGAAAATTTATTTATACA
Organism: Desmodus rotundus; assembly: GCF_022682495.2. Taxonomy (NCBI): domain Eukaryota; kingdom Metazoa; phylum Chordata; class Mammalia; order Chiroptera; family Phyllostomidae; genus Desmodus; species Desmodus rotundus. The sequence continues at coordinate 75,946,450 of NC_071397.1, read as the reverse complement.
GTTAAGTATAGTTATAATCCTATTCTCTTTGTGACTCTAGCCTGTGGACACATGTTACAAAACCTCCTCTAAAAAGCAGATATTAATTCCCGCTCACTTAGGATAGGTCAGTGGATAGTAACCACTCCTCCCCTTTGTGTTTCTTTCCTTTCAGCCATGCCGCCATTCATTCCCATTATCGCCTCCCTCTGGACCCCTCATTTTCTTCTGTTCAGTATAAACTTTAGTCCTAGTTGCTCTCCCCACTTCTAAGGCTCACCACCATCCTGATGACTTCAGTATCTTTTTGGAAACTCCCCTGTTAGTTTCTTCACCTCCCCTTTCCCCTAAATCACCTTTCTGCTTTTGCCTCATCTCCAGAAATCACCTTCCTTATTTTACCTTAATTCCCCATAATCGCCTACCTTATTTTAACCTGATGCACTGGTTAAACAGATCCTATAATGTTAATATTTCATCACTGTTCTCACTTTACATTCAAGTATCTCACTTTCTGACCATAACGTAAACTCATTCTCTTCTACTCTACTCATGTTACTGAGGTCATCCGCCAGCCTCATGGGGAGCACCCGTCCATCAGGCATTCTGTCTTTTGTCAGTTCCTCAACTTGCTTACTATATTGCAACTTGATTTCATTGTTTTTTTTTCTCATTACATTTACTATTTTCTTGCAATTTTTGCTTGTTTTTTTTTTCCTGTCTACTTTTTACAGGCTTAAAACCAAGCACATTACACTCTGTTTAAAAGCAACCACTGTTCATGATACATCAGGCTGACAGAAACCCACGGCGCCAGCTTCGGTTGTGCTCACGGATGTACTGCTCCTGGATGCACTGCTGCAGTTTTCTGTTTTGTTTTCCTTCCGCCTTCTCCTTTTGTACCCCTGCATCTGACTCTCACCAGCTCCCACCGCTCCTCCTCCTCACCAGCCTATCCTTCATCGCTGAGAAAGTTGCAGCCATACAATAGAAACTCCCTTATCTCCCAAGCCTCCACATTTACTCCTATCTTCTTTTACACTCTCCTTTTTTCCTCATATAAAAAAAAAGTAGAGCCCCTCCTAAGACCGATGCTTTGGATATTGTACTTGCTTATCTCACACTAGCGGTTATTGTTTCCCTCTCATGTACCCTCAAAAATCCTTTAAATAGGCTTTAAATATTCTTTTAGTCTAAAATTTAAATTTAAAAAGTTAAGGTCATTTTAAATAGGTTTCAATTTTACATGAAGCCACACGAGTAATATTACATACATTTTTCCATAAGTTAAAATTATACTTACAGAATGTGAACTAAATGTATACCTGACTTTGGAGACAACACTAGTTTGACATGATTATATACTGAAAGAAAATGAAGTGCAATTTTGTTCCAGATTTTTAAAATACCTGTAATGTCTTTTACTACATAATATTTCATGTATAATTTAACAATTTCACATATACCATTCATTCTTCACAAGAAACTTGTGATATAGGCAAGGCCAATAATGCCTAGATGAGGCTCCAAAGAACAGAGTTAAATAAATTACTGGGGTTACATGTGATAAGTGGACCAACAACTAGATCCCAGGCTTCCTGATTTTGAGTTCAACTTTCTATTATATGAGGTACTTCCTCTGTACTAAGTCAGCTTACCAAAGGATAAAAGTTTTCTTGTCTTTGGGTTTGTACCTCCCCACACTTTAACTTAACTTCAGTTATTTAGTTAATAATCCAAGAATGTTGCTAGAGTAGCAAAAACTTGATTAGAATCATCACCTTCAGTATTTCAGGTAATGGAGTGGAGTAAAAGCAGCATAAAAAGTAGAGCCCATTTTCTGTTCCTGGGCTGGCCTGCTGGATGGGTTCAAGTTGACATTTGGTATAGCTTTCATCGCTCTCTTCTCCTGGGAAGCTCTGGTAGACTACTTGACACCAAGCATTAGATCTGACCCGAGCATTAGCCCAAGCAAGCTCTGCGTAATTAAGCTATTCAGATTTGTTTCCCCTGACTGGACAGCAGAGCCTTACCAGGTGACGGCGCTGCCGAAGTGATAAAGCTGATTAGATCCTTAGGAGTAAAGGAATCTGATCTTAGAAATTTCCTCTAGCTCTCATTAATGAGGCAAAGACAACACTTAGGAGGGAAAATGAGGTGACTAAAAAGAGAAACATTTTTTTTTTCGTTAATAAAGAACCAATTCTTTTGAATCAAGGCCTAAATTTATTGTCCAGAATAAAGCTCAATTTAAAAGAACAAATAAACTTTTTTCTCAAGGGTGTAGTCATTATGTTTAAAGTTATCACTTATAAGGAGCAATGGAAGTTAAACAATTCGAGCAAGTAAAACGAAAATAAGCCTAGAAATTAGAATAATTTAAGTACTGCTGACTAAAACAAAAGTAATTATACAAATATATGGTCCATTCATAAGAATGTTTTGTTTTTCAAAAATGGGTTTATCACTTTCTCTTTCAATGTCTTCTTTTTCCTTGAACTACATTCAAGCAAATACAGTATTTTTCTGGGATACACTTATGCCAATCTTACATAAAAAGAATGGTGATAACCTTACATTTTGGTTTATGTAGCACTTTTACATATGGTACTATTTAATCCTCATAAAATATTGTAATGAGAACTGCATCATATCTATATTTTAAAGTCTGATTTCCTCCTCTATTTCTTGCTAAGCCTTTGTTTCAGTATTGACAAAGTAACATGATAATTGTTTTCATATCGAATACATTTAGATGAAGTGTAAATGCTATGTATACACAGACACATATTTCTGTGTTCCTAGATTAGCTGTCCTTTCGTCATGAAGCATTTCTCTTCCCCCAAAGTCTTCGTCCTCCTGCTTCTCAGCTTTAACTTATTACAGTGAAATCAGTAATCACGAAGGACACACTTGAAGTGGGTATGAAGTAACATAGGAGAAAGTTTATGCTGAGAGTGGATGGATGGGAAGTGAACCAGCCACCCAGCCTACTCCCTGTGTGTTATTGTCATTGGCTTCTGGGTGGTTCTAGAAGTACAGTGGCAGCATGGGAAGGCTGTTATGCTGATGGTACTGCTATTTTGGCAATATAATACCTACTTAGAATGCTATTTGAAATGACATTAATTTTTGAAATTTAAACTTTAGACTTTAAAAGGGAATTTAAAGCCTATTTACAGGAAATGTTCTCACGGTGTTTGCTGCTTTATCTTGAGAGAGGCAGTGTAGTGCAGTTGATGGAAGAATGCAACTTAGAGGTAGGTTAGCCAGGGTACATTCCTGACTACTGCTTGTTAGCTGTTAGCCTTTGGTACCGTTACTTTACTTTTCTTTTTATCGAGGATAAAAATAATACGTACCTCACATGATTGTAGATAGAAATGAGTATGTGTGTATGGTGGGGTGTGTGCTCACATGAATGTGTATGCTAGTTTAGGACAGACTCTTGTATATAGTATGTGCTCGATAATTGTTAATTAATACAGCTGTCAATCAAGCTTTTGCCTCTCCACTATAGTAAATCTATTGAAAGTTACCAGAGAACTCCTAATGGTTAACTCCGGTTAATACTGTTTCATCCTAGTTTTTCTTGACCTCCTATATTTTATATTTTTTACCACAGCCTACATAAAAAAATCTAGACTCCCAAATTTCCAGTTTGTCTTTCCCTTTTCACACAACTGTAGTAAGCTGAACTGTTTTCACTTTCTCCCATCAGAGGCCCTAAGTCTGTGCTGGGCTAGAAACACAGCCTAATCCAGAATCGGCAAATATTCTCTTGGGAAAAGAGACATGGCTGGAGATTGACCACAGCACCACATTGGAGAGACTCACCTCCTAAAATCTTTGTTCATATAAGTGCCATTGTTTATGCAAATACCTGTTTTAACATTTTGGTTATTGTAATTTATCCAGGCTTTTCTAATCCTTTCGGTGGAGTGTTGGCCTGCCTGAGACTTCCTGATATTCTTGACCATTATGTGTGAATCACACTTTCTTGGCGTTACTTCTGCTGGCTGCCTTCTTGCCTCCATTTCAGTGGTTTTCTCCTCCTCTCGTTGAGATTCAGCTGTCTAGTTATCTCATAAGCATTTATCCTATATGTATCCTAGGCAAATCAAACTTGAAGTATCTGAAATGTGCTTGGTTATCTTCTCCCTGAAATGGGTACATTTTTCTTCATCACTAGTCTTAGCTAGGAATCCAGATTGTGCATCATCCATATAGTGGACCAAGCCAGGAATTATAATTGTCCTATATCTCACCACAACTAATGAGTTAGTAAGTTCTATTTTGTGTATCTTCTTACTATTATTTTTTATGTCTTCTCTTTCTTCTCATTTCTCTCTTTCCACTCCTACTAGGATATCACCTGATTGTCTGTTGCTAGTCATCTCTTTTAGGCCATCCTTTACCTTAAAGCCAAATGCATTTCTAGTAGGCCAATGTGATTATAGAAATAATTCCTATTGTAAACATAAACTTCATGATATTTCTTAAAATGTTTTCTAAGATACTCCAAAAATAATCTATGCCTCTCCACAAATAAAGGAACCCATAGTCAAATAAAATGTGGAAATACGGCATGCTGCATCTATTTCCTCTTGAAAACTCACAGCACACATCGTTAAAAGAAGGGTCATATGAAGCTCTGCTGTTGCCTCTAACAAGAAAGTCTGTAACATATGAGCTAACATTTGAACCTGGAACCTTTTTTTGCTTGTTTAATATTTAGTAATGTGGAACTATTGACAGCATATACTCCCGACAACACTCCAGAGGTGTTCAAGGTCTTCCACGCCTTCCTTTCTAATCCCATCCCTTCCTTTTTGAGCCATTGTAGACATACAGATTCCATTGATTTAGTTCCCCAAACACATAGCTCTGTTTTATTCCACTTTATATTGTTCCTTTTGCCTGGAATGTCACTAATCTATTTGATGAGGTCTCTGAAAATTCAACTTTTTAAAAAGTTTATATCATTTGATATCTTCACTGGTCAGCTTACTGCTTGGCATATTGTAAGTGCTCGAAGTATGTTAAATAAATAAGAAAAATAGAAGAAAATCAATAAGAGAAAGTTTAAGGGTATGGGATTTGTTAGAGCTGCCTGTTCCTTCTGCATATGTATGTATCGCCCATTCAGGAAATCTGACAATACTTAATACTAGTTACTCAAAACATCTAGTGAGAGCTGCTCAACCTCAGAAATTTGATGGCTCTTCAAAAAAAAAAAAACAACTTTCATTTACTTGTAGAAAGTTTAGGAAATTACTCTGTATTATAGGATAAAATTTTATTTCTTATAGGACAAAAAATCAAATTAAATTTCTTAAGCTTTTTATAGCTATTCTTCTTCTGCTCTGAAAAGTTTTTATAAATGATTGTTGTAAATGTTTTCTATTTTTCCTGACAGGTAATATTTGAAGCCGAAGTCTCAGGAGGGCGAAGTGGTTATATTGCCATTGACGACATCCAAGTATTGAGTTATCCGTGTGGTAGGTCTGATTAAAAATTGTATTTTTCTGTGTCCCTTCCACACTTAATATTGGCCGTGACTGTTGATTGCTTAACACTTGATCACTGCTGTCTTTTCTATTGTTCTTATTCCTTGCCTTCTGTTCAGTTTTAAAAGAACACTGAAATATTTCCAGAGTTTTTAAATCAAATATTTTTCAAACCTGCAATTAATTATGCATGTGTTAAAGAACTCTTCTAATTAATTACTGGAACCAAATGCAAATGAAACTGTAGGTAGGACTTGTTTGATCATTTGGTATTGGATTTTCTTGGAAATCACAGAAAAATAACAAATCAGAGGTCATCTGAAAGAAAAATATAAAGAAGCCTCATTAACTTACATAATCTGCTAAGTTGAAATTTGAACATTTGAAAAGTGAACAGAATGAATTAGTTCACCCTACTCCAAAGTGTCATCATAGATATCTGGTTAATCGATATTAAACAGCGAAACAATAGAAAGCCAGTAAAACAAAAAACTCGGTTTACAAATATATGGCTCTGTTATATTGCATGTACGACAGTTGTTCTTCAGTTGGTGAGTGTAACTACTGTATTTTGGTGGGTATAATGCACAGCCACATTTTTGGCCCAAACTTTCAGGAGAAAAACCTGTCATTTAAATTTATCAATTTAATTATTCATTTATATTTACATACTTGCTTTCTTGCATTATAAAGGAATTTTAGCATTTATTTTTGAATGTATTATGATACAAGGAATTTTTGTAACAAATCATCACAAAACACAAGAACAGATACAAGATATTTCATCTACTACCCATGCATAAGGCGCATCCTTATTTTTCCCTCAAAAATTTGGGCAAAAAAAGTGCACATTATATACAGCAAAATACGGTAAATTTGTGTTTACATTATATCCCTGAAAGACAATTGCTGCTTGTGTCCCCACAGCCAGGCATGAAATAGCTGGCAAAAATTCAAACTTTCCCTGTATTTCCCAACAATAGCATTTATGAGGGTCCATAAATTCTAGATAGTGTGTTGAATAATCCTCCCAGCGGAACTTTTCTAGCACATCAGAAGCAGCTTGCACAGCAGGCAGTGTGCCAGGCAGGGGTCAAGGCTTATGCTCCTGGTAAGTGGTTGCAAAACCCTAGTTTGCAGGAGAGTCCTTTATGGAGGAGGGCAGATCCCAATTGCTGGGCCCCTCTCCTGTTCTAATTTGTAGGGTTGCTGGAGCCTCAAAATTTATATTTGTGATAGGTTCCCAGGTGACACTGCTGCTGCTGGTCTGGAGTTCACAATTTGAGAACTGCTATTCTAGTTCATATTCTAGTTCAAGCATTCATTTTTCTGAATGCCTACTGAAATGTGGCACTGGAAAAAGGTGTAGCAGATGAGGATCAAATGATTTATACATGTTTTCAAAAAAAGGAGATAAAATTATCACAGTCAAAATTCGAGTTGGCTTACTAAATTCTTTCAATCCATTAGTATATGAAAATGATGTTTCTACCCACTGTTCATTTACACTTCTTGAAAGAGAGATGTTAAAGAAAAGCTCTCATGGGTAAAATAAGCTATGAATTGGGAACAACAGCAGCTTCACTGTGATACAGTTTTCTCTGAGAATTCTTTACTCATTGAGGCTGGGTTTTTTTGTTTATATTTCCTTTCACTGAAAATGAATAAGCTTCTGCCTTAAAAGGGAATTACAGAGAACCCTTTCTGACAGTCATATATGTGTAGTGTATTTTGACTGCACTCATCAGTTGTTGTTGCTCTAATGTTTCCTTTGGGGGACTTTCTTTGGAAAATAAAAGAGGAAGTGGATATGACAGTAATTAAGCTAATATTCTATTTGAAACACAAATATTCCCTTGCTCATTGAAATATTAGAGGGTTGTAACTATTAAAATTTTAAAAATCTATCTACTTTAGATATCATTATATATTTTATTATTTTTTCCATTATGGTCTGTTTTATGCCTATTTGATCTCTTTTGCTTGTTGGACTTGAAACAATTTTGTTGGGACCCATATGCAAAAGTCTATGACAGCCCTCTATGCTACATGTTGAGTGCTCAGTCTGTGGAACGATGCTCTAGTAATTATGGAGCAGTAAGTGACAGCTATTGAGAAAAAGAACTGTGAAAAGCGGAGGTGTCGTTCAGTGCAAAGAAACCTCAGTTTTGTTCCATATAAGTCTTGGCCAAAGGTAAAATATTAACAACATGATTCTCTTGGGAAAAAGTAACATGGCCTGTTTTCTTCATGTTAAAACAACACTTCTTTTTCTTGCCTTCACAGATAAATCTCCTCATTTCCTCCGTCTGGGGGATGTAGAAGTCAATGCAGGACAGAATGCAACATTTCAGTGTATCGCTACAGGGAGAGATGCTGTGCGCAACAAGTTATGGCTGCAGGTAAGCCCAAGCTGGCAGCTAATAAGCTAAAGGGTACACTTGACTTTTTCTTTGAAGATATCACTGATGTACTGATTGTGGTGTCATTATTTTCTGAGAGAGAGAGAGAGGGAAAGGGAGAGGGAGGGAGAGAGATGCTCTCTTCCATTTGATTTTAATTAGCTGCAGATCCATTTCAGATATTTTTATTTTTGGAAAATGAATAAAAATATAACAGTATACAGTTAAAAAGTATTTGGATTAGTGTCTAAGGAAACTTAATGATTCTCTCATGTTTTATGCATTTCATGCAAACTGTAAAAACAATTTTTCTAGATCCATTATATAGGACCAAAATGAAAATTTCCTCATTTAATATTTTGAAAACTCAACTAAAGAGAGCATAGTACTTAAGTAGGAACCGTCATACTCAGATTCTTTTATAAAGACTATTTTAAGAAATTTTTGGTATTCTGAAAATGTGAATTGGAAGACAATATTTTTTTTCAGAATTTTTGTGTATAAAGTTTAATCTTTATAGACTGAGGTTGACAATTGCCTTGCATATATTAAATCTTCAATAAGCATGTATTTAATGAGTTGCAATTTAGCATACATATTAGGGAAACATAAATCACGCATATAAAGAATTTTAGAAGAACCAAAACAATGGACTAAGGAATGTACCCTGTTTTCAGACAATTATTTGTCAATCCTAGGACAGGGTGGGTGGGAAGGAGCTAAGTAAGAGCAGTTCCAAAGCCTGTTGAACAAGATATTTGAAGTAATGTCAGTAATAATATTCTCTATTATTTTGTTTCTTTTTTAAAAATATATTTTATTGACTTATACTATTACAGTTGTCCCATTTTCCCCCTTCACTCTCCTATGCCCTACACACCCCTTCCCACCCACATATCCCCGCAATAGTTCATGTCCATGGGTCACACATATAAGTTCTTGGGTTTCTACATTTCCTTTACTATTCTTACCCTCCCTCTGTCTATTTTGTACCTACTATTTATGCTACTTATTCTCTGTACGTTTTCCCCCTCTCTCCCCCTCCCACTCCCCTGTTGATAACCCTCCATGTGATCTCCATTTCTGTGGTTCTGTTCCTGTTCTAGTTGTTTGCTTAGTTTGCTTTTCTTTTTTGTTTTAGGTGTGGTTGTTAATAACTGTGAGTTTGCTGTCATTTTACTATTCATACTTTTAATCTTCTTTTTCTTAGATAAATCCCTTTATCATTTTATATAATAAGGGCTTGGTGATGATGAACTCCTTTAACTTGACCTTATCTGAGAAGCACTTGCCCTTCCATTCTAAATGGAAACTTTGCTGGATAGAGTAATCTTAGATGTAGGTCCTTGCCTTTCATGACTTGGAATACTTCTTTCCAGCCCCTTCTTGCCTGGAAGGTCTCTTTTGAGAAATCAGCTGACAATCTTATGGGAACTCCTTTGTAGGTAACTGTGTCCTTGTCTCTTGCTATTTCTAAGATTCTCTCCTTATCTTTAATCCTGGGTAATGTAATTATGATGTGCCTTGGTGTGTGCTTCCTTGGATCCAACTTCTTTGGGACTCTCTGAGCTTCCTGGACTTCCTGGAAGTCTGTTTCCTTTGCTAGATTGGGGAAATTCTCCTTCATTATTTGTTCAAATAAGTTTTCAATTTTTGCTCTTCCTCTTCTCCTTCTGGTACCCCTATAATTTGGATGTTGGAATGTTTAAAGATGTCCTGGAGGTTCCTAAGCCTCTCCTCATTTTTTTGAATTCTTGTTTCTTCATTTTTTGTGGTTGGATATTTCTTCCTTCTGGTCCACCCCGTTGATTTGAGTTCCAATTTCATTCCCATCACTGTTGGTTCCCTGCACATTTTCCTTTGTTTCATTTAGCATAGTCTTCATTTTTTCTTCTAATTTGTGACCAAATTCAACCAATTCTGTGAGCATCCTGATTACCAGTGTTTTGAACTGTGCATCTGATAGGTTGGCTATCTCTTCATCACTTAGTTGTATTTTTTTCTGGAGCTTGGATCTGTTCTTTCATTTGGGCCATTTTTTTTTTTTTTTTGTCTTGGTGCATATGTTAAATAAAGGGGCAGAGCCTTAGGTGTTTATCAGGGTAGGGCAACCCACATTGCTGTGTTGTGATGCTGTATACGAGTGAGGGGTCCAAGAGAGAACAATGCCACTTGTTCAGCTCTCTGCCAGTTTTTAGTCACTCCCCCTGCTACCCACAAGCAAATTGGGCCCTTCTGGTACTGATTTTCCGGGTGGGTTTGTGTACCTTCTAGGACCCTGTGGGTCTCTCCAACGAACTCTCCTGTGAGGCTGGGAGTTTCTCCTGCTGCTGCCTTAACCCTCACGGGTGTTTTCAATCAGTGCTTTGAGGCTTTATTTCCCTGTGCTGGGGCCCTGGGCTGTGTGGTCTGTCGGTCTGTCTCTGGGGCTGCCAGCTGCTGCCTTGCCCACCCCGGTCCTCCAGCTGCCTCCTTGCCCTGAGCCCTCTCCGTCCCACTGCCCATCTCCACCCCTCCTACTGGTCTGGATGAATGTGTCTTCTTTATGTCCTTGGTTGTCAGACTTCCATACAGTTTGACTTTCTGTCAGTCCTGGTTGTTTTTTGTTTTTAAATTGTTGTTGTCCTTTTTTGATTGTGTGAGGAGGCACAGTGTTTCTACCTATGCCTCCATCTTGTCTAGAAGTCTATTATTTTGTTTCTATTTGCATCAGAATGAGGAAAGAGATTTAATCAGTTCGAATTTTAAATTCCTGATGATGCCAATAGAGATGAAAAAGAGAAATTAATGTAAGATTAGCTTAGTTTCTTGAACATAGACATCAGGATTTATTTTAGTATATCTTTAGAGAGGTGAAATTAGTGTTGACGATAATCATTAGTTTGCAGGTGGTTTGGGTAATGATTATAGTAAGTGATTTATAAAATCATACCTAGTGTAATGCTTGATATTGTACTGTATGTTTTCAATGTATTATTTTACCTAATTCTCACAATAAAATTGGTTAACAGATGTACTTCATATCTATCTAATTATTACTACTTTTATAATTTTTCTGATTTGCAGGTATAAAGATACCATACTGAATATGTGAAAAGGAAATGAAGCTTCTCCTTTTTTTCTGATTATGCTAATTTCCCATATAGATATTCAAATACAATTGTTCGGGGAGAGCAAATGGAACTTGCTTTATCATCTAAATCTTAAGTCAGAATCTGCCTTACTTGCTCCCTCTCAGCCTAAATAATAGTTTAAAAAATACTTGTAAACATATTTTCTAATTATTTTCCTAACTAATTTTTATTTGTAGGTAGGACCATTAGTTGGCATTTGACTTTAGCTGCGATCCAGATAGTCTTGCCTTGGAAAACTAGAGGCTCTGCAGTCTGCCCCTGGTTTCATGCTCCAGGATTTAATGTGACATCGAAATAAAAGGTTTTTGTAAACTCAGATACCAGCTGCCTTCTGGCAACCCATTCCTGACCCTGCTGGCCTGAGTGGGCTGTGTTCAAAATACTGCTTTTGTTTGTTTGTTTTCTACTTTGTAGATTGATTCATTTCATTATAGTTTGTTTAAAATTTCTCCTTGCCATGTTTTCAAACTAAGATGAGAGATAAAAATATTCCATGAGAGTTCTATTTTGCTTTCTTCTCTTCATTTTGTTCACATTTGCCAATGTGTATTTCTCTTCTTTTTTGACATTGGGATTGCCCAATTTGTCAGCAGTCTACATATTCACCTTATTTATTAAAAAAAAAACCTTTTCTGCTTTTCTCAATAATATTACTTAAGCTACTTTAACTTACTCTCTTAAATATTCCTCCCCATGTTTAATACTTATTGAAAACTATCAGTTATTGAAGAGAGAGTTCAAGAGGGCGTTAAACCATTAAGAGGTGGCACAAGACCAATAGTCAGCAAGTACCCTAAGGGAAAGTTGAAAAGAACTTTGAAGAGAAAAGAAAACTATCAATTACTTAGTTCATGGATGTTTTGAAATTAATAAGACTAGTTATTGTACATGTATAAAATGAGTTGATCAGAAAGTGACCAGTGACTTAAAAATTCATTACCCTTTGTTTAGAGAGTAAAAACATGATAAAGCAGACAGAAACTTGGCTCCACACTGAATCTTCAAGCTGTCCCACACAAACATATGTCAAGTCATTTACGCTGGATGTAGAACCACTTCCTAGAAATCAAGAGGTCCAGTTCTTAATTCTAACCTTCATTCCAACCCATTAAGTCTGATTGTCTAGTTCATTGTGGAGGCTTAAAGAGTTTAGTGAACTATTCTGGACCTCAATTTTCTTATCCTAATCTATAAAACAAGTTGTAGGATAAAGACTAAAATTTCTTCCAGCCAAAGATGCTAAACTGTATCCCTTTATAGTACTTTTGATGCCCTGAAACATTGCTTTGACTACCTTTTTATTGGTGGAAGAATGTCAAATTTTTATGTTATTAGATTTTGGGGGGAAAATACCTCTTAAATGAAGTATCATTGTGACAACAACTGCTTAAAATATCTGCTTACAGTACTGAGAGTGAATGCATTTAAAGCGATTCAATGAAGGGTCACTGCTTCCTATCGAAAGAGTGATGGAATGGAGCAGCCATGGTCAGGTGTAATTAAAAATCGTGATCAACTTTTTATGTCCTCCAAATGAATTATATTATATGTAGCATTGTGCTTCAATTGTTAAAATGTTGTCCGAATATGGGATAGAATAATAAAAACGAAAAAAAAACCCAACTAATTTTCTATTTTAAAGGAGAAATAACAATACAACTTTTTGAAAGGTACTGATAATGTCTGCTACTATTGATATTTAGAATAATTCATGTATAGAAATACATATACAGAATAAATTCTCTCACTTGTTAATTATCTTTAGATTATAATTCATATTGTAACCAATTTTATTGTTTAAAATGATATATAAATTAGGTAAATTATAAATGGAGAACAAAACGTGAGCTAATCTAGAATAATCCATAAATCTCATCATAGTGGTTCTGGATGTAACTCTAGGGAGTATTGCTTCCTGTAAGATGTCATATTATATGATTACAGAGCCTTAGATGTGGGTCATTTATTCTGAACATTTAGTAAACAAGACAAAACCTATAATCTGAATGAACCTCCTTGTGTATGCTGAGCAGTCTACTGATACATGAAACAACATGCATGAATGTTTTTAGAAGGTTGATGAGGTATAAATATAGTGAAATCGTGATGCTTTCTGGAACATAGTTTTCAAAATTGTGTTCAGTCAACTTCAGGAGTTGGCAAAAAGTTCGTTGTTTTTTTTCCATGAGATGGCTCCAGGAGTGCTTAGTTGGCTTTAACTTTTTGAAACAATTTTGTTAGATTGTATTGTGACAGCTGTCATATCAGTGTGCTTTAAAAAAAAGCTTATCAAAAATCAGTGAATTTTTAAAAAGATTTTATTTATTTATTTTTAGAGAGAGGGGAAGGGAGGGAGAAAGAAAAGAAGAGAAACAGCAATATGTTGTTGCCTCTCGCTTGCTCCATACTGGGGACCTGACCCACAACCCAGGCTTCTGGCCTGACTGGGATTTGAACCAGTGACCCTTTGGTTTGCAGGCCAGCACTCAGTCCAGTGAGACACACCAGCCAGGGAAAAATCAGTGAATTTTTGTGTAGCCATTTTACTATTGAAGATGGAGGAAAATATGCAACATTTTTGACATATTATGCTTTATTATTTCAAGACAGGCAAAAACCCGACTGAAATGCAAAAAAATAAAAGTTTGTGCAGTGTATGAAGAAGGTGCTGTGACTGAGCGAATGAGTCCCAGGTGGTTTGCGAGGTTTTACACTGGCCATTTCTCTCTGGATGATGTTCCACAGTCAGCTATACCAGCTGAAGTTGGAAGCAATCAAAATGAGACATTAACTGAGAGCAGTCAGTGTATACCATGTGAGAGATAGCTGACATACTCAAATTATGCAAATCAGTGAAGTTATTGGTGAACATAAAAAATGTTCCTTTTGCTTTACAGAAAAAACTAAATGGACTTTTTGGCCAACCCAATAGATAGTAACTTAGAATATAGTCTTTAGTCTCTTTTAGATAATTTCTAAATTCCTATTGTAATAAAGTTCAATGAAGTAGCATATATCTAGGTATAAACATAACATTTTTTATCAATGTATGGTTTGTAATTTTTTTCTACACAAACTGTGGTCAATTCTTACAAGAAGTTTTAGAAATAAGCCATTTGTGTTCCTAAGGAATCCCCTGTGGTACAGTATTTGTGGATCTTACACTAAGGCTTAGTGTAAAACACAGATTTTAGAAAATAAGATCACAAATAATATTTTAATGACTAATTTATATTGGTTCTATTCCCAAGTAAAACAATAAAATCATCTTGTTATGTTACTGAGAAGTATCAGTTAATTTTCTCACAGCAAAATTAGGTTATACATTTTTATAGGTTAGTAGTTTTAATTATGTTCTTTTTATTTCAACTTTTACTAATATGGGTAGTAATGTGATGGGAAGAAAAATGAACATATAAGGCAACAACAAAAACGAGACAAAAATTCCACTCCTAAGTATCTACCCAAGATACATAAAGGCATATGTTCTCAAAAAGACTTGAGCAAGAGTGTTTATAACAAATTTTTTAAATATAATAACCAGTAATTGTAAAGATCTCAAATGTCTTTTAACAAGAGAATGGATAAACAAATTGTGGTTCATTCAAGCAATGGAATGTCACTCAGTAATAAGAAAGAATGAAGTAGTGATATATCACCAATGTGGATAAATCTCAGCAACATTATGTTTTCAGGAGGAGGACAGACACACAAAACAATGCATACTGCGAGATTGCATGTATATTAAGCTCTAGAAGAGATAAAAACAATTTAGGATGATAGAAGTCTGGTAGTATTTGCTTCTGGGGGATGAGTATTGAGTGGAAGTGGACAAGGGAACAATTTCAGGAATAATGTAATCATCTTATATCTTTAATGATGTGTTTAGTGATGGGTCTAGGGGTGTATATACATTTGTCAGAAGTTTAGATCTGTCCAATTCACTGGATATATAGATTATGAATGGGGGGGAAAGTGAGTATATGATACAGTTTATCAAATTCCCAAATCTCCATCAGTACTAATCCAGCCAGAGATGATAGTGGCCCACAAATAGTACCTACATTTCTGTCCATCTTGTCCAGTTGCAGTGATTTGATTAGGTCTAGATATAATTTCTGTGTTAGTGTAGCTGAAATATAAAATAAAACCTGTCTGAGTGTTCCGTTTTCAGAACATGTTACGCCTTCTGAGTGTGTGAAAGAATGGAAAGACTGAAACATATAAATTAGTGTTCTTTCATGAAGGTCCAGTATAAGTGGACACCTACATGGAGAGTCAAATAGAGCCCGTTGCTGGAACATCTGTCAGACCATATGCTTTGGCTTCAGGTTCAGTGTAGAAACTAAAATGCTAATGACCTCATCCATCATTACAGAGCTTCGTGGGCATGCATCATTGCATTGGACAGAGAAATTTGACCGTGGAGTCGTTGAAAGTAGGGAATTGTGTGGGTAGATTTGGTGGCACCATTTGTTTCTGTGAATTGAGACGAGGCTGTTTGCCGTGTGATTGGTAATCCTATGCAGAGTGCCATCAAAGCTTGGTGATTGGGCCAATTTGTCAGTAAGCACCTCGGGTGCTGGCACTGCGCCACCCCAGTGGGCCTGCCAAAACAGGAAAGTCTGCCATCGCTTTGCCCTTGGTGAGCTCTGTCAGGACTAATGTAGTGTGATATGGCCAGTTTCTCAGCCAACGGAAATGTCATTCCTTATGAAGCAATAGATAATTTAAGCGATGGATTGAGAGTCATAGTTGGAGAGTAAAATTAGTAAAATAAGATGCAAATGGCTCTTCAAAACAACCAGAGAGAGGGAGGCTGACCTCTTGCAGTAACACCTGGTGTCAGCTGAGGGTCAGTGAAAATGCTTGGTCTGAATTATCCGGCCACACAGTGTTTTATCTGTCCAGGCAGATGTCATAGCCTCGTTTCTATGGTACACATGAACACTGGCACTGTAACTATGGAAATGAGAATTACAATTTAAGAAAAATGAGTACAAAATTTTAACTGGTGATGTATATCACTCTACTATTTCAACTTTTATCTACTTAATTGCTCAAATAGCTCCTTCTGGTGGTCCCATGCTGTAGTATTTTTCCATGACTATTTCTACTTATTGAATTATCCAGGATGTTTATAGCATATTTAATTTCCATGAGATATTTTATTCGTGATGCTATTTCTTTTTGAGAACAAAATCTAGTAATTTTGCATTTATTATAATGAAGGTAAATCCTTAGAAGAAATTAATCTGTGCTTAGAAATATGCAATTTACAATGGATAATTCATTGAAAATTAATTTGAGAAAAACATTTCAAGCCAAAGTGACTAAACATGCAACATGTGAGAAGCTCTCACTGAGTATCATGGTAAAAAGAAACAAAGGTGTGAGATGCAGTACAAATGGTCCTGCCTCGGCTTGGTCAAAATTCTGACATTTTCCAGGTCATTGTCCTGCAGCGTGGCTGACTCACATCCGAAACACTAGACTAATAAAAGGAAGCATATAATTACTGGGACAGTGACTAAGGTTGAAGAAACAATATCAGCATTGCTAAAGTGACATGGTATACATAAATCTGGAGATTTGTGGGAGATGAAAGATATTTCTTAAAATCTTAGAATATTGGAAATACACAAGAGGGGTTTCATTTGTTCTCCATAGAGACTCTAGTATAATAATAACTAATGCTTTAAAGCTCTATGGTAAGAGCGATGTGCTGATTATAAGGAAGAATGTTCTAATGGTAAGTCTGTTGAAACCTAGAATGAGCTACTCCAGAAGGTAGTAAAATTACAGTTAGTGGAAGTATCCAAACATAGTCTGGGTAAGCTCTTGCTAAAGATATAGTTTGAGGCTGAATACTTTTTTAAGCTCCTTCCAGCCTGAGAGATGCTGCTATAAGTAAGAAAAAAACTGTATGGCATCTAAGCACTGCACTACTTCACAGCTGATAGACAGCGGCGTAGACTGGAAGGTATGAAACATTTGACCAGATCACTGAGGGACATACAGGACTTGAACGAACAAAGAATAAGTGGGCATAGTTATTTCTGAAAAATAGTGTACGTGTATGTGGGTGGAATAGGAACATAAGGAGGAAGATCTTACTGGAGAGGAATGTCAAACTGGGAAGTAGAAGTCAATATAGTTTATTAAGGGTTGGGCCTGTGCTGTGATTTGCAGGCAAAAGCAGGAAGGATGCAACTATTAGCAGTACAGACAGCAAGTTACGAAGGCCTTCGATTGGACATTGTTGGAGGAGATGGAAAATTTGTAGGTAGAGAGGAGAGGGACAGATGAAAGAAGGCAGTAGGGTTTTAGGTGTGCTTGGTATTAGTTGACAGAATTTGGGAATATGTGAGAGACACATAATAAAAACATCTCTCTTTCTAAATATCCTCAATAGTTTATTTTTTCCAGCCAGCCAATGAGTTTGGTTTCTCATTTTCTCTCTTGGAATTCATTTGCCTGTTAGATCCATTGGTTTACTTTTGTCTTCTCTACCTTCATTACTGCACAGAAGTTATCCTAAACGGGAGTGGACAATGAGGAGACATTCCCATCCCTTTGGGTTCTTTTGAAGCTTAGTAAAAGTTTAACAAGGCAGTCCGAAGTTGTCGCCCGATAAACCTCAGAGTTGTCCTTGTGTCCCTTAGGAGAATCCATCTACGGGGTGGCTTGTGGTGCTTTCGGCTGCGGCCTCTCTGGCCCTTGTGGCTCAGGGAACAGGAATCACGTCAGAGACCAGTGGTAGCCATGTCTGTTGTGCTTTCCTGACGTGTAGACTGTTCTAGACTTCAACTGGTAGATGAACACCAGCCTGCTATTTAACTCTGGTTTTCTCTGTTTATCCTTCATTTAAGCACTAATGATTTCTTCTGTGTGTATGCTGATTCACAATTAATTCTGCTCCACTTAGGAGACCATGTTCTATTTGGTAGCTAATTGCTATTACTCTTGTCAGTCCTGCTGTTTCCCCAGGACATTGGTTTATTTCAGCTCATGGCATTATATTTTTCCTTCATGGCTTTCTATAAAGAATTATGGTCATTGGTCTTAAAGTAAAATTATCAACCAAGGATCATGGATTTTAATGTTTTTTTTTTCTTTAAATTTAAGCATTTTGGGTGTGTATGCATGTAATAACGAGCATCAAATTTTTAAACATTTAATTTATGGGATTGTTAAATGTAACTTAGATTGGCTTTATGTGGCTTTCTACTATAAAGAGTTCAGTGCCTTAAAGATATAGTGCATTCTTTTCCTTCAATAATTTATAAACTCTGAGTTCGAAGTCTACAGATTACATAATCGATTATAAATGAGTAATGTATGGAATATTCTTCATCTTCCTTATCTATCCCTGGAGTATTCTGTAAAACTAGGCAGTCATAAAAGCTCAAGGATTTCTTCTTATCGATACCCATAAATTACAGTTTACTGCTCTTCCTGTGCAAAGTAATGCACTCTCCTGCCGCTCCTAGAGCTGCCCTTTCTGTGCATCTTCAGGGTGTGTGTCTCGTCCAGCACTTCACACTTGCCATTGAGCTCCTGTGATCAGTATAACCGCACGGGGGCTCTGGCAGTGGGCCGGATTCCTTCTTCATGAAACGGTCTAATACAAAGATGTAATATTTATAACATCACTGTATTATGAAATACCACAGATCTAGAAAACTACACAAGATGAAACCTGTGACTCAGTGAGTTTTTGTAAGGTGAGCAGCACACAGGTCAGGAAGGAGACTCAGCCTGCCCTCTGAAAGGCTCTCTCCAAGTGCTGCATCCCAGTCACGACCGACTCCTTCCCAACCCCCACAAATAACTGTTATTGTGAATTTTAGCCCTCATTTCCCTTGTTTTTTAAAAAAATTTTCATTGATCTTTTTTCACTTACATATATGTCCATAGCTGGTATAGATTATGAATCTTGTCTATTTAAAAAAATATGAATTAATGTCTCTTAATCTTTGGGCTTGTCCTCTATCCATTTCTTTTCTTTGCAGGTTATCTGTTAGGGAATCCACGCCACTTGAGTGGTACTTTTGCAGAGTCTGTGCTTCATTGATTGCATACAATTGTCCTCTGTAGTTCATCAGGTTCTTCTGAATTTCCTAAAAATTGGGCACAAGATCCGGAGTCAAGTCCGATCCTTTAGCAATGCTAGAGGTGGCCTGGAGATGCAGGTGGCACAGAGGGCAGGCTGGCGTAATGAGGCACAGACTAAAGGTGTTATTTGCAGGTTAATTTTCTTCTACTTCAGGGAAGCCTCAGCTCTGCTCTAAACACATTTTGACTGATTGAATCAAGTTTACCCAGATTATCCATAAACTCCTTTGAGGATAATTACCTTTTCTTAATGTTACTCTGTTACAGACTTTAATCCCATCTTCAAAATACCTTCAGAGGGCATTTAGGTTAGTATTTGATTGACTAATGTGAAGAGCCTAGCTAAGTTGGCCTTACATCAAAGACCATCATAGTTATCAAAAAATGTATTTTTGGTTTAGATATTGTTTTGATTATCTTCATGATATTGCTGTTAGAGCTTTTGCACAGCACATCAAATACTCTCAACCTCTCTGTTGAAGGTACAAATTGCTATTCCCATTTTTAGATAAAAAGGTGGAGATTTGAGAAATGTAGTATTCCCCCCTTTACTCACAGGTTTGCTTTCTGTGGCTTCAGTTACCGATGGTTGGCTGAGGTTTGGAGATATTAAACGGAAACTTTTAGAAGTAAACAATTCATCAGTTTTAAATTGCATGTCTTTCTGGGTAGCATGAAATCCTGGACAGCCTTCTCCATTCTTTCCAGCACGTGAATTATCCTTTTGCTCAGTATATCCACAGTGCCGTGCTGCCCACCCGTTAGTCTCTTGGTAGCAATCTTGATTACCAGATTGACATCAACAGCATCACAGAGCTTGTGTCCAAGTACCCTTTACTTTCCTTAATCGTGGTCCCAAAGTGCAAGAGTGGAGATGCTTAGATGGTAGTGATGCTTCAGTATGCCAAAGAGAAGACACAGAGTACTTCCTTTAAGTGAAGCAGTGAAAGTTCTATACTTTATAAAGAAAGAAAAAAAAATCATATGCTGAGGTTGCTAAAATGTGTGTATGCTAAGACTCAATCTTCTATCCATGAAATTGTGAAGAAAGGAAAGAATTTTGTGCTAGTTTCGCTGTCCCACCTTCCTTAAACTTTAAAAGTGGAGGCCGCAGTGCATGGTAAGTGCTTGTTAAGATGGAAAGAGCCTTAAACTTGTGAGGGGAAGTCATGAACAGAAAATGTGTTCCGACTGATGGCAGCCAGTCGAGTGAGAAAGCATTGGGCCTATAGGAAGACTTCGGCAGAGTCCCCTGAAAAGAAGGACATCAGGCCATTTGCTATAAGTAAGCACAGATTCAGGGATAGGTTGGGATTGAAAAAATATAAAAATTATGGGTAGAGAAAAAGACCACATTTACATAATTTTCATTACAGTGTATTATTATAATTGTTTTAAATTATTGTTGTTAGTCTCTTACTGTACCTAATTTATAAATGAAAATTTATCATAGGTATGTATGCATAGTATATATGCCCTGGGGGTCTTGAAACATGACCCCCTTCATTTGGGGGAGGCACCACAATGAGAATTGTGAAGCTAATCAATGGCCATTTTGGGACTGGATCCTAGGTAGCATCCCAACGAGGAAAGGGTCAGTCTAATTACCCATGTTCTCCGTCACTCCTCCCATGGGTCACCTTCTCCCAATACTGCCAAAGTAACTGTGCTTCTTAGGTTAAAACTTCTTTCCTTGTTAATAGCTGAGTTCATTTTTTGTCACTTACGATCCTGAGTCTAGTAATTTGCTGTCTCCAGCACATTTCTATCCTGCTTTGTATCAGAATTACTGTAATTGCCACCTTTTTCTGTGTCACATATTCACCCCGTTCAATCCTTTCATTGCCACATAGTAAATACTTTGGTGAACTTCCTGTTATCGGTTTAGTGTAATTACTCATAGAGGAACACCATTTTCTTGCTTAGTGTGATTCTACTGAAAAAATAATAATTTCTAGCAGATATAAATGAGTGCTTTTCTCCAAGAAATAACATAAGGTTTCTAATCTTCACGTTTGCCATGATACTCTTTCATGTTTCTAAAGTGCTTCAATTCAATTATTTGATGACGATGATGATGATGATATAGCTGTGTCATCCCTGTGATAGAGAACCAAAAAATTCACCTGGCAGACAAGCCCTGGGAAGGAACCCATATGTCCTTGGGATTAATTCAGCTAGGTTATTATATGATTCACTTCAATCTCAGTTAATTATGGTGTTCAAATTTACTTTGGGGTTAGTTTTGGAAAGAAATGACAAGTACTGGCAAATCATGTGCTTTCCTCTTAGTGCTATTAGGCAGGAACCTACATACCAATAATACAAAAACAGTCTCTTTCCAGTCTCTCCAGTTCTAAGAGGACAAAGGGGTTATAGATCATTATGTACTCAGGAAAAGCAGTAAAAACTAAATAAAACAATAAACATAATTTTAAGTTTTCTTCAAGTCAAAAGAGTGAAATAATCTCTGGAAGTGTTCTAAGTGCCACATTATTTAATTTAAAAATAAATTCTATTAATTTATTTTTCAACCTTTGAAAAGAGATGATGAAATAAACTGTACCAAATTCTAACTGTACCTTATTACCTTTTTGGATTTCATGTTGAAAGTAATAGAAAATGATTACTTTCATGCCATTTCACAGTCCAGAAAAAAGGGGGACTCTAGGAAATGTTGACAACATTTCAGACTGTCATTGGACAGAATCAGGGTACACACCCATCTTTAGACCTGTCACTGATAATGAGATTAGGACCACTGTGATTGTTTTTGATCAGTATGCCTAGGGCTACAATACCTCAACACGTAACCTAGGGATCTTGTTAAAATGCAGATTTTGATTTAGGGGGTCTGGAGGGACCTACAGACTTTATAATAATCTGAGGGGATCATGATGCTACTGGTCCATTGACCACATTATGAGTAGAAAATGGTTGGGTTAATAACCTCATTACTATAGATGTTGGGAATTAACCAATATTACCACTAAGCTGCTTTATGCCAGGAATTGAACTAGTCAAATAAACACCACATACATCCTGCGTGATGAAGCTTAGTTGGTTGAACAGAGAGTTGATAATACTTAGGGAGCACAGTGACTTGCCAGGGTTATTCAGTAAGTGAGAAGTCTCTACAACCTACCCTGCAGACAAAGTATATAAGAAAGCCTGACCAGGATCTGGGGATGGGGAGAGGAATAGAAAAAAAAAAGTGGTAGGTTGTAAATCCTTGGATCATTTAATTTTTTTGATTTATTTCTCAGTATTTCTGAGTTAGACTTATTTGGAATGGAAAAATCATATAAAATACCAAAGCAGGATAAAGAGCCTGGAACTGAAAAATAAATAAATGAAGACAGAAAACTATATGCAAACATTGCTGCGTAAGAGAAACTTACCGCTAGATGTTACTGCCTTCTTCATAGCCCTGCCCGCTCTGCTAAAGTGATAGCTTGTAGTAAGGCAAAGGCCTG
Organism: Desmodus rotundus; assembly: GCF_022682495.2. Classification (NCBI taxonomy): domain Eukaryota; kingdom Metazoa; phylum Chordata; class Mammalia; order Chiroptera; family Phyllostomidae; genus Desmodus; species Desmodus rotundus. The sequence goes on along the minus strand of NC_071397.1, from coordinate 75,923,831 downwards.
TTATTTTGGATTATAAAAGAAAACATTGTCATTATTTTTGACTTATGTACATGTCATCAACTGCCATATTTAACTGTAATGTATTACTGGAGTTGAGTAAATAAAACAATGTCTGATATAGTATATTATATTTTCTCATTGATACAATGCATTCATTAAGGCTCAACACCAAATAATGAATTTGTTGGGCTAGACATATACCAATAAAAACAGCAGCTTTGGTTTAAAAGAAGTACTGCTAGATTTTGTGTCATCAAACCTGGTAAAAGTTTGTGGGGACTACATAGACGTTTTCCACTAATTTAGCCACAAGAACCATTTGTCACAGATATTGGTTGCTAAGATGCTTTAGATTTGTGGAAATGCTAAGAGCCTGTTTTTTAAAGATTGGTTTCCGTTTGCAGAGACGAAATGGAGAGGATATACCAGTGGCCCAGACTAAGAACATCAATCACAGAAGATTTGCTGCTTCCTTTAGACTGCAAGAAGTGACAAAAACTGACCAGGATTTGTATCGCTGCGTAACTCAATCAGAGCTAGGTTCTGGTGTGTCCAATTTTGCTCAACTTATTGTGAGAGGTAAGGTAAAATGTTTTCACTGTATGAAATTGCATGGTTTTATTAGAACAAAAGCGACGTTGTAAATATTTGAATTGATTTTGAAACCTATTTCTCTTCATCTCAAGGTACTATAAAATTACATTATTATAGAAGTTCTGGTAATGTATTAAGACAAAATTAAGACTGTAGTTCTACAGTTTGTCAAACAAGTTTTCCAGAAGTATTTTCTTTTCATCAAAATGGAGTCGCCTTTAAAATGCTCTAGTAGGGCTAGCCATATAAAACATTTTATTCTATATTGCCATAGTCTGGTTTGCATTTTAACTTTAGATCCATATTTCTTTTTCTTCTTACAGTTTCATAGACTTCTGTTCTTATTTATTTATTTATTTATTTATTTATTGTTGTTCAAGTACAGTTGTCTCCATTCTCCCCCCGCCCCACTCCTCCCTGTCCCAACAGTCCTCACCTCCTACCCTCAATCCTACCCTGCTTTGGCTTTGTCCATGGGTCCTTTATACATGTTCCTTGAAGACCCCCCTTTTTTCCTCATTATCCCCCAACCCTCTCCCCTCTGGTCACTGTCAGTTTGTTCTTTATTTCAGTGTCTCTGGTTATATTTTGCTTGCTTGTTTGTTTTGTTGATTAGGTTCCAATTATAGGTGAGACCATATGGTATTTGTCTTTCATTGCCTACCTTATTTTACTTAGCATAATGCTCTCCAGTTCCATCCATGCTGTCACAAAGAGTAGGAGCTCCTTTTTTTCTCTCTGCTGTGTAGAATTCCATTGTGTAAAGGTACCACAGGTTTTTGATCCACTCATTTACTGATGGGGGTGGATCATATTTCCTTTTTTAAACAGCTACTACATTTGTTCTTCAAAACATTGTGACAATCAGGTCAACCTCAAAGTTTCTATCCCTATGTGGACCTGTAAATTTTACTGGTATACAAACGCATTGGTTGGTGCTCACTAATTCTGAGCTCCTATAGAGTCTCAGAGAGTTAGACTTGCTAAGAGGTCCTCGTTAATATTCTTGAAAACCAAGGTTGCTAGAGGAAGTGCGAAGGGTTATGACAACTGAGTATATATCAGAAGTGAATATTGGAAAAATAACTACAAGTACTGATGTGTTATCACATTTATTCAAAATTTACTGAGTCCATTTTATTCCATACACTGTTCTAGGCTGTAGAGACAGAATTGTAAACAAAATACAAAGTCCATGCCCATATGAAACTTACCATTGGGTTATGTTAGGTACATTATATAAAAAGGTATCAAAAATGTAGTATCGTGCTATGTGTTACGAAGAAAAATAAACCTATAAAGTGACAGGGATTTGTATTTTAGTTAAGAAGATCTGGAGGGCCTCCTTGAGAGGTGACCATGCAGTTAAAACTGTAAAAAAATGAGGATGTCTCTCATGTGCAACTTTAGAAGTAAGGCATCTTTGTTCAAGCATGAATCAATAATGACGTAAATGAAAATAATTATAGATTATGTAAATCACTTCAGGGAGAAGTTTGCCAGATTCTAACAAAATATCTAAAACTGGACTGAGAGTTGTCAGAGGTACAGGGAAGGCCCTTGTAAGGAAGTTTTCTTTGAAATGGGATCTGGAAGTTGAGAAAAAGCTGCCCAAGTAGGGGCTGTGGCTGTGGAGACAGGGTTAAGGGAAAGGAGTGTCCTCATGCGGACAACAAGGCATGTGTCAGAATCCCAGGGCTGGAAGGAGAATAAGATACATCCATGTTCAAGTTAATGTATTTTATAATGCTTGACATCAAATGACTTTACATATATTATTTCAGTTTAAGATTTACTTGATTTTAATACCTATACCTTTAATACTTTTAGAAGGAAACAGATGCAGTTCAGACTATTTCACAATTGCCGAGAGCCCCAGCCATCTAATGATGGACCGTGCCAGGGTTTACCCCATCTTTCCAGACTCCTGATGCTGGGCGCCTTCTTTCCCACCGCAGCTTTATCTACCATTTACCTGATAAACTAATGCTGTTAGCCTCTTCTAATGCTTTTGCCTTGGCAGATACTAGAGCTCATCAATAAAAAACTTTATCTTTACAGATTGACATGACTCTTATTTTCAATGTAACTCCTCTCCTGTCTCCAGAGTCAGCTCAAATCACCTGCTTGACATTTATGAAATCACAGCCCCAATTAATTGAATAAGAAAATCTGATAATTTTCGACTCCAGGGTTTAGGTAGAAAATGTAGAAAAAAGGTTTATCTTCTGCTCATGCATGCTTGCCTATTAATCTTTGTTGAGCTTCATTCCAGCATCTGTCTCACCTGAACGTACTCTTTTTTTTCATTTTTATTGTTGACGCTGATCCAGAAGTTCCCATGCCCCGCTCTGCCTGCCTCCACCCGCCCCTGCTCTCCCCTTCCCTCTGGCCATCAGCACACTGTTGCCTCAGCGTTTAATATGCTGGGGATGTGGGAAGGGGTGTGTGTTCTTGTTTCATCGTTCTCATTATAACCACATGGTACTGTGTGTTCACGCACTGTGCAGCCACTGAAGGAGATGATGGTTTTTAATAGTGCAGATAGAGTACTTTTGCATAACTTACTGTTATATACACATGTAATTGGTTTGTGAAGAAATGACCCTGTAATGTATTAAACAACGTATAGAAGGCAGAGATTACAGTTTTTATCCAGGAGCACTCTGTATAGATATAATTTATTTTTTTTATATGCTGTTTGTTTTTAGAGATTTATTTTGTCATTACTAGATCTCCCTTGTTTATCTAAATCGACAAGTAGATTTTACATTTTTTTTTTAAACCTGGAAGTATATTGTGGCTATTTGAACATTGTTACTTGTGGAATTAATTTTTTTCTATAAAATTTATAAGTGGATCCCTGGCTGGTGTGGCTTAGTGGATTGAGTGTCAGCCTGTGAGCCAAATAGTCGCTGGTTCGATTCTCAGTCAGGGCACATACCTGGGCTGTGGGTGAGGTCCCCAGTAGGAGGCACGTGAGAGGCAACCACACACTGATGTTTATCTCCCTGTCTTTCTCCTTCCTTGCCCCTCTAAAAATAAATAAATAAAAACTTAAAAGTAATTTATAAGTGGAGAATTCTGATTATCATAGAAAATTTGGCTTTTTTCCTTTATTTTTATTTTTATAAAGAAAGTTCTACCATTTAACATATATTTTACTTAGGTTTTGTATTTTACCTGTTGGGTTAAAATATAACGGTGTTTGGGTGTGCCATCCAGAATCTGCTAGCATTTTAGAAACCCATTTTGATGGTTTTGGCAGTTTTATTTTTCTTTGCAACGTATTTTACTTTGTCATATATCTAATACTTAGAGGTGATGCTTTGCTTGCTGTTATATTTTGAAACTAATATACAGCAATAATTTTTCTTGTTTGCCCAGATAAACACCAAATAAATATTGCTAGCCCACATACCCTTCAGGGGTCAGCTGTCCTGGTGTTGAAAAAATGTCAAGAATTTACTGTGGTGACTAGTCCTGTCTCTCATTGGCACTTTCAAAACTGACATCCTGTTACAAGGATAAAAAAGATGGTAATTTTAAGGGAAATTTTGGGAGCAGTGATATGAATAGTCTTTAATAAGAGCTGGCATAGTATTGCCTGTTGTCAAAGATGACCCAAGGGTAAGAGTTTATTAGTGCATTTTCTCCTAAACTGAAGTGACAGGGCATGGTTAAGGCTTTTTTGTTGCTGTTTGTTACAAATGAAAATTTTACTGCAAAATTCTCATGTTGAGGAGTATTGATCTGTGTTCCCACAACTAGAGGAAGAAAAAAAAGTATACTGAAGTGGAATGTACCTTGCCATGACTTTAGCATTGCTGCTTCCAGATCATTGTGAGTAATGATAACCTCTTCAGCTTGTGGAAGCCAATCTTTATCGACAAAGAAGTTTTTACAGAGATGAAATGAAGAGCAGATGTTTTTGCTCGATGTTCCTAGAAAATCGAAGCGTAAAAATGTGAAATATAGGGTGAAATGCTGTTTACAAGCTTTAAACCAAAAGCACTGACTTTATAGTCTAAGTTATGTTATGGATTCTCATTTTCTACGTCATTTGCACCCCTCTCTTTTCTTTACCGCCTGTCTGAATTAAAGACCCACTTGCATTTCTAACCAGCTGAACCACAACAAGGTTCTGTAAGTTTATCTGATTGCTACAGTAGAGAACTCTTATTTCTATTTGTTAGTTATGCTTTATATCAGTTATGTTTATCTGGGAAATTCTAATTATTCTTTAGGTCATTTAATGTCAAAGGCACCGTTTTTTTGTTTGGTTTTGTTGCTGGTTTGATTTTTAAATTTTAGTGGCAGCTATTAGCCATTATCAAAATGCTCTGTACATAAGTATCGTTAATATTTTTAATGTATTTTAATAAGTGTCCATGACCTTTAGCTGTAAAGTAAATGCCACTTCATTTATCCAGCCTCACTCAGTGTGGCTGGATCTGGAAAACACGTTTGGTGTTTAAGATCATGAAGAACTGAATTGTTGTTGACACACACCTTTGTAAGACAATGCCAACCTACTGAAAAAATAGGGGGCTTAATGACTTTTGTAACTGGAAGATGCAGAGATAGGCGTCAGTGCTGGTTCACTTAGTCATGAAAGAGCTAGATTTTTTCCAATTCTTTACTCAGCAGTCCATGGTTTTGCCTCTTTTCCTAAGCCAGGCCTATGGTGTCAGGGTAGCAATATGGATATACTTCCTTGGTCACATCCACTTGGATTCAGAGAGGTTATTACTTCCCACAAGTTTCAAAAATTTGCACAGTTGCATGTGGAGTGACAACTAGAAAGTCCTGTAGAGAATTTTTGTACATGGGACTTCAGGGCATAACTGATGTTATTTAGAGGGTGTTATTAATTCTTGTGTAGTAAGATAGGAAACTGAGAAAGTGTTTCATAAGAAGGTACATCCTAACCTGGAAAGACACACAGGGTTTGGAATTTGGTGATGTGGGAGAAGGGTTTTACAGTATGTCGGGTACAGTATGGAGCGGGATCATGGGTTATCTGATGAAAGGTGAGAGGTAATGGATTAAGTCGCCTGTACCAGTTACTCACTACACATGTATGTGAAATAGTAAGAAGTCCAAACTAACACTAGTTTTGCATTAGAACATTTCAGATTGTGTTCTTATTGTAATTATTTATAGTTTAATTTCCATCAGAGCCTATCTAGTTCATCTTTGTTGGCTCTAGCACGTAGTACAACTTTACATAAAGACATTGATGCTTTCACCCTGGCTGGTGTGGCTCAGTGGATTGAGCACGGGCTGCAAACCAAAGGGTCACCGGTTCGATTCCCTATCAGGGCACATGCCTGGGTTGTGGGCCAGGTCCCCAGTTAGGAGCATGCCAGAGTCAAACACATATCGATATTTCTCTCCCTCTCTTTCTCCCTCCTTTCCCCTCTCTCCAAAAATAAATAATAAAATCTTAAAAATAAAAGATATTGATGCTTTTCTAAAAATTAATGAAATTGCCTGGTTGAAGACAGAGCAGTGGGGCTGACCCTGAAAAATGTAGGGAATGGATGATGAACCACATACCCTTCTCACCTACAGCTGGGGTGAGGATTGCTGGCATACAGGAAAGGATGATGACAATTACTTTCATGTATTCTCTTTTATTTTTAGTATGAACTAGAAGTGGTTACTTAAATTTAGCATTAAAACTTGTTGCACTTGGAAAATAATTCTGATTTAATCAATATGTTATATTCTAGTCTTTTGTATATACCAGTTAGAACTTAGGTCTGAATACTTGATTTTAATATCTTTGTATTAGAAATAAGGACATATAGGAAGTGGTAAAGATGACATACTTTACTAATACTTTTGTTAGTTGGTGGTTAAAAGCCATGGGATTTCTGGTCTGAGACCTTCAGAAGTCTGCTTAATAACACTGTTGATTTTTCCCTCATTTTCATAGCACAGCTGTCAGACTCATGAATCCACAGAAAGATCCTTTTTCTTAATGGTGACTTGATAACTTTCCCTTGCCTGTATTGTGAAAACTAGTCAACTCGACAGAAAATATGGTATTATCTGGGAGAATTCAGTCTAAACCCCTATGTTTTACACAATCTGAGCCATCGTGAGAGTGTAAGGACCCATGGATAACCCAGGTGGTGGTTTCCTCCAACTCCCCCTACAGAATTAGAAAAGCACCTGCCATCAGGCAGGTGACACCAAGTGGCTACTATTTGGAGGAGACTCCAAATGTCACATATCTAAAAATTTTACTTTTCTATCCTTGAGTGTGGTAAAAGAAACATTTGGAGTCTCCTCTCATTTCATTCATCATAGCTAGTTGTAATTCAGGTGATTCAGTGTAGGAAACGTCTGGTACATTTTTAAATTCTCAAGGAGCAAAAGGATACTATGTGTCCTTATTTTAGACAGTGCATTATTACTGAAACTCTGTTCTATCCACTTTTGTACCTCATCATTCCAAATACTTGTTTCTTAATATTTGTCTCCTGAATTTCCTTACACTACTTTACAAAAGGGGTAGAGTGCAGTCCTCGTTTAGCCTGAGGGGTTATTTTCATGTTATGTATTCTCTGTTTGTTTGAAAAATAAAAATGCAACAAGAGTCCTTTCCCAAAGTATATCTGATTGCATTTATGTTGACGATTTGCGTGTAGACCTCTACATAATGTTTAGCATTTCAGGTGCTGGGCCCTTGCTTTTGGAGTGAATCTTTGGGGAGTTTGCTTTTGTTGGAGCTTTCTTAAGAATTTTGATCCTTTGAGAAGGATCAAAAAGGAAGGAGAATGATTTGTATGCCTAATAATTCTTTCTGTTGAACTCTCGGGAATTTGATTTCAGAACACTAACACTAGGTCCTTATTTCCTTCTGAATCTGTCAATTCTGTTCTCTTGGAGGTTGTGATAAGTGAAATTTGGGTCCACTTCTTCCAAAAGACATATTAACTCTCAAACTAACAGTGTGTTTGTAATTTATTTTTCCTTTCCTATTTGCTCTTTTTTTCCATTACCCTAATCCAAAAAGGAAATAATGAACTTGATTTGCAACTTTATTGGAAAAATCAGCTAGCATCCTTTATTGAATACTTAAAATGGCAAGTGCTAGGCACTAGGAAATTACAAAGAAAGGACAGACATAGTCTCGGGTCTCAAGCAATTTATAACTTAATTATTGTATAATAAATTGTAGAGTTATTGAATTTGCAGCACAGAGTTTTGACTTTGATTTTGTTAAAATTTTTAATTCCATGAAATAAAAATACCTACCAAAGGATCTATTCTATTAAACCATTTTATTAAGCATTCATTTTGTAAATAATGTTGTACTGTGAGATCCTTATAGAATGTTCACCAGAAGTTTTGTAACTAACTGTACTCAGCCAGCAAGATAGAGCGATAATTCGTAGTGTTTACTCAGTGGTGCAGTGAGTAGAGGTGGTGATGTGTATTGTGGAGGGACAGTATTTTATTAGTGGTAGTTCTTGAGTTTCTCCCACTCTCCTAGCACTTTATCTTCTAAAGAGTCAATAATAGCAATGCTTCCTTACTAGTGTATGAGTGACAGATAGGTTCGAGGTTGGGCCTTTTGCTGTTAGCATACACCATTTGCCGCACAGACGGTTGCGTCTTTTTAAAAGCCTGCTAACCCACTTTCTGCTTACTAGTAAAATACCATCAGGAACTTGACTTACTAAGAGTACAAACTAGGACTTAACACAAAAACCGGAAACGCTCATGAAGTGTTAGTTAGAGAAGTCAAGGGTAAATCAGTCAAAATCAACTTTTTCAGCAATGTTTGTTATATTACCACTGAAAGAACCGCCCCCTATCTTGGTTAACTTAATGCATGCTATTTCCTTTTCTAAGAAACATTTAGTCTAGTGGAAATAAAAACAATCGTGAAGTGTACACAGATAAGTTCAGATAAATATTTATATATTGCTGATTCTCAGCATGGATTGTGTTTACTTCACAGTTATCAGTTTTTATAAAAAAGAAGAAGTTGTACTATTTTAGTGTTAAAAGTGAGGATTTGGAGAGTAAAAGTGTGGATTGGACAGAGATTAAATTATTGTAGGAAAATACACAATGATTCTGTCAATGTGTATTCACAACAACCTCTCTTTATTCAGCTGTATCTTAGCCCTAATATGTGTTTTAGAAGAAATATGGCCTACCTGTGTGTTCTCATCTCCTACCAGGAATAAGAACGGAATTACTTTTGAATTTAGGATTTAATTTGGAAGTTAACTTTGTTTGGCTCTCCATTTCTACTTTCGGAGCCTTAAACTAATATTTGTTATCTTTCTGCTGTATTGCATTTGGAAACAGATTTATTTGTGATGTCACAGAATCTGTTCTTGTGTTTAAACAAAGAAACAACAAATGGATAATTACCTATACCCTGTTGAGAGGAAGTTTTGCCCACATGGTTATTTACATCTTCTTAATTGCCACTGGCATTTTCTTTCATCTTTATACGCACAGAGAGGAAACCACCATAGAGAGGAAACCATCACTGCTCTCATGTTCCCCATGTTACCCCCACCACTAGCTTCCCTTCACATTAAGGAAAATAAAAATCAAAGCTCTCTTCTGGCCCAAAAGGCCTTTGATGAAATTTCCCCTGGAAATCCTTAACATTTCTTTTCTCTTCTTTTAAATTATTTTATTGTTGTTCAAGTACAGTTGTCTGCACTTACCCCCCCCCACCACTCTACCCCACCCCAGCCGTCCCCACCTCCCTCCCCTGCTTTCGCCCCGCCTTGTTTTTGTCCACGTGTCCTTTATAGTTGTCTCATTTCTTTGAACCCACAGCAGGTGCACTGAGTCTCCCAGACATCTTTTTTATCAAACATATGCATGCTTTCACATTGTTTCATTCAGGTTTCTTCTCAAATTTTTCCAAAATACCTGAAAAACAAATGATAGTTATTTTCTATTATAAAAGAGAATGTCTTGCTTTTTTTAATACAGTTTTTCTCTAGTTATTTACCTTTAAGTTTTTCAAAGCTCTTTGCGGAGTGCCTGCTATTAGTGTGTGCAGAGCAGTATCTGCACAAGACAATGGCATCAAATATTTTTGTGTTGTTTGGTGAGATACAACAAATAGAAATACGTGTTAATTAATTGCATCCTCCCTTCGTCTGAGTTTCATTGCACATTCTCAGGGTGCCCGGCTCTTCTGTCTCACCTTTACTGCCCTCGCTTTCATGCATGTGACCTTGCTCCTCCTGTACTCTCCTTTGCCCACCTAACTCGAGCAGCACTGGCTTCCTTTCCCCTGATTTAATGCACACGCTCTCTTCTCCCTTAGGGACTCAGCTTTTCCTGTCTGTCGTGTTTGTTCACCTGTCTTAAAAATTATGCTGCATTTCTACCATCTGCCTCTGCCACTGTATTGACAAGTCAGTGACTATTTCCTTTTGCTTGTTACTGTTGTGTCTCTGTAGCCAGCCCCCTGGCCAACATCTAGCAAATACAATTGAGTAATCGTTGCTAAAGAAACAAAGCTAGCATGGATTGTAAAGTGCCGTATGAATGGCATGGTCTTAATGTGTGGAGCAGAGGAGGGTAGACTCATTGCTGTCCAGGGTGATCAGGGGTTGTGTTGAGGAGAAGGTAAAGTTTTATCTTACCATTGACACCTGGGTAGGAGTTGGGTAGTTGAAGAAAAGTAAAGGGCATTCCAAGCAGAAGGCTTGGTGTACGCAAGCATATGTTCTTGCGGACTAGTATTACACATTGACTGTAACACAGTGGTGTCTAGGGAAGAAGATTGAGGAGAGTCTGAAGTGTACTTTGAGGCCTGACTGTGGAGCGGTTTGAATGCCAGGCGAAGGAATACAGGATGCCCCCACCGCTCTCTGAAAATAGAGCACTTCTATGGAAATGTGCCTATGCCAAAATGGTGTGAAGCGAAGAAGCAATTGCTGTTAATTTGCAAGGAAAATTTTTTCATCATTCCCAGAATGAAAATTCAACACACACACACAAATATCTTTATTTCCTTCATTATGATGAAAATGCTTAATTATGTCCAGTTTTATTCCAAGCATAATGCCTTTACGAGCTCTTCGGATACCTTAGGACCCATCTTGTTAACGGATGCACAACATAAATTGAGATAGAGCACAGATGCTCACCGGCTATGGCAGCTTGAGGCTGAAATGTTAAGTGTGGTTTCCAGGGAAGGAGCTCGGCAGGGCCACTCTGGCTGTTCGAGGTTCTGCTGCCTGTAATAACTGCTCTCTGCAAAACAAACACTGAATCCTATTTTTGCCTTTTGCCCTGTTTTGTGAAAGCAAAAATCCTCTTGTGATTTCTTTGAGTAGGCGAAAAAGTGAGGTAGTGTACTTAAACTTACAGAATGTTGTGTCAATTATATCTCAATAAAGCTGGAAAAGTATATATTGAAGAAAGTGTAGTGGTGTAATGCAAACTGTTGAAAAGCAGGAGGAACCTGTATACATTTATTGTGTCTGTTGATTTAGGAATTTCTGGGAGTTTTGGAATAGTTACTTTTGTCTTCGTATATCAGAAAACTGGGATGGGAGATGATTTGGAAAAAGCCTTTTCAGTGAGTAAAGGGCTCTAAAAAATCATAAAGGCTTGAGATGGGGAGGTGTTTCTGAAGGGGTTGTGGTGGAAGGAGCAGGCAAAGGGAGAGAGACTATGGTGGAAATACCGTTAAGACCATGTGGGATGAAAGAAGCCCCGGGTACAAGGTGGAATATGGTGTCACGGACAGAAATTCGGCAAACCTAGGGAAGAACCTAATTGAGAGCCTAGATGGTAACTTCAATTGTAAACTCTTGATTAGGGTGCTGAAGACCAGGTTTAAAATCTTTGTAGACCTGTGAGAAAGGCTTCAATTAATTGTAGGGTATTAAATAGGGACACGACACAAGATAAATTAAACCGAATGTAGTACATAGAACTATTTTGTATTTTGTAAGCTTTCATTTCATAGAATTCAGCCAATATTGTTAGAATTTTTCACTTTGTTAAACTTAGCATGAAAGCCTATGTATTTATGTAAGTGGAATTTTAAAAAGGGGGACTCTGACATGGTTAAATGTCTTTTTTTCTTTTTTTTTAAGATTTTAGTTATTCATTTTTAGAGAGGGAGAAGAGAAGGAGAGAAATATCAATGTGTGGTTGCCTCTCATGTTCCCCATACTGGGGACCTGGCCTGCAACCCAGACATGTGCCCTGACTGGGAATTGAACTGGTGACCCTCCAGTTCACAGCCCACAGTCAATCCACTGAGCCACAGCAGTCAGGGCTCTTTTTTTCTCTCTTTCTGACATTATGCACATATAAAACCACATCGAAGATATATGATGTGTAAATATTTTTCTGCTGCTTTATGTACATTGCTGGTTGAATTTGAGACTATCTATTAAGTGAAAATATTTTTCCTGTTCTTTGTATAAACTTTTTACTTCATAGAAATAAGGTAAACTCTCTAAAGACTTCTTCACTTTCTCTGCTCTTCAGAATTTCATTGCCCCTGGTAATAATGCTCCTAGACATGTCTCAATCCTCAAAGAATGCCATTCACAGCAGCGGGTGATTTAAAAATGTTTACTTAAGGATAGATAAAGAGTTCCCACCTGCCATAGTGTTCCTATGTTAAAACTCCCACTAGGTTTGACATTTCTTTTTATTGTGCAAGGTTGTTAAAAAGTAGTTACCATGATGGAGCCGGTTGGTGCGTGGTAATGATGAAAAGCAGGGTGTTTGGGATTCAACATGAACCGCAGGAACGCAAGGTGTCAGAGAAGCCTTGTATCAAAGAGAATTTGAATTAGAAACGAATCCCAATCTGCCACTGGGAACATTTTGATCATTTTGATTTATTAAACTTTTATAACAGCATTCAGATGGAGCGGAATTAAGACCCTTGGGTCTTGGATAGGTTGTGGTGCACCAACCACTATGCAACTGGTGTCATTTTTGAAAGTCCTCTTAGCAATCAGTGAAAAATTTAAAAATGGCGGGTGGGAGATTTATTTTAAATGGCACTTTTCACGAATATCCTTGCATCCAACTTTAAATTTCTCTCTTCTGTTTGCACTGTGTCAAGGATAAACTCATGGTTTGAAATTTTGACATGCTAACTACCTTAAATTTTTATTTTTACTATCAAACATACTCAAAGCTCTAATAGATTCTAGATTGAAGTTTTGCATTTATTTATATATAGTTACAGGCTGTCTTTTCTTTTTTGTTGCACGTACCTTTGTACTCAGAGGCATTTATGTCTGGGTCTAGTTTGTGTTTCTGAGTTTTATGAGTAAATATTAAAATTGAAATACTAATGCAATTTTGAATATTCAGTTGCAAAAACAAAATAAAAACATTGCATTTCTGTACAACTTTTGGATTTTTTATCGCTCAGGTCTTTTACAAATAATCTCTTAGCTTCAGCAAGCATGTTCTTTTCTGAACAGTGGCTCCATGATAAGGAGAAATCATTTACTATTAGAGAGGCACTGGAGGTTAAAGGCATTACAAGTTCACACTTGGTTTTGCAGCCACAAAGTGTACTTAGCTGTGAATAAGGAATGATACAAAAGACGGATGAGACAGAGTTCAAGGAGCAGTAATGTGAGGGTCTAGGACTATCATTCCAAGCTGTCTCTGCAGTAATGATGGATGGTTTGCTGGCAAGAAGTAATAATACCAGATGATGAAAGATGCATCTCAGCATCTTGAGCCACTGCACACTGTCTACCTGTTGGAGTTCTGGGGCATAATGACTTCCAATTTGCAACCAAAGGGTTTGCTGCATTTAGCAACCCAGAATTTTGGCAGCTGTGAAGGAAGCAAGTCGCATTTCAAACACTCCTGCACATTGCAAATTTAATTACCTCATGTTTATGCATAGTACTTGTTGACAGGATCTTGTAAGCTATGCTAATATGGAAGGTAATTTGTTACCTTCAGAAATCACTTTCCATGTGTCTTCTGATCATTATCATGAAACATGATAAATGATCCAGCCCATGAAGTATAAATGAAAATGAAATGGATAATTGGATTCTATGTCTAAATTGTGTCTGGGATAGTTGCAGCAATTATAATTGAATCTGTCTTATAAAAATGCATTTGGCAATATATTAATGACCTTTTATCACCTTGAACCTGTGGTGTTTTACAAAACTACTGTTAAGATTATTTAAAATTTTTTTCACAGTTATTTTTTTTAAATTCTCCCACACCCTAAATTTTCTCTTTTCTTGCTTTACTTGCCTAATTTTAAACTATCTTGTTTATAGACAATGGGTTTAAGCAGTTTATACTAAAAATCTTCTTTTGATACTGGAAGTACAGTGTTTTGTTGTTTCAGAGGCCTTGATTGAACGCTTAGGAACAGCACAGGATATAATTGAAATGGATTTTGTGAATACCTCGTATCAGGAGCAGCACACATTTCTCTGCTGGGTGATGAAAGTGTGCCCTCTTGCTGATGCGCGTGTTTTCTTTGATTCTTCAAAGAGAATGTCTCTGAAATACCCAAATAAAATGACATTTGTTTGAAATAGCATCACTTTTATCCTTTCTTGTGTCTCTTCAATTCACTTTAACAGAAATTTTATTATAAACAAAAACATTCTTAATTTATTCATTGATTTGATTAACATGTTGGATTCTTGTCATACGTGAATCATTGTATTTGTTGCTAATAAAAGTGACTAGCTATGGGAATATCTAGTCTTTATAATTTCTTTTTTGCATTTGATACTGTAATTCCTCCCTTTCCTCTAGTTTCTCTGTCCATGAAGGTCCAAGAAGCCAATAAACCTTCTGTTTATGCTTTTTAATTTTTATTCCCAACTAAAAAAATCTTTTAAATTCAGTTAATAACAAATATATGGACAATAAAAAGATATCTGAAAATGCGACTATTTTAATGAAATATGTCAATAAGCAGGGCATGTCCTTTAGGGCTTGTTTCTTCTTGAACTTTTGTGCTTCATATTTCTCCACTTTCTATATACATTGGTAATGAAGGTTGCTTAGCACCAACTCATAAGCTTATTTTAGTAACTGTTTGATGTAATGGGATAGGGACATGGTTAAGCCATCTAATCTTCTTTCTAGTAAATATGAATTTAATAAAACATAATACAAATGTCTAGTATAGTTTGTAATAAAAACACCGACTTCTAATGCATTTTTTAATCCTCACCCAAGTATATATTCTTCATTGGTTTGAGAGAGAGAGAGAAGAAAAGAGAAGAGAAGAGAGAGAGAGAGAGAGAGAACCATAGATGTGTAGCCTTCCACACCTGCTCTGACTGGGGACTGAGCCTGCAGTCTAGGCATGTGCCCTGACTGGTAATCAAACCGGGGACTTTCGGGGTAGTGGATGACATTCCCACCACTGAGCCCCACGGGCCAGGGCTATAATGCATTTACAGTGCGCCAGGTTCTGTGGTAGATGGTTAATAAGTAGACAGATAAAGTGTGTAACATTGTTTCTCTAATGTCATGACAACTCTTATTATCCCCATTTTGCCCCCAGGGAACCGGAGGCTGGTAGGTAACATTGCTCAGACTGGGTGGCTCTAAGGGCCCCAGACTGTCACCCAAGGCTGACTCCAGAGCTCACACTCTCTTTACCACACCATGGTGAAAATGTGCTATACGTAGACTTATTTACTTTATGTAGGGGCACTGGGGAAAAGCCACTTGAAGCAAGATTTAGATAAATAATGATAAGAAATACATTTGCATTTTTCTCTTAAATTTTAATGATTTTTATTACTATGCAACTATCATCATTTTATTGTGTCTTTAGAAATAATGCATTTACTTAAAGTTGCTTGGCTACTGCTTTTCACTACATCCTGCCCTTACAAGTGACATTGTAACTGTAGCCTACCTTCTTATCGCAGTGATTTCCAATTGAGTGAGCAAGAGATAGCACCGTCCTCTTTAAATCAAATATATTGGGTATTTAAAAAATGATCATCATCACACATGTCCCTTTCTCAGATTCTGCTATACTTACATAGACTGGTGCATGTGCCTGCGTGCACTTGAGCTCATGTATGTGCTCACTAAACTCAGCTTCCAAGAAGCCTGGGAAGCTTTGGTTGCATCTAGGTAGAATGTAGCGCTTGGGTTTATCAAAGGCTAAGAAACTGTTCTGCATTCTTCTGCAGATTCTTGATTGCTGCTGCAGTCAGGTGTATAAGGAAAAACCCACAACCTAGATTTTGTGAGTGTTTTCAGAATTTTCAAGGTAAATTTTGACTAAATTAAATTTTTATTATAAATGCTGACTTTCCATGTTAAATCTCAGTTAGGATGAGATTCTAATTGTATTCGTGGTTCTCGAGTTTTGTGTAGGGCGTTTCTGGGCAAGAGTCTGGTTCTAATTAGATCCCCAGTCACCTTTCTCTTTACTTACTTTTAAATTTGTTTAAGTATGGTGTAGAAAGTTGTCCATTAAATATGTAACTTAATAAATGTGTAGCTTGATGAATTTTCAGGAACTAGATATACGTATAAAAACAGAACATTATCAGCACTCCGCAAGCCCTCCTCGCTCTTCCACTGGCACTAACCCCCTGCCCCACGGTAACCACTGTCCCCGGCTTCTCACAGTAGTGAGTAACATAGATGAATGGAATTCTATAGTTCATTCTCTTTCTCTTGGCTTCTCTCTCCAATATTAAGTTTGTGTAATTTATTCATATTCTCACAAGTAGCTTGTGATCAGTTGACATCATTGTTGTGACATGGCACAATCTATTTCTGTGATGATAGGTACATATTTTCACTGAGCTGTTTTATTGTAATGGTATATGAACATTCTAGCATAAGCTTTGTGGAACAGATGAACTAATTTGGGGAAGCCCATACCTACAAGTGGAATTGCCAGGCATGCTTATGTTCAAGTGTAGTAGGTCCTGGAAAAGTTACACAAATTTGTTGTATAAATTTATAATCCAGGTTGCTGTGTGAAAGTTCCATATCCTCACCAACACCAGGGATTATCCTGCCTCCCATTTAAAATTGCCTTCTTATGTTTCTTCTTTAATTTGTTTATAAATGCATTCATACAGCAATCATCAGTTGATTTCTTAATATGTTAAACACTGAAGGCACAAACCCAAAGACAAATAATATAAAGCTTCTCCTTTCAAGGACCTCAGTAACTAAATACACACACACACACACACACACACAGAGAAAATATAGATAAATCTCTTACAAGAAAATGGTGTATTTATCTCAGGCTGGAGAGGGTGTTCTGAGGAAGGCTTTCAGAGGCCATTATAAGTAAGCTGAGATTTGAAGATGAATGATTTTGCCTAGACTATAAATGGGGAAAGGGCACTTCAGGTGGTATATAAAGGGTAATGGTGGATGAATATTAGAGAAGATTTTCCCATAGAAAATGCAAGTTGTTATACATACAGACCTGGGTCTGGAAACTTAGAGTAGAGTGGTAAGACATGAGACTTGACAGGTAAGCA
The DNA here is from genome assembly GCF_022682495.2 of Desmodus rotundus. Lineage (NCBI taxonomy): Eukaryota > Metazoa > Chordata > Mammalia > Chiroptera > Phyllostomidae > Desmodus > Desmodus rotundus. The sequence goes on along the minus strand of NC_071397.1, from coordinate 75,906,732 downwards.
AGGGACAGGTAATGAGAGAATGGTGTATTTTATGTTAACAAGTATGTGTCTGCCATCAAGGTTTACCTTCAACCTCTTTATAAGCTTAACGGTCCATTTATTAACTATTGCACAATAAAATACCCCAAAACTTATTGGCATAAATCAGTAATCATTTTCTAATGCACAGCTTCTGTGGGCTAAACATTCAGGAAGGAACAGCAGGAATGATTTTCTGTCCCGTGATGTTTCAGTCCTGAGCTAGGAGTGCTCAAATTGGAGAGCTGAAGGTGACTCGGATTCCTGGAGGCGAGAATTCTTTGGAAACTTCCTCATGTATTTGTGTGGCACCTGGGCTGGGGTAACTCCACCAGCTAATTGAACTTTCCACATGGTGGCTCAGCGCTCCAAAAGCAAGTGTTCCAGGTTTTAGGGAAGAGAGGGAAGCCACGTGGTCTTTTGTGATGTAGCCTCAAAGTCTCATTCCATTACTTCCTCTCTGCTCCACATACTCAGGCAAGGCAGGTCCGGAGTCGCCCAGGGTCTGGAGGGAAGAACCTGGACCCAACCTGTTAATGAGAAGGCTCTCAGAGAATTTGTAGCCATGTTTTCAAACCACTGCAGTACCTGTGTTATTTTGTCTTTTTGCATTTTTTTGTGTTATATATAATACTGTGACAGTCACAAAAATTATCTAGTCCTCCCCCACCCCGCCACCATCCCTGCTGTCTGTCTAGAGTGTGAATACCACCCATATGGCACCATGGAATATAGAGAGCATAGGCCTGGCTTTTGACCTGTTCTTCATCACCAGTTGACGTTTTATTTTATACAGGGGACTGCCAAAAGTAACACCCATTTTTATTATAAAATCTTTTATTACAAAATCATAAGCATGTAATTCTGTAACATAACAATATCACACTCAAGCACACCCTATGGAATTTAAGATGAAATGTTCAAATTAAAACTCTAAGTTATTACACTCATTATTACCCTACCAACCACACTCATGCAGGTGTTACTTCTGCTGGACCCTATAAATAGAAAAATTTAAATTTATAATTAGTAATGTATTAATTCAACATGATTTAACTTATATTAAAATAGAATAATTTTTGAAGCAAGATAAAAATATTCAGGCACAAAGCAGTGCCTTTATACTTTAAACATATCATTATGCTTTGTAGGCATTATATACATCTGGTATACCTCTATAATTAATTTCCAAACTAGCTTTCTTGATCTTTGTCTAATGTCAGGCTCTTAATTTAGAACTTCAACCTAATTATAGGTATATACTTTTGAAAAATGTAAGTGTATGGCTTTGGACCAAGAAATGACACACTTCAGTCACAATGGGGAGATGTCTTAGCTATCTACTTTTGTAAGTGAGGGCATTTTACAAAAATTCACACCTGAAAAACATGGGATATTTTCTTCTCCTCTTTATTCTATTTAAAGTAGTAGGTTTTTCTATCTGATTTTTCTTCATCTTAAGTCCACTGATGGAGGTACTGTTTACAAGATTGTTTAGTGCCCATGAAAATGTTAGCATATTTTACTTACGTTTTATTTCCTTAGCAAATGTTTCAGTTGATCTGGCTAAAGTTGTAGTAAAATGGAAAATTTGAAGTTCAAAGAATATTTGAACAGTCTGATTGTAGCCATCCCACACCCTTATTTTTCAAAGGTATGGCATTTATCAAAGCAGAATAGGGAGGTTTCTCATCACATAGCAGTAGCTGTGAAAGAAGAGCCCAATCCCTTGGCTGTATCATTGCATTGCTATGGCCTTGACACCTGTATTTAGGTGGATCACAAGGGCCACATTCTAGTGCTTTCTGTTTTACATGATAAATAGGATCTGGTACCAATTCCAACGTGAGTGGGGAGGGAAGATGTCCCCCACACCAGCAGAAATTTCTTTGGACATCAACTGGGTGTCCTAAATTCAACTTCATCTGACACCATCTACCCAGAGATAGCGTCAGGCTCCACAGGTTAAGGGTTCTGTCCTGAAAGACTGATCTGGTCCTCCCTGCCCTCTTTTCAGGTGCCAGTCACAATGCTTCTACCAGTTGGCTAAAAATCGCAGGTTCCATAGACCCCCCTTCTTGGACTTTAGATGCTAGTCACAACTCTAGGTTATTACCTGTACTACTGACCTTGTGACTATAGTTCAGAGGTTTCTGTGCCCTGCAAACTCTCCTTCCTTTGATTTGATTAATTGGCTGGCGTGGCTCCCCAGAACTCAGAGAAACATTTTACTTACTCGATCACTGTTTTATTATAAAAGGATACAACTCAGAAACAGCTTTGGTTTTATCATGGTCATCTAACCCAAGACAAGACATACCGGTAATTGTTTTTGTATTTTGTTTAATCTCAAAATTGAGGAAATGTTCTATAATTGCTGATTTGTATCATTTGTTTTTTGAAATAAGTATATATTGGGAATCTTCACATTGTAACACTGAGCTGGATCTACATAAGCTAATGACACAGTTTTTTTTTTCTACAAAGATTTTTAAAGTCTCTGAAGATTTATGCTTTTTGAATTAAAAAGCATCCTAAAGTATGACTGCCCTGGAGTTAATAGTGCATACCCAAAGCCTATTATCTAGAGGAGTTATCTATATGATTGAAGTCTTGTTCAGTTGTTTTTCTATGTCATCACAAATTTTTTTCATAAAAAATTAAATATAGCACTTTTATACATAGATATGCCTGCACCCTCCCCATCCCCCAAATGGTTACTCTGTACTTTCCAGAGTCATGTAAAAATAGCAGGTGAATAATAGTTCTCCTGATTAACTTGAGGTAAATACTGTCTTGGATTTTATGTGCTTGGAAACCAGGGAGGGAGCAAGTAGTCTCTCTTCCTTCTCTTTCTGACTAAGTCATTACACTGAAAAATGGCCATCTGTTCCTGGCTACATACACATAAAACCTTCACGCATCATTCTAAAGTCTGTTGGCATAATCACAAAGTACATATTCATAATGAACATATGCTTATCCCGTGTTACATTACAATGAGTCAGCACGACCCAGGGGTCAAGTTGGCAAATGTAGACAAAAAGGAGTTATTATATGTTTGTAGCTGTAACTTTTTTTTACAAGCTGTATAAATCATTTGATGCCACTTGGTCACTAAGCAATTGCCTAGAAAGTGTTCTTTTGTTCCAGTCAACTAACTCCTTTAATTAAATAGTAACATTTTGTAGGTGCTGTGTATCAATGTCAGAGCCATTGGCTCGCTACATAGTTCAAAGCAAGAGGCAGTAAATCTTGTATTTTGAGGACCTAATTTCTGCATTTGAAGGTAAATTAATAAATAAACACACAGATTTTACTAATGCCATCTCCAAATGTTGGTTGTCACACTGAAGTTGTAGCCTAGCCTACATTTTTCTGTATGGCATAGGTATAATTTATGTAGATAATTTTTCCTGCAGTGGCATGAATAACTTTTTATCATTATTTTAGGGGTTGTTGAACCAGTCATCCATTCTAATACAATATTCTTGAACTTTGTCAGGCACTCTGATAGATACTAAGAATGTAATGATGAGAAATTTTATGAACACAGTACAAATTTTATTGGAAAACATGTAAAATAATGAAAGCAAAGCACTCATGGTCTCCCAGTTCTTCAGTCACTGCTGTTAACTTTTTGGTATATTTTTTTCCTGGTGGTGGTTGTTGGTGGGTCTTGTTTTGTTTTTCTTAGGCATATTTTTTTAATGAAAGCTCTAATAATTTTAAACATCCCCTGACTTCCGTTATATAATCTTCCCAGCTTGAGGTCTGGAACTGTGTGGGAAATCCTATTGAATATATATATCACAATTTGCATCACCATTTTTTTACTTTCATTATTTTGAACCATTAATTTTTTGTTTTATACAGATATTTAAATTATCTTCTTACAATTTATTCCTAGAAATGGGATTACTTTTGCTTATGAACACACTTTTATTTCTTTTAAAAAATATGTTTCATTGATTATGCTATTACAGTTGTCCCAAATTTTCCACCTTTGATCCCCTCTACCCAGTACCCCCCGTTCCCATTGGCAGTCCCCCCTACCCTTAGTTCATGTCCCTGGGTCGTGCATATAAATTCTTTGGCTTCTCCATTTCCTATATTGCTCTTTATACCCCCTGTCTATTCTGTATTACCAATTTGTACTTCTCAACCCCTGCACCTTTTTCCCCATTCTCCCCCTTCCCCCTCCCAACTGAAAACCCTCCAGATGACCTCCATATCTATGGTTCTATTTCTGTTCTGTTTGTTAGCTTACTTTGTTTTTAGATTCAATTGTTGATAGTTGTGAATTTATGCCATTTTACTGTTCATAGTTTTGATCTTCTTTTTCTTAAATAAGTCCCTTTAACATTTCATATAATAATGGCTTGGTGATGATGAACTCTTTTAGCTTTACCTTGTCTGGGAAACACTTTATCTGCCGTTCCATTCTAAATGATAGCTTTGCTGGATAGAGTCATCTAGGTTGTAGACAGGCCCTTGCTTTTCATCACTTTGAATATTTCTTGACAGCCCCTTCTAGCCTGCAAACTTTCTTCTGAAAAATCAGCTGACAGTCTTAATGGGAACTCCTTTGTAGGTAACTACCTGTTTATCTCTTGCTGCTTTTAAGATTCTCTCGTTGTATTTAACTTTTGGCATTTTAATTATGATGTGTCTTGATGTGGTCCTCTTTGTGTCCATCTTTTTGAGATTCTCTGTGCTTCCTGGACTTGTATGTCTATTTCCTTCACCAAATTAAGGAAGTTTTCTTTCATTATTTTTTCAACTAAGTTTTCAATTTCTCACTCTTGCACTCTCCTATGATTTGAACATTGGTATGTTTGAAGTTGGCCCAGAGGTTCCTCAGCCTCTCCTCGTTTTTTATGGATTCTTTTTTCTTCTCATTCTTTTGATTGGTTGTTTTTTGCTTTCTTATGTTCCAAATAAGTAATTTGATTCTCAGCTTCATTCACTCTACTGCTGTTTCCCTGTAAATTGTTCTTTATTTCAACTCGTGTAACCTTCATATCTGTCTGGGTCTTTTTTTATGCTGTTGAATTATCCAGTGAGTTCCTTGAATATCGTAATAGCCAGTGTATGAACTCTGCCTCTGATAGGTTGCTTATCTCCATTTCATTTAACTCTTTTTCTGGAGTTTTGTTCTGTTCTTTCAGTTGGGCCATATTTCTTTGTCTGCTCATTGGCACCCTCCGTATGTTTGGTTCTATGTATTAGATAGAGATGTTTTGGCTCTGTGTCTTAGTAGCATTACCTATTGGAGAAAAGCACACCTGTAAGTTGGATGGGGCAGATCCTTAGGTAGTCACCAGGGTGGAGCAACCTGTGTGAACCAAGTTGATGGAGTCTCAGATATGATGTTGCTGCTCTGTGGCTCTGTGTGGGGGACGGTTCAGAAAAGGGGCAATGGCTGTTGTCTGGCCTCTGAGGTTTTGTCCAAGAGGAAGCTGTCCCCCCAGCATCCTCCCTGATGCCAGACACTTCAGTTTCTCTCTGTATGCCACTGGTACCCTTCCAGCTGCTGCCATAGTGCTGGAGCCCACAGGGAGTGCATCTGTGTAAGTCCTAAGTCTGTTGTCGGACCTTTAAGAGGAGATGCCTGAGAATCCCACACTTTCTCCCATTGCCCCAACCCCCACTACTTTCTACAGCCAGAAGTTATGGGGATTCATTTTCCTGGCACTGGAACCCTGGGCTGAGTGTTTTGGTGTGGGGTTGTGATCCCTTGCTCCTGAGGTATCCCTCCCAATTTTTATCCAACAAATGTGGCTGTGGTACTGCCTGTTGGTGTCCATGTCTCCACGTCCCCATCCCTCCTACTCATCTGGATGAATGTGACTTCTTTAATTCCTTGGTTGTTGGACCTCCATGCAGTTCAATTTTCTGATGATTCCAGGTGATAGTTGTTTTGTAATTCAGTTGTAATTTTTGCTGTGGTGTGTGAAGAGGTGAGTTATGCTTCCCTGTGCCTCCATTGGGACTGGAAGTCCCTTTATTATTCTAAGTTTTTCTCCATGGAAAGGAAATCAGCCTGGCAAGATGTTGCAAACAATGATCCAGTTCTCAGGAGAAGACTAAGCAAAGTGGACATGACACTTGCCTTTACAGGAGAACCGCAGAATGAAAACCAAAGGCCAGGAGCACAGGGCTCACTAATTTTTTTTTGATACATATTAATGATTTTCTTCCAAAAACCTAATCAATTCACTTGCCTGTGAGAAAGCTGTATACTCAAATGCCCATTTATGCCTCATTAGCCATGGTCAGTTTGTGTGAATAAATGACCTTTCTCTTCCTCAAATTCTGCTCCAATGCTCTTTTGAAAAATGGAAGTGTATGTGATGTAATTGTAGGTAACCATAAGCCTTGGATTATGGAAAGGCAGTTATTTTTAATATTGTTGTGGAGTTTCTCCAGAGGAATCTATTGGTGTTTTAAGATAGGGAATTTTTTTATGATGTGAGATAACCTGTGGATTTCATGACCTTTAGTTAGCCTGTCCCCGGCCCACTCATGGCCAGCAGCATTCCTGGGTCCTAAGTGCAACTGTCCTCAGTGGAGGACAGCTAGAAGGGAATGAAGAAGAATCTATTGTTTAGCTGGATACAATTCACAGTGATAAAAATACGTAGCATAAACAAACATGCATATTATGTATTCCATGAAGCTTGTGTTACTCAATTGCAATTTTTTTTTACTTCTAGTTTTTCCACCCACTTACAGCTGTGAAATCATATATGCTCGTGGGTGTGTGTGTAATATGGTTGTGAGCGTTAGCAGTGGAATACTGTACACACTCTTTCCATAGCCCACTATAACTCTATCCTAACAGCCCTCTGATTCTCATGGGCCTGGTAAGTAACAGACAGCCTAGGTGCTGGCGTGGGAAGCTCAGGCTATCAACACCCAAACTTCTGACAGTCTTAGCATTAAACTTGATTGAACCACCTCAATGACATGATTTTAAAAGGGTATCTATCAATTGCATCATGGGATTTAAAAAGAGATTTTAATATATTAAGTTAAAAAATTATTTGATTTAAAAATCTATTAATGCCCAGATGTGTAAACATAATTAAAACACTAATTTGTCTGAAAGATTATGTGTGGAATTTACCAAGTACATTATTGATATGAGAAAAAATTAGGAGGAGGTAGCCAGAAGCCTGAGTGGAGAGGTTCTCAAGGGCCTAGGAATTTTGACAGGACTGGAAATCAGAAGCAGCAGAGAAATGACAGTGACAACCATGAACGAACTATCACTCTTCTCATTAATATGCACGTATTACAGTCCCTACAATGTGGGTGCAGTAGGAACCTTGTGAAAGAAACCTGAAAGGTTTGACATGGGTACTTTGTTTTATCATCTAAGTAAAAATGCAACATTATGCTGTTACACATGTGATATTAAATGGCCACAGAAAGTGCTGCTGATTTATGACCTGCTTTCCATTTCTTTTGGGAGGAAAGATATCTTCCCATTCCTCAGTGTTATCATTTCTAATTTCTTGAAACACTCGGGTACCTTTAAATTGTATTACTATCTTTTTGAGACATAATTTAAAGCCATTTAACATTATTATGGGCTAGCAGATAAATACACGCTTGAATTATTTGGCTCACGGCTGTCGTTTCGTTTCTCTCAGTCTCCGTGTCAATCCCCCTTTACCTCAGCACTTAGTAGGTGATGAGAAAAAAACAAAGCAATGTGAAGCAAGAACTAGCAATGTTTTCTTTTTACCTGGAAATCAATCAGAATTGCAGTGAGAGGGATGCTGAAGAAACAGAATAATATTAATTTTGAAGTGATCCTTTCATTTAAGTAAACAGGTGATAGCAAATAAGAAAATATCTATCTCCAAGGCAATTGTTTAAATTTGTTTATTGTTTTTGAGGTTTCTTTTTTTTTCTTTTTTTGCAGGAATGTAGGCATGGTAAGGGAACATTAACTTCTGTAGCCATTTTGATTAGTAATTTTTAATCTCTATTTTCATCCCCCCTCCAAAAAAAACTGCAGAAAGATAAATTATTAGTTCTTTTATAATTTCCATTACTCTGAACCTAGCTAGGAAACTTTCCTAGGTGGAGTATTTTTTTTCCTCATAAGCTAACTACTAACTGAAGAAAAAGTACACCTGAGGTGTTTCTCAGAAGGAGGATGATGTCATAGCTCATATCTGTGGTGGGCTGAAAATACCCACCCAAATATCAGGTCTTCATCCCTGGAACCTATGAACATTACTTTATCTGGAAGAATGGATTTGGTGGATTTCAGTTAAGGGTGCTGAGAGGGGGAGAGTGTCTTGGGATATCTATGTGGGCTCTAAATGCAATCACAAGTATCATTATAAGTGAGAGGAAGGGGAAATCTGAGAAGAGGAGAAGGCAGTGTGTCAACCAAGTAAGGAACAGCAATAGCCAGGAGACACTGGAAGTGGCAAGAAGCTGATTTTTAACCCTAGAGTGTTTGGAGCAAGTGTGACCTGCTGCCATCGGATTTCAGCCCGGTGACACAGATTTTGAACATCTGAACTCCGTAATGTTGAGGGAATAAATTTCTGTTGTTTTTAAAGCACCAAATTTGTGGCAATTTCTTATAGCAGCCATAGGAGACTAAAACAATACTGTTGCCTGCTTCTACAGTGGGAAGGTTAATCTTGAGACAGTTCTTTGGTTAAGGAGTCTTTGAAAAGTAAATAAAACAAGTTGGAAGAAGATAGAATTGAGAGGCAATTCGTTCATTCATTTGGAAAGAGGAATGTAGATGTGTCATTGTCTTTCATATTTACTTCGTTAACTGACCTTTTCTGGCTTTGTGGCTTCTATTTCTGTTTGGCTTTTAAGTAATTAACTGCATTTTGAAACATGACACATATGTTTGTAAAATAGCATTTGTAATGGTAATAATGGGATAAGGATATACTTTCATAATGACTTACTGTGATTTCAAGACAATTTTAAAAATCATTTGAAACAAAAAACCAAGCAATTTGAATGCATAATTTTCATTTTATAATAGGTTTAGCTCAAGGATAATGAATATAAGTTATTAATTGAAAGTTAATTGGTAACATCGGCATGGTTTATCTTGTATTTTGGGTATTGCATGCTTCAGTTGACACCTATTGTGCATTTGGGATTTATTCACACACCTCTGGGTCTGATAGTGTATTAAATTATGAAGAATATTAATATTGCTGCAGAACAATTACTTGTTCATTTGCTAACTGATTAAAATTCATGCATAATTTATTGAAATGAATAGAGATTTTATAAATAAGCCTCCTTGTTCTCAAGGGCCAAAAACCAAAATATATATGCTAATATTAGTCTACTTTTTTTACCTCCAACATAAAAAATTTAATATGTAGTGGTATATTAGTCTCATTAATGCTAGATTTCACTTCTTATAATCATGCTGTAAATCAAGGCATATGCTTCTAAGCCTCTCCGAACATTGCCACGTTTCCAAATATGAAGTACTGCTTTGATTATTGGACTGCCTCTTCGGTTGGCTTGACCCTAACAAATGAGTAGTAAAACTCATCAGAGTGAGTTGTTTCTGTACTTCAGGCCAAGAACCTGATTACATCAAACTCATTTCTTCATATACATAGAACACTAGTATTGAATATTAATTTTGGGTGTTAATATTTATATGCTGTGTGAAGAAAAAACAAAACAAAGCAAAATAGCATCAAATATAGGATTTCTTGACATACTTGTGAATGTGGAGTCTTTAAAAATTCTTAAAACAATCCTAGTTTACCAACGCCAAGAAATGGTAATGCCAAGTTAAATAAAATATTCAGGTTTATCCAGCTATTAGTCTATGCATTTTTTGAAACTAGATCTCCTGACTTTGAATTCATGTTATTTTGCATGCCATTTCCTTAAAGATAGAAATGATAGAAGAAATATTATGCTCTAGTTTTTCACTTCTTTGTAATGTTTTGTTGTAGCATTTTCCCTTCTCTCTCTTCTCTTGTTTTCCTGTTTTCTATGGCAATACTGTACAGAGTTTTGATGGATAAGATTTAACATTCAATATATACACATTAGGTCAGGTTTCAGAATACCCATAAGTTTATAGATTCACCAAGGTTTGCTATTAATTATTTACTGGACAAATCATTTCATCATGTTAATATCAGGTGTCTTTGTGTTGTTCAGCTGTAATGTGAGTCAGCCATTGCTGTTCTGGCGTAGAACCCCAGGAAGCTATGAATTTAGCATCATTTTCTACTTATATTAGTCAGTGTATGAGCAATGTGGAATAAAAACAAACATTGCAGATGAGGAAACTCAGTTTATTTGTAAAATACAGACTGCTTAAAATATGTACAACATTTAGTCTGTAAGATATTTGCATTTTTTCTATTGTGTTTTTTTCTCTGTTCAGTTTCATTTCAGTTTAAAGTTTAGAAAATATATCATCTTTCTCTTTCTCTGTCTACCAAAACTTTTGTATATTACAAGTTGAAAAATGCTAAGCTGGTAAAATTTCATTATATGAAATATCTAGCTCTATTGTTCTTTAGCTAAGAAATTAAAATTTTAAAGTATATTGGTTTTATTTGATCTTTTTATTTTGTAACATCAACTGAAGTTAGTTGTGAATTTGGATATCATTTACCTTTTACACATTTTGATTATATTTGTTGAAATATATTTCAATCCATAAGATACAAACTTTATAGTTAAGTTTTATAAATCGGGGGTTAAGAACTACTTTTCCAAAGCAATAAAAGTAATTCTAAATATAACCAGCTTATATAGCACATATGTTACTCGATGTTAGTTTTGTTTTCACTTTAAACGTGAGCAAAGTGAAGGACAAGTTCATATAGTACTACTGATAACTGGTTTGAAAGTAATGAGCCAGAATTAATGATGGGAATAACTTAACATTTTCAACAGATTTTTGATTTTAAAAATTTAGTGTTACTCACTAGATACTCCCTCCAATCACTCATTCTTTATGACAGCATCTCAATTTTAAATAATGAATTTGGAAAAAATAGTCACGAAAAACACTTTAGCCTGTGTAGAGATCTAGGCCAGCTAGTCTTATGTTTTAGGTGAAGGATGTTTGGGACTCAGGGTTACATAAGGTGGGAACTATATTTTTATACAATCAGGGTTTAAAGGCAACTCCCGGGCTGTAACTGAAAACCCTTATTTCATACTAATCTGCATCAGAAGGTAAAACCTATCTGTAGTTGTTTTGTTTTGGTTTGGTTTTTGCTTTGTGTCTTATTCCAAGCATGCATTGTCATTAAGATAGAAAACCTGTTTTGAAATACACTGGCTCTCCTTAACTTTCCTCTGTCTCTTCTCCAATTTACTTCTGCAAGGGTGGGGGACACACCTCGTGCAGTTATATTTAATAGTTTTTCTTTATATGATTGCTTTTACTTAAAAAAACATCTTAGCAGCTTTACTGAGAGAAAATTCACATACTACAAGATTCTCCCAGTGACTTCTAGCATATTTAGTAATGTGGTGGTTTCTAGTATGTTCAGACTTGTGCACCCCCCACCAGGATCAGTTTTAGAACATGCTCCTCACTCTGGAAAGAATCCCATGCCCGTTAGCAGTCAGTCTCCATTCCCCTCATTGGCCAGCCCCTGGCGGCCACCACCTACATTCTATATAGCTTTGCCTGTTCCAGACATTTCATATGAATGAAATCTCACAATATGTGGCCTTTTGCGACTGGCTTCTCTCAGCTTGTAATCAGAGTTCACCCATGTTTCACCATGTGGCAGAATCTCATTTCTTTTTGTGGCTGAGTAGCGTTCTGTTGTACGGATGGTGTCGGCTTTCGTTTATCCAACAATTCCAATGTTGACGGATATTTGTTTTGCTGTTGTTTATTCCAAAAGATGCTTCTATGGATATTCATGTAGATGATTGCAGGTACAAATTTCCATTTCTCCTGGCTAGACACCTGAGTGTGGAATTGCGGGGTTGCCAGGTTACCCTAGGTCTCACCTTTGGGGAGCAATCTGCTTTCCACAGTGACTGCACCGTTTTAGTCCCATCGGTCGTTTGCGTGTCCTCATCAACACTTGTTATTGTCTGACTTTTTTCCTTCTGCCCCTTCTTATGTCCAATGATGTTAAGCCTCTTTTCTTGTGGTCATTGGCCATGCTCCTCTTCTTTGGAGAAGCAGCTGTTCCGGTCCTTTCCCATTTTTTCCTTGGGTTGCTTGTCTTTTAGTAAAGTCAAAAGACTTCCAGAGGTATTCTAGATTTGTTTTCATTCCTAAAAAAAAAAAAAAAACCTTTAAAACAATGTCGAGGCAGTTACAACTTTATTAGAGTAACACCTTCCTTGCAGGGGTGTCGAATCTTTTGGTATCTCTGGGCCACACTGGAAGAAAAAGAGTTGTCTTGGGCCACACATTAAATACCTTGAAACATGTAATCACAAAAAAAGGGTCATAATGTTTTAGGTAAATTTTCAAGTTTGTGTTGGGCCGCATTCACAGCCATCCTGAGGCACATGCCGGCCCACTGGCCACAGGTTGGAAACCCTGCTTGAAAGCCTTTTGGCTACTGGAAATGTTCTTTCCGACGTTAAGAGAAGACCTCACCTGATCACAGAGTAGTAGGTAGAATGTCTTCGTGACACAGCATGGGCAGAGTTAGCACTGCTGAGACCTTCATAAAGCCCCGCACCAAATTTCAGCTACATTGTTGTTAAATAAGGAGGAAGTGCGTTAATTCATCATTCGTCATTTCTGTAAGTTCAAATGTTGAAATAATGTTTCCTGAAGTTTCTTTCAAGTGAAATATCTAAGTTGTCCAAAATTAAATTGTGGCGTACCTTTGACATTTGAGTTTAATATTTGATGCATTGCCTTAATCCATGGTGCTCCCAAAGGTCAGTGATATGTAGTGAGTTGAGGTTTTGCCTCAGTGTTAATTTTAATTTCTTACACTCTGAGGTGGGGTGTGGAAAGGAGTCAGTACCTGGGGTTAGCTTCTGATTTCTGCTTTATGCCTTTCTCCTGTTTTATCAGCAGGAACTCTGCAGAAGTAAAAAAAAAAAATAGAGCAAAGAAAAAACACCACACAGCCATATTCCATGAATTAAATGATGAGTGATAGCAGTATTCATTAATCTGAAGGTTTGTAAAGGTCACAAGACCTCAGGAAGGTCAAAGGCAAACTGCACTCTGTTAGTAGCTGATCGGAGCTATCTATTTCTAAGTATTTCTCTTTATTTTACTTGTTTACAAGTATTTTACAACTTTATTTCAAGGAGAAGCATGATTTCAATAAGAAAAAATGTATCATAATGGATTATAGTCCATCTGTGAAAGTATTTGACCTTTAAAAGTACAGTTGAAGGACCACTGATGCCCCAGTTTTCTTTTATGTGTTTATTAGGTACTCCTAAATAAATTATTTATTAAGCCTTTAGGCTTTGAGATCCATTAGTATATTCCTATGTATTATAGCCTTTTGGCTTTTTAACTAATTAGGGCATATATTAATCTCTCCTAGAACCGCCAAGACCCATTGCTCCTCCCCAGCTGCTTGGCGTTGGGCCTACATACTTGCTGATTCAGCTAAATGCCAACTCCATCATTGGCGATGGTCCCATTATCCTGAAAGAAGTGGAGTACCGAATGACGTCAGGTTCCTGGACAGAGACCCATGCAGTCAATGCTCCAACTTATAAATTATGGCATTTGGATCCAGACACTGAATATGAGATCCGTGTTCTACTTACAAGGCCTGGAGAAGGTGGGACAGGGCTCCCAGGACCACCGCTAATTACCAGAACCAAATGTGCAGGTAAGACTGAGTAGCAAGCCACTCTGCGTGGTGACAAATGAGCATAAGACACATATTATACATACAATATTGAATGCTCTAGTTATTTGGTGCATGATGTAATCACAGTATTCTAAGAGTTTCAGTGAATTTGGTAAATTGTACCCTTGGATACATCATAATTTGACTGTTTTAGGTGCAGCGTGAATCTCTATTACTATTCAGTATTTATTTTGTATCCATAACCTTTCTTGTATGTTAATTTTGATCAGCTTGCCTGTATTCACCCCCAAATCTCTGATGGACACAGGTGAAAGTATTGAGAGCAAACCTTGGCAATTCAAGCAAGCACTGAATACCTTTCTAATATGCGTAAATTGTCTTCCTTGACCATCTCAGAGACCATATCTGATCACAAAAGAAATGTTACCCTGAACCAAGCCTCGGTGAGGCAGCTCTGCTATTCAGGAAATCCCGTCATCGAGAACCAAGTCAACAGGTTGACAGCTAGCTGTGGAACACACAGAGGCCTGGCTTTTGTTTTTAAGCCTTCTTATTGCCTTCCCTATGTCTGAGCCATACTGATGAAGATAAAAACATATGGATAAAACACAAAGAAAAAATAAAAAGTGAAATAAAAATTAATGTGTAAACATCCATCCTAGTTCCTTTTCCAGTGTATTATTGTTATAAGGGAAGAAATTGTTAGCTATTTATTAAAAGCTCCAGAACAGTTTAATCATCTAAGTTATTAACAGTGCATGTTTTAGTGCACTCTTTATTTTGTTATTGAAAATAGTTTAGTTGAAAAGACATTTTTTTAATTCATCAAGCATTATACTGAAACACCTGCAGAATTAATCCGTGGATTTGTGCACCGTGAACATTTAATGATCTAGGTTTTGGAAATCAAAAATGAAGACTGTGGGGACCTATGAAAATGTAAATGCCTATAAAATGTCTTTTATTTCTTGAATATCTGTTTAGCATTTACAATATTTTGTGGCTACTCACCAAGAATACTGATCTAAGATCAAAACAAAACCCATGAAATTTCTTTATATACTCTCATCTTAAAATATTTTTAATCTGGCTTAATTTGATATATTAATATTTACATGTCATATTATTCACATGTCATATTAATATTGAAAGCTTTTCAGAAACAGGAAGTTTATCTGCTCAAGCATTAGTCTCAATCATTTGTCTGAGGTCTAGAAATAGAGATTCTACTAGTACGCTGATTGAAGTTTTGGGGCAAATTGTTCTAACTGTAGTGGGGAGAGACAAGTTCATGCCACAACCTCATCGAGTTGAGGGAAAGATTTAAAAAGGACACAGTTTGGAAGCTGAGAAGTGGCTCATTCTGTCTTCCAAAATTAATATCCCATGATAACAGAAAATGAACAGTGGGATTCATTTTACAGAGGATATTGCATACACATTTTCCAGTAAAAATCACCTTCTTTCCTACATTTAATTTTTATAGTTAATATACAAATTAAACTATTATTAGTGGTAATTTTCCTATTCCAGCATTCTCCCTTTTGATTTCCTGTGTCCAGACTTCTTTAAATATCAAAACTGCTTTCTTATTTTTTATTTCATCAAGATAAACAATTAAAAATTAACCATACCACACAACATATTGCTAATAATAATAATGTGATTTTCGTTTAATTTAGAAATTACTTGATGTCGGTTATTGGTGTGAGGGCCAATGGATGTTGCAAGTGAGTGAGATAATGTTTCAAAGCTCGGTATGCTGTATTATGTGGATGAAAACAACATGTTAATAAGCATGAATGTATCCTCATCGAATGCCCTTAAAATCCGTATTGAAGCACAGTTAAAATACATATTAAAATGCATTAAAAATATGACTAGAAGGTGCTTTGAGGTATTTTAAGAATAATCTTATCTGTGTGGGAAGGGATAGAATAAAAATAACATATATTCATAGCTGCTTTCAAATGTGTAAATGTCTTGACCTTTTGGAATTATATTGGTCTTTTCCTCTAATTCTCTATTTGAGAAACATTTAATCTGTGGACTTTGTAGCACAGAGCAGCGTCCGGTTCTACAGTTCATTGCAACTGTAGAAAGTTTATTGGTTTTTAAACCTATCTTTCACATGTGGTAAGTCTTGTTCTCATGCTTGTTAATTTCCTAAGGTCCTCATAAGTTTTGTTTGATACAGATTTTCATGGTTAAAAAAAGGTGCTTCTAGACTAGATTTTTTAAGTACATTATAGATTTGAAAGAAACTGGGGTTACTGTTTTACTGGGAATGTCTACTAATCTTGCCCTGTTGTTAGAAAGGGAGGGAAAGTTTATAAAAGAATATATTGTGTTAGTTATTAAACTGTCTTTGACCATCTGAAGTTGAATAACTGATAGACATTGAATATTTAATCTATACAGAGTCAGTATCGATTAAAATTACAGTGTCCATCAACTTCCCTTCTTCAAGATCCATATACCTTTCACCCTATACAAGGGCCCTCACACTTCACCAGCGTTGTCACTGGTCTCAGCCCGGGGCCCCAGAACGACAAACTGGAGCACAATGTATGCTAAGTGTGACATTATCTAGTATTTAGTATAGATTGCAGATGCTTAAAAATTCTTCCCCAAATGCTTGTGTTTCCATGTGTGTAGTAAGCTCTTCTAACAAGGGCTCGCGTGGAAGGAGTGTTCCGTAACACTACGTAGGCATTACTATTGCTCTTAATTATTGGTAACGGAACTGTGTATTTTTATTAAATAAACATGTATTAAAGTTGAAACTAATTCTTTTGAAAAGCAAAAGAATAAAATCCTTCCTAATCTGGGGAAATGATCCCTTTGAACCCCCAACATGGCCTTTGCAGCAGGGTCCATGTAACCCTATTAAGCTGGGCGAGCCCTGAACGCGGCACTGTCGCGCGATCCGTTTTAACCGGGGCTGGGAGAGTGCGCCCTGCAGTTGCGGTGTTTCGCCGTTAATATCATGGAGCTGAAAACGTTGATTATTTCAATGTAGCTATTTTAATAGACCCTGCCTGGCTAGACCACCAGAAAGCCTTAAGAACAAGTATAAAAACTTCTTTGCTGTGTTTGTATCTGATAGCGATTTTATATGAAGTTCTTATAAATAACAAAGGAACGATGAGTATTTTCTGCCTCTGAGGAGTTCTGATTTTATTTTGGTATGTGAGAGGGGAACAATTTTGATACTACATACCAATTAAAAAGTACGTTAGTTATAATTCTATGTTAAATATTCCATTTTAATGTATGTAAGCCACTGAAATTTTATTTCTTGCAGAAATCTGTCTATAAATAATTTTATAGCAAGTTAAATAAATGGTTTTATTTATGTGCATCAGTGATGCAGTTTTGTACTTCAACATGTAATGTAGATTTTCATAGTTAAGTATTGGTTCACATGGCTTTATAACTAGCGTATGAGGTGAATTTATCATATTTTCTTTTCACACCAATCCTGTGAATTACGTATATTTTGCCTATTTTGTAGCTTGTGAACCTAAGACTCAGGAAGAACAAAACAAAACAAAAGTTGTCTAATATTAGACAACTTGGCAGCTATGGCTCAAATACGTTTTCTGAAAATGGGGTTTTACTTAAAAAGCCTGAATTCTTTCTCCTCTTTCTGCCACAATAGATGATGTTTTTCTTTTCACGAATAAATGAATGTACAATAGATAGAACCTGGGAGGGATTTACTTTTTTATAAAGAATATCTGCATGGATTCCCATGCAGAAAAAAACATAGTTTGATGTTTGCAATTTCACTTTTATTTACTCAAGTATAGGCTGTGTGCTAAATACTTTAATCAGGTAAAGAAGCGTAAATAAAAGCTTTTAATTTATCTTTATCTGAAAATGTCCTAGCTAGTTGCCAATGCCCTTTGTTGCTGTTTTCTTTTCTTTCTCTGTGAAGTATATTAAAATCATCTGGTAAGGGAAATTACCTGCTTCAGGGTCTTGCAAGTTCGGAGAGGTGGTAATTACAGGACAGTCTCTGGTGGCCGTAGCAGCCTGTGCTGCCTGGTGCTTCTCTGTGCACCTGAGGGGTCTGATTATTTCACTCTCTGCTCACAGCCGGACCCATGTTTTTGTTCACATAATGCTTCTTCAGGCATTTTATAAATTAAAAAAAAAGCATAAATATGAAGTTGTCTTAAAAATGAGAAATAACTCATTTCTCATTTCTCAATAATTCAAAAACTTCAGTGAACAATCAAAGAAAGTATGCTCTCTTTTTTTTTTCTATGTGTCTGCTTCCCCTTGGGTATACCATCTGGTATTGAAGCTAAGAAAATACAGTTTCTCTTTCTCTTATTAAATGGAAATAAAATATGCCATCCTCAGAAATTGTCTCCATCGCATGCTTTGGCAATTGCATGTTAAAATTGCTCTTTTAAATTGCCTTCTCCTTCTGGGTAACCCATTGCAGCCCTGCTTTATGATTAACTGACATTTTAGCAGTATCTCCCTCATAGAAAAGGTGAAGAGTTCAGGGTGTCCAGAATGTAATATATTTATACACAGTTGCAAAAACTACTTTCTACTCTTATATTGAAGTTCGATGCTTTTGGCAATTTTCAGTAAAACATGTAGATCTGTGAAGCAGTGAAAGGGAGAATATCTTATTTTACACATAAACGTTTACTAAAAATACGTGTTTTATCTCCCAAATTCAAACTGCAAGGAAAAATCAAAACAAAACTCCTTCATATACCAGAAACCAAAAGGTGAGGAATTAAATTTTGGCCTTATGGCGACAACTTCATCAGCAGAATGGAACCGTGTTTTGGTGTTTGCTGTGGTCCCAGATGGTTATTCATCACAGATGAGGTATCGCAGAGACTGAGCCTCGAGGCTGAAAGAAAAGAAACCACTTCTGTAAGAATCAGCAGAGTTTACCAGTGCAAGGGTGACATCTCTGCTTTAAATTGAAGGCTTATATCAATACTCATTTTAAAATTTTTGAACTGTATTAATGTCTTATATATGACCTTCATGGGGCTTCTTTATTGTTTCTGAGCAAGAATTTTAAAAGGCAATGCTATTATTTAGAAATGAAAAATAACAAAGGTAAAAAGCTATAAGAAAAGTAATGAAAAGCAGTTTTTTGATTTTTTAAAAAATCTAGGATAGTAAAGTTCTGTAATTTTTTTTCTTTTTGTGATAACCCAACTTTGTTTCTCAGATTCTATCAAGAATATTTCAGCTTGGAACACATATATTTATTAAAAAAGCATTTGGTGGCTTCTTCCTTGTTAACAGCACTGGGTTAAGTGCTAGGTCCTCATAGTTATACAAGAATGCTTTCCACCTAGGTCCCCAGTAAACACCAGGGTCAGACCTGGAAACGAAGAGTGAAAATACAACGTGATAGAAATTTGGAGGAAGAAGCTGTTCTTTAAGGGGGTGTTATAGATAAGCTGTGCCCAGGAAAGGATGGCTTATAAGCTGGATCTTAAAAATGAACAGCAAGTGTTTACGGCAGAAAAGTATAGAAAATAAACAGAGGGGAACCGCATGTTTAACCCAGCAACAAACATTGCTGACGCTTTGGGATCGGAAACAGATGGATCATTCACTGGCTGTGTCTGTGCTGCGGGAGAGCCGGGCCGCCCTGGAGTGCGGCCTGGTCTCACATGCTCCAGGCTGCTATTCTGCTGTTTTTAAGAAACGCACTAATATGACTAGATTTGTTTTTTAGAAAAAACCATCCTATTTCTGTGGAAGATGAGTTTGAGTTAAGGAAAGACTAGGAGCAGAGAGACTATGAAAACACACTTGACATAATTTGATAAAACATGCTATCTCATTCTTTACAGCATGTCTCTCTCATTTTCAGTCAGAAACACAAAATTTGTAAATTCTTGGAAAATATGGTCATTCCTAATAATCAAGCTTGTTTCTATCATTAGGGACTTAAAAATATTTTATAGGTGATCTAACTTATTTCATCATTTGATTTACTTCTCTTTTGAAAATGTGTGTTTCCCAATGTGATTAACATGTAGGCAAAACTCTAATACAACAGGTCTTTTAGAGGAGACAATTATGAAAGATTGCAGAGAAGTTCAAGAGCTACTCTGTATTTGATAAGATACTTAAAATTTATTTCATAAATTATATTGAGTGTCAAAGTTGTGTCGTTTGCCACACTTAGGGAGCAGAAGATACCACCTTTATAACACAAGATTCCCACTGTTCAGGAACTGACACTCTAGTGTTAGAACTGTAATAACAACCAAAACATAGTAATTGATGTAACAAGGATAAAAAGTACTTTAGTGACACTCACTTTAGTTGAGTTCTGATAATCCACTACCATCGGACCAGCCGAGATAACAAGTCCTTTAGAAATCCGGGGTAAAGAAGAAGAATTGCTGACCAAAAGTTAGTTTTTCTCAAGTGACATGTTTGAACACAGTATTAACCTTTGCCTTCTGATCGGAGGTGGGCAGTGCCCTATGGAGCCTCGTCCCCAGTTCCCGACCTGCCTTCTAATGCAGAAAACCGTGTGCAGCCGGTAGTCACCATGAGGACGACCTTCCTTCTCTCCTTTCTACCAGCACTTAGGGAAACGATACGCCAGATGGCGGGCCTCAATGGAAAATAGAATTCACATTTTAATTTAAATCATCAAAATGATTTGTTTGGTTTATTTGAATTCTCTAGGGCCTGTGGATTATAGAAATGGTATTTTAAATTGCACAGGGCACATATATCCTAAATGTCCAGTGGGTGGGGGGAGATACATTTCTAACATATTCAACTTCTATTAACTCTGCTAATGGTCTGTAATGCTGGGATCTCCCAGCATAAGACCCATGAAAGTTGAAGTAATATGAAAATCATCTTTCCTCTTACCTTTGTTTGTCTTTTACCTCTGGCATGGGATGTGTAGTTAACCATACATGCAGTTCACGGAACACTTTCTTATGGGGAACATCTTTAGTAACTGTGTGATTAACTTTACTGAGTAGAGCTGGGTTACTTCGAGCTCAGAATTGTCTTCTAACTTACTTTGTTGCTAGAAAGCAGTTGGTAACCAGTAAAAACGACACTGTTTTATTTATCCGTCATACTTAACTACATGCTGAGTCTGTTAACGACATCATTGAGTACTCTTTTTATTGGCTTCATTTGTTTTTATTGAATTTTGCATACTACAAGAAAGCTGACAGGTGGAAATGATTTGAAAAACAGCCTCAGTACCATTAAATATCCTAGATTTTCCCTCTGGTCCTAGGTCTTTTTTTTATATTAGGAAGTAGACATGAAAATAAAATGATATTTTAATATCTTAAATGATAATAACGCAAGAGCATCTGAAGAAGAAAATGACCTAGATAGAATTAAAAAGCTGTGGATCCAGATGTCGAACACTGAGGGATGCGTTGAATGTGAAGATGAGTTCGACACACTAAACCCGTGAGTGTCAGGCCTCATTGTGTTTCCACGGGTGCACACTGGTCCTTGATTTTTGTTCCTTTTTACTCAGAGAATCTACCTCTGTCTTCAGTTGTCACTCTCTGTTTTTTCTTTCTAACTTAAATTATAATTTATTTTCTTTGTTTCAGAATAAGAAAAAAATTCCTTATTTAATCTCTGGCAAAAAAAATGCAGTCACATGTTCTCGAGCCAGGAGTATAGATTCCTGATTATTCTTGAACTCACTCATCCAGATCCATCTTAGTTATAATCAGCATTTTTGGAGAATGTTGGTCTCTCTGAACAGTTTCTAAAATGGAAAAAAATGAGTTTATAAAGATTTATCTTATTTTCGTTATTTAACTTGACTCTTTACCTAAATCTGAAGTTTGGATTATCATCTCAGAGTCTCACTTTCTGGTCTTCACTGTCTTTCTACAAGATACGGCCTTATTATAACCAACAAATGCCGTAGGATGACCTTCTGTTTTCCTTCTCTACCAACCTGTATATAAATTGCAGAGGGAAAAAAACCAAATTCCATGGCAAAAGATAATGAGTGAGTTCTTGCCTTATTTGTTCTGTTATAGTAAATGTTGTAATCTCCATAAAAACTTCAAAAGGGCAGAAATTCATGCCTTTTTTGTCACCCTAAGAAAGATCTGTGCAGATTCAGCAGTCACTACATATGACATGGTCTAAAAATCACTGAGTGATGTCCGTTTTAATTGTCTCAGACAGGTCATCTGGGCATAGTTTGAGTTCAAATAACTCACCTTTCATTCTCTGGCTTTGTTATTTCCTACCTCTGTGTAGTCCTTCACAATAAAGGAATAACAAACAACCAGAAAAAAAGTTTATCTTTACTTATTACTATATTTTTAATCTGGTACTGTATTTAGTCATGTTATATCCACCCCTGAAACTACTCATACATCATATTTTTTGTCCTAATGTTACATGTGAATCTATAATACTTTATTGTTAAAACAAGGTTTTATTTTATATATGCATAAAAATAGTTACATGGCTTTCTTTTAATAGTAATTATAGAAGGAAATGAAATCACTTATGTTCCAATTATTAGGTATTTCTATACATCAAGAGCATCGAACGTGCTTGCTCATGATTCAGGATAATGTGTGACGGAAATCATAACACATTTCTTTGTGAGAAGTGCTTTCTTCTCTACGATAGACATACACATGAATAAAGAAATTGATATCTAGGTTTGAAATATAAAGGGAAGTAATCTTTGCTTGTTACATACTGCATTAATTTTTGACTTCCTTTTTTGCCATCCAGTAAGTTATTACAGTGTAGAAAATTTAGGAATGTGCTTTAAAGGTTTAATTTCTTGAGAATTTAACAATGATATCTTAAACTTTTCTTCATTTTATCACCTTTATATGATGACATTTTAAAGTACAAATTGGTATATTGATGAATTTGTGATTTTTGAAGAAGAATATTAAAGTTCTCTGTGGGATTTTAAGAATTACAAAATGAAGATAACAATAGCTGTTCTCTCACCACATGAACCCTTTCATGGGCCATCATGAGAAAATATGCCGTAGGGAAGGAAGCCTTCTTCTTTCTCAACAAAAACAACCTGTTGATATGAGATCGCAAGCATAGACTCTCTAGTTGGTTGGGTCATTGGTCCTGTTTTCCTTAATTATTTAGTCAGTGAT
The DNA here is from genome assembly GCF_022682495.2 of Desmodus rotundus. Lineage (NCBI taxonomy): Eukaryota > Metazoa > Chordata > Mammalia > Chiroptera > Phyllostomidae > Desmodus > Desmodus rotundus. The sequence goes on along the minus strand of NC_071397.1, from coordinate 75,883,757 downwards.
TTTGAATTCTTATCAGATTCTAAGGTGGTAGAGATAAGATAGTATTTTTCTCATTTATCTTGTTTTTAAAAAGTAAAATGAACAGGTAACTAACATGTAGATCCTCTTCTAACAAGTGACAGAACGTTGAGACTGAATCATCCTTCTATTTAATTTTACTTAAATAATCTTTTTACCTTATATCCACTTCACATAAATTATATCAATAGAATACAGAATGCTCCTGATTTTCAAAGCAATATGGAGAGAACTTCTGCTGTGAATCCTCCTTCCATCTGATTCAAATAATCCTGTAACTTCTGCTGCTTCTTCACTCTGGTTTACTATCCACAGAGGGAAAATTCATTTTTTAAGGCTAAATTCCATGAATGATCTAGCTTTGGGGAAAAAGTCAGCTCTTTGGATTAAATTAATATTTGATATTTCAGCTTAGTTAAACCAATGTGGGTTTTCTTTTAAAAGTTTATAATCAATATTAGCAGTTTGGATACCACCTTAAAATTATATTACTGAGGAATACCAAAAAGCAGAACCGTTGTTCCATAGCTCCCTTTCATGTTTCTCCATCGCCCCTCTGGTGAATGCTGCATCGTACGTATTGTGTGCATGGTGCTCTCTCAAACAATCAGCTTTGCTCTGCCTAGGATGAGAAAATGCAAAGGGGCTGCTCTAACTGTCTCTAAGATAGAAGTCCCTTGATTGAAGTCCCATACTTTATAAACAGCTCGTTAGAACTCACACACCCAAGTCATTTTTATAAATTATGCATAAGAAACATTACACCAAATTTCACAAGTTGAATTTTTTTAAAAAGCATTTATTACAGTAAATGTCTATACAACTTTTGCCATTTTGGTCAGTGCACTATTATTTTTCTCAGTGCCTGTGGTTTTATTCTTTAAGTTGTAAAAAGAGGCTATATGCAAAAATATATTCTGCTTATTGTACTTGCCAATATATTGCATTTCCTGTGTTTCTAAGGGACAGTCTAACACTCACCTTAAATGATTGCTTCATATTCTACTGGACATATGTAACACTGGAATATATTGAACCATTCTTCTGTTACTGAAAGTTTGGGCTACCTCCAATGATTGGCTATTTTAAATGCTTCAGTGAGGATTATGCATGTATCATTATTTTGTACATGGCTGAAAATTTCTTGACAAGTAAGATTCCATTGCTGTCTCTTCCTGGCATCAGCAAAGGCATGCATGAAGTTTTAGTGTAAGAAAGTACTTCATAATCAAGTGCAACTCTCCCATTTATCACCATTTTGGGCACTTGGTCTCAGTAGTGAAATAATTTGATCAACATCAAACAATTTATTGATGAGAAAATCAAGACTCATTCATACTGCATCTCCTGTTTTCCTTTACGTGATATCTCCTGTATGGCAAATGCCGCCTCAGCGCTGGGTATCCTGAGATGCAGAGTCAGCTTCACTCAGTGTTGAGGGAACCGTTGCCATTGCAGTTCCCATATATCGGGTACTTACTTTGTGCCAGGCGCTAGCTCTTAGCTTCAGATCCAGGCCGCCTGAGTGCATTTTTATGCTGAGCTGCCTAGAAAGGTTAGAAGAGGGGCATGTAGGTAAATAACTAGACCAATAAGTAGAATAATACATTGTGCTTTGGGGCTCTATGGGAGCACAAAGAAGCCTTGAAGTATGAGAATTTCATAAGGCAGCAGATCACGCTCATTAGTAGTGATAAATTAAGGTTCATGAGTCAGTAAAATGATACTTACTGCTGGGCAAGTAACATACAGGGCAAGTAACATGCTCTCATACTTGCTACTGAGCAAATACTATAATCTCTCTAATGTTTCACATTGTCATCTGTAAAATAATCATCAATAATTGAACTTTCCAATGTGGTATTTGTGAGATAATTCATGATGTGCTAAAGCTGAGAATCAGTTGTTAAAATTTTCAGGAATTTGCCAGATGGTTGTTAAATTATTATTAAAAAATAAATATACAAATAATAATATGTTATATTTTAAACAAAAGTAATAAGTACTCAAAACTTCCTTATTATTTCAATATATTGCACTATTATCTATGTTCTTGAGGCTATTTATGTTTATTTTGTCTCTACATTGAAGGTACCGTATCATAATAAACTAATGTTCATCTCTTCTAATTACGTTTTGGGAGTATTACAGCATGGAAATTGGCAAAATGCTATCAGGACTTTTTCCTTCACCTCACCACTTTCTCTGTTTTTCGCAGAGCCAAAAGTATTCTAAATGTGTTAAACATTTCCTGCACACCACTGGAGTTAATGCATGCAAAATGCTTCCTTAGCATATAAGCCCACAGCAAATATTAGTCATTACTATATTGCAAGCCATTTCATTAAAAATAATTATTTTGATATTTTAAAAATTACTAAAATGAAGAAAATCTAAAAGAATGATGCTATGATCCACCCATAAGCCTACCTCTGTGCTTTTTCCTTTTGCTGTATTTGCTATATCACATACCTATCACATATTCACCTTTTATTAATCCATCATTCCATGTTGTTTTTTTAAATATAATACATTAAATATTTTGTTTAATGGACTGAATTTTAAAGAATAATTACTTTGAAATCTTTTAAAAAATGTTTGGAATGATTTGTTTTTAGAGATGATTCTGTAGTGGTAGTTTAGGAAAAGGATTGAAAGATTTCAGGGAGATTAGAAGGGGGCCGCATCAGTCTGAGCAAAAATTGATCAGTGCTTGGAGTGAAGCAGTGGAGATAAGAATTCCAATGAGGTGGCAGAGTTGAAAGAGATTTGAGTGGTACAATCAATAGAATTTGGTGACACATTGTGAGTGAATTCTGGCTTAGAATATTTAAGGTATAGTGACAGATTTTAAGTTGAAAGAGTAAAACATTGGGGAAAGCATTAGAAACGAAGTAGCTACATTTAGTTTTACAAATGAGATATTTGACAGGGAGTTAATATTTTTGGGTCTTTACACTTCAGTAGAGAGTGTAGGGAACAGGGGACACAGATTTGGGTGCCCTCACCATGCCATTGTGTTGTCAAGAGTTATGGGTATGCTGTCCTTGAATTAGAAATTTAAGTAAATCTTATTCAACTACATTCAAAATATTATTCTCTTTTTTTCCCAGGGGGTGGAATTATAATGTACATATTAGTATCTTATTGCATGAACTATACAGATTACTGAAATTGTTCATGTTTTTACATAGAAACAACTTTAAAATGTATAATGGCTGTTTTATTTTGACAAATGCTTTAAACATGTTCAGGACATGCTGTATAAAAACTGATTAGTTTGTTGGGTTGTGACATCCATTTGTGCATCTTAAATGTTCCCCATAATGGGCAGGTAACAGCGCAGAACAAAGGGCAGAATCAAAATGTGGTTTAGTGTTGGTTTTCTCCAGCTGATCTTAGGTGAGCTTACAGAAAGGCTAATGCTGTAGAGTGCACTTCCGTCTTTATTCCGGCATTGTCCTCTGACCTCTCGTGGTACAGCACCCTCACCTCACAGATACAGGTGCTGTTATGCACAGTGGGTGCCCTACAGGTCCTCCAAACCGCGGCAGGAGAGCATCACGATCCTGTGTTGCTGGGATCAACAGCAGGGCTGGCGTGCTGATTCTTTGGGATGATAGTATGAGACAGACAGTGTTGCACTGATATCTTACGGGAACTTTGAAGTATAAAAACTTTTTTTTTCCAATTTTGTATTAAGTTCTACACTTGAGTGCAAATAATTAGTTTGATTACCCACTCAAATCAGAAGCCTTTGTAGAACAAACTTAAGTATGTAGACTGTACAGAGATACTCACCAAAGCAAAGGATCAAAAGCACCTGTGAACTTACATGAAGAGCAGACACTAAATGTTTGCACTCTGTCGAATTTTGGTGGAATGTTGTTACAAAGTAAAAACTAAGTCAGCAAGACTGAGTGTGTATTATAATACAACAGTACTAATATCGTCCTAAGGAACGATCTACAACTGACTTACTAAAACAAAAACGGAGAATTTTTAGTGATTTACTCCTTTAACTGTCCCTTAGTCTTTAAGTGTAATGCAAAGTAAATTGGCTGGGTTACTTGGGTTTCTACTTCGTTTAGCTGATAACTTTTTCTCTCAGTTACAATATTTTTATGATTGTAATTTTGTAAATAATCAGGAAGCTTTTAAAATCTGTGTTTAGTGTAATCAGTTATTTTGTTGTTTATAATTTCAGTGAAAAGACAATCAAAAGGCATTCACAAATTGATCAATTCCTTTATTATCTTTTAACGAGATGAGTTAGTATCACCTCATATTATTATATTGACTCTGAGACAAAGTGCCAGATTTGGAAATCTACTGAGCTCCTGGAAATATGTTTTGACACAAACGCATATACATATCTTTTTAACAATAAAGTTAAAATTGGGTAATGTTACTATTATCTTGAATTAAAATACAGAATCGGTCTGAGGAAGAAATTTTGTTAGAGTTAGAAATATTCTTTTAAAAATAAGAGAGTGTAATCACAGTCCTTTATATACCTGTCACCAAAAATCTGAATAGTAGAGAAATAAATGCGTTCTTGCCTGTAAGCAGAACAGTAGAACAGAGCTTCTATATTACAAACAGTACAAAACACTTTAATTTTCATGGGACTAGTAAAGCATTTCTTGTGTTGTGATTTTAGCAAGAAACAGTACGTATATCTTCAGTTAAAATATATATTCTCAGCTTGGACAGGTGATATTTAATGAGTTTGGAGTGAGAAATCTTTTGGCAGTGTAACATGGCATATTACAAGTACCTACCTTGAAAATAAACAAAGAGAGAGACATTTTCCATTGCTATCTACTGTTAAGGTGCTAGCATTACCCCTAAACAAACTGGTGCTTGGGGCAATAGCGTGCACTGTCTTTTTTTTTTTTTCTTCCTAGTACTAATATGAAAGTGCAATTCAATCTTTTTGACAAATACTGCATCACTTCCTTCTAGGCAAATTTTCGTCGCTCAAACCCAGCTGATGTGTAAGTTGGTGGTGACGCTGGCTGAAATGACTTAGGATTAACTGTATTGAGAAAAATTTCACCTGAGGTCTTACCTTTCTTCCATTTCCCTTTCCTTCTCTTGCCACCTCACCCTACCCTCCCTTTGTTCTGAGTCAGCCTACTTCCCTGTTTCTTTATAAGCTATATCATGCAGGGAAATGTTTTACCCAGGAAAGGTAGCTTTCCTTGTTTGCTTCTTTGTCTTATTGCTTTCTCAATTATGTGTGTGCCTAGATCCATGCATATGAGAGTGCAATTTAAGCATTTTAAAACTTTTTCTCTCTTATGGGGGGTTCTTTTTCTTAGCGAGAGAGAGAGAGAGAGAGAGAAGAAAGAAGGAAGGAAGGAAGGAAGGAAGGAGAAAGAAAGAAAGAAAAAGAAAGAAAGAAGAAAGAAAAGGAAGGAAGGAAGGAAGGAAGGAAGGAAGGAAGGAAGGAAGGAAGGAAGGAACGAACAGCAACAAAAGCTATTGTACTGTTTTTGTAAGGCTAGACCAGTGATACCAGTGATTTTTAAACTTTTTCATCTCTTGGCACACAAACTAATTACTAAAGTTCTACGACACACCAAAAAAAATTTTTTTTTTGCCTCTCTGACAAAATCATTCACACAGGATGGTTTTGTTGTGTTGTCATTTTCTTTGTTGTTTGATAATCTCAGGGAAAGGAGGCCAGTGTCCCTGACTAAATAGTCTGGTACTGCATGTTTTAAAATTCTTGCAGCACACCTGTTGAAAAATCTCTGCCCTGGACTCTTAAAGTCATTCATAATCTGTCAGTTGGTATGAAATATGAACATTTTGCCTTTGATTTTATACTTTTGTAGTTACAATTTTGTTTTCCTAAGATGCCCTTTGCACTCGTGTGTGGTTTGGATGTAGTCGTTTCATTTTTCTTCCTCCTTTAGTTTTTCCATCTGTATCTCTTTTGGATTTAAATGAAAGGTTTACTGCATTATTACTTTCAAAGATGACTCATGAATTCTCCCCGCTAACTCCCAAAGTGGCACTGCTGACAAAGAGGTCCTTTCTTTGGTAACTTAATATGTCAGGTAAGATCTGTTTGTACTTTAAAATAATTGAGTTAGAAAATATAATCTTTAAAAAATGCAGACTAAAATTAATAGTTTTTGTTACCTCACAAGTAAGATTTAAAGGAATTGCCCATGTCTCCAGTCTCTGTTTCATTCCCTTCCTGTAGACTAAACTGTCGTGATAAAAGCATACGTAGCTAGAGATCTTGTTGTAGATGTGGGCACATGCAAATTAAGTGTAGACACAGATAATGAAGACACCTAGGTCTGTCCGCCTGCTCACTCGCTCGTGTGTGACTCGCAGGGGAGGGCCGTCCTCCCCAGAGACACTCCAGCTCCGGCAGGCCGCCCCCAGGAGCAGCCTTGGTCTACTCTGGAGTAGCTGTGGCATGAACTTCCTAATTATATTTCACTTCGTGTTATTTAAAATCAAATTTCTAATTATTTTAAAAATAATACTTCAAGAAACCTATTTTGCTAGTTAAAATTTGTCTTATTAATTAAATTTTGAGTAACAGAGTAATTAAAAAAGAAAACCTACTATAAATTAAAAATATTCATTACTAGGAGTTTAGTGTTTATTTTGCCACTGCTAATTTATTTTTGTGTTTCATATCAAATGTAAATTCTTTTCTCCCCTATATGTTGTTTTGAAAAGTGCATGGAGTTGTTATAAAAATGTTTATATGTATTACCTCAATCGTGATATTAGTCTTAAAACAAAGCATACAGAGACATGCACTTTTTAAACTAAAATGGCATATAGTTTTAGAAATTGGGAACTCAATGTTCAACATAAGGGAAAGATCTTATAAATTACATATCTGTATTAAATGTGTAGCCATGTAAATTATGTGCAAATTTTCAATTTGAATATAAGATAATGTTAAGCAAGAAAAGCAAGGTATGATTAAATAAGAATAAAAATCAGGTAATAATATTATGTAGTTTTCTTAATTTTTATTTCCTAACATTATTTAAAGTTATTCATTTATATAATTAAATACGTATTGTAGAAAGAAATTTACCCAAGAAAGAAAGTAGAAATAGGAGATTAATCTTTAGCTGTAGACACAAATTTAACTAATTCATGTTATCTTAAACTTTGTGACTTTCGTTTCCAAATCTTTAAAGTTAAGATGAATGAGAATATTAAAAAGGGTCTATTTGAGGGCTAAATATCCTACTGGTATTGCAAGTTAACACTGGAAACTTATTTCAGGATACATTTAACACACATATATCTATAAATAAGTATAATTGAGCGTTTCGTAAAGTCACGTACTTTGAACCACACAATTATCTCAGGTTTGGGCTGATTTTATTTGTAGCAAAGTTTATTTTTTCTGTTTTCAATCAAAATGCGTGAAAGAACAGCCCTGGCTGGTGTGCCTCAGTGGATTGATCACCAGCCTGTGAACCAAAGGGTCGTTGGTTCGATTCCCAGTCAGGGCACATGACTGGGTTGTGCGGGCCAGGCCCCCAGATGGGGGTGCATGAGAGGCAACCATTCATTATTTTTCTCCCTCTCTCTCTCCCTCCCTTCCCCTCATCTAAAAATAAATAAAATCTTTTTAATAATGCATGAAAGAATGAAGTTGAACTGTTACTGATTGGGAAATTCACAAGATTCACTCCTAGCATTGTGCTTCTGTGAGAACACATTTTCCAGCGCTCACGGGTCACTCAGCACCATTTTCATTCCAACAACTTAGTCTGAAAAGGATTTCAACTGCCGAGTGCCGTTTTCGCTTTTTAGGTATAAACCGTATCTCTCTGCTTTCATTTTAGAGTGTTGTTTTAAATTAGACTCTTAAAAATCTCAAAACCAAATGTTTGGCCCTGGACAAGAAGTTAGTTAATTCTTTTTCTTAAAGATAGGTTATTAGTGACAATAACTGCATCGACATATTTTTATTTAGTACTTAACCTTATAAAATGCTAGGTGAGGTACAGCGATGGAAAAAGGTCCTAAATTCAATTTGGGGGAAGACACATAATATTTAAAAAGTGAATCAATAAGTATATCGTGAGAATCAAATCTATGAAATGTTCATTCTACTTTTAAATTTTGACCTACTAGAATACTTAACAATAGAGAATCTTAACTACAGTTGGGCTACTTGATAATTTAATGTTCCTGAAAATCACATAGCAATAAATTTTTATAGAAAATTTTGTTAAGACCCATATACCTTTGGGTAGTCATCATGTGATGTAAAACATAATTTACCTCTATTGGGGATGGGAGACTGGTATGGAAACAAAGTCAGTGTCAAATGTCTCAGATGAAAAAGACACTAGAATAACAAATAGACTAATTTGTTCATTTAGAAGTGAATAATCCTGTCTTTTTTCATGTCAAATAGTAATGAAATAAACTTTTCAAAATCTTCTGGTATAGTTTTTAGTTTAAATTTGTATGTTTAAGATTTATTACATTTGTCAGAGTGGTTGCTGGCAAAGAGTATGTTAATATAATATTTACTATTGAAATTAGATTTTTTTTCTTGGTATATATTTCTATACCATTTTGCTTTTCTTACCAACCAAGTCATAATAACTTTGTGGTTTTTTTTCATATATGTATTTATGTGTAGGGCATAGTTCTGCCTATGTATCAGTTAAGACATTGAACTGATCCCAAAAATGGTTTTGTTATCATTGTTGATTACCTTTGGAGAAGTTGAATGTTTTGTCCTGAGTGGTTATATTTTATTCCTAGTCGTTTCCTGATGATATTAACAACCCAAGTGAATTTAGCAGAAAACATAACACCCATGTTAATTTAATAGGATATAAAACATTATTTGAAGTCTTTATTAGATTATTTATATATGTACATAAGAATATATGCTATTTACCACCTTATTAATTTCAAGAATGATTTGAGATGGTCTACTGGAACATACAACATTCAATTGAAGAATATTAAGTAGCTTGGGGAGAAAAAAGGATACTAAGGGGAAAAATCAGATACATTTTGAGAGTAGGCAAACATTCTCTTGTCATCAACTCTGGTGTTGTTAGAGGAGACCATATATTTGGTTTTGAGTTTATTAGTACTAAAGGCAATACCTGCATCAATCGATAACTGTAATGTTCATTATTGTTTATAATCAAGAGTTAATGTTTATCCGTCACTATAGCATTCTAAGAACTGTGCTCAGTATTTGACACATAATTTTTTATTTATCAGTGCAGTGGCCCTCCAAAGTGATAATGTTGTTATATTTTCCATATGAAGAAAAGCTTCTCAGAGAATTTACGTGTTCTGTCCAAGGTCACCCAATTATTAACCAGTTGAGCTGGGATGTGAATCTAAACACTTCTGACTCCAAAATCAATACTCTTATCCACAGGAGTCACAATTTTTATAAGATAAAATATATCAGTTGTTTCAGGAAAATATACCTTTTCTTAATTCTAAGCATAAGAAAAAATATTTTCTGAGGTCCTCAGGCCTAGTTCAAGGATAAAATGGAAATGTCTGGAGACATGTCTGTAATGCACGTCCTTCTGTCAATCCTTATGAATACCTCTCCGCTCTTTGCTGCTACCAAATTATTTTGTCCTGAGGCTATGAGGACACTGGTGTTTCTGAGAGCTGTGTCTCCCATCTACAGTTAGTATTTGTCAATAGGAAGACTTGATGGTTAGAACTTTAGTAACTTTGTGCTTGTTAAGACCCGGAAAAATACATCAAGATCTGAAAAAATACTCTTATAACTGAAAGCTTAGTCTAGAAATTCTTCTGCCGTACAGAATCTTGTTAAATATCCAATGTTATTTTAAGTAGTTTAAAATGTTTTTCATATCTATTTTTCTTTTCTATCAACTTTTACCTAACTATTGAACTACAATTCTTTATAATACAAACTTTTACAAAGACGGTAGTTTAGGTTTTACCTGTATTAATTTTTAATAAATGCTTAAATATTCATTTATATTACCATGTGAATTTATAATAAACTTTATTACTGATTTAACTAAGGCAGAGACTTTTGAAAGTTTGTCTTAGTGCAGGCAATGTTAGAAATTTTAAAAATCATCTCATTATCAGTATGGAAATATCAGTTATTTGACCTTCCTATCTTGTGTACATTTCAGATCTGTATTTTATTACTTTATGTATGTAAATATTAAAAAAAATAAGATTCACATCTAATTAGTTTTAGTGCCCATGAAGTTAGTTTGATTTTTCTATTGCATTTCTCTTATAGTTTTCAATGTTGAAACAAGTGTACAAAGAAAAAGAAAACAAAATCACCTAAAATTCTAGCATACAGAAAAAATTATTAACTTTCAATGAACTTCATTTTGTGCATCTTTCTATGTGTATGTGTATAAAGAGGAAAAAGAGAGAGGAAGGGTTAATGGTTGGATAACATACTTTGTGAAATGTTTTTTATATGTACTAGTTATTAACAATAATTATTTAATCAATTTAATATAATATTAAAATAGGAAACTGAAGAATAAAAACAAAATAGTTATAACTGAAAAAATGACTGTCAGCTAGGTAAAATTTTCCCACTGCAAATATTTCTTAATTTTTTTTTTATTTCTTCGGTTCCTTCCTTCTTTCAAATTTGTTTAATGCAATATGCCAAAAAGTCCTGGAGAGAACTTTCTAAACGTAATCTGGCACAAGTAGAATTAGTAAGATAACAAATATATAGTCTAGCACAAATAATGCACATTTTATATGACAAAGTTTTTTATTACAAAATCATAAGCATGTAATTCTGTAACATAACAGTACCACACCCAAGCACACCATATGACATTTTAGGTGAAATGTTCAAATTAAAACTATGAATTATTACACCCATATTATACCCTGCCAACCACAGTCAAGCAGGCATTACTTCTGCTGGAATATACCTATGTAGAATTGTACCTGAGAGATTTTTATGAAAGAGTGTTATATTCTTTATAATGTGAGAAAACTAGTCAGTGAAGTCAGCTATATTTTAAATATCACATGAGTTAAGAAAATGAATTATTCAAGGAACATGTGTAAAGGACATATGGACAAAGCCAAAGGGGGTAGGCTTGAGGGTAGGAGGCAGGGAGGGGTGGGTGTGGGGGTTGTGGAGGGGTGAAAATTGAGACAAATGTACTTGAACGACAATAAAAAAGATAAAAAATAATTAAAAATATATTAAAAATTAAAATAGTAATTATTAAGGGGTCAAAATGACTATATTTTGAAATTCATTTGTTATTTTAGTTGGTTACTCTTGATGGTTCCCTGTCGATTACTTCTCATTAATTGGTAGCAAGCCAAAACAATACATTGGTATTAACAATATATTACAACTGTGTCATTTTACTTTGTGATGTGATACAAGTGTACAATTGTCTTCCATTTTGTAGCCATAATACTCACTTTTCTCTCATCCTAGTTCCACATTTAAGTTTCTTATAATTAGTGTCTTACAAGGATTTATCTAATACTGTATTCTTTATTTGATACATTCCTTTTCACTGATTTTTTCCCAGTAGATTATTAAAAGAATGTAGTGTTTTCAAGATATTTTAAGTGTATTAAACATATAAACAAATATATGAAATAACACTTTCTCTTACTTTTAGACTTTGATATTTATCCATGTTGAAACATATTATTGAATATTAAGTTCATAGCTGAAAAAATATGCCACTATGTGACTTGTCATTTAGTATCATCTTTCTATAGATGATCATTAAATTATTTCCAGTTTTTTAAAAATTATAAATAATGCTGTTATGAATACTATTTGTATATGTATTCATATATGTCTTCTTATAAACATATACAAGTTTTTCCTGTGGCATGTGGCTAAAATTGGATTAATAAGATGACATGGTATATCCATACTCACTTTCAGAAATTATCAAATTATATCCTTATCATCAATTAGTAGAGTCCCAGTTTCTATATTTCTTCACTAGTATTTGATATTGTCTGACTTTCACTTTTGGCAGCCTGAGTGCAAACCTAAATTTTGGTTTTTTATTTGTTTCAGTTATTTATGTTTTTATTTGAAGATTGAACATGTCATTTAGTCATTGGTTGTTTTGGTTTCCTTCTAAGTGAATTGTAGCAATGTGATTTTCATCCTCTTTTGTTTTATACTCCCTTTTTTAAACTTTATTATTTAAAATTAGAACACTTTATTATTGAAATATATTTAAAATATGAAAAACACTTGAATCCCTATTTTCTTCAGCTAATTTTATTTTTATGTACTAATTAATATATTGTCGGCCTTTTGACAAATTTTCTTTTCCTTTGGCCTTCCTCTCACTTTTAGTAATTTGTTAGATATTTTAAATCTTCCACAATCCCCAAGTGTATTTTTATTTCATGCTTTTTAAAGCAGTATTTATTCTATACAGTTCAACAAACCAGTTCATTCCAGCTAGTGATTGAAATGCAAAAATTAACTTAAGACCCAGTTCTGTATTTAACAATTTTTTTAAAGATGGAGATATTAATTCTGTATTGATGTTGTCAAAGCAGACTCATACATACTTTTTTTTTAATCAAAAGTTTGAAGTGTTGGAGAGTTCTATTTTTACCAGGAAAACTTGATATCCTGGACATGCAAGCTTATAGTAATGTCATATACAAAAGCCCATTAAAGAAAAAGCATTAGTAATACAATATAACCAGTGGCTGAATAGTTTCTCTTCTGGAGAAAGCAGCTGAGAGACAAACATAGGGCCATGACTGTGATAACTAAGATTATAGGATCATGCTTCATGTAAGAACTGTAGCCAGCTTTCTCCATGATGAGGGCTACATCGCCCAATTTGAACATCATCTCGGCATGCTCCCTCTTTCTCTGGTTCATCATCAGTGCTCCCTTGCACATACTTTCATTTACACATGGATGGTTATACAGGTATGTCAGAGTCGCCATATAATAGCTTCAGTGATGGCTGTTACTGGGAAAAGGATAACCAGAGTTGGTCATGGGGTGTCCTCCAGAATGTGATGATGTGTGGGGGACTTGTGTGTGTGACGGCAGTGAGCTGTAATAGAATGTGACGGTGGAGACAGGAAAAGGAGGAGAAAAGGGTTTTTAACCTGCTCTAGAATTAAACTGAGGCCACTGGAGAATTTGGGCATGAGAATAAATTACTTTTATTTCCACACATCTCTAACTCTTATTAAGTATTTCCTTGTGGATAAATGCCACAACCTCTGATAGTATTAGTAAGTTGATGATTTTATTTCTAACAATCATGACAGATATTTTCATATTACATTACAGATGTTGTAAATACCTTGAAGTAACATTTATGCATCACTGTTTTAAACTTACAATAGTTATTAGGCCTGCCTCTTTTTATTGTGTTACTAAATTAATACATCTTGCTTTGCCTGGGTAACTTAGTTCATTACAGCATCATCCCAGTACACTTACATGGTTGCAGGTTCGATCCCTGGTTAGAGCACATAAGAATCAACAAATGAATGCATAAATAAGTGGAACAACAAATCAATGGCTCTCTCTCTTTCTAAAAACCAATCAATAAAAATTGAAATTAACACATCTATTGTTATATCACATATTTAAAGGAAAATTTATAGCTGTTATTCATTATAACTGGATTCACTGCTATCTCTGTATTTTATGGATTTGTAAGCCTTATTCTCATAAAAGGACTAGACTTCAGTAGACTGCCAGAGAGAGCCATGGCCTGAAATATTATAGGGACCTTTTCTGTAAGAGGTAAGTTGATTTGGCTAGCTCTTAACCTTCGTTTCTAAATATGGTGTTATCTTTCCATTTTTCTCTTCCATCAAGCGTAAAGTTCTCAGGGAAGTTGAGAAATATTTTTTCTACTGATGAGCTGTTAAATCATCTTGTCATCTTCTTATGAAGTAATTGTACCATATGTAATGGGGAAAAAAACTGGTAATTTATTTATGTCTGTTCCACCCCACAGACATTCAAAACATCACAGCAAAGCAAAGGCAGAATGAAAACTCCATTTACACAAATTTCTCGTAAGAAAAAATATTTTATTTTTATAAAGATGCGATAGAAACATTACCAGTTCTATTCCTGAATAGTCTTAGGTTTTAGTTTGATGTTTGAAATCTTGATCACCATCTCTGAAAAGCATACTGTGCAGATTTTGTCAATATTGGCAGGTTCCTGCAATTTGTTTCACTGCTCAAGTTTCATTAACAGGACTCACCCAGATAGAGTTAACTGGAGTCTGCTCATTCTTTTATTGATTGAACACATTAAAAGGTATTTCACTCATTCTTGAACTGAAATGCATCCTTCACCCAGGATTTCACAATTATTTCCTAATATAATTGGATCTATCGCTTTTATCTCAGGCTCTTTCCATATATGTGAGTGTTTTTGACGGTTTTAGTGAGTGGATTAGCTGTGCCCACCTTTTGGCTTTTCCCACCACGTACAGCCTTGGTCAAACTCAGAAATATCTAGCCTAAAGTCTTCCCTCTCTCTTACAAACACACCCACATAGAGAGGAAAACAAATAAAATAGAGTAAAAGTAGAAAAACGGGAAAGATTCAATTCATTGGTCTTGTAGTGTATGTCATACATTTTTATTTATCCTTGTGAGATTTATGTTTTGAATAATATCAAAAAGTATTTAATCTGCTATCAAACATTAGTCTTCTATTACTATATAATAGATAAACATCAAAACTAATATCTCTATTAAGTCGTATCATAGAGCATTGGCACTTACTGTTATTTAAATGTCATCTCCATTTCCTTTTTGTAGTGCCGATGTGAACCTTGTGAGCTTTACAATGTTTGGAAGTCAATGGTCTGTTATATGACTGTAATAGTTCTTAGTGAAAGAATATTAGATTATACTATGCAGTTTGAAATGTAACTTTATCTCATAATCATGAATCATGACAGTCTCAGCTGAAATTAAGGACATTTGTTGTTTCTTTTCTGCTGATGCTGTATTTAGTGCGCAGGATTTTCATTTTTTAAAACCTTGTTAAACGTATTTATTTGCCCTTCATCACACCCTGGATTAGGGGAAAAATAATAGAACGGAATGAGCATACTTCTGAAGGGTACGGTGTTCTTTGCGAAAATCGGAATCTGAAAATTATTACATTAAAGTTGGTAAACTCTGAAGCATTACGTTCTGCCAGGACCCATATATGCCCTTGTCAGGCTTTGCGAGAGTTTTATTCCTTAATTTTATAAGAGGTAAATTTGTATGGAAGCTAATGTAACTGACAGGAGGGAAGTGGAAGCAATTGGCTTGCACTAAACAAGTTTGAATGGTTGTTAATGTGAGTGACTTTCAGGCGGCGAATGTCAGAGAACAGTAGATTACTTTCTTTACCTCGGGCGTTTTAAGCCATCTCCTGTGGTACACTGACATAATTTCTCTCCCTCTCCCTTGAAACTGGGAAGCAAAATAATTGGAGTCTGGTAATTTTGGCCTATGGCTGATGAAGATAAATCATAATGAGCTGTGGAATACACACTGACAATTCACATAGGGCTACCAGAACATGAACTTTCAGTAATGTATTAATCAAATATTGTTTCTTTCTGATTTATATTCAAGCAAGCCCTGGAACTGTTAATTATGAATGCAACCATCATTTCTTTTGACATAATTTCACGGGATAAACAAATTGTTTCAAGATGTAAACTATTGTGTCCTTTCAACATGGGCTAGAATCTTATATTTTTCATTATTTCCATTATAGATGATTTTAAGCTAGCATATTGAACAAGAACTATTTGAGGCTTGAAAATAATGGAAGTGGAAGGGAATTGGAGACCATCTGTCTCGCCCCTCTCCTTAAGGCTCGTGAATGTGTAAACCGTCTTGAACAGATGGAGGTGTAGTCACCTGCAAGTTTATAGAAGTATAGGTTCTAAAGCTTCCTTCGGGAACTCATTTTTGAATTTGATCACTCTGATTGTTAAGGAACTCTTAGACTCAAAGTATTTAAATTTAATTCATCTTCTAAGGTCATTTTCTAAGCTTTTGAAGATAATCACCTGTGTTTCCCTTGGTCAATCTAAATTTGTTAAACTGTGTACTTACTTATTTATTCAATACCATGTATGAATCATTTTTAATGCACTGGACACTGTACTAAGTATTCATTTACATTAGAGCATTCATTTCAACAATCTGATGAGCTTAGTATCTCCATGTAGACTTAGGAAAGTGAAGTTCAGGAAGGGTAAGTAGTGTGGACAAGACACATGTCTGATGAAACGTTGACCAGTAACATACCTTAAAAGTTTTCTGATTGAACTCTTTTCCACTGAACTGTTTCTTTTGTGATAGATTCTGAACTCCTTGTTTCCTTTCTGAGTTAAATTTCCATGACTTGTGGTCTCTCCATTTTGTCCCTGACTCCTTTCCTTAGCTAAAGTGGTTATTCAGTGTTTCTCAACCATAAAAATTGTATGTAAAGAAAGCTTTAGTATGTTCTGCAAAAATACAGCAGTTAGAAATTAGGCCTCATTGGCCGTTTCTTACACTGGGAAGGTAAAACAGATGTCATGTTCCTTGGCGTTTCTATGTGTAGTCAGTGGAGACAGACCAGGCCTTTCATTCCATTCCCTGAATTAACAATATGAAAAGTTGAATCTTTAAACATTTCATGCCTCTTTGGAGGTAGCCTCCATACTCAATTATTTGTGTAGATAAAAATGACAGACTTAGGTATTTAGAATTTCTTCATTCTATGGTAGTCTCCACTTCTCTTTTGTGGAAGTTATTTTTGTCCTGTACTGAATTTCACAACCCTTCAGAACTAAGAGAGGCATTTCAGTAGTTTCTGTTGACACCCAAACCTAATTTTGATCTCACTGATGACCCCTTACTTTTTTCAGAAACTAAAAGGAACATTATTAGTAAAACAAGGACAGAGCATTTGGCCCCCAAAGTGATATTCATGTATGGAGTACAAAGGACCTTATCACTTTGAAATTATTACTTAATACAAAGAAATCATTACTTTGAAGGGGAGACTGTTGCCAACTGTTACATTTTCCAGGTACATGTGGTAACGAAGGATAGAATTGTATATTTCTAACTGAATGAAATAGAAGAATAAATCAGGTTTCCAGTACAAATGGGGAGAAAGAAAAAATCTATAATAATGACTCTTTACCAAAGGCCTGGCAAGAGAAAAGGGAAATCTGAACGGCTGCTGTGTGAATATTTTGAATTACTTAAAGAGTCAAGTATCTGAGAGCATTGGAGCTGTGTGTGCACTTGGAGTCAACAAATGATAAGTGGGGAACAGCAACTGGGAAGTTGATGTGGACCTCTGCAATTTAATTCTTGGTGATTTATTTTACGGTGTGTGTGTGGTGTGGAGAAGGCACTCCATTCTCCTCCGCGGCCTCGTTCCTCTGCCGGCGAGTGTGTGCCTCCTTCGCTTTCCGGGGGCACAGCTCGGTCACACAGGACTAGTCAGAGCAGCCATTCATTTAAGAAAATTGTCATTATTTTTATCACGGATTCTTTAAAAATTATTTTTGTTGAGTAGTTATATTTAATGAAAGATAAAATTAAATAGTCAAATGGTTGTTGAATGTTTTTGACCATTCCCAAGTACAATAGTAAATATGTAGGTCACAGATATTATAGGAATATCATTTTTGTAGTGCTTTTCATTTTTTTAGTCAAATGCGATATGCTTCATATTTTTACTTTATATATACATATATACCTATCTAATACAGTATGTATCAATGAATTAAGAAATTAGTTTAATTGATATGCTTTAAGAAATAAGATAATCCTGACAAATCTTGAAGTACTTTTCCCATTTACAAAGAAAAAGTGATAGAAGGTGTTGAAAGGATGCAATAATATTCAAGAGCTTTAAGGAGACGAGAAAAATCAAGTTTATGCCTAGATATGAAAGCATAACAATTCCCCATTGGGGTCTAGATAGCATTCTGTAATCACACACATTAATAGCTCTGCAGGAAAGCTACGGGGAAAAATAAAAAGTCCTAAACTGCTCTGTAGGTTAGAATTTGGATAAATGATTACAAGCCTATATGTCATTTAAATTTTCACGATAACAGGATGAGGCACTATTATCCTTATTTATTTATTTATTTCTATTACCCCCATTTTAAAGGCACAGTAACTGAAACAAAGAGTAATTAGGTGACTTCTTTTGAGTCAGAGGCAGGCTGGCTCCACAGCCCGTATTTTTAGCAGTGCTGCTATGCTGCCTCTTTGGCATACCGTCACGCGTGTGTATGTGCATACCAATGGAGACACTACATGTAAGCAAGCAACTCATTAAGGATAATTTAGAAGTGGGTTCTGAAAATTCTAGAAATTTATGTGATTGTTTTAAATGAAGTCTGTATTATAATAACGTGCTGCATTTAATTTTGTTGTTAGTGTATATTAACTTTTTCTATATTATTTCTATACTAATAATTGCTATTGAAACTTGTGTATACCTTATATTTATTCTGGCTTTCTGGAAATTCCATAGTAGGTATTTTTATATTAGATACAATTTGTAAAGTATTCGCTCATACTAGGAATGCAACTTTGTGATACATTAGAGGAAAATATTTAGATTACCAAACACAAAACATTCACAGAAATCAAGAAAAAAAAACATAATCAAACTTGTACAGTTTAAGACTTTACAATAATTGCAATATAGGCATTGAACTTGGTGTTCCCATCAAGAGATAAAGACTGACAATTGAATTATGCTTCCTGATGTCCAGCTCAGCACGTAGGAATGCTTTGTAACATTTATGCTGTCTGTAGTAACATGTTACTGGTATTGCACTTTTTAATTTATCCAGACTTTTGTGGTCCTTTGGAGAAATGACTAATATGGCATCTAGATGGAACAGGAAATATAAAGGTTGAGTCTGAAACATGGTGTAATACCAGAAACTAAGGAAGCTATCAAAGGTTACTAGTGCTATGTTACAATGACTGAAGAGCCAGTTCCCATTGGCCAAAATTGGGATATTTTGAGAAAAAAAAAAGAAAAGTAGGAAGGAAGGTAAAGAATAAACTGTATCAGATTGAATCATATGAAATATGTTAAAATTTATAAGTTCATAATACTTAAACATTGATATCATTTATAATTTTTGGTTGATGCTGGGAAGCCAACATAATACTCTGAAAACATAAATGTAGGAAAAACATCAAACACTTAGCCTGTCTTTCCTATAAACTCAGTGTGACTAACTCAAGTCTCTTTGTAGAATTATTTCAAAGAAGAAATAATAAAATTATATTTTCACTTTATAAAACTCAAAGATTGGATTTAACTGATGATCATTAATGGCTATTAATAATAATAAAAGAGAGATCTTTGAATATTCTTTGTTTCTGATAGAAATACCTCAAACCTATGAAATATTCATGCTAAAAAATTCAAGCCTGAATCTAACTGAGCTTCTGTAGGTAACTACCAGTCTGCAGGAAATTCTGGGCATTGACAATGTGTAAGTTTTACTAAGCATATACAGGGATAAAAATCTGGAGTTCAGAAAACTACATAGGATAAGTGACCTTTCTTTAATTACTAAAATGCAATATAAGAGACAGAAATGTATAGATTATAAAGGACTTAAAGGACATATCAATCAAATGTAATGTGTAAACATTGCTTAAATTAATATTAATTATTGAACAATAATTATTGAATATGCGAGGATTTTTAAAATTATTGTTTTACATTTTCCATAATAAGCAAAAATGTAATATAACTTTGTGCATCTAATTCTATTATGATCTTGTATTGCAACCCAAGTAACATTATGAGTATCTATATTATTATGAGTATTTTTGAAATCATCTCTACTCACGTTTTTATTTTCACTTTGAAGTAATTCCTTAGGGGAATCATTTTTTTCCCAAATCTCCATTTAGTTTTAATTATCTGTAATACATTGTGCTCAGAAAATGAGGTAGTACAATTTATGCCTTTTCAGAAATCAAAACTTTTCTTCATTAAACAAGTAAATGATAATTTTTTAACAGACATGTTGACTCTTGAACATAGGTATTCACTTAAAATGTAGCATTTTACCATTATTCAAATGTTCTCTTCATTACATCATAGGTCAGATATATCATTTTTATTTACAGTGATCTTTCACAGGTAGTAATGATAGAATTATCAATAAAAATGAATTGTGTTCAGTTTTTTTCTAACATTTTTGCTGTTGATATTCTGATATTTTAGTCTTCAATACATAAATATCCCTGAGTTAACAATCATTTATTAAAAATTTAATTGTCTCTTTTGTCAAAGTACAATATCTTAATTATTACTGATACTGATTATTATTAACAAATAATAAAAGTAGTAATAATAATAGATGTGATATGCAAATGAGATCACTAAATTATATAGAAAGTTATGACCCATGTGTTAAGTAAGCCTTAGCCAATGACCCTGACTGCTTTCCCTCTCTTTCTTACAGAATCTTTTAAATCATACTTATAAGCTGCTCCAGTCATAAATCAAATCTTTGCTAAAGAATACATGCTTCCAAACTCCTAATCTTCCAACATCATTATTGATAAATTTATGGAGTTTCACTTTTCCTGGGACCATAGAGCATGAAGCTTATTTTGACAAATGGAGGTCCTAACTACACCTTTCCACTGTTTGTCATAAGCCCTTTGTAGCTATTTTAATATTTCAGAGGAAATGGCCATTTTTTCCATGGGTATGTTCATTGAATAAATTTCCATCAAATGAAATGACTAATAAGGCCTTGCTGAATTTCATATTTTTCATTTAGTAGGCATTGTATCTAAAATGTTGTCATTGTCTGTCAGAATAGCGATGCAATGCCTGTATCTAAATTCTTTCTAAAGTGGCTGATTCTCAAAGAGGAGGCGAATGTATTTACTTTTAATCATTGTACCTTGAAAGATGGATTTCAATCTGTTGAACTGTTGGGGAAAATGTAGTGCTAATTGTAATTTGAATGGTCTCGTCACCTGATAATACAGGTTCACATCCAAGTAATTTAAAGCAAATTCTAGAATACACGTTGTGTTTTTGTGACAGCAAATTCATAATACACAGTAATGGAAACTCACATGCTAGGGAAAGGTGAACGTCGTTGAGTAGACTTAATTATTTTTTTTTTTACTGTATATTTATAGCTTTCTCAGCTGCGTCCTGGTGGCTGCAGCACCCTGTGCTATGTACCTTACTGGGTAGAATGTCTCTCGTTACTATACATTCTTCAGCATCTTGCCATTTTTCACCTTTCCCATTGCAACTTATTGAAATTCCGGTTCTCTCATGTCTAATCTTTGGATTTTGATTTCACATATAATACACACCAGTTATATGTATTGGTTTTGCTGATCAACTAATTACTTCACATATTTTAGTTTTCTTCCCAGACACATTCTGTGCTCTTTGAAATCAAAAACTCTCCGGTGCCATTTATCATTTTTTATTCAGTTTTCAGGATATGATAGGCACACATGACAAAGTCTAGTGTCACTGAATTACTGAATTTTGAAATGAGCAAGTGGTTCATTACGTTCTTCAGATTCAAGGCCTGACCTACCCCCTGAGACCCAAGTGATGCCTGTTCATAATGCTATCACCTTTCTCTCTCCCTGAGGCACACACACAAACCAATGCTACTCCCTTTTATCATGATCTGCTGACTCTCAGCACATGTTTTGATGCCACATAGATCATAGTTTTCCCTCTTACTTTTCACTCTGCACCCATCTTAGGTGACTTTAACTAGCCACGTATATACTCATTTCTTAGCGTATTTCTTTTTTAATGATCATACATAGGTTTCTAAGATCCTTTGATTTCCAGGATTAAACTTATTTTTTAAATGTTTTTTATTGTTGTTCAAGTACAGTTGTCTCCATTCCCCCCCACCCCCCTAGCCATCCCCACCTCGCACCCTGGATCCTATCTCCCTTTGGCTTTGTCCATGTGGATTTTATACATGTTCCTTGCCAACCCTTCCCCCTTTTCCTCCCATTATCCCCGCCCACCTCCCCTCTGGTTACTGTGTGTTCTTAATTTCAATGTCTCTGGTTATGTTTTGCTTGGTTTGCTTTGTTGATTAGGTTAGATTCAACCTCTTCCACTAGTTCCATTATAAACTCCAATTCCTCAATTCCCTTTGCATTCCTCTGCCCATCCCCCCCCCAAATTCAGTTCTTGACTATCACATCACTGTACTTACTGTAGCTAGGTTGCCCCTCTCTCTTGCCAGACCTCATTCTTGAATAAACATCACCCCCCTCTGGGAGGCCCCAAGACCAGTCATCCCTTCACTGGGCTGATGGGCTGTAGTACAAGCCCAGATTACCATCATCAGTACTTTCATTCTTCCCTTTGCCTCCTTGTTTATGAGAGCAACTGATGGTGTCACTAATAATGTCTTCCTTTCAAACATCTGACTGCTCTCTTAACTCTCAGCTGAAAATCTTACCTTTGATTTTAGTGAGAAAAATCAAAGCCATCTGATCTCAACTCCACCATTACTCTTTCTT
The DNA here is from genome assembly GCF_022682495.2 of Desmodus rotundus. Classification (NCBI taxonomy): domain Eukaryota; kingdom Metazoa; phylum Chordata; class Mammalia; order Chiroptera; family Phyllostomidae; genus Desmodus; species Desmodus rotundus. The sequence continues at coordinate 75,861,152 of NC_071397.1, read as the reverse complement.
CTTTTACTTTCCTCAGCAAAACATTTTTTCAGAATTTACTCCCGCCTACCTTCTTACTCAGTCTCTGGCAAGTGAATCCTTTGTCCTTTTCAGGTATAATAATACCTTCCCAAAGTTATTCAATATCAGCTGCTTTTCTTTCCAGAGACCTGTTTCCTCAAGTAATTAATTCATCTGATGTATTTCTGTGTATTCTTTACACCATTTCTTCTAAACAACCTACAAATATTCATATTCTTCAATCACTTTGTCAAAGAAAAAAAGCACTTATTTTTACTGCAATTTTCCCTCTTTTTGCTTTGTCCTTTTATTTCTTGCATTAATGAAAGTATCAACAGAATTGACTTTTTTATGCTGTGGTTTCTTTCCCTATAGTATTTACTCACTCATTAATCATTTGTTTCTTTGACCACTCCATTAAAATTGCAAACTCCTCATTTAGAAGTTTGTAATAACTTTCTAAGAGGCAAACCAAAGTCATTCCTCTTTGATATTACCCTCACTATAGCAAAATATTTATGTAAAATAAAATAAGCATATATTTATAGAACATACATTACATTCACTTATATTTATGGCACATCTGAATAGACACACACATGGTTTTCAAAAAATTATTTGATCTAAGATTTTTCTTCTATGATGAATTGGTCTTTGTACTACTTATTGTGGCTCGTTATATGTGTGTTGTTCTCTGGCTAGGGTAATTTACCTTGTGGTATCCAATATAACAAAATAATCTAGTCAATTGGTGCCTGAAATCAAACATTAAGATGAAGGACAGCCTTTGTTTACCAATGCCTTAATTCGTTTTCTCTCTTTCCATTCCCTCTTTTGCTTAACTTTTTATGGCTGTGTACATCCATAAAGTACAATAGTATAGTAATCTTACAGGATTTTCTTGACTTGCTATAGTTCAGAATACCTTACAAATGAACAAGAGTAAAGCCAAAATCCATAAAATGGAGTAATAATAAAACTCGTCCTACCTATTTTGTCTTTTCAAAATTGTTTGTCTTTTAACTCCTAGTTCACTTTTGAATAGATCTGGAAAGTCAAATCATTTAACAACGTTTGGTGAATTCCTAAGGGACAAGTTTCATTCACACTCTGACATCTCAACCAAAATTACTTTCGTACCTTGTATTTCTTTAGCATTTTTTAAAAGATTTTATTCATTTACTTTTAGAGAGAGGGGAAGAGAGGGAGAAAGAGAGGGAGAGAAACATCAATGTGTGGTTGCCTCTCCAACACCCCCTACTGGGGACCTGGCCTGCAGCCCAGGCATGTGCCCTGACTGGGAATCGATCCAGTGACCCTTTGGTTTGCAGGCCTGCACTCAGTCCACTGAGCCACACCAGCCAGGGCAGCATTTTGTTTTTTTTAAACTATATCACATGTCACATGATATTCCATATTTGAGTTATTGACAAAAGTTATAATAATGATATTTTAAAACGTAATTCTCTTTGCCAAAACTACACCAATCCCCTGGCATATCTTATGTCTGATTCTCCACACAAACCCGAAAGGTTGATGTAACGACGGGTCAACATGGAAAGTTGAACTAACTTCTGCTGGATCGTATAGATACCATCAGGGTTTGATGTAAATCTCCTCCTTTTCATATTTGTATATTTATTCATTCATGACTCCTCAGGAAAAATGTGAGATCGGGGACGGAAGGTATAAATAAACAGATGTCTGCCTAATGTGATAGCAGGACACATTTTCAAAGCATTGATTGCAGTCAAGCGTTGGAAAGTTGCAGTGAAGCAGCAAAGGCGGGACAGAAGGAGTGGCATTTGGGATGCCTCTGGAAAGATGAGCAAGGCAGGCAGGGGAGGGAAGGGGAACATACTCCCCAAAGAGGAAATGATGAGTACAAGATGCAGACCCTTCCGAATCCAGTGAGCCTAGAATGTAAGATATATACCAATTTAGTTGTTGTTGATCATTTGCATTATTTGCCTCACAGACAATGTAGCTCCTGTCTCACATCTAGTATTTTTAAAGGGAGTGGGGTTATGCAGTTTATTTGGCGTATTGCCTTGTATGTATTTATGTAATCAAAGGGAAGCAAATCAGAAATTATTGTATGTGGTACTGAAAGCTTGAAAGAGCAGCACTGAGCCCAGTGCAGTGATTACGGGTTGGTTCCTTCTTCCTCAGACCTCCCCTTGGGGGTTGTTTATTGGCTTGCTGTTTTACTAGTTGTAGCAAAAATTCAGCCAAATGCACTGAACTCCTTGGCATTGCCTATATCCCTTGGCAGTCCAAATTAATACTAATGAATGTCTTAAGACTGCGTCCTGCTTAAAGCCCAGGAGCAAACATCCTGCATCTTTCACCTGGTGGAATGATGACTCACTTAGGGTTACTCGTGAACATCCCACAGTTCTTGTGACACCCTGGCATGTTACAGCGCCCAGAACACTACTCCCTGTAGTGAACGTCTGCCTTTAGCCAAAAAAGATCTAAATTTTAGAGGCATCCATCATCATTATTTCTTTCTTACTTGTCATTTATTTGCAAACAAATCCAAAACTGATTTAATTTAGGCAGAAACAAGTAGGGAGGTGGGGAAGAATGATGAGAGTAACACAAATGGGTTTCATTGTCTCTAATAGAAAATCATAATACCAACTTTATAAAAAGTTTGTTTATTGAGACTTTGTCCCTATTTATTGAGACTCTATCAAGTGCTGTGTTCTTTACCAAGGAATTTGCATGCCCTGTCTGTATTAATTCTCACAACTACCTTATGATGTAGGTAGTATGAACCCCATCTAAAATAAAGGAATGCACAGCCTGAATGGGGTTAGGTAAATGTCACACTGAGTACTAGGTTGAGAGGGAGCTGTGTGTGCACCCGACTCAAAACCTGTCTGCTGCGTGGGTGTAGCACTATGTTACTGCTGCAGTGTAACTATTCAAACATTAAAATATTATTCTTGAGTTAGACAAATCTATAACACCATTATCCCATCCCATTTATTTATTCTGTTTTAGTGTTATTATTATCATCAATGTATTTTCATTAGTTACGCTGTGCCGTGGAGATTCAGTTGGATGTTAGTGGCAGCCTACACTGCAATGTCAAGCATGCTGATTCAGTGCATGGTTCCCGTGACTGAAAGGCATCAGTCATTTATGTAAGACATGGTAGATGAATTCCCCTTGAAATCACCGAAACAGGTCATTAAATTCTGTTATTTCCCCACACCTAGGCTTTGATCTTTTTCTGGAAAGACATCATATAATCTTAGAGTAAACCAAGTCTCAATCCCCCGAAGTTCATTAACATGCAAATAAATTTTCGACAAGCTGGTGATTGTTCTCACTAAGTAAATCAGTATAAAAACATCATTTTAAGCATGATTTTTAAAAAATTCTTGATAATTCTAAATTGTTTTTGAAAATATGCAAAGATACAAAAGAGAGGCTAATGCACTTTTTTGCACATATCTGACAATTCTTGGTTTCTACTCTGATTGTTACATTGAAGAAATGCTAATAAAATATATTACCTGTTAAGAAATATCAAGTCTCCTTAGAAGGCAAATAATAAAATGTTAATGGTCAGCATTAACCATTTAACTTGGAAACGTTTACAGAGAAACACTTGCATATTTTCTGTACCCAGGGAGGACTGCGTCCTACAGGTGTCTAACACAGGAGTTGTTGGTACCTGTCATCACTGATGGAGTAAATGAAGCTTTTTGTTATTATTACTAACTGTAATTCTGTACTGTTTTGCATAGCCTTTTGCATAATTTATGCTAATGAAATTTTTGAATACATATTTTAAAAGTTCAATAATCAGGTTTTTCTAACCCACAAAGCAACCCTTTCATGTTTAAACAGCATCACTTCCTAAGTTAAATGTATTCTCATTGATCTTTCAGCACTAAATAACAAAACCCTAATTCTTTTACCATGATTGCCCTGCAGGTGTTTATTATTCAAACAAGTTCATCAGTGTCCCTCTTAGAATATGCCGTGGAGAACCCAACTCCTCCTTGCAGTGCTTCGCCAATAGTAGACGTGGCGGGTTTGCACCTTCCTTTTTCTGGTCACCAGGATCACATGGCAAAGTCAGGCAGCCATTTGTTGGCTGCAGTTTAGCAGTGAGCTCAAATTTGTGTGTGTTTCATGTGCTTGTTCTCTCCGTCATGTTGTTATTATATAAGTTGACCTGTTCACTTTCTCTACCGTAAACAAGATCTTACGCATTGTAAGAGCAGTGAAATGGGAAACTGAGCAGGCAGGAAAGCCTTTGGGTTAGCGGATAGAGGGAGGCAGAAAGACTGCAAGCTTATGTTAATTATTTGTGGTCTATGAGATACTTTCTTAGGCAGAGCACTTTCTCCCTCTCAGGTTTTATTGTTTGTTTTGTGTTGTTGGTGTGGTACGGTGTTCCCACGAACTGTTGTGGAGCCAAGGCACCCACACATTGATTTAAATGAGAGAATTTTAAAAATGTAACTACAGGGCTTTGTGTTGAGCCTTCACAGTCAATGAAGATTTCTCTGTATGAGTATTGATAACTATTCGCATTTCCTGATTGCATCCGTTTTCTTTTTAAGGGTTGGCCTTTATTCCTAATGGTACTATATTTTTTGTCAATTGTATAGTCATAGGATTCCACAAATGGCTTTGAAAGAGAGTCACTGATGAGTTTGTTGAAATAATAAATATCTGAAGTTCCATCCTGGAAAAAGTGTCAGGGTTTTTTGTTTTTGTGTGTCTGTTTTGAGGGTTTTTTGTTTGTTTGTTTTATTTTGTTTTTTTCATGTATTGCCAAAAGGATGAATAGTTCCTCCAAAACCATAAAATGTCTCTGGTTTCTTATAATTGTAAATATAAAAACAATAGAAAAAGTATAACTATTAGCCTTAAGCAGATTATTTTAGTAGGTGCTTAAGCATTTATAAGTGTTGACATCTTTAATCATAAATGTTTCCTATATCTTTTGCATGAACCAACTGCGTGTTCTGTAGAACATTCACTTTTGTTTCTGGTAAGTAACAATATATTTACTACTTAAGCAAAGCATTAAAAATGGAAGTAATATTCTCTGTATACAAGAGAAATACCTTAGAAGATAACGGGAGAGCAAACTGAGATAGACGAATGAGCTAATTAGATTGGAACAGGGGAAATGTTCCCATTTTAGTTCTCAAGAGCCTGTGTTTTCAAGCAATTCATTTTTATTAATATATATTCCTAATTGAGACCATTATATGATGTTTACAGATTGTGCAAATGAGATATGAAATTGTTGAGTATCACATACTGCTCCACAAAATGATATTAAAGTATTAATTTTAATACCTTGTCATGGCCTGTTATATTTGCAAATTAGAATGCAAAAAAACCCCAATTTTCCCATATACATAATATATTAAAACAGTACTCCAGTTACTAACAAATTATGTAAAACAGTATATTTAATTTAAAAATTTTTAAAACTGGTTTATTGAGTTACAATTTATACAGAGTAAAATTAGTCCTTTTCAGTGTAGAGCCCTATGAGTCATTACAAACCACTACCCTAATGAAGATATAAAAGATTCCATTACCCCAAAAGTTCCCTCATGCCCTTCAGTAGTCAAAATTCAGGGTCAATAAATTAACTCTTTCCTATCTTGGATAGCCACCCCACAAAAAGGGCTTAAACTTCTACTCCCAGATCCATTGGAAGGGTCCTGATTTGCCTGGCCTGGATTAAGGCCCAGCCGTCCACCCGTGAACCACATGCAGAGGGCTCGGGTACCATACCAGAGCCCTATGGCTAAGGCTTCCTTCGTGAGGCGCTGGAGTGCCCATTGAACCAAACAGGGAGGAAGGAGTGTTTGTGAGAAGATGGCTCCTTCTCCTGAGCGCACAGGCTTGGAGTCCTGGGTACATAAAATAATTACTTTCTATTATACTAATTTGGTGAAATTTAATTTTAAACAACTTAGTTACAATTAACCTTTTTAAATAAGAAAAAGGTTTTTTTATGTTACCTTTAAGATAATCTATGTTGTAAGATAGTAGGATGCACTTTATATCTAGTATAAAAGAAAATTTATGATGCAAATATAACATGAAAGAATTTATGGTTAATATTCATTAAAAAGGTAATCTTTTTGATCATTTTTCTCTCTGACAAATACAATAGGTTTTTCACTCTTGCTCATTTACCTCAAAAATAAGAAATATGACCGTTTTTCTTTATTTTTCTTAATATTCTGAATTTTACCTAAGTGTATTTGGTTTCTTAGAGGAAACCCAGCTTTAAACTGAAGCTAAATAGACTCAGATCCCATCATAAGTAAAGGGGCAGTAATCTTACGACTCCACCTCTCATTTTGATTAAAAACAATGCTTTAATTGTTCATGCCTTTATTTCAGTAGGCGCTGCTTCTGCATCAAAGCTCCTTACGGTTGTTTCATTCCAAGCATCCTACAGTGATCCTAGACACTTGTTCTTGTGTAGCTTTTGTGAAGGAAACTTTATTTCATATGGAACATCTACCAGTTAAAATGTAGCCCTGTCCTCACAGTAGTCGCTGAAAGGGAGAGAGAGAGAGAGAGGACGCTTGATTGTATTTCCTAATTTTATCACACATGGCAGAAAAATTTGAAAGTATATTATTGTAAATAAAAACACGATACATAATTATTTGAGAAACAACCAAAATTTTTCATTGCTATTCAAACACCTGTGATAGTATCATATTAGTTATCTTTGTTTACATATTTGTTGAAATTCATGCATTTATTAAATTCCATTGAATACCTACTGTGCGACAGGTTGTATTTCAAATATGGAAACTCAGTAGCGAAAACGGAAAGGGACTGACTTCATGAAATTGAACTCATATTAGGAGAACAAACAATAAAAATAGTCATAAAATGCCAAGGAAATTACAATGGCTAGAAGGAAAAGTAATGCAAGGGGATGGAAAGTGATGGCAGGGCTTTATTTTCATAGTTAACCGACCGCGGGCAGGGAGTCAGGGAACTAACTCCTCTCTGGGGTGGTGACATTCGAGCTGAAGTGAATAAATAAAGGGAAGACATGGACTGTTTGCAGGAAGAATATTCCAGCAAAGGGAACAACCAGAGTGGGTCACTGGAAAGGGCAGTGCTATTCACGGTGGGCTCCCTGGGCTGGTGCCTGGGACAAGCTATTTGTCAGTGATGGGCAGCAAGATAGGGAAACTGGGCAGAAGCTTTTAAGAAATTTGGTGTGGTAATTGGTTGGGTGTGTTGAGTGTGATATTTGATACATGGTGCGTGTCTACTCTTTTCTTTTATTAGTAATTAATTTTTATTGTATTTTACAAGTTTAGGTTCATAAGTTTAGGAACTTGTCTTTCACCACAGATAATTGGAGAAGCCCTGTGTGAGAGGGAGAAAAAGGGTCCCGCTGGTGCGAGTTAGGAGGGAGGACCTTGTATTGCTCAGATCCTGTAGGACGATGGGGATTTCTCTTCTGAGTGAAAAAGAATCAAGCTAAGCAGCTAGGAGTGATACTGGGCATGGAAAACCGTGAGGAGAGAGGTGTGAAATGCAGTGCTGGTTGTTGCCTGGCTGTGCTTAGGCCCCACCTCGGATTTGTGGTCAAATATTTAAGGTGCCACCGGTCATCGTGGTTATACTATTTTCTTCAACAACTTTCAGCTGCTTCATTGCAAGTGCAGAACGGGCAGAGAGTGGGACTTCACTGGAGGTACAGGTTTCTCCAGGAAATCATTAAGAGGAACAAAAGAGTTGAGCTGTTGAAAGCATGTGATTATACTGATGTGCCTGGAAGGAGGGAAGAAAGGACATAAAGGGATGACAGTCAGTGAAAAGATAATTAATTGGGCCAGTGGGCTCTGAGTACAGTAAGTCAATGAGAAGGATGCCCCAGTTGGTGTTTTGGAAATGTTGCAATTATTGGTATTGATTGAGGTGGGAAAGAGGTCGCCATAATTGTGGTAATATGTTACATTACTAATGAGCCTCATTTTCAGATTTACGCAGGACAGCATAGCTTACACACTATGTTTTAGATGAAGTCAGTCACCGTGGAAAGAAAAATACTTGTGTTCTAATGACATTTGATGTTTCAAATAAAATAATTTTAAAGGTTTTCATCAAATGCTTTTCATATGTGAATGTATAGTTCCCTTCCATTTCTGTCTGGTGAGAGGTCAGCTGTGTTCTGTGTTTGGTGATAATCAACTTACCGGGAGAAAGTAAAGAACGAATTGGGAGTCGAGTTGTTTGTATGAGTGTCTGCTATCCCGTATCTCAGTGCCAAGCTCTGGCCATTTGCTTTACCTCCTCTGTTTCTGGGAGGTGTAGGGGAGGCATTTCTAGTGGAGGGATCTGCATTATAGCAGTTTAAGGGGGAAATGTAATAAATTGCAGGATCAATCTGCCTTGGAAAAATAACACTGATTCCTTTAACATAGATGGATTTTGAAAAGCATTTGAAAAGTAGATCAGGATTTTATACGGAGACCATAAATATCATAAATAGTCATAATAATATAAAATTTTATTAAGAAATAATGTACTAAGTTGTTTATGTTTGGCTGAGCCTTAAAATATAGCCTATCTTATATATTATTATATGATAGTACCAAAACTTTCCCATGTGAAAAAAATGCATTATATCATGATATAAATGATATCATGATACTAAATGATGAGGTATTGTATGAATAGGAGAGCATTTGCACCTTATTATAAATTTAGACTTCTTTTTGTTGAAAACTAAAATTTAATTTTTATTTAAATATTCTAATTTTCTTGAGTCCATATTTCCATAAACAAAACACTTCAAAATTTTCTTCTACATTATGATCTATAAGAAATATATTTGCAAAACACAGTATTTGCCTCCTTCCACAACCACATCAAAATGACAACTACAGAAAACGATCAGTTAGAACCACTTGAAACCTGGCTGAATGGAAGTCGTACAACTAGGGAATTAAAGAAGCCACATTGAGAATGGTGGGATGGGTGGAGATAAAGAACTAGCTGGTCCCACACCTGTTCGTGGCAGATAAAAACCAAGAGGAATGTCTTGGCTGTAGAGGTACCCCCTGAGGAGTAAAAAGTCCCAGCCCCACCTGGGGCCCCAGAGTCTAGGGTTCCACTACCAGGAAGAGAAGTCCCCATAAGTTCTGACTATAAAAACCAGTGGGGATAGAGGCTGAGTGAGACAGGGGACTTCTGGATTCCAAGGCAGTACCTCTTAAAGGACCCACACAAAAACTAACTCAAACTTACTTCCTCTGAGGTCCAGCATTGACACAGCAGATTAAAAGGCACCAGAGACATAAGGGGAGGAACTGAAGTGTCCGGAATCAGGGCAAGAACTGGGGGTTCTGGGGGCAGTGTTCTCCCAGACAGAATTGCTTGCAGAGGCCATTGTTCCTTTGATTAACCCTCCTTCCACAGAGCCAGCAGGCAGGCGCCATATCTGAGTCTCCATCAACCTGGCTCACACTGTTTGCCCCACTCTGGTGATTCCCTGAGACCTTGCTCCACCCAAATTTGGAGACTACTTAAACTGTTTCCAATGGCTTTTCCAAACAAATGGCCTGTCTTGGCTCATGGTTCATACTTTCCTAAAATCTCTCCAACAAGAAGCATCTGGCCTCAGCATGTCTCATGTATTTTACCTAGTGGCCTCAAACCTGGCAATAGCAACAGCCAGTCTTGTTTGCAGCTTGGCTTCACTTGGTCATCTCCAAACCCAGCACAAGTAGCAGCCATTGGACGAACATTTTGTAGCTCATGCCGGGCAGCCCTAGACAGAACGCAGGCATCAGCTGACCTTGGCCTGCAACTCCCAAGTTAATGCACCCAGCGGACAGCTTCAGACCGTGTTGAAGTACCACCATCCAAACACCTCCACGAGTGCCATATTCAAGGTGCAGACTCAGTGCGCCCCAGAGCCCTGCTGGAGTAAATCCTGCTCTGCGGAGTGGGCCCTGGAGTTTTGTTCTGTACTTTCATTTGGGCCATGTTTCTTTGTCTCCTCATTTTGGCAGCCTCTCTATATTTGTTTCTATGTATTAGGCAGTGCTGCTATGTCTCCAAGGCTTGGCGCAGTGGCACAAGCTTAGTGTCAGTGGTCATAGCCAGTCCTTGCATCTGATTGGCTTGGGGGTAAATTGCTCCCACTGACATGCCAACAACAATGAAGGCTCAAATACAAGAAGAGAAGTACACAGTCCATATAGGGGCTGCTCCTCCAATGCCCATCTTGGGAGATTAGAGGGCTCTGCCATAGGGCCCTACAGAACACCTACTACATTAGGTCTCTCCACCAAGCCTTGGAGACGTAGTAATACTACCTAATGCATAGAAACAAGTATAGAGAGGCTGCCAAAATAAGGAGACAAAGAAGCATGTCCTAAATGAAAGAACAGAACAAAATTCCAGAAAAAGAGCAAAACAAATTGGAGAAAAGCAATGTATTTGACACAGAGTTAAAAAATACTGGTTATAAGGCTGTTCAATGAACTTAGTAAGAACCTCAAGAACATAAAAAGGACAAGAAGGAAATGAATGTTGCGCTAAGTGAAATGAAAAATACTTTACAGGGAATCAACAGTAGAATAGATGAAGCCAAGAATTAAATCAGCCATTTGGATTATAAGGAAGCAAAAAATAAAAATAAAAACCAAAACACCCAATCAGAACAGCACAAAGAAAAAAGAATTTTTAAAAATGCGGATAACGAAGGGAGACTTTGGGACAACTTCAAGCTTACCAACATTTGTATCATGTGGTGCAGGAAGGAGAAGAGAGAGAATAAGAAATTGAAAACCTGTTTGAAAAAAATAATGACGGCAGACTTCCCTAACTAGATGAAGAAAATAGAGCAGAAGTTCAGGAAGTGCAGAGAGTTCCAAAGAAGATAAACCCAAAGAGGCCCACACTGAAACACATCATCATTGAAATGCCAAAGGTTAAAGACAAAGAGAGAATCTTAAAAGCAGCGAGAGAAAAGCTGTTAGTTGCCTACAATGGAGTTCCCATAGACTGTCAGCTGATTTCTCAACAGAAACTTTGTAGGGTAGAAGGGATTGGCAAGAAATATTCAGAGTGATAAAAAGGAAGGACCCACAGCCAAGGTTACTCTAACTAGCAAAACTATCATTTAGAATCAAAACACAAAGAGCCCTCCAGACAAGAAAAAGCTAAGGAGTTCATCACCACCAAACCAATATTATATAAAATGTTTAGGTCCTTCTTTAAGAAGGAGAAAAAAAAAGGATAAAAAATATGAATAAGAAAATGACAATAAATACATATTTATCAATTGAATCTTAAAAAATAAGTGAATAAGCAGAACAGAAACAGACTCACAGATACAGAAAACATTTTGATGGTTGTCAGTTGGGAGGGCCATCGGGGGGATGGGTGTGAAAGGGTGAAGAGATTAAGAAGTACAAATTGGTTGTTACACCGTAGTCACGCAATGTCAGGTACAGCATAGGGAATACAGTCAATAGTATTCTAATAGCTACATGTGGTGTCAGATGGGTGTCAGATTTATCAGGATGGTCACTGAGTAAGTTACGTAATGTCTAACCACTGAGCTGTACACCTTAAACTAATATAATAGTGTATGTGAACTGAAATTGAAAAAGAAAAAAAGGATAATAGACCAATTTTTTTTTCTACCGTTGCTACTACACATTTAAAATACTGATTGGCTCACTGAATATATTTGTGGCCAGGGTGGAATAGAACAGATTCACGAGCCATCTGAGTTTGAAAAGTACTCTGGCCATTAGCACAGAGGCAGCCTCATATGCCCTAAAGAAAGGAGTCATGAAAATGTAGGTTTTCGTGATTTAGACACTTGTCTAAGGCCCAGCAGTCCAACATGAGTGAGTTACGTAATCCGTTCAAGCTTAAATTGCCTTGTCGGTGAAACAAGGATAATAGCGCCTACCTTGCAGGATTATTATAAAGAATAGAAATAATGTGTGCAAAATAACAAGTGAGGACTCGATAAATAAAGATTATTATTGCTGAGTGAAAAAAGAAATATATTTGCATTTGGAAGGCACATATCTGTGAAAGCAATGTGTATACGGTGGTATTTATATTCACAACTTCCGAAGGAATGTTACATTCATACTTTCAGTACACTTCCAATGTTTGACTTGCCTGGGTGAGACCTGTGATGGACTTACTCACCTTAGATGATATTTATTCCCTTTACTTCATTACACATAATCCACCGTGCAAGATCTTAAGGCCTGCAGTCAAGGTCATACTCCACTAGACAGCTTATCAGCTTCTCTGCAGGCTTCTCAATTTGAATTTTAAAGTAAAAATGAATGAATTTGTGTTACTTGTGGAGCCCATGTTCTGAGCTATGTCTGCTCTCTGGTTCTTGGGTCATAACCTAAGAGTGGAAAGCAAGTTCACAAATCATCATTTACAGTAGCTGTACTGTAGCTATGTAGTCTTTATGTATGCACACACATGCACTTGTATAATGCATGTATGTACATATTAATACCATGTAACAGGTATATCTTAATGTAGTTTTGGATATTTAAGGAGTAAGGAATAAGTTCTGATTATTGATTACCAGAAAGAATTTGACACTTGGGAGGAATAAAGATTTTTCTGCATTTAGATGAAGCAATATATTACACTACTGGCTTTGGAAAAAAAAAAAGAACAGTTTTATAACATAAAACCAAAGGTAACACTAGGAAATCATTTAAATGTTTTCCTTCTGGCTTCTATGAAGTAAGGATTCAAAAGATTGTTAAAACATATCCAGCACATAAAAAAGGACAAGGTATCGGAGACCCAAGGCTAAAGTGAGATGCACCAATTTTGTAGTCAAAGACTTCATTTTCTAAAGCTTCATGGATTTTAATCAGGGTGGAGGAGAGAGGATGGAAGAGGAATGTATTGACTGTATTAACTTTATGGTAAGAAGGAAACTGAATCATTCAAAACTTTCTACAAAGTTTCCTATTTTTTTGTTAGTGTTAAAACCTATTTTCATAACTATGATGATGTTAATAAGGGACCTTTGGAAGCAAAAAAGAAGATAGGAGCTCTATAAACTAAACTTTCATGTAATTCCACATTTTAAATGTTAGTGACATGTCTTTTCTATGCCCTTTTTTTTCTTAAAATGTCTGAGATAACTATAATATAAAGCTGTTAGGGCCCTCACACTTCACACATGGACACCTGCAACTGTTCAAAACAACCAGGTTTCCCCAGACTCTTGTAGAAAATAACCGGTTCTAAAATAACCAGTTCTACACACCAACAGATTTAACTTTCTCTTACTCTGCTTTTAACATACTTGGTGCCTGAGTTCAAAACTTACAATAGCTCATCTCTGTTTGCAGGAAGTCCAGAATCTTCATCTAATCTTTAAGATTGTTGATAATGTGGCCCTTCTCTGTTCAATTTTATCTTTCACTAATCTCTGACCAAAGCTCAGCCCCCACTCCGTGGGCTCTCACTGTCCCCTGACCACAGGGTTTCCTCACGTTGACTTCTCCAGGCTGCCCCACTCACTGCTCTCCCTCACCCTGAACTTCGGGATACATCCCCCTCTGCGTGTGTTACTTAGCTGGTTACCCCTCACCCCATTTGACTGAAGTCTCTTGGGCGATGGGGAAAAAGCCTTGACATTTCTTTTGTATTTCCCACTTTACTGCGGTGAGGAGTGCAGTCTGCAGAGAAAGCACTCACGTGGTTATGGAATATGTCCATTAAGTTTTCCCAGTACAAGACCCTGACTTCATATCCCATTATGCTGCCACCCTGACAGCTAAACAGAGGGTCTGAAAGGCTCAGGATTGCTGAGGCTTCAAAGATAGGATATGCAGTTGCCTGGACCCCTAAATAACAGGGGAAGAAATAATGGTTTCAGCATAAAAGCTAGCAAATCAAATGATAAAGAAAAAACGAGAAGGATTGAACCTAATTGAAGGAGTACAGGGAAGAATATCTTTAAAAAAAAATCAAGTTGGCGAAATCACCAAGGAGAATTCAGGAAGTTTTGTCTAAGTCAGTTGGACAGTGATGTCTGAGAGGTAAGGGAATCGTTGGACCATTTTGAATCAGAAGTGAAGTTACGGAAATGTCATACAAATCAGTGCGATCTCGAGATGCCTCCCGTCCTTGCTGATCGTGACTCAGGAAAGCACACCTGGACCGCACACCCATTTTCCCCATCGAAAGGCAAGAAAGAATGAAAAAGGGAAAGAGTGAGGCATGTGATTGATCACATGGTTTGTATAACTATATATTTATCCAGGGTTATCCAGAAAATAATCTCTCCTAGGCAAGATAAAAGAACTGTTCTGGCCAGCCTTTTTTATATTTCTTAATATCTAAACATGAACATGTAGATGATTTCCATTTTTAAATAATTTGGGGACTGAGTATTTATTAGCTCTTTAAAAGAAAAGTAATTTGTCACATATTCATATTTACATCTTCCCACTAATAATAAGCCTTTATTTTTATGAAGCTATATATTTTGAAAATGGAATATCTGTTGCTTGATGAGTACGCGGCATGTTTTAATACTTTATATGGGCAAGAAGAACCTAACATGGGAGACACAAATTTGGGGGAATGATCCCCATTTGCTTTTCTTGATTAATAGTGTGTATTTTTTTGAAATAATTTATAAAGGATGTATAATCATTGCATTCAGTGCTAGGACACTTTTGTATGGTTTGCATTATACTATTACTTTAACTTGTGGAAACATTTAGTATAATTGATTTGTCTGTTTTTCATTAAATTGTGAGCCTCCCATTGCTTCAAAAAGAGGATCTTGGATGTTATTTGGATTCAGTGAATAACTATTTGCTACTGTTCAGAGATACTGAGATTTCTATTTGAAATGGCATTTGGCTAGCAGCCCTGGTCATAACATCCCTAAACTTCTCACTAAATGGACTGTGAAAACCCCAAAAAGATAACTCACAATATGGAGAATATAGACTGATGATCAACTTACTGCCAGAATTTGGGAGGAATTTTGTTCTTTTTCTTTTTTTCTATGTTTGGTTGCATAAAATTTCAAGGATGCAGCAATTGAAGTAATTTTATATTGAACACCTGTGCACCCACCACCTAGATTTTGCTATTATCATTTTATTCTACTTGCTTTGTCACACATGCATATATGCAGATCTCTATTGTTAGAACTAGATTTTAAAATACAATTGGTGGGTTACCTGTGCTAGGCTTCTGAAAATAGAGCTAACTGAGCTCACTTTGAAACAAGAAGTAAAAGCTATATTGAACCTGGCTTAAAATAAAAGCTTCCCTCAAAATGAAAAACTGGTCAACTGCTCATATACTATAGACATTTTTCTTTTCAGTGTAAACCCCATACTCAAGTACCTATCTGTCAGTTTTAAAATCCATTCAGAAAAGTAACTGAGTAAATGAAAAATATGGAGGAGACGATATGTGGGTATCATTCACACCCTACAGAGTCTAATTCCCACAAATAGGACACTACAAGCAAAAAATTACCCATCTCCAGTGACTAAAAGGTTTCTGAAATGTAATTAATTAAAATCACATCACTCCCAATGCAGGAATAGGGCATAGTATTGACACTGTTACAACATTTTTCACTAATGACACATTGTTAGAATGTGTCCGTTCTGCTTCTTTTAGTGACTGCTGTGACAATGTGTGTAAGTCTGACAGCCTCGGTAGCTTTTGCGTAACCCTCTGTGAAGAGCTGCTCCTACTGGAATGGAAGATACTGACACACCCAGCTTTTCAGATCCGGCGGATTGGGAAACCGTGACTGTTCTCTAGTGTACACAGCATCAGTGCTTTACAAAGTGGCATGAAGGACGGCTGTCACCGTTCGCTGTGTTATCAGTTAGAGGTGCAGCAGCTCTGGCAGAGCTCAGGTTGTGTGTGGTGGGAAATATTTTATGGAGGCCAGAATGAGTATGATAGTCGTATACACAGTGAAAATCAAGTATGTCATAAATTATTGTCACGTATTTTGTTTGCAGTAGGAGTGGTGTCATCTTTGTGATTCAGGAAAGATCTATGATGAAGCCAGGTATTACTAATGATCACCAGAGTGGGCCTTAGTTGGGAAAAGAGGGAATTACAGGAAGAAACGATAATGGTCACACTTGTTTTAGAAATGTATAGCCTGTAATGATTTCTCTTATTGACCTTTATCTTACACAGTATTTTTAGTATGTATTTTATTTCTTTGCTTTGAGTACAGGTATAGAGTGTTTTGCAGTACAGTGCTTTATAATTATTTTGTGAAAAGTATACTTGGCCTTTGAAGACATAATTTCTGCACATCAATGACAATAATTTAAATATCTTATGTATCAGTTATTAGTAAGTGTAATATTTTTCTCTTGGGAAGATCAGAGCTAAAATAAAAACATTAATAACTCAGTTGCAGCTTTTATCACAGCATTATTGACTCTGATTTGACATTATTAAATAAATGTAGTTAAAAAAATAATCCCTGAATAGTTAATCATGCTTTCCAGATAAACTGAAAGATGGTAGTTTGGGGATATCCCTTTTAAAACTCAGCCTCGTTAAAAGAAAAATAATAGCACTATTGTACAACTCTGCTTGACTTGAAGGAGGACATTTCATTCCGCAGGTGTCCTCATTTCACTTCTGGCTGGAGTGGCACTGGAAGATTTTTAGCCAAAACTGCAGCGAGAGTTGGATATCTATTCTATACCAAGATTGCTGAGCCGCCTGGGCACAGAAAAGAGCTAAGTTTACTGGTGAGCAGTAGTTAATAGGCTACCTGGGTCCAGATGCTCGCCTGCCATCTCTCACCAGCAGACACAGACTAGAGCTTTCTTAGTGGTGGTCTCTCACCTGGCGTGGCTACCCATAGATTTTTATTAGGTCATGTGTCCTTTGCTCAGCCCCTACCTGATCCCCCATGTTTTGCTGCCACAGAATTAGTTGTTCGAGCAACACACAGCTGAGAATTGGAAGATTGCCAGTCACCATTGCTGCTTTATCTTCCAGTGACTTTGAAAGAAAGCCACAGCATGAATTGAATGCTCAAAACTCTGTCTCTGAACAATCTGTAGTATATTATTTCAGTTCTGGTTTTTACTGCTTCTTTGGGAATTGATTCTTCATTTCAGCGTACCACCCTCCCCTCAATTCCCTTCCCTTAAAATGGAAAAAAGGAAAAAAATACAGTGCACAGGATGTTTGGGAAGAGGAGCAGAAAGTGGGCATTTAAATCCCATAAGGATATGAAGTGGATGGAAATTATAAGATAAAAGACAATAATTGCTCTCTCATGCAACAGTGGATTCTTAAATCCTGGAGTGGAGAAGCTGACCTCAGAACGTTGTAGCTTTCAAAGCATGTTCCTTAAAATATAATTCAATTATTCAGTTCTCTGAATGTGTTTCTTATCAGGTGTTTCCTTATTTGTTCATGTGTCTCTTTCCAGAGTCTTGGTTATCTAAGTTGGAGATGAAATCTCTCCATTTTCATACACTTTCCATACCAATACCACCTTTCTGTTTGTGGAAAAATAGTTCACTGTTTGTTCAGATAGTCTCCAATCTTTTCCTGTAATTGCCAAATGAATTTTTAAAATGTGATTTGGTAAGACACAATGACAACCACCATGTTCAATGCTCAGTAAGTCTTACAACAAATAACCTTATTTGATTTGTTTAACCCAGTATTTCCTAAATCAAACATTTTTTTACCTCGTTATATCTATTTTTTATCTCCTCTTGGATTAACGTGTAGCTAAAAGAGTTACATAGATTCAAAAGATGGAGAAGGAAAAATTAATAGGATTTAGAGAGAGAGGTATATGGAGGGAAGGTGAGCCAGGCCCTTAGCTCTCCAAGCGACTCAGTGGGTCGTGGTACCATTCACCGAGGTGGGATACTGGCTGTATATTTTGGCATTCGTATATGTCCTGGCAACAAAGTGGGACGATTGTTCTTGCTTTAAAGAAAAGCAAGTCAATCTGTACATTGCAAGACATATTATTCAGAACACATTCTTAGGGGGGGAAGTGTAATGTTTATAGAAATAGATAGGTATTTTAGCTATGTGAGGAGATTGAATTTAAAAATATGATAGGGAAAAATTATAGCTAGAATAATTAGAACAAAGTACATTCCACATTAAGATAACTTAATCTTTTGTCCTAAGCAATTGCTTAATTGCTGCATTGTTGTTATCCGAAAATGTTATTTGATTTAGACAAAATATTGCAGATCATAACTCTTACTGTGTTCTCAAATCTGCTTTTCCAGCAATAGGAGCAGTTGCACCTTCAGAACTGTTAAGATGATTGTTTGAATGTGACATTATCTGATGATACTCAGAAAGCCTTTCAACATAAAAGATAGAGAGCAATGCTTCATTGCCTTCCTAGGATGACTTTTTATTTCTCTGAATCTAAGCAAGATTAATGTTCTCAACTGATAGGATGACAGCTAGTCAGGAAATGACAATAAAGTGTACAAAATGGGAATAGAGACATGCCTAATAAAAAGCACTACCTTAATTTTTCCTAGATATCATTAGTTTTATATTTTTCTAAAAGTAATGTTGTCTAACTTCTAAATGGGTTGAGTATGCCATTATGTTTTTATATTTACGTGTGTATACTGTTTGTGTTAGCGGTGATAGATCACTTTACTTTTGTCTTGATTCCTGTATCTCAGAAAAGCGATGGCATTTTTTTATTCCCTTTGGTTCAATTTCGCAAACATTTATTGAGAAATTTCTCTGTTTAAGATGCTGTGAAACTACCTCTTGTATGAATGTACCAAAAAGGGAGAGAAAAGCGTGAAAGCATCAATTTAATTTAGGCAAATACTTAATTTCTGCTGCTCAAAGCTAATTGGTGATTGAGTGGGGGGAAATAACAGTGTTACAGTGACAGAATAGATTTTAGTACAATATGGGAAGACATAATTTTTCATACAAACCAATTTTTTTAGTAAGAACATGCACCGCACATGAATAATATGTTGAGTGTTCTATCTTGAATAGTGATGGTGAGATGGTGAGACATATGCAGAGAATTCATTTGAGGAGACATTGAGCTTAAGTTTGGAATCATCAGAATGAAAACAAACAGTTGTAAGGCAAAGTCACAAGCAAACTGAAATAGGTAAAGGGTGAATCACAGATAAAGGCAAATTGTACAATTTTCAAAGCAAGAAAGAAGACCCATACAAAACCAAGAGCTCTAGTTCTACAAATCATGAGTCAATGACCAGGGACAATATCTCCTGATGAAATCCATTGGCCCCCTTTAGCCTCACTTTTCAAAATGGGGCTAGTAACCAGTAACATCTCCAATGGAAAGAATACCTCTTACAATTCATGGAAGTTTGGGTTCATGTCATTTCTGTGGCTTATTTAGCTCTCACTTATCATCCATTCCATGAACATCTTTTTTGGTACTTTACGTTAGTTTGTGAATATATATAGAATAACTTAGCCCGTAGACTTCCTCATCTAAGAACTTTAGCATTAGGAAAGAAGGGCTAAACTGTTGGGAGAATTGCAGGTATAGTCTGAATTCTTCATCTCCAGTAGGACAGTCTCTTCGGAATTTTTGTCAGATCTTAAACATTCATGTAAATTTTGCATTCATTGTTCTGTCATTTTAATGAAGTTTCTCCCTCAAATCTTTAGAATCCAGGGAAGGCTGGCCCTAGTCAACTTGAGGTTTCTCCTGTCTCTTGGCAGGAGTAATCATAGTTAATTTGTAGTTCCTCACGTCTCCTGTGGATGCACACGTACCCCCATTTGAAAAACATGCAGATGTTGCTCCTAAGGACTTTACCATAAAGTTAGGAAATAATGTTTGCTTGGAGTACCGTGGGCGTCCTGGGAAGGGAGGTGATGGTTGGGCCTGTATCCACTTAGAAGGGGAATTTTCAGGTGGGCTTTGAAGGAAGGGAGTCCTTTAGGTAGCCTGAGAAAATGAAGAGAGGAAGACCTCCCAGTCTGAAAAAGCTACCTGCACTTGCATAAGCAATGTGGCTGGAAGACGGGATGAGTAAGTAAGGACGAAGATGGGAAGACACATACAGATAACTATTTTTAGTTTGAAATGCAAACAAAGGAATTTGGTCCTCATATAGTAGTCAGTGATTCACTAGCACGTAAAGCCATTTTTTAAAAAAAAAATCAATGTGAAAGCCTAACAGACACTTCTTTAAACATGATTACTTCAGAAGTTTATGAACTTTCCTTATAAGCCCATCAGTGAAAACAAAATTGAATTTTGATAAAAGCAGAAATTGACTCTGCTGGTTTTAGATGACAGCTGCCATCTTATTGGCCTCAACATCCAGCTGATTTTTTGTATTTTGTTTTGATTTCATGGTGTCTGGAAAATCTTGATTTGTGTAGATAATTCATGTAATTGAAGAACATATTTTAATAGGTTATTTTGCAAACCCAAGATAATGTAGTTATTTCTGCCTTTAACGAGGTCCAGCATAACTTCCCCACCCTTTGAGGCTGAAATACACATAATGACTTCCCTCAAAAGATTGGAGTATGCAAAGTGGGGGAGAACGAACAGCATTGTAGTGAAGAGTCTAGACAAACACTGCTTCAGCCAGGTGGTTGTCAGCATCAGTCCTGGTCAGTCATGTTGATACTCTGTGCCCTGGATATGATACGATGAGACTGGCACTTCACCTCTCTGGTCTCCTGCCCAAAAGCCTTCTCAACCTGAGAAAAACATCAACAAAGCCCAGTAGGGGGCCATTTTTCAAAACATTTGATCAAGATTTCTCAAAACTGTCAATGTCATCAAAAACAAGGAAAGGGAGAAACTATCACAGACCTGAGGAGACCAAGGAGACATAATAACTAAATGTAATGTGGTTTCTTGGATGGAAACCTCAAACTTAAAGGGGACATTAGTTTAAAGCTATAAATCTAAGTCTGAACAAAGTAAGCAGTTTAGTTATTAATAATGTATCAATATTGACAAAGGTATACTATCAAGGTAGACTTTATTTACAGGGGAAACTGTGTGGGTTATACAGAAACTCAGTACTATATTTGCAATTTTTCTGTAGGTACATAACTATGAGAGAGAGAGCAAGGCTCACGCTTGGACACTGTTATTGAAGTAAATAGGCCAGGAAAAGAACACTGCAAACAGTGCACCTCTTAACCATGAGTGTCAATTTCCCAGGGCTCCCTTAACAAGTTACCACAAAAATGGGTAGCTTGAAACAGCAGAAGTTTACTCTCATACAGTTCTGGGGGCCAAAAACCCAAAATCAAAGTGTCAAGAAGACCTCACTCACCTCTGAACATTCTCAGGGAGAATCCTGTTTTGCCTCTCCCAGTTGTGGGCGAAGGCCTGGCTCTCCTTGCAGTTCTTCGGCTTGCAGATGCATCACTCCAATCTCCGCCTCTGTCTTCACACAGCTTTCTCCCCTACGCTTTTATTTCCCCTTTTTGTCTCTTATTATAAGGACACTTATTAAATTTATGGCACCTAATCCAGAGTGATCTTATTTTGAGATTACCTTAATTACTTCTTCAAAGATCCTTTTTCTGCCCATTCTGAAGTTCTAGGTATGCAGGGACCACTATTCAACCTACTTACACCGTGCTGTATCCATAAGATACATGGCAAAAACAAGGCAAAAAAGAAAATCCTGGAGGAAAATAATTAGCTGGGCAAATGAACATGACGGTAGCCCATCAGATATTAGAGTTGTCAAAGTTTATGATAACGATAAAAAGTTATTGTTGATCTTTCACTATATGCTAGGCACTGGTGTGAGTGCTCTACATATATTCTCTCTCTTAAGCTTCATATTTCAGTTATTCTTGGTTTATAGGTGATGAATCTGAGGCCCTGAGTAGTGAAGAAACTTGCCTGAAGTCCCAGAGCTGGTACATTTTAGACCTGTTCTAGTAGCATTTATGGCAATTAAAATGGTACAAAAAGTGCATATCACACATTTGTAGAAGTCTCGAATCCCTCTGTGGAACCTCAGGATTCCACTTTAAGGCTGAAAGCCCTGGGGCGGTGGCAGAAGATGTATCAGTCCGCGGTGCTGGGGGTTCCTCATGACAGAGATTAGCTGTGCTTTTTTAATGGTACAGGATATCATATAAGATTCCATCTCAATTATCCAGCTGTACTCCAATCAGTTCTTACCTTCTCCATTTAAATTGCTGTTTTCCCCCCAAAATATTTTACTTTCTCCTTTGAGTGTCCCTCTCAGTAGAGTAAGTTCCTGCCTATTCCCCTTGCATATGCACATACATGCCTTTTTATCCATTTAATTTGTGTTTGAACAGAACGTCTTAAAAATTCTCTTAATGATGTAAAGACTTATAAACTTTACTACAAGCTAATGTAGCATTTCTAGCTACCAAGTAAATGCATATAATGAAGTAAGTGATTTAAATAGAACAATTAGCAGATGGTAGGAATAATTATATATTCATATTCCTGGCCAACGACATTTGGTAGATATAATTACCTTACAGGTGTTAGCTGCCCTTCTATCATGAAATGAGACATCTCTGAAGACTAGTAAGGCATAGTTAAATGACTGATAGCCTCAAATTAGCAAAAATTCTATTGGCTCATTTTTCAGACATGAATCAGAAAGCTAAATTCAGTTCTTGGAGTCTAGTGCTAAGTTCAGATAAAGTGGAACTCAAACAGTAGAACAGGTGTGGTGCAATCTTAACGTTGATTGCTGGGAAGAGAAAAAAAGCCCTGAACATTAAAAAGACATTTAAATTCACTCAACATTTGGAAGGCACAAAGTCCAAAAAGTCAATCATTTGGGGAAAAAGAAGCAGCTGTTATGAAGAATTCCTTTGAGTTTTTTAAAATTACCTGAGCTTCTTATGGAAAATAGTATTGCAATACCATTTGCAAGAAGAAGTTTTGATGTAGATAAGTTTGTATTTTTCTTTATAGCCTTAAGGAATATTATATTAGAATAAGAAGAAAATTAATTATTTTAGAATAAGAAGGAAGCATTAAAATAATTTTTCATGTTTTAATGACTTTGACCAGAAATATTTGAAAACATAGATAACCAAACATACACAAATTATAGGTCATTGAAGTATTGTCACTTCAATCGATTTCTGTATTGTGAAGAACAAACATTTGTTACTTAATTTAACATTTCTATTACAGCATTAGACCATGGAAATATTAAGTCTCGAATCTCCACTGGGAAAGATACCTACTGTCTGATTAAAATTGGAAGATTTCCTCACTTCTTTCTTCTAGTCAACTACAAAATCAATTTTTTGTATACAAATTCAATTTGATTTTGTAATTTTGAATTGAGCTGTATTCAGCATCACCATAATTAATGTTTTCAAGTCATGATTTTAATTTTTGTTTTTTGTGTTACAAAGTAGTAGTTTCGCAACTATTTTTTAAGATAATGAACTCCCTATGACTCACAAGTATCTTATTTATTGCTGGATAATAGTTATTTCTCAATAAATAATTTTGATTGGTAAAGCCTATTTTATATAACTATTTTACTACTTTTCTTCTCTTTTAATTCTTCAGAAGAAAAATAGAATGGATTTTTTTCTCTAAAAGGAAAAAACATTATTTAATTCAGTACTTTAAAGTATATTGTTTATTAACATACTTTTAAAATTATAAAGTTGTCCAACTAATATACAGAGACAGATTGTTATGGGAGAAAATATGTATTATATTACTTTTTTCTTTGTAATGAAAAGTTTTATTTTTAGTAATTTAAATGTTGTTATTTTATTGAAATGTCATATTTTTTCTTTAGCATTATATTCCCTATATAATAGACATAATCAAGTACATGTTGCATACTTTTCCTAAAGACAGTTAAACTAAAAAATAGGGGTTTTGACATCTGTTGTCTGAGTTATTCTCCAGACAAACCCTATGCGTTAATTGTCATATTTTTCTTGTGTAGGTAAGAAATTATACTTTTCTGTCTTGATCATGGAAAATACTCAATAAGTAGAAAAACTTTTCCGCACATACATAAAATACAATCATTAGCACACGCTTCCCTCTTACCTGGTTTCTAGTTTGTGTGTTTGGCAATGTGTCAGTATTAAAAATTGTCACTCCACCCACATGGCCATGTGTATCCAGTTGTCTTTTTGATAGATTTTGATGAGTGAAATTAATGTACTCAAAAGAAGTAATTTGAAATTGAGATAAAAATTTATGTTCAGTGACACTCTTGTTTTAAATTGGAAACAGCTTAGAAGTTTCTGATCTGGAAATTGTCAAAAAAAAAAAAGAGGAGGAGGAGGTTCAGAATGTAGAAAATCTTCCACATAGAAGACCTTTAGGAATAATAATTTCAAATATTTCTTAAAATTATGATCTAACTACCAAAGTCACAAGGAATGTGTATAAAGGACCCATGGACAAAGACGACAAGGGCGGGGATTGAAGGTGAGAGGTTGGGGGGCTAGGGCAGGGGAGAGTAATGGGGGAAAATACGGATGACTGTAATTGAACAACAATAAAAATAAACAAATCTTGAAAAGAAACCACATCTATGAAAAGAGATTTGCATAGAAAAAGACTAGAATTGGTATACAAAAATGTAATACTAATCATCCTTGAAAGCAGAGTTAAATATAAAATATATAATGAGAACAAAATAATATGAAAATGAAAATTCTCTTGGAAACTAGATAAGAACATTTATTTTAGTTAAATTTTTTTCAGATTTTATTGGATTAAATTCTAAAAAGTCAGAGTTCTTCCTGAAATACTATGCCCTTGGACAAAATATTTAATCTTATTTCTAGTATGGAGATAACCATAAGAACAATTTCATTTAATGCTCAATAAGAAGTCCAGATTGGTTTAGATTTTTTAAAAACTCATTGTTATAAAAAGAAAAGTTTGGAAGCAAAGAAAAATAAAAGAATTTCATATTGTTGTGGTTGGAATTAACAAAAACGACACGTAAAGCACTTAAGTGCCTGGCCTCCAGTTATTGCCAACTATGTGCTGCCAGGAATTAATGGTAAAGTTTTTCCACTAGTTCAGTTTGAAGTTGGGAAGGTCTAGCATCCATCTACTAGATGCCTACAAGGCCTGTCACATGCGCATTGCAGTTACTGGTTTTCCATTGTGCTTAGGTGCATCACAGTGTTCTGAAATTAATGTGGAATCAGGAAAAATCATGAATGAGAAACCTGTGTAAAGCTGAAGTGTTCCTTTTTTGGGATAAACTCAAGTGCGTCCTTGAGTAAATTTACTTTTCTAGCTATTATTTTTTTAATAGACAGCTTTAGCTTCTTCTTGAAAATAACTGCCAAATCAGCACTACTATTTGAAATAAATCCTTTGAGAAAATATTTTCAAGCAACTACTGTGTAGTTCTGGATTTTTAAATAGACCTAAATGTTTCCTGAAATGTATTTTAACAAGAAGGTAAATATTAAAACCTCTTATATATTAAGAGACTTTATATTTTTCATGTGGAGAATAAAATTGATAATTAACAATCCATTTAAAACAGTGTCATTTTGGTCTTTCAAAATTTAATTTAAAAGAATAACAATAAAGTATAAGTTTTTTAACAAAGTTACAATTTTTTGTTTAGTGATATTTTGATGCTTTTTTTTTGAAATATTATTTCATTACTGGAGAAAATCAAGCCTGCTTTACCAACAGTAGATTCATTTAATTACTGGGTCATGTGTTAGGCTAGCAGATGGGTGAAGATGAAAGTTACTCATGTCACTCTAATTTGTTTGCCTGACTTTTTCACAGTGGCTGATTGATATTGTTAGAGCATTTTAATAATGTTTCTAGCGATTCTGTTCAATGCTAAATAGACCCTTTTCTGAGAGCAATCACTAAATTAAGTCAATTGGCAAAAGTTATGTATGGGGAAGGGAAATGCTTATTGTGGTTCAGAATTTCTGAGAAGGCTCTTTAAAGACAAAACTAAGGAAAGCTAATGACAAAGGGCTGATAGGAAAATTTCCCTCTCATAAAACTGTGCAATGGGTAGGGAGCATGCCCAGAAACAAATGGCTGTTTTCTCAAGTGGAAAGAAGTTAATAGGGGGTGTCCTCAGGAACAATTTGAATACTGATGGTATTAAATCTATTAATGATTTGGAAGACAAACTGGAGAAGTTTTGCTAGTGTCGTCATTTAATTTACAGTGAAAACAGGCAAAAATTAAGAACAGAGCTGAAAAGAAAAATTGCATTTACAAACATTCATAGAGACAATTCCAAGCATTTGGCTGTCCTATACTTGCATGTAATTGACACAAAGGAAATTGATCTGGGAAAACTTCAAGCTTTATTGTTAACATAAGAGAATAAGTGATGTAAAATTTTGCCTTTTTTTCTTGCTTTTCTGAATTATATATCCTATATGCATCAAAAGAAATCTCCATATTAAGGAAAAATGTATTGGAGAAAAATTTATATACACACCAAAATTGTATTTAGAACAGAACTGTTTGTTTTGTTTTACTTCTCTGCATAGTTACTTCCGCAATTGGGACTGGACAGCTGGCACTGGTACCACCATATTTGTGCAAAACAGACATGCCACATGCAAGTCCATGGAGACCTCAGTTTACTGCCTTTTAATGCAAATGAAGTCATAGATCCCTTTTTTGCAAAGCCTGGTGCATAGAAGAATAGCTGGAGTTTTTTTAATTGTACATCACTATGACTATTTATTAACATTGTTGTTAATGTTAATAACATTGTTATTAACAATGTCGTGGTTGAAAAACTTGTTTTATGCTTGATTCCTTCTGCTTTCTACACTGAGGCAACCTCTTTGTGACGTCCCTAAATGTTTTGGCTCTTGGAATGTACTTACTCAATCTTAGATAAATAGCTTAATTAGAAAATATAAGAACCTTTATTATAATATGAATGCTTATATTCTAAAAACTAGACAACATCTATTTGAAGTGTAGCTCTTAATTGATAAAGATAAAGTATATTTACATAAAGAATGTGGCAGTCTGTAAATATAGCTGATTTGTAAAAATGACAGCTTTGGGATACACCTATTTCTGTTTGCAGTCAAACTTAAAATTATTTTGAGATGCTTCCTTCTAAAGTTTGATAGTCTGTGAAACTAAAATATTACAATCTTTTCAACAGTATTATCTAATCAATTCCTTATGACTGCATACCATTCTATGTATTTCTTTTTGCAATAAAAATACATTTGTAAGTTTGTGACTAGCATATTCAGTGTGGAAGAGTAAAAAAATGTAAGGATTGCATGGCAAATTCAATTATTTCCCATCTGTAGTACCTTTCAAGAAAGACTTGTTCAACATAAGAGCATGTAAACAATCAGATTTTTAATTCTAAGCTCAAATCCAATAATAATATATACTTGTAGACATATTTTTCAAAACCCTTTCTGTATATTACTCCAATTACAATTATGTATCTACCTTGGAAGCTACTATGAGATAGGGGTTAATATTCCCACATTATTGATAAAAAGAGATTCTTTTCTCCTATCTCTGTGTAAATATGTATATTGTATCTAAATGTAGTTAACTGGAACAGCACCATAAGTACATTTCATGCCCATCTTTTTACAACTATTATACCGCATTTTTCACACTATAAGACGCACCCCCCAATTTGGGAGGAAAATGGGGGTGAGTCTTATAGTCCAAATGTAGCTTACCTGACTTGCTACAGGATTTCTGCTTTAAAGGATGTTACTAAATATTGTACCACAGTTTTTGCTTCAAATTTTTTTTCCTATTTTCCTCCTTTAAAACCTAGGTGCATCTTATGGTCCGAAAAATACAGTACTTAGAATTTTCTCCTGTGTAATTGTAAATGAGGGGAAGACAGAACTGTGGAGGTAAAGAGATTTGTTAGGAGACTATTGTGAGTCACACTCCAGAGCAATAAGGAGTCGCAGCTTGATTTGCTAAGTGTAGAGAAGTGGGGGGTGGGGAACCTGGTATATCCAGGGTGCCTCAGGTTTGAGTGAGTGGGTGGGCAGCTATAGAAGGAAACCAGTTCAGAAAAGGGAGATAGGGAAAGAACATGACTGTTACTAACATGGATTTGAGTTGCATGGAAAAAAATCAAACTGCATTTACCCAGTGAATTAGGCTGTTCTAATTCACCACTAAAGGGAAAGGAAAAATATATGGTCTCTGAACTCTATGTGCTAAACTATATTTAGATACTATGTTTAAAAGAGTCTTAATAAATTATTAAGGGAGATTATAACTCCTCTTCCCCTGGAGGATTTTTTAAGTACACAGAAGCATTTGTCTGCTGTGTTTTGAAAGTGATCTTTCCAAGGCAAGGGGGTTGCCAGCCCAGCTAACCTGCCAAGAACTCTCCCCAAGCTTTCAACCTGTGATAAACTTATGTTTGTGTTGACTCTGTCACATGCTTCTAGTGAACCACAGTTTTTATAAAGAAATGTTTTCCCTTTGCTAAACCAATACACATTTATTGTAATTTACTTAAATATCCTCTCTGTGTCATAAAATTAGATGCCGAGATCTCATATTAACTTAAAAGAGCACTAGTTCTTTAATAGCTTGCTTTTCTTTTTAATGTGTTTTCATTCAAGAAAGTTATAACATATACTTCAACAAACTGTATCATATATAATAGTCTTAAAAGCAGTTATTTTTTCATCTTTTACCCCATTCCCTTCATTAAATTTTTCTTCAGTGTGAACCAAACTAAGTGCAAAAAGCAAGGACTTGGTGTCATTACAATAAAATACAAATACAAAATGGTATATCAAAAAGTTGGAATATTAAGTTTAAAGTTAATTTCTAAAAATCATTTCTTTGCTAAGCGAATCAATAACTACACCTTTTGTCTGGTTCATCAAGATTTACTTCACCATGTTAAAAAACAGATTATAAAAGCCCTGGCTGGTGTGGCTCAATGAATTGAGTTTCAGCCTGTGAACCAAAGGGTCATGGGTTCGATTCCCAATCAGGGCACATGCCTGGGTTGCCAGCCGGGTCCCCAGTAGGGGCACACAAGAGGCAACCACACATTAATGTTTCTCTCCCTCTCTCTCTTCCCTCCTCTCTGTCTAAAAATAACTAAATAAAATCCTTCAAAAATGGATCATGAGGAATAAATTTATTAAAGCTATAAAACCTTTAGCAATACTACTTCCTCCATCTTCACAGGTGAAATTTAGCATTCATTCAATCATTAGTCATTTATGGTTACACCTGCTATGTGTTAGACATCATGCTAGGTTCTGGCCATATAAAAATGAAAGGGAGATGTTCACATTCTAGTAGTAGAAATAAGCATGTACACAGAGAATTTAAAAGCATAAGTCTCTTGATATTTGTATCAAAAACAGTTATAAAGGCATCTTTCTGAGCAAGGAGAAGATGTGGGATCAGGGTAGGTAGGGTTCCTGGAGAACGTCTTAACTAAGAGATATTAACAGATGGCTGGGAGGATTTAGCCAGATGAAACAGTCGAATGAGCAAGCAGCTATCAGAGAGAGAAATATATCAGAGGAAAGAGCAAAAACAGCATCATATAAGGAAAAAAAATGCATGTGGATATGCAGAACTGCAGATAGCTTGGTGTTCCAGAAACATGAAGAGGGAGACTGTGGTAAGCACAAAGGGAAGAGTAAGCAGAGCCTGGATCAGTAAGGATATTGTATACATTATTAAGGAATTTGGACTTTACCCAATAGGTCAGTATTGTCCACAACTTTGGTACCTACAGGTGACAGAAAGGATTTTATTGCAACTTGGAAAACTCTGTTATAGGTACATTTTTTAAGTAAAAGGAAAACTTTTTTAAACTAAAAGTGATATGTGTTTCATTTCGTTAAAAGTCATTAATTTCAATTTTCATTGTTATTTGTTTGTAGATTTAAGATGAGTATTCTTCAGAAACGTCTTAAGTTTTAGATCCAGTCTGCATTTAAACTTTTCTTTGTTGTAGCTTAGTAAGAACTAACTCATAATTATAAGTCAGTGCCAATGAACACTAGCAACTGCTTGGAGACTATCAGTTCTGGATGTTTGGATGTAAGATGGAACCAGAAATGATAAATAGATAAATACATTATTGGAAAGTACTTTTTAGCAAACTGTCAAGGTCTAAATTGGCAAACATATCCTACTTAGAAGTTAGGAAGTTAAGTGTTAACCTTAGAATGTAATGGCAAATTGATTTTAATATACCCTTTTATTGAATCAAGGACTAGAAATTATTTTTTCATGTTTCGGTGCAGCATTGGATATGTGTTTAAATGTACCTAACACTAGGACAACAATCTCTTTTTCTAAAAACATAGAAAATGATTATATGTTGAATTAGATTAAACTTGTAGTGAGTGTGTTATTTGTGTCACTATTCAGTCATTTTAAAGAATCTTTCAGATGCTCAGAATTAAATATGGTGATTATTCTAGCCCTGACATGATAGATTTAGATGATTTAATAAATTGAATATATTTCTGAAGTTGGGTTATTTAGGCATGCCACTTGAAGTCATTGAAAAGGTCTTTAATAGCATAGTCAGGGTCAGGAAGAAATGTGTTTGTCACATCCTTTATTTTGGATTTTGGAAACGTATGTGAACTTTTTTCCTCTCAATAGTCAGCACACCACAGTATGGCTAGGCAGTCTTGTATTCATTGCCCATTTCACTGCATATGTGGGAAATACAAGGTGATTATATTCAGTTTTATTATTTCCTTCAATGCTTAAACAAGATCAGGTAGCCTTATGCTTAACTCTTTGCTGTTCTCGGAGAATAAAATACCTGCATAGACATTTGAGCCTTATTTAATTCTCTTTTCAAAGTGCCAGCTTTCCCCTCTGCATCCATAGCTGTGTCCTGTTTGTTGAATCCACTGTCGTGTTCCTGCATCTTTGCATATTCCTGGTTTGCAGGAATTACTCGTTCCAAAATTTATGGAGCATTGTTGCCTCAAGTTTATTCCATACATCCATGAAGAGCATCTCCTGGGCATGTCAGTGACTTGTCCAGCTGTTAAATGGAACTGCATCCAAGAGACAGACATTGGTCCTCCAGGTTGACTTTATGTAATATCTAACAGTGTTCAGTGATGTAGACATTTTGCCAATAGCTTTTACTGACTTTTGAGGGTATAGTATTTATTATTAATTTTCTCTGTGGCATTACAAGCCTCTCAGAGAGAGTGTGAATTTACTTGCTTTTGCCTCCAGGAGAATCAGTTTGAAGTCAGCATTTGGGCCCTTCTCATCTTTGGTGAATAAAATTGTAAGTTTCATCATGGAAAACATTTTGCTCTCATTCTGTGAAAACTTCTTCAGTTTAGTACAGTGGTTTCTGAGTTCTTTTGGGAAATGATGAGAAAGTGTCAATAAGTGTAAGCTACTATTTGATAATATTTTATTATCAGATAGTATAGAGATGAATGGATCACCAGTATAAGAAAATCCAAGTGTCAAGTACCAAAGTTTTGCTTTGTGTTTCTTTAAGTATATTTTGGTCCATTTTATCACTGCTTGTCCTAGCACAAATATTCACATTGCATTTTGACATTTGACTCTTGTTTACTCTTTAAGGACCTGGGTTTGTTTGTCACTGTTTTTAGGCTTTGATGAACCAAATCTGAGATACTGATACATTTTTAATTGTTGTCATAGAGCAACAACAAAATGGTATCAATTAAAAAGGTTTTGCACAGCAAAGGAAAACAACATAATAAAAAGACAACCCACAGAATGGAAGGACATATTTGTCAATACATCTGATAAGGGGTTAATACACAAAATTTATCAAGAACTTATAAAACTCAACACCAAAAAATAAAAACAAACAACCCAATTAAAAGATGGGCAAATGACCTGAATAGATATTTCTCCAAAGAAGATATTTAGATGACCAATAAACATATGAAAACATGCTCAATGTCACTAATCATCAGAGAAATGCAAATTAAAACCACAATGAGATATCACGTCATGCTGGTCAGAATGGCTGTCATCAATAAATCAACAAACAAGTGCTGGCAAGGACATGGGGAACGGGGAACTCTTTTGCACTGTTGGTGGGAATGCAGACTGGTACAGCCACAGTGGAAAGCAGTGTGGAGATACCTCAAGAAATTAAAATTGGATCCGCCTTTCAACCCAGCAATTCCACTTCTGGGATTATATCTGAAGGAACCCAAAGTAAGAACGTAAGCACCCTTATGTTCATTGCAGGGTTGTTTACAATCACCTAGATATCAAGGGAACCCATGTATCCATCATAGATAAGTGGATAAAATATTCATAGGATATTTACACAATGGAATACTACTTGGCCATAAGAAAGTAGAAAGTTTAATCCTCGGCAACAGTATGGATGCACCAGGAGTACATTATGCTAAGTGAAATAAGCCAGTCAGAGAAGAACAAATACCATACGATTTCACTCATTTGTGGTATCTAATGAACAAACTGAACTAACAAGTGGACAGACTCATAGAGAGCAGAATGACAGTGACAGCTAAGGGGGTGATGGGGAAAAGGGGATTGAGCAAAAAGGACTCTTGGACAACAGTGTGATGAATGCTAGTGGAGGGGGATATAAGGGACTAAGTGGTAATGGAGGAAGATACAAAATTTAAAAAATTTAAAAAATAAAATAAATAAAAATGAAAAGCAAATTTACCATGTGTACATAATAGCAGGCACAGCTTGAAAGTAAGTTAGATGGGACAACTGGACCAGCACAGCCTTCTGTCAGGTGTATTCCTTTATAATGTAACCATCATTAGGAATTTAAGTAGGTTACATTAAAAATCATAATTAGTCTTACAATTCAAACTTCTGAAACATGGGAAAAAGTTGGGTGGGAAGGATGGGGCTTACTTAGATGGCTGATGTGGCAGTTCATTTGCATTTAGATACATATTTAAAAAGCTATGGTCACAACAGCATCAATTAAATGTGAGCTATTAATGGCATATAATAGCTATTTAAATTTTTTTAATCTTCTCCTAAATTATAATACTTTCCTGTGGAAAACTTTGCCTGTGATCATTCCTTACTTTCTCCAGATTTCTTAATGTGAATTCTCATACACTATTGTTTTTGAGTCTGTCAAAATTAGTTATCGGTTGTAAACTACTCGACTCTCTCCTAGTTTCAATTTTTTTTTTCATAAAATTGTATGGGGAAAATACATCGCATCAAAAATTTAAAATTTTGTTTTGTTTCTTTTGATATTTGATTGACAAGATCTACTTTTTTGAGCTCCATTTTATTTACTACATTGACTACATTAGCTTGATATCTTACATCATATTGAGGAAGCAATAAGCTTAGCATGACTTTTAAGCAATCCAAAGTTGGCACTGAAACTGTTGGCTCTTAAGACTGTGCTTAGAAACAACTAATTTTGACTGAAGTGTGTGTGTGTGTGTGTGTGTGTGTGTGTTTCCTACCCCTCTTTAGAGCTTTGGTTTAGTTTTGGAATGACCTGGTGACATAATGAAGCAGTTGAGAGATCACCCTCAGGTCCATGTAAAATTAAAAGAAAATTGCAATGATAAGATGGTTGATAAATAAAAAGAAATACCGTTGTGTCAGAGACAAAATGGAGGCCTCTTGCTGTAGGGCCCTTGCCAGGTGCCCCTGAAGGGGACTGCTGTCTTACTCAGCAGGAGGTGCCATGTTAATTAAGCTTCTAATTGTGAGTCCTTGCCCAGTGATGCAGAGCCACAAGGGGAGAAACAGGAATTCTTGTTGAAGCCTAAAATCCTCATTTTGTATATTGTCACAAATATTATTTAACATGCTTATTTTTTAATTGCATTTTAAAAAAACAATGGTGATATACCAACTTAAGGCATGATTTACTATTAACACTTTTTTGTTTCAGTTTTGATTTTAAAAATTGTTGGTACATTTATTTTAAATTATATATTTTTTACTTGAACATAACTAATATGTAGAGACATTGAATAAATACTAGTTAGTTTTCCATCAATGGGTGCATTATGTTACTTTGGGCTAGAGGACCTACATGCTTCTGCTCACTCAGGGAACATTATTAAAAAAAAATAAGGTGGTTGTTTTCAAATAATACAGATTTAATGTGTTGATTTACTGGGAATACTACAGCTATTCATTCTTTCATTCAATATGATAATTTTAAGTAAGTATCTACTATGTGACATTATGCATGGATCCATGATGGGTGCAAAGAAAATATGGCATAATTCTTGTCTTAATAAAATAGACCATTCTAAGAGCCTAACAAATATTCAAATTAGAGAATATGAAAATTACTAGGAGAGTAACACCACAGCAATGAGGATGAACTTGAGTAATTGTTTCAGTTAATATTTTTAATATACAGTGTTTAAGATATCAGGAAAGTATGGTTGATTAAAAAAAAAGTTTCCTAAATGGTTACAATAATCACAGTGAATGTTGTAAGGAAAATGTCTCATATGTCTTTAAAATATATATTTCTGATGTATGTTATCCCTTCCTTGAAACAGAAAAATGAGTTACACTTTAGGGAATGCTTACAAAAATGAATTCCCAAAGCATATGCATCAAGAAAGGGAACGCAGTGGAACTGCCATACTTCATTGTAATGATTTTCTGAAGGGTCTCCACTTATGGTACAAAATTTTTTAAAAGCAAACGAAAGTCCTACGTGGCAGTGAAATATAAGTAATCTTAATTGTTGAAATATAGTTATTTGAATTTTTCAATTTGATTTGCTGTGAAGATTTATTAGTAGACATCTGGATATACTGTCCTGTATTAAGACAAATCAGTATAAAAAATCCAAAAATGAACTACTTAGATATTTATTTAATTTGAATTTTGTAGAATTCATAGTAAAATACCTCCTGTTAAGTGTTCAGGTCATCTGACTTCCCAAATTCTTTTTCATATTTGCAAAAAAAATATGAACATGTTCTAAGAAAGCATTAGAGTATTTTAACATATTATCAATATCTATGGTTTGATTACGACCTTTGGTTTCTGGAAATGCCCTTGAGCAGCCATTCGTAATAGAAGATAGATAAATAAAAAGCAAAACCTTTCAGACAGCTCTCCCTATCGCTTTACATTCAAAGCAAGAATTCTTGACAATTTCCATACCAGTGTTTAATGACGTTGAGAACTTCACGTGCAGAGAAAAGGAGTTTGCGTTCATGTGTGAAAACGAGTGGGCAGGCTCAAGGGGTTCAGTTTAGTAGAAAAGTTTTACGCTCACCAGCGTATTCTATTCTTTTTGTAAAGTTTTCTGTCTGTTAGATTTTTGTTAGATTATAGTCTTGTTTTTATTTGAAGTTAGATATAGTCCCTAATTTACAAACATATATTCTTCACGGACCAGAAAATGGGCAGAGTAGCCCATAAATCTGACTTTTTTTTCCAAAAATTACTTAATCTGACATTTTGAAAATTATAAATGAATGCTTTTATTTTCTGCATAGAGCATAAGAGATGGACAAATAGCCACATGTGTAATGAGGTTTCTGTGGGTGCGGGGGGTGAGCTCTTCCATACTTTTCCAGGACTTAATTCCTATGAGTGATAATACAACTAGACCACTAATATATACTGTAATTAAAATAAAGTTAAAATAAAGCCTCATTTTAGTCATAATATAAACCAGGTATTTTTTCAGTCACTTTTTATATAGTATCTTATTTTATCCTTATTACAATTCTTTGAAGTAGATTTAATTTTTCTCATTTCATGCATTTGGCAATGATGCATATGGATATTAGCAACTTGCACTTAAGTAACCAGAAGTCACATTCCATAGCCTATTAACCTGTTTATATATGTAGGTGATATATATATATACATATATATACACACATACACACACATATATGTTACATTTGTTCTACAAATGTGTGTGTATATATACATACATTTATACACACATTTATATATATCACATATATATACACATATATATGATCTTTTCCACAAATGGAGGTTTCTGTCCTCTATTAGGGCTACATTCAGTAATTTAAGATGTATATCACATGTAGAAGCACACAGAGGCTTGGAAATATCCTTGTGAAACTTGTTCTAGGCCACAAAAACATGCTAGTCTAAATAAAAGCAGTGAGCAAAGGAACTGGACTTTAGGAATCAGAGTGTGATTGCTAGTAAAGTCATAGTAAACAGTCCTGATGCAGGCTCTAATTAAAGGACTAATTCTTTCGATCCCATGTGAATGAAAAAGAAGTTTAATGTGTCTTTAATGATGCCATCTGTTCTATAGTGTGACCTAAAACAAAGTCAATTGTTTATATAGAACATCTAATTTTTAAGCTGGAATAACAAAATAATTTAAAATACCAAAAGTCTATTATTCCTGTGCTTTGAAAGTAGCAATCATTGATTGCCAGGAATTTTTCCCTCTGTCTTGATGAAGTTTATTTTTATATTTTATGTTCAAAGGCTGTAAATTTCATAACTCCTTTAGGGTAAAATTGTTTAAATTGAATATATCCATCACTTTCTTACTCCATGCTTAGCACTAAGAGGTGAGGTAGTAAATATGTTCTTGCCCTGGAGATACTTGCTCTCTAGTTGAGAAAACTAAAAAAATATTTGAAAGATCAAAAAAATAAATAAATAAAGGACAGTTCCAAATGTATGTCATTAATCTAGGCTGATATGATGAATAAAACTTTTAAAATATTCATCAAATTTCTAACATTAAATGTATATTTCCTCCTGTGAAAGTTTTTCCACATTAATTTTTCAATGTTCTACAATAACCCTTTTCCCTTCCTCTTCACTAACTTCTCCCAGTAATTTGACTTTTGCTCAAATGGAAATCTTCATTTGCTTCTTAAGTATGAACATATTACATGTTAAGGCTACTTCTAGAGGGTAGATATGGTTAATAGTTTAGATTTCATTTTATAACTAAATTCAAATAGAATTTTAATGGTGGCTCTTCTGTTATTAAAAATGATCTTCATTCAGGAAAATTGTAACTCATTTATTATATGTCAGGAACTTCCAGACTGCAGAAGATACAGAAGTTCATTAATTCATATATATATTCATTCATTCATTCATTCTCTCATCTGTTCAATTCATCAACTGAAATATTTATTGAACGATTATGTAACAAACATTTTATTATGAGAAGACATAAAATAATAGAGATAACTAAGTAAAATATAAATAATATTAGATGGCAGTATTGCTAAGGAAAAAAACGAACAGCAGACACCATTGACATTTAAATAAGGTCAAGGAAAGGGGGAGAGGCAAGTGCATGTCTGGAAGAACAGAATGCTCTATTCCAGGAAGAGAAGAATAGCAAGTGTGAAGATGCTACATGAGGCCAGACAGGGAATTAT
This sequence comes from Desmodus rotundus, assembly GCF_022682495.2. Lineage (NCBI taxonomy): Eukaryota > Metazoa > Chordata > Mammalia > Chiroptera > Phyllostomidae > Desmodus > Desmodus rotundus. The sequence goes on along the minus strand of NC_071397.1, from coordinate 75,823,733 downwards.
GTGGGTTATGGGGGGGTGGTAATAGGAAGTGCAGGACGTAGTAACCCATTGTGATGACTTTCACTCTTACTTTGACTTAGGTGAGCAGTCCCTGGAGGATTGATTTCTCAGGGTCCCTGTGACAACTTATGTGAAGGAGGGGAAAAAAGGAAGCAGGAGTTCATTCCAGTGTAGTTTGGAGAAATTTTCAGTAACTGCACCCTGGGTGTTAGTGGCTAAGGTCAAAGTCATTGCAGTGGTGCAAATAGGGCTAAGAGGTCGGATTTTAAACATATGTTGCAGAGAGTACAAATGGAATTGAAAATGAAATGGATGTGAGGTATAAAAGGAGGAAGGTCTTTGGATGACTCCAAGATTCTTAGCCTGGCACATTAGAGCTATTTTTATGGAGAGAGGAAAGACTACAGCAGGAATAGGCTATAAAATAACATTAGTTCCATTTTGGAGCTACCCATTAGACAACCAAGTTGAGATGTTTGGTAGGCAATTTGGTATATGAATCTGGAGATTAAAGACGGATCAAGCTGGAGATTAATAGGATTTACTTGCAGGAACAAGTAAAGCAATCTTCTAGGGCATCATTCCTAGTATTGTCATTTTACGCCTTCCAGTGGATCATTTGAAAATATTAGTAGATTTTAATAGAAATATCTTGATCAAATATCTTGCATAAAATACTCAATGATAGATATGTAATTTTTTAATTTGTGTAATTTAAGCGGCTTTCATTTTCTTTGAAGGCCAATACAAATGCGCTAGAACATGTTCTAACTCTTTAGACTGGCGCAAGGCAGTACAAGCTCTCAACCTCCTTGTTGAATACCTTTCTAAAGCTGAAGAAATGAGTTCTTCAGAGTGTGTCTCAATATGAATCACCTTTTATTTATTTTTGCCTTATGTGTTATCATATATAGGACTTATACAGATCTTGAACATAGAATAATGAAAGATATTTTGCAAAGGACCAATTATATGATATTCAGAAAACCAGAATAGAAGATGAAAAAAGAAAGTTAAGATTTTAAGCTTGGAAAATAATAACCCACTTATGTTAGTTAAGTTTATAGATGTTTATTAATCTTTTTCTGGATATCCTCAGGCCTTGAAAGAGAGAACAAAATATACAGCAGTGTTTTAAAACGTTTTAAGGTGAGAACATTCATAAATAGATTTAGTTGTGAATTTCATCATCACTAGGTTATTTACTAACTTTAAATGATCATATTTTTGTAGTAATTAAAAAATAGTCCCATTTCCTTTATCTTAAAATAGATCATGATTCTTCAGTTTAATATAGGCTCAGATTTTCCAGGTAGAAGCTAAAGAGTTCATTAATCTTATCTCTGTCAATTTCCTAATTTACAAATGAGCTGAAGCAATTAATCCTTTCAAGTCTCCTGTATTAATTATAGTCTCAGACAGATTTCCTTGAGGTTTTGTAATTCTTTTTGTCACATTCTCACTGTATTTACTTTCTCAGCTTGATGCCTGTTGACATGCTGATTCATGTTTTAGTGGGCTAGATAGGTTTTATTCACCTAGAGGAATGAGTATAAAAAAAGCTGCACCTTATAATCACACTGGCATTTCCAGTGTGTGCAGGCCATATATCTCCTTTTAATTTAATCTCTGAAAAATGTACAGGGATTTCTGCAGCTAAACTGTACAAATCGATAAAATTTATAATCAAGGCTGTCTAATCTCTAAACCTAATATAAAACTTCACAACTATTGATTACATGTGAAGGATCTGCAAGCTGTTACTCATGCATGAAAGCATAGAATAAATGGTGGCTTCCAAAAAGGAAATGGACAAATAATCAGCAACCTGGCAGTCCTTATCTTTCCATTGCCCTGAAGCGAGCATGTTCCCAGACACTTCCGTTTTACAAAATCAAATGTGTGTCAAGGTATGTCGATAGCCTGCATCATTTTTGAAGTCGGCATCCTACAGCTTTTTACTCTTATTACCTAGAAATTTTTCTTTTTTCTTAACAAATTATTCCACTTAAATTTCCAGTAGGAATGAAAGGACCTAAGTTCAAGTATTAAAATCATAGTATTTGTAAAGAGCAAAATGAGCCATATATACTTGAGATGTCACTAAAATGTAGTTGGTATTTTTTTATGTTGGAAGGTAGGGTGGGACTTTATGTCATAAGATAGCCTTACTTAAAATGGGCCTTCTTAACATTTTAGTAAGTAAACACACTTTATAATAATTTTCCTAAGTTGAATTGACTGATTTGTTCAAGGTCAGGTGTACGATTTTCACAAGGGAGTTATGTAGCTGAGGAAAAGGTACTAAACAGTGTTACAGGAATTTGGGAAATATACAGGTATGGACAAAAGTAGTCGTACAGTTGCACTGTGACATTCTTTTGAGTTAATAAAGCTATTGTAATAATCATAACCTGCATGTCCTTTTCCATCCGAACAGCTGTAAACCCACGGTTGCCCACTCCTGTATATGTAAATGCATCTTTTCTGTCAGGCTATCACCTCAAAAGTAAAGAAATTTAGACTATATTACAGATTCAATCTTATGTATGCCTAGAAAGTCATATTAATATAAACAATTAAATTATTTTAATTTTTATAGATTTGAATGAAGTACTCACGTCTTATCACTCATGGAGTTATTAGTTCAACCTTTGGTATATTACTGTAACAACTAAACCTGCCCTCAGAGAGCATATAGGAAATAAGACAAAACCAAAGTTGCTTGATCATTTTTAAAGCATGTACTGTATTACCACTGTACCTGGCACACGTCAAGCATTTAAATAATACTAGATAAGCATGTAGTGGCTCAGCACAACCTGTTAATAGAGAACTAAAATTTCTAAAGTATTGTTCTGGGCAGAGATCACTGACAAAATCTTCACACAAATACTAATGTAATTTATAAATGAAGAGATTAAGAATAGAGATTATATCAAAATGCTGAGCAAAAACCAGACACAGAAGCTCACCAGTGGCATAAAGCAAGCATGTACTATAGCTTACACCCTGGAATGGTCGGGCAGGACCCTCTGATCCTGGGTGACTCACAGATCTGCTTGTAGACTCTGTTGACTGACCTGCACTGACCTTTGCTGTTACAACTGGGACAACTCAGCTCGGACTCACAGGTATCTCATTCTAGAACTGATGGTGGAGGCGTAGGAGCTAGCAGGAGCGCGCCGGGCATTGAGATACCTCACACCCAGAGAAGTAGCACACCATCCCTTTGCCTCATTCATTTGACCAAAGCAAGTCACAAAGGCAGCCCAGAATTAAAGGACATGGAAAGAAACCCCACTTTTTTTGGTGTGAGGAGTTACAGTCACATGGCAAACTGTGAACAGAAGGGGAGATGGAGAATTAATTACATTGTAACCACCACACAAAAGTGGGTCCTTTGATTCCATTTCATTAGCTCTTGAGCTGAAAACATTTTAAAATTAGTTGCTTTATTGTTTAGAAAATAAAATTTTCTAGGAATATACTATGAATCAATGACTATGCCTGGCATATAAAATATTTACCTCTTTTATTAGAACAATCTAAGAAGTAGATCATTTATCTTCTTTTTAGGGATAAATAAGGTATTGAAAAATCCCCTCTAGAGTTTTTTAATTGCTATATGCAACTCCTCTAAAGTCACCTTTTTAAATACATATCTGGGAGCACTGCTTCCCATATTACTTTTTATTAGCATTCTGTACAAATCACTCTACTTTTTTTGCATCTGATTAGTGCTTTGCTATTTTTTTGTATAAAAAACAATACTTTTTTAAACAGGAAAAGTATATTATTGTCTTCTTTATTCCCATAATTTAAAAAATGGCTTTTCTTTCAATTTTATGTTTTGTACAAAGGTATGTATGCAGTTATCTATAGAGAATATTTTCCTTTTTATTTTTTATTTAAGTTATAAAACATAAGCGAGGCCTACATGCTCTGTTTTAAGATAAATAAAGCAAAGAAACGATAAAAAAGCATCTTGACTTAATTATGGAAATTATTCACTGTGTTCAATAAAGAGCATTAGTTTCAACGATGTGTAGAGGAACAAAATACGTAGACTAGAAAATAATCTGCTAAAAACACGAGTGGGATATCCAATACCAAGGAGGAATCAAAGTGGGTTCACTGATTATAATTATATGTTTCTTACAAGTCCACTATTATTACATAAAACTTTAAATGAAAAAACCATTAAAGTGTCTCCAAATTTTCAACTGCTTGCTCTACTGAGAAATACATTTCATGATAAGACATTCAGTAGGATTTAAATTTTAGAAAAAGAATTACTATCTTTTTTTTCTGTCACTTTGGTATTATGGTTGTTTAAAAATCAATTCACATTATAGTAGAGAGTATGTGAAGTTTATTAGAATTTAAGTTTATTAGAATTATTTGATGAACTTCAGTAAGACTCTTGAGAGCAGTGAAGATGACATGTCTTGCTTTAATTTTTTATGTGCTAGTATTGTTCTGATGGCACTGGCTAAATATTACTGTGGCTGCAGGAGAGCTGAGTGAGCCTTGCACCCTCTGTCACTTTATATCCCCTGAGCCCAAGCATGTCATTTCAGCAACATAGCCATAAAGCCAGAAGAGCTGACAGTTGGCTTGCGATTATTCCTGGACCCGAGGCTCCCTCATGTTATAGTATTAATCAAGTCATCTCAGCAACTTATCATTAACTCAATCTGACCCATGGGAGCAGAGATGAAATCTTTTTGGCAAGTCTAATGATATGATAAGATTGAAAAGATGTGCAGTGCAAAACCTTGATTGTTCTCAATTTTTACCATGGGCCAAATAATAAAAATACAAAGCATCAGTAGGGAAAAGTAAAAGAGTATCTTCCAAAGACTTTTAAGTTTTTTCCATCCCCCAAGGGATGCCAGTGTTTTCTTCCTTTTTACTTTTTAAAAATTTACCTGTGTTCAGAAATTTTACCCCCATTATTTTTTGTTATACACTAACAAATCTTTTCTCTGGCAGTCAGGAAATTCCCTTTCCTTGTGTTTGTTTTGATAAGTGGAATGGAAATTGGGCTTTGCAGTCACCTCCCGGATTTCTGATGAAAAGGCAGCCAGGGGCACGCAGCGCCTGTCATGATCCAGTGTCTCAGTTTGCGCATCTTTGACAAGATCTTTCTTTTTTTTTCTTGGCATGAGGTTTGGGACGACTTCTGTTTTTCTCTGACTGACAGCTGGATAATACGTTTTGTCATTAAAAACTGATTCTAGGGAAATAGGATCCCTGCCCTCGATTCTCTGGAAGCTGCTAAAGCTTTTGTTTTCACAACTCTTTCAGAGAAGGAGAGATTATCACCACAAAAGGGTACCCGTGTTGACCCTCCAGGTCACATGTTGTCTAGTGAATACCAAACACTGATTTCCTTTTATCTGGCGTCTAGAACCTCTGACAAATCATCTTGCTCTTCAGAGGTGACTCGAAGTCAACGGGTTTTGTCTTTTCACGTTGCCTTTATTTTTCTTAACCTTCAGAGACTTATTAAGTAGTTCTTTGATATCCTATTAAGTTGATCTAGATATGTAACACATAAATTGTTACAGACATAACCCCCATGGCTCTATTTAGAATTTAAGGGCAATAATATGTTAGTTTTAAATTTACTGCTACATATATAATACTGGTCATAGATTTGATATGTAAATTTTGTCATTTTTTTAATTTCACCTCAACTTCATGGAGCCTTTTTCACTGTAACAACTAGGAAATAGGTGAAAAATAAAAGGAAAATGGAGTGGGAAAAGTTAGTAGGCCTGCCTGACCAACATTTGGCAAGGAAAATAAAATCAGCTAATACTGACATTTCTCATTGCATATGCTTTTTTAATTTTTATTAATAGGTGTTTTCCTAGGATTTATTAGGAATGAATGAATGAGAACTTCCTACCAGTTTTGCTGCGCATCTATACACAGGACAGGCATTTAACAAGAGGGGTTATGATTAATCATTTAAAGGGTAGAATGAGAAAGAATGAGATTTTCTTATAGTACCAGTTTTTACCTGGTTTTTAACGTCCCTCTCTCCCATTCCCCCTTCCCTAAGTCTAAAATTATTTTAATTATCGGCTAAGTGACTTTCCATAGCCTATTACATCAAGTTAAATTTCTTACCCGGATATCCAAAGTTTTCCCAATAATCGTTCTCTACATAATCTCCTAAATAACTGGTACAGCAACCAAATGGGATTACATATTTTTCCCAATTGTGTTCTGTATATTTATTCATTCTGTTTCTCCTGCTCGTGTAATACATATCCAAACAATGTGTAGATCTTGCCTTTATCCATTGAGACATGATGCAAATGTCTCCTCCCTTGGACAACTGGAGGTCATTTCTTCCTCTTGAATTGCTATACTATATTATTTCATTTATATACCACTTATATCATACTGTTTTAGTTACTTATGTATTTTTCATGACATCATTTTTACTAGATAAACACGAAGCTCCTTGAGGTCCGTCATTGCTTTGTTCACATTAGTATTTTGTACTGTGTCTGGTATTATACAATATATACAATAAGTAATGTGTTTTTGTTTCTTAATAGATTATTTGAAATATTTTTTAATTAAAAATTTTATCCTCACTCAACATTTTCATTGCTTTGAGAGAGCTAGAGAAGAGAGAAGAGAGAGAGAAATGACAATGTGAGGGAGAAACATTAATTAGCTGCCCTCTCACACAGTCCCCAACTGGGAATTGAACCCATGACCTTTTGACCCACTGGCCCTATGCTCCAACCAGCCAGGGCTTCAAAATATTTTCATACAATCCTTTGCTACATGAAACTTACTTTCTGGCTATATTTCTTCCCAAAACTTTGCCAAAACGTTGCCTCAAAAGTTTTTTTAATTATTTATTTCTTTCCCAATTTTTCTTTTACCAAGAAAGCAAAGAATGAGAGAGAAATGTTTTTACAGAATTACATATATAGAATACCTAATGAAAATTTGAATATGGAAAGTCAAATACTGGGAAAAGGAGAGAATATTTAGTATGTTTCGAAAACACTTGACAGATAGTACATTGATCTCCACTTCTTTACCTTTCTTATGTTTATTAATGTTGTCGGTCATAAATACTGTTTCCTGTTGTGCCTCTATGTAACATTCACCGTGCTGAGACATTTCTTTAAGTTTTTTTATCCTTAAAACAGCACTTGTGCCCCTCTTGTAGAGAAGATAATGGGTTCCAAGCAATATCCTTCTGCTTTTGGGTGTTCTATGACAATTTAAGTAATTATTTCAACTTGGAAAGTTATATTTTGTAATGTATGTATTATCTCACAAATACAATGCAATTATTGGTGAAGCACAAGAAATAATGGATCAGAGTGAGAAATTTAGGTAATTTTATTTTTTAATTCTTTGATAGAATTTTTTAAATGAATTTCTTAACAGTAGAACACTCTCAAGTCTCTGCTCTTTATAAAGATTCTAATATAAAAATTTGAGTTCAGGTAGTTGTCAGCTCATTTGAGACCTCACAGAATTCAGAGAAATTGCATAGCACAGTGACTATCATATGTATTATTAATGAGTATATATGTATATGTTATATGTGTGTGTTTATTTTGTGTATATGTTTCTAAATACTGCCCTAAGGTGAGAGTGAAATTATATATTTAAGTCACATTTTTAGACTAATGACAGTTTTCAGCATTTATTCCACGCATGGAGAAAATAGAGGTTTTAAATACCATATTGACTTTGTGGAATGATTCTTTGCCTAAAAGAAAACCACTTCTTTCCACAAACCTATATTTTTCTATATCAGTTAATAAAGTATTGGTTACTGAAATTGTGATGGTGATTTATACATACATGTATAGGATTTATAAAGCTATCTTCTCCTGATTTTGAAATGTGAGTTTTTAATATAATTTATGATCATCAAAGTAAGCAGCATTTAAATACATAAGATCAAAATTTGTGCACCAAGTAAACCCTATGCATTTTTTACATAATATGTAGTTAATATGTCTTTTGAAAACGCTTTAAAAACTAAGAATTGAAGGTGTAGAGCTGTTCCGTCTTCACAGAGTGGCAGCCATCTAGGTGTGCTTTTAGAGTTGTATTAGAATGCGGGGTAAGTGAAAATGGCACTGTGGAAGTAAATGAAAAGGGGAGCGAGAGGGTGATCACTTGGACAAAGAAAAACTCATAAAGGGGAGAATGTCAGAATCAAAATGAGAAGTGAAAGCAAATACATTAATACCACTTCAAAAAAACTTGAACTGAGGAGTAAATATTTATTGCTCTATGGGAGATCTTCATTCATGCATTCCACGTATTTTCTGGGGAAATCTCGCTTGCTCATTATAGATAACTTTTAGTGCAAAGTTGGCCTATCCTAAGCATGGCCACTAAATTGTATCTGCTTGTTGCCTAGCAGGCAGCAAAATCAGTCTACCTGGGGACCTTAGGGTGATCCTAACTATGGATGCCTGGTCAGCTGGTAGCCAGCCAATGGTGCTGATGAATGTTTTTACTGTAACTATGCTGAACTGAAAGTATCCCTTGTGCCTGGTAAAATAAATGTTATCACAGAGCTAGACATATAAAGAAATTTGTTAAATTATTAAAGAGCCAGATCTTTATTCCAGTCTAGTTATAGTGTTTAAGGTAAAACACATACAACAAAAGTAATGAAACAGGAAGACTTAATACTGTGAACAATCAGAAAACTGGAAAATAGCATTTAAAACCTAAGCATTGCAGTGGGGGAAAAGGTGGGAAACTGAACAACAATCAGTCAATCAATAAAATAAAAATGATCTGCTTTTTCATGAATCTGCTTAATATTTTGTGAATTGCTTAAAAGAGGAAACGTCCTATGTCTTCGTATCTCCAGTGACTGATGTAATTTTATTAAGTTCTATTCTACCAGTAAATTTATTGAGACACAGGAAATAATTTTTCTTATATTTCTGTAGTTTTTGCAGATAAATCCTTGTTCAAGAGAACAATGTAATTTTTGGACATTATGTTATAACATTATTAAAAATAAAATATAAAGTTATGATACAAAAAAAAACCCTAAGCATTTAGATTGTACCAAAGGTTAATTTGCATGTATAAATATATGTATTTTTGTAAATTTCAGGTTTTTAATTAAGTGGCCAGCACAGTGTGTTGCAGATCACACATTAAATACATTGAACTGGAATTTCAATTGGGACTTGCCATCTGTGTACCATGCTGATTACTTTTACATAACTGACATTTTAATCTCAAATATCAAAATTTATAAAAACCCCAAATTGGGCCCTTTTTTTAATTACTTTTTTTCTTTTTTCCCTACTGATTTCCACTTAGCAAGAGCAGTGAATATCTGTGATGAGTAAGTGAGGCCCCAACAAGGCCTTGACCTTGGCCTTGACTTAAATCTCCTTGTCAAGTCAGTGTAATAAAGTGTGCTGTGTACTGGTTTGTTTATGGTGTAGACTTTGCGATGGCCATGATTTCATAGAGTAATTATTTTGATTAAGTTAGACGATTAAAGTTAGTCTTGCATGAGGAAAGAATACACTTGGGAAGCAGTGATGGATGGACTCCTGTCTTTGGAGTGTTTAGTTCTGCCAGCATTTTCCAGTTGAGTGACTCTTCATCTTCCAGTTTAGTTTGGGTGACAATGAATGGATTGTTCGACCTGAGTGTTTCCTAGAAAAAGACAGAAAGAGATCAAGAAGCACAGATGACAATGTGAATATCCACATGTGTTCTTGCAATTTTTCTCAAATATTTTTCTGCTTTGATGAACAATATCATTACTGAAATAATAAATGTTAATTAATATCTGTGTCACTTTTTGTAAGTGGTAGTTTATGTTACAATTAGACTAATTAGGATACAGCACAGCTTGGTGACATGACAAATCATAGAGCAGAACATGTTGACTTTTATCCATGATGATATATTAGCTAATTCACTCGCTCAATAATGACACAAGAAAAGACGGGGAGTTGGGCAGTAACAGCAGCAGCAACTAGAAAGGCATCTTGGCTACACTTTCAGATCTGTATTTTGCACCATGTTCCTAAGTACTACGGATTGTTGACATTTTACATTTCACTTACTTTCCTTTAATTTTTTGGTAAATTATAGCCCTTGACCAAAATCTTCAAGAATAAAAGATGAGTTCTAGATTCAGTGTTTTATTTTTCCAAGATTATTTGTTGTAAAGTTGACGACTCTCTATGTCTCTGACTTATTCTTCAGAACCGATGCGAACCCCAAAGACGTTAAAGATTGCGGAGATACAGGCGAGGCGCATTGCTGTGGACTGGGAATCCTTGGGTTACAACATCACTCGTTGCCATACTTTTAATGTCACTATCTGCTACCATTACTTCCGTGGTCACAATGAGAGCAAGGCAGACTGTTTGGACATGGACCCCAAAGCCCCTCAGCACGTTGTGAACCATCTGCCACCATATACAAACGTCAGCCTCAAGATGATCCTAACCAATCCTGAAGGCAGGAAGGAGAGTGAAGAGACAATTATTCAAACTGATGAAGATGGTATGCTCACATTTTGCTATTTTTCAAAAGGGGGATTATATAACACAAATTATGTAAATATTTAGAGTTTTTTCTTAGAGTACCCAGAATTGAATTGAATTCTGAAATCTGCTAAAAACTCTTAATAAGGTTAACTTTGGAAAGAGTTTGCCTTTAACAAAAAAACTTAGTATTCTTCAGAGTAACATCAAATACTAGATGAAATGACCCTCTACGGTGTTCTGTTTTCATTCAGTGTTAGGGAATTGGCAACTGTACTAACAGTGTAAATAAAGTTTTCTTTATCAAAAATAGTTTTCACTGTTCATAACAATATAGCAATTACCTATTGGTAAAATACATTTAATTAATAATTTAGTCTTTTGCATTTTACAGGCCAACAGCAATAGCTTTCATTTTCCTTAACATTTGAAAACAGCCCTATTTACCCATTCCTTTCATTTTTATATGGCATTAGGAAAGTCTGGATGTAAAAGAAGGCCAAAGTTCATACCTTTAAGTCTAAATGAATACCCTAATCAGATATTTGCAAACTTTCATCTTTTATCTACCTTATTACCACCCGAGTAATTGAACTATATCTTACCCAATTTCTGTGTTACTTCTGAATTATTAAATAATAGGAAGAAACATATATTAAATATGTACACATGCCTGATGTAGCACTATAATATGTCAGTATTATATGGAGTTTATAATATGTCAATATTATATGGAGAATATGGAGTTTCTTATAAAACAAAAATGTGTCCCATAGAAAAATTGTTACAAATGATAATATTCTAGTAATAACAAGAATATGGTCTTCTCATGTAAGACATTTCATTTTTAAAAACTTTTATGAAAAAAATTATGTAGGGAAAGTACTATATAGTGAATTTATACCCAAGTGGTACCAATTCCCCTCAATTTCTGAACTTTAGGCTTCAATTTTTGATGCCTACCAAGTATGAGATTGCCGTATAATGTGTCAATATACCATAGTTTCTAGATACTTTCCGTACCACTCTGAAAAACCTAAATGACCCTGGTTTGTCCTATTGATTTTGTTATAATAAAGGGAAATAAGAGCTCCTTAACCTCATTTGCTCAGACTTTAAAGGAAACAATTAATATTGTCTAAAAATTATGCTTTGGGTTATTCTCATATTCCTAAAACATCAAAAAGTAGACCTCAGACTTAAGGATAAATATACTTTTTCCATTTTTGAAGTAATCAAACATGATTGCCTTAGTTATCATGTTCAAATTTAACCTAATTGAAGCATTTACAATATTTTAAACAACAAACCCTGCTGTGATATAAAAATACACCAACATTCATATCACTCCCCCACATGCATATACAACTTACCTGAACATATGCTTGTGCAAGAAAGAATGGCTAGTGTAGTCGTGTCGTAGGTGCAAAATGGGGAGTCTAAGCATGGATTCAAAAGTCTTGAAAAAATATGTCATTTTATAAGGTGGGATAAATATTAAGAAGTCTGTATTATAACAGACATTTTTTAATCCATATTTTTAGTGATAAAAATGTACTCACATGTTTTGTTGCCTACCCATAAATTTTTTTAAAAATGATTCCTTAATGGGTATTTTAAACCAAATTACATGAGTTCTGTGCTCCTTAGTCATTCACTCTCTACATTATAATTCATTTGGTTAGTACCCTTGGGTATGGTTTCAACTTTCCCACAAACCAAATAATGTGGTCAGGCTTATATAATGTTTTTCATATTTTGTAAATTTTTAAATGTATTTTAGGTACACATATGACTAGATTAATAATCATGATTGTAAAATTTTAAATTATGTTCTAAATTGATCAACTCATGACAGTGTATTATTTTTTTTATCCAGAAACAGTTCTATAAAAGTAAAATGGCATTATTTATTATAATTTCAATATTTTCTTTTTTTGAAATTTTTATTGTTATTCAATTACAGCTGTCTGCATTTTCTCCCCATCCCTCTACCCCACCCCATCCGAACCCACCTCCCCCTGCTCAATAATATTTTCTATCCTAATTTTATATTAACCTGTGCTTTGAAGCATTTTTATTTAGTTTTAATGATACTGAATTGCATATTATTACTTCAAAGTATGGTCAAGAAATAATTCCTTGTACCTTCAGGTTGCTTTTTCCCTTTGCTTTATCTATAAGACTAAATGATAATGATTGAAGCACAAACTTTCTGTGACATTTGCAAGTAACTCAGTTCAGATCTGCCCGTGTAAGTTCCAGTTTCTACATGCAGCGCTTGAGGTGTCTGAGTTCCTGAGGTGGGGACCGAATATCTACATTGTAATCCGTTGTTGTGAAGATCAATGGATTATGATGATATAATTAAGTCTGTCTTACTAAATTATTGCTGCCCTATATACATAGAAAAAGAATAAATTATCAGCCATCTAATGAAAGAATGTAATTTCATGAAAATAATTCTGGGGACATCCATAAATCATGACAGCAAAGCTAGAATGATTTCCCACCACGACCCTAAGGTAGAATTTATATTTAATTTATTGCATACATTTTTTTATCCACGGGTAGAAGTTATTTGTATGAGATTTTGTTTTCATTTTTTTCTGGCATTGATAAAAATCAATATTAAAAAGTTGGCTCAGCAGAAAAGCCTGGTTTAGGGACCGGTTTATTTTTTGTGTGTGCTAATACAAAGCTATTTTTAAGTGTACATTTATTATATTTTAAAGGTTGTAGTGCTTATTTAATATAAACTTGAGCCAACCATATTTATTATTTTTTTTCTTTTCCATTTTGAGAGTTATATTTTAAAGGATTTTCTTACATGCAAAAAATTTAGCTGAAACAGCTCTCAAGTAAATCACAAGCAGGGGAATAAAAGTCAGCATTCTCTCTCCATTAAAAGCTGTTGATGTGGAAATGGGAAGTGGCAGTTGCATCAATATGAAGACTGCGATGACGGTCTTCGTAACTGTGTGTTGTATTTACACAAATTTTAGGTACATCCAGACATATGTGTATGGGAAGGCATTGTCCTCCTTCAATTGTGCAGAGTTATTGAATATACTTTGCCTATTGCCCCTCTAGTTCTTTCTTTTGTCCACTACACTTGTCCCACCGAAAGCTCAATAGTATGGCACTCTCTTAGCCATAATTTTCCTGCAGACTTTCCCCTCTTACAAACAGGACCTTAGGTACTTGAAGTAAATCCACTTGACAAAGTAGAACAAGTTTAAGAAGAGTAGAGAAATATATGCATTCTAGAGAGACTTCTCTCCAATTCAACCCCCTTTCAATGCAGAATTATGCAAACGCTTAAATCGACCCCTATTTGTAAACAATTTGAAATACATCCATGGCATTTTATAGTATTTATGGACCAGGTTGTGTTCGGTGAACAGGGATACTAATTACATACCATCATATAAAAATTCAGTCATGAATTGGTCTTTTTTCTCCTCCTTCCACCAACAACCACATTCTATATGTAAGAGGTATGGAAAGGCGAAGACATTCTTTCCTTAATTACAATCGTGAGCTTATATCATTCGAGTAGGCAACAGCAGCAGGTAACTCTCCTGAAAAATACACGAATGTCCGTGGCAGGCCCAGCAGAAGCCACAGACTGCACATGGGGCCCTTCGGCCTTGATCAGCGACATAACTGTGCCAACGCTGGGCACTGCGGTGTGGGGGCAGCTGCGCAACGCCTTTGGCTAACTCCTCCCCGAGCCCTCAGCTGACAGGTGCATGAACAGATCATCTGAAGTTCAGTGACGGCATCTTTTCTGTTTACTGTGGGTTTCTTTCCTTTATGAATTTATTATTAATGTGCCAAATTATGTTGGCTGTCCCAGAGGTCACAACATCATTCATCATCTCCTTGTGGATTGAAATAAATCTGACTCTTTTGACATGTCATTATTCAGAATTTCTTGATGCTGCTAGCCACAATGCAATTCATTTCCTTTGATCCAGTGATTTTTAATTTATTTCAATCCTCACAAAATTGCTTTATACTCTGAAACTACATTTCAAGATAATGTCATGTGTGAAATTCACTGAAATTTTATATGAAGGAAAAATATTAATTAAAAACCAAACTTGCCTAATATTAGGTCAATATTTTCAAACAAATACATATTAAGCAAAATAGGATGGAGAGGATATAGTTTTAAATATGAGCAGAACAAGAAACTGAATATATGAATAAATAGTGACTATATTTAAATAAAATACATGGAGAGAATATATACATACAATAACAAAAGTATCTTGTGTCATACTTTGTCAATAGAAGCTGACACATCATTTATTGCTGCCATTGGGTATTGTTAAAAAATGACATTTGCAAATAAGGACAGGAATAAAGGTTCCTCAAATCTTACCTGGGGATACTTCAAAACTAGTTATGTCAATTGTTGAGTTCTAAACAAGTGTGATGTTATAAAATAATTTGATTCTTGGCTTTGAGAAAGTAAATTTCATTTAAAAGACTGAAATGATGATATTTTGACCTATTTTAACCTAGCAGTATTTTTAATGTAATTGTCTTTTAATTATAGAAATTAATATAGTTATAAAAGTCAGGTTGACTATTAAGGGGCATTTCTTTTAAAAAAAATAAGTAGAACATTTACTATCTTATATAAATCCATAAATAGGGTAAGCTTCAGAGTTGAGTGATTCCATGGCTCAGAAATATGAAAGAAGCCAGGTTGTCTCAGTATCTGTGACAGGCAATCCACGCGTTGTTCATCTTCAGGCTTCTTCTGGTCACGACATAACTGCCCATCAAAACTGGAGAAAGCTGTGTCCTTTATTTCATGCATTAGGAGAAAAAGAGAGAAAGAGAGAGGTGGGGGAGAGAAGAGAGAGAGTGAGAAAGGGATGTCTTTCTTCAGTATGGATTATGAATACTTTCATTTAATCTGGTTGAGCCAATTTAGAGTATATGCCCACTCTGTGATCAGTTAGAATCATCAGGAAAATGCTATCCCTTGACTTGTTTTGAATAATCAGAATCTACGCTCAGAGTGAGAAAGAGTAAGTTTCCTTAGTTGCCTGGGTCGTGTGAAAGATGGACGGAAGGTTGAGCAGAATTGGGATTCTTTTCAGAGCAGGAAGAAATCAACTAACAGCCCCCTACACAATCCCATTTTATGCCATTTCTCTTTCCTTGTAATGGTCTTGAGAGTCCAGGAACTTTGGTAATAGCCTTTCAATTTGGCAGCTTTATAAAGAGTACAAAGTGTCCTGTGCACCTGAGTTTGAGTCACAATTGTTTTGTCTTCTAATTACCTGACTTAAGACAGGTGAGGTCTCTTCCCTATGCTTCTATTTTCTTATCTGTCAAAAAGCTTAACGCTACTATGTGACTTCACTTTCCAGTCTAAGAAGCATTACCTATTATATTTTATTATTTTATACACTTAGTTTATAGACACTCTTTCAGGGCGTATAATCTTCACAATATCTTTCAGGGAAATACGGCTCTGTTCATGAAACAAATTACAAGATTTTCATGTTATTAGAGGTATACAACAGAGCAAACTCTACTACACAGTTTTTTCAGCTCTCGTAGGTGATTAGAATATTCTTTGAATAAAAATAACTTTTCAGTTGTATATTTTCTATATTAGAAGCTTATAGACTTTCTTCAAACTTCCATATATTAAAGTCAGAAAAACTGGTCATATAGATCATTTTCTTTTAAGGACATATCTTTATTTATTTAATGCATTTTTAATTTGGTTGTCTAGCTCACATAATTTACCTTTTCTGTTTCTGAGCTAAGCAGTCTTATAAACAAAATGTATGTATTTGTAGTGCCTGGCCCTGTACCAGTCAATTCACTGCAAGGAACATCCTTCGAAAATAAGATTTTCTTGAACTGGAAGGAGCCTTTGGATCCAAATGGAATCATCACTCAATATGAGGTACTGGGAGAACAAGGAAGTTCATTGAAATGTGGATTAGAGAGACAGTAAAAGGAAATGGTTATAGGGAAATAAGGGGGAGAGGGAACAAATATTAAGGGACTAAAATCATTATTATGTTTCCTGTTTTAATTTGGCATTTCTTGATTTCAAAATTTAGCATCAGAACAAATATTATATGGCACCTAGAATTTTCAAGTGCTTAAAGTAAATGTATGGTTTTTTTGTGTGGTGGTTTTATAAAAGCAGGATTGGGGTTTTTCAAGCAGACTTGATAATGGTTGTAAAGCATGAATTTTTATAAAATTGAGAAACTTATTTCAGACCGTGATTTAGGAAAGGCTATTGAATGTCAGTTTCATAGTAACAGATTAATAAGAAAAAACAAAATCTTGTACACACTTGACTATATTTGAACTTGGAATATAAATTATTATCTTATTTTTAAATATAATATTTTAAAAGAAGAAAGGAAAGGGTCATTTTGATTGTACTAATATATACTTATATTCCTGTATAGTCAGTGTTGATTAAAGCATAAAATACTTAAATTGCTAGTGGCTACAGAGTGCATCCTGGGAATGGGAATCACTAGTGCAATCTTATATTCTGTGACTCTATTAGCATACTTGAATACTAGTTATATGTAATTTATGTAACGTAAACAAAGTATAGATTAAGTTAATCTAAAGAACTATTTGTTGAACATGTCTGTATTTCATATGAATTAAAATATATAACCATAAAATTATGTATTCATGTCAAGTACATTAATTAATTTTTGATAAAAGAAAATGGATGTACATTGGCCCAATCAAATAGATAGTAGATACATATATGAGTATAACCATATGAAAATGAGAAGGAAAAGAAGTGAAAGAAAATGTGATTCCCTCCACAGAGACGCCCCTGAATTCTATCTTATTTAAAAGTGTGTACTTAAACTTTGTTATGACTTGTGTTGGATATGTAATAGGAAATATATTTCCTAAAACAGGTCAGCTACAGTAGCATCAGATCCTTTGATCCCGCGGTTCCAGTGGCTGGACCTCCACAGACTGTATCAAATTTATGGAACAGTACGCACCATGTCTTCATGCATCTCCATCCTGGAACCACGTACCAGTTTTTCATAAGAGCCAGCACCGTCAAGGGCTTTGGACCAGCCACAGCCATCAACGTGACGACCAATATCTCAGGTATGCAAATGAATATAGAATCGGATGGTGTTCGTGTGTCATAGAGAATCACAAATACATTGAGTGTAGTTTGTCTCACTTATTGAATCTTTAATGTAGTTATTCATGTTTGAAGGCACTTGAAATAATTATTTGAATACTTATTTACTATTCATTATATGTCCAAAGCCAGTTTTAATTGACAATGGTCTTTTAAAAAATTACATTATATCTTTATTAGAAATCTTTCCAAAGTTCATTGTATATGCGAATGGGCTTATAATAATTTTGAGGAGTTGATAATTATTATGGTATCTGAACTTTACTGTAAGTGATTTTATCAAAGAATGGTAGATGATCCTTGCTCTAATATTTTAGTACCACATAGCTTGTCTCTCTGCTTCATTTTTACTGACATTCTGATAATTTTAAACAAACATGACCTTTTATTTTTCTTAGCAATCTTACATAAATTCATCGCATTTCACAATAGCAATATTACTTGATAAACAAACACAATTAAAATTTCATTATGTTATGCTCATAATTTCATTGCTTGCATTTGACTAGATTAATTATAGATGTGACTTCTTCAATCAAGTTACCAATTAAACCTTTTTAAAATTTTTTCCCCAGGAATTAGTATTGTAAGGTGTCCCAAATTTACTCCAGCTTATGTAATGCCCTATATTATTTGTCTATGATTAGTAAAATGAATATATATATATATATATATATATATATATATATATATATTATACTCATAGCTGGAGTTAAAATTGACAAATATCTATCACTTAATATATTAAAATTCTAATTTTGAATTTAAGTCCAAAATTTTATTTGGAAAGGTTTTGAATACAATACAAAACTTAAAAAATTTATATCATGAAAAGTTAGCTATTCCAGTATGAGGGATGGTTTCTTTAAAATATTTGTTTTTGCCCTGGCTTGAGTGGTTCAATGGACTGAGTGCAGGCCTGCGAACCAAAGGGTTACTGGTTGGATTCCCAGTCAGGGCATATGCCTGGGTTTCGGGCAGGTCACCAGTAGGGGGTGAGTGAGAGGCAATCACACATCGATGTTTCTCTCCCTCTCTCTCTCCCTTCCTTCCCATCTGCCTAAAAATAAATAAATAAAATCTTTTCTTTTAAAAAAAGAGCATTTAAAAAATATTTGTTGTTACTTTGCTAGCAAATGTGGCCTGGTGATATGATATAGTAAGAAATGTTTCCTACACTCTAGAATTAGCAGTGGTGTTGTAGATGAATAAGATCTTTCAACAGAGATACCTACAAAGTTTCCATAATCTGGTAAAGCTGATAGCATTGGACAAATGGACATTATTGAGAGCCATAATTTTTTTTGATTCTGACACATATTTTATTGAATAGAAAATTTATAATTAAAGACCAAATACCCATTGAGAATTTTCTTTGAATTATTTATTTGTACTTTCACTTAAAATAACCTATGTACATGGGCACTAGGATTTGAACTTTAAAAACTTGGTGCAATCACTGTGTCTTAGGAACACATAGTAATCAAGCTCATACTGGTAAAATTTATGTTTGTGGTTCTAAGAATCACTTGAACTTTTAAGGTAATTTATTGTTATTTATCCATTGAGTCCAGTGATTCTTTTCCTCAGTATTTTAAAAGTACTTTAAATAAACATGAAATCAAGTTATTAGAGGAATGATGCTTAGAGATATGATTTTTATATGTGTGTGTGTATGTATAATACTACATATATCACATATGAGTATTGTGCATGTAATATCTATTGATTTTATTTCCTAAATAACTCTCAGATAATTTCCCCTTTTGTGATATCCCTATTCCTTTCTTTCTTTCTGGATCATATTTTAAACAGATCATTGAAATATCTTGCTAAGCAGTATCTTTGCCCTCAGACTTACATTGCTTCAATGTATTTTTATATTGGTCTTTATACAATACATATTTCATTCTTAAGTTTTTCTTCCAAAATCTAGTATATTGCATCTACTGGGATGAAGCCCAAAGTCCATGCATGGCTGGCATTTGTGCCTCTTCATTGTATAGCTTCTTCTACTCCTTCTCTACTCCCACTCATGAACACAAAGTTCCAGATATAATGAACTGCTTACACACACCTTTTCATTTCATGTTAGGTGTCTTCAAATGTACTGTTGTCTCTCTCTGGAATTTTGTTCTGTGCTTTCTCATTCTGATAAGTTTTTACTCTTTTAATATTCAGCTTAAGGATCACCTAAAGCCTGAAGTCTTCCCTGTTTCAGGTGCCCAACTCCCAACACTAGGTTAGAGTAGTGGTTCTCCAAGTGTGGGCCCAGACCAACCCCATCAAGGTCATGTGGAAACTCTCTAGAAAGGCACATTCTTCAGAATGTCTCTAGAAAGGCATATTCCCCTCCCCAGCCCCATTGAATTACGGGAGAAGGGCAGCAATTTATGTTTTAAGAAGCCTTCCAGATACTTCTAATCTCACTAGTTTGGTAAACACTGTTTTGGCAAATTGTGTTCCTCTTCTGGTCACCTAATATCTTGCTATTAATGTTTTTATGCCTCTCATTCTTTGTAAACATGCAATTCCTTTTAATTCTATAAATGCAAGAGACCATGCTTTTTTCCATAGTATTCAGTAAATGTTCACTAAATGAATGAAATACTTTAAAAATTTATTAGATGCCACTTGTTATATTATTATTATAATGTACACATTTCAGAGATTACATACTCTCTTAAACATCTCTCTACATAGAAATTGTTAAAAGCCACTGAGGCTACTTTTACAACCAGTTCAATAAGGAAGTCCCTCTCTCCCCACAAAATGATCATTTTTGGAAATATGTGTTTCTTCTTTTCAAGAATCTAGCAACTAATGTATCAGTATGTGGTAAATGAAAATCAATGTTCCATTCTCGTTCATCACACATCCTTGATAAGTGTCTATTGTAACCAGGATGGTGAGACAGGCCCAGATACTAATATGCGGTCATTTCTACAACCATTAGATCATGAAGGGCAGCTCCTCTCAGGCAGCCTTTACCTCAGCTCCTGCCATTCCTTTCTCCACATCTCCGTGTACAACTCCATAACCAGGACACTCCCCCGAGTCTCCACTGTTACCACCTTCATCCCATCCCATCATTGCTTATTTCGGGTCTCGGGAAACTAAAACCTAAAGCATCTTCCCAAAGCGTTTGGAGTGTGTCACAAGTTGCCAAAGTATTATTTCAATTTCTACAGCTCTTGGCTTCTATCTTTTGCTGCTTTAGGTTCCCAGGGTTCACGTTCATTGGTATATGTATTCATCAAAATAAGTATTAAGTTGATTTTTTCTCCTCAGCCACCATCATTTATTCAACCTGAATTAAGATTTATTCCTGCTAATTGATTGAAACTTTTTTTTTGTCATTAATCACTCATCAGCTCCAACTTTGCCTGACTATGAAGGAGTTGATGCCTCTCTCAATGAAACTGCCACCACAATAACCGTATTGTTGAGACCAGCACAGGCCAAAGGGGCTCCTATCAGGTAAGAGGCGAGGAAAAACGCAATAGCTAAAGGAAAAAACAGTAAGAGGGATGTTTTCTCATAGGTGCTTAGAAGCCAATATACTGAGTGGGTCATTTCTGTAGGGAATCATTTTAAAAATTACTGTGAGAAGCTTTTATTTCTCTTTGGTTTTGTCCTTGTTTGCTTTTCATTTGGACTAAGCCTAAGGACAGACTTACAGTTAAGAGAAGAATTCTGAGGGGATTGTTGAGATATTCATGAACTCAATCATTCACCTCTCTGTGCTGTTGGATTTAAGAGTGTTGCTCTTTTATTTTTTTCTCTAGTCCCATTTCATTTCACTTCCTCTGTTGATATCTATGGTATATGAGCTTTGAAGGTATTTGTCATAAATAGAATGAGAAAATACCTCCTACCCAATGCATTAAATCATTATGAATAATTCCATCTGAATGACTGAAAAATATAAGGCTTTGAGGAAATAAAAGTAGAATATTTATAATGAATGTAGCCTGTGACCTTTTAATTCCTGAATTATCACTTACCAGAAATTCCATAGTAAATATTAAAATTCACGTTGTATTTTCTTTATCTTCCCAATATTAAAAACTCCCATATTTTCTTCATCTTGCATAAAATTATGAGCCATGTTTTCAGGGATTTAGTCAAAATATTCCAACCATTTTAGATACATATTTAAAACTGATGCAAGTTTCTATTAGAAATTTGTAGCTTTTTGTGGATACTTTTGTTTTCATATTTCTATTGAGAAATAAATCTAAGCACAAAAATCAGTGCAAGTATTTTATAATTAAGTCATCTCAAGTTGTTTACATGTTCATTAAAAAATAAAATTAATCCTTATTTTATGTGTAGAATAAATGCATTTGAACTTATGAGCACATACTAACCATTCAGATAATCCTATATAACCACAAAGAAAGAAATACTTTTAATTAAAAAATATGTCAATAAAAGACCTTGTGTTTTTAAAGGAAATTCTCTTGAGTCTGCTCTGGCTAAAATGCATTGGGACTATGATACCAGAGGAAAAGAGAGATGACTGAATGCACTTGTAATACAAACACTTAGAAAATATTTCTACTTGAAAATGCAAAATAAGTATGCGGTGCTATTCTCGAGTCAATGATCTGTGGGTCTGATTGCAGATCCAAAGGAGAAAGAGTAAAGGCCTGCATTCAAAATCTTTTCCTAGTGACAAGAAATCAGGATCATTCACATGTTCCTACCTGTGATAAAATTTACTTTGTAGGTCTTCAGTTCTATTACTGCTTTTTAAAGGAGCTGCCAGGTACTTGCATTTATTTATAAGAGTTAGATATTTGAGTGAGTTCAGCTTTACTGTAAGTTGAAAACACAGTGTCTAATTTTCCCACACCGGGCTGTATATAACATGCGCTCTGTCATGCAATGCATCGTTCGATCCTTGTATCGCACAGACATTGTCTGGCCACGGATTATGTGTTAGGCACTGTGCTCGGCATTCTAAATCAAAGACAGAATGAGCACAACAAAACACGGAGCCCTGTCCATGTTTGTCATGGGCGATCAGAGCTGCCTGCAGCCTGGTAGATACTTTGCTTCTAGCTGGCATTCACAACATTTGTTGAATTAATGAGCATGTTATCAATGGCACATTTTTAAATCAAATGATTTTCTTCTACTTTTTTACTTAACACAAAATTTTTAATTGCTAAAAATACACATAATCTGAATTTAGGGTAGTATAAAAACAATCCTTGATAATCATACATTCTCTTTCTTTGCCACAGAGATGCACCTCTTTGTATATATTGGAAAGACATTTGACCTTTGTAGAGATTGAGCCCAGTGTCTTGAGAACTCCCAATTTTATACTTTGGAGCTTAGGGCTCAAATAAATTTAAAATCTGTAAAGTATTACAGATTTCTTCATGTAGTAACATGAAAAAATAATTAAAGGATATATAAACAAATTAAAAGTATTTTAAAAGAATGTTACTACCAGGAAAAAAAGCTGTTTTCCAAATGATAATCTAATCCCATCTTTTCCATGTTTAGTTTTTTATAAAGATTTGCACAGGTATCTGGCACCACCCCAAAGTGGGGGCGAGGTGTCAGAACCAGGCTGGTCTAGTCAGGCAGTCTGCCTCAGATGAGCCTTGCCTCCTTTGCTTTTCGAACCCTCCAGTCAGGTAGTCCTGCGTCCTTTCCTCTGATCACATTCCTACCTTTGGTATTGCTAACCGGAGCCTTATCCTGAAGTTTATCTTGTCTGGTGCTCTATTATTTTTTTAAATGAGAACCCAACTTTATGCAATCCATTTTCAAAGCACTGTATTTATGGTCTGGTACTTCAAATTTTTTATTGGATCCTCATTACGATTTTAGGTTCATGAAACTTTTTTACTTTCCATCCAATTTCTTCTTTATTTATGTCAGCCTATCAGAATCTCTTCTGTGCCAATGCTTGTTGACTTTTCCACTTTGACTGTGACCCATCTCCTCCCCTCCCAATAAAAGCCATACTTACATACCTCCCGAGGTATGTAAGCATACCAGCCAAACCTCCCGAGAGCATCCATCTGTTAGCTTTGTTTGCTATCATAGGCTCTAAATACCAGGTTCTATCTTGCCTTATTTGACAGCATAACTAGCCTCTGCCAGACTGCATTACACCCTCTATTTGTCCCAACTCCAGTGAAATATCTAATTCTTTCTGCTCTGGTCTTCCTAATGTCAAACAAACTGCAGTTCCAAAAGCCTCCGTCATAGCACCTGTGAAATCCTTGTTGGGTAGAGTTTGTCCGTCAATGGTTTCTATAAATTCACCCATTCAGTAAGATCCACTATGTGCCAGGAGCTGGGCTGGGTACTTGGAATAGAAACCCACATAAGGCGATTTAGTATGTGCCCCCAAGTGGCGAATTACAAGCGAGGTAAAACATGGTGAAAAAATTGGCCTTGTTAAAGTCAATGCCAGGATTTTGAGCCTTGTTATTCAGAAATGGAGAGCAGTAAACGTGATGCTAACCAAAACGATATTTAAACCTTGACTCTGGGTCACGAAATGCTGGCAATGGGGCAGTACAAGCAATGGTGTCTGCGATCTTGGGAAGTCTGTTCACTAGAGAAATAGTAAAATATTGGTGCTGGGGAATTTTTCCTGAAGCTTTAAGGAGACATTTTAGATCAAAAAATGAGGAAGCATAAATTGTATAAAATGTGTTACTTGATATCACTAAGAAGGTGCACAGGCTGAAACTATAGTTGAATTCACAGAGAGTTTAATTACTGGTAGTTGAAAATCCATGGCAGGCTGTTGTAGGTAATTGTGGATTGAGCTTCAACGTTTTTAAGCATTACATCAAGAAAAGTGTCTACTAAATGTATCATATCACTTTTTGAGCTGATGTCAGAATCCCTTTGTATATTCTCTTATGGTTGTATAAAGGGAAGAGAAATTGCATGAGGAGATGTCATTATTTGGCCTCACAGAAACTAAGAATGACTACATTCCAGGTTTAATCACATTAGATTATAGTATAGTGAAATCGTTTTTGGTTTTTTAATATAAGGGAATCATATTTTGAGTATTGAGTGAAGATTCATAATACCAGAATATTGATTTTAACTTAATTATAGAAATATTTTGCAAACGTAATTAAAAGGAATGGGGACTATATGAAATATGGGTAGAGTGAATAAACTCTTCAGGTGACCTTGGAATATTTTAAATTGCTAGAGTACTGAGCTCAAATAATATTTAGATCTAGCTAGAATTAAGTACCATTATGTAATTGGACAACCAGAAGGATGAAAAAGCACAGGCCCATTTCATGTAATCAGTCAAATCAGTTCTAATTTGATTTCTCTTTCCTTATTTTCTGCCCTTTATTTAATTTGTATTGATAAACAAGAAAGTAGCAGGGGAAAAAGGAACAGTTCAAAATCAGTGGAAGAATAGGTTGGGGAACAGCTTGCTCAGACAAATTCAACGATGAAGGGAAAATATATTATTTTTAAAGTGAATGTAACAACTTTGAGTTTAGGCCCATCTCACGTTCGATGAGATCTCTCCCCAGGAACAGATTGCACTTTTTCTTCCTTCACTGCCCTCCGACATCAGCAGTTTGCTTTGCCCCTTGGAGATTCGGAGAGATGAACTATGTTGTGTGAAATTTCTTAATTTGCAATATACAACTATGTCAATTTAATAGAATTAGTTAAGATGGAATGTGTGCATGTATGAGTTCATTTACAAATTTTATCTACATATGTATGTTTCCACAAGACATGCAAATGTACATCATACAAATACAAATTCTAAATTGAAAGCGAATAGAAAAAATACTAGGTATGCTTAACGTGGAACATGTCAGCTACCATCTTTTCTTTTTTTCTCTCCAAGGGCTATGTTTATGTATTTCCAGTATTTTTAAATGCAAGGGGTGGGAGCATAAGGGAGCTAAATGGTGATGAAAAAAATACAATAAAAATAAATTTTACCAAAATAAAATAACATTAACAAGTAGCTCCTCCATGGACCACTCAGAGAGCATGTATCTTTTTAATAGTGTTTCTAGGAACTTCCAGGCCCAACTTGGGAGAGAAAGAGAGAATGATGCAGTACATGTAATTTCAAATAACATAGACTTCTGCTTTAGTTACTAATCCAAATCTGAAATTCGGACATTAATACAGTTTTTACACTACCTCTAAGGGAAAGAAGATGGATATCAACCTACCAATTTTTTTCAATATTTTAATAGGGAACAGGAACTTGAATAATTAAGGGGAAAAATATTTAATTTATAAAACTCCTTTCTTAACCATACAAAAGTCTTCTGTTTGTAGGGATAACACAGTTTATATTAAATTAGAATTTTCCACCAGGTTCTAAGCGGGTATAAAATTTAATATTTAATCGTCATAGAGGAGGATTCAGTCTCTCTCTTTCTCTGTGTGTCCCTCCCCTCTTTCTATTCCTTTTTATAGAAGTTTACTAAAGGAAATATTCTATTTCTACTGGAAGTCCATTCAATAGCAACTATTTTCCCTGCGTTGAATGAGCGTATTTTCCTGGAGGCTCAGGGTCAAACATGCATCTCTACACACAGCTTATTTATAAGCAGTTTACTTGTGACCGCAACACATTGTCTAGTAATTTGCAGGAATTTTGAAACACATTTTTTTAATTTGTTAATAAGATATAAATGCGTTAATAAAGTCAGCTTTCTTGGGTATGCATTTCCTAAAAATGTTTGCCTAATGAATTCCTTGCCAAGAAAGAATATTATTAATATAGCAGTTTCATAAATTGATAAAATATATTACCAGTGGCCAGGCAGGTCTTTATTTTAAAGTTGCATTTTTTTCCTTTTGTCTGTAAGATAATAGCTGTTATAGAAAAGTTTAAGGCATTTAAGAAAGGTATTGAAAGTTTTAGTTAGATCTGAGCTTTCATAGGCCAAATGCCATCTGTTTCTACAGTTTGCAACACTTTATTATTAACAACTCCAGAAGAAGGAGGCAGCTCTATTTCGGTGGTGAGGACAGATTTCTGTCCATCTGTGCCCATATTGCAGCATGTCACTTGTGCTTTAGATCCGCATAGCTGTGAGCCAGAGTTGATGCCAGGGCAAGGTCAAGAGGTGGGCACTGCCTGTCAGCACGTTCTGTCTCTAACGTTGTGACAACTGGGAACTGGTGCTTTGAGCTCCGCCCCGGGGCAGCCATTCTCTCGGGGCTTGGAGCTAGCCGGACCTTCCATACTGTCCTATCAAAGGAAAATATTAACTTTAAACATTTAAAAATACCAGACAAAAAACTTAATCTATTATGTGTCTCTGGTTAATGTCAGGTTCCTTATTAGGGTGGCTCATTTCTCAACAGTTAAACATGAGGAGAGTTCTATGCTGATGTTTTTAACTTTCTTTTTTCAGTTTTATGATAATTACATTGGGATTGGAATCCATGTGAAATTCTGTTTTATTGCAAAATAGCTAAAAACAAGAATGCAGGGTGTTAAGACTGACCTTAAAGACTTTTAAATGTTTCCTGTACTGTTAAGGAATTGTTTCTTCTCTTGAGAAATCCCACTATCTAGAACCTCTAAATATGTGCTTTATTTTCTTTTTCCAAAAAGTGCTTATCAGATTGTTGTGGAGGAGTTGCATCCACACCGAACCAAGCGAGAAGCCGGGGCCATGGAATGCTACCAGGTTCCTGTTACATACCAAAATGCCATGAGTGGGGGTGCACCCTACTACTTTGCTGCCGAGCTACCCCCAGGGAATCTTCCTGAACCTGCCCCGTTCACTGTGGGTGACAATAGGACCTATCAAGGCTTTTGGAACCCCCCTCTGGCTCCACGCAAAGGATACAACATCTATTTCCAAGCAATGAGCAGTGTAGAGAAGGTAAGCTTTCTCCAAGATTTGCTTTTTCACTGCCCTGAGGAAGTGCTACAGCCAAATGTTATACTCAGTGGCATTTGCCAATTAAACAAAGGGGAGAGATTGGGTGTGTGGGGGGGCTGTTGTTTCTGTTCCCAAGAGCGTGCCCAGTTTTGAGCTCTGACTGCATGTGTTACCTTGCCCAGGATTCCCGTTTCCTAGTAACTGCTTCTACTTGAACCTTCTTCAGGAAAGCCCGCGTGGGCAATTGCGAGCAAAATGATTTGAAAAGGTGTGTGTGCTGCTGACACTCGAGCCCCCGTAACTACCGGGAATTGTTCTGCTTTTGCTCAGTAGTGGCACACTTCAGAAGATTAAATTTACTGCAGGATAAACAGAAAGCGTGCTCCACGGCAGGCTAATAAACCCTTATAAACTTTCCGGGGGCACAAGCCAAATAGTAAATAACAAGTAACAATCCTCTGATTACAAATAGGGCGCCTGTGGTATATCTGACAGAACCTAAACAGAAGGCTGCCTGGAGACGGCTGTGTTTTCCCTTCCCCTGGCTGCCCCTCCTTTTCCCATTTTGGACACAGTTGTTTTTGAGGACTGCCGCTGCTCCCAAACGAATATTGAAAAGGAAAACACAACAGGAAGTTAGAAACAACGAGTGGTTCCTCGTGTGGGGAAATAACCTGGCCTTTCATGCCTCGTGCTATTCTCTGTGAAGGATTTTCTTTCCTACAACTTATTTAATTTTTTTTTCTTCAGAGAGAGAGAGGGGAAAAAAAAGTTGAGAAGAGAAAATGTCCACAGTTTGAAATCCAATGGGAGAATGATATTTCTGTTTACTTGTAACTTTATAGGAAATTGCTGGGTTTGGGTAATTGAGTCCCTGAAGTGAGTACTTGATGTCTAGTTGCAGTGGTCGTGTTATGTCTTGGAATAAATAGCTTAAGTGGAAGGCATAGCAGTCCATTTACATTTCTTCAGGGACCATGGGAACTTAGAGTATTGACCAGTAATTTTGATGAGAACTTTGTTTTTGTCCTTACCCTAAATGGTTGGCTTACAGAATATGGCAGAGAAAAATGCCACATAGCATCTTCTAAAATGTACCCCAAAGCCAGAGACCGCTCGTGGTTGCAAATGCTCTTGTTATTTTCTCGTATATATCCTCCTAAGAGGGAGTCTTTAAGGGCAAGTCAGCTGCCCACTCCCCACCTGCACATCGTTCTCTACCACAGGCTGCTCAAACAAGAGAGGACTGTAGAAGTTAGTATTCCATCCTGGGTATGAAGTTACATCGTGATGGAAAGCATAGTTCTGTGTTTGGATATTCATTTTTAAAGAGCTGAAAGATTGCAAATTAACTTTTGCCATTTGGTGTATGATATGAGAGGAGTATTAATAAATGCATGTTACTACATAGGATTTTCTCTGGCGTTCTTTAAAAGCATCCTTATGAATTTTCTCTTCTA
Source organism: Desmodus rotundus (assembly GCF_022682495.2). Classification (NCBI taxonomy): domain Eukaryota; kingdom Metazoa; phylum Chordata; class Mammalia; order Chiroptera; family Phyllostomidae; genus Desmodus; species Desmodus rotundus. The sequence goes on along the minus strand of NC_071397.1, from coordinate 75,794,668 downwards.
ATTGTTACTGTGTCTCCATGTGGTATAATCAAAGTACAGAGTAGCAACAATATATTTCACAGTTAGCCTGGCAAAGAGTTTTAAAATTGACATGGCCCCTACCAGTGGTCTGGTAATCTGGATAGAGTTAACAGCAATTGCTTTTAGGAAACCAAAATCCCTCTGGGGCTTTATGGGAACGTGCAATAATCTCTTACAGTTTATTATGAAGGCCTCAGGTCACAATTAAGGGATAGAATTGCATACTTTCATTTTTAATTACTGTTTCCTCCTCAATGCTTTATTTTACTTAATTTAAAAATAACACATGCTTAAGAGAAAATTATAAACTCTTGGTTTATCAATGTATAGAGCTACTCCAGATGAAATTATAAATGCATCTTAAAAACAGCCTCTGTTTTGTTCACTGGTTTTCACATCTTTTCTAACCTCTTATGTGTTCAAAGACATAAACTGAATGAAATAAGTCTGAGAGTTGTACCCCTAAAAGTGTGTTCCCCTCCTAGTGCCACTCCACAGCATTTTTTTAAAAAGGAAAAGAAAAAGAAAAGATAAAAACCAGAATCTGAAATAAATTGTGTCCTTTCCTATTTCTATTTCCTCAACCCCATCTGTTTAGCAAGAGGGGGGAAATAATCACCAAGAAAGATTTATGCCCAAACAGCTAAATTAAAAAGACAAAAAGGATAAATTATGTTGCAACTGTGATGTAATTTCTTGAAGATCTTTCTAACTGCTGTCATTTAGCTCTTTAGTCGTGCCAGGCTCCTAGTGAGAGCATGTAGCAACCAGCTTCAGTCAGAGTATACAGGCATGAGGAGAAAATGAAGTTTATGTTGGGGTCCAATTTTTATTAGCTTTGCAAACACTTTTTTTCCTGATTGTTCAAAAAGTACAAAAATGCAAACAGAATGCCATTATACTTGTCCTAGACAAACAAGACAGCCTGTTTCATTACAAGGTGAGAAAGGACACCTAAATCTTTAGAAAAATGTCAAAATTTTTTAAGTTCTTATTTTACATTTAAAAATAAAAGATATCTGTGAATACATATAAAAACATTAAAAGCTTCCTTTATACTGCAATTTGATTCTTTATAAATCTATTTTATAATTCCAGATTGACATTCATAATAGTTATAGTTTATGAAATAGGAGACATGTATACACTGACTGTTTTCTCTCATTTTTACTCCTCAGGAAACTAAAACACAGTGTGTTCGAATTGCTACAAAAGGTAAGAGGTTTGCTTCTTATTTTCAAATTTCATTTGCCCACTTTCTAAAATGAAAGAGCTTTGTTCCCTGCTTCAGGGCTAATTACAGGTGGCACTTCTGTTACAGAGTTTTTGTAGTAGGGCCCAGTTAAACTGCCAGTCAAGTCCTCTGGCTCCCTGGGGTGTCTTCAACACATAAGGGGGTGCTAGTTTCCATCCTCTAGTAATTGACGGGAAGAATCTTGTTATGAGAATAGGAAGGATTTATCAGAAAGGTCTTGTGTTGCTGATCAACCAACATAGTGGGAAAAGCTCAGCAGCATCAGTTCAGACTCACAAGGTACTTGTTTAAAAACCTGTGTTACTTTCTGTGGTAGACAAAGGTAAAAAGAACCAAGCTAGTCCATGCATATGGAAGAGCACAGGTGTGGAGATTCGTCTTTATCAGTAGTGCAGTTTCATTGAAGATGCTTTAGTTGTTTTTTTTTTAAGTTAACTTTTTTTTTAATCCAACCGATGCCAAGAAATTAGATCTGTGATGGCCGGTGGCCAGGGCAATTCCTGCTGACATTTCACAGTATAGTTTTGTTCTCCCCTTTTTTTTTGGAGAAAACATTTTCATCTTTGAATGAGTATTTAGAGTTCAGAGTGGGAGAAAATCTCCAGCATTCACTATGTTTATAATCCTTCAGTTAAGACTGACGTGACTGTGCCAACAAGGGAGGGAGAGGGATCGTGGGCTTTAACAGGAGGAACAAGAGAAAGCTGACTGCATGCAGTCGTGGGGCTGTGTGGAGAGTTGGCACTCTGGATGGTTTTCTGCCAGAATTAGTATTGGACCCACATTCACGAGCAGGAGCTGATTCTGTTGGGGTGAAAATGAATGGCCATATTCTGTGTGTGCTGGCGTCACTCCTTCCACCGTTTTTCTCGTCCATCATCAGTCTGCTCGGTTGCGTATTTGTGTTGTAGTCTTGTTTGTAAAGACAGTAAAGACTTTTTTCCTTGACTCATGAGAAGTAACAAAAAAGCTTCACAGAAGAGAAAAAAAATACACTTTTCAATTCCAATACTAAGATTCTTCAAGATATTAAAAAAGCAATCCTAATGGAGGGAAAGAGAAAATACAGAGGCATCTAGTATACAAGATTGGCATCTAATATGTCAGATTGGCCTGGGTGGTCCTCAAACTTTAGCTTGAGTCAGAAGCAAATAAAGGCCTTATTAAAACAGGTTATTTGGTCTCAATGTCAGAGTTTCTACATCAGTGGGCCTCGGGAGGGGCCCAAGAATGGCACTTCTAGCACATTCGCTGCTGCTCCAGCCGGTGCTGCTCAGGTGACCACACTGGCAGAGCTACTGACATGAGCAGCTCCCACACACCAATGCGGATATGTGGGAGTTCTATGGCTGGACCTGTAACCCAGTTTTGGCCACAGAGATCTAAGAGTATCTCTTCTGTCTGGTCTTCTAAGAAATAGTATTTTTTTCTTTCTAATTAATAAAAAGAGATTGCAAGAATAATCTCCAACTCATCCTTCTCATTATGGGCATTATTTTGTGAGGGTTTGTTATTTAGAAGTTCAGGGCCAAATTAGCTGAAAAGAGGAGAAAGTCAAAGAAAACAATAAGCCTATTATGAGCTGAGCTACCCACTGCTAGAACTTCTTAATCATATATATATATATATATATATATATATATATATATATATATGCACTAAAATTAACATCCTCATTTTGAAAACCACTACTGGTGAATAATGTATAACCTATAGCAAATGATGTCTGAACTGATGTGAAATTTTTACCCCCCCTTAGGAATAAAAATAAAAGTATCAGAACAATTGCAAGTAAGTACTTAAAGTCCGTGTAACCTAATCGTTACTAATGGCAGTTTAAAAACAGGCAGTCTCCTGTTAGATATCAGTCTCACACACCAGGAACACATTTGCTGCCTTGGCTTAGGTGCTTGGGTAGGATTTATCTTCACCAGGCTCCAAGACAGCTGGAAAGGAGGACCCTAGACAGTTCCCCTAGAAGCCATGGAAACAAGGAAATTCCAAACTCTAGCAGGGGCGTCCAATCTGTGGCCCACAGGCTGCCTGTGGCCCAGGCCCAGGATGGCTGTGAACGTAGCCCAACACAAAATCGTAAATTTACTTAAAACATTATGAGATTTTTTTGTGTGATTACATGTTACATTGTATTTAAAATGTAGCCCAAGACAGCTCTTCTTCTTCCAGTGTGGCCCAGAGACACAAAGGGTCGGACTCCCCTGCAAGGCACGCATATCTGCATTCATCCGTCCATATAATATCAGTCTGTTTATTCTTTTGATAAGCCCAAAGTTGATGTGTGATTGTGAAAGATGTCTATAAGCTGGAGTTTTCTTATTTTATATAGTTCCATCCTAGGAATGGTCTAAATCATATCATTATTAATTCAGAATATTACTTATGTTAAATAACAATGATATAGGTATTTCCCAATCCCTCAAAAATATTTTGACTTAATGCATTTTAAACATGCATTCTAGTATTAAGAAAAATTCACTTGTCACAAGTAGATAAATGTTCATGGGAGATTTTATCCAATATATATGATAAAATACACAAACACTGACAATCTTTGATTTATTTCTTTATTCTTTCCTCCCTTTGCTGCCTATTCTTTCATTACTGGATAGTTGGTTTATTTTTTAAAAGTATGGTTTTTATCATTTTAATTTGGTCTCATGTTGCTTTTGTCAAATCTTTCATTGTCCTTCTGAGTGTGCAGATGGATAAAAGTATCTTTTTGTGTGATCAGACATTCAAGAATAACAAACATGGGAAGAAAACACTTTGTCAAGAAATTACAGTAAAACTGTGGAAGCTCCACGTGGTTGCACCATGTGTATAGAAGCTACTTGACTGAATTCATTTTTATCGGATTTACCCACAGATGAACTTGAGTACAACTCAGTAGTCGGCTCTTAAATCGCATTCTTGCCTTTTACCACTCTCAGAACTTAAAACTGCAGTGGAGGATGGTTTGGAAACAAGAGTGAAGTGTACTAACATGCTTTATATTTTGCTAGCAACACTTTGAAGGAAATGGTAAAACATCAGACATAAAATTTCAGATACTTACATACCTTTCTTTTTAAGCTGATGGAAATTATGGTTAACTGTTATAGTTTATTCTGGCTATTAAGAAATCTTGGGCAGGATTGTGGCTTTTCTTGGTCCCTAGGATGAAATTTGCTTTGAGGAAGCTGCCAGCTCTCTGAAAATTTTTAATCAGTGAGAATAACTTTGTGTTTTTCCTCCGAACCGTAAATGCTCCTGTTTGTGCTTACACTCCTTTCTTCTGCGAGGCAACTACTCTATGTCCTCGTCTTCAAAAATTAATCTAATTTGGAGCTTATTTCTCATCTTATTTACTTTTTTTTTAACTGAGGAAAATGAAAGCATGTCTAAGTGAAAACAAGCTGGGAACAGGCACAATTTTAATAAAACTTAAATCAGTGGCTCCGAGCTTAAAACTATCCTCTGTTAAGCACCAGTGTGTCGTGGTGCTCTGTCAAAGATCTTATCACTGTAAATTTTTTTCTTAATATAGAGAAAGTATTTTCTCCATTATACTATATTATGCTGAAAAATTAAAAGCTAATCAACATTTTAACTTCTTTGCAAAACAACACACCCCTTTACCTTTGCGAAACTCCAGTAGACTAAAAACATAACATTTCTACATTGGATTCAAAAGCTAATGACTGTACAAATGGTTTATTGTTCAAAAATTTCATAGGCTGAGGAACTGTCTGGATGCACTGTCAGGTTTATAAGGGTGAGGGGGACGGTCTGCTTATATTTTTTGTCCATGTCTGATATTTAATACAAATGCAGTCAGTCTCTTTGGAATAGGTGATGAATGAAAGGCTGTTGCTGTCCAGAATTGTTCTCCTTTTAAAACACTGAATATACATCCATTTTATTTCCCACTTTATTTTATTTACATAATTTAGAAATAATTTAAAGCTTTTGTTTTCTTTTTAATCTTTACAGAAGATTTCTAGTCACTAATTTTTCACTTTGGCAATGTGAAAAATTAATGACTAGAAATGTTGCCTCATAGTTATTCCCATTAGCTTTTGCTTACCTTCCATTTAAATTGTGCTATACTCTTAGAATTTTAAAAAATGTAGGAAAAAAAGCTTTGCCTGAGTTATTAATTTATTATTTCTTGTATTAATTTCCATCTTTTCTTTTCATGAGGAGTATAGGTATAAAAAGTTGATACAATTTTACCCTCCCCTTTATTGGGTACAGAGTGTGTGCGTGTGTGTGTGTGTGTGTGTGTGTGTTATTTGTAATCAAGTCAGCTGACTCCTGGAGACTTGAATGAGTTCTGTCCACAATGTCCTGTCCTCCACAGCCCTGCTGAGAGGTTATTTACATTTCTATAAATAGAGATCAAATGACAGAGTTGCTCTTCATTTTGAGAAGCTTGTTGAGCAATTCATGATACATATAAAGATCTGAGGAAAACTAAAGTCTAAAAAATACAGTAAAAGTTTTACATGTAATATAAGTATGTATATTACATAAGTATTCTAACATAATGCGGAGTTTTCAAAAATGGCAAAGCTACTGATAGGAAATTTCTGGCAAGTGATGAATTCTAATCTCTGTTTGAAGAAGCCAATTGAACTTTACTTACTTACTACGTTTATTTATTTAGCAATGATATATTACAAAGATATTACCAGTTCATTTTGCAGACATTTTAGAGATTGAGGATTTACTTTTATAATAAGCTGTTTTTCAAATTGAGAACAATGCTTACATACACAAATCTTTATATATAGAATATTAACAGGTGCCTTCCCTAAGAGCTCCCATTATTTCTGAAAAGATAAAAAAATAAAACTTCCACCTCTGCTTTTATATATATTGATCAATTTTCACATTAATTACTAAATCAATAATGGCATTTGATTACATGTATTGATAATGTGAAACCTATTAAAATAAATAGGTTCCTAAATTCTGTAGCTACTACTCATAACCCACGATTTCGAATCTACCACTAAACAGCTCTTATGTTTTCATCAGTTGGCTTTAAAATAAATAATGGAAATGGTATTGGTAATAAGTGAATTTGATCATATAAATTTATATTAATAATATACTTATATTTTACTCAGTATTTCTTTAGCAAAATGATTATATGCTAAAATTTTAGTGACCTCGCTTTAAGTCATCCCCTCATTTTGTGGGTGAGAAAACTGATGTTTACTGATAATTTGATTTTTCCAAGTAGAACAGACTACTGAAAGTGTAGACTCAGAAGCCAGTTCCTGTTCTTTTCTCAGGATACTACACTCATTCCACTTTGCCTGTGTAGAATCATTAATGTGAATACTAACATATGTTCAACTTCCACTTTCATGTCAACCAAGGCACTATGGTTATCAGAAGTCTACTATAGTAATTATTTCTCTAATGCAACTAAAGGCCAATCCTGAGATTTGTATTTGGTAGTTAGTATATACTGATAACATCAAACTGAGAGTCGCCGTTGTTAATCAGAGAAAATTTTATAATTTAAAATTTCATTCAAATAATATCAACAGCAAAGTCTAAACTATTGCTTTATATTTAGGAAATTGCCTTAAGGGACTAATGAGAATTAAATAACTCCTCTACTCATACATCATTTCATAGACATTTATGAGCAAGGTTCAGAGATAGCATGCCTTTACAGAGCAAAGATGGTAAATCCTTGGTGATAAGTTTATCTCTTTTCAAAATCACTTTTTAAAGCTGTCAATCAACACCGAGCCTATTCATATTTCTAGGCAATAATGTTAATTAAATTTAATGGTAGGCTTAATAATACTTCCCTAACCCCACCCCCACCACGATGACCATGTTCTAATCTTCACTCTCTATAGCTGTTACTTTACATGGCAGAAAATACTTTTCAAATATTTTTAAAGATCTTGACATAGGGTAATTACCCTGGATTATACAGATGGGCCCAGTAGGAGTTCATGTAAGTGGTATGTGGGAGGCTGTCTCAGAGAACAGAGGTAGGGATTGGTGTGACGATGTGCTTTGCAGAAAGGTACAGAGGTCATGAGCCAAGGAAGGCAGGGGGTCTCAGGAAGCAGGAAAAGGCAAATGATTTTTTTCCCTTGAGTCTCTAGAAGGAACACAAGTCTACGAACATCTTAATTTTAGTCCTGTAAGATTCATTGAGGATTTTTGACCTGTAGAACTTTAAGATAATACATTTGCATTGATTTCACTCACTAATACATGATAACTTGTTACAGCTTAAAAAGTAACTAATACAGATCTTATTAGTTACTAAAAACGGGGTCCAACTGTAACAAATACCTAAAAATATGGAAGTGATTTTGGAATTGGGCAGTGGAGAGATTCAAAGAAGTGATGGCACATGGAGCATGATACAAAAACCTAAGTTACCTTTAACAGACTCGCAGTAGAAATATGAATTTTAAAGTCTCTGATAGTAAGGGCTCAGAAAAAAATGAGGAACGTGTTTTTAGAAAAATAAAGGAAAGGGGTTTGCTGTGACAAATTTAGCTGAGTTGCATCCTGTGGGTATGTGGGAAACAGAATTCATAAATGACGAACTTAAATATTTAGGTGAAGAGGTTTCCAAGCAGTGGTGAAGGTGCAGCCTTTTCAAAAACATACACACTCACTAATTCCATGTATACATATTCACATATGCACATATGTGGTATTTGTTGGTATCATTATCTTTATATACTGGCAGTACAAAGTCCCTATTTTAATCCTTTGATTTTGAAGAAAGCAAATGCTAAATTAAAAAAATAAACTGAAAGTACTTTTGTTCTTAGCAATTAAAAACATCTTTCGAGTGAATCCACACATAAAAATATTACTTTTATTGCAATGTTATGGCATCATGAGCTCTGCCTCTCATATTTCTATATTTATTCTATTCTAGGCATAAAATATGAAAATCAAGTTTGGCCTTCTTGAAACGTATTCACTGAGTGTTATAGAGCATTGGTTTATGATTATGGCTCCATAATAGACAAAGTATTCTTTATCCCCTATTCATTTAGTGTCTGACATTTTGCATTCTTTTCAGTTTTTAATGAAACGTGGATTACTGTAAAGATTATCTCTATGATGGAATAAATGGCATTAAAGTAGAAAGTTAATTGAATCTTTCTTGAATGAGCAGTGATCACTATTGAAAGAAGATTAAAAATTACATACTTTTGAATTTGTTCAATATGTTTAAAACTTTTAGATTAGTATTCATTATTTAGATTAGAAAGTATTTATGTGATCAGTTTTCTCAAGTAAATTATGTATGTATTGCCTATTACATTTATAAAAATCTTGGAAAAATTCTATTTCACTTTAAAATAAAAATATCTCAGATTTTGTGAAAATGAGATATAAAAAACACCGCACAGTTTAGTGTGTTTTTACTTTAAAGACTGAAAGTGAATGTTATCACCCAAACATCTAAATAGTTTTCAATTTTTCACGTCCTGTTTTTGACACAGATCTCAACCTAGTTTCAAAATTTGGAATCTTGTTCACTACTTACATTTTTTACTCTTCTGAGAGCTCCTGCTGAATTTCCTGGTAAAGAAATTACTGTTTCCACTTCACTGTTTGAGGAAATGTAGGAATTAACATTTGTGAATATGATAGTGGAGGGGATAAAGTGATCTTTGCCACGTCTTCTATATCCCTGGTAATAGCAGAACATTCACAGTTTGCGTATCGATGACCCTTCAGTAAATGTACAAATTGTCCTTTTAAAACAACGCAACTCTTCCTGATAAATGTTTGTGTGTGCAGGTGTGTCTTCCATATTGTAAATTCAGAAAGATGATGTTTTAATTGCTGGCTGCTGCTGTTATTTACAAATAACACCTGGCTTTGCATCTGCTCTTTGCCTGCTGTTTTTTCTCAGATGAAAATTAAACTGGGCTGTTTTTGAGTTAGAGTTTCACTGTATTAGTAAGACTTTCTTCTACTTACTCTGATAACCTTCATCTCAGGTCTGATTGTATAAAAAGCTGACTGGTATTGGCCAGTTACTGTTTTTCTGACAAGTGTAGCCACTAGGAGAGATATTTGAAGTAAATGTGTTTTATTATTGGTGGCCTAACCATATACTGAAGACTACAGCAGATAAAAACATTTTTGTAGAGAGATAAAGAAGAATGAAAAAGGTCTAATAAGAGTATGTAGCTAACACTTGTTGTTTGTTGATTTATTGATAACAGCCATTCTGACAGGTGTGAGATGATATCTCATTGTGGTTTTAATTTGCATTTCTCTGATGTTTAGTGATGTTGAACATCTTTTCATATGTTAATTGGCCCTCTGTATGTCCTCTTTGCAGATGTGTCCATTAGGTCCTTTGCCCATTTTTTTTATTGGATTGTTTATTTTTTTGGTGTGAAGTTTTATAAGTTCTTTATAAATTTTGTGTATTAACCACTTGTCAGATGTATCAGCAAATATGTTCTCCCATTCCATAGGTTGTCTTTTAATTTTGTTGGTGGTTCCCTTTGTCATGCAAAAATTTTTTAGTTTGATGTAGTCCCATTTGATTATTTTTTTTCTTTTTGTTTCCTTTGCCTGAGGAGATAGAGCAGGTAAAATATTGCTAGGAGAAATGTCCAAAACTTTACTGCCTAGGTTTTCTTCCAGGATTTTTATGGTTTCAACTCTAACATTTAGGTCTCTAGTCCATTTTTACTTTTAAAAAAACTCTCAAGATAGTTCTCAGAAACAAATGACTTCATTATACGAAAAAATATTCAACCTTACTCATAATAAGAGGAATATAAATTAAAACTAAAATGAGATACAAAGGCACCATGCACATGGACAACGGTGCGATGATTGTGGAGGTGAAGAGGGTATGAGGGGGATAATTGGTAACTGGAGAAATACCAAAAAAAAAGCTATTGCAATATGCCCTTAAAAAACATTTTTTAAAAAAGAGTATGTAGCTAAGACATCACCTCCTGTAATTTGGGCTTTTCTCAAGGCTTTCCTACTACATCATTTCTCAGAACTACATTGTTGGTGTCTGATTTTTTTAAACATATAAATTTTTACATAATCATGGTGCAGGGCAGTCATCTCGTGCATATATCTTTGTGCCTTGCTTAATTTCCCTACATGTAACTGTTCCACCAGCTGCTAAACATTGGGAGGCTGGTCATCCACTGAGAGTGTATTCATTGCCTGCTTACGCTCTGTCAGGCTCTAAGCCAGATTTTGAGCTCCAAGGAAGACAGCTGTGGAATGGAGGGCATAACACCTGTATTCAGTTACCATGCAGAGCAGGTTTGAGGTGAAAATAGTCATTGGCAAACTTCCGGTCAAGATGGCAACGTAGCTAAACACTTCTCACCTCCTAGCACAACCACATCAAAATTACAACTACATTTAGAACAACCATCAGACTGCAGAAACTGAGTTGAATGGAAGTCTGACAACTGTGGAATTCAAGAAACCACATCCATCCAGACTGGGAGGGGTGGAGACAGGGAACAGGGCTGGTCTCACAGGAGCAAGGTGTCCCAGCCCCCCAGCCCAGGATCCCAGTGCCAGGAAGATAACTTCTCTGTGAAAAAACTAGCATGGATTGAGTTGGTGGGAGAAACTTCTGGAATCCCAAGCAGTTCCTCTTAAAGAACCCACACATAAACTTAACTCAGACTCACTCTCTTTGAGCTCCAGAACCAGGGTAGCAGCTTTAAAGGCACCAGTGGCATACAGGGAGGATCTGGAGTGTCTGACATGAGGCAAAAGCTAGGAGACAGCTTTCTCCCAGACAAAAAATCATCCAGACCCACAGAGCCAGCAGGAGGATAGCATATCTAAGACTACATCAATCTTGCTAACACTGTTTGCTCCACCCTGGAGATTCCCCTGAGGCTCTGTCCCACCCAATTTACAGCTGTTATCAGTAGCTTTTCCATATGAGTGCCTGGTTTTGGCTCCTATTCACAGCCTCCTAAATACTTTCAAACAACAGCAGCTGGCCTCAGTGAGCCCCAAGCTGAATATATCTTGCTACGTGGCACGGCATTAACAGAAGCCAGCCTTAATTCACAGCTTGGCTTAGCCTGGAAATCTCCAAGCCCAGCACAGTAGCAGCCATCTCAGATTGTTCTATAGCTCAAGCAGGATGGTCCTGAGCAAAACACAGGTGGGGGTTAACTTTGGCCTGCACCACCCAGGAAACCCCAGGGCCTGTGCACCCAGTGGGAAGCTATAAACCATATTGGAGCACCATGACCCCACCCTTGCACAGCTGATACTCCATGGAGGGCTGAGGTTGGTGTTAAGTGGTCACAGCCAATCCTTGCAACTGACTGGCCAGGGTGAGTCCCTCCCATTGAGCTGCCAACAGCTACCAAAGCTCAACTCCAAGGGGATGGTGTACTCAGCCCACACAAAGGGTGTAACTTGAGTACCTGGCTTGGTTGATAGGGGAGGCAGTGTCACTGGATCCTACAGGACACCTACTACATTAGGCCACAATACCAAGACAGGGAGTCATAGCAACTCTACCTAATACATAGAAACATACACATGGAGGCTGCCAAAATGAACAAAGAAACATGGCCCAAATGAAATGGAGTTTTCATCTCAAAACTCCAGAAAAAGAACTAAATGAAATGGAGATAAACAATATATCAGATGCAGAGTTCAAAACACTGGTGATGAGGATAGTCAAGGAACTTAGTGAGAACTTCAACAGCTTTTTAAAAAGATCCAGTCAAAAATGAAGGATTCACTAAGTGAAATAAGGAGCAATTTGCAGGGAAACAACAACAGAGTGAATGAAGCTGAGAATCAAATCAATGATTTGGAACATAAAGAAGCAAGAAACAACCAATCAGAACAAGAAGAAAAAAGAATTCAAAAAAATGAGGATAGTATAAGCAGCCTCTTGGGACAACTTCAGGAGGTCCAAAATTCGCATCATAGGGGTGCCAGAAGGAGAAGAGAAAGAGCAAGATATTAGAAATCTATTTGAAAAAATAATGAAAGAAAACTTCTCTAATTTGATGAAGGAAATAAACATACAAGTCTAAGAAACACAGAGAGTCCCAAGAAGATGGATACAAAAAGGCCTACTCCAAGACAAATTATAATTTAAAAGGCAAAGGTTAAAGATAAAGACAGAATCTTAAAAGCAGCAAGAGAAAAGCAGTTATTTATCTACAGGGGAGTTCCCATAAGACTGTCAGCTGATTTCTCAAAAGAAACTTTGCAGACTAGAAGGGATTGGCAAGACATTCAAAGTCATAAAAAGCAGGGACCTACAGCCAAGACTGCTCTATCCAACAAAGCTATCATTTAGAACCTAAGGGCAGATAAAGAGCTTCCCAGACAAGAAAAAACTAAAGGAGTTCATCATCACCAAACCATTATTATATGAAACGTTAAAGGGATTTATCTAAGAAAAAGAAGATCAGTACCATGAACAATAAAATGGCAATAAATACATACCTATCAACAATTGAATCTAAAAAACAAACTAAGCAAACAAGAACAGAGAGAATCATGGATGTAGAGAATGTTTTGACAGTTGCCAGATGAGAGGGGGTGTGAGGGAATGGGTGAAGAGGTAAGGGGGGTTAAGTACAAATGTATAGTTACAGAATAGCCATAGGGATGCAAAGTACAGTATAGGAAATGGAGTAGCCTAAGACCTTATACACATGACCCATGGACATGAACAGTGATGTGGAGATTGCCTGAGGGAGTGAGGAAGTCTGGGTGGAAGGGGATAAAGGGGGAAAATTGGGACAACTATGATAGCGTAATCGATGAAATAGCATTTAAAAAAATCATCATTGGACACATCCATCTAAATCATGAGATATCACATCTGAATGGAGATTCCCAACTCTGTTAAGATCTGTTTTTGGAAATAGAATGCTTCCCTTTTCATTCTGGCAGAATATTGACAGTCTATGTTATAGATTTATTATAATTTAGTATTTGGTAATAACTTCCATATGGTTATATGGTAATATATTTGGTAATAAACAAATATAGCCTTGTCTAAAAACTATGTAGGCTTTGGATCCAATTTATAAAACATCAATCTTATGTGTTGTAGATACAAAAATTTTTGTAGTTACCCAACCTGGTGTGGAACTCTTTCCCAACTTTGTGATTATGGAGACATACCTTTATTTTTATAGACAGAAATATATACAGATTTTTAAAGTTGCCATCATCCTAAAATAGTGGCCTGACGCTTGCTTTTTTCCTCTAACTTAAAATGTCTTGGATATATTTTTCAAGTTAAGAAGACACAGATATTCCATGATGTATGTATGTATGTTTAATCCTTCCTCTGTTGATGGACACGTACATTGCTCACATGTCTTGCAATTACATGCAATGGAATAGACATCCTTGGCGAAGATGATAATTGTCCATTATGGAATAAATTCCTAAAATCAGTATTTCTAAGTCATATGCTATTTATATATTTTAAAATAATTAAAGTGAAATTACACTCATAAAGAATTGTACAGATTTACGTTTCACACAATATACTCTAATACTTGGTTATCCATACTCTTATTCTCCTAATTGATACCAGTCGTTTAGGATTTTGCTTACCTAACGGGCAAAAACATGGTTAGCATTTTATGTTTTGCTGTTAAATTATTTACATGATGATACCTCTGGTTTTGTTTTATAACTATTCTATAAAGAATGAAGAGATGAGCACATGAATAGTTAACCGTTCAGTTTATGTGGTACATTTTGTTCCAAGTTGATGAATCAAAAAAATTAACAAACATTCAAGCTCTTTTATTGAAGGATGCCTGTTAGGGAAAGCCTAGAAATACTTTGGTTTGCTTTGGAATATCTTTAAATACATAGTGGTTCTTTCACATTTCCTGAGCTGCAAGCAATTTTAAATCATCTTGGTTTATGATATATATGTTTTTATTAATCACTGGAAGTCTCCGATTTCAGAATGTTTCAGACTTTCTCATATTGAGTAGGGCAACATTCCCAGATGTTGTGAAAATTGTACTTTTTTATTCATTAAAAACAAAATGTGTCAAAAAATAATCAAAGTGGAAGAAGGCATGAGTAGGCACAGGAGTAAGCTGGGATTCATTAGGTAAGCCAGGTGGCAGGAGCAAATGTGAAGAGTGATTTTAAATTCACTGCTAAGAGAGGTTTTTTTTTTAATGCAGTTTAAAGAAGCTATTTGAAAAATTCACATGGTGCTCTGCAGAACAACAAGATGAAATTGTCACAATGATCATAGAAAATACATAAAGTAGCTAATATTTCACATTTCTCCAGAAGAAAAACTTACATGTCTTTTAAGATGTACAACCAAGTTGAAAAAAATTAGAAAAATATGTGCAGCACCAATTAAGCTCAGTTTGACTTCTGTTTACCAGATGTTTCGATAGAAATCTTTTTTGTGTTCAATACAATAATGTCTGTGAAACATTGCTGTGAAATGTCTAAACTATATATTTTGTTTATTGATAAAGAGCAAATTTGTTTGAGAATCAGTGTTAAAACCACATGGAAATTTTTTCTTAATTTTTATTTATTTACGTACTTATTTATTTAATTTTTCAAGCACGGGGAAAGGAGGAAGAAAAGAGGAGGGAAACACTGATGTCAGCGAGAACCACTGATGTGTTGCTTCTTGTACGTGCCCTGACTGGGGACCAAACCTGCAACCCAGGCTGTGCCTTGACCAGCAACTTTACTTTGTGGGGCAGCGCCCAATCCACCCAGCCACGCCAGTCAGGGCTACATGGAAAATTTTTGTGAAGCAAACATTTCAGTTTTTCTCTCAGTATAGTAATTGTTTTGTAAATCTTAAGGACAAAAGTTAATTTCTCCATGATATGTACAGTCATCTAATATATAGCAGAGAAAGTAGAACATTTCCTATTTCTAAACTCTGGATCACTTCTTTTCTAGTTTCAGAGGAGGAATTCAGCTTTAGAATTGGCCAAATGACCATTGATGTGCTTATCTCCCTAATCTATTATCATGATTGTAACATATTTATTTGCCAAAATAATGCCAAAATCATTTTGGCAGATATTTTAACATGACTGCCTTCTCTCCACTTTTCTTTATCTAAAGACTTTATTGAAATAAATATGTAGTAAAATCCTAATTATGCTACACTTATTTCCTGAAAGTGTTAATGTCATGGGGGTAATAAGATCTAAACTGGATTTTCTAAATACAATATTAGTTTAAGACACACATTTTTAAACCCTGATAGGCAAATGCCCCAGGAGCCTGGGCGGACTCCGAAGCCCCACTCGGGTCACTGGCTCAGAGGACCGACTTGCCCCACATTTGCATTGTGCTTTTATTTGGATCCATTCACAGGAACAGTTGCTCATCATGCAGGGTATCGGAAAATGACCTAAATTAACTTTCCTGCAGGAGTAGAGGCACCAAGGATAGAGGATTCCAGTTTCAAATTTGCCCTGAGGCGTAAACTAGTGCAACCTTATCTGGAATGACTTAAATGACTTAGTATATGATTCCTGTTGTTTCTCCCGAAGAGGATCTGTCAGTGATAGAGACCTGGGTCTAGTGACCAAATGTACAGGACTGCTTACTGCAAGAAGGCTGAAAAATCCGATTAGTCCAAAGTAAAAGGGTGGGGGCGGTGGGGGCACTGTGAGCTAGATTCACTTCCAAACACACCCAGGAGAATGAGTTAGGAGGAAGCCTGAAAGGAATCAGATCATTTACTTAAAAAAAAAAAATCAAACTGATTGGTAGTTCTTTTCAAGGATCCTTTACACTTTTGCGATGTATCTATTTATTGCTATTTGGTTAATTTTTACTTTCCATATTTATTTCCATATCTTATTGTATGAAAGTACTTATGCTGGGTATTGAGTATGAACAATCTCAAGAGTACAAAGACAAAGAAGATCTGTTCACTGACCTTTAGACACTCACATGCTAGTTACCATACTACATGTTCTTTTTCCTAATCATTTTCCATTGATAAAGTTCCTCTCTCTTTTGTGTATGGCTAATAACTACATTCTTCTTAAACCTTTTTTTGGTAATCGTTTCTTACCTATAAATTAGTGTTCTGTATATAATTATATTGCTAGCAGCCCTCATATAGTTGGGCTCTCTGAAAGGTTAAGTGTTTGTCTCAAAGATCTCCCAGATGTGGCTGTTCCCAGAATACAGATGTGGTAGAACTCGGTGGTTTCATTAAGCTCATTCTCCCGCATCCCTTGGACTCCCTGTGCGTTCATTATCTGAGGCTCTTTTGTTCAGATACTGAGCCGTATTTACGGAACAGAGACTCCCAACCCTGCTGGTTTTCAAATATAACAACTAATTTGTAAGACCTTCTTCACACTCCTGAAACAAAATGTATGTATTGTACCAACATACATAATTTTAAAAGTAGTCAATAAAATTTTCTAGCATTAATATTTAAAAAGAGCTAGAGAAAATATTTCAAATAAGATGTAACTGATTTTCTAAGTGATTAGACCCGGTCACACTAGAAGACAAAAGAAATACTCTGATATTTGTGCTGTATATATAATCACAGAATGCAGCAATTATTAATGCAGGCTGCCCAGCCTGTCCCCTTGAACCTACATATTTTAAATTCTTAACACTAATTATTGGGAAACCAAAATGTTTCTACATATTTTCTAGTTGGCTGCAGAAGTCACTAGCTACCAAACTGAGACATGCCACAATTGGGCATGATATATTTGAGTCACTGTATCTTCAAGTGGCAGGTTACAGAGTTGAAACCTGAATTCCTTTTATTGTATTAATGACACTGTTTCCCTCATGTGTCCAGATGATATTGGCAGAAACCGCTCACTGGATGCAGGAGAAAATGAGAACTTCCTAGATTTTCTTTAATTAGCACAAACAACATTAAATAAGTAGTTTCAAAATCTCTGTGTTTATTTCACCTGCATCTTTCTCTTTGCTAATATTCTATATTTCTCACAAAGCTATGAAACACAATATTACTTTAGATGTTGCTTCTTTAACAGATTTTTTTACTGTATACCAGTTTGATTTAAATATTTCATCAAATTAATTCACAAATATTTATTAAGGATATAAATATTTTATATGACGCCACGTCATGCCTCAGTCAACAAGTCTTGTTCATCCATCTCTGATTCCCTAGTCCTTTTTCTTCACGTTGAAAGCAAACCAAAAATAGCTTCTGACATAACTACTTCATTCTCCAAAGAGGAATTGTAAAATATGAAACTTCAACAGTTTTAAAGGTTGAAACTGTTAACATTTTTTAAATGTCACAATATTTCTGATGGCTTCTTTTTACGTCTACGAAGACTACTAGGTTTCACAAAACACAGAACCCATGTTTGTTTTCTTTTGTATCTGTCTCTTCGTAAACTCATTTACTTTACAATACTCTGGTTATTTAGTTAATAATTTGTACAGACGGCATGAATGAATGAATGTGTGAATGAATACAGCTTGTTTGTTAAACATGTAAATACAAGAATCTCAACAAGCAAATATGTATTTTTGATGAAGGTTTTAATCATTCTTTTCCTTTACCAAAGGGAAACTTGTACAAAACACTTTGATGGTTGAAATGCTGCTGATTAAAAATTGATTATCAATTTGAGTGCATGTTATAGTTTTTCTGTCTTATCTGGAGTTGGATTATATCTGAAAACAGAAAAGAGAAGGTGATTGGGTGCCTTAGCTGCTTTTCTCTATAATGAAGCACATTTAGACTTTAATTACTTTACCTGTGCAAATATTTCTTTCTGTTGATTTTTTGAAAGTTCAGTACCCTTTGTATAACAAGCATAGTATGGATAACATCATTTTGAAGATAGTTTAGTGACCGGGTCTACACAGTTACTGACCAGATCGTATCTTGTACTGGAGGACTGGTTTGCATTCAAGGAGCTGGCCCTAAATCTAAAGGAGGATTTTTCCTTTAATATGGATGTGTGTGGAGACTAAGGGGTTCAAATCCTCATTCACATCCATGGGACCCCACTCAGACCCAATATTGTCTATAAAATTATTCCTGACTTGTGAAATTGACTTTTAATCATTAATTTTACCTTATAATAGAAAACCTTTCACTAAATATAAAACCACCATTTCATTTAACTTCCTAAATCTGTGTCAGTAAAATAAAACAAATTTATCTTCATGCAGTAATAACAGACATACGCTATTTTAAATCCTCAGACATCTGGCAAGATATAAATTGTAGAGGTAGCTATGACCTCATAACGTTTTAATATGGGCCTAAACTCTTTGGAAAGAGGTTTGTCAGCGGGGTTTTCATGCTCCAAATCTGACTTCAGCAACTGCTGCCTTCTACACATTTATCAATTGTATCTTAGTATCTATCTGTCCCCCCACAGAGCCCACTTTCAAATTAAGAGCATAGCTTTAGCATCGGTGCCAGGCCCCCAGAGCTAACCTTAGTACCAAAATCAGTAGTGCTTGTCTGATACTCCCCAGGGATTATGAACAACTGGAAACAGTCGAGAAATACTAAAGAAAAAGTATTGTTCATTCTGTTCCTATGTTCTCCATATCTGCCTCCCCCTCCACTTCTCAAAAGTCCATCAGTGTCTTCACCAACACTCCATCAGTTGTTCACACATTTAAAACTCTGGGAAAATCACATAGCTTGAAAATGGTTTACAGCACACCTTGGTTAATCTTTTTAAAAATACGTGCCTTCCGCGGGAATAAAGATCTAGTGTCAGGTCCAGGCAGTGCCGCCGTGCGTGTGCTGTGCCCCACACACAGTGAACCTCGCCGCTGCTGGTGGCCCTTCAAGTGAGCAGACCTCCATCTGTGATGGATGCCACCGACTCCTTTCTTCATGGGACAGGCTGAAAAAAATTAAAAATGTAGGGTCCACAGAACATTTGAGCTCTCGGAAACCGGTATTATTGCATCTATTCATTCCCTTAAAGAGATGGATGTTTTCGCCCTGGTAGTTTAATTGACTGTTTGTATTTGATGGTTATTTGAATTTTTAATATCTCTTTATAATCATCTTATGGGCAACTCAGATATATAAATAATGACTGATACTTTGGTTGAAAATTTCTTGGATTATAATGACTTGAGAATTACTCTCCTAGAAATTTGACCTGATGAAACTATTGGAGCTGTGGCCTTTACAAAATACTGAATCTTCTGTTACTGATCTGAATTAGGTGACTGGCTAAGCTTGTGGGAACCAGCATGACCTGGCAGGCCAAGCCAGAAGCCAGAGCAGGAAAACCACAGGAGACTGAATAACACGGCACAGAGCCCAGAAGCAGGGGGTAGGGTGGGGCAGGAACCAACCCCCCGCTGACTTGGAAGGGAAGATGAAGCCTGGAGCCAGAGCTTAAGTGTCCTCTGGAGGTGAGAGGCAGCAGCCAGAGGGACCTCCACAGTCCACCTTTCCCAGAAGCTAGAATCAGACCAGATTTGAGATCAGAGCAGGCATAACAAACCAGAAACACTTGCACTCTTTAAATAATGGCTGTCTTCCACAGGAAGTCCTTGTTCTTATGACTGCTGCCCGACTGTGGCGAGCTTGATACAGGCGCAACTACAGAGCTGGTCACACCTGATGGGCCGAGATACTGGGTGTGGGTGCGGAAACACAGGGCATGGGATTGAGTGTGTCGATTCAGACGGGTCACTAGACCACTACGGTGCTTTTCTTATAAGGAAAGAAAGTAGGGATTGATACATCTTTTCAGCGTTGTCATTTTAAATTTTAGTGTTGAAGCAATCCCCACATAGTTCAAAATCTACAGATTAAGAGATAAAGAAAAAAAATTTTTAAAAAAGGAAATAGAAAACAAGGCCAAATTTAATTTGATTTCAGAAATAGTTGGGTGATGAGTTTTGGGGCTCAGGAGCATAAATAATTTTTCAAAAATGGAATTGAGGTCTTGGTTACTTGGTATTCTCTTGCTAGTTGTCACACATACCCACCAGCCCCACAAAAGTCGAGTCTTCTATAGAACATTCAGAAACATTACGCAGACAATTGCAATTACTTCATCAATTTCTTAGAGTGATTCTGGGAGTTCAACTTCACATCTCCCCCTCTTTTAAATTTCCAGCATTTACTCTGTAGCATTTATATAGCATTAATGTAACACAACCTGTACTATTTTATACATTTATTTTCTTTCCCAACCAGATGCAGTTTCAGTGGGCAGGAATTATATCTTTAGCTGTGGGGTGAAGGAAAATGTACAGGTTTAGAATCAGAATACCTGGGTTCTACAAACCAGTTGCGTGGCCTTAGCCAAATCACTGGCCAGGTCTAGATCACCTAAAGTTTAAATCCCATTAAATGAGTGGTTCTGAAGGATGTTTGGAAAGATAAATTCAGAACCTTCAAGCCTGAGGTTCCTTATCTCTGCTTCGGCTACTATACCTGTTCTCTCATTTAGTTTATATCTTGGGCTTCTACATAGGATTTGTAAATATTTTTTTAAAAAATTTCCCATGCTATGAAAAGTTTGACTGGCATCATGTTACCTAATCTCTTCCAAAGATGAAGACTTAGTAAGTGTCTAATAAATATTTGTTGGGGGAGAAGAAAGGCAGGCTGTGACTCAATCATGCGGTGTTCAGATGTCCTCAACAATTTCCATGTGAAAAGTTCAGTATAGCCTGTAGCCAATGACAGTTTTGACTTTTAAGGAGAATTCTTTTTACATCAGCTTACAGTTCTTCCTGAATTTGATTTCTGACTTTAGGAAATAGAAAGCAAACCTATGTGCACATGCTCTGTGCAAGGAATGAGGTGCTTTGTAGAGAGTAATCCAGCTGCTATCTGATCAGCCATGTAGGGGTTATTCTGTGGAAATTCTTTTAAAAACTTTTTTTTTCATTTTCAGTCACACATATGAAGGCTTTGATAAGATTAAAATAATCCAAGGAAGCAATTTCAAGAGTCACAGCTAGAAACAGGAGCTAAGAAACACCTGTGTCTCACATGACACAGTCACCTAGTTGGAAGAGTCGGGTTTGAAGGACCTTCTTCAGATAATGTGGAGATGCACAGATATATATGAACAGCTGCTGCTTGAGCTAGAAACACTGCTGGTTCAGTTAGAAATCTTACAATGCGTGTCTTTCAAAATGTCTCATTTCTCGCTGCCTTTTTTTTTTCACTATATATTCTTCTTTTGAGAGCCAATTATGCTCTCACTTGAAGGGTGTGCTTTTGTGGAACTCTAGTCAGTTTTGGTGCTCTGACCAGATCCCTTTCACTGAGCTCGTGGACGCATTTTCTAGTTCCTGTGAGTGTTCTGCTAATATCTCCCATCTCCCCTCTTTTCTTCAGAATCACTTTTGGCTGAAAAGCATTTTCTTTCCCCAGAGCCTTATGCACCTACCTCCCAACCCTACTAGCTTATAGCCAATGAATGGCTGCCTTGAAGGCACAAAAAACTAACCCCCTCATGTGAAGTGAGGTCACCTTTGGGGTAATTTATGCTCCAGAGCTCTCCAAAAGATCAGGCTGAAGGTAGATACCCACTGAGACCACATTCTTAGTTACCTCCTTTCCCCACCCTATTCTGTGTCCCTCGCTTCTTTTCTTCCCCCGAGAGCATGCCCGTAATAAACCATGAGCACCCGAGTCCTTGTCTCAGGCTCTGCTTCCAGGGAGCCTAACCTAGGGCAGTGATACGTATTTGAGAGCACAGATATTGTCGTCTTTAATCTTTCCCCCACATTCTCCAGCACATCTGGAGCACGAGGCTCACTGGTATTTTGAGGAGTGGACAAAGTAAGAAAATTTGATTTTCATTTGGCCAAGTCTTCACAGTGAAATAGGAATAATTGAAGTCATCGTCAGTCCAGTACAATTCTTACCTAATTTGCAATCTGAATTTTTAGCTCACTGAAGGCTTAGGAAATGGGCTGAATTTGGGAGCAGAGGAGTTATGATGTCAAAGTGGAATCCGTTTTAACACCTTATCCTGAAATTGGAAACTGTCAAAGTATCATATCAACCAAAAATGTTCTTAGTTATAAAATTTTATAAAAATATTTAATATAATTCTGAATATTCATCTAATAATATATATTAACAAATAATTAATATGATTCTGTTGAATAAGAATATTTAGTTATTATAATTGTGTTGCACATCAAGAAAAAAAATAAATATGGTATAGCTCATGCCACAAAGGAGTTATGAATACTGAGAGAGCCTAACAACAGATGAGCTAATAATTGTGATACGAGGTACTCAGACAAAAAACTGAATTCCATGCAAAATGACACTTGAGATCAGCTGGTGGAAAAGACCAGAGGCCTAGGGAACAAGATGAGCAAAGGTATGTAGGCGTGAAAGTTAATGGAATGTTCAGGGAAGAATATGTAAAGAAATTGGTGAGAAATTAGGCTAATAGATATGTTGATACAGGGTTATGGAAGGACTGTAAGACTGGGAATTAAACTTGATCTTGAGAGCAAGGGCAAGCTGTCCACAGTGGTTTAGGGTTTCATTTGTCTCCTCTGCTTTAAAAACTTAATATGACAACATTTGAAGTACTTTGAAAAAATATCTTAAAACACCTATTATCACTTTTTTGCTTTTTTTCTTATCAGATGCTTATTAAATATGGATTATTTTCCATATTTGCAGCAATTATAATTATTTCTAGTTACTTCTATCAGGAGCTTTTATCATATTATTGTATTGTTTCACTTTAAGTGGCTAAATGCTGTTATAGATTGTGTTTTGAATGTACTTGAACGTACATTCTCATTTTCCTTAAAGTTTTGTGGGCTGTTACACAGAGCAGTAGTGGGATCGTAGTTTGGTTTCAGAAAAACCGCACATGAAAGCTGCAGGTGGGTGGAGATGAGTGGGCCTGGGAGTCGCACCTTCGTGAGGAAAGTGCTGCAAGGTGGGCTGGCAGAGAAGGAGGTAGACTCAGAAAGAGGTGCCATGCACCCCTGTGCCCTCAGCCTTTACTAGAAAAGAAAATGCATATGCCTGCCTCACAAGCCTCTTAATTGAATTAATATATTAAAAGAACTTGGCATTTATGAAGCTGTTAAATAATCATTCATTCAACGGAAGAAGCTGTGGAAAACATTTAAAGGTTACTTTGACTTGTAGGCATACAAGTTTCTGAAAGACTCTTTGAACTCTTTGAAGGCAGGTGCTCTCTGATGTGCATGCCTGTGCTAACTCTACCCCTTGGCTTACGTTATTGCTCATTTGTACGCATTTTTTCAACAAGTAAACTAATGAACAGCCAGCCAATAATTTCAAATTTACTGAAGGGATGCACAATGTTTTCTAGTGGGAAGCAAGCATGCTTTTAAAAGAAATGATATATTCACTATTCCAAAAAATGATGCATAAGTGAAAGTACTTTAGGTATCACATGGTGATGGTTAAGTATTTTCTCCTCTTGCTAGTGAAAGTATGTTAGTTGTGTACATTAATGGGGCTAGACAGGTGATTATTATAAAGCACAAGGTAATTAATGAGGTCCATTAAGAATCCAGAAGTTTTCTGGTCACTGTGAAATATGTCAACTCTGGAAAAGAGGTGAATTGGCCTTTTCTTTTGTAGCACTAAACTCAATTTTAAAGTTTTGTGTAATATCTGTCTCCCGTTCTAGTCTTCAGTCTCCATGAGTCCAGGACTGGGTCAGACTTGAATCTACCCTCAGCAACTATCATATCAGGTGCACAAATGTAATTTGTTAAGTGAATGACAGATAGAAAGTGAATGAATGAAACGGGGCACTAGTGAGAGTGTCGGATCAGCCACAGTTTCAGTGTGAGAATGAGCCTACTTGTTGTAATGGAAAGAAAAATATAATGTGAATAAGAACCTCCTCTTCTATTATTGAATCCTTCCTTGTTCCATTTTTAAAACTAGGAAAAAAGATTTTCATGAGACACTATACAAAAAGAATTGCTTATAATATTTTTCAAAATTATGTGGTCCTGCCAAATTATATAATATGATGCATTAATTTTTTACTACCTGATATTAAGTTAAAATTAATATTAACTGAATATTCAGTTCTTGCTGTTTGCCAAGCACTTCAGGTTCTTTAAATATGTATTCAATAATCTCCAAGACATATCTAGAGAGCAAGAATTCTTTATCCCATTTTTAAAGTTGAGGAAACTGGGCCTCAGGAAAGCAGGACCACCTGCCTCAAATTACACGATAATTTTTCCTGACTCAGATTTTTCCTCCTGTCTTCTGATATCTAAAACAGTGTTTTTACAGATTATAAAGTATCTCTGATCCTTTGGCTACTGTTACAACAGCCAAACAAACCTGTAAACATACTCTAAGCTCTTTAGAAGAAAGATCTTAAAAAGTTCAAGCTAGGCATGTTGATTTCCATCATAATACAAAGGCACATCTATAGGTGACACTTTCTGGGTCCATAAACTTTTAGAGAACTGTTGATAATTTGTCACTGTTTTATCAACTTCGTCCCCTGAAAATGTCCCATGTCCATTTCTAGTTGCTATTTTAAGTGGATTATAGGCTTTAGATATATCATGCTTAGGAACTTATTCAGTGCATGAAATTTTATGTTGTATGTTTTAAAAACTTAACAAAGAACTTAAGTCTTTTGTACAATTTGAAAATGTCCAAATAAACATGTTTTTGCCCTCTAGTTCGTGGACTTAAACATAACAATTAAAAATAACTTTTGGGGTAAATACTTCTGTTTATCCAACCTTAGAATAGGACTAAACCAAGAGTTTTGCTTTCCTTGGCTTCCTCCATAATACCCTACTATCATGGGCTTTTCTTTTTTTCATGCATACTTTCTTAGTGTGTTTTGCTAGCTGTTACTCCTCCTCTAGAGTTTCTCAGAACTTGGATCTGGGCCTCTTCTCATCTTACACACGTTCACTCTGCAAGATTTCACC
Organism: Desmodus rotundus; assembly: GCF_022682495.2. NCBI lineage: Eukaryota > Metazoa > Chordata > Mammalia > Chiroptera > Phyllostomidae > Desmodus > Desmodus rotundus. The sequence goes on along the minus strand of NC_071397.1, from coordinate 75,769,440 downwards.
ATAGCCGCAATCATGTGCTGTGCTAGGGGGACCCGTAAGCCTGTTTCTCAGATGTCTCTCCAGGGTTACAACCCTATACCTGCAGTATCCAGTGCTTCCGGGCCTGTCAGACTCAAGAACTTCAAAACTATTCTGATCTTTCCCCCCGAAACCTGCTCTTATTTTAGTGTTCTTTATCTGAATTTATATTGCCGTTCACCGAGTAGCTCTGCTCTCTTCCTAAAATCGCTGTCCAAGCAATCATGAAGCGCTACTGATTCCACTGCCTGAACTTCTTAACTTTGCCTGCTGTCCTCCAGCATTTCTAAGGCCACCTTTATCACTGCAGCCGGGCCTCCCACATCTGCCCTTGCCTTCTTCATAGTCATTCTTCATACGACAACCAGAGGGAGCACTTAAAAATGCAAATCTGATTATGCTACATGTTTAAAATACTGTGGTGGTTTCCAAAGTCCTCTAACATAAAGTTTAAAATCTTTAGTTTGGTCTACAAAGCCCTGCATTATCTGGTTATAACCCTACCTTCCAAGTGTGGCCTTGAGGCACTTCTAACTACTTAGCCACACACTAAAGATGTCTTTAATTAGTTGTTGCAAGAAGTCCTTTGAAGCTGTCTCAAACGCTTACCTACAGTGTTACCTTCATCTTTAACTACTACTTAGTACTAGGATCTGGGCCCTCTGTCCTTACTTGGACTTTTGCTGTAAGATTTTACTGTGGCTGCACTCACATGCTCTCCTGGGATGCCTTGCAAACCTGTCTGCCTTATTTCAGACCTCTTTTCAGGGTTACAGCAACCCAGTAACTGCAATATGTATTCATTCAACATCTTCGTCTCACTGGCACACACCATCGAGGTCTCAGCATCATTATACTTTTCTTATTCCCCAAAGCTAGATTAGAATCTTCTCTTACGTGTTCTCATAATGCCCTATCCTTTATGTCAGAAGATTTATCAAAATTAGTTATAAAACTTTGTTTGCTGTCCTTTACCCCCTCTAGGCTAAAAGATATGCCTCTAGCACCTAGGGCCCGTCACACAAAAAGCACTCAATATTTGTTCAACAAATAATGAGTCTATACTGCTTGGCTTGTATAAAATAAACTTATCTCTGATATATATTTTGAAATACAATATTAAAAATAACATGTACTATTTGAATATATGCTTGGAAATAGTTTTGACTTTCCAAAACTATTGTTATGGGAGAAACTTGGTTCTTCTTGCCAACACAGTAAAGAATTACAAATCAGCAAGCCCATGAGCACGCAAGCAGAGTTTGTTAGTGATGCATTCTCATGGAAGAGAGCAGGCCTTGCTGAAGTGGCAGTGATTCTCATGGAAGAGAGCAGGCCTTGCTGAAGTGGGAGTGAAAGTCAACAGCTTGGGTAAAAAAGCAAGGGTGGCAAGAGGCATCAGGTCCTTTGTTCTGAGGACTTATGTAGTTAGCGGGACACTAGTGAGGGAGTTCCATATTGATTGGTGAGTAAAGGTGCTGCCAGCTTCCCCTGGGGGGATGTGTCAACCCAAACATAGCTATGTGTGGGAGTTCTGTCTCAGATAGTGGAAGTGGTACATAGAAACATCCCCACCTTTTAGGCCTTGGGATGTCCAGGGCACCCAGCAATCTTAGTTAGACTGTTACAGAAGCGTGCAGAAGCCTAGTCTCAAGGACTCTCCCCAGGTTTGTACTGTCATAGTTTTGCTTGTGTTGTTTAACATCCCTGGCCAGGTTCTTGTCAGACCAGGCTCAGGACTGCTGGGTAAACAGGTGGGACATGTCTTCCTTTGCTTCTAGCCTCCTGTATAAAGTTCTTTGTTAGATTACAATGGCACGGGCTCTCCTTTACTTCCCCTCTGGCTGCTTATTCCTAGCTACTACCTAACAAAATGGCATTATTTAAAACACTAAAGCATATGCTATAATGCAGTATTTTAATAGTTATTTCTCCTTTTGAAAGAATGATTTTTATGCTGGATATCTATTTCAAGTAGCAATTTCAAGTATAATACTTGTCCCTCTGTAGGAATTCAGAGTCTTCAAAAATAAATATATATCATGTCTGATACCTGTCTTTTTTTTAACTAGGAATTAGAGGAGATGATCTCTCTCCTTTATAATGTGACTAGTGAAGCAAAGTTATATAGTCAGAAATACTTTGCCCAAAGTAAAGCAAAAACTTAATTCATTGAACAGTTATCAAACCTCAGTTATGTGGACGTCTGTCTGGCAAGATGTCAATGGATGGGGATCAGGGCAAAGAACATCACTTCTGAGTAAGACAGTCTTTGCTTTTAAAGAGCTTAATGTAGTGAGGACAGTAGACACATATTTCACTATGTGTATATTAAGGGTATGATAATATTTCACTACGTGTATGAAATAAGGGATAATCAAGACTTTTTTTAAAAGACTGAGATTCTGACCTATGAAGAGATAATGTATTGTATTGCCAGGGCAAGTGGTGAAAGCTTCATGGAAAAGATAGATTTGAGGTAGACATTGAAGAAACAAAGGAGATTGGACTTACAGAAGAATGGTAGGGTGGGAAAGCAGCCCCATTACAAGCTGAATATCCAAATAAGCTTGGAACATGTGACAAAGAAAGAGGCACTGGGGTATTAGATTCCTGTAATTACAGTAAAGGCTTTGTGAAAGTAAGGTTGGAGTATACGAGTGGTTCTCGGCTCTTTCCAAATGTAGCCCTCAGCTACTGAGGAAGAGGTATTATGACAGGATTGTGTTATCTACCTGACTTAAAAGAAAAATGATTTTTGTAACACGCAAAAAAAAGAGAATAATTTTTGAAGCAAATTTCAGAGCCTTATGTGTATGTCTTTGAGTATGCGGAGAATAAGGAGAGGCTCTGTTAGCAGCAAAAACAAGTAACAGTGGGAAGGAAGAGAAGTAGACCTGCCTACAAAATCTGTCCAGTGTCATAAATGATACTCTGTCTTCTATTATACTTGCTACTCAGTATCATCGCTTTGGTCTCTCACCTACAGGATTCTTTTGATACTTAAAGCATGTACCTTGAAAAATACTATTTAAAACATGTTGGAAAGCACATAGATTTTAGTAGGCTGAATAATAATCACCCAAAGATATCAAATACTAATCTTTGGAATCTGTAAACGTTACCTCACAAGGATCTTAATTTGAGAGATTACCCTGGATTAACTCGGTGGGCACTAAATCCCATCACACGTATTTTATGAGAGAGAGGCAGAGGAAGATTTGACCTGCAGAGGACCGGAAGGCAGTGTGCTACAGGAGCATTTTATGCAGTGACGTGACCTCAGATCAAGGCATGCTAACAGCCACCGGAAGCAGGAAGAGGCAAGGAGCTATTCTCCCCTAAAGCCTCTGAAGTGATACCTAGACTTTGTCCCAGTGATACTGCTTTTGGACTTGTGGTTTGTGGTAAATTTGTTACAGTGGCAATTGGAAATGAATATGTAGATGGCAAATTATTTTATGAGTTTTCTCTGAGGTTTTGCTGTTCAGTCAGCATTTTATCTTATTTGAGCAATGATAGAACCAGGGTTTGCTAATCTACAAGCCATTGATTTTCATCTTCTAAATGTGTTTACTTCTTCTTCTTCTATAAGTTTTGTCTCCTCTGAGGTTCAGCTTAAATAATTTTGATATAATAAAAGTTGGAGAAAACAGTCCTGGAATCAGAGACATTGGTCTATGAATTCATAGAAACTAATGAAAAACAAAACTTGGCCTCGTAGGGAGAGGATGTCTTAGTACAAATTTGTGTCGTCGGCCAAGTTCATACACGCAGAATTTATAAGTTTGTTGGGGATTCGGAAATAGCTTCAGATAATCTAATTTAAAAGGACTGGCAAATTCCTTGAGCTTTGTAGAATTTATTCCACTCGTGTCGAAGATTTGCTTATTATGCTGCAAAATAAACGAGCACGGTGGGTGACCTTAATTGAAAATGTAAATATTGCACATTACATTTTATTTTTTTCTTATTCATCTTATTGATCCATATTAATGAACTATAAAAATATAGTGGCAGTGCTGCAAAGTCTACTGATAAGGTTTTGGAATGTTAGTTAAATGTATTTCTGGTTTTGTACACTAAAAATATTAAATTACTAATTTCCATGCCTGATACTGAATTTACATTTATTATAAATACAAAGATATAACAGGGAACAATTAATTTTTTCTTACAATATTCCTGGTAAACAGGAAGATTCATAAGATCATGGTTTGCCGAAGCCATTGCAACATAATCTTATATTGAGAACATTGTCTGTTACAATGCAAGCTGTAGTGGTCATGTGCTTAGAAGAGATGATCTCAGTTCCTAAAGTACATGGTGATGTGATAGGGTGAGATTTGTCCAGATGTTTACGCAGCTCTTACAAGGAATTATTTTTGGTGTGTTTACATGGGTTGAAACGTTATGTGCTAAAGGATTGAGTTACTGTTGTGACTTGGATTATTTAGGCAGCTTTGAACTTCAGAAGTAGGTTAAATACTTGTTTTGAAAAGAAATATGGTAGACAGAGACTAAAATCTGTGAGTTATCTGCTTGGCCTACTGATGTGCTCTATTTGTAAAAACAAGAGATCAAATAGTTCTGTTGTAAAATATACTACATGAGAAGTGAATTTACTTCTTTATTTTTACCATATTTTTGAAAGGAATACTTTCCAGTAGAGTTTTAATGGGAAACCATAACAAAGTATAAAACATACAAATGTGTAGGGTGCAATTTCTTTGGTGAAGATAATATGAAGAGATGTATATTAGGGTTCTGCAGAAAAACAGAATCAACTGGAGATATAAATGCAATTTATTATTTTTAAAATATTGGTTCATAAGAATATGTAGGCAGAGAAGTCCCACAACAATTGTCTATAAGCTGGAGACCCAGAACAGCTAGTGGGGTGGTTCCTATCTTGAGTCCAAAGGCCTGAGAACCAGGAAAATTGATAGTGTAAATTCTACTCTCAGCCCAAGGGCAGGAGAACACCTATGTCTCACCTCAGCAGTCAGGTAGAGGGGATTCTCCTTTCTTTAGCATTTTTGTTCTAGAAGAGCCTTCAGTGGATTGGCTGAGTCCCATCCACATTGGGGAGGGCCATCTGCTTTACTCCATCTACTGATTCAAACGCTAATCTTACTGGCACAGACACACCTAGAATAATGTTTAAACAGATATCCAGGCACCCGTGGCTCAGTCCAAATTGACACATAAAATTAACTACCACAGGTAGTAAGGGAAAGGTGGCAACATCAGGTCTACGGCCAAGGGAGAATAGAGAAAGTTCGGAAGGGCTTTCTCATGAACCTAGCTTCCGGGGAGGTTTGATGGGCCCAATCTGACTTCAGGAAGGTGTAACTTCAGGGTCAGAAGCTGGTACGTGCAGGGAAGGACTACATACAGTACAGCTGGGTGGGTCTGAGGTCGTCAGGTGCTCTCTAAAGACTGGTACTGATTTCCACATCTATGTTTAGGTCACACAGATTCCCAGGAGAGAGGCGACTTCTGATCTCACATAGAGGCTCTCCACCTTTTCTCAATTCCTAATAGGAACACTAGGAAAGCTGGGCCCCTCTCTGTTCCTGTCAAGAAATGGGTCTCTTCTTAGCCATGCAGAACAATAGAAAATATTTATTCTTATTGTGATGCACTGCCTAGAATTCCCTGTAAATTCACTGTTATAATGCAGTAGTTTTCAGAGATTAGTTAAAATGTAGTTCTAGCTTTGTACACTATGAAAATATTATCACTTTCAATACCTGAAACTAAATTTATGTTTTTCTTTTCATTGCGAACATTTAACAGGGGACCACTAATCATTTTTTTCTTGAAAATGTTGAGAAACAAGAGGATTCATAAGACCACGTTTTGCTGATCCGCTTTAGATCCAGGCTCAAGAACACGAAGTGAATCAGGCCCATCCCTTCCCGGCTGTGTGGCTGCCTTGTTTTGTTCTGTCAGACCAAAGGGTTCAAACCACAGCCTAGACTCTGTCTCCTATCTGCCTGCTCTTGGCCTCACCATTTAGGAAAATCGAACTTACCTGTTTCTACTGTCCATTAGTAGGTAAACATGTCCACACCTGAGCAAAAGACCATTGGGCTCTGTTCGTACTACCCAATACCTGCTTGTTTACAAGGAAAATCGTACTCATTGTCAATGCCCGTTCATTTTCCCATCAGAGAGGGTCAGGGCCAGGGTTCTTCCGCCAGTTTGGACCGAATTATTTTGACTGTGGGTCCACTTCTGATGAAAGGGATGTGGGTGGGATTTGGTCGGTTAATTCCCCCATGAAAGCAGCTTGGCAACCACAGGTGCGACATGGGCATGCAGGTGGGACCCTGGGTGAGGATCTTCTCCGCCCTGCTGCTCTTGTTTTCTGCAGACACAAGACCAGGCTGTTTGGAACATTCTTAGGTCTAATATACGGAAAGGAGATGGAGCAAACAGAGTGAACATAATCTGAAGGAAATGAAAGAATCAGAATAAAGACTAGTCTTTATTCCTGTAAAATTGGAGGAATTGTTACATTGCAAAAACTGATAAGAAAAATAGAGTAGAACCTATGATTTCACCTGATTATTCACTTGGAATTTGTCTTCTTTTTAAAAAAGAAAATTAGAAATCAATCCTTAGCTAAGAATTTTGGAATAACTGTTAATAGTAACACATGACATTTATTAATAATTTATTGACTATCTTTACAGATCTCTGTTTCACAAATCATCTTGGTTTCCCTGATTTTAGTCTTTGCTTTATCACTTTTGCCTTTTTCCCTTGCTTCTGCTGATTCTGCTACCCAGTTCACCACGGGTCAGAAAAGTTGTGTATTTTTAAAGCAGAGAGATGTAGAGAGGATGGTATCTTATGAAGTAAGGTTATAATCTCTTTGTCAGAGTGGTGACATCAGGTGCTAAGGTTGAGCAGGATCCAGCACCTGATCTACCCACTATTTGGACACTTTGTAGAAGAGTACAGTTTTCCTTCAAACATTTAGCTTTCTATTCACTCAAAATATGAAACTATATTAGGTGTGGGTGGATTGAGAAAAGTTATTCTTGTAAAATCTAAGGCTCAATGAAGCCTAGGAGGAAGCGAGTTCACATAGATGTTAATGAAAGAGGAGTTGATTGGCACCATCCAAGAAAGGCAGGTGTGGGAGGGATTGGTGAGGACTGGGAGCCAAGCTCCAGGATCTGGCAGTGATGCCGGAAGACAGTGCCTCAAGATCTTTTCAGAATAAATGCAGGGTTTTCTTTTTTCTCCATGAGCTAGGAGTCCTTGAAAGTAGTAGTACTCATTTGGAGTGAGGTGCTTAGAAACCAGTTTTAAGGAATTCAAAATGGTAAGTGGAAGAAGTATGTGAACAGTGAATTCACTAAGTGTGGAGGTAATTGAAAAAACAAATATACTACAGGTCAAAGAAAAACGTAGGCACTTGTTTGAAGGCTTCTGTGAATTAGAGCCTAAGAGAAAAAACGTAAGAGACCAAAAGTTGGAATGACAAAAAGACAAAACAACAACAACAAAACCCAGTGTGTTTTAAAAATTGGTCAGAGTATAATATGAAGCAGGGATAAAGGAGAAAAGGATACTGCTCAGAGGATGAGAGTGTGAAGGCACCACTCAGTGATGGGCATGCTTCTCCTGGCTTTTGGGATAGTAGGCAAAAGGTTAAAGAGCCTATTTGCATTTACACTGTGGAGCTCTATTTTTCAGACAGCAGCATCCAGATTGTCAGTGGTTAAATCTGTACCATAACGGAAGCATTTGGAGATCGAATATTTCCTGTATCCCTACTCTCTTCTAGGAAGTGGAAATGCCAGTGTCTGCCCCCAAAGAAGAAAGATATGGAAACTCCAGGAAACAAATATTTATGAGCTTTCTTTAAGATTATCTCACTTAATTCTTAAAATATGTGTAAAAGAATATTATTGCCCCATTTTATAGGTGAAGAAACTGAGATTCGAAGAAGTTAGGAAACTTCCCAAATTCCATGTAATTAGTGAATGGCGACCCCAGAAACCCTTGCTCCTCCTGAAGTCCCAGCCGACCTCTACTGACCCGTGATTTAGAGTACAGATAAGAGAAACAGTAAGCACGTAGGAATTCAGAAGAGAGTGAGATTGAAGGACTAGAGAAAGCTTCATGGAAGAGATGGATGCTTCTTACTGAAAGGGCCCAGTTTAGACAAAGAGAGGGGCTTTGAGTATAAAAACAAAAGGTTCATTATCTAGAAGTGGACAAAATGTCAGTTAAAGTATCTTGGATGTTAAATGTTGGCTGGATATTTTGAAACATAGAAATTGTAAAATATAGCCAGTGCTTGGATAATTTTAGACTATCAAGAACCATTTTAAAATATGGTTCCCATTTTTCACTCAAAGGCCAAAAGATGTTTTAGGATTAAAAACCAATCTCAAATTTTAAAACATTTATTAATAATTTAGACTTTATACTTAATCATCGTGGAAAAGCTGAAACTCAAAATCATTTTCTTAATCTGGCTCCTCCGAACAATATTAAGTCAGTTTCTAGTTTAGTAAACAAAGACCTGTGAAAATCGCAGTGCAGCCTCTATTAATATGATTTAAACCATGTTGTGTGTTCTCCTGAGATATGCCAGATTAATGAATTATCCAAGCCTTGGAAGAAAATGAACTGCTGAAAATAAAAGTAGAATTCATGACTAAAAGCAGCCAAAAAAACTGCTAGCTAATCTTAACCCCTCATTTTATAAATAAGGAAAGTGAAAATAAAAAAGGTACTTATATTTTAGGTCAGTCACATCCTTATTAACTTGAGTGTTATTAAAGGTTTTGTTTGGCTTATATTTCTTTCTCTAATATCTCAAATTATATTACATTCAAATGTGTGTGTGTGTGTGTGTTTTCATTTGTGTTTTGAATGGCGTGTTTGGATGGCTGGCCAAATCTGACATTCTGAGTTCTCTGCCAACAAAAATGTCAAGTGCGTTTGCCCTTTAATTACACGCAGTGCCTGGATTTCATATTCCAGATTGTTCCCTGAAGAAGCGAATTTTCTGTTCCTGTATGTTATGAGAGAGAGAAAAATCACTGACATTATCATGAAGCTTTTTCTCCTAATATCTCTAGATTTTCACACTCATCAGTTCATAAACATTTCACTCTGAGGTTCAGATTTAGCTTGTAGCCTGCTTTGCTTTAAACATTTCGTGTGAATATGAGATCCAGCGTCATTGAATTTATTCCTTTTATTTCTCAGTAATCTTCAGCTCAATCTATTTTTCTTTTAACAGGCCATTAGTACCCAGATGTCCCATACATAATAAGCAGTATATGAAGGATATGTAGTTTCTGATTATTTACACTTTCCTTTCACTTCTGACATAAAAGCAGACCAGCCCATTATTCCCCAGGGTTATGGTTATAGCATTGTCTTATTTTTTACTTCAAGTTAATTTTTAATTTCACCCTATTTTATTCTCTTATCTCCTTTATTACTTAACATTAAAAACCAAACTTCTTATCAATAAGACAGCTCCATTGTCTCTGAACTCTCGTTAAAGCTAGTAGACATTCGAAGCATTTGTTATTGATATGGTACACTCTTCCTCATGTCAGTAAAAAAGCCTCGCCATCCACCTCCACATCTTCTTTAGACAGGTTTTCCCTCACATTTGAATCTAAATAGGTCACCATTGTGCCTGATCTCATCCCCTATTTTAATTCTCAGTAGGGAACTAATCACTATCATACAATCCTTTGGTACTCGTGCGTCTTTTGCTTTGCAAAATGAGATGTAAACTGTGTGAGAGCAGAGATTTCTTTGTCTTATTCAGTAATGATGCTTCAGAGCTTAGAAATGTGCCAGACAGGTGGCAGGGGCAACAGACAGTTCAGTAATGAAAGGGAGGAAACCTATACCTTCTTCCTGGATTTAAGGTGGGGTGTGCATTTATATTTTTCTTTTTATTTAGTTATTTTTAAAGATTTTATTCATTTATTTTTAGAGAGGGGAAGGGAGAGAGAAGAGAGGAAGAGAAACATCAATGTGTGGTTGCCTCTCGTGTGCCCCCTACCGGGAACCTGGCCCAAAACCCAGGCATGTGCCTTGACTGGTATCAAACTGGCAGCCCTTTGGTTTGCAGGCTGGCACTCAATCCACTGAGCCACACCAGCCAGGGCTATATTTTTTTCTTTAAAAAATATTTTATTACATTCTCTAAAAACCACCCAGATTTCATCCTTTCATCCATCTATCTCTGTACCCGCCCATATCTGTTTTTATCTAGAAAGGATTCGATGTGACAAATTCTTTCTTTATGGTAGGTAGTGATGGAGGGGTCAAACTTCTCTCTCTCTCTCTCTCTCTCATTCTCTGTATCTCCTCCCTCCCTCCCTCTCTGAAAAGACAGTGGTGAAAATATTCCTAGTCATATTTCTCTCAAGCGAAAGTAGCAGATGGGAGTCAGGAAGCATGGGGTATATTTTTAATTGTGTCAGTAACTAATACTGTGGCCACGATAAAGACATTTACCTCCCCTGAGCTTTTTCTTTATCTAAAAATCACAGTTGGACTTTGATGCTGAATGATTTTTAAGAAATGTTTTAGGATGTTAACAAACCAGATACAATTCCTTCCCCCGTGCAGATCCCTAGTTATGCTGCTTTTTAGTGCTTGCCATATTCTGTTAATAAGTAGTTATTTAAATACTTACCTCTGCTTCTATAATATAAACTCTCTGAAGAAAGAGCATTTGTTCATCTTTCTGGTGTTTAGCCTTGTAAAATCTTTTGTACCCTGAGAGCATTCAATAAATATGTGATAGATGATGGAGAGTAATATTAATATCTGTATCTTTAGAAATCAGACTTTTGCCTAGTTGATGCTGTTTATTTGAACTCATTAGCCATGGTTCAGACGTCGACATCTAGATTTGGAAAGAGAATTTTATCTGAACTTAATTATATCTTAACTAATACTTAATGGGACCTTATTATATATCAGATATTGTCCTAAGCCCTTTATGTATTTTAATACATTTAATCTTAGCCTCAATCAACCTAGAAGGTAGGTATCTTCCTCATTTTTCTTTTACCAGTAGAAAAACTGAGGAACATAGAGGTTAAATAACTTAAGGTCACATAGCGAGTAAGGTCACATAGTGGCAGAGCTGGAACTTAAATTCCTATCAAAGGTTTTGTTACGTAAAAGTATTTAATGCCACATGATTAGAGTAATTCTTGTAAGTATATTTTTTAGATATGTTAACTTCTTTTCCCATTGCTATTATGTACAACAAAATTTTTCTTAAAGCATAATTATAGATTTCATAAATCAGTTAACTCTAGACTTAATGTCTTTTGTTTCAAAAATGTTAAAACTTTAAACAGTATATTGTAGCTGATATATGCTATCATTTGTGTAACACTGATAAATGTTGAATATTTTTTATTTATCATTTATTCATTAGACTAAACGGTTGGTCTCTATGTAAATCGTTGCATGTAAAAAGATGAATGAGATTATATCTCTGCTCTCAATTACTCTCAAACCGGTAGATGTTGCAGACTTATTGAAAAATATTTGCAACACAAATGTTTTTCACGCAACAATTTTACATGTGGGTTGTGCACAGATAGTTAACTCATGTTTAGAGGCAAGAGAGTAGTTAAGGATAAGGCCTTGGGAAAAACAAAAGTATAAAATCTTCCATTCTGACTTCCACTTTTGATAGCCTGACAGCTAATGTGCTCTGAGAAACTGTGCAGACCAGTCCTACCTGGATAGGGCATGTCTTTAGACATTGCTGGGCTGATGGCATCTGGGGAGGTCTCTATTCTGCCTCTTCAACCCCCCACAGAGGTAGGGGACTGGAGCTGAGGACAAGAATAGGCAGGAGGGACTGGTAGCCCCTGCAGGGAGTGGCTGAAGACACTTCACCAGACCGGCCATGCAGGGGTTCTATGGAGAGGTGATGCTCGAGGGTTGCAGAGGTGGTCTGGGTCCTGTGGTACCACGTGGTTAGTAGCAGAATTTTGAGGTGAATGCGTGATCAGTTTAGGCCTGCAGGATCCCCACAGTTTAACAAAGCAATTAACTCACAAAAGTCACCAAGCATTCATGAAAGTAACTCCCTGAGAATTAGCTGAAACAGCAGACCGAAATCCCTGAAGAACTGCAGATAGCTGGATTGTCGAGTACAGAATACAAGAGCAGTGATTTGACTTGAGGTGGTGAACACACAGTACAATATACAGATGATGTATTATAGAGTTGTACACCTGAAACCAATATAATTTTATTAACCAATATAACCCCAATAAATTCAATTTTTTTTAACAAGAGAGGTAAACAAAATATTCAGAGAAACAAAGTGCAAATCATAAAGTTTAGCAAGATGTTTTCAGGAATAACTAAACAAAGAATGATTTGCAAAGAACCAAATGGAACTTTTAGAGGGAAACGTACAATTTTCAAATTTTAAAAGTAACTCATAGGATGCACTAAGTAGCAGGTTTGACCGAAATAAAGACATAATTTATTGGCTGGACTTGAATCTGAAGAAGTTACCCACAGCAAAATACAAAGATGCACTGGGATGCTCAATGAAAAAAGATACTAAGCATGGAAACATGTCTATCATATATTGCAACATATTGTAGAGCTATAGTAATTAAAATCATGTCATACCAACATATACATATACTACCCCATGGAAAATAATGGGTAATCTAAAAATTGAATTCAGACACTTATATAACTTGGAGACAGAAGTGCTCTTGAAGATCATGGGTCAATTCGAAACTTGTCCACAAATAGGCAGGAAGTGGGGGGGGTGCTGAAATATGTTCCTACTGTATATCATACTCAGAAAACAATTATAGATGGATCCAGGATTAAATATAAATGTACAGTTTTAAAACTTTTAGAGAAAAAAAGAAGACATTGTAATTAAAACTCAAATAAATAATTGATACATTTGACTTCATTAAAATTAAGAACTATTAGTCATGAAAATACCATAATTAAAATGAATGGAAAGCCACCCAGTAGAAGGTATTTACAACATGTATAATTGACAAAGGATTGTTACCACATGTAAAATATTTCTATAAACCAATAAGAAAAACATGAAAACCAAATAGAAAAAAAGGGGGTCAAAATTGTGCTCCCAGCATTTTCAAAGAAGAAATTGTTACAAATATTTAAATAAGTATCTCAAAAGATAACTCCAGTATTAGAAAGCATATTACATAACATTTTCTACCACAAATTGACAAAAATGTAATAGTCTGATAATACAGACTGCTAAAATGTAATTTAAATGAGTTTGCATACAGTGCCAGGGGGTGTATAAATCGGCAGCAATTTAGCATTATCCTGTAAAGTTGACTATTTGCAATCATATAATAGTTGCAGTCAAAATCCAATGGAAAGGACTCATGGGATTGGCCACAGTTTGCCAAGCCCTGAAATAGATGAAGGAGCATTTGAGTGTTTGGGGGATGGCTGATGCTCTCAGATGAATAGGGAATGTGGTACCCTAAGGAAATCATCAGTACATGAGATGGAGAAGGTGGGTTAGAGCCCAGTTTTGAAAAGCCTTGTATGTCATACCAAAAACTTCCGCCTTTTCTTTTGAATGGAAAGCTGTTAAGGAAGTCATTGAATCACATTGGCATTTTAGGAAACTCATTCTGATGGCAATAGAGAAGACAAATCTGCTGAGGCCTGTGTGGGAAACAAAGTCTTAGTGAAAAAGCAGGTTGGCGTAAGAAGATGGAATGGAGAATTAAGGACAGATTTCAGACGTAACTTAGCAGGTAGACTCGACTGTGTTTAAGAAGAGAACACACTAAGGCTCTGTTTTGCTCAATTGAATAAATGTAACTAAATGAAAAGCTTGATGAAAAATACGTATGTAAAATAAAATATTTGCCTTTCCCTAAGTTACTATGAAGCAAAAAATAATACATTTTACAAGTTTTTTAACTTTTAGGTACACTCCTGAAATATGATAGTTATTTTATTGTCTCTGTAAAAAGTATTTTTTATCAGGTCTTCAGGATTATATGTAAGTTTTGAGCTGTGGTTCTAAACCCAAAACCCAAAACAAATTGAGAAAATCTAAGACCACAAGGCATGTGAAATTAATTTGCAATACTTGTAATATAAATCTATACTTCTGTTTCATAGTGGGTTAAAATCTTTATACAGTCTGCATTATTTTCTGCATCATAATTTTTCAGGTAATGTTCACATTTGTATTAAAATAGGATAAGCTATGTTCTAGTGACTGTTGAAATATATAACATATTGCTGTTATTATTGTCACTAGTATAAGACTCTAATAGACCCTGTTTTTTATTGTCGACAATCTAAGACTGGACAGGTTTCATGAGATCACATGACATGATAAAGCAGAATGACCTCAGAGGATCACTGAGTTAAGTGATACCTGCTTCAAGATGACTGTGGGGCTTGGAGGGCCAGTGTGGCAGACTACTTAATTAATAACATGTACTTTACCTCATCATAATTTATTCAATAGACTGCTAATAGTTTTCTGGAAACTGTTTTTCAGTAATGTCAGAGCCCCTGTCCATAATTTTACTTTTTATCTGATGGACCCAAATAGCTAACACCCAAACCATCTCCACCTGGGACCGCAGCGTCTACCACTACTTCTGGTACCAGTGTTTCACTGTTCGTAAAACCTTTTCCCATCGTTATGTCATTTAGTATTCCTGAAAGCTATGTAATATGGGCACTGCTATTATTTTTATTTTACAGATGAGAAATGAATGATTGGGAAGTGAGTGTAAACAATTTTTCAGAATTAATTATGACTGAGAAGGGAAGAAAGCATTAGTGAAATACCTGGACCCGCAGTCCCCAACCTTTTTGGCACCAGGGACCAGTTTCATGGAAGACAAGTTTTCCCAGATGGGTGGGTGGAGGACGGCTTTATAGCCTGCCACCAGATGCAGCTTAATTGTCACCTGCCCGGGTCACGGATAGAGTTTTGATATGAGTCTGCAAGCAATTGATTGACGATGGTCTCTGTGCCGTCAGGCCTCTCTGCTAATGATAATCTCTATTTGCAGCCACTCCCCAGTGGTAGCATCCCCACCTCAGCTCCACCTCAGGTCATCGGGCACTACATTTTCACAAGGAACATGCAACCTAGATCCCTCACATGCTTAGTTCACAGTAGGGTTAATGCTCCTATGAGAATCTAATGCTGTGGCTGATCTGAGGGGAGGCAGAGCTCAGGTGGCAATGTGAGTGATGGGGTGTGGCTGTAAATACACATGAAGCTTTGCTTGCTCACCTGTTACTCCCCTACTGCTGTGCAGTCGAGTTCCTCACAGGCCATGGATAGATAGTGGTCCATGGCCCTAAGTTCGGGGATCCCTGACCTAGCGGATTTGCAGAATTTACAGGATCATGGTATCTCAAAAGTTTCTGTGAGATCACCCAGTATATTGTCCTTAGAGGCTTCTATCTCTAATATTCTTCATAAAAATGGAAGAATGTTTTTGTATGATTACAGCTATTAAGTAATTTGACTTTGTAAGTAAATTTTCAGGAATTTGTGTAGGGTATTTTTTTTTTTACCTAATTGTTTTAGGTAAATTATTTTTAAGTAGTGGGAGAAAGGACACAATTTATAAAGTTGCTTTAGGTATTTAGCAAAATACCTAAAATACCTTTAGGTATTTTAGGCAAAAATAAAAAGCATCTCAAAAATTTGCACAATAAAAATGAAATACTGCCTTAGTTTTTTTCCCACTGTCCAATGAATTATGCTGCTCTTGACTTCAGAACACCAGGGACTCTGAATATTCTCTGACAGATAAAAAGGTAAAGATTTATGGCAAAGGAAATTATTTCTGAAAAAGGTGCTCCACGTTGCCTTTGCCTGTGTGTTCAAATTATAAACGGGGCTCAGGGGTGCAGTCTCTATAATAGCTCTATGGTCTTTTTTTTTAAAGAAAATAGAAAATGCTCACTTAGGGGCTACTGCTTGTGTTTCTGTAAATGAATTTTCTAAGCTTGAGTGATTTTAGATAGGATAGTTATATTCCTTTGTTCTATTAGGCCAAGAACTTAGAAAAATATGTTTGATTAAAGTATCTAAAATGATACATTTATGCACACATTTAATGAAAATACTCTTAGTAGCCCCGGTAGTAATAAAAATAATAATACATTTTATAGCTAAAGATTTGAGGAGGATTCACAATCAAGGGGAAACAGCCAGCAAATCATATGTTCCTGAGAGAGCTGCATTAGCCTTCTGTAGTCAAGCTTCATAGTGATGTTGAAGCATCAGTGAAAAACTCTGCACAAGAGTTAAAATGATAACCCAGAAGCACCCTTACTCAACCCACATGAGTGAACTTGGTGTTTTTACTTTCATTGTTTACAGTTATTTTATTGTATTTTGTCCACAACAGTTTACCGCCCTTTCCCCTCCCACCGCAATCACCACACTGTTGTGCCTGTCCACGGGTCCTTTTATTTTCTTTTTTAACCATTTGGTAAATATTTATTGAAATCCAGTGTTTAACAAAGACATACAGACTATGACCTTAAGGTAATAACAATTCTGCATAATAGATTATAACTCTTGTACCCTGAATACAACTTTAGGGTAATCAGTACCTTTGGTCAGAAAGTTACTTTTAGATTTGGCTTTTCATTCCTGGAAATATTTTAAAATTAATTCATTAGCAAATTTATATTATTTAATAAAACTTTAAAAATTTTAAAGCTCTGAATTTGAAATTGCTTACCCATCACCTTCATGTCTCCCTGGTTATTTATTAGTCCCAGCTAGCATTAAGGCTGACTGTTCGTACTTTGTGATGACAGTGTGCTTGCACCTGAGTATATTATGAAGGCTTCTTGTTTCCGATGCGGCTTAGCAGTTGTGAAGATTATGAAAACATGCTACTTATGTAGTAATATCTCTAGAAATTTATCCCATAATAGAATATTTTCATGAACTACAATGTTTACCTCATTGAACAAGAACTGGTGTTTTAAAGAGTTTCAGAAGGGATTGCTCTCTGAAAGCTAAGTGTAACATAGAACTTGATGAGAATAAGGTTTAATTAGTGAATAATGAGGATTTGTTTCCTGGACTAATTTTTTTTTCTAGAGATTTCTATATCAAACATCCTGTCTGTCTAATTGAAGTGGTAGCTGTGTCAAACATATTTATTTTGAGAATTACGAGCAATGTTCTTTTTAGCTTCATATGCAACTTTAAAATCTATTTCCTGTCTTTATTATGGGTGTGTATATCTTTGTTTAATTTTTACTGAATTCATTGGTGTGACATTGGTTATTAAAATTATATCAGTTTCAGATGTACAATTCCATAATACATCATCTATATATTCCTAAAGTTTCTTTTGGGAAAGGAGATCTCCAATATATTTAATACATGTTTTGATGAATTGAACCATAATGTGGAATTAGAAATGTGGTAAACAGTGAACTACCACTATTCATAATTAATGAGACTGGAAATTCCCTGAAGCTCGCATATGTGGGAAGTATCAAATCGGACAGGAAAAACCCCTTTCTTTACTAAGAAAAAAAAGATTTTCCTATTTGAGAATCATAGTTACCAAACAGTGTTCCATGTGGAAGCTTTCTTTTATCCAGTTGAAATAAGGTAAATTAAGACAGTTATAGTGAATTGTTTTGCAAAGTTAACCATTCTCTCTAACCATTTCTTAAAACCATGTTTCATACTGGTTGAGCTTTAAATTATCATTTTATGAAATGATGTTAATATTAGATGCATTAGTCCTTTTTACTGTCCTACCTGGAAAAATTAAATTTAACAACCTTGTGTCAATCCCCTTTTAAGGGAAACTGGTTGGTTGGAAAACTGGAGCAGGTATTTAGATGTGCAGAACTGGAGGTAAAAGTGGAGGGGGTGGGGTAAAGCAGCCAAGACAGAGAATCTAAAGAGGAAAGGACTGGAATGTTAGAAAAATGAATTATTTTAATGGACGAATTAGCAAAGTATTCATTGGAAAGATATGAGGTTAGTTTTGGGGGTGTATTTGTTTGGTCGCCTAGCTACCACACCTTGACTGTGAATGGGGCTTTAAGGCAGTTTCCCAAGTGTGCTGAGTCCTAAGAATCGCCTGTATTCTTGTCACACACAGTCGTAGCAGGAGGGGCTGTGGATCTGGAAATGGTGAGAGCTGCTGCCTGAGAAGATAGAAGATATGTTAGATTTTGTCTCTGTTTTTGAGCAATTTATATCTCTCTTCATCTCTCTAAGCTTCAATATTTTATGTACAATATAGATAATAATAGATAATAATACTCTCCTTGCCAATTTTTAAAAGGAAAATGTCTTCAGAGAGCTTGTAAATTGATTACAGATTATAATTACTAGTATGTGTGTATATGGGGGATGATGGTGACTTCAAGAAAGACAGGAAGTGAACATATGTAAAAAATTCTTTTTTAAGATTTTATCTTCTCAAAGTTTTCCAAGTTTACTATCTGGGTTTTATTTATTAAGAGAATGTGAAATATTTCTTGATATATCTCTTTTACTTTACTTATTCTTTCTGTCCTCCAAGCCAATGATTCATTTAAAGTTTTATATATCAAATTATAAACTCACACTTTCAGCAGTCCAATTAGACATTTATTTAACTTAACCACTGTGTGCCAGGCAAGTGCCACTCACAGAACCTTAAAGGGCCAACCACAGCACCTGTACTTGAGTGGAGAGGGGTTTGCTGAATGAAACAATAAACAAATGAACCTTTACATCTGACCGCATCTCTTTCCCATGTACTAACTGTGAAAAATCTTGTGATCTCATTTGTAAAGACATTTGGAGAAAAATCGTTCAATGTTCCCTGTGGTAGTTATGTCTAGATTTTTGTTTTATTCTCTGTGTTAATCCCTATTCAGAAAACTTTTCCCTTAACTTGACCCTATATCTCTCATGCTGTAGTTTAATATGCTTCTGCATTTATATTTGCAGGCTATTTTAATTCCAAATAAACACATTGCCTTTTGTAATAGTTCGCAGTTTCCTTTCTGTGATAATTAGCTACTTTTAATAAACTCTTTTTTTTTTTTTTGGTTCATTTAGCTGCAGCAACAGAAGAACCAGAAGTGATTCCAGACCCAGCAAAGCAGACAGACAGAGTGGTGAAAATAGCAGGAATTAGTGCTGGAATTCTGGTGTTCATCCTCCTCCTCCTAGTTGTCATACTAATCGTAAAAAAGAGGTAAGGCCTAATTTTGTTCTGTTTCACTCACTTACTTATGTCACTAGATGTCAACCACTTTTTTGTTTCCTCAAGCTCTTTTAAATTAGAGAATTGAATGTAGAAGACTTGCATTTTAACCATGTAGTCAGCATCTGAGCCTACTTCTCAGGCTTCTCCAATAAATTTTTATTGGTTATTTGCAGTTTAATTTCAGATATAAATATCTGTTTTTGTCACATTAACCTTGAAATTAGTGTATGAATTTAAATTTCTCAAATGCAAAGATACTTGAGATATCAATTTATCTTGAATGTCAACTGTTGTTTATTCAAAATGACAAAATAAGAATTTATCATAATATTTGGGTCATGGTCTATGAATTATTTTATACTTTACTTTTCTAAATACTGGCTATAAATAAGATATGAGAAGAATGTAAACATTATTTTGTGAAGTTGCACATTACATAGTCACTGAATATTTTGGTATTTTAATATGAAAAGTCAATTTTTAAAAAAATTGAGCCTTAGTCTTTCCTACCATATCAACTAATATCGTCATCTTCTGAATTATATGCAGATATTAAGACCCACTAGAATTTCAAATGAACTCTAGACTGGAGATTAAATTATACTCCTGCTAAAACATTTTTAAAGTATACAGTGTTTATAATTTGAACTTTGTTTTATTCTATACTGTGTCATTGTCTATCAGGCATTGTCCTAGAAACTGATGCAACTCTCTAATCCTTCCAATCACGTGCTTTAGATGATACTACAATTGGGAAGGACTTCTTAAAAAACATCTTTACATGCAGACTACAGCCCAAAATAGTTTTGTGTATAGAAGTGTTTGTAATTTATGAATTATATTGAATAATATAATAAATGCTATTGATTGTATTATATTAAATCATATAATATACTATTGTGATTATTATTTTATACTCCAAATAGATCATTAACAATATAGATAAGATTCATACTACATGTTTAATGATTCCATCAGAGTTTATTTTAATATATTGCCTCTTTACAATTATTTCCTGGAGATATATATGTTGGAGAAGACACATCTGCATTAGAAACATTAGGTATGCATTATAGTGTTTTGTGTTAAATTAGCTACATACGTGCTTTCCCCAATAGTGCTTTCTCTCTTTGCTGTTGTCTACCTCTGTGGTTGGAAAATACATCCTATATGAGAAAGGAAGACTTAAGTATTTAGTAATACAAATTTGCCAGTCAGCATCAATAAAAGTATTGAATATAACCTCCAGAGCTTATCTCTCTTCATACTGTAAATTTACACTTGGAGGGTTAACTACACTAAATAGTTAAGAGAGTTAATTCAACTTTGCTTCACAATTAAAATCAGTCCAGTCACTTCAGATTGGACATAGCCTCTGATTATGTTCTCATTTAGTTAAAATTCGGTTAAATGATCAGTTTTATTATGTACTTGAAAACAGTTATTTGTTATCGGAGTCTTTCTTATCCATGGCTTTCTGTTTTAGAAATAACAAAAAAAATTGAAAAATAAGTCTCAAGAAGAACACCAAAACAATCTCTAAGCATGATTGCAGTGGGGGGTGGGGGTGGTATGTGCTCTGACAACTCGCTATAATTGCAGAATGTAAGAAATTCTTTTCTGGTTCATATTTTTAATGGTTGGATAAATGAGCCTCAATTAAAATGTTGAATGTTGGAGTTTTCATAGTTATGCTTTAATCGATTGCCTTTTGGTAGAGAGTGTGCTAGGGCTTTTGTTTCTCTTCCTCATCACCTCCATGACTAGGAAAAGTTGCAGTTGTATAGATGAAGTTACATATTTAGATATATTCCATTGCAATATATAACTAAATTACTTGAATCCCTTATGTATCTAAGCAACTTTTTAATGCCTTTTACTCATGTTGTGTGCCATACATTTATCTTGTATGCTTTAATCACAACTACGTTTATTATATATACACAAAATCATAGATATTATAACAATATTGAATAGCATCAAATTTAGGGAAACAATTTCAGTCTATAACACACTTAGCCTTTTAATACACAAATGTATAATAAAAATAATGGAAAGGCAAAATACTTTAGTCTTTCATTATCTTCATTTTAATGAGAAATTATTAAGTTTCTCAAGGTTTTATCCCTCACTGGGAATATTAATATACATAGGTATATTTCTCATGTTGAAAAACATTCTGTTCATTTTTGGTTGTTGTGTGAAGAAATGGTTTGGAATTCAATTTAGTAAAATTCTACAGCTGAGGGTACATATAAAGTAAGTTTTTAGGGTAAGAAAAGGGATATTGCATCTTTCAAAACGCAGTGCCATTTTTTACTTTAATTGCTTTTGAATTATTTCCAGATGTATGCCATTATGTCATTGGTTATGTATTATATTTTAAATGCACAGCATGAATAATGTAATAATTGCAAACATAAATTTGAAATTATGTTTCGATACAGTAAATGTCTGTGTACCATGGTCACGCACATCTACTGTGGACATACTGTGTGTGTATATAGTGTGCGGTGCATATGTATATTCACATAATATATGTATGTACCTGTGTACCATTAGGATATAATGACTGGTTTATAAAAATTTTAGGTGTCATTCTGCATATATTCTATATTAACCTAATAGGTCTTATGTTTTATATCTAAAGAAAAATAATCGATTTAGTGTACAAGTTCTATACACAGCCGTTCCATCTGTCATGGCATTTAGATGGTAATGGATGATATGCCTAACTGCATGTCGAAGATACACGACCCATTTACTTCTTCTTTTTTTCTTTTTTGGCTATAAAAGAAATGTCAGCATGTTATTTTTTCCCAAATTATGTAATTTAAATTTTATTTTTCTATTGCATATCCTTCTAATTGCATGGCAAAAGGCATCTAACCAATGCATGAGCAAATTGAAATGCAAACCAAAAAAAAACATGAATTTTATTTTATTTCATCTTAATTTTAACGCACATTTTTCTGCTTTATTGAATGTGACGGAGTCACGCTTTTCATTCACCATTGCTTCTCTTTTTCCACTGTCTGTGATTTGCTTGCCAGGAGGAGCTACTATTCTTACTCCTACTACCTGTAAGTAGAAAATGGGTGATATACAACTTTACATGTGTTAAAGATGCAATATCCCTTTTCAAAAACAAAACAAAACAAAAACGAAACAAGAAAAACCAACAGGATATTTGCGATTTTAGTGACATTTCAAAACATGTTTTTTTTTCTGGACTCAAATGATAAACTTTACCTATTAAATTATTTTGTTAATCTTTTTAAAAAGGGATATTGTATTTATGTATATTCAGCTACTTCTAATTTTAATTTTCAATTTTCCATAAGTAGCTTTAGTCTATAACCCAAAACATCATTTATTTACTTAAGTCAAACCTGTAACTTATCAATTTGATACCTCACTCATATGGTAGGGATAGTGGTTGTAACTTACGAATCCCTATCTTTATGTAACACTGTTATATTTGACAAAAAATATAAAAACATAAAAGTGATGTCTTCATAGAACAAACAAAAGTGCTTTCACAGGATGCGAGTCATGTCAGAACTTACTGTGACAACATTCGTCTGCACAGTTCCGGAAATCCAAGCTGGGCTGTAACTTTAGAATGAACACCTTTGGTCTGGCCATCTAGGCCATCAGTGTACTCTTGTGAAAACAAATGGGTAAAATCATAATACTGCAGTGGCAAAGAAATAACAATTCCTTCTTAGGGAAGAAAAGTATTATTTATTTTTAACTTAAATAGGATTATTATTTTTAAAAGCCAAGGCTGATGGGGGGAGGAGCCTCTTCTACCTACACAAGACATACATGGGTGTCACATATGCCCTTTTCTCTTCCAAAGTCTCAGCTCATTCTGGAGTTAGGTATGAAATACTAGTTTGAATAAGGATCGAGACTATTGTCCACTCTATTTCCCTAGTCATTTTCAATTTATTACTTTAGAGGCCAGGATATTTGTCCAATCCAAAGGAATAAGACTCCAAAGTATTCTTGGACATTGCTTGATCAATACTGATCCACCAACTCTTAAGGCTTAAGGATTGTGATTGTGTACGTTTGGGTCCCACACTACTCATTTCACTAGGTGAATTTAAGCTAGCTTTACAACAGAATTTGTTGACTCTTAATGACTAAAGCATAATTCTGGCAACCTTTTTAAATATTATAAACATTTGCCTTCTTAAAATCCACTAAACAAGCAGGTGTAAACTAACAATGTTCCTGGCTTACCTTCATGAATCATAATATCCTTGTTAAATCATGTTGGATGAAGCCAAAGGTAATTAACTGTACCATTTCATACAATGATGGAGCACTTTCCCTCTTTATAGCCCACCCATATATCCACCTGCAGAAGTTTATGCTGTTGGCTGCTTTGATAATGAAAGTCATTTGCACATCTGTCAAACTCAAGTAGTTGCAAAATGAATTGCTTAACTGTCCTGAAGTGCACATTATATATGCTTGTTGCTCAGAGGGACACAAAGCATCAAACACAGAAATCATTAAGTATTTTATTAAGAGAATATCAATAAGCTTTCTGTTAACTCTGTCTATATTCATAATGTTAGAATAGGGTTGGCTTTTTAGTGGATGGATGGCATTCCAGTATTCTAGGCTAGGTAGTAAGTTATGATACTGTTGTTGTAATACTTAGGAACACTGGCATCATTATCATAATTAGAAAGAATGTCATGGAGATATGCTGGTAAAAGCTCCTTAAACATACCTAGTGAAGCTAATCCGAATTAGAGAAGTTTTAAAAAATAAAAGCAGCAATACATTAAATTAGAATTTAAAAGTAAATCTGATGTGACCTTTGAGCTAACATTCTTGACATTATCATAGTAACTCTCGGTTCTCCACCAAAACACTTAATTCTGTTGTTAACTTTTATTTGTTTTGTAATAACCTTCATTAAAGTCTACCCCACAGTGTTGTTGTAAGAATTAGGTTATCAGAACAAAGCTGATAATGGTTGGTTGGCAGATGTTAACAAACACATAGTCCCCTGTAAGTTGACAACTGATAGAGGTTTGTAGATCTGAAAAGTCGAGATCCTGCATTGCCATGAAAACTTTCATCTGTCGTGAACTTGGCAAATCCATTACATGATATTTTTCCTTATTCATGAAACATGTATAAATTATGTATTTTTAAAGTAAAGCCTCAAAGTTTATACATGTCTTTCCATTTGCTTTGAACTGCCCATCTTCAAAATTTTAACATTTTTAATTCACATTTCAACTAGTTATTTTTATCTAATTCAATCTCATAAATTTTTTGAGAAATGAATTTTTCATTCTTCTTATCAACAAAGACTGAGAGTTATTTCTTAAACGATGTAATTTTCTGTTTCAAAATTTTAAAATGTGTGCTGCATTCACGTTCCTCTTCTCAAATTTGTAACAATTAATTTTTAACTCATAAATTAAGTAGATGCTTTTATTATAGTACACTTTTATAATGCAGCATTAATAAATGTCAGCAACTGGATATAGTATAAGAGTATAGGACCTGAAAACAGGTCATCTTTCACTGCTTATTAGATAAGTAACCTTGGGCAAGTTATTTAATTTGTCTGAGTCTCAATAAACTCATCTTATACAATTAGAATTCTCATGCCTTTTCAGCGGGTTAGTCTGAGAATTAATTGAATTAGCAAAGAAAAAGTGCAAAGCATATAACAGGCCTAATCCATCCATTGAGCAAGTATTTGAATACCTGCTATGTGCCAGTCACTGCTCTAAATGCGAGAAATATGCAGATGGTTCTTCCCTTCATGGAACACACAGTGGGGAAAACAATTAAAAGCACACTTGCGATGGTATGTGATGAGTGTTAGGGAGAGGCAGAAAACCTTGTGTTTTAAACACACCTAGCAGGGAAACCTAACCTGAAACAGGTTGTTGGAATTAGTCAGAGAAGCCTCCCTGTTGAGGTGGGAGAGAATACAAGTTAACCAGATACTAGAGGTAAACGAACATTATAGGTCAAAGAACAAATATCCTATAAGACACTACAGAGGTAAGTTTGAAAAGTGGTCTATGGACTAAAATATGACCTGCTGATGTTTAATTTGCTTCATGCACTCTTTCAAAACCACAAAAGCAGTTGGAAAAAATCCAAAAATTTAACATAAATATTCAGATTCATTACTTCTCTTTAGATATAACTTAAAAATCAGAAGCTCAATACTGGAATCAAATGCCAACAGTCACGTAGAGAAGTTGCCCTGAACTGGGGTCCAGTTCTCCCCATCCCCACGGGACGGTGTCCTGCCACTGGCAGCCACACATGTTTATAGTTCCTGTCTGAAACCTGTAAGGGTTTTATGGGGATTTGACTGCCTAGCCTAGAGAAAAAGAGATAACATTTTCATTTTCAATGGATAGAGCAAATATTGCTGATAAATGGTGGTGGTGGTTGTTGTACTGATGGTGTAGTTAGTAGTAGTAATGGTGGTGGTGGTGGTGATGGTAATTCTTATTATACTTCTGTCCTTGTTTTCTTACTACTGGTACTATCATTATCATTATTTCTAAAGAAAAATAGTAATGCTATTTTGATCCTTAAAGCTCAATTTATGACTGTCTTATTTAAGGTGTCACATTTGCTGTGTTCATATGTTGGGTATAAACCCCCTAAAGTCAAGTATTATGTATGATTCGTAAGGGGAAAAATTTCTATTTAGGACTAGCTCTTAAATTGCTAGGTTAATCTTTTAAAGGAACAGCCTTCAGACATAAATACAACTATTAAATGAGGCCCTAAAAAAGTATTTGTAGAATGTTTACTCTAGTGTTAGATACTAATGAGAATCAGAAGAATATGTCCTAGCTAATAATCTGGCTGAGAAATGGTATTCTTAAAACCACTAAAGAATATTTCCAAGGCAACATAAACTATTGCCATAAATTTAGAAACATAATCTGGCTACTATAAGCTTTTAGAGTGCCTTTACTTATATCATATAAATTGCCTTGTTAATGTGATATAAATGTTTTCTATACCTTCAATAGTTTTTTATTACATGTTTCATGTGTAACAGTTACAGAGAATCAGAATGTAGTTCATATCTTTGATATGTAAGATAAAGATTTCATTATTTGATTAGCTGAAAAGTCTACCTCTGTTATTTGCAAGTCCCCTGAGTCCTTTGCCCTGCTTAATTTATAAGGCATTTCTATAGTGGATACACTGTCATGAGGTTCGAAAACACACTTTTAGGATTTGACCATGTCTATAATTCAAGATTATAATCATTTGTGTAATACATCTAATTTTCTGATAGAGTATATAATTTTTTCCATATATTCCTGTGTATTTGCATTATATCTAGCTGTGCTTGATTTTACAAGTGTCCAGGTTAGGCTTGGATGAATGTAAATATGTTGTTAAATATGTTCATGCTATGAACATATTAAATATGTTGCATTGTGACTGAGTAATAAAACAATGAGGAATGGGCATTGATAAAAGAATTAATCATCCAGGAGGAATACCAGAACTTAGCTTTATCTAAAATTTTTCTTGAACAACTCTAATAAGGAAGTATTCAGTTATGGTTTTAATAAAGTATAATTATGTTTTACAATTTTGATGATGAAATATAAGAAATGAGTTTGGGGTTGACAGCTTGAATGTTGAAATACCCAAATGACAAACTATTTTTATAGCAAGCAACAAATATTGTTTGAATGTTGAGCTTAATTCCCAAAATTATGACCTAAATTATTTGTAACCCACACCTGTATCATTACCCTTGGACATTCCTGAACCACTTACTACTGTTGTCAAGTCTCCTTCAAGCTTCACATTCAGGTTTCCCTTTTGTATTTGCCTTGGCAGCAAGCTTGCTAAAAAACGCAAGGATGCTATGGGGAACACCCGGCAGGAGATGACTCACATGGTGAATGCGATGGATCGGAGTTATGCTGACCAGAGCACTCTGCATGCAGAAGACCCTCTTTCCATCACCTTCATGGACCAACATAATTTTAGTCCAAGATGTAAGTTCTTCATTAAAATTTTCATTCATGATTTTCAAAGCTCTTTTAGTGTACTCTGTGGTCAACACATCTTTGAATAATGAGAGAAAGTAAGAAAAACAGATGGAAGAAATAGCTACACAGAAGAAAAAAGGCAATAGATAATATTATGGAATTTATAAGAACTTATTTTCAGTCTTGATACCAGATTTACTTTAACGTCAACCTGCATGAATTTTATTACTATATCATCATAACAGATATTCATATATACCACTCAGACCAAATTGTATTTCATTGCTTTAATATACTTCACGGCCTACATAAAATTAGTTCCTGTCAGATTTATTGTTATTTTACCATTTGAGTCTTCCTTTGTGCAAGATAAAGTTTTTTGTGAGATAACAAACATCATACATTTTCTGAGAATTATTGGCATGGGTAAAATTATTCTATCAAAATATTCTATAGACTCCTGGAGAATTTCCGTAACAAAAAGTTAACTAGGGGAAAGAGGAACTACATGTTCTTCAGTGGCTGATGTGAAGTCCAAAAGTTCACTTGAATTAGGGGATTGGCATGAAATAGTGAAATCCATCCATTCATCCGTTCATCTGTCTATCAATTTACCCATCCTTCCACCCATGTTAAGAATTCCTAATGTTGATCTATGAAGGAAGGCTTTTAAAATATTTCTGCTGAAGTACTGTTTAATGGCAGATGGTTTGAATATTACCCCAATATTAGTTATCTTCAAATTTCTGATGAATTTTATTTTTTTTCTATACCCCTGTATTTGTTACTTAAATTTAAGTTAAATTACCTGACTCTGTTTCTTCAAATCCTCACATAAAATTCATGCTTGACAAAAGAAAATCATGTTTATCCTTGGCCTTGTATATAGGGGCATTCTGCCACAGATACTGGAGGTGTGCTTACTTCAGTTTGGAAAACGTATGTAAGGGAAGATCAGATAATAGAAGTATTATTTCTTATACAGATTATAAAGGTATGTTGTGATAAGGTTGAGAAAAATAAGGTGTTTGCAGGTTGTATGCGTTTACATCTTTTCAGAAAAGGAAGGTTTTTTTTTTCTTTTTCTGGGATGTTCAGCTTGGTGAAAATTTCAGACATTATTGGCCCTAAATGCAGCCCATCATTTTCCTTGTTACATATCTAACCAAAGTAGTTAGAAAGGTTATAGTCATTTTTGAATTTAATTTTAATCATGATAGGGCCTTTCTGATCTATTTTATTTTTCACTATAAGATAAATAATAGAAAAGAACATAAAAATATATTGTTGAAGGTGTTTGCCTGAAAATTATTGAAAATATAGATGTGCTACCTCTCTAACGATTTTATTTAATTATTAATACATTAAGGATTTGAAAGCATGTTTATTCCCCATACTTTTCTATTGCCTATGTTACTGGGAAGTTTGGATTCACTAGTGTAATTATACATACCCACTCATGGACTTGGAGAAAGTATTAAATCTATTTCCCACAGCTAACTAAAATAAACTTCATTTGGAATGAGTATGAAATAATTATTTCTCTAAGTTTTTTGCACCTGATAGATCTAAAATTCACGGGTTTCCCCCCCTAATTTCATAATCTTTATACGGTCAAGTTGAATCATCCTGGCTTTTTAAATTGAGCGGAATACTGAACTATAACTATAGATACACCTTTCTTGTTTTGCGATAACCCAAGCTGAAAAAAGAATTTTAATTTTTCAGGGTACCTTAATCAAAGAGTGTTTAATAATTATATTTCTTAAGAAAACATACATATATTTTGAAGGGGAAAAGAGAGTAAAATACTCCTTTAGGGCGACGTCTTCCTTCACGAGCTTTGTTTTCCACACAGTGCCCAATGATCCACTCGTGCCGACCGCTGTGCTAGGTGAGGCCCTGCCACTTCATCGTTTTTCTTTGCATGGATCACACCTCCTTGCATGGGTTGCAATTTTGTCAGCAGAGTTATTACTTACTGTTCTGGAAGCATCTTCATTTAAAATATATAGTCATTGCCTTATCAAAGAGAACAGCCGTGGTTAATCCAGTCAGAGCTAGTGGATTTCAAATGAGTGATGTGTGCTTCTCTGAAGCCACGAGTTCATTCATTCCTGGTTCTGTTAGGTTGGGGCAAAAGTACAATGGCCCACAATGTAAGATGTGTGTTTATCT
Source organism: Desmodus rotundus (assembly GCF_022682495.2). NCBI lineage: Eukaryota > Metazoa > Chordata > Mammalia > Chiroptera > Phyllostomidae > Desmodus > Desmodus rotundus. The sequence continues at coordinate 75,739,934 of NC_071397.1, read as the reverse complement.
GTGCGGGTTAATAGAATGAACCCAAATGCACACACGTCAGGGACCAATGCTACCTGAATAATTTGTTTGTACATAAAGATTTGATGCAAAGAGATTTCCTAAATTCGCCTGATATTATAGTTACTATATAACACCTAAGACATCCTGTATTGCTAGCAATAAATAAGTCCTTTTCAGGTATAAAATTATATTAAATTGTAATCTAATTACATATTTAAGAATGGGACGAGTTTTATTTCAGTTTGTACCATATTGTTTGACTGATTTTACAGCAATGATTCATGACCATTTGCTTATATGTTCACAAGTTATACATCAGTTTTAATCCTGTGTTTCTAATGTTAAGATCTAACCAAAGAAATGTAGAAATTGCCTGAAACATGTGTCAAAAGCTCCCAGTTTTCATGTTTTATGTATAAATCTCTTGTGAACATAAAACTTTAGCTTGCATTTTATGCATGCTTTATTGTCCATGTATTCAACATTCATGTCCATTTTCAGAATATTTTGGAACAGTGACACTAACTCAGTTAACCAAAACGCACCTCTTTTTCACTAAAATAATTACTTGAAGTTAAAATTATGTACTCTAAAAGAACCAGAAAGCGGGTGTGCTCTATTGTGGACAGCACTCTCCCTTTAATGGCCACACCACCAGGGGTAAGGAAGCGAACTGAGGGATCCGTCCGGGGGTGGCCTGATGGGTTAGGGAGAAGTCAGGAATCGCCGTCCTTGCCGAGGCAGCAAATGCCTCTAAAATTATCATCCTTGCTGAGCACTCTAGAAGGCTGCCAGCGTCCAGTTAATAAGTACAATTCAATGAAAATGTTACTAATGCACGGGAAAACACAGTTGCCTAATTGTTAAAACTTTACTACAGTAATATGTTAAGGACAGGTAGGTAGAGTTGGGGTCACATCTAGCAGTGCTGCGGACTCACAGTATAAACTCATGAAAATACCTTTCGTCTTTGCTTACCAATCTGTAAAGCAATGTGGTCATTCCTACCGTACCTTTTCCACATAGTTTTGGAAAAAGAAAATGAGATGATATGTGAGTTTTTAAAAGCTATCAAGTTTTAAATGGTATGGTAACAATATTCCCTGTGAAAAGGGATGTTCCTGTTGAAGGAAGGCTAGAGTAAACAACACAATAGAGTCCTCAAATCTGCTCGTATAAACAGCCACTATGAATTTTTTGTCATTTTGAAAGTTGAGTTAATTTTTTTTAATTTGTTGTTTAAAAGCTAAATCTCATTAATCATATCAGATGTAAAAATGAGTTGTTTCATTTTTCATCATTCTTGGGATCGTGATGTTTATAGTTTTGCATCCAAGTGATTTTGTGTTTATAAAGCAATCTTGAAATCATTGCAAATGTTGTTTTATATTTGTATCTATTCACTGATTTAAAAAGAGCTTAGAAACTTTTCATGGTAATTCATATATTTGTGTTTTTTGTGTTTTACTGCTTCTTTGGGTTAAAGTCCCTATAACTGGTAAGTGTATTGCAAAGAACTCTAGAAAACCTTTCCATCCAGGAAATACTTAAAGTTATTATTCTTAAATGTGTAATAAGGATAATGATTAGTACATGTACTCTCACTACTAGTCACATTATTAGGTGGTTTAATGAGGTGGAAATGTATTGACATTAATAATTCATGTGTGATTATTTTAAAGAGTACTGCTCATTGTACTACTGTGTTAAAGCTTAATGCCAAACAAAAGGCATTTCATACTGGGACACAATTGTGTAAGATTTGGAATATGGGTGAATTCTGTGTTTCTCACTGGGCCTTTTACAAATGTAAATACCCTGCTGCTCCAGCAGGTGCCTGTGAGCCCTGGGGCCACTCCACGGAGAGAGCCCCTGCGGTGGCTCTGCTTCACCTCACCGACTTCGTGTGCCCTCTTTCTGTCCTACGCTGTGTAATGCCCACATCGGTGCCTTCTGATTAACTTCATGGGAGAGATGTATAGATGCTTTATGTCAGTCTATCAGTTGTAATATTTTAGCAGAGATAGGTCAGTTGAGTATAGTCTCATCGAAGAAGAGAATCTCATGAATTATGTTTGCTAGCAAATGTTTGTGTATAGAGGGGTGGGCAAAACTTGAATAAAGGGCACTAATTCATTTGGGTGATTAGTTCAGAACGGAATCCACCAGGAGTGCTTTTGATTCATTGTGGTATTTTAGAAGGAAATGCAGAAAGATAAAAATGCATTCAGCCTAGTAAGACAAAGTAGAGTAAATGCAATCAAGCTAAATTATAGAAGCACGCAAATCTGATTGTGGGGTTCTTTTTTTTTCCTTCTCCAGGAAGAAAAAATGTTTATCATGGGGACAACAATTCATTTTTTGCCATATCCTATTTGTAGAGTTGGTGATAGAACAGGCAAATGTACCAGCATTTGAAATATGTTTCACTGTTAATTAAATATCGTTCTCTACAGTATGCATTATCATTAAAAACAAAAGTTCCCCTAAGAGTGTACTTTCTCTTCTGTTAATGAGCGTGGCAATATAATGCTTTTCAAAGTAACACCCCTTAAAACATTTTTTAAAGTGGTAAGTTTAAATGTGATAAATATAAGCATGCTTTTTCTCATTGTAATGATTAGTACTATGCTCATTAAAATAATATTTATTCTTCATAGGTAAAATGTTCTTGTTTTTTTTCTTCCTCCTTATGACAGAAAGATGCTTAAAGTTTCCTTTCATTTTAAGCTAATATAACACAATTGGGATGGGCCTATACTTAAATGTGGGTGGTAAGGGATTCAGCTGATTTTAACTAATTCACTCATTGAAATGTTTATTGACTGCTTTGCACCAGAGACTAGGAATAAAAAAAAAAATGACTCTGTCTCTATATTCTAAGTGTTAAGAGTTTAGTGAAGATAAAAGACCAGGAAACAAACTATTAAAAAATAAAATAAATGAAATGAATGTAGACCGAGAGGTCATGAGAACATAAAGCAGGAGCTGTGTAGCTCTGCCTGGATGGGCCCAGGAAGAATTCCAGAGGAAGGACCTACACACTTTACCCCAGAGAAATACACTGGTTTCTTCTATACAGTAGCCAGAAGAGCCCAAATATATTAGCAATAAAAACAACAACAACAGTAATAACAATAAAAAACCAAGAGGTAGAGATTGAGTATGAATAACGTGTGACCTGGCTAGCCAACCTAGAGGGTGCAGGGGATGCTTCTGTAGAATGCCCATGTTTCCCAGTCTGCAGTGTCAGGGTAAGAAGCCTCAGGGGGCTGGGCGTAGTAGGGCCACAAGGGCAAGACAAGCAGCCCGGTGGGATGGTTGCCCAGAGACAGGTTAGGTTATGGGTGTGAAGGAATTTGTTCAATTTAACCAACAATGAAATACCTCCCCAATTGACTATTTGATCTTCTAGTCCCAATCTATACTTCTGTGAATGCCGGTACAAGAAAAAAGTAAGAACCCAGCAAAATCTCCCATTATACTTTTAAAAAAGCAGATCAGCTGTTTTCTACATCTCAGAGCATCTGTCGTCCTGGTGAAATACACATAACGTACTCTGACCTCATGCCCTGAGCGTAAGCGAAAGGCTTTGTATTTATGAGGATGCTGCCCTAGGCCTCTACTATATTTCTTTCCCTTCCTCCTATTATCAGAGAGAGCTTGAGGTCTTAAGAATGTTCTTTGCATTGACATATATTAAACAAGATAACTTTGTCTTTTTTTTTGATGTTCTTGAATCTGAAAAATGCCAGATGAGAACCACAGTGCTACAGCAGAGTCCAGTCGTCTTCTTGATGTGCCTCGCTACCTCTGTGAGGGGACAGAGTCCCCTTACCAGACGGGACAGCTGCACCCAGCCATCAGGGTGGCCGACTTACTGCAGCACATTAATCTCATGAAGACATCAGACAGCTATGGGTTCAAAGAGGAATATGAGGTGAACGTTTCAGTACTACGTTAAATGTTATTTTTAACCATGATACTCGGTGGAATTGAACAGATCTCCTTCCTTTCACGTAACAAAGATTTGAATACTCTATAGATACTCTAATCCTGTGTTTGAATGAAAAATCAAGTATATGGGGAGATTAAGTAGACAGATTGAAAGAAAAGGGTACTTCTTAGGGCTATATCTGGCTCTAAATACATTTTAAGAACTTAAAAATGTTGAGTTCCATAATTTACTTTACTATGTTATTTAAAATCCACTTTCTTAGACCTTTTATTTCCTCAGTCAAAAATCCACAGCAAGATCCCTTGAGTTCCACTCTATCATTACAGGCTTTATCATGCTAGTGACTTAACCATAGGTACTACTCTGCCTCGTTGCTTGTTAACACTCTGTTAAGAAATGGAATGAAGTCTTGTGTTCTAAATATACTATGTGTCACTTAGTTTTGAGGGTGACTGGGGAGAAAAAACAGAGCACTGCAAATCCAAATGTTCAGAAGCCAAAAGAAGGAATTGAGAAATTATTCCGCCAACCTTGTTTCCCTTACCTATTCAAACCAAAATACCAAGATTTAAACTGCAAGGGAAGTGATTTAAATTAAACATTCCAATAAACAGTGCAGAGCAAAAAGGGAACAGTTCCTTTGCCACCTTTGCTTACTGAAAAATATCAGTAACACCACCCATGTAACACCATACATGCACTGCCACACATGTACCACCAGACACACACACTTAAAGTGAAAGAATTCCAGCAATAGTTTACTTTAAAAGACCATTCAAAATATATCCGACTACATGAAGAATTCTCTAAACATTACATTTTATTTGCCAATTACCTGTATACTCATTTTGGGAGTGAATACGATTATCTTTGAGTTTTGAAAGTGGGTTTTAGATGTTTGCCGGAAGCACTATGCTGTGGTAACGAACGAGTGCAAGGAAGTATAATAGGGCTGCCAGAGCTGGTTCTTTCTGTTCATTTCATGTGTATTTCTGTGTACCTCACTTCAAAGACCGTTGACTCTTTGTAGACCCTATTTCCTGTGTTGAGCAAAGTTAAAGCTCTTCTGCAAAAAGAAATTTATACCCATATTTTAAATTGCTACATATGGCAATTAAACCAGTCAGCATATTCATCTGTTCCAAGATTCTTGGAGATGATGACTTTTTTAAAATTCTCATATGGTCCCTTGTTGTAGGGACTCAGTCCTTTTCATGATCTTCAAAGAAACTGAAATGTGATGTACTACACATGATTTAATGAAAAATTATGGGGGAAAACAAGTCCCCCCCCATTATATATGCTAAAGGAAGCACATTTCAAGGATAACTCATTAAAAGTAGTTTTGAAGTTTTTGATGCTTTCTCTACCTCTTTCTTACAAAGTTAGAGCAATCTTAAGTTTAAAATACTTTTAAGGTCCTTCTTTTTCTGCAGTTGTCTCTTGTCCTTAATTTGAACTCAGTCCAATGCAAGATGAACAAGTGGGAGTCCAGCAAATAAGCTTTGTTCTGACAATGGAACTTGTTTACTACTGTAGGACTCCCTCCCTGAGACAGTGGTTATTACTATTCTGGTCTTCACAACAGACAAACCTGATTCATGAAAAGGAATTAAATTCAGTCTGCTTGTTCGTTTTATTTTCCTAGAGCTTCTTTGAAGGACAGTCGGCATCATGGGATGTAGCTAAAAAAGACCAAAATAGAGCAAAAAACCGATATGGAAACATTATAGCATGTAAGTTCTCATAGAATTTGTGGTGAATGTACTGTAAATATTATGCACAGAAGATAAATAGTAAGTTGCAATTCTTCTTTATATGGTTTTACATTTTAAGACAATCCCAGAGGGTGTCACATCTCTTTGTCAAATAATCTACTTAATATTAAAACAGCACTGGCCATTGGTAATGACACTGAAATTGTCGTCATCCTTGTTAATTAAATTGACTCACACTCTTCACCCTGTGGAGATGGTTCTGTGTGATTTTATGTTTGCACACAAATACACGGGGTGTTATTAAATGACTGAGAACATCAGAATAATGAAAAGAAAAATTTTTTCAGTGATAAATTACCTTCTCCAAACTTATTCCCTTGGAATCTGTCTGAACTCCAGTCACTCCATGTTATTTCTCATTAGGGACTCCCTCCTCCTTACCTCTTCAATATGTGTACATGGATAAATAACATAATATGAAACCACAGAAGAGGTGAGGAAAGTAACATAATTTAGCTTGCAAGTAGCTACTTATTTACTTTGACCATTCTTTTTTCAATTTAAATTATTTTAAAGTTCTTATGAAAACATCAGATACTAATCACGATGCTCAAGAAATAAGTTGGAAGCAGGGGTTCAAAATTCATTCCCTACTTCAGTGGCTCATTTGCTATTAAGTGCAGGCAGAAAGATCCCAGCCCTTGAAAATCATGTCTAAGAAGTGAAAGTAGGAGTCAAGGCAAGTTTAGTTCCTTAGACAAATCCATGACTCAAAGGATCGTTCTCCAGACACTAATTATCATCTCCTCTAAAAACTTCCTAACTATGAAGATGTTAGTCAGTAAAACTTTATCAACAGAATGCTATTATATTGTAATAAGTAATAAGATCATTAATGGTCTTGTATTTCTTCAACTGACTGGAGTTTAAGGAAATTTAGATACTGGATTATTTTAAGTCTCTACCAGTGGCATTGTCTCAGAACAGGGGGATATTTAATAGCTGTTATTTCATTGTTTAAAAATTTTAGATGATCACTCCAGAGTAATTTTGCAACCTGTCGAGGATGATCCTTCTTCAGATTACATTAATGCCAACTATATAGATGTAAGTATTTTTATAGCTCAGTATGCCCAATTTGTTGGCTTGCATATGTGAATCTTTTGCTTGTTATTACCTATAAAGTTATTGCTAGCTTTTTAAAATAAAGAACAAACTGTACACTTTTCCTTGTTCTACGTCCTAGTACTTACTGACGTTGTTGTGCTTTCTTTCACACCTGACTTTGGTTTGGGCTGTAGATTTGGCTGTACAGGGATGTAAGTACCACTATATGTAAATAACAGTATCCTATTATAAATATGTGATGTAACTACTCTTAATTACAGTTATTACTAATGCTTACTACTAGCTTTCTCTGCATGCTTCATGTAATTAGCCTCATACAGTATATCTATGTTCATTTCTTTGTAACTCCTTTACATGTCTTAAGATCTCTTTTATCTCCTTCCCTTTTCTATGTTTAGAAAAACAGGACCATTTTTAGCTCTTGACAATTTCTTACGTACTTGAGTTTTATTTGTTGACGATTTCTGTTTCTGGCTTTTATTCTTACCCTCCCCAAACATATGTGAGAAGCTGGATAGTATGATGTGTTAGTGTTTCTGAAATTCTACTTTTTACATTTGACTTCTGATGTGAATAATGGGTAGGGAAACTATTTTGTGGTATATGGTATTGGTTTGTGAAGTATTAAAATTACATAAGCAAAATAATTACCAAATTGCATTTGTCAAATGCACATATCACACATATATATTGAATCATACAAATCAAAAAGTTTGTTTTAATCATACCTTCTATTGTTAACTTTTAGTTAAAAACACATCTCCATGTATATTCTTTGCTTAATGGAAAATAATTTTTTAATGAAAGATAAAATGTTTAGGAAGCAATATATTATATTACATATAAGAAGGACAGGCTCTTTGTTTGTACTTCCTGGTTCAAAATCACACTGGAAATCATAGAAATGTTGTTTCATCTCTCTGAGCCTCAGCTTCCTCATCTTTAAAGTGGGTATAATGATAGTTTTAATCTTATCACTTTTTTGTGAAAATTAAATGAAGTAATAATGCATGTAGAGCTTTTAGCACAATGCCTCACACATATTAAGTGCTCATTAATTCTAGCTATTTTTTAAACTAATTTAAATCTTGGTGTGCTTAAATTACTCAGTTCAAAATATGCATTATTTGGAAGGCAAAAGGTAGAACTATCAAGTATTACAGCATATATGCATACATTTATATCTATAAAATGTAAGAAATTTAGGACCCAACTTTTTCTAACTTACCAAAATAGAGAATATTTTTTATGATATTAAGTTCATATTTTATAGTTATGTTGTGAATTGTAATTACTTATATTTTAAATGAATAAATTTTATTAATTATATTGATTAAAATTTTGATCCTCACTTTACTCTCATTCGATATTTTAAATTTATTAGACACCTTAACATGGAAAACTAAGCTCTTGGTCTATTTTTTAAAATAAAACACATTAACAGTTCTCTGACAAATTTGTACTTGTTCTTACCAATTTAGTTTGACCTTGGTTTTCTGCCAAGACATACACACTGGAGCCTTGTTATAATGCTACTTTGTGATTCACATATTAAAAGTGAGACTGTTTTTATCCAGCATTTCTGTTAAGACCCCAGTGTATTTTGGTGATTATTACACAATTTTATAATTTTCCCACTCCCATTAGATTATTATATTTAAAAAATGTCTCCAAATTGGTAAATTTTTCATGAAAACAGGAGATGAAATGCTTATGAAGCTTGAAAAAAGTTCATAAAATACTGTGCTATGTGGATGTATTTACAAATCGAAAACTTCCAAATTTGCAATAGCGTAATGTTCACATTATTAAGTTTTAGATTGGAGACTTCAGTTTCTATGCACTTGTATTTGTATTGAGTCACCCACCCAAAATGTGGATAAGTTGTACCAAAGGCTTTTTACTAACGTGCTCTGGTAAATACACAACAGATCCAAAGCTTAACCCTGTTATACCATTAACATTTTTTCTACTCATGATCCATTGGAATTTAAACCAATTGATAACAACTAACAACTCGTTCCTTATCAGGAATAACTTTTTTATTGAAACAATATTAAGTCTTTAACCACATAGAGGTCTTGGCATATTAAAAAAGAAGATAAGATATATATTTTGAAACTCTTCCTATATATGTGTGTACCTGTAGTTACGTGTGTGTGTAAATTCTTATCCGCACACATAAAGCAGTTTGGCAGATTCTGGAATATATCGATAGACCAGGAAGACTGTAAAATCTCAGCAGGACTTTGATTTGATGCACACATGCATTGTCCAGCTCTAACATTGGAATGTTCCGTTATTTTTTTATGGCTCTAATATGTCCTTGTCCATTTGTAATGCAGTGTGTTGTACTTTTGGATGATAAAATGAGAATTGGTCTCTTTGAACACAGTTTTGCCAGGAATGAATGTAAAGATTAACATGAAGGCATAAACATTTTAGTGAAACCAAAGAAAATCTATGAGGTGAATCCCTAGCAAACAAATCTTAACTGTGCAATATATATTCTAATCAGAGCCCTTAAAATATTTAATTTTTTTATCTTTACCTTTCAGATAACATAGGTTTGAGAAGTGAACTATGAGTTCACTACTCATTTCTGGACTTTTTACTATAACTTAATCTTAACAGGTGGTTGTCTTCATCTTTTTATGCCTTCATTCGTTTATTTCTGATACTGATGTAAAATTATGACCAATTTGTTCTCCTGTTGTAGGGCTACCAGAGACCCAGCCACTACATAGCAACTCAAGGTAAAACTTGGCCTTTTAGGTGTGGTAGAGCAACCAAGCTTGCTTGTTCATCCATGTGGTGTGTGTGTTTCTTTGCAGTTTTAGCTCAATTAACTAGATAAACGATCATCCCTTCTGAATAACACTATTCTTTACTCATTTGTATAATACAAATTGTTTTATCTATACAAATATATGTGTGTGCGTGTGTATTTATATAAGCTTGATTTATTTTTTTAATTACAAGTGAAAGAAAAGCTGCCGGTAGTTTTTGTGATTGGGTTCTTGGTATCCTGATGTCCCAGAGTAATGCACAGAGTACTAGGCAATAGTGCTGGGCAGAGGAATTACTTATTTTTGATGAAAGCAAGGGAAGCCTCATCTCACATAAAATGCCTTGTTTTCTGGAACAGTCTGTGAGCCTGGAATGTAATAGTACCCGAGGCCAGTGTCGTCATAATGAGATGTTATACTATCTTCTAGCAATTTTTTTGCAAGTCAAGACTGAGACAAAACAAAGGGCTAAAGGGAACCTTGTCAACTTCTTTCTTCATGGAAAATAAGAAAAGAGTAGGGGAAATTTGTTATATAGGCACACTGGGGGTAAAAGTATCCTAACATCAACAACAAAAACACCTTTAGTTGTCTCTCAAAATTGACCAGTGGTCATTAGAAGAGAAACCTGCACATCACTGTATAAAAGAGGAAAGTAAAACAAAAACTGTACCGCTCTTTGACAGAGGTTATTTTATAAGTGTTTTCACATATTTTTGGAGTAATTGAGTTTAATTGTAAACTATTTAAATTTAGAAAAGTCATCCATGGTGAACAATATTCTAGTTTTATGGTAATGAGTAAAGCCCAGCAGATGCTTTTGCATGTGCAGTTTGGAGATGATACTATAAGATAAGATGTGTCCTGTACGTGTGACATTTCTTCATTAACCCGTCAGCATGCACTGTGTATAAATGATACGCATGTAATTTTAACTGGCAATATGTACTTTTTGGTTGGTGATGGCATAATCCTGTTTTAATATATATTTGAAGATGTATTAACATAACTTCAATATAAATACCCTAGAAACCAGTATCTCTCTCTGAACTGGGAAGTAAAATATAGATGGGGGAAAAAAAAACTTGCACATGCCTATGTTTTTACCTATAGTGTGACTTTACATAGGAAATGCATTTGAAGTTCTTTCAGTGACATTTCGTGTTAGAACTTTAATTTTCTTTTTCATTTTTGTAGTTTACATCACTTTTTAACTTACCAAAGTTCTTATTAACTATCAAATGTCTCTGATAACATAATATTCAAATTAATTTTTTTGCTAGGCCCCGTTCATGAAACGGTATATGACTTCTGGAGGATGGTCTGGCAAGAACAGTCCGCCTGCATCGTGATGGTGACGAACTTAGTTGAGGTTGGCCGGGTAAGAAAAGAATGTGTGTGTTTTTTGTTTCTTCGGGTTGTTTTTTTGGGGGGAGGGGAGTGGTTATAAAACATGAGTATAACTTGAATAGCAAACCATAACAAATTCAAAATAGAATGTCATTCAATTGTTTAACAAAATTATAGGCTTAGCGTATCAAATGAGTGCTTCCCTAAATGAAACTTTGATAGCTGAGAAATTATTTGATTACTCATTTAGTAATAAAATAAGCTTTGATTTTCTCCTGGAATCTAATTACATTGTCAGGTTTGTATATTTTTATGAGATTGCACAAAGTCTTTCTCTTTAACGTGTAATATGTAAAATGATGTCTCATTTATAGATTTTTCAAACTGTTTTTAAAATTTATTTTATTGTATTTTTTCCATTACTATTTGTCCTCCATATGCCCCCTCTAACCCCCTCCCCGTAATCAACACACTGTTGTCCATGTCCATGAGTTCTTTTTCCTTTTGCTTGATCCTTCCACCCTCTAACCCCCCCACACCCAGAGCTGTCATCCTGCTCTCTATCTGTGAGTCTGTCTCTATTTTGCTGTTATTTCAGTTTGTTCATTAGATTCCACATATGAGTGTAATCAGATGGTATTTCCCTTGCTCTGCCTGGCCTAGGACCTGGAGAATATTATGCTACGCTTTTTAAATTGTATTTTAACTGTAACGTGAAGAGTTACCACACATATTAAATCATATTGGTTCATGTATTACTATTCAGATTAACCTGTCTTCCTTTTTGTCATTTAGGTTAAGTGCTATAAGTATTGGCCTGATGATACTGAAGTTTATGGCGACTTCAAAGTAACTTGTGTAGAAATGGAACCACTTGCTGAATATGTAGTTAGGACTTTCACCCTGGAAAGGGTAGGTACCCTAAAGTTCTGTTTCAAATTATGAATATTGAAACTTACTTTTCTCTTAAAATTCCTGTCAAGGTATGTTTCGACAATGCTATAAATCCATCCATTTTATTCATTTATTTTACAAATATTTATTTAAGAGTGTACCATGTGCAAGGCATGTTTCAAAACCTTGGGACACATTAAATCCTTGCTCTTGTGGAGCTTACAATCTGTTGAGGGGAGACAAGCAATAAACATTAATAAATAAGCAAATACATCGTATATTATGAAAGGTACTACAGAGAAAAATGATGTTAGGAATGGAAGTACAATAGATAATATTGTTGAGGTAGAAGAAGGAATGGTTTACAATTTTAAAAGGATGATCAGTAAGACTCATTGAGAAAATAATCTACAAATAAAGGCCTGTGGAAAGTGAAGGAGTGAGTGATTTAACTACTATATCCCAGGGAAGTTAGCCCAGAGAGGAATATTTCTGATGGAGGGAAGATTCCTGTCACAATGAGAAACAGCCAGGAGTCAAAAGTGTTCAGCGATGAGACAGAAATATGAGGTGAAGTCAGAGATATCACAGAGCTAGATAAGTGAGGCCTTGTAAGCCATTGTGATGATTTCAGCTTGTATTGTAAGAAGGTAGGCAGTCATTGAAGGGTTAGGAGCCCAGGAGTAACATGATCTGACTTTTATTTTTAACAGGATCAGAAAGACTAAAGCAAAGTAGGCAATGTAGGGACATTGAAGTGGGGCATGAAGCAATGACCTACATTATTGCTGCAGATACCGGTGTTGCATGTGTGTCTCTGTATGTCTACACAGCTTTGAGATACTGATAGATAATGGCCAAGAATTTCCTTTCCATTAATCTACCATAAGGAGTGTATTTAAAATACAATGACTTCATGCATACTCTTGGAAAATTTAGATGACCACACATGTCCAGGAATAGGGAGATATTATACATGCATGAGCTATCAATAGCATTTTTAAAAATGTATTGACTTGAGAGAGAGCTAGAGACAGAGAGACAGAAACATTGAGACATTAATTTGTTGTTCTATTTATTTATACATTAATTGGTTGTTTCTTGTATGTTCCCAGACCCAAGGTGAAACCTGCAACCTTAGTGTATCAGCACAACACCCTAACCAACTGAGCTACCTGTCTAGAAATAGCATATTTTACAAATTATACTTATAAGTATTTATACCCACATTAAAAGTAATTAGGGAAATATTAAAAATAACATTATACAGAATAACATAATTATGATTATCACAACTCTAAAAAAGTATGGAAATTTCTTAGAAAAATCAAATACAATAAAATAAGCAAAGATATAGATTTTAAAAAGAGCCATCAAGTTTGATTTAATGACGGACTAGATCTCATTATTATGGAGAGAATATAGAATATGCATTTTTCTTACTAGTTCATGAAAATCAATCATGAACTTATAAAGGAAATGGGAATATATAACAAAAAATTCAAGATGCTTCCAAAATCCAATAGAAAATAATTCCCTAACAAATCACTAACCCATGACCCCACAAATTAGGCTCTTAGAAATTACCAAAGCCTCTTCTGGATAATCCCTGAGTGAATGATTGCCTCAACACTAAAATTATACTGTAGTAATCAGCAATTTATACCAAAATTTCCCACGTTATTATCCTCTAAGAAAAATATATATGCATAAATCATTTCAATTTTTAAAGGTAGTCTAGATCACATGGAAAATCATTAAACTAGAAAACTTTAAAAATCAATAAAATAAAAAAATAACTATTAAACAGAAACACAAAAAAGTAAATTAAATCAAAAAGCTAGTTCTTTTTTAAATTTTTTCTTTTTCATATTTTTTAAATTACTTTATTGTTGTTCAATTACAGTTGTCTGCATTCCCCCCACCCCGTTCCCCCCCCCAACCCCAGCCAAACCCATCTCCCTCCCTTGCTTCCACCCTCCCCCTTGGTTTTGTCCGTGTGTCCTTTATGGTAGTTTCTGAAAACTCTTACCCCTCCCATCTGGCTATTGTTAGATTGTTTTTAATTTCAATGTCTCTGGTTATATTTTTTTTGCCTTTTTCTTTTGTTGATTATGTTCTTTGAAAAGGTCAAAAAACTGACTAAGCCATGATTCAGAATGAGGAACAATCAAAAAAAAAATGCAACTTTAGCCCTGGCTGGTGTGGCTCAGTAGACTGAGTGCTGGCCTGCAAACAGAAGGATGGTTGGTCCAATCCCCAGTCAGCACACAAGCCTGGATTGCAGGCCAGGTCCCCAGTAGGGAACATGCAAGAGGCAACCTCACATTGATGTTTCTCTCCCTCTCACCCTCCCTTCCCCTCTCTCTAAAAATAAATAAATAAAATAAATAAATCTTTTAAAAAATATGCAACTTTAGTAAATACAGAAAGTATATAATTGCAGTTATGCTTGCTATTAGGAAAGTTATAATTATATTTTGTTTAAAGTTAGAGGTGCAGATTTTCATCTATATACACTGATATGCTAAACAATAATAACTTCCTAAATTTAACTCAGAAAGAGTTAGAAACCTGAACAAATGATAGAAGAAAATAAAATGATTGTTAAAATTTATCATTAAAATTGCACTATGGCTTCATAGTGGAGGTTTCTTTGACATTTACAGAATTACTAATGCCTGCATTAGTCAAACCGTTTAGGCCATAGAAAACTTACAACCAATTAAGTGTATCTTTAAAAGCTAGCATACCTGTGATAACAGAACTAGATAAAGAAGCTCGTCTCTTATTTATCTCAATCTCTCCCGGTGTGCGTGCCCACACCTTACGAACAAATTACATTCAAGAGCATGCTTGAAACAACTTCAAAATGAAATATTGAAAATTCGAATCCAGAAGTGAATTAAGAAAAGATCATAACATGATCCCTCCTGATTATTTTCTAAGAATACAAAGATATTAAAACTGTGGCAGAATACCTCATTATGACACTGCATTAAAGGAACAAAACTATGTGATTTCATTAATAGACATTGTAATGCACTTAATTTGATTTAAGTGACATTTGTAATAATACTCTAATTATATTACAAAAATAAGGAGAGTCCCTAAACATGATAACAGGTGTTTCAACAATAACTAGGAGCGTGCATGTTCAGGAGTAAAAAATTAAAGGCATTGCTGTTATAATAAGGAATGTGATGTGGATAATTATTCTCACTAGTACTCAACATTTTAGGAAGCTCTATCAAATGAAATAAGACAAAAGGAATAAACTGCATTACTATTAGAAGAGACAAAATTATTTTTAAATGAAATGATCTTATACCAAGAAAACTAGCAATAATATTTTTAAATATTAACTAATAACACTGATATAAGTGACTAATTCAAAATAAATATTCATAAGTTCTAGGTTTTATGATAACAATAAACAGACAGAAGGTAGACATTAAAATGTATCTTTCACTGTAATAAAAAATTATCTAGGAACATATTGTCTAGGAATTAACAATAATAATTTAGAAAAGTATCTCAAAGTATAGCAAGAAAGATACAGGTCCTCGGTGAAAAAACCACAGCCGTGTGTTGAAGGACATAAGATGTGAACAAATGGAGACGTGCTGGGTGCCCCAAGTGTACTTGTGTATACTTGTTATTAACACCACGTTATGGATTCAGTGCAATACCAATTGGGACGCCATTGGGTTTTTATTTTTAATACGTTTTCTTGTATTTAGAACTGGAAAGAGTGATTTTTTTGTGAAAATCACATATTTGAAAATTACTTTGGAGAAATTAAATAAGAAGAACAACAAGGGAACCTGTGCTGCCAGACATTAAAATTTGCTAAAAGGACTAAGACCCTTACACCAACTCCCATAAGAGGATTAATGTAGAGGAGGTGAAGGCACATCTAAAGTCAGCCCTAGAGTTGCCTTTGACAGTAGTAACAAAAGAGATTTCCCCATTTGCATGACTCCGTGGTGCTGTTTATTATTGTCACTAGTATAATGACTTGCTGAGCCCTGCTTTCTGTAGGGTGTTGTGTTAAGAACTGGAACTAAAAAGCATAATAAGACATGATCACTGGCTTCAAGTTATGGTCATATTGGTCTATATAGGATAGAATCTAAACATAAACTTTCTTAATTTGTTTCATTTATTTCATGCAATTGTTTACCTATCCTGTCTTTCAAACAGCCGAGATTGACATTGACAGAGAGGTCACAGTAGAGTTGGAGTTGTATAGATTATAGTGGGGGTTTTGCATTTTGTTTTGTTTTTTAGTTTTTGGTATTTTTGCTACAAAGGTGGGTTCTGGAAAATAAATTCTGCAGGACTTCATGTATGCTCCAAGCTGCGCTACCACAACCTACGGGCTTCTTTTAACAAAAAAGAAGGGAAAAGCTTTGAAATGTGCATTTAAGGGTGTCTCTTAAATTAGCCCAATATGAGAGAGGCACAACAATAGATACCTCACCTCTTTCATTGTGTATTTTTGTTACTATAAATAATACTCTGTGTGCTGAATTCTTGCACAGAGTTAAGAAAAATAGGCCGCCCAAAGAATAGTTTAGCGGTCCGTACCTTTTTCTAAACCAATCTGGAGTAGCACTCTCCTGCAAAATCTCCACATGCTATGCTGCAAAACTATTTTCAACACAGATAAGCAAGACATTAAAATCCCTTTGTGAGGTGGGAAGTTAGAAAGTTGCTTTTATAAATTACTTGAGTACACAGTGCCTTAGGTCAATAGGGCGGCGTTTTAGCTTTCCCATTTCTTCCCTTTTCCCTAATTTTCTATGTTGCCATTCGCAGTAAGGAATAAACTGTCCGAGTAAATAAATTTACCCAGACTTACAAAACTGAGCAAGACTTCTAACTTGCTTCCTTTGGCAGTTGTCTGACAATAAACGTAAACTCCTAGGTCATCAGGCCAGCATCCTTTTCTGGAAAAAGCCTAATCTTGGTAAATTGTTCATTTTTTTCATTGTCAGTCAGGTCTAGTACTGTTTTCCTAGTACTGTGTTTTATGACTGGATTTTGGACCATCTTAAAAACCCTTGTTTACATGTTTGCGCAGAGGGGATATAATGAGATCCGTGAAGTCAAGCAGTTCCATTTCACCGGCTGGCCTGACCACGGAGTGCCCTACCACGCTACGGGGCTCCTTTCCTTCATCCGGCGAGTGAAGTTCTCCAA
Source organism: Desmodus rotundus (assembly GCF_022682495.2). NCBI lineage: Eukaryota > Metazoa > Chordata > Mammalia > Chiroptera > Phyllostomidae > Desmodus > Desmodus rotundus. Next base: position 75,722,889 of record NC_071397.1, on the reverse strand, counting down.
CCCTCCCAGCGCTGGCCCCATCGTTGTGCATTGCAGGTGAGTGATGGCCCAAATGGCGATGACTGTGTACAGCCAGCTCTTTTAAAGTATAAGCATAAGGCTTTTAAGCACAAACTAATGCATGTGTACAAAATTCCAGCTTGCGTGTATTGCAGATTAGGTAAAACAGCAATAAAATAAAAGTTAGCCATAAGGAGGATATAAAATAGGGACTTCAGAAATAAGTACGTTCATCCTAATGTGTATAGTGTTGTCCACAACTGTGAGTGCAGAAACTACTTTTCAGTGGCAACATCTGTGTTTTGGGTTTTTTTTTTTTTATTATTATTGCTTTTGCAAATCCCATATTTTATGGAATGGTATGTTGAAGTAGAGATTTCTTGCCAATCTAGTAAATTTCCAATAGAATCCCAGCTTTTAAAACTAAATTTGAGACATAGAGAGTTACTGAATGGTCTAAATTACAAGAATTTGTGCTATAAAACAGCTATTTAAGATTTTTTTTAAAAAAACATCTATCAGAGGACCTTGAAAACTACATCAGTGAGATCCAGTAAATACATGCCAGAAAAACGTGAACAGTGTATCCAGACTTTCTTCTGATTAGAAGCTTCTCTTAAAATAAGCATTCAGAGATACTAAAAGCAAATTACATGGCTTCATTTTGAGACATGAACAAAAAGATATATACTAAATCTGAAAGTCTTTTCCTAAATGCTACATACAGTTCTCATATACTAACTCCTCCAAGCCACATAATAGTTTATACTTAAGCATATTTTGTTTCTTTCTGAAATCCAACCTATTCAGAATTTAAATGACCATGTATAAAAGAAGGAAAAAACCACAGAGAATGAAATAAAAGTAAGTCATCTCATAAGAATCAGATACTACATACCCTGAAAAAAAAATCTTAATTCAATCTTACTCAAGAAATCTGATGTACTCTTCAATTACTTTCCTGTCTCAAACCCTGGGAACAGTGATTGAGAGACAATAGCAAAAAAAAAAAAAAAAAAAAAAAAAAAAAAGGAGAGAGAGAAAGAAAAGGGGGAAAAAAGAAAGAGACATTCACAATATCTTTCAGTTAAATTTCTTAAAGAACAGTGAGTTTAAGAGAAGTGACTGGACAGTACAGAAATAGTGAATAATCTTTCTAGTCATTTAGAAAATGAGATAAATAGGTTTTCAATTCAGGGTTGGCTTATCATAGAGGTTTATTTTCCTATGAATTGTGTGCTTAAGAAGTGCTCCAAGATTCTTAGATACTCTCTTGAAACTGAAGTGTCGTTTTCTACTTAGACTCCGGTATCTCTGAATTTATGGAAACAAGGTAGCAGACTACAGAGGGAATATCCCCTCCAGGAATCCCAACTATATCTTGTTTCCTCCACTGACTTCTATACATAGTATTGGAGAAGGTATCCTAAGGGGTAAAATCACCAACAGTATATTATGAGTCAAATAATTAATTGAATGCCTATGCCTAACAATTCATTTTCATTTTTTACTTCAGATTTCCATTTAAAATGTTCTCTCTACTATTGGTCTCCTCCCCACTGATAACCACTATTTTCCCCCACCCTCCTCATGAGAATTTCTCCTGCATTGTGGCTTCTCAGATTTCCCATTTAAAGGCTTTGGAGTTAATGTTCTTTACCTTGGTGCTTACAAGAGCCTGTTTGACTAAGAGAGCCAGCAGTCTACATTTCACCAGAGGACCCCCAACTACCTGAGGGTTAAAGTCCATATTTGTGGGTTAAATGTTAAAGCATGAGTCCACTCCTTGATCAGTTATAATTCTATGAATATAAAATTATGTGTATTTGATTTGTACAAAATGAAGACTATGTAAGAGCTACAGAATTTGAACATGTATACATTACTTTCAATATAATGTGGTTTATAAAAATAATTTTTATTTATAAAGTTGTATCATCTAATTTGGAACTCTTATTTCAGTCTTCAATTTATACCAAACTATATACTCCACTGGAAGTATTTTTTGCATATTAATAAGTGTTTACAGAATATGTACATATTATCCTTGTGCTTTGTTAAATTAATTCAATCCCACATGTCTGAAAGCCAGAAGGATCTTTATATCAGATTGCAGACAGGATTCCCGCAATTCTCTCGTTTAATTTCCTTCAGTGCTGGGGCTGGACGCACCGGCTGCTACATCGTGATTGATATCATGCTGGATATGGCTGAAAGGGAGGGCGTGGTTGACATCTACAACTGTGTCAAAGCCTTAAGATCCCGTCGTATCAATATGGTCCAGACAGAGGTACGTGTTGGTTGTTGATTCACCTCTAGTGGGTTTTGCTTTTAGCCTTTTATAACATTTTTCAAACAGATCAATGTTTTTTACATAGAATCAGTATTAGCTCATCAAACTAACATTGGTATGTTTAATATTGGTATGTTTATTCATATTTCCTTATGGAGAAAAATTCTCTGTATTCTCTACCTTTGCTGACAAATAAATTTTATTAAAATGGTATGAAAATTTCCTTTTTCTTTCTTTTGATAGGAACAGTACATATTTATTCATGATGCCATTTTAGAAGCCTGCTTATGTGGAGAAACTGCCATACCTGTCTGTGAATTTAAAGCTGCGTATTTTGATATGATTAGAATAGATTCCCAGACTAACTCTTCACATCTCAAAGATGAATTCCAGGTATTTGTTATTTCTAGGGCCTCTTTTATGAGCAACTTATTTTGGCTTGTTCTGGGCAATATTAATTCTTCTAAGGAAGGTCTTTCAGGTCAAATTTATAACCTTTGACCCAATTTTAAGTATAATATAATGACCGTCTCTTTCATTGTACATATTATGGACTCACTTTTGTATTAATGAGCTCATATCCGCTATATCATGAAGGGCAAATGTGTTCAGAATCAGGGAAGAGAATGGGGGAAAGGTATTATAAAAGTCAATTTTAGTGGTGATTTGTGTATTTTTACAACCCTTTTTTAAAATTCAGTCTAATGCGTTTTGGCCTTCTGCGTCAGTCAACATATGAGATCAAGCACGTAAGTAATAATAGCTGAAGTTGGTGATAAACACGTTCTACATGAAGTTTAGTAATAATTAGTAATAACAGCTGAAGTTTGTGCTAAACGTTGTTTCTAAAAATATCCTAAATGTTTATACTTCCTTAAAACAACCATGAAGTTGTGCCACAATGATGTGACAATGGAGTCAGAGGCACCTCTAGAAACTTAACCCTTTGACCCTTTACCCAGAGCTCTTGCCGGCATACCACAGCCTGTCTTTACGAATGGCATGCCAGCCACCCTCACAAATGACACTTTCCAGCTCTGATGATGGGCGCTCATCACGGGACACTCTGATTGCATTTTGCAGGTAGTTGTGTTGCGTAGCGTCGCTTTTCCTTTTAAGAAGAGGCACAGTGTACAGTACATGTATTTTTTCTTTGTCACTCTTACAAAGAAAAAGTGTCACTAGCTTCAACTACAAAGTCTATCAGCCTGTCAAATAGTGGCAAGTACCATCGCCTTATGCAAATCCTTCCCTTGGCCTCCTAAATACTTGATGAATCTGTGTTGTGCTGTTACATGGGTCGCTGTCTTTGAACCTGGGTTCCCCTTTTCTTTTTAGACCTTGAATTCGGTCACCCCTCGACTACAAGCTGAAGACTGCAGTATAGCCTGCCTGCCAAGGAACCATGATAAGAATCGCTTCATGGACATGCTGCCACCTGACAGATGTCTGCCTTTTTTAATTACGATTGATGGGGAGAGCAGTAACTACATCAATGCTGCTCTTATGGATGTAAGACACCGCTTTCTTTGTCAGTATAAAGTGTCACGAAAAGCTGCATAGTGCAATGAAAATGAGCGCTGGCTAGCGTTCTGTCCAAGGAAATTACAATGGCCTATAAAGGAAAATTGGAAATGTTCAATGAAATATAAAATTTTGACAATGATTTTGAGTTTCCCCTCTAGGGATTCTTAGGAATTATAAGCTTTAGGCTTTATTGTAAATTTGGAACTTGATTGTCAATTATTATATTCTGAACAGAAAATATCTTCAGGTGAGAGTTTTTATCTTAATTATTTTCAGAAAAGAAAATCATGTTATCTACTTTAAATACAGTTCAGAAGGAATTTTAAAAATCACAGAATGCTGTATCTTTCTGAATTTGTATTAATTAGGGAAAATTTTATCTCTGACATTTACTGTTCTAATAATGTAGAACTGACTTGTTCTGTTGTCCCTTAGTTAATAGATACTGTGTATAAGTAACTAGAGAAGACGTGGAACATACCATGTTAATACATCTATCATAAAGAAAGAACTGACTTGCCCCACACCACTCTTCATAAGCTGTAGATGGAAAAGCATGCGCTTAGCATGTTAACATCCCATAGACAGAACAACATGGAAAGAGAGAGAGTTTTAAACTGTGGCTTTAGCCACCTTGCTTTGGTTACCTTGGGAAGAAGCAAGAAGGCTGTCGAAGTTCAGAAGCTTTTTAAGCAGTTTTGTCACCTTCTTTTGTAAACATTTCTAGTTTTTGCTTTTGGCCTTTGGAACCATAGCAAGGAGAAATTAGAAGTCAGAGATCATTCCTTTATGACTAATAATGAAGATTTCTAAGTTGTTGCTCCTATCGTGTCCTTCAAAATTAGCTTCCAGAAAACCCACTCTACTTATAGGACTAGTCTCTTAGCCAGTTAACTTTGTTTTTGTTTAGTCTGCAGAGCAGGCTCTCCTAAAGGCAAGCTCCAGTGGGAAGATCCTATCCTGGCTGTGACCACCAGAGTTTTGCCCACCTATTAATTATTTAACTGAAATCACATTGGATTCTCATTGAACCATTTCTTCTCCTTTAGTTGTCTGGAAAGGCAAATATACTAAGTACAGAGATAAAATATTCAAGACCTTTCAATTCTGAGTCTAGATTTGAAATGAAAAAAAGGATGTGTGAAAAGGGAAGAAGGAAAGCTGTTGATGCCTCTCAGTTTTGTCTTCAGCATCTCTGAAATTTTTCTTGATTTCCAGGTTGTTTTCTAGTTAATTTGAAGATTGAACCTTGTACTCTCCCTGGTTCTACTCTGTGCTTAATTCCCTGTGAGTCAACAGATATATTTCATAGTGGACACTGCCCTGTGGAGTTAGTGGTGTAGATGGGGCTTCAGAAAAGTAAGGTTTGATTTAGCTTACAGGAGCAGGGTACATTGGCCAACACTGCCTCCTGCCATCCCCATCATTAGTGTTATACCTGCGAAGGATTAGGAGGTGAGGCCAAGGACTCTGTGATTTAAGTCTTAGGTGTGCTCCTGTACATAAGGGGGAGAGAAATAGGAAATCTTTGACGTCTTCCCTATCCTCTTCCTCATCCATCTCCCCTCACCTCTGACTCAAAAAGATGAGCAAATAGCTATCAGCATCTTGGACTTACCTTCCTATGGAGCAGACATTTCATTGAAAGGAAAGCTTGCTGCTTTCTTCTGCTCCTTTCTCATGAGACTTCATGCTTTCTTAGGAGGCACTCACTCCAGCTGCAGGTGCAGCTCTGTAAAACATTGAGGTCATTTAGAAGCAGCCAGGGGAATAACCATCTACTCACATTTACCCTCAAGTCCTCCATGGAGTGAAATGCCATGGTTGGCAGCATTGCCCAAATAGTAGTGGGATCCATGAATCTGGAGGATCGGTTTCTACACTGATGTTAAGACACTTAGAGGACTTAAAGAGTAGTGTGATACAAATGAGTTAGGGGATCACCGACAATTTTTATCAGTGTTGAGGAAATCTATCTCAGGTAACTACCTAGTTAGTTATTTTACAACTCATGAGTTTAAGTTATTAAGTGTATACATTTAAGTTATTAAGGAATATATTATGTTATGAAATAACTTCAGTCAGTATGTATATACATTTCTATCTCTGTAGAACATCAGTCTGTAGAACCCTAGAGATCCAGGCTGGATGAGCATTGTCTTTATTGGCCCCTCCTTTGAGCCCTAAAAGAGATACTGCCTTGTGTCCCAGTGAAGGGTCACTTGGCAAACTAGGGCCCATTTCCTCTTAGGTGGAGCAAAGGAGTGCACTGGTTTTACCCTGTGGTACTTGAAAAACCTTAAATGATTAAAATTATTGTCATTCTTATTGATATACATTAAAAATGCCCAGAAAACTAAGAGAACTGGATTATCTATAAGATGTCCAAAATGTGCCTATCATGTCCAGATAATGTAAGAGCACATGATTCCGAAGCATATGTGGATTTTCTTCTTTGGAGTGGAGGAGAGCCAAGCAGTTACGTGTACTACAGGTTGACAGATGGTTGATTGAGAGGTACCTACATACACACACCCCAGACGCCTTACCTTCAGCCTTTCAGGCTAATTCATTACCTTTGGAAAACTGAAACAGCCTGATAGGCACCTCATGGAGGATCTTAACCTCAAGAAGTTCTTTAGCTTCTTCTTCTCTATTTTTCTGTTTGCTTTTCTCAATAAAATAAAACTTAAATTCCTTACTTGATTTGCTGTTTAGACATCAAAGTCTTACCATCAGACAGCTAATGACTAGTTCTAGTATATTCAGATCTGTTGTTCAGATCTGTTATTCCATTGCCTTGTAGAACAATCTGGCTCCATTTCCATGTGAAGCTGTTACATTTTACAGGTTCTACATTGAAGTGCATTGAATCTGCTTATACAATGATCCTGCATTTTAAGGTCTTATGTTTTCCCATCTACATTGTTTCTTCACAGAGCTACAGGCAACCAGCTGCTTTCATCGTCACACAATACCCTCTGCCAAACACTGTGAAGGACTTCTGGAGATTAGTGTATGACTATGGCTGTACTTCCATTGTGATGTTGAATGAAGTCGACTTGTCCCAGGTCAGTGGCTATGGGTTGCCTTTGTGTATGTATCTATAACTTAATAGCATAGTAATACAATGCTTTATACCACCCTATTTAGAAAAAAATCACACTTTTTTCTTTCAAAACACTCATCCTCTAGGGCTGCCCTCAGTACTGGCCAGAAGAAGGGATGCTGCGATACGGCCCCATTCAAGTGGAATGCATGTCATGTTCAATGGATTGTGATGTAATAAACCGGATTTTTAGGATATGCAATCTAACAAGAGTAAGTCATTGTTTAATTATTCTAATTGAGTTGATCCAGAACAGGTGGATCATAACCATGATGGGGTATAATTCCATTCAGACAACATGGAGAGTAGAATTAGTAAACATTACATAATCAGTCCCCAAAATAGTAATCATCTTATACCTTAGCACTAGAACGAAAAGCAGTATAAAAACAGGAAAGAAAAAATCCTGGAAGCTACTGTTTTCTGGTCTATTATAGACTAAAGTATTGCATCTGAAAGTCTAGATTCAGATGCACTGGATTAATTGAGTTTGATTAGTCTACCTGGCTCCTGAGCACATGTAGACATATCTGCAGGTTGACTGCACATTTTATCAGTATTGACACCCAGCTCAGAGAAGGCACGCAGTTAAAATAATAATAATATAATAATAATAATGCCAAGCAGGTTTCCCTCTGAAGGAAAGGCTATGTTAGTAGAAGCCATTTTAGAAGGATGCATGTCAAGTGATTCCAGTCCTGTGTGTAGGGAAGAGCCCCAGGCGTGAAGAAGGCAAATCACGGGCATCACTGATTGATTCTCCTCCCACCTCCCTCTGTGTCTTTCTAAATGTCCCGACTCCTCCCTCTGCCCAGATCTATGGATAGAACCAGAGCTCTGCCACTGCGCCCTTTCCCAAGAATGAAGTAGCAGCTTTCCCTGACTATTCATGGACTTTGAGGGGGGGAAATGTCTGGGGTCTCTCCTTAAAAAAAAAGTATCAATAAAAACTGTTTAGATTATATAACCAAATAACAGACATGATTTGAAAATAAAACATAGTAACTTCCATTAAATGTCTCTCCTTTTTTTAAAGAAAAATCTCCCTATTGTTCAGAGCGGCAGCCCTATCTATGTCTATTATATTAATTGTGTGATTAGGATGATCATATCTCAATGTTTTTCATCTCATAATGGCTGTATGTGTTTCTGTTTAATAAGTCTATATGTATATAACTATAAACAGAGGATCAAATCCTATCCAATTCTATTACTCATTTTCATGGAGAAAAAGACAAATTGAATCATGTCACAATATTCATGGATATCTTAGATATAAATTTAAATGAAATCTCATTATATCTGCCCATCTGTTACATTATGGTTCTAGTAATGTTTTAGCTGGAAACCATAGCTGCTAAACTAAGAAAGTAATACTTGTCTGTTAATTGAGCTGTTTATATGAAAAATATTCCAGGAACAAGAACTGAAATCGGTGTTGCATTTTTTGTCGGCATATTTGTTTGCTTATTCTTCAATATTTGGTGTTCTAGGTCTTAACAGTGCAGGATTATTTTTCTGTTTTCTATCTCATTATTTAATGTCATTCACTTCATCAAAAATTTAGTATATGCACCAACAAGAAGTTGGTTGTTACACTAGGTAGGTCCTAGTTCTACCAAAAGATGCATGAGCTCTCCTTGCCTGTCAGAGGTTCAGATCTGATGCTTTATGATATGGCTTACTCATGAATTGCATAGTCTTCCTTCACATTTTGATTTGAGGGTTTAAGGTTTTGATTCACTCATTCAGCAAAACCCACTCATTCAATGGTGTTGATTGGTAAAGACTTCTTGCTTTTTAGTTCAATTTCTAGCCCCTACTTACAGAAAAATACTTTTTCCACCCACAGCCACAGGAAGGTTATCTGATGGTACAACAGTTCCAGTATCTGGGATGGGCTTCTCATCGAGAAGTGCCTGGCTCTAAACGGTCATTTTTGAAGCTGATACTGCAGGTGGAAAAATGGCAGGAGGAATGCGAGGAAGGGGAAGGCCGCACCATCATCCACTGCCTGTGAGTACCGAAGGGGCTGGCCGGCCTGGGAGCCTCAGCGCTCCTGCCTGCCTTAGCCTTCCCCTTCTCCATGCTAAAGAGTACCCGGCTCATCACATCTCACACAGCTCCAGAGATCTTCCTGTGTCATAATCCCATAATTAACTACTAACTAACTTTAATTTTCATGTTTTTAAAAATTGATTATTACATAGTTTTTATATAATTTTAAATAAACTCTTGAACTCTGGACCACTTTTCTGATTTACACAGTTTGGAAATCTGTCACAGTCTCAGAGAATCTAGGTTGGCAAACTATGCCTGTAGCATATCCGTAAGCATAAGCTACTGAGTTAACACCTTCCTCAAGTGTCCTTCCCCTTGGCCCTGTACACATACAGGCACACCTCTGAAGCAAAATTAAGACACAAATGAAAAAAATTTTCAAAGATCATGTTTCATTTTCCAAACATATATCTTTGTGTGACCTATAGTCCCCACAAGCTTTGACCTAAAATGCCTTTGCTTTCCTCGGCTTTAGAAATGGTGGCGGGCGAAGTGGCATGTTCTGTGCTATCGGCATTGTTGTGGAAATGGTGAAACGGCAGAACGTCGTCGATGTGTTCCACGCGGTCAAGACACTGAGGAACAGTAAGCCCAACATGGTGGAAGCCCCGGTGAGTTAGTCTTGCAGACAGAAGGGAGCGTAGGGGTTAGTCAGGCATTTCCCTACTTGTGATTGGGTTCCATGCACGCCTAGGGAGTGAGAGGTGCCAGTCTGTCCTTGTGGGAACTTTTCTCTGTAATTGATGAAGCACTGAGCAGCCCTTCTACCCAAAGAAACTTAATCACGTATCACATAAGCTGACAATAATAAAGAAGGCTACTTTCATTAAATTTGGAAGATGTATAGGAATTTGTTTTTCTATTATGGATATAAACATTTGCTAAAATAAAGTTTGGTAAGTGGTTCTATAATAAGAATAAATTTGCTCTCTAGGTATTATTCTTGTTTATTTTTAATTCCTTAAAGTATATTGAGTTTACTGATAAAACTAATCTGAGGGATATACATCAGGACTTTAGATACCAATATTTTTAAAGGGCAGCTGCAATTTTATAATTCTTTACTTCTGGTCAAAGTATAAATTTTTAACCTGTCATCATTGACAATTTTCAGCTTTTACCAATTAGAGACTGTAGTTTGTATGATGCTACCTGACTTTACCAGAGCTCATAAAGTCAGAAGGTAACTTACAAAGTCAGAGCAGATGTGTGTGTGGGGGGGGGGGGGGGGAGGAGTGTATCTGGGTGAAGCTGTATGAAGAGTGAGAAAGCAAGCTAGACTTCTCTAGCACATTTCACTTCTCAGGAGGGGTGTCTGTGGGTTGCACATATGTGCATGGTGGGATAGAGTCAGGAGCACCTGTCTAGTTTATGTTCACAGAAAAGTAAACCAGAAAAACCAAGGCATGACTGTTGCTTGCCCTACATCATCAAGATTATCAGATAACCAAAATGAGCAATTCAATAAACCTTTAAGCATTTTTACCACTTCCTGCTCTTGGATTGTTCACACAAGGGGTGCATCGCTTCCTGCAACTAAATCTGAAGAGTTACATTCATACTCTTTCACTTTCAAGAGTGATAACAGAATTTTTCACCCTCTGCAAGTGCTCCAACCCCTTCTGCTCCACAGCATTCCTTCGGTGACTACCGTTGTCCAGACAAGGCATGGTGGCTTTGACTGGGCTGTTGCTGGCAATGGAGAAAGGGGGATGGATTGAGGAATTTTTGAGGTGGAACTCTCAGGTTCTTTTAAAAGCAAACGGGTAGTGGTTATGTCTTTAAGCTCTTTGCAGTCTGAAGATTTCTTCATGTAAACTCTGCCTCTATCTCTCTGACCAGGTCTTAAAATCATTAATGAGGTTACTTCTGACCTCAGAATTCAAATTTTACCTCCAAATTTCACTTTGATTTTCCACCATTACTTTAAGAAAATAATTCTGTGGTTAAACTCTGCCATTCTAAAATCTTCCAAAAAGTTACAATTTACTTTTAATTCCTGTCCAGTGAATCATGACAAAACCCCCCACCCTCTGATTTTTGTTTCATCGCGGGTAACAATTAGTTTAATGTGCTGTTGACTTGTACTGACCAGTTTGGTAAGGACATTTAGAGTGTAAAACAAATTGCTGGAGACTGATTAAAAGACGTAACTGCTTTCAAGCACTTTTTGTTTCTTCAGACGCACTTGCCACAGTAGTAGGCTAATGTAAATCACATCTGCTGGACAATTCAGGTAGGGTCGATACAGACCTCTTGGGGAACGTTTCTATCACCCTAGTTTATTGCTGGAGGCACCTGAAAGCTAGCTTTAGAAAGAATATGAGTTTTGCGTTATTCTCCATTTCAGCCTGAATTTATCTGCTTGGATTGAATTGGGAAGTTTTTAATGAGTTACATGTTGTAAGTCATAATTAGTAATACAATCTCTGAATTTTTTCAAATTCTGAATAAGCAACACATAGGTGGACTTAGAGGAAAGGCAGTTTAAACTCAATTTTTTTTTATTGCTCACAAAATTATCTTAAATATATCAAGGCAACAGAAATAAGTTTTCAAATGTAAATAAGCTCAAAAAATTTTAAGAACCACTAATCAATGTCAAAAATTTACTTGAATGCCCTGATAGACCAAAAACTGTCAAAAATTAAGAATTTGAAATTGTAAAGTGGCAGTTTGAAATGACTGGCTTCTTTTTTTCTCTAAGGGAAATGTCTAAAATGTGGAGAAGAATATTTGCATGTATTCACTGTAGCATTCTTTTATAGTAGGAGAAAATAAATGCAATCTAATAGACAAACAATCCACCTGTTAGACTTTTATATAGGATTAAATGATGTGTTAACATGGGAAAAAGTTACCTAGTGTTACTACACAAAAGACAATATATATAAAATTATATCCTCATATATGTTTGTAAGTATATTTGTTCTAAAGTAATTATTATTTCAATGACGCATTAAAAAGGACTAAAGCAAAACTAAGGCAGTATATTAACCATTTTATTTTCTGATGATAGAAATATAGAAAATCTGCTTAGGAATCTTTATATTTTTCTATATTGGAAAAACTCTCATGATCAGGTGTTACTATTATAATCAACTTTAAAAATAATGGGGGGGGTTTATTTGATAGAAACTATAAGGCAAAGACAACATATCTTTTTATTTCATCTGTTTTTCTTAAACAGCAGCCATTACACTGGAATGTAAAATATGTATTCCCAGATACTCAACTTGTATATAGAAAAAATGATTTGTCATTCTTCAACAACCTAAATTGTTTGCTGAGTATTCAGGGAGCGGCTGTTATGCACCGTGAGTCTCTTTGTTCTTAACTTTGCCCAACTCTTTTGTGTTAACATCTTTCAGGAGCAGTACCGTTTCTGCTACGATGTAGCCTTGGAGTACCTGGAATCGTCTTAGTAGGGTGAGACTTCAGCATCCAGACAAACACCTGTTCATCTGTTGAGCCAGCAGCTGTTGTACCTGTTACACCTGTGCAGAAAGATTTTAATGTGGGGGGTGGGTGACTTTTACATTCGAGAGGTAAAAGTATTTTTCTTATGAAGTTGTGTATCTTAATAAAAAGGACTCAATTAATTTCTATTACTGTATGAAAGCATCGACATTTCGTGCCACATCTACTATATTTAATAAGAACCAGATTCAAATGAGAGCTTATCAGTGTTTGTACCGTGAATATGCAGCCTTTTCTCTCCTGGTTTTGGTAGAGCAGCCACCACATGTTGCATGAATTAATACTTCCTATGTGGTGTTTTTCTCCCTTTTTTAGACAAAAGATGTTAAATCTTTAAAGAAAGAAGAAAGAAAAGCTGTGCAAATTCATAGTAAAGTTCATTTTTATATGTTTCAAGTGTAGCAGATCTCTATATAAATATATAAATATATATAACTGGCTTATTTTCTTTTAATGTGCAATGATGGCTGGATCATTTAAAGTTCTTTTTAGGAAAAAAAAACATAAGCCAAAGACTCAAGTGTAAATATGTCTATATGGAGAAAGCACATTATATTTATTGGTTACTGACATTCCTTTTTTGATGGCTAAAATAACTACCACCATGCTATCACTTTTTTTTCTGAAGCTTTTTCTTTCACTAAAATTCAGTGTAAACGATTTTTGTAGATTATTTTTTGTATGTTTTAGTGGTAGAGGATAAACTTCTTATTCATAAACCAAGAAGCAATGTTCTTTATAGTGATCCTCTTGTGAACATGATTGTGAATTAAATTTATGTAAAACACCTTGGCAATTGGGTCTTTTAATATAGGACCAAATTACAACATTTTGCTGAAAAGGTATAATTTTTCACAATTTCATTAGGTAAATAAATAATGGGTTGGTGATAACATATGAGAGTCGAACACATTCAAAATCCTTTCTGGTAGCCTGCGCAGCGTAGAACACAGCCTTTAAGCATCATTTAAATGTTAAAGGACTTGATCTTTTCAGCCTATGGCCAAGCAGAAAACAAAATAGCAGCATTTATGCTTTCAGGGTCAAGTTTTAGCAAACTATAAACTGTCAAGGTGATACAATGTTTCTTTTGATGTTTACATGCACAAGCTTTGGGTCTGACCGTAGAAAGTGTGAACAAATTAATGCCAGATTCCTGTTTTGTGCAGCGTCACAAGATTCTCGAGGGAGCCTTCGTAAATGTGGTCTTGTTCACGTGCTCCATGGAGCTGTAACTAAACATCATCAGCTTGCAGTAGCCTCTTTCTAGACTGCCAGTACATGACATGGTGCTTACAAAGATCTAATTAAAGTAAGAGTGAAATAAAGTTTTTGTAATTACATCAGGTATTGTTTGCACATCATTTTCTCCTCATTTCCATGCCTGCACTCCCAATTAAATACCCTACTCTCGATGATAAAAGTAGACCACAAAAACTCTATTAGGAGTAAAACTAATCTCTAAGCACCAATTTCTTTCATTTTGGTTTTTAAAATTGAATTTCAAAAAGTCCATATGAGTGGAGAGAAAAAGGCCAGGGTATTGACATCCATTGTTTTTTGAGTTTCTATGCTTACATGTCAATATTCTTTTATATAGTATATATTTTCTCATTTCTTTCTTGTAACAAACTTGACAAATAGTAATTATCATCTCTATTTTACCAATGAAGTTGAAAATGAGAACATGAGTGATTTGTCAGCTGATTCAGATCTGAGTCTGGTTTAGCAGCATCCTCTCCCACTAACCAACACCGCTTCCCTATTGCGTGACAACAAAAATTGGCACTTCATTCTTATTTTTCCTCATTAATTGATCTCATAAAGTATTAACTGTTATGGCATCTTCAAAATCCACTTGCTTTTTTACTTTATTAGAACATTTGTGACTTTTACTGGTACTAATTTAGATGAAGAGACTTCTTCTCTTCCTGGGAAGACTAAGTTCCATGTAAACATGATGCATTTAACAAAATAACTGCAGACGTACCCAAGACTGTTGTACCCAGTGGCACTAATCCTGTGGAGGATTCTGCTTTCCTGCATGACCCTGATTTCATTTCTACTCACATCATTGCACCCACACACCACCAAAATCACCATGAATACCACTGTTCACAAAGCTCAGAGGTCCACGTGGCCTCCAAACTCCAAGCAAAGAACAAAAGGAATTCTCTTTCTCTTCAGCAGGAAATGAAAATGTCATGCTTGCTTTGTTTGGACACCACAGAGACCAGTTCATCAGGATTGGGAGGGGAGTGGTTCTCAATCCATTTTTCTCAGAACTCATATCAAAAAATCATGCTTTATACCCTTGTGGAGCTCCCTGAGTAGTCCCATGCCTGGCCGTGTCCCTCTCGGCTATGTCCCCCGGGGCAAGAAACACTCTGTCAGAACTTTTTAAAAGTGACCATGTTTTTTTGTACTTAAAGGCCTCATGTCTCTATGTCACTTATTCCTTTCAAAAAGTTGAATTTTAAAGATCCTTTTCATATATGTTATCACTAGGAAAATGTTGGAAGTGTGTCAGCAGAAACACAAAAGCAGCTGAGAATTTATAAGTTTTAACCACGCTGCGCTGCCTAGCCTTTTTCTAATATTTTGTCTTTGGAGAAAGAAAAGGCTTTTGCATGAATGTGTTTCTGTGTCACAGGCAAATGATTTTTGACACTGAAAGATAAACAAAAGAAAGATATTTTTGCTTGGACAAGGAGGGAGAGGAGACGTGTGCTTCTATGCTGATGTGCTGTATTATTTCAGTATTCATCTTACTGAGAATCTCTTGGGTTGCAGGCACTCATATAACAAACTTGGAATTCAGACATAAACAACTTCTAAAAAAGTTAATATTAAAATATTTATTATATATAAATAAGTGTGTTTATTTATATATTAAATATTGAAATGCAGAAGATAAACGATTGTCCTTAGCTCAAGCAAATATGAGATAGTCTGTTAGCTTTGAATGATTGCCTTTGAGATTTACCAAAGTTTTATGGAAGAGTGACAATTGTACATTTATATTTCATGTCCATGAACTTCAACAAGTATTCCTTTTTAACAACAAAATAACCAGAAACCAATATTATATCCCACACCCCAGTGTAGTATGATGAATATTTACTCTATAAAATATTTCCATAAGCAGAAACTCCACGACCTTCTAGACTCATTTAAGTGTCATAGTAATCACCCCTACTTAAGATAGGGGAAAATGCTATTTTTATTAAATACTATCCTAAGTGAAGTTAGGAGACAGCTGGCTGTGCTTCTCATAGCCATTTCTACTTACATATTATTTCATAAAGTCTCCCCACATGGTAGGAGAGTTATGCGAGAGAGAGATTATCTGAATTTGTTTACAATTCTGGTCTGTTCAAGCAGTCGACGGAGTATTAGAGTATCATCGCTCTGAAACTAAAAGGAAAAGCTCTGTCTTGGGATCTACTTTAAGTAAGCTATAAGTGGTTTCTCGCATATAAATTGTCCAAAAATTGATGCAAATGTGGTAGATGCATAGCACTTCTGAACTTCCAGCTTCCTCCAGAGTGAATTGAAATGCTAACCTGGAAGATAACAAACACCAAAGGGACACTGTTACCAACTTCCAGGCATTCCCACCGTGTTGTGTTGTCTGAGATGAAATCAAACTGGGAAAGAAGGAAAAACAAGGTCCTCGTGGCCTCTACTTGTTTGTTGAAAAAGAATAGATGCCAGAAGGTCCCTTGGGTGCTGGGAGTGAGGGAAGTAGGGCAGGTATATTTCAGAATGGTCATTCAGGTCAAGCATCCTTGGCTTGTGCACTTTCTAGTAGGAATAATTTTCATCTCTACAAAAATATATATCTCATTCTTAATAAAACACATCACTTCTTGCATTTTCCTACTCTGAATGTAAAAATGGATACTAATTTTAGCTCTCCTATAAGAAACAATAGCATAGACTGGTAATGAATGGCAACTGTTGTTTGACATGGAGGCTGGAGGGAACAATGTGGAAAAGCCAACTCGCACTAGGACTTGACAGCATATGTGACACCCAAACAGAACATGACTTACCTCCCGGCTGCATGGAAATGTGGACTCGACAGTGACTCACTCTCAAAAGGATAAATTTTTATGTGAACTCAAAATTTTTGAATGTTGGCAATTAAATTCAAAAACTAAAATAAACTTCTGGACCAATGCTGTGCAACAAAAAAGCCTGTCAGGAGGCTTCATCTGGTCATCTTAATAGCTTCAGGTGCCCGGTTTGTGAACTCCGCTGCAGAACAACTTGTTTTACTGTGTGGGCCTTTTGAAAATGTTTTTAAAGAAACTTGAATTTCAGTTGTCTTTAAATAGCTGTCATGACTACTTTTCATACTTATTTTTTGTTTCTTATTTACCTTTTCTTATTTTTCTGTCTTAAAATATGTATAGATGAATATTGACTTCTCAGATGTAAAAAAACAACAACAAAAAACAAAACATGTCTCTTTCTATGCTCTCCTACCTGGGCTAAATTCAGAACAGCATATTTTAGAAATTCACACATATCACCTAGTAAGCAGCCCAAAAATGATGACTAGAAATAATTCTTCTGGAAGTAATAGTATAAAGAACGCAAAAGGGGAGCACTTGTTCTGTGAGCCATGGGATGTGCTGAACTGTTTTAGTCACAAGTGCAGAAAAGTATCTGCGGAAGCTCCAGCCTTCCAGATTGCGTGGTGCCTGCTGACTTCTATGGCAGGTGCAAAACAGTGTGAGCTCCGGCCAGCCCACAGTGGGAACCTGAACTCCAGTTCCATAAATCTAATTACTTGAAGCACAGTCAGCAGACTGAAATTGATTTCTTTTCACCTTCGTGTTATATTCTTGGCATGATAAAGTAAATAACTATTTTTTAATTATTTACTTTCCAGTGTTAAGTTCTGTATTGCCTGAACTCAAAAGTGTCATTGAAGGAATAAATTTATCTTCACCTAATAAATCATATAAGTTCATTGAATGAAATGATATATATTAAAAGGATATTGGAGATGACCAAGTCCAATGCCCTTGTTATTAAGTTTAAGAAATTAAAACCTAGAAAAGTCATATGTCTATCAGTAAATCGTCAGATAGTAAATATTAAGCCTGTGGCTATTGGTCTCTGTTTCCTTTGTTGCTAGACCTATTCGTAAAGAATGGCTAAAGGAAGTTCTTCAAATGAAAAAAAAATAAAAAATTTTCAAGCATCAGAATGGAAGAGCAGTTAGAGTAGAACTGAGTAAATAGAATATACTTTTCTTTATATATTTGCTTTATAAATAATATTTGATAATTTGAAACATATCATCTGATATTCAAGAAAATGATAGAGTGGAGAAAAGAATCTAAAGAGAATGAGATTTACATACTGTACTCAAAGTGATAAAATAATGATAGCACTAGATTGTATTAAGTCACATATTTATAATTTAATGCCCAAAGAAATCATTGAAAAAACTATGCAAGAAATTGCCTCAAAAACACTACATGAATCAAGATGGAATCCTAAAGCGTGCTCACATAATGCACAGCAAATTAAAGAAAGAGAAGCAGAAATAAGAATGAGAACATAAACAAAACATAATAAAATGACAATTTAGAGCTAACATGTAAATAATTACCTTGAATGGTCTAAATATGCCAACAAAAACAGATTGTCATTGGATTTTGAAAGGACAGCTATATGTTATGTACAGAAAACTCCCTTCATATTTCAATGAAAGATAGACTGAGAATAACAGGATTGAAAAAGATAACACCATGCAAATATTCAATGTAGAAAATGAGCAGCTACAACCAACATCTAATAAAGTCTACTTCTAAGCAAATCAAATTACTACATAGAGGGACATTATATAATGATAAAAGGATCAATCCACAAAGAAGACAAAATGATGCTAAATGGATAAACATCAAATTGCAGAATCTCAAATTGCATAAGTAAAACTGACAGATTGAAACTTCAAGCCCTACTCCCTCCTCCCTGCCAATGGCAACTGATAGAACTAGTAGAAAATCAGCAAAAATGTAGATCTGAACAAAACAATCAACTGACAGGGTCTAATTAAAATATTTAGAACACACTACCCAACAACAGCAGGATATACTTTATTCAACGCACAAGGAACAATTACCAAAATACGTTATTCGCTGGGCCATAAAACCTCAACAAAATTCTATAGTGTATATTATTTGACCATAAAGACATCCAGCTAAAAGAATTCAGTAACACAATAGAAGCATCTCTAAACAGGTAAATTAAGTGACAGTACTAAACAATTTATATGACAAGAAATTTTCAAAGAAAAGTTTTAAAAACAAAAGGAAGTACAATGTATCAAGATATGTAAGATGCAGCTAAAGCAGTAATGAGAGGGAAATTTATAGCTCTAAATGCTTACATTTGAAATGACACAAGTTCTCAAAACAATAACCTAAGTTTCTACATCGAGAAAATAGAAAAAGGACAAAAACCAAAACAAGCAGAGGGAAGAAAATAATAAAGAGCAGAAGTCAATTGCAATGAAAATAGGAAATTAGTGAATATCAATAAAATGAAAATCTTGCTCTAAAAAGTCAAAAAATTAATAAGCCTTTAACAAGACAGATGAAAGTGAAAAAGGATACCGAAATTGCCAGTATCAGAATCATAACAACATCATTGTGGATACTGCTGCTGGTAAGAAGATTATAAATATGAAAATGTATACTCACAAATTGGACAATTTAGAATAAAAAACTGACCATTCCTGGTTAGATTAACATTGGAAAATCGATGTCATACTGATATATCAACAATCTAAAGAAAACAAGGATAGGATCATATGAACTTGAGAAAAAGTATTTGCTAAAATCCAACACTCATACATGATGTAAACTCTAGAGGGGAACTTCCTCAACTTGCTGACATCTAAAGGAACTCCTAGTTAACTTCATCTTAAGTACAGAAAGATTAAATGCTTTCTCTTTAATACTAGAAACAAGGTAAACAGTATCCTCTCACTACTTTATTCATCAGAGTGCTGGGGTTTCTAGCACAGCAATAGGCAAGGAAAAGAAACCAAAGTCATACAGATTTGAAGGATAATATAAAAACTTCCCCTATTTGCAAATGACATGATTGTCCTAGTAAAAAATCCCCAAGAATCAAAAAAAAATTTTAAATGACCTAGAACCATTAAGTGAGTTAGGTAAGTTCACTGGATACAAGATCAATACAAAAGTATCATTTGCATTTTTATATGTTAATAAAGTGATGAAACTGAAAAGCATAATGTCATTTACAATCACTCCAAAGAAAATGAAACACTTAGATAAATATTTATCAAAACATGCACAGGATCTACAAGCTGAAAATTACAAAATGCTGATTAAAAAGCTCAGAGTGTACCTAGATAAACTGAGATACATATTGCTTATAGACTGGAAGATCCAACATAGTTCATACTGTTTTCCCCAAATTGATCCATAGATTTAACATAGCTCCTATATTATTGCAACAATCCCAAACAGAGGCCTTAGGATAGCTAGAACAATCTTGACAAAAATTTAAGAAACAAGAGGGATTTCTATACCCAATATTAATTAAGGCTTCCTATATTGTTATCTTCATCTGAAAAGTGCCATTGGCAGAAGAAATCACTTTATCCAACATTAAGTCTTCAGTACTGCTAAATTCATCAGAAAAGTGTGGTATTGGTTTTAAAAAATAGAAAATTTTCTGGATTTAGGGATAAACAGAGTTCTTAGGTTTGACCCCTAAAGCATGATTCCTAAAACTAAAATTGATTATTTAGGCCTCATCACAATTAAAATCTTTGCTCTGGGGAAACGCCTGTAAAAAAGATAAGGGATAAGATTAGAAGAAATATTTGTAAATTACATGTCCAATGAAAGCACCAGCATCTAGAATATATAACAACACTCAAAACCCAACATCAGAAAATGTGCAGAAGAAAAGGCATCTCACTTAAGATGACATGCATATGACAAATAAGCACATAAAAGGATGGTCAACACCATTAACCATTAGGAAAATGGAAATTAAGACCACCAGTTTTATATAAAATGTAAAATGGTAAGGGCATTCTGGAAAAGAGTATGGCAGCTCCTTATATCAAACTAAACATGAAAATAACATACTATCCAGCAATTGTATTCCTAGAAAAATAAATACTTCGGTTCACACAAAAACCACAGCACATGAATATTCACAGCAGCTTTAATATCCCCAAACTGGAGACAGTGCAGAGGTCCTACAATGGTGCATGGTTAAATAAACTATAGTGCATCTAGACTATAGAACACCACTCAGCAATAAAAAGGAGTGAACTATTATATAGGCAACAACTCCAAAGAATCTCCAGGGAATTATTCTAAGTTTTAAAAATCATAGAAAGAAAAGCCCACCCCCAAAGGGCTTATGTTGTCAGGTTCCATTATGTAACCTTTTGAAATGACAGGATTTTAGTTATGGAGAACCAATTAGTTATTGCGGTGGACTAGGAATGTGGGAGGGGCGGGCAAATGGGAGATGGGAGGTGGGCGTGGTTACAAAAGGGCAACACAAGGGATCCTTGTGATGAAAGTATCTTCCCTGTGGTGGTGGATGCATGAACTTACACATGCAACAAAATTGCAGACAATTAAATATATACACGTGCAGGCACAAGTGAGTAAAAGAAAACTGGGTAAATCTGAGTAAGATTGCTGGATTGTTTCAATATCTATATTCTTGTGATATTGTACTTCAGTTTTGAAAAGAAGAGTCAAGCTTCCCTGAAAGGTGCAGCTCAAAGAGAGCTAGTTGGCTGACCAAAGATGTGCTACTGAACACACTTTGCTGAGCAGGTGATCCAGCCACATGCAACACGCAACTACAAAAACTTCCAGCCACTCTCCAGCAGCAAATAATCCAGAACCATGTCCCCATTATATTAAATATAGAGGAAAATATTAGGTGGTCATTAACTCCTGAGTCCACAATCCCTTTTTCAAATAAAGACAGTACGCTTTTCGGCATATATCTTTTATTATTAGAGTGTTAGAAACATGCAAAAGAAAGGGAATAGGAGACAGGATTTTAATCCAAATCTTGTGTTTGTCCAAAACCATGCCCAAAAGAGTGAAACCAGAGAGAGAACGCAGAAAGACAAACATATATGGAGCAAGCAAATAATCAAGGCAGACAGTCATATGTGCTATGCAGAAGATTACAGCTGATGATTTAACATTACCTGGATAGTTGCAGAGAATTAAGGGAGAGGACCCTTTCAATCCAAGGCCCCCAAAACGGAATGTGTAGAAGGAGGACAAAGTGGCTGGTGAGGCAGAGCACGCTGAGGAGAGTGATACAGTGTGAGGTCAGTGAGAGTGGTCCCAGCACCTGAACTGAATAAGCTGGACCCAACAGTTTGGATCTATGATTCACCGTGAAGCTTCGTTCTCTCCACCCTCGCATTGCATAGAGTTCAATGCATTGCACTGCACATGGCAGATTTCAAAAATGTTTGTTAGATATAATTGAAGCCATACCTGGAATCCGGGCTTATCTCTTCTCCAGTGTATTCTCCACAACATCGCCGAGTGCCTCTGCTTCTTAAAAAGCACACAAATAAATCCCTCAGGCATCTGCTTCGGGGATCTTTCCAGGATGATTTTTTTTTTGGTTACACTGTATAGCTCATTCTCCTAAGCACTTTGGCATTTCATTTATAGTATTCATAGGTTCAATGAGCTCTTTAGTAAGTAATTTGACTCTAGACCATGATAAACAAAAAATAAATCAGGGCCTAAGGGGACTATAGCAATTCATCCAATTCAATATCACTGATTGAATGGAAGAAAAGCCTTTCCCCCATTCCAGTCCAAACATGTAAATGATAGCTATATATAAATATATTTTATAAATGCAGAGCCTACAATGAAGACTAGAAATGAAAATCTCATCAATCAGAATTGAAAAGGCAGCATAGAGAAATCGATAGCAGTGAGTGGGCAGTGGTGGGGGGAGGGGGAGCTGCGCTGTATAACCTGGAGGTATCAGGACAGATGGGCAGGACCAGAGCCAAGCTGAAGTCACATGGCTGACTGGCAGTAAGAGATGTGCTGGGTTCCTGAAATCATTTTAAGTTTAAAAAACCAGTTCCAAAGTGTAGATGCTGTAGGATTCCATTTATGTAACCTTTTTGAAAATGACAGAATTTTAGCTATGGACCACCTGTGTGTGCATGTCTGTGGCCTAAGCCATACAAGGCCAGGAGAAAAACAGGCTGCAGAACAGAACAGAGGAGAACTCTCCTCTACTTAATGTGGACTGAGAGCCAAGAAGCACGTCTTTTACCCTGAGTGTCAGTCCTGAGACTGTGTTAGATTCTTCGGGCTGTCATAACAAATTACCACAAACGGGGTGGCTTACAACAGCAGAAATGTGTGGTCTCTAAAAGTTTGAAGTCAAAGTGTCAAACTCCTTCTGACACCTGTAGGGGAGAATCCTTCCTTGTATCTTCTAGCTCCTGGTGGGTGGCTTGGCATTTCTTATTTGGCAGCTACTTCCCTCCAGTCCCTGCCTTCGCCTTTACATGGTGTTCCGGGTCTCTCCTCCTCCTACAATACCAGTCATCGTTCATTAAGGGCCCACCTTACTACAATATGTCTTTACTTTAACTTAACTAATTTCATCTGCAATGAGACAATTTCCAAGTAAGTTCACATTCTGAGGTAATGGGGCCAGGACTTCAACGTACTTTTTGTAGGACACAATCCAGCCACCAACACACAGCAGTAGGTAACTAACACACTCAGCCAATGATTCAAGTGTGAGGGTAGAATGAAGATATCTTCAGGCACATCCGGCCTGTGACGGGGGTGCACACAGAACTGCCTCTCCAGTGGTTGCTGCTAGAACGTCTTTTCCCACACATTCATGTGCCCATGCAATGTGGTTTCACTGTATTTTAAATGTAATATAAATGCTATAGCGTGGGTATCCTGCTGCTCCTTTCTGCTTTTCACGTATGTTTTTGAGATCTATTTACATTAGAAAGCTGGTTCATTTTTTAAATTGCTTTACTTTATTGTAGAGAGCCGAGCTATTTTATCAAAATTTTCTCTTATGGATGAATGTATGCTATTCTCTCTTTGCCTTTAAAAAGTGCATATTTTTTCTCTACTTGCGTCTTAAGAGCTACTCTCTGGCCTTCTCTGCCTGCCAGTGTGTCACGGGAGGCTTAGCGTGAGGGACTGACCACATTACCTGGGTTTTGCCAAGGCAAGACACCAATAGGAGATGAGCTGGCAGGAGGACAGGGAAGTGATGTTTTCTTTTGCTGGTCTACCTTTTGTATTCTGGCTACATTTCTCTACCAACCGACCTCATGTCTTTAGCACTCCAGATTCTGATAACACTTCTTCATCCTCTTACCCTTCAGAACTAGGGATGATGATGATGAGTTTTAGCCCTTGATATTTCCAGGGTGCTTTACCAACTTTCATTGATCCCTAAACAGACTAGTTCCACTATAGTGGTCTTTGTTTTGTTTAAAATCCTCAGTTCATTATTTGGGTATGTCATCAATTTCTTGCCAAAATTTTGACTGATACAATAATTGGTTCCAGAAGTGGCCCTCCAGACAATGTTCATCAAATTGGATAATGGGATTGGGTCACCCATAGATCTGATGAGTGCCTATGGACTCTTTGCCAGGTGAAAATGAGACCCTGGTAATCAGAGGCAAGCAATAGCTGGTATCTTCTCTAAAACAAATCTGTCTCTGAAATATGATGTACACCTATTGCCCTGGCAAATGCTTTCCCTTTAGTTTCTATCAGTAAATATAACCTGCAGAATCTCGCCCTCAGCCCGCATTCAGCAGCCCTCCTTTGCTGTCTTTTATCAAAGCTGTGCCTGATCTCTGCCATGTTATAGTCTAAACCGAAACAGTGATCCTCAAAGTGTCACCTGTGGGCTGGCTTGTGGTTTATGTTTCTTTCTTGTCACCAGTGAATTACAGATTTGCACCAGCATGTGAACCATTTCGCTAAGTGTGCTGTTCAGTCCAGCTGACAATTTCTATCTTAGCGGGATTTTTACTGAAGGAACAAGGTATTGATTTGCAGTCTGGGGCAAGCTGTTTATCTTATTGTTGCAGAAACGTACCTTAAATAGCTGGTATTCTTGTCTAGAGGGGCCTTGATCATCTTGATATACAAGAGAGTATCATGTTGGGACATAATCATTTGACTCTGTCATCAAGAAGCAGCTCACAACCAGATGCCTTAGGAAGACAAAGCGTGACTGAGGAAGGGAAACATGTGAAAGTTCATTGACCTCTGATATTATGACATTTCTAGGAGGACAGTGGTGTGAAAATGTCAAGATTTTGCCTCTTAAATTGTCTCTCAATATCTTGCGAGACAAGTTGCCGCACTTTGCACAGCCCAAGGCAGAACGAGCCCTAGCACTTAGTATATTTAAGGCATTATATTTGTGTCTATTGCTCTGGCCCATCTACCAGGTAACCTGTAAGGCTCCCTGTTCCAAGAAATATGTGGGGCAAGAGAGGGCCTGAGGCAGATCCAGGCTGCTGCGCAAGCTGACCTGCCACTGAGACCTGTGACCCAGCAGCCTGACTGGCACTTGGAGAATTTGTGGCAGATACAGATGAGATATGTAGCAACAGCAACATGACAATGAAGATTCCTGAGGTTTTGGAGGAGCAGTATTTCCTTTTCTGCCAACTACTATTTTCCATCGATAAAGCTGCTTTGGGTTTGCTACGTGGTCCTAGTAGAAAATGAACAGCCAAGTATGGTACAAAACACCAGCACTATGAACATGGACCCTAGGAATGGCTACCATCAAAAACTGAGGGTGACCTGACCCAAGCAATTACAAAGTGTGTGGCAGCATTCCCTTTGGAAGTATGATTGGCATGTATGAGGCAGACCAAACAGAAAAAGAATTCACAACTGTATTTCAGGTATGGTAGCTCAGTCCCTCTGACAGCTGCTCCCCCTCCTCGCTTCCTCTCCCCTAACTCACACCCAGGGCCTCTTCGAGACGCCAAAATTCATCTTGGTTTTAATAGTTTGGTACCAGATTGTCTGTTGGCATGGCAGCACCATTCCCACTCCCCTTGGATGGCAGGGTCTGGAACAGATGTTGGCAAACCGCTGTCTGTGAGCCAGACCCAGCCCACCACCTGTTTGGACTGCTCCTGAGATCAGAATGGCTGTTGTGTCTCCAAACGATTTGGGTTTTGGGGGGGAGAACCAAAAGAAAAACATGAGTTAGTAGCACGTAAACATTATCTGCGATTCAAAAATTCAGTGTCTCTGGTGCCTTCTATTCTAGAACGGCAAAGCGTAAAACATTGACCATCTGGACCTTTACTGAAAAATGTTAACTTTTATCTAGAAGCCTGGGAACCATATTGTCCCAAATTCTTAGTAGATTAGATTCCACTGATGGATGGTGCTCATGGGAGGCTTAGCGGAAAGCAAAGAAGCAGAAGGTAGTATTCCCTTGCTCGCTGTAAAGAAATTTCACGGACTTTGGCAGGCAGCTAGTAGGGTTTTTTGCCAGAATCTTCTAGGCATTCTCTTGTGAATTAACCACAAAGACCCAGCAGAGATCACAAAGGACCCCTCACTTTATGATATCCTGAATTCTGATGTTTAATCTCTTCTTCCTGGAAAAACCTGCAGTGGGTATTTCTGACCTCCTCAAACCTGTCCTGAGTCATCATGAAAAGCACCGAATCAGCAAGGAAAATGGGGCGGCTGGCACAGGGCTCCCAGCTGCAGCTGGAATTATCTGTTCTGTGAGAGCAGAGAGTGGAGGAATTCTCACTATTCTGGAGAATCAGGAGAGGTTTCACTGAGGAAGGAAAGACTGATCTTAGATCTGAAAAACTGAAAAAGTAACCAGGCAAAAGGCTCAAACTTCCAGACCAACAGGAAATGTTATAGGAATGAGGGCTGGTATGCAAATATTCTTCCTTTATGAGGAAGAATATGGTACAATAAAGAGAAAAATGCCGGTTGGAGGGAAACTTAGAGAGCAATGTGCAAGATTAAGCAGGAGAAGGAGAGAGCCATACAATCCAGGTTCTTCTGCGCTGTGTTAAGGATTAGGATTTTTTCCTCTTGACCAATGAGAAATATTTCCATGATCTCTGTTGGTCATGAAAACTCTGTGAACGGGATGACATGAGAGATGGAGCTTTATTAATGGTTGAAAGAGTGGTGAGAGAGGAGGAATTACAAAAAAAAAAAAAAAAAAAAAAAAAAAAAAAACCCTGGGGCCAAGGTGTTGGGAATCGCCCTGCCTGGTTTCAGAAGCTATAAACCCCCATGGCTAAGGCTGAGTGAGAGACCTTGGGACCATAAGCCACTAAGGAGACAAAGCTTATCTCCTTGGCAGGGGCACCGCCTCTGCACACTTTACCATGCTTGGCCCTGAGCCTGACTAGTTAGCCAATGACGGGTAAGATTCCTCAAGGGAGGGACAACCTAAGACAGGTGTGGTCACGAAGAGGCCCTCAGGGAAGGACTTGGGGGGCTATAGAAAAAGGGGGTGATGGACCCTCGCCCCTCGGCTTTGACAGAGCCTGAGTCCTCATTCTGTCTGCAAGAAGTCTCCTAATCTCTTGGCTGCCTTACTTCCCCTGCCTGATTTAAGCCTGAAACAATGACAAAGGGCGGTGCAGCCCAGTGCTGGAAAGGGCAGGTTCCCTGGGGCGATCAGGCCTAAGAAACAATACATAAAACCCTGTGAAACCTGCTTTGCTAATACCCTCAATTTAAATGATAAGGGTCCAAGCCTGAAATGAATTTGTTTCCCAAAATCTTATAGCCCTTTAGCTAACTGACTCAGAATAAGCCCTCAGAGTTCTTTGTTATCTGTTATTTGATCCGTACTGCCTGAGGATGATTGATGAGCTTTACCTGTATTCCTGTGCAAATTGAACCCAATAAAACCCATTGAGGAAAAGGCTTTTGATCCTTCTCCTTTGAGAGATCGGCCACCTTTCCTCCCCAAGCAGATCATGTCTTGGTAGACTTATTCTCATCCACGGCGGCTAGGGGGGCCCTGTGGGCGGAGCCCCCCCCCCACAAAAAGGTATGTTAGTATGTACCAACCAGGTTAGCTGTAGCAGAATACAGTGGAGATTAACTCAAAGCAAGTGTGGAGGCCTAACATGCTAGAGGTTTGGACTTAATTTTGTTGCCAATAAAGTTATCCAGCGACTTTAACTACACTCTCCTAGAACTGTTTCTTATGGTAATCATAAACAGAAATATCAAATTTCAATGTAGGTTGAGAAACACTGTTGCCTTTTGTTAGTGTTGTGTTTTGTGGTTCTTGAAATGAGACAAGGAGGCTTAAAGATACAGGAAATAGGTGGCTTTGGTAATGAGTTTGAGTTTTATATATTAAAAGTAGCTCTTGCAGAGTCTTTCTTTATGCTAGCCCTGTAGAAACAGAGGAAATAGATTATGGCTATTTGAATATTAGGCTGTGTCTTAGTTACCCAGTTTTTGCAATCTTATCTTGAGAAGAAGGCACTGAAAAAGATTCTAACTGCCATTTGACACACAGGCTTTTAAGAGACAAGAAAAAAATAATTTAAGTATACATTTAAAAGCACTATTTATTGTCTTAGCAAGAGGAGCATCAAGAAAATGATTTAGTATATACTTACAACAGCTGGGTAAGAAAAAAGAAATGTCATTCTGACAAGTTAGGAAATGGTGCAGGTCCGTTTCCCTAAAAAGAGACCCTGAGGTTGACGCTAGCATGTAAACAGTTTATGGGGCATATTGAGAACGGTTATGAGGGTGAGGAAAGCAGGATGGGGCAGTGGGAGGTTTTCTACAATGTGGTGGCAGCAGAGCTGGGGTGGCCTCTCAGAGTAGCAGGTTGCCTCTATTGACACAAAGAAGCCAGGCATTTGTGTCCCTGCATTGACCAGTCACTGGCTGCAGGTTACCCAGAGGGAAGGTGCATCACTTTGGAGTAAGGAAGTTTCCACAAACCAAGGGTAATTCCAAGAGAAGGGGTCAGTTAAGAGCTGTCAACAGTTAGTACTGCTGATGCCTGGGGGATGGGTTTACAAAATCTGAGGAAGGATCTGGGTGGTACACTACAGTGTTCATTACCACTCAACCCCATGTATTGAATCCATTTATTTTGTATAATGAACTCACGCCGTTTGGAGTCAGCTCTTCCAAAATTCCAGTTGGTCTCCATTACCAGAAAAAAGTACAAGAGGAAGGTTAACAGCACAAACTTTAGATCCCTCTGTCACAGCAAAATTTCAAAGATATCCATCATCTTCCTCCTCTACTACTCATTCTAGAAATACCTCATTCTTGACTAGCTTCTCTGCTGGTATTGGCGGCTTATGTAGTTGAGTGATACAGACTCTCCTCCATGCTTTGCCCTAGCCCAGCTGCTGTGCTGAGTTGTTTACTGTCAATCATGAGCACAGGAGAACCAAGAGACGCCCCAGGGGATTATTTAGCCAAAGGAATTCTTCTGTACCCTATTGTGTACCAACAGCCTTGCTTCCCCATGAAAATCAGGATCAATTAAACCTTCCACATTAGTGACACCATTGCTTGCCTGCCAAACTCTTGAGTATAAGGAGTTTGAAGTGGCCAGGGGTCAACTTTGACTTGAAGTTTGATGGGACTGTATGTCCTCTGGCAGAAGTATTCTCTCTGTGGGGACAGAATATCTAGGGCCACAGAGTCTGGAGTTGAAGGTATAGGAAACAAAACTTCAGTAGGTTACTGAGATCAATGATAATTAGAGCTACTCTTACCTGTATCCCTTGGTCCCTTTAGCCATATATTTACATGTTGGGGATACAGCACAATATAATGGATATTGATTGGGTCACATTCATCAGCTCTATTATTCATACTGATGCCACATCTGCACATTCACAAGCTATTCCATTATTCCATCAAGCTGGTAGTTTCTAAGTAATACAAAATTTCATAGGATGAGTGGGTCTTATGGTTATGCACTCACTACTGTACTGATTTTTCTTTAAAATGCTTCCTTAGATTTTGTCGTTAAGTGGAATCCCATGTTGGTGGTTCCAAAAGTCTGTAAGACTTTGGATAGTGGGCCAGTGGTTGAGGCCCTGGATGCAGGAGAGATAACCCATACTCAGAATAACTGTTGATTCTAGCCAACATAAATTGTTGGTAATTGCAGTACAGGGTTGGGCAAATGTAAGTTTTTAGTTGTTCATTTGGAAAGTAATACAATAATTAATAAATAACAATATAAGAATACACTCTGTTTTTTGTGTACTTACAGCTGTAGACCTTCTTTAGGGTCTATGCCCACTCTTCACAGAAGAAATTTTATGTACTCAACTTGCCACCAAGGCCAAGTGACTGGTTCATCTCTTCAAGGGATGGTACCACATTGGGAGCTCAGTCTTCGTTTAAGCTGCTGTCAGGTTGAACATTTGCCAGTGGCTAAATGAGAGGTGACCAGCTAAAATGGGGGTGGAGGGCCAACTTAAGTCCATAAATTGTTTAATTCAGTATATGGGTGCAGCTGAAAATAGATTTCTCCTCCGCTGCAGCCCTACTTACTGGTGGCCTTGAAAGACAGTCTAACAATTAGCTGTGTAGTTCTGCCCACTTGGTTGCAGTGAACATTCTCTAGTGTCAATATATAAGACAAGGATGTTCACACTTCATGCCCTCTCTGTAGATATGTCTACACACATCTTCTCCAAATCTCCTTATCTGCCATCATTCCGTATTTCTCCTTCCTAGACCTCAAACAAATAGAAAGCCATCTGGCACTATCCATGAATCTGTGTATATTCCAACATGACTACTCCTCTTTCCACGCAAAGTGGATGACTAGTTGCCCTGCTCAAAATTATATTAAGTGCTGTAATTTTCTTTAACCACTGTCTTTCACGGTCACCACTAAGTGGGGCTGTAATGGAATAGCAGTCTGTTTTCAGCTTGCACCCATATACGGAATTTAACAATTTATGAACTTAACTTGCCCCTCCACCCCCATTTCAGCCAGTCACCTCTCATTCAGCTATAGCCGTACCGTGAGAGAAGAGCGCCGGTGCAAGAGTAATGCATGGCATGGGGGTCTGCAATACCCTACTGTGTAGTTTACTTGTCTTCCTTTGCTTGCTTCAGGTGATATTACTTCCATCCTACAATGAATTGATTACAGCTAGGTCTGTGTGATCTTATGAGTTGGTGGGTTTGAGAAAACTCTCCTGAAAATGAGAGCTCAGTCCCCTTTGGTGCTTCATACCTCTGGTCAGATGCTCAACTTCCTCTAGGGCCCAGCAGCAAAGGGCTGTTTTTCTAATGAGTTCTCTGCTGGCTTTGCTCCAGAACCCATGCTAGGATTCTTCTATTAGGAGGTAGCCCAAATGCCAAAGGATATTTTTCCTACCACAGATAAATTTAACACAGTAAGTCTGTGGTTTCAGGACCCAAGCAGTTAGGATGCTTGAAGTGCAACTTGGACCTGCTCAGAGTCCTTTCTTGCCCTGGATAACCCCACAGGCAGCAGGATTCTGTCTCCAGAACTGAGGAGTTCTGCTAGACACTGCCCTTCCTTCAACTTAGGAAGTGAAAGATGCTAATCTTTGTTTGCTACTTTGGGCAATTCTTTATTCCTTAATTTTTGATGTCTTAGCCTGCCCTAGACCTTTGAAAACTTTACAAATGTGGCATGTCACTGAATCTTTGTAGATTTTATCCACCACATTCAGGAGTTATTATTCTTTGCCAAATCCTACAATGTACTTATCACTACTTGCTCATTAAGTATGATTAGCATTTTTTCATTGAATGGTGAGCCAATTTAACCTTTTGCAAAATGTCCCAAATGGCAAGGTCCTTTTGGACTATTTTCTGACAGATGGTGGTAGAAAACGGAAGCTCCCAGGCAAAACCACAACTATGAGCCTCCCTACATCCCGTGTGAATGTGACCCATGTGGTCCTATTTCTGACAGGGATGGAACGAACTGACTTCCCAGATCAGTGGCCCCATATCACATTTCTATGGCCATGGTAATTTGTTCTAGTTAAGATAATACATCTGGAGTGTCCATTATAATGGAAGTTCCTACTTAATTGGCTGTTTGGTAATCATGGTTACCTAGAGAATCCTGTAGGTGTTTAAGAGGGATGCTAATGTCGGATATTTCCCAATGTTGCAATATTTTTAAAAATTTTATTGAGATATAATTAACATACCATATAATTTACTATTTTAAACCGCACGACTCAGTGTTTTTAGTATTCTCACAGACTTGGGCAATATTGTTTCTTAACTTACATCTCGTGAGGAAGTTTCAAGGGATTCCCCTCAGTTTTTTCTCTATAATAGCTCTTACCTCACAAATCAGGCAACCAATTTGGAGATTCTGCCAAAGCACAAGATACTAGATTTGGAGACTAGTACTGGGTGTGTCCATGTACTTAAGGAACTCACTGTGAATTGGGTTTGGACCACAACTCCTTTTATCATCTGACCCTCACTACCAGTCCAGTGGGGGTCAAAAATGAGGATGCTTTCAATAGTCCTCTACATGTTTGGGTATTCCTCTTTTTTTCAATGTGTAGTAACAAATGCCATGGTTCTCTTTGGGAAAGGGCCGTGGGAATCATTATCCACATACCTGCCATCCTTTCTGATGGTTGACTACTAACCAGCCTCTCCTACAGTCACTGGATTCCCAGATTTAAGAACTAGCTCGAGTCTGGAAACTGAGTAGTGAATCATGGCTCTGCTAGTGAACCAATGATTTATTTTAGTTGCACAGATTGAACACTCTTGTAGATTGTTCATTTATCTTGCTCTGGTAACAGCATGTTTTATTAACTACCTTCGTAGCTCTCTGTTTGCCAGGCCTCGCTATTCCTCCAACATATCATGTCGTTAGCTCTAGACTACAGAAGACAGCCTCTTTAAACTCTTAAAATGTCATTTCCCATCTCCCAAGCACATTCTTCAGTAAATAGAGCGTCTCCTGGGACTTCCAATAGATTATGGTCATCTGGTGATTTTCCTGGATTTATGTAGACTCTCAACTCTAGTATGCCCATTTTTGAGCCCTTTAATCCTATTTTTACCATTTGTACTGACAGTCTTGATATTTCCTATTCACTCAGTATGAGTCATCACTTTCCCAAGCATTTTGGACCCAATCTAACAGTGTAATAGCACCGTCTCCCAAGTTCTTGCCAATATATTAAATCCTGGGGTGATTTATAGTGACCCTATCCTGATAAAAATGTCCTTATCCAAATCTGGATCCCATCCCCCTTGTCAGAGCCCTCCCGAGATCCAGTCTCATATGATCTCACCACTCCTACGTGCACACGTAGCTTCAGTCCTTCATTGCCTTTAGTATCTGGAGGCTGTCTTCTCTTAGTGGGCCTAACACTTTTCTAACCCAGTTATATTGTGACCCAATTCCAGCAGTTTTTCTCATAACCAGAAGAGCAAGTAGGGCTGAAAAAGTATGGTAAACAAGTAATCTATTGTCTTTAAGTCAGGAACCTATACTTTGTATTCAAAGAAAGGGAGAATTCAAATCATTCAGCGGGGTGAGATATTTCTGAAGCCCAGGGGTTCAGAGGATTCTAGATCTTTAGGATCCCTCAGTACATTTTCCCAGATGTCCCCATCCAAGTCTCAGGGCCCTACTCTTTCTCCATCAGTGCCTGGATCTGGGTGTGTCGGACCTGCCAGGGTTAAGAATTCAACCTGCTCTGGAGCAGATTCTCTTATAATTAAGTCCTAGGTCAAATCCTCAGGTTTTTCTGCTCCCTAGCTGTAGGAAATAAGAGTATATGGTGTCAGGGAAAGTCATTGATTTTACTACTAGACCTTATGTTGGTGATTAATAGCCTTCAGCTTTTCACTGTGATTTTTCAATATGTTTATTGCCCCAGCAATAATGACCTGATTCCATCTCTCTTAAAATTATTATTTCTCCAAAGCTCTCAAAATCCTAAGATATTACAGCCACATATTCCATTCCACAGTATCTCACCCCAGTTCACCACTGGTCAAAATGCCTAAGAATTACACTGCAAGTGACGGGGTCCTTATTGCCACACGGCCAGTGGCGGATCTATCTCCAAAATGACATTTCTGAGTTTGTTTCCTAGGTGTACTTCCAGTATCGACTTTCCAGTACCAACTTTCTTAGGTTGCATTCCCCACGAAATAACCTCCGAGGTTCTAGGATTTGCATGCAGATTTATTGGAGAGTTCCTTTACTAGGGAACAAGATAAGTGAGAGGTGAAAGAGGCAAATACTGTAGAGGTTGAAAATGAACAGTGATGCGTTGCGGCAAGGCCTCACCTAATTCTATGAAGGTTTCTGAAACTGGGATAACCCTTCAGAATTGTCAATATGCAGAATATATGAGCTCTGTCCAGCAAAAGCCCAACCATTGTTAATATAACAAGATTGGTTTGTGTCACATCGATGTAACCTGACAGCCAAAGAGAGGGGACTGGAATGCACGTGCATGAACAATTCACTGTACTAGTCAGTGGGGGTGATAGACCACTGAGCGAGCATATGTACTGTGTGGCCATCACATTCAAAATGACTGAGAGACTAGAACAATGAATCTGCATCAAAGTTTGTGTTAAGCTTGAACATTCCTCTGCAAAAAACTATTTGAATGATTCAGGAGGCCACAGCTATGGCCAACTGGAGACTGGCAGCTTCATCAGGACAACATGCCCACTCATACATCATGTCTGGTGCAGAGGTTTTTTTGGTAAAACATCAAATCACCCAGGTGACTCAGCCCCACTATGGCCCAAATTTGGTGCCCTGCAACTTCTGGCTTTTCCCAAAACTAAAATCACCTTTGAAAGGGAAGAGATTTCAGACCATGGATGAGATTCAGGAAAGTATGTCTGGGCAGCTGATGCCCATTGGGAGAACTGCGTGAGGTCCCAAGGCGCCTAGTTTGAAGGGGATTGAGGTGTCGTTGTCCTATGTACAATGTTTCTTGTATCTTGTATCTTCTCCAATAGATGTTTCCACTTTTCAAATTACATGGCTGGATATGTTCTATACAGACCTTGTATAATTTTGTAATATTTGTATTGCAAGAAGCAAATGTAAAGATGAAAGAACAGAAAAACTAACCTTTTGGGGCCAGTCCACATTTAATGATTAATTTTTTCCCTCCAGCAAAATTTGAATTTAAAGAAATTCCTGCCACCATACTGTGTTTGAAGACCCAGAAGAGACAGGCACTGAGGATTTTATAATAATGCTATAATCAACTTTGGGCAGAGGAAATTTTTCAAAACTGACACCTCTGATATTAAGAGTTCTTGGTTCTTAAAGAAACACAGGGGAAAAATCTCTTATAATTTCATAACTACTTTTAAAGAGTTTTGACTAGTTCTGTTTTGCCACTTGTTGTATCTACTGTAATAAATGCTAGAGGAAGCATTGACTGAATTCTACTTGGGTTCAGGTACAAACTGCCACCTATTCGCTGGGTAATAAATTAGTTTCTTAATTGTTCTGTGGCTTGATTGCCTCATATGTAAAATATATGGGAATAATAATGAACTTATTTCATGAGTTGACTGTGAGAATTAAATGAATTGGTAAAGTATTTTGTATAGTGACTAGCATCACTCAATCAGTGATCATGGTTATTATTTTATCTAAGCAGTTGTTTTGCTCTTCCTTTATATGTAATCTTCATCATTTCATATGGCCTCTTAGCTGATTGGATATGTCACTGTGTCTTCGAAACTGTGTTGGTCTTTACTGAATGTTTTAGATTCCACTTATGCCTATTGGAGGGGATGCAAAATGGTTGAAAGTATGAAATCTCTGTTAGTCCCTTTATGCTGGGACTAACACTACAAACCGAGTCCTTTGGTACCAAAATAAGAAGTGTACTCCCAGCCCAGATTTTGCTATATTTCGGTGTTATTAGAGATCATGAAAATTACTTTGTATTTCTTTTTAATTATTTTCTGACACATTAAGGCTCTACACAGAATGGATGCAACATTGTAACTTGTTTATAGAATAATCTAAGGTACAAGAAGGAAAGTTTAATTTTTCTTGACCATTGCTTACAACCTGTTTAATTTTAATTTGCTTTCTTCATCCCTTGATGATATCTAGGGCAGACAGATACCATAGCGTTCCAAGAATTTACAATTAAAGTATATGTGTTATAAATTCTAGAAGAGACCATGACATGACCTAAATCTTAATCAAGTGAAAAGCAACTCCCTTTCTTTATTATTTTTTAATGTATTGATTATGCTGTTACAGTTGTCCCATTTCCCCCCCTTCACTCCACTCCATCCTCCCCACCACCTCCCTCCCACATTCCCCTCCTATAGTTCATGTCCATGGGTCATACTTATAAGTTCTTTGCTTCTACATTTCCTATACTCTTCTTACCCTCCCCCTGTGTATTTTCTACCTACCATTTATGCTACTTATTCTCTGTACCTTTCCCCCCTGTCTCCCCCTCCCACTCCCCTGTTGATAACCCTCCATGTGATCTCCATTTCTGTGGTTCTGTTCCTGTTCTAGTTGTTTGCTTAGTTTGCTTTTCTTTTTTGTTTTATGTGTGGTTGTTAATAACTGAGTTTGCTGTCATTTTTACTGTTCATATTTTTGATTTTCTTTTTCTTAGATAAATCCCTTTAACATTTCATATAATAAGGGCTTGGTGATTATGAACTTCTTTAACTTGACCTTATCTGGGAAGTACTTTATCTGCCCTTTCAGTCTAAATGATAGCTTTGCTGCATAGAGCAATCTTGGATGTAGGTCCTTGTCTTTCATGGCTTGGAATACTTCTTGCCAGCCCCTTCTTGCCTGTAAGGTCGCTTTTGAGAAATCAGCTGACAATCTTATGGGAAGTCCTTTGTAGGTAACTGTGTCCTTGTCTCTTGCTGCTTCTAAGATTCTCTCCTTCTGTTTCATCTTGGGTAATGTAATTATGATGTGCCTTGGTGTGTTCCTCCTTGGATCCAGCTTCTTTGGGACTCTCTGAGCTTCCTGGACTTCCTGGAAGTCTATTTCCTTTGCCAGATTAGGGAAGTTCTCCTTCATTATATTTTCAAGTAAGTTTTCAATTTTTTGTTCTTCCTCTTCTCCTTCTGGCACCCCTATAATTCGGATGTTGGAACGTTTAAAGATGTCCTGGAGGTTCCTAAGCCTCTCCTCATTTTTTTGAATTCTTGTTTCTTCATTCTTTTCTGGTTGGATGTTTCTTTCTTCTTCTGGTCCACACTGTTGATTTGAGTTCCAGTTTCCTTGTCATCACTATTGGTTCCCTGTACATTTTCCTTTGTTTCTCTTAGCATAGCCTTCACTTTTTCATCTAATTTGTGACCAAATTCAGCCAATTCTGTGAGTATCCTGATTACCAGTGTTTTGAACTGTGCATCTGATAGGTCGGCTATCTGTTCGCTGCTTAGCTGTATTATTTCTGGAGCTTTGATGTGTTCTTTCATTTGGGCCATTTTTTTTGCCTTGGCACGCCTGTTACATAAAGGGGCGGAGCCTTAGGTGTTCCTCAGGGCGGGGTAATGCTGGTCGCTGGGCTGTGATGCTGTACGTGGGGGAGGGGCTGAGAGGGAGCAATGGTGCTTGTTCCACTCTCTACCGGATTTCAGTCACTCCCTTTGCTACCCACAATCAAACTGGGCCCTCTGGTGCTGATTCCCGAGTAGGTAGGCTTGTGCACGCTCTAGGCCCCTGTGGGTCTCTCCAATGAACTCTCCTGTGAGGCTGCGAGTTTCTCCTGCTGCCGCCTCAACCCCCACGGGTGCCTTCAATCAGAGGTTTGAGGCTTTATTTCCCCCAGCTGGAGCCCTGGGTTACGTGGTGTGCTTCGCTACCCTGCTGTTCCTCCTGGTCTATCTATGCATGAATGTGGGGCCACGGGGTCTACTAGCTGCGGCCTGGCCTGCCCTGCTCCACAACCTGCCCCCTCTCTGGGTCTGCCAGCCGCTGCCCTGTCCAGAGTCCTCTCTGCCTGACTGCCTGTCTCCATCCCTCCTCCTGGTCTGGATGAATGTTTCTTCTGTATCTCTTTGGTTGTTGGACTTCCATACAGTTTGATTTTCTGTCAGTTCTGGTTGTTTTTTGTTTTTAAATTGTTGTCGTCCTTCTTTTGGTTGTGCAAGGAGGCACAGTGTGTCTACCTACGCCTCCATCTTGGCCCACAACTCCCTTTCCTATCCCAACTGAAGCCGACCTGACACTGTGGTCTTGTGTGAGTGGAAGGTCTGTTCATTTACTCTCCCTCCCTTATAACTGACAAAAGAAATCTGAAACAGCACAGTGATGGAGATAAGAGATTAAAGCCAAGGTGTAAACTTTTTATTTATTTTTTATTTCTTTTGTCTTGCAATTTTATCTTCCCTTGGCTACCACTGAAAAGCAGTCAATGCCTGCTCTGGGGCAGACACCCAAAGGCCAGCCTGTGCTACATTTCGTTCTTTGGAGAACTTGTGGAGACTTCTGCATTGCACCGCATGGTTTCCTGACACCAACGATTCCGTCTATGGCTGACATCTGGCCATACGCAGCTCACCTCCTCTACCCGGTGGGTTTAACTCACTGTCTCTCACTGCTAAGCTTTCCCTGCCCCAGCACTCCACCTACATAAATGGGGATCTTCAACATGAATTTGTCCCAGCTCTGTCATAGCAAACTGTTGAGAATAATGGCTGTGAATGGCTCCCTGGCATAAGGAGCTGCTTCTGTTATCAATTGAACTTCAATGTTATACAGGTGAGAGGTAAATATATGATTCTATGTTAATGTATGTTCCCAAACTCCAAAGAACACAGGTTAAGCTATTGAGTGGTATCTCATTGTACCGCACCTTGATGCAGTGAGGTAGGGAGGGTCTGTGAGTTTCTGAGGCTCAGTAAGTATGGAAGTAAAATCATCATCTCTGGATTATTTTATTGGGCAGCATAGCCCTTGAGTGGAGAAGGGATGAGGGAAGGAGGAAGATGAGAAAAGCCACAGCCCTTTCCTTCAATCTAGTAATGAATATCTAAAAAGATAACTTTACATCTAAAACACCCTTTCCATATTCTTAATCTTCCCTTTATATACCTTGACATATATAGTCTGATGATGGTAGGATTGTTTGCTATGCCTTCTAAAAGTCCTACAGAGGTGTGTATATTGGCTCTTTTTTAGACTGAGTGGGCTCCTATTATGTATGGCTTATAATATTGGTAATTTAGTAAAAATTCTGAGATCAAAAAAGTCCAACCCTGGCCAGTGTGGCTTAGAAGGTTGGGTGTCATCCTGCAAACCTAAAGGCCACAGGTTTAATTTCCAGTCAGGGCACATGCCTAGTTTGCGGGTTGGGACTCCAGTTGGGGCATGTGCAAGAGGCAACTGATCAATGTTTCTCTTTCACCTTGATGTTTCTCTCACTCTTTCTCCCTCCCTTCCCTTCTCATTAGAGTCAGTATAAGAAAAAAAATTTTCTTTTCTTTATTGTTGTTCAAATACAGTTCTCTTCATTTTCCTGCCACCACTCTCCCCCGCACCACCCATCCCCACCTCCCACCCTCAATCCCACCCTCCTTTGGCTTTGTCCATGTGTCCTTTATACATGTTCCATGATGACCCTTCCCATTCTTTACCCCGTTATCCTCCTCACCCCACCCCCACCCCTCTGGTTACTGTCAGTTTGTTTTTTATTTTAATGTCTCTGGTTATATTTTGCTTGCTTGTTTGTTTTGTTGATTGGGTTCAACTTATAGGTGAGATCATATGGTATTTGTCTTTCACTGCCTGGCTTATATCACATAGCATAATGCACTCCAGTTCCATCCATCCTCATAAAGGGCAGGAGCTCCTTGTTTCTTTCTTTCTTTTGTGCAGTATTCCATTGTGTAAATATACCACAGTTTTTTGATCCCTTTATTTATTGATGGGCACTTAAGCTGTTACTAACACTTGACTATTGTAAATTACACTGCTATGAACACTGGTGTGCATAGATTCTTTTGAATTGCTGTTTCAGGATTCTTAGGGTATAATCACAGCAGTGAAATTGCTGGGTCAAAGGCAGTTTCATTTTTAGTTTTCTGAGGAAGTTCCATACTGTTTCCCACAGTGGCTGCACCAGTCTGCATTCCCACCAACAATGTGCTAGGGTTCCCTTTTCTCCACAACTTCATCAGCACTTCTTGTTTGTTGATTTATTTATGATGGCCATTTTGACCAGTATAAAGTGGCATCTCATTGTGGTTTTAATTTGCATCTCTCTGATGGCTAGTGATGCTGAGCATCTTTTCGTATGTCTTTGGGCCCTCTGTATGTCCTCCTTGGAAAAGTGTCTGTTCAGGTCTTTTGCCCATTTTTTAATTGGGTTTTTTGTCTTCCTGGAGTGGAGTTGTGTGAGTTCTTTGAATATTTGGAGATTAAACCCTTGTCCAAGGTATCACTGACAAATATATTTTACCATATGATTGATTCCCTTTTTTATTTTGCTGATGTTTCTTTAGCTGTGCAGACGCTTTTTATTTTGATGAAGTTTGGTTTCTTTATTCTTTCCTTTATGTCCTTACTCTAGGAGACATATCAGTGAAAATACTGCTGTATGGAATATCTGAGATTTTCCCGACTATATTCTCCTCTAGAACTTTTATGGTATAACAACTTTTATTTAAATATTTTATCCATATTGAGTTTATTTTTGTGTATGGTGTAAGTTGGTGGTCGAGTTTCAGTTTTGTGCATGTAGCTGTCCAGGTGGCCCAACACCATTTTTTGAAGAGGCGATTTTTACTCCATTTTATGCTTCTGCTCCCTTTGCCAAATATTAATTTACAATACAGACATGGATTTATTTCTGGGACCTCTGGTCTGTTCCACTGATCTATGTGTCTGTTCTTATGCCAGTACCAGACTCTTTTGATTATAGTGACCTTGTAATGTATTTTGATGTCAGGTATTGTGATCCCTACTTTGTTCTTCTTTTTCAAAATCACTGTGGCTATTCAGGGTCATTTATGGCTCCATATAAATTTAAGGAAAGACAAAAATTTCATGATCATATCAATAGATGTTAAAAAAAGAATTTGATAAGATACAGCACCCATTTATGATAAAAACACTCAGCAAAGTGGGAATGGAGGGAACACACCTCAAGAAAATAAAGGCCATATATGAAAAACCTACAGCCAACATCATACTCAACAGGCAAAAATGAAGAGCTTTCCCACTAAGATCAGGAATAGCAAGAGGGTGTCTGCTTTCACCACTTCTATTCAACATAGTATTGGAAGTCCTAGCCACAGTGATCAGATAAGAAAAAGAAATAAAAGGCATCCAAATTGGAAAGGAGAGAGTAAAACTGTCATTGTTTGCTGATGACATGATAGTGTACATAGAAAACCCCATAGACTTCACCAAAAAACTACTCGACCTAATAAGTGAATTTGGCAAAATAGCAGGATACAAAGTCAATATTCAAAAATCAAAGGCATTTTTGTACACCAACAATGAAATATTAGAAACAGAAATCAGGAAAAAATTCCCTTTGCTATAGCATCAAGAAAAATAAAGTACCTAGGCATAAACCTAACCAAGGAGGTAAAAGACCTATACTCAGAAAACTATACAACATTGAAGAAAGAAATTAAGGAAGATACAAATAAATGGAAGCATATATCACATGCATGGATTGGAAGAATTAACATCATCAAAATGTTAATTCCATACTATCCAAAGCAATTTGCATATTTAATGCAATCCTTATTAAAATATCAATGACATATTCCACAGATATAGAAGAAAACATTTTTTTTAAATTCCAGTTTATCTGTGGGGAATGTTGAATAGTTTGCTTCATCTGTTTGTCCCTTATTTTTCTCATTTGCAAAAGAGAGAAGACAATAACACCTACACAGAGAGTTGTGAAAATTAAATAAAGTAATGCATGCAATCCCCATTGTTGTTTAGCATAGATCTTAATACATATAAGAATTCAATCAGAGTTAGGTACCATCATATAATCTGATATAATCATTTAACTGTAAATAAATATGGATAGAATATGTATTTATTCACTTAACTGTTGTAGGCACTTTGGAAGGAGTAATGAAAAAAGCAGAAAGCTCTCATGAAGCTTAAATTTTAGTAGGGGAGACAAATAACAAACAATAGAGTAAGATATATAACATGTCAGACAAAAATTAGTGCTATGAAGAGAAATAAACAGGGAGAGTGGCTCGGGAGTTCGGAGAAGTGTTGTTATTTTAAATGATGGAAGGACTCACTGATGAGGTGACAGATGAGCAGACATCTGAGGTAGAAAATATTATTCATCTTGTTAGAAAATGTATTAATTAAATTCAGTATTACAATTTCCAAAAGTTTGGTATAATTTATAACTCAAATATGTAACTAAATATCATACCCAATGAAGAAAAATTACCTTAAGCCGAGTGGATTAATTCAGCTTTTCAAGACACAAATTATACTATTTATAAAAAATATCAACCAGTCCAGCTCAGAAATCTTCCTATTTTTTTTTTGATTTTTAGCATGCCTTGTGATTTCGTTGTTGAAAGTCAGACTTATGGTATTAGAAATTAAGGTAAACAGGCCTTTATTGTGAGGTTCTGTGTTAATCTGGCCAGAAATTGGCCTGTGTCTAATGCTTGTCATAGCTGTAGTGCTATTGGCTTCAGATTCCTCCGGTGTCCTCATTTTTGTCTCCTTGTTGTTTGGGGAGTTTCCCTAAGAACTTCTTAGAGTCTGTTACACATTGCAGCTCTTTGAGCTCTAATCTGTTGCTATACTGGAGACCTGTTAGTGTGGTAGTAACGTGTGGGGAAGGGAAAGTGAGCCATAATCTTAGGACGGCAACTCAGTCATTTAGTGGGCCTGTGTCTTTCTTTCATAAGCATTCGACTTTCATAAGTGTTTCTTTGCTTTCATTCTCTTGTTAGGTGAGCCAGGAAGTCTAGAGGCAGCTGGAGCTGAGCAAGGCTAGAGTAAAGTCCTTCCCCCTGGAGAGTAGGCCTTTGTTATAGAGAATTCTCTAGGTACATTTCAAAAAAGTTATTTTCCCTCCCCCAGCCAGAGCCAGGATAGATATTTCTTAGCTCTTTGTAGTAAAAGCCCAGGTTCCCAGAGTAAAACCCATAAAAGTATAGGGGTAAGATCTTACTTTTTTTTTTTTTTTTGAAATAATTAAGTATAGAAGTATAGCTTACACACAGATATGCACAAATCAGAAGTGAAATAAGCCAGTCAGAGAAAGACAAATGCCATATGATTTCACTCATATGTGGAATCTAATAAACAAACTTAACTAGTAAGCAAAACAGAGACAGACTC
This sequence comes from Desmodus rotundus, assembly GCF_022682495.2. Taxonomy (NCBI): domain Eukaryota; kingdom Metazoa; phylum Chordata; class Mammalia; order Chiroptera; family Phyllostomidae; genus Desmodus; species Desmodus rotundus. The sequence continues at coordinate 75,679,990 of NC_071397.1, read as the reverse complement.
ATAGATGGAGAGCAGATGACAGCTAGTGGGGGGGTGGTTAGGGGTGGAGGGATTGAGAAAATAGGAAAAAGGAATCATGGACATGGACAGCAGGATGGTAACCGCTGGGCAGAAGGGGGTATAAGGTGATTAATGGTGATGGAAACATACACAATAATGAGTAAATCAAATGAAAAGGAAAAAGAAAAAAGAAAAAGAACAGCTCAACAAATTTTCACCAAGGGAAAATACCCACATAACCAGTAACCTGATCAAGAAATAGATCATTGCCAGCTTCCTAGAACCCGGCTCACAACCACTTCCAGTCACTATTCTCTCCAAGGTGACCGTTATCCTTCTCATAGGACTTGTTAGTTTGACCAGTTTTTGCACTTTATAAATCAAACTGAAGAAATTCTTTTGTGCCTGGCTTTATTTTAATTAACATAATATTTATAAGATTAAGCTGTGCTATTGTGTGTAGAAGTAGTACATTCATTCCCACTATGGAAGAGTTGTTTATTGTATGAATATAACATCATTTACTTGTCCATCCTACTGTGATGCACATTTCGGTTGTTTCCAGTTTTTCTCCATTAAGGACAGAGCTGCTGTGCACTAGAGAGAGTACCAGTCTTTTCATGAGCACAGGTCGTCATGACTGCTAAGTGCCTATCTAAGTATATACCGAGGAGGAGAATACACATGCTTGCCGTGAATAGATACTAAACAGCAGATTGGCAAAGTGGCCATGACACTTCAAACTCTCTCCAGCAGCATTTGCGTTTGAGTCACTCCACAAGCTCCCAAGTACTTACTATAAATTTTTTTTAATTTAGCTTTTCTGGTGAGTATGATGTGGAAAAAGCAACTGATGAAATTTAAAATCCACCCATTAATTATCAATATTGACTTCTTGGCAGTCTTGGACTCCAAGTTTTGTCTCTAACACCACGGTATTTTCAAAAAGTTCTCTGGGTTCTCTGCCTCTTTTCAGTTGTCCCCGACCAGATTTTGGTCTTTCACAGTGCTCCAAAAATTGGCAAATGCCCTGAGGAAAGTATCTGTTTTCCATTTTCCTTCTTGTATGTGTGCATGTGGCTTAAAACAACAATCATGGTTTTATTATCTCTCACATTTCTGTGGGTAAAATGTTTGGAAAGGTTTCAGCTCAGGGCATTCCATGAAGTTGCAGTCAGAAGGTGCTGTGGGGCTGGATCAGCTGGGTACTGGTTCTTCCTGCAGTCTGCAGTCTCTCTGTTTGAATTTTGCAAGTGGTCTAGCTTGGCCTTTCTTACAGCACGGTGGGTTGGCACTGCTTACAGGCGGCTAAAGAACGTGGATCCTTAAGTTGTGTAGGTCTCTGCAGTCCCACAAAGCCTTCAAAATTGTATCCATATCTACCCACACACATCACAGACAGAAGTAGAAAGAGAAGTCCTACTTGATGACCTCTTGCTTGTTTGTTACTAGGAAAATTCACAAGGGCTTCTCTGAAGGAAAAAGGGTTTACCATTTTGTTTGTTTGCTTTCTTTATTTTTTTGGAAAGAAAATTCTACCCAACATAATCTGCAAAGATTAAATCTCTTGCATAGGAGAATCAAGATGGAATAGGCTATTCTGAGATTTGTAGGTTTCCGATTCTAAATTAAGTACCGTGAGTCACGCAGCTTTTGAAGTAAGCCATTTTCAGAAGTGTTGAGGACAGCACTTAGAATCCACGGTGTACATCAAACACTCTGCATTGATCTACAATTTAGGAGAAAGGCAGATGGATAAATGTGTTGACATCATCTTGCCATCCACAAACATACCACTAAATGTATTTCTGAAAGTATTGAAAAGAGTAGTGCATACTATCATTTTATAAATTGCAAGTACTGTATTTGTGTTGAGAAGTGATAGAAAAAAAGAAGAAAATAAACAGCTTTAAATGTGCTTTAACCAGGAGAATATGGGTTTAAAAAAATGAAAAAAAAAAAAAAACCATTAAAGGAGTTAGTTGCCTTGGGGTCAAAACACTCAGATAATGAGTCAGCAAAACAAAAATAAGAAAAATCATCCTCAGGAAAAACATGTTAAAAAACATACAGGATTAATTTTTGGTCTTCTGATTTTGCATTTGTCCAAATATATGTATTGGATTTTGAACAAACAAAGTTACTCAAAAGGTATTGACGCAGATCCCGGCCTGCAAGATCCAGTCTTGTGCCTGCAATATACAAATACACACGGACTACAGAAATCCTGTGGAGAAAAAGGGACGGCATGGGCACCCTCTAGGTGAGAGAGGGTGAGAGGGCTAGAGAGAGCCCAAGAACAAGAGAGCCAACCTGCGCCTGGACAGGCTTTTATTGCTTTTCTGGGCACATTACATTGGGGGTGGTCCTCATTTACTAGGCACAGGTTCACCACAGGTGATTACCTTTTAAGGAAAACAAAGGGCAGAATACTGCTAATTACTTCAAAGAGAAGGATGTTACAGCTCAAGGGGGAAACTGCTCACACTCCATACTTGGGTGGTTTAGCACAGACTTTAGGAAGTTAAACATACTCAGTAAACATTTGCTGCCTCAATTCATGGTGAGGGAGTTTTAGCAAGAGCAAGTCTCATAGTCTAGGTACAATGAGGGCCTGATTTCCCACAGGAGAACCTATCCATGGACGTGGGTTCTGCCCGCCAACCTCACTCCCCACTGGCTTTTCTGAGTGGGGGCTGAGCCACATTTCCCACAAGTGGAACAGTTCCCCACAGGTATGCTGTAGAAATGTTCCATAATTAAAAAAAAACAAAAACAAAAACTAATGTCACACACTGCTGTCATCGGGACTAACCTGGCCATATCCAGGAATTACTGACAATTAAAACATGCTATCCTGCATGAATGATGAAATTAAAATAATATATTTTTAGCTCCTACAACAGATGAAAAAAGTAGTTCAGGTGCTGAGAAAGGACATGTAGGAATTGTGTCCTTTTTTCTTTGGTGAAAATGGAAAACATAGGAAGCATTCACATCACTGATCTATCAACAATTATATATTGTTCTCCTCTCCTTACCTCAGCAAGGCACATCTGTCTGACCTTCACCCGAAGGTACCTGTGCTCCTTACAGTAAATAAAAAATCTGATGCTACTGGAGTAGCTACCCATCATTTGCAAGTGCACCTTCTGAAGTTTCAATGACCTATAGTTACCCATGGTTTGAAAATATTAAGAGAGAAGTTATAGATATGAAGAATTCATAGGTTTTAAGTTGCCTCTCCTTAGCAGTGATGAACTCTAACAAGTCTCACTGCTCCCCTACAGCCATGAATCATTCCTTTGTACAGGGTACCCACACCCTATAAGTTCATGCCTGCCTGTTAGTTGCTTAGCAGCTTCCATCCTGATTTTCAGATCAACCATTGTGCTTTCGCGGTGGTTGTGTTGAAGGAGCCCTTAGTTTACTTAATAATGGCCCCAAAGCATAGGAGCAGTGACGCTAGCAATTTGGATATGCCAAAAAGAAACTGTGAGGTGCTTCCTTTAAGTATAAAGGTCGGTACAGTCATATAAGATATTTTGAGAGAGAGAGAACCTTCACATAAGTTTCATTACAGTATAGTTATGATTGTTCTGTTTTATTAATAGTTATGGTTCTTTATCTCTTACTGTGACTAATTTATGAATTAAACTTTACCATAGATATTCCTTATAGGAAAAAACATAGTATATATAGGGTTTGGTACTTTTCCAGGTTTCAGGAATTCAGATGGTCTTGGAATGTATCCCCTGTGAACAATGGTGGGCTTGTTCTTTGTATTTTCTTTTCTGTGCCTGTTGAATTGGGTGAGGGGTATCATATTTTGAGGTGGTGGCCTAAATGTTTAAGAACAAGTAGATGTGTGCCCTTATCAAGGACTCCTGATTTCCCTTACGTGTTTAGGAATCCCTGTGTCTTCAGCATTGGCCAAATTTGCCAGGTCTGGTCACTCCCAGATCTCAGAGGTGGTATTGGCCCCCAGTGCATACTCTGAGATTGGAAAATGAGCTGTACCCCTATATTGTTAGTTTTTTTGAGGTGCCCTGGTTCTCTGCTGGACCATTATGCTCAAGAATAGGTGTCAGATTTATAGGGAAAGGCTGGAAGAATTGAGTGTTTTCTCCTACTGTCTAGGATAGATGGGCCTTCAAAGATGGTGCATACTTGTGCTCCCTCAATTTAGTGTCAGAGAAGTTGAATGTCAAAACTCTTTTGGGCTCCCAAGGCTAGAGCTTTCTTGTTGTTGTTGTTATAATAAAGTATCATCATAGTAAAATACAGTGAAAAATAGGTCATGTTAACAGTAAGCATTTATTTTGTTGTTACTTAACCCTAACTTGTACAACAGACATTGCACAGGTTATTAACTCCATTTTACAGATGAGAAAGTTGAGGCGCCAAGGTGTTAAGTAAATTATACAGGATCATTTAAGGCAGAATAATTGTCCATAGTAAATAAGTGCCATCACTTGTGGTTAAATTCACAGAGGTGTGGTTGGATTATCCACTTCTCTTATAACTCCAATGGCTGCTAAGTGCAGATTTTTGACGAAGCAGATGGAATGACCCCACCTCTCCACATAAATCACGTTAAGAGCTCTCTGTGCAAGAGCAGGCCAGGGCTGTCAGGGCTACAGTTCTTTAGATGCATTTATTTCCCCAGAGTGCTAGTCTGTCCCCAGTCAGATCTCCTTCCAGGTTTTCTGGCTCACAAATCAAAAACTTAATTTTGTCCTTTCCCTCTATTCCAACCCACTGCTTCTGTCTCTTGTGATGACTTTATTTCAGGAATTCCATTGTTCTTTCCTGTGACTAAACCTTAGTGAGGGCTTCTTCCACTGTCTCGAAAAAGTTTCCTTAGTCTCATGAATTCTCCTTGAGTGAAATACTGTGGACGTGGACGATGGGGTGTGCAAGTGCAGTGACGATGACGATGACGATGATGATGATGATGATGATGATGAAGATGCTGTCCTGCTATAATACATCTTTGATTAAAACTCTGGTCCATAGCATTTAGCATCCCAGATATGCTAGTATCGTTTGACTCTCTCTGCTGAGAGCTTCATCATGAATAAGTAAGTAGTCCCGATATTTGCCTGAAGCTTGGATAAGTGGATTTGAAGGGTTTTTTTCTGGTTGGAGAAGAAAGAAGCATGTTAATGTCTACATTGCCAAACAGCTATACAACGTTTTCCTGTTTCCTGTTTGCTGCGCACATCATTTGCTGAACATTTTCTTGCCGCACAAATCTTCCTTCTGAAAGACCCCTAAGAACTTTTAACTGCTATTTTCATTCTGCAAGCATTTTTTTGAATGCCCATATATGTTATATGCAGTGTGGGGTGACTCAAACATGAGTGAGACGAAGTCCCTTTTTCCAAGGAGCATTTTTGTCTGTTTAAGGGTGCAAGATAGCTAATACAAGAACGTGTTCCTTCTCTCAGCTAAATTTCGTCTAACAAATAAAGGCATAAGTGGTGAAAGGGAAGAGCTCTGATTTTCAATGGTTATGAAAAAAGCAAAAATTCTTTGAAGTTTAACCTTTAAAAGGATCTAAAGACATTGGATTGCCAGATACTCAGTAAAATTTAAATTTCAGATAAACAATGAATATTTTTTATTTTACTTTTTAAATCTGGCAACCATAATAAAGTGTGAATGTGTGTTAATTCCTGTTTATGGTAAATATTATTGTTTTTTAAGAAGAAATGACATAGAAAAGGAATGAGGTTATGAATCAACCAGATGTGGATGAAAATCTGACTTTATCAGTTTCATACTAGGTGACGGAGGGAAAGTGATTTGTCTCTGAACCTCATTATCTCATAGAAATGATAATAATTATGATCAAAAGTTATTAAGATCACTAATAATATATACAAATGGCTAACATGTAGTAGGAACTGTATTATTGTTGTGTGCCAGTGGTAGCAATAAGAATAACAGTAACAACCAATATTCATTCAACTCTATGTGCTAAGGACTTGACCTGTATTATCCCATTTCATCCTCATTACAACTTCTTGAGATAAATAAATAATTAAATGTAGTTTTGAAGATAAGCAACTGATGCACGGAAAGTCACACAGCCAGCATATATTTGAAAAAGATTTGAACCCACTCTTCAACATTGTACCATGATGGTTTCCTGCTCTATACTGTTTAGAAACAATGACGTTGAACAGACTAGTGTGACTTGCAGCAACACAACTCCTTCATGACTATTGAAGATCAGAGGTTCTCAAAAGAACATCAGTATGAGAGAGTCTTCTCCCACCGATGGCAAAAGGACGAACTTGGAGGATCAGTTTTTTCAGTACATCTTGGGATGGAGATGTTGGCCACGGCCACTGCTGCTGCTAATAGTGATGATAATCATCATTGTCATCATCATCATCATCATCATAGCTGCTAATATTTTTCTCTGTACCAGACCATTTTGTCAGCATTTTACATGATTAGCCTTCAACACAACCACCGCGAAAGCACAATGGTTGATCTGAAAATCAGGATGGAAGCTGCTAAGCAACTAACAGGCAGGCATGAACTTATATGGTGTGGGTACCCTGTACAAAGGAATGATTCATGCCCGTAGGGGAACAGTGGGACTTGTTAGAGTTCATCACTACTAAGAAGGGAGAGGCAATTTAAAACTTATGAATTCTTCATATCTATAACTTCTCACTTAATATTTTCAAACCATGGGTAACTATAGGTCATTGAAACTTCAGAAGGTGCAATTGCAAATGATGGGTAGCTACTCCAGTAGCATCAGATTTTTTATTTGCTGTAAGGAGCACAGGTACCTTCGGGTGAAGGTCAGACAGATGTGCCTTGCTGAGGTAAGGAGAGGAGAACAATATATAATTGTTGATAGATCAGTGGTGAGAATGCCTCCTATGTTTTCCATTTTCATCAAAGAAAAAAGGACACAATTCCTACATCTCCTTTCTTAGCACCTGAACTACTTTTTTCATCTGTTGTAGGAGCTAAAAATATATTATTTTAATTTCATCATTCATGCAGGATAGCATGTTTTAATTGTCGGTAATTCCTGGATATGGCCGTGTTAGTCCTGATGACAGCAGTGTGTGACATTAGTTTGTTTGTTTTTTTTAATTATGGAACATTTCTACAGCATACCTTTTGAGTAACTTTGTTTGTTTAAAATCCAGTAAATATATTTGGACAAATGCAAAATCAGAAGACCAAAAATTAATTCTGTATCTGTTTTTCAACATGTTTTTCCTCAGGTTGATTCTTCTTATTTTTGTTTTGCTGACTCAGTATCTGAGTGTTTTGACCCCAAGGCAACTAACTCCTTTAATGTTTTTTTTCATTTTTTTAAAACCCATATTTTCCTGGTTAAAGCACATTTACAGCTGTTTATTTTCTTCTTTTTTTCTATCACTTCTCAATGCAAATACAATACTTACAATTTATAAAATGACAGTATGCACTACTATTTAATTTTCATAAGATACGCAGATAAGGGAACTGAGGTTCAGAGAATGTAAGTTATTCACACAGTCCAATTCACTTCACTTACTCAACAATGAACATTTTATGAAACCTGATCCCAGCCATAACTAGTCCTTTATTCCTCTGTGTTTCATTGTATCTTCCCAGAACTCAGTGTTGGGTATGGTTGGTCAATTATTTAATTCTGTGTAATAATTACTCTTAAACTTAGTTTATAAGTTTAAGATATGTATACATGTATATGCGACATATATAGTTTCTTCTGGTTTTTGGCAAGCTCAGTTGGTTGTTTCTCAAGGCCATTCATATGGTTGCAGTCAGATGGCCTGTGCCTGGGGTCAGCAAAAACTTTCTTACTCACATGTCTGTTGCCAGGGTTAGTTGGCCATCTCTCTCCATGGCCCCTACATGTGGCTGCTCTGGGCCTTTTCATGCCACTGGAGAGTCCGACGCCACTGCAGACTCTGGGGCATCGGACTCCTGGCATGGTGACTGAATTCCCCCCAGGACAGGCATTTTAAGAAATAGGAAGTAGAAGCTCCCAGTGTCTTAAAACCTGGCTCAAAATCCGGAACAATGTTAACTCGGCTTGATCAGTTATTCTAATTGGCCAGAGTAGTTGCAGAGCCCATCCAGACTTGAAGATTAAGTCCTCTTTACAGTGGTTTGTTTTGGGGGTTCCTTCGTGATAGCAGCGTCTGCTTCATCATACTCTCACTGCAGGGATCATGGCCTTTACTCCGTCAGCACATCTTGCGTTTCTATTTCTGACATCATGGTGTTTCTGTTGGTTTTATTTCCCCTCCAATATGAGTATCTGGGTTTCTAACCTGAATCCGATTGCTCCGTTGGCCATCTTTAACGTGCCCCACTGGCATTTCTCTGTAAGTGTCTGATGGGCTGATGAATGCATGGGTACATTTTTTAAAAAAATCTAGGCCGAAGAAAGTAAATGGATAAAAAACATATGAGGGGTAAAGATAGATCAAAAATGAAAATATTGCAAAGATTATTACTATTAAAAGTTTAAAAGTACCTGGGAATATGTGTCAGAGTCTAGATATTATAAAATATATAAGTAAGATATATAATATGTATGTATGTGAGCAAGTAGGTAATAGGCAGACCCTTTCTTGTCAGACTAATACATTGGAATGGAGGTATCTGGAAAGTGGTGACAGACAGAACGGCTCTTGGCATTACCTTTTGGTCAGATTAGCTTACTATTCTCTTCGGTTTTTATTCAAGTGTTTCTTCTCCACTAAATAATTTACTTTTGAAAAATCAGAGTGTTTGTCATTTTCCCTCATGATTTTCTGACTCTCTTGCATAAGAAATTTCATATAATATGGTGGTTTCATAAATTTATTTTTTGTTTCCCTAAATGCTAAATGTAACTGTAGTCCTCAATTTCCATTTTATTTTGAGGACTTCTACATAGTAAGTAGAAGAATCCAATTATATTATCTTCATAGCTATCACAACTGGAACAAACTTCCTTGATTCCTGATATCTTCATCAATTTTTCTGTCTCCAACCCTCATCAGTCTCCATCTCAGAGAAACTGCTTTTAAACTCACACAAATCATTTCAACTTTCTCACTGCTTCCTAGAGAGGAGTAGAGGGAATTATGGGACATGAACAGACACATAATGAGAGAGGAAAAACCACCAGGACTTTAAATGTTAAAATCAACAAAATATGCAAAATGCCTTGAGGCAATGTAATATCACTGTCTCACAGAAGGCAGAAGATTACTAGGAGAAATTTAAATGATGTGCTAGAGAATGTCAACTGCATTCAGATTGGAGCTTTGGATTTTTATAGGAATTGAATACACATTTCAGTCATTAAAATGAAGCACTCTGAAATTGTTTCAGATTGAACTTTGCATAGGCCGAAGAAGAAATTACGCTGAAATATATCATGCCATGGTTTTAATTTATGAAATGAGACATGAGGTTTTCTAGCAAATGAAATAAAATGCAACGTGTGTCTCTGTGACAGCTTCTATTCCTAGGGTGTCAAAGTTGAAGGCCACAACTGCACACACATCTCCTCCTCAGCCCCATTAAAACCCCGTGGGGATGATGTAAATATGACCTTCAGGGGCTTCTAGAGCATGAGTTATAGCCAGGAGCAAGTAGATATTAAATTATCTTTGCAGTGCTTTGTTTTGGGGGGTTCCTTCGTAATAGCAGTCTTCCCTCTGCGTCATCGTGCTCTCGCTGCTGGGGTTATGGCCTTTACTTGGTTATCACATTCTGCTTTCCTATTTCTGATATCGCTGTGTTTCTATTTTGTTGGTTTGTTTCCCCTCAAATACAAGATTCTGGGTTTCAAACCTAAATCTACTTCCTCTTTGTCCCTTTAAGTGATGATATGGATGAGGCATCCTTGAACTTGAACAGTAACTTTGGACCACCCAGTTAACAAGAGGGCACAGACCCTTTCTAGGGGATCTCATGAGACATTCACTCAGGAAATGGGCCTCTGTAGCTTCTACTCAGAGATGCACACAATCTCAAAGACAAACAAAGGCCTGCCAGATTTATACCTTCCTTTGCTCTGCAAATCGTAAGGGCTGCCAAACCGAAAAGATTCTTTAAGGTTACACCAAGGATTCTTGACAATGCTAATATGACCTTTTATGTACAACTATTCTCCTTCCACACCAAATCTTAAATATTTCTCCCAAATACTCCATCAGCATTGGTGGTCTCCCATGTCTCCTCCAAACTTCATTTGCTACCTCAGGTTGTCTCTGGATTCTTCTACTCACTGTGTTTTCTTATTACGAAATTTTTCTTATTTTTCCCCAGAATATAATCTAATACGATTAAAGATTTTTCTTCAACTATGGAAAGCAAATAATTCTTTCACTTAAAAAAAGCATAGTCGTTCACACAATTTTGATAGGAGTTTATACAATAATGGTCCTACTTCTGAAAGAACTTACTCAGCCCTGCCATTCTCTCACACCTCTGAGACCCAGGATACCCTTTATCATTGCTTTGCTCTCCTGGGGGGTGGGGATTAGAAAATTATATCAAGAGTACTTTAACAACATGGAAATTCTCTTGATGTAGTGAGAAACTCAGCAATAGTAATCCAGGGTTGGTATAACAACTCTGTGATGCCCTTAGGTGACCCAATTCCTTCCATAATTCCTTTTTAAAAATAAGCGTTTTTATTTTAGAATAGTTTTAGATTCATAGAAAAATTACAAAGATTATGCAAAGTATTCTCATTTATGCCCAATTTCCTGTTACTAACATTTAACTTTACTATGTACACTTGTCACAATTAACAAACAAATATTAATACACTATTGTTGAATAAAATCTATTCTCTATTCAGATTTTCTTAGTTGTTTCTTAACATTCTTTTAATGTGCCAGCATCCAGTCCAGGGTACACTGTTACATTTATTTATGTCTACTTAGGCTCCTCTTCGTCGTGGTAATTTCTCAGACTGGCCTTGTTTTTCATGACCTTGACAATTTTGAGGCGTACGGGTCACGTATTTTTTAAAATGCCTTCAATTGCAGTTTGTCTGATTTTCTCATTATTAGACTGGAGTTTTGGGTTTTGGAGAGAAAAATCTCTAGAGATAAAGTTATTCACCGTACGTCATACCAAGGGCACATACTATCAACATGAATTACCAGTGTTGTTGACTTGTATTACCTAGTTAAGGTAGTATTTGTTAGGTTTCTTACTTGTAAAGTTAATCTTTTGCCCTTTCTTTTCTAAAACGCACTCTCTGGATAGAAGTTATTGAATCATGGAGAGTTATGCTCTACCTCCTTGAAGGGGAATATCTATAAAAATTATTTGGAGTTCTTTTTCATAGGATATTTGATACTGTCTTCCATTCATTTATCATTTTTAATATTGGCATGAACTCATCAATATTTACTTTGTACTTTGGGTTTCATTTCACTACTATGTTATAAACTTTTTTTTCCAAATTGTCCCAGATATGGCTATTGAGACCTTCAGGTGGCTCCTGGGTCCCTTTGACCTACCCCATGATCGAGAGAGCACGTGTGTATGTGCTAATGTGTGTGTGCGTGTTTTGTTTTGTGTTTGTAGTACTTTCTTTCCGACATTACTGAATGTTAGAGGCTCACCTCATCTTATGTATGTCTTGTCTCAGTCCTAAAATCAGCCATCCACTTACTTAATGGTTCAATATCAGTGCACAGGTACCGTCTGGTCAGAAAGGGGGCTCTGCAATCAGTCTAATTAAAATTAACCTCAGAGAGTGATCTGATCATACATTTCCAGCTGGGCAGGTTATGGTGGGTAGGCATGCTGCGGGCCTATAACTTCCCTAGTAAGAGGTTATCCATGACTTAAACAAGCCCTTTTATTCTCATCCATGGAGATTGACACCCTTTGAAATGCCTCTTTTTCAGACTTGCAATTCAGGTGTGACCACCCTCAAAATAGCACCTAATCTTGTTAACTATCCTGTAATCCAGTCATAGAGATTTCTCTTCCTTTATTCCTTCCACTTTCATATAATCTTCCTTACAGTCCTTCCTTAATTCCAAATGCGTTTAGAGAAATCCAAAAGTCTCATTCTTCGGAGTATTTGAGATCTTGCTTTCCTGCATGTCACCAGTTTGGCTCAAACTCTTAGAAGAATTCTCTACAGGACTGAACATTTCTTACCTTGACATAAACTGTATAGGATTTGTTAACCCATAACCCCCATAGGAAACAATTAATTAAATAATAATAGGTTAGCATTTATGGAATCACTATGAACTCTGAGTTAGCTTAAGTGCAGATATATATATATATATATATATATATATAAATATTTATAAATATGTGCATATGTGTGTATATGTGAAATACTATACACATATATTTCTTTGCTTTGTCCTAGAAGCAGTGACATCCCAATAGCAATGAACACACCTAGGACTCAGGTCTTGGTTTTCACTACCTTCCTTTAATAAAAGAAACTAGGACTTTTGGGAAATGAGTGATTTTAGGACTATGGCAGGAGGCAGGCAAGATGAGCCCAGAGCCTATATATGCATTTGATTTGACTTATCATTCTGCTTTCTGCCTTTGGAAATTGAAGAATCCAAAGGTTGCTTAATTTTCAGGTTCTCAAATAGAATTCTTTTCAAATGCTATAGGCTTCCCATGTATTAATTTCCAATTTGGCTCATTAAACAAAAGCCACACCCACAGATCTTTTTAAGATAATCTCTTTTCTACCTTGAGTTTACCTGTGAGGCTGAGGCACAATGCCCTTCAGATTCTTAGGAAGTCTAACTGAAAACCATGCCCTTTCAGTCTTTTGAGGCCTTTTTATCTGCCTGAAATGTACCATGAGGCACTGCCTTAGGTCTTTCAGATAACTCTATAGTCGCTTTTTGGATTTGACCTTGGGTATGAGACCCTTTCTTATTTTGAGAGGCTTTTGCTAGCTGAAAAGACCATTCTGGGCCCTTCGCAAATCCTCAAATGCAATTCAAAATCTGAATGATTTGTTTTTTTAGTTCCTCTCTTCTCTCCCTTTATAATAAGCAGCTAGAGGACAGCAGGCAGCACTCTCAAAGTCCATCCAGGAAGTCCCCTTAGCTAGATCACTAAGTTCATTGAGTATATTTCCTATTTTCCAAGTTACCTCGGATGACCGCTTCCCTCACATTTCTGTCAGTGCATGAAAGGATCTCATTTCCTTCACCTCGTAAGTCTCTCACTTTCCTTTAAGCTTTCACAGATAGCATTCTTCAGTTCTTTTAAGATTTGACTAAATTTTTCTCCAGACTCTAGACTTAACAGTCTCTTCAAGGTTTTTTCATCTTTTGCCTGGTCCTAAACCCAATGTCACATATCTTTGGTTTTTATTATGCACCCTCTTTTAGGTACCAATTCTGTTTCCATTTCTCTCTTGCTGCGTAATAATTTATGGATCAAAATTGACAAGAGTAGTTTTATTGTCTCTCATGGTTTTGGTGTGTCTGGGATTTGGGAAGGGCTTGGCTGTGTAGTTCTGGCTTAGAGTTTCATGGACCTGCAGTCAGTGACTAAAAGTGGAACAGCTCTTTCTCCACGTAGTCCTGGGGCTTATTCATTGGTCTCTCTCTGTGGGTTTGTTGGGACTTCCCTACAGTATGGTGTCCTCAGGGTAGTCAAGGAAGCCAACATGAGAGTGAGCAAGCGAAAGAAAAGATGCATTGTTGTTAATCATCTAGCCTCACAATTTGCAGAACATCGTATCTGCCACATTCCATTGGTTTCAAGAGAGTCATAAGCCCTCAAAGATCCAAGGGGAGAGAAGTTACAATCCATCTCTTGAAAGAGAAGGGAGGGAGTATAAATGAAGTTTTATTTTGTATACTTGTGATTTGTACAAAATGCTTCTGTCTTTGGTATGCAAAGATATAGAGAGGGTGGGCTTATTTGAAAAAGAAGGTCAGGACCCTCTGGGAAGTAAGCCCATTTATTCCCTAGAAATACTTTTGTGTGTGTAATAAAATATATACAACATAAAAATTTTAACCATTTTTAGGCATGAAATTCACATGTTGTTCAATAAGTACATTCATAATGCTGTATGATACAACCGCCTCCCCTCTTCACCAGAGATCACAGCTTTTGAAAGAAGACCAAGTTCAGGAGGACTAATCCAAGTTCAATTACAAGAAAGAAACCACAGCTTCTAAAGAACAGAAAGGACATTGGAGGCTGGTGACTTAGGCTTAGTGAAAGTGGTGGGGAGGGTTTAATTAGATGTGAATGCATTGCTCAGAAGCCCTGTGTTAACAGCCAGATCGCAGGTTCTAGGCTTTAGAGAAGAGCAGAACAGTAGTAGAAAAATAAATCAAATATGACTATATTTTACTCTAATTCTGTGTAGCTCATTGTATTGGTCACTTAGAATTAATGAGTATACCAATCTTCAAATCTAGAGAAAGTTGTCTTTGAAGTGAACTTCTACTTTAATCTACTCTTATCAACCATGTTTACTAGAGTAGTGGATTTTTCATCTCTGACTACCAGTAACTCAGACATTAGAACAGATAAAGAAAATGACAAACCAGTTTTCATTCTAGTATTATTATAGCTCTTTGCTGTCAGGAAAGTCAGGCTGTTTTGCTTCCCTTCTGTAGGAAATTGTCAGTTGATAGGCAAAACTTCAAGAATAATTAAATAAATAGAATATGTACACTCTCCCTTGGGAAATCAATCTTTTGCAAATGTATTTAAATTAATTCAGTTTTCTTCTCTTTTAATAGTGCTTGTCTGGGCAAAACATTTATTTTAGATTTTATATGGCATCCAAAAAACTATGATGCCTCTTTAAAAATAAATTATAGTGTGAAAGTCACAGAGGAAGCTTACTGAAAAGAAAAAAATCTCAGGAACATTCCCTGTGTATCTCCTGCTGATTTACGTGCACTTAAAGTATGCTAAATAAATCTCAAAACACTTCCTGTTACCTGAGGTAATCTTGAAGTGTCTCAGGAAATGTTTAATGCATCCCTACCTCTATGTCTTATTCAGCATGCCAGGAGGAGAGAGATTTGTGTTTGGCAGAGGTTGGCTTTGGCAAATGCCACAGGTTAATTCAGCAGGTGCCATTGGCCTCTGTGTAAATTGAAGGTCTGGGAGCTGCCCAGAAATACTGGTCTTTCTGTTTGGGAAACCAGACTGGGACACTTGGATTAGGTCATCAATGGATGCCAATTCATCTGTTTACCTGACCTATTCTGCCACAAAAAAAGGCATGAAAAGACTTTTTATCAATATCCTTGCTTTGAGAGTGTTCAAGAAGGCTGTGGAATTTGTGTTTAGAACTGGAGGTGGGACCTCAGAGCTCCTGGAGGACTGACGTGGAGTTGGTGATACTAATAGCTCTAGTACCAGCAAGAGGTTTGCTATGTTCTGGTGCGCGCCGGGTGTCATGAGTATGCGATCGCTGATTTCTCTCTCACAGCAACGCTCTGTGGCTGATACCATTACTATCCTGTTGTAAAGGTAAGAAAGCTAAGACTTGGAGAGTTTAAATTACTTCCTTATGGTCTGCCTAGTGTGGTGCAGCGTCAGGCCAAAGTGACACCATGGCCAATGACTCCATCTACTACACTGTGTTGGGAAACAAGCAGACGCAAGGGAGGTGGGAAATATCTGGGCCTTCAAACAACTGTTCATCAACCTCATTTGGTGCAATTTTCCAGTTAGCAAGACATGGAAGGAATTAGATTTGCATAGCTGAATTTAGTTGCTCTCAAGGCTTAGTAAAATCAAGTAGAAATTGCTCCAAACCAGAAGTTTCACCTCTATTGCAAACTACCTGAGTGAATGTGAAAGGGTTACTAAGGCTCTTTAAAATTTGCAGAGGAAATAAAAATAAAAGATGATGAGAGAATCTTTAAGTTCCAGATGTCTTTTTATTGAATTTATTGAGGTGACATTGGTTAATAAAATTACACAGGTTCCAGGTTCCAGGTGTCTTTTTGATTTGTAGTTCTAGTTTTTACCTGATCCCCAGCTGCAAGCTTGCCTTTAAACAATTCTGAACCCTAGTAATAATTTGACTCTTCAGGTTCATCAAACTGGAATTAGTTTCTGTTACTTTCAGCTAGCATAGCAGGAAACACTGAGTCTGGTCCAATTTGGGTTTAACCACATCGAGATTTAAGAGCTCCACCCCATTTGTAGACACACCAGGTTCACAAATGGAGCATTCTGAAGACTCAAGGTTTCTGTTTACATTGTTCTGTTTTGCTGGTGGTGGTGGTAAGAGACCCTGCTTGCTCCCTGCAGGAGAGGAAGGGAAGACCTGGGCGGTTCCAATTCCCTTGTGCAGCAGTGATCCTTAGCATCAGTCTCTGTGATCAAAAGGTACCACTCGGCTTGGTAATCTTTCTTGCCGAAGACTTTCACGGGTTGCACTGCAGTTATCACTGGTACTCTCACAGGTTTCTCTTTTCAAGTTGCCAATTACAGAGACTTAGACCAGATAAACATTTCTCTGAAAAAATACTATTGCTACCTGCAGAATCAGATTGAGAATTCTTTTTTTTTTTAGTATCAAATGCTGTTCATAGGGCATGTGTTATACATGGGTTTATTTATTTATTTTTAATGATGGGCGTCTGTGCTTTGGGGCCTTAAGTGTCAGTCTGGGATTAGTGATGAGGCACTCTCCATACTGGAATTAGGGCCTACCCTAGGAAAGAGCTTCTAAAGTTAGCCCAGCCATGAATAATCTTAAACACTGAATCTTGAAGTGGGGACCTTAACTACGTACTGTAGTGATTAGGGTTCTTTTAGATACCAATGAGATAAGGTGACTCATACTAATTTAAGCAAGAGAAGAAATTTATTAGAAACATATTATAGTATTTTATGTAATCCAAGGAAATGTTGAACCATTAGGCCTTTGAAATGTGAAAACCAGGAAAGCCGGTCTTAGAAGCAGGGATTTATGGTTAGCTTTTTAAACATTCTCATTTAAACGTTCTCATTTCAAAGACAGTTCATTTTCAGTTTCCAGCATGTCTGTTAGTGAGAACACAGCAATATTTAAAAGGCAGAGAAGAAGGAAGTTGCAAATTTGATTGAGAAGGAGAAGGCAGAAAAAGAATAAAAAATTAGGGAAGCCAAGTAAGGATAATATGCCAAGGAAAGCAGCGGGGCCATGAACATGAAGATAAGGAATAAAAATTGTCCACAAGACATAATACAGAGAAATAAGGTAACATGCAGTGAATGAAAACAGTGCCGAGAAGGGGCTAGATATTATAAAAATAAAAAAAGTAACCTCTATTTGTTCAAGGGCAAAAAGATATTTCACCACTTTCAATCTTTTAATTTTTTTAAGTAAAACACACTCAAGTACATTAAAAATATATAATTTAGTATATATTCTAGATTTTGTTTCCTGTTATGCTTCTCTGATATACTCAATTTTTAAATATTGTTAACATTTTCTCAAGTCAACACTGTTTATCTTTGACAACATGCTTTTTGAAGCAGCATAGTGTTCAATCATGTGGATAATTGCTTTAATAAGCTCCATGCTAACGTTTTAGGTACCTTTCATTTTTTGCCATTAAAGGTGATTATATCACCCTGACTGGGTAGCTCAGTTGGTTAGAACATTGTCCCAATACGCCAAGGTTGTGGGTTTGATCTCTGCCTAGGGCACATACAAAAACCAACAATGAATGCATATGTAAGTGAAACAATAAGTTGATGTTTCCCTCTCTCTCTTCCTCCTTCTAAAATGAATAAACTATTTTAAATGATATAAATATATCTTGTGTTATCTGATTATGTTTAAAGGTAAAATTACTAGATCAAATTCACTTTAGGATAGATCACACCAGTTTGCCTTATACTCAGTGACTCAGGATTGTGCTCTCAACAGTGTGTCTTTCATAAATTAAATTTGGTTGTTCCAGCAAATGGTGAGTATATGTGTAAGTGTTTCTTAGTCTGATAATGGATTCTATGTCTTCTCTTCATTTGGTGAATTGCTCATTAGATACTTTGAAGCTATGCATGTTATTGTGGTGCATAGAGATTTAGGGCTTTCCTATCTTCCTCAAGAATTGATCACTTTTTCATTATTAAATGATACAGCATTTTTGTCCCTAACAATGCCTCTTGTCTTTAAATCAGCTTTATCTGATATTGGTGGAGTTTCATAAGCTTCTTTTGCTTAATGTTTTCTTGGTATATCTTTTTCTATCCTTTGACTTTTGGATTTTTCTATGTACTTATAATTAAGGTGTACCTTTTTTAATATTATTTTTTATTAACATTTATCCCCACTAAGCATTATTCCATCTCTATTCACCCTTGTCCTCCTCCCCCTCAAGAACTTGTGTCCATGAGTTCCTTCCCTTTCGCTTTCTATTTGCCTGATCCCCCCAGCTCCCAGCCCCCACCCCAGAACTGTCAGCCTGCTCTCTAAGCAGCACACACTGGACTATTAAATTATTTAAAATTCATATGTGCATTTATTTAATTTAAATTAATTCAAAAAAGAATATATTTTAGTTTATCTATCATCCTACTATTTGCTAGGTTTTTTCCCTTCCATTTTTCTGATTAATCAAAAATTAATTTTATTTTAAATTTGCTATTTTTAGTGGTTTGCCTAAAAGTTGTAAAATACATTTTTATTTATTTTGGTCTAATGTTAATGATTACTTTTATAGGTTCTCTAGAAGATTAGAACTAGAGAACATTTTAATTCATTTACTAGATTTTTATTTTGCATTATTATTACATATTGGAATATTTGTTTAACTATATATAATTTACATATATTTTAAATTCCTTAAACCATTGCAAGTATTGTTTTGTACAGTCAATATTCAATTTACCCTTAAATTTACTGTCCTAATTTCTTCTGAATTTTTGCCTTTCTGTCTGGGGTCACTTTCCTTTGGTCTGAAAAACACCCTTTCAAATGGTTTCATTTCAGGTCTACTAAGAATAAATTTTCTTAGTTTTTCTTTTTTAAAAATATAGTTATTTTGTTACTTTGGGGCTGATTAATTTTTTTTGAATGTAGAATTTTAAGTGAGTTATTATGTTTCAGCATTTTGATATTGGTATTTCCATCATATTCTGGTTTATTGTTTTTTGTTAATAAGTTACATATACAATAGTTTTATTTTTCTCCTTGAAGGTGATAATTTTCTTTCTCAGATTATATTTAAGATATTCTGTTTGACTTTGGTTTTAAAAGTTTCAGTATGATGTTCCTTGATAGGCTTTTCTTTGTATTTACACTTCTTGGTTTTCTTGGAAATTGCTGAATTTATGGATTGATGTCTTTTTCAGCTTTGGAGAGTCTTCAGCCATTATCTCTTGAAATATTGTTTCTCCCTCTATTCTCTTTCTTCTTTAATGACAGGGCTCAATGTACACAGAAGCAAAGACTATTTCGCTATGACTAAACTGTCTCCATGTTCTTTTCTTAATGCCAAGTTCTCTTTATCTCTGTAGATGGAGAGTAGATGTTTTCTACTCTCTCATTTTCTTTTCAGCAGTCTTCTCTTATTGTATGTCCGAATCAGCTATTAAATCCAATTATTAAAGTCTTAATTTCAGTTGTATTTTTTCTTATTTTTTATTTTTAGAAATTTGTATTTTTATTTTTATTGTTTACATTATTACAGATGGCCCCATTTGTCCCCTATACCCACCTCCACCCAGCCCTGGCCTCCCCTTCTTCTCTCTGGCCATCACCCCATTGTTGTCTGTGTCTAAGAGTTACACATACATGCTCCTCGGCTAATCCCTTCACTTCTTCCATCCAGTCCCCCCTCCTCTCTGACAGTTCTCAGTCTGTTTCATGTATCTATGCCACTGTTTCTATTTTGTTTTTCAGTTTATTTTTTTCATTAAATTCCACATATAAGTGATATTATATGATATTTGTCTTTTTCTGACCAGCTATGTCACTTAACATAATAATCTTCAGGTCCATGCTGTCCAAAAAGGTGAGTTCCTTTTTCACAGCTGTGTAGTAGTCCATTGTGTAAATGTGTCATATCTTTTTTATCCATTCATCTACTGACTGCCACTTAGGCTGTTTTCAGATTGTAAATATTGCTGCTATGAACATAAGAGTGCATATATTCTTTCTAATTGGTGTTTCAGGATTCATAGGATATATTTCCAGAAGTGGGACTGCTGGGTAAAAGGTTGTTCCATGTTTAATATTTTGAGGCAGTTCTATACTCTTTTCACAGTTTATATTCAATATTATTTTGTATTAGTATAAGATGTAGAGCATAATGTTTAGCCAATCATATATACACACATACACACACACACACACTATATATATACACACACACAAAGTGTTTCCCCTGATATTTCCAGTACCCACCTGGCACCATACAGAGTCATTGCAATATTAACGACTGTATTTCCTATGTTGTGTTTTACATCCTTATGCCTATGGTGTAACCACCAATTAGTACTTTTAATCCCATCACCTTGTTTCATCCCTCCCCCCTCCACCCCTCACTTCTGGCATCCATCAGTCTGTTCTCTGTCTCTATAAGTCTGTTTCTATTTTGTTTATTTTTCCTTTAATTCCACATACAAGTGAGACCATATATCATTTGTTTTTCTCTGTCTGGCTTATTTCACTTAGTATAATACTCTCTAGGTCCAGCCACCTTGCCATAAGTGGTAAGATAGCCTTCTTTTTAATGGCCGAGTAATATTCCATTGTGTAGTTGTACTGCATCTTTATCCATGTGTCTGTTGATGGATTCTTGGGTTGCTTCTGTAGCTTGGCTATTGTAAATAATGCTGCAATGAACATAGGGGTGCATATACTCTTCCAAATTAGTGTTTTGGATTCCTTTGGATATGTATCCTTAGTTGTATTTTCAATTGTATTTTTCATCTTGAGAATTTTCATTGATACTTTGATAAATGGCACTTCTCTTCTGAAATTCTCCTCCTTCTGAAAGTGTTTTGAAAGTGTTAATAAAAAATTATTTTAAACTTCATGCCTACTAATTTATGTTGGAGTTTTTTTTAATTATTAAATTCTAGACATTGCATTTAAAAAGTTATAGAAGTTCTGGTTACTTTTTCTCAATGGCAGGATTTCCAATTGCTTTTGTCTGGCAGCTAAAATGGAGCAGAGCACCTTAACCCAATCAGGGGTTAAGCTCCTTTTAGTCTGGGGAAAGCATGTTCTATTGATAGTCAATATTTTCTTTTGAGAAGTAGACTTCTGGGGCCCCAGCGGAAAGCAAGGGACAGTTACAGGAGCTCCTCCTTCCATCTTGGTGGGCCCTGACTTCCTAGCACTATGAGACTTCCAGACAGCACTTCTTGGCTTCTTCAAATTCCTACCGATCACTTTCTAACTGGTGTCTCGCAAAACCAACCCTATGCTGCTTTTGAAGGGCAAACCTCTGAAGAGGAAAAGTGGTGCACAATTCATTTCGTTGAGTTTTCCTGGACTCTTGGGAGCCCCAAATTCCAATTGTTGTCTCTCTAGCTATGTGAAACTGCTAAAAACTCAACTCAGCTTCTCTCCTCCTTAACCCTCGCTTTTGCTCTGCTTCTCAGACTCCCTTGTGGTGCCAGTTTCTAACCCACAAATGTTTTGATGGGAAAGAAGTGCAGAATATTGTGTTCTCTCACCTTTCAGGACATTGGTCTCTCAAGTTCTGTCTGCCCTGATAATTCTCTTGTTCCTTAAAACAGACGTGTAAGAAATTATCCATTTTTCACATTGCCCTTGGTAGGAGCATTAGTCAGATTTATTGAATAAAATATGTTTCCCTACTGCTTTGGAAATTCACCCTTTCATATAGTAGCATTTGTCTGACTACTACTATACCTGCAATCTGCTGTTTTAATGATTGAACTTTAATTATTCATTTTAGTACCTGGTGGTACAAAAAGCCTTTCAATACTCCTCTTTGTCATATTTGTCTTGGAGTTCACATCAGGATTTCTTTGCCCACAGTGTCAGAAGTGATTGTGATCAGGACTGAAGTGGGAACGGTGGGGATGCAGAGCGGAGTGAGGGATGTGGAGTATCGCCATCCCTAGTGCATGAGGGGTTTGGAGGCTGGAGATGGCACACCCCATGATGCAGCCTTCTGGTTCGGGAAACTGAGGTGGTGTCCTTAACTACGACTGGGAATATAAGAGAAGCAGATTGTAACAGAAAGGATCATCTGTTGAAAGGGCAGGAGCAAGGGTAGCATAGATAATTATGAAAGATTGGTGATATTTTAAAATGACTTCTTTAGCTAGTAGTATAGAAAGTTGACTTGTCAATATCAAGAAAAAACTCAGGTGAAGTCCAGTGTGGGGGAGATGTCCAATGAAATTTGTTGAGGCACCAGTACTAACAGATGTGTGATTTTAAGGAGCCGTGCACAGCAGCCTTCCTCATGTGCACCACCATGTGAAGTACGCTGTTAGGCTTTACCCAATGCTTGCAGGCAGTTAAGGAGCCTAAACTTAGAGAGAGGGGTGCAGAATGCAGAGCAGTCAAGTTTGGGAGACTTTCAGGCAAAAAAAATTGCAAGTGAGAATATAGAAGCTACTGGCGAAAAAACTAATGATGTGACTCCATTCTAGTCTTGTGAAAAAAGAATGAATTCAGGCAGATTATTGCAGGTATCAAGTAAGTTAATAAGAGCTGAAGAAGTTTTGTAAGCTCTATCTCAAAGTAAGGTAGTGCTATATTTTATTGCTAGGTCATTTATGTGAAGGATATGGTAGAGCTGTGATGAGACCTGACCCTCTCCATTCCGGCTATGCTCTCTGCAGCCTAAAGCTAAAACAGTTTCTAGACAGGGAGTCTGCTTAGACGCAGCTTCTTAGCATCTTTCACTTCTATCTATACCAATGAGTCTTCCTTTATTCACCCTTAAAGAGACTTAGAAAATATCATTCTGAATTGTATAGTCTAGCTCTAAAAACAAAGGATGGATTTTTAAGATTTGCTTTTACAGGATCAGAATTGCAGAATTTTAGCCTGGAAGGAAATTGCACAATCTCCTTGACTCCTACGTGTTCTTCACTTGATAAATGAGACAAATAAAGAACAGCAAAGACAAGGCTGAAGCAACCTGTAAATCAAAAGCAGAGCTACACTCAGGAAACCCAGGTTGCTCATGACAAATTTAGATACTCTCACTATAGTGTGGAGATTCATATTAACTTACTGAATTAATTTACTGTATCACTTTGCATATTGCACCCCTGCCCCACTCTCCTTTAAGATTCAGCAAAATTTTTATCGTGGAAGAATAAAAAGTGGTTTCGATCCTCTCTCTCCAGAGTATCAGGTTTCTGAAAATTGCTGACACAAAGCCCTTGCAGACCCAAATTTAATATAAAAGCACTGAGTATGCAAATAAGGCATAAAGACAAACTTTAGAAATGAACTACAGAGATAAAGAATCAAGATTAAGACTTGTTTAAGATTAGACTTCAGTCCTGCATTTCTGTTCTTTTCTGGTCAACAAGCAACTGTGACCCCAAACTGTAGATGCACACCTGGACCAGTGACAGTCACCAAGCTACTTATCAAATCTCACTTTTGGAGCAATGTCTGTTCAGACATGCTCACCCCACCCCCATCCTGTTTTACTTCAGTGTCAGAAGGAAAGGAAGCCACAACTAGAACAAAAAGAGCTCTAACTCTTTTTGCCCCCTGCCTCCTCCCTCCCTCCTCACTGTCCTCCCCACCTACAGCTACTCCACCCCAGCTGGGCTCTAGTGTGACATCCCTGCCTGAGGGAGGAATCATGAGCAGGGTCTGCATTTACAGGCAAGTGACACCCAGAAGCCACAAGCTTCTGTAAGTACTAGGTCTGCACGAGACCCAAGTCAGAGCAATGGCATTGTCACTGGAAGAATTTGTCCACTCCCTTGACCTCAGGACCCTGCCCAGGGTCCTAGAAGTCCAGTCAGGCATCTACTTTGAAGGTAAGCATCCTCCTATCTGTTGGCTGGCTAAAAGTACTTATAAGGTGTATACTCTTGAGAATTGGAGGAAGAAGTTTTAATAGAACACGTATAAGTTCTGTTAAAGGAAAGGTGATCGTAAAAAAGAGAAAATAATGGTCAAGACCCAAGAGTGTTAGAGAAGAGAGAAATAAATAGGATTCTGGGGCAAATAGGGGGAAGGAATTGTGCAAAGCTGCTTGAGCTTTTCATAGGCTTCTACATGGTTCAACATGAATGGTGAATTATTTGTCTTTTCTTTGAAATTGGTTGTAATGCAAGAGTGAAAAGTTAAGTTATCCATATTTATGTTTCTAGAATATAGAGAATAAAATTTAATTTTATAAAACAAAAGTAATTATTAAAAGGGCAGTGTTTAGAAAGAAAAATTCAGCCAGCTCTTAACCACTTTTTGGTGTTGCCTATGTCAGTGTTTCTTACACCCTTTCTGTAGGGGCCAAACTCCTCATTCTTTAAATGATGCCATTCTTATTTGAAGGTATAGAAATTAATGTTTTCTAATTACAGGATAGTTTTTAAAAATTTATGTTGAAAATTCAGAATTCAATTTGGATTATTGATTAGTAAGTTAATGTGTTTTCATGTAATTTACTATGTTAATTCAGCAAAAGCATGTTAAGGCCTAGAAATGCTTTAAGCAGTTAGTTTGAATAGACGCAAGAAAAAAAAGAGGTGTTTCCTAGGCAAATATATGTTTCTTGTCACAATGGTGGTAGAACTGACGCAGTAACAAAATTAAGTACAGTAAAACTACTAGGAAAATAACTTAAAGAAGTTTTGGTAGGCAGACCTTTCATAGAAAAAAAGGTTTTAGATATTATAATATAAAATAAAACAAAGTGACAAATGTCAGATCCAACACACACACACACACACACACACACACACACAAGCTATCATCAGGTTAATATCAGGTTTTGTTTAATTCACTTGTAAATTGATTATTTGAAATCAAAACACATTTTTCTATGTATACAATATTGTGAAATATATCTTAGTTCTCAAGTCAGCCCCAAATCATTTTTTTGTTTCATAGTTTGTGCTATGGAGGCTTTACATAAAAAGTCAGTCTTCATTTCCAGGTTATGAAAATATTTTCCTACATTATTTTATATCAGTTTCTCCATTTTGTAGTCCGCATTCAGTTTTTAACTCATTTGGAGGACACTTTGCTTTGAGGTGCAGAGGGATCCAATTTTAGGTTTTTTCCGTAAAATAAACCTGACCCTCAGTACCATTTACCCAGTTAAGCATCCTTTCCCCATTGATTTGTGTGGCTGCTTATAAGTTATATTTAAACTTGCATCTGGAACAATCTGTCTCTGAAATATCACTTATATACCATTAGTCTATTTTTTCCTCAACTGTGCCCAAATCACCCTATTTTTGTAACTATGGCTCTGATATGTGTTAATATGTAGTCCATGTATAGATCAATCCCTGTTTTTGCTCCTTTTTTCTAAGTTGACTTTAGCTATTCTAGATTTTTTTGACTATGTTCTTAAAGAAATCAGACAGTTACTTAAGAAATTCAACTAGAATTTGTATTGGATTACATTGATTTTATAGATTGACTTAGGAAGATTTGACATTTTTATATTAAGTCTTAGAAAAGAACATAGAATGTCTCCCCATGTGTTCAGACCCTCGTCATCCTTTAATACTTTACTGCTTTGCTATACTTCAGTTAAGCCGGGAAAGTATATACCTAGAGGAATTTTTATGAAGTAAGTACATTTATGTAACCATCACCCTGGTCAAGAAATAAAAATTCCAAATATTCTAGAAATCTCATCTTGTGCTTTTTTCTCAATCATTATCCTTCACCCTCCTCCAAGGGAATCACTACCATGACTTTTGTTCATTTGTGAACTTTATATAAATAAAACATTATAGCATTTATCATTTCCTAAGTGGCGTATATGCTCAACATCATCTTTTAAAAATTAATCGATGATGTTCTACATAAGTTTATTCATTTCAGTGTGTATAATATTTCATTGAATGAATATACACAATTTATCAGTGCATTCTACTGCTAATGGACATCTGAATTATGTGTAGTATGGAGTTGTTATCAGCAATGTCATCACGAACATGTTTGTACATATGTGTACACATGTATGTATATTCAGTTGGGTATATAAATTAGTGAAATGTCCATGTCATATGGTATGTGTATACTCAGCTTTGGTGAATAGTGGAAAACAAGTTTCCCAAGTAGTTATACCAATTCACATTCCTACCAGTAGTGTATGAGTTTCAGTTAATCTATATCTCTGGCAACATTTAATGTTATCAGTAATTATAATTTTAGTTATTCTTGATTATAGTGTTTATAGTTTGCATCTTCCTGCCTGATGACTAATGAAATTAAGCACCTTCTCATATATGCTATTTTACTGGCCTTTTGGAGATGCTATTTTGTAAAAACATTGTTCATGTCTCTTGACCATTTCTCCACTGGACTTTATAAACTTTTTTAATTGACTGGAATATATATATCCACACACTATATATATGCTATATACATACAGTACACACACACACACACACACACACACACACACACACTGGGATTTCTGACCCTTTGTCAGTTTTCTATGCTGAGATATCTCAGTCTATAGCTTAATATTTCATTTTTTAAATGGTGTGTTTTGATGAAAGTTTTAATTTTAATGGTATTGTATTCAGTTTATAATTGCTTTCTTTTTTATGTCTTGTCAAAGAAATTTTTTTACCCTAAATTCATGAAGATATGTTCCACTTTCTTTTAAGTTTCCAATTTCTTCTTTTTTCAATTACCGTTTACATTCAATATTAGTTGTATTAGTTTCAGAAACACAGCATAGTGGTTAAACAGCAATATACTTTATATAGTAGTCCTCCCGTATTTCAATCACCCACCTGGCACCATGCCTAGTTATTGCAATATTATTGATTTCATCCCCATGGCTATTTTGTGACTACCAACTGTAACTTCTCAATCCCTTCACCTTTTTCACCCAGTCCCCCAACCTTCCTCTCCTCTGACAACCATCAGTCTGGTCTCAGTGTCTATAGGTCTGTTTGTATTTTGTTTGTTCTTTTATTTTGCTCTTTGGATTCCACATATAAGTAAAATTGTATGGTATTTGTCTTTCTATGTCTGATTCAGCAAAATACTCTCTAGGTCCAGCCATGCTGTTGCAAATGGTAAGATTTCATTCTTTTATTATGGCCAAGTATATATATGCAAGTATATATAATGGTAAGATTATATATATATACATATACACACACATACATATATACACACACACATATACACACAGTTGGCCATAATAGTGTGTGTGTGTATATGTGTGTGTGTATATATGTATGTGTGTGTGTGTGTGTATAATCTCACCATTATTTATCCATTTGTCTGTTGATAGGCACTTGGGTTGTTTCCATAGCTTGGTTATTGTAAATAATGTTGCAATGAACATGAGGGTGTATATGGTCTTTCAAATTAGTGATTGATGTTTTGGGTTTCTTCAAATATATACCCAGAAATGCAATCACTGGGTCACAAGGCAGTTCCATCTTTAATTCCTTGATGAACCTCCACAGTGTTTTCCGTAGTGGCTGCACAAAACCAATCTGCATTCCTGCCAACTGTGCACAAGGGTGTTCTTTTCTCCACATCCTCACCAGCTTTTGTTGTTTGTTGATTTATTGATGACAGCTCTTCTGACAGGTGTGTGGCGAAATCTCATTGTGGTTTTAATTTGCATCTCTCTGATGATCAGTGCCAGTGAGCATCTTTTCATACATCTGTACGTTCTCTCTGGAGAAGTGTCTATTCAGGTCCTCTGCCCATTTTTAATAGTGTTGCTTGATTTTCTGGTGTTGAGTTTTAAGAGTTCTGTATAAATCTTGGATATTAACCTTTTATCAGATGTATCATAAGTGAGTATCTTCTGAAATTCAACAGGTTGTCTTTTCGTTTTGCAGATGGTTTCCTTTACTGTGCAAAACGTTTCTAGTTTTATGTAGTCCCATTTGTTTGTTGTGGAAGATAATTTCTTACACCGTCTTTTTGTTTTTTGTTGAGTCTCTCCTTAAGATCTGCAATCTACCTAGAACTTTTTTTGTTTTTTGTATATGGTTTGAGGTTGAGATCAATGTTTACTTTTGTCTTCTATGGAGCCAATTGTTACAGTATTTTTATGGATAAACTGCCTTTTTCCTTCTCTCTAACTGTGTCGTATTAGTCATAAACAGTGTCTGTACATTTCTGGGTCTCTTTCTATAGCTTCTATTCTGTTCCATTCATGTAATTGCTGCACTTACACCAGTTTCACCTTGTCTTCATTAATATGGGTTTGCACCAATGTAAGTACAACTTCTATTATACATGATAATATGTGGCAGAGCCATGCTTCCAAACTTAGTTGCACATTAGAGATATCTGGGAAGTATTAAAAATAGAGATGGCTTGTATCTCCTCAAAAGTCAAGGATTTAATTATGTAGGAAATAAGGCATTACCATGAGGCTTTTAAATATCTCCCTGATGATTATGACATGCACCCAAATTTGAGAACTGCTAGTTCTCTGCTGCTATATAGTGTTCTCCCAATTTATTATTCTCCCCCCGGTGTAGCAGCATGAATTTTCATACACATTTTAGAATGAAATTATTAACTTCCACAAAAGCCCTTTGGCATTCCAATTAACAGTGCGTTGGTTGGACAGAATTGGCACCATTTTAAGTTTTCTAATCCATGAGCCTCATGTAGCTTTTAGGTTATATAGATCTCTTTTCATTTTATAATTTTTTGGAGTTCTTGCACTTATTTTTCAGATTAATTCTTAAGTATGTTTTATTTATTTTATTTTAAATGGTATCTTTTGAATCTGTCATTTTCTTTTTGTTGTGCTTGTTAAATGCCAAGAATATATCTTTAGATTATTTTGGATTTGCTTTGTACATATTCACGGTTTCTGTGAAAATTGGTGGATCTTATTATTTTTAATTATTGTAATTTTTTGCTTTTCTTCAGTTAAAGAACTGGCTAGTGTTTCTATATAATTTTGAGTGAGAGTAATGATAATAGATTTTCTGTTTTTGTTTACAACCTCAGAGATAAATTTTCAGTCATTCCTCTTTAAATAGCATGCCTAAATTTTAAATGTTTCTAATTTTCTAATAGTTTTAAAAATGTCCTAAAGGACATTCAATAAATTAAATATAAATTAAATATATATATATGTATACACAGAATTCAGCACAAATAACACCCCTTTTTTATGAGTTGGTAATCTATACCAAATCTTTTATTACAAAATCATAAGCATGTTAATTCTGTAACATAACAATATCACACTCAAGCACAACATATGACATTTTAGGTGAAATGTCCAAATTGCTGTCCATCTCATGTGAGACACTCACACACTTTACCAACCACATTCAATGTAATTACTTCTTCCGGGCCCTTTACACACACACACACAAACACACACATTTTTAAATGTTAAATAAGACTTTTACTTGTGGAATAAAACTAACTTGGTCATATAATGCTGGTTTACAATTTTGTTTTGTTTTAGGATTTTGTATTTCTTTTAGACAGTGAAATTGACTTGAAATTTTTAGTCCTTGTAATTTCCCAGCCAGGCTTTTGTACTGAGTAATGTTGAACCTATAGGACTTCTAAGGTAGATTTTCTTACTTTTCTTCTACAAATGTGGTGCAATTTTGATGTTACTTATTTAAATACTATAACTTCAAATGAAACCATATACTTAGTAAAATTTCAAATGAAACCATTCTAAAATGGAATTTCTAATATAAAAATATTTTAAATTATGACTTCAATTTTTAAAATAATTATGTCTTCCCATTCATGAGAACAGTTTATCTCTTATTAAAACAAACAAAAATTAAAGCCCATCTTCTAGATCATATATTAGAGTTTAATAAAATGTCTCCATGGAGATCTTGCATATCTTAGATAAGTTCCTAGAATGCACACACACGTGCATATATGTTACACACACATATATCTGTGTGTGTGTAACATATATGCACGTGTGTGTGCATTCTAGGAACTTATGTATGTGTGCATATATATATATACACACACACACATATATCTACATTTAAATCATATTTCTCTTTTTTTCTCATTGGTTATCACTGAAGTAGCAAATGCAAGTAAATAAATGTTATTATTTACTTACATTTTTTTACTTACAACATGCGATAATATCATGTTGATAAACTTCTGTTACTTCATTGGTTTTCCTAAATAGATATGATGTCACTAGAAAATATCAAGAATTGTGTCTTTTTCCTACTATTCTACAAGTGTCTTTTTTAACTTTCATAGTATAAGCCAAGGCCTCCAGTAATAAGCTAAGCAATGATGAGAATCCTCATCTTATTCCTAATCATAAAAAAATACATCTAAAATTCCTCCTTTAAGTTGTAAAGTTCTAAACTTGGTATTTAACCTTCACTAAATCAATAAAGTTTCCATCTATTCCTTGATTTCTATATATTTTTATAATAAACAGGTATTGAACTTAATAGTTTTTCACCATTAAGATAATAATGTGCTTTGGTTTTTGAAATCTCTTGATGTAAGTTATTTTAAAAAATATTTTGAGTTAAATTCTTTCATATTATATGTTTTCAAAATGCAGTGTAGGAGTTTGACTTTATATTTAAGATTCTTGCATTTAATCATAATTGACATGCACTAATAGACTTAACTGTTTTAGGTTTAAGATAACACTAACTTCATAAAATGACCCACAGATTTCGTTGTTTTATATTTTCTGAGGTAATTTGCAAAAAAAAGAAGGATAGAAAGAAAGAAGAGAGAGAGAAAGAAAGGAAAAGAAAAGAAAAAATAGGTTTTAATCTCTTCCTTAAAATTTAGTAGAATTCTCCTATCAGAATAACTAAATATATACTTTTAGAGGAAAATCAAAATTTGGTTTTGTTATTATTCTTTATTGTTTTGTTCCTTTCATTGATTTCTAACTTGATCTTTATTATTTTATTGTGCTTCTTTGCTCCTTTTCCAGCTTTCTAGGTTAAACAGGCAGTCATTTGAAAAATATTTGTTGATTTTTGATAAAAGTGTTTAAAACTGTATTTTTTCTGCTTAATACATCTTTAACTGTTACCCATAAATTTTGCCATGTAGTATTTTTTCTATTTCTCAGTTCCAAATACAATTTTTTATTTTTGACCCAATGGCTACTTATTTATTTACTGATAATATGGGATTTCCTCCAGCTGTTCTTTTGCTTTAATTGATAATTTTATTGTATGTTATTAGAGAACAATAGTCTGCATTATCTTGTGTCTTTCTAATTGAGTGAGGCTTCCTTTGCTTGATGGCATGAACCATATCCTACATACAAATATTTAATATGTGCTTTAAAAAGCACATATTTTGTTGTTTGGTATAGCATGTTTCAATACATACCAAATTGCCCAAGTTTTTCATTGTTTTGTGCTGATATTGCTCTCATTGCTTATTCTTTTGTGGCTTTACCATCATTTCCTAAGAGGGTTATTTAAAAAAAATCCTTTAACAGCTATTGATATATCTAGTTTACTCCTTGTTTCTGTTTTTTGTTTGATCACATTTTTGAGGTTGTTGCATCTGCTTGTGTTAATGAGGGCTATACCTTACTCTGCTATTATTGTTCTTTTTTCTATATGACTTTTTCATTAAGTTCTAGGTTGTTAGAAAATGTTACTAATCCAGTTTTTTCTTGGTACCTCTTTTTCTAAGCATCTATTTTCAGTTTTTTTGCATTTTGTTTAAAGTACAGGAAAACATGTTCCTCATCTTCTTTCTGCTTGTTGTATCAGTTTAGGCAGTGGAACCAGATCTGGCCCATCCTGTGGTGATGACTTCATGATAGAAGATTTGGGAAGAAAGGAGATTTGAGGGAACTTGAGAAAATGAAGTTGTATAAAGTTCTATGGTGCTGGATTGAATGTCCCCAATTTGCAACCACAGTGATAATAAGCAGCATGGCCATCAATCATATGTTGCTCAAGCACTTAGTAAATTGTCCTGTTGATGTGAAGCATGGCACTGGGGTTAAAAACGAAGGTCTCTGAATCCTGGCTGTTACAAATGAGGGCTGATTCCATGGTCAACTTAAAACACTCCAAATCTGTTTTCTTCCTCTCAAGAAAAATAGGCTTCATCATAACCCTGAAGGTCGAGGTGAAGATTAGTCGAGCTATTGCATATAAAATATTTAGCAAAATGACTGTCCTTTAAGAATCTTGCAGTAAATCTTGAGTGTTACTATTACAATTACCATGTTGATATGTTATGAGGAAAACTGAGCAACCATTTCTCAAAAAGTAAAACACAACTGATTTGAATTCCATATTGTTACATACACCAACATAAATTATAGAGAACAAATATTAAAAGTTAAAACATTAACAATAAAAACACTAAAAGAAACCATAGAAAAATATTCAACTAGATGCTTTAAAAAGTGAAAAATTTAAATTCATGAAGGAGAAACTTCCTTATTAAAAAAACAAACTAAAATACATAAATGCAGACGAAAGTCAAACTACAAACTGGGAAAATTTTCATAGTATATACACCAGACAGAATGTAGATATGTAAGTATATAAGGCATTATTAAATAACAATAAACAAAAATGAATGTGAAATTTTAAAATGAGAAAACATATATAAACAAAGAAATTCACATGTCAGGATCATAATAAAATTTTTCAAATTTACTACTAATAAGATGCAAATAAAGAAAAAATCACTCAATCTCTTTTTAGGTCACAGATCTTAAAAGGATTGACAAAACCCAATGTAGTCAAGAGTGTATTATGAGGAGAAGCACAGTTGCTGGGCATGTAGACTGTTACAGACTTTCGAAGTATCAATTAGGCAATATGCATCTACATATAACATGTGCATAAATATACGACCTCTAGAAATTGACTTAAATATACTTACAAAACAAAAATAATGATTATGCAAGAATGAGATCATAGGCAGCATATTTTTATATACAAACATCAAGTGAATATCAGCATGGAATAGCTTATATAAAGTACAATAATACATTTTCAAGGGGCTAGAATTACAGTGGGGGAAGAAAGCAAAGCCCCTACCCTATTGGGACACTATATTTTGGTGGATGGGACAAATGAGAAACAAATGACAGATTTAATATACATACAAGGGTCATGAAGAACTAAATAGGTAGTAAAGCAAGGTGGGGGGGGAATTATCTTTTGATAGGGTAATTGGGGCAGATATCTCTGATGAGATTAAATTTAAGCAGGGGCCAGAATAAACTGCGGAAAGGAGCCTGACACACATCTGGAAGAAGAACATTCTTGCCGCGGACAGAGCAAGTACAAATCACATAACATTCTTCCTAGTTAAGAAACAGGAGGAGGCCAGTGGGAATGAAGCATTGCAATTGCAGGGAAAGATGGTGGGAGATGAGGTTGGGGATGTGGTGGGGAAGTATGGATTGAGTAGGACTCAAAGGCCAAAGTAATACTTAATTTGGTACAGAGTGGGCTGGAAAACAGGTGGGGGCTATAAGATATAGTCACACTAAAGAGCTGATTTAGGGACAGAGAACTGAGTACTGGGAAGGAATCAGCCATGCAAACATATGGAGACCAAAAAGAATTTAGTCTGTTTGAGAAAGAGAAAAAAATATCCCTGTACCTTGTACAGACAGAAGAAAACAGAGAAGAGAGTTTAGGAGAAGAGGTTTAAGGAGTAGGCAGGAGCATTTCAAGGACTTTAGATTTTACAACCACTGCCAATGACCAGTTTGAGGCAGGAGATCGACAGGGCCCGCTTGCTGCTTTAGGAGACTCATTGGCTGCTGTTAGGAGAAGAGGGCAGGATTGCAATGAGACGCCTCAGGAAACCATGCAGTAGTCCCGAAGACAGACTGTGGTGACTTGATTTAGTTTGAAGAGAAATGACCAGTTCAAGATATGCTTTGGAGGTAGAAAGGTCAGAACTTGTTAATGGATTCGGTATGCATGTGAGGCAAAGACTACAGGATAATTGCAGGGATTTTGAGCTAAGACACTAGACTGGTGTTTGTACATTTGACAGAGTTGTGAAGGCCAGGGGAGGAAGAGGTCTGGTGGGAAAAGCAAAAGTTCTGTTTTGACATGTTAAATATAAATATTTATCCAAGTGGAGATTTCAAGTAGACAACTGAAAAGTCTGTTTTGGCCACAGAGAGAGGTCATGGCTGGAATGTCTCATCCATAATTGATCAGGATTTTATATGATCACAAACCTTGTCGGTTAAAAATAATAAGTATGAACCCTTTCTGCTGATATTTATGATCATTCTAAAGTATACACAATAATAAAAATTATAAGAGGATAGAGATGAAATTAATGATATTTTAAATAATTTTAATTTTCTGTTAACAAAATATGTTATTTCATAAAAGATACCTTTATTATATTAACTGTGAATATATTTTACGGAAAGCAATATAACTGAAAATTATTGAAAATATTAGCCCCGGCTGGTGTGGCTCAGTGGATTGCATGCTGGCCTGTGAACCAAAGGGTCACTGGTTCAATTCCCTGTCCAGGGCACATGTCTGGGTTGCAGAATGGATCCCCAGTGGGGGATAAATGAGAGGCAACCACACATTGATATTTTTCTTCCTCTTTTCCCCCCTCCTTTTCCCTCTTTAAAAATAAATTTAAAAAAATGAAATTTGAGTATATCACAGGCTTGTGCTTCCCAACACTTCTGCAGCCATAGGACTTGCAGTGGCCAATTTAATGAGAACAGAAGAATATGTATCATTTGGGGGCAGATGTTTTAAGAACCAGTTCATAATGTAATGCATTTGATCCTGACAGACCATTGCAAAATGGAGCCTCCAGCAGGCTGGCTTCCTGGGTGACTATAGTTATTAGAGACCCTGCCCTGGTGGAATGAAAAATATACCTGCATTGTTTAATTTTGTAAGACGTTGAGGTTTTTTTGTTATTTCAGCATAACCTACACTTTCCTGACTGATACAAGTCATATTTATTATTTCTAGAAATGCACTTATTATCAATTTTAAAAATTAGACATGAGATTTATTCTGGAGAGAGTCATAAAATGCCAAGGAAGTTCCTTGGGTGATAATGCTACCAAATGTTGATGGACGAGTGAGTTCACTGCTCTGTATTCAGGAAACACTACCTATTTCTTCCTTGAGTACTCTTTGTATTGCTAACATTACCATTCATCAATATTCATATATGTAACCATTTTGGTGTTGAATTAAAAATATGGCAAAAATACCTGGTTTGCATTATTATCTTGTTCAATGAACTGAATATTGAGAAAAATATTTCTGCTCTATAGGAATAATCCAGTGACACAGCTGACAAGTTAGAAAATGCAGCACAGAATTACCCCAAACTTCATCAAACAGAAAGAAATACTATTAACATTTTGATGTATTCTCTTCTAATTTTTATGAAAGTATGAATTAACTTTTAAAAAGAGAAAAAATGGTGCTAAAATTCCTTTCACCTTGCTTTATCCAGAATCTCACTACTCACTACAACCACCATCTACCGCCTTGATTCAAGCCATCATAACTTACTGCCAGAATTATTGAAGTAGCCACCTAACTGGTGCCCCTGCTTCTCCACCACTCCTTAAGTCAATTCTCCACATGGCACAGGGAATCACGCTTTTAAATTGTGTGTCAGATTATGTTGTTCCTCTGTTAAAAATCCTCCAATGGTTCTTCATTTTTTTTTTTTTTTACAATGGGCAGTAAGGCCCTATTTTTCCTTCTTGCTCCCATTATTTATTGAGTTTATTGTTTATTAATCTCTTTCTTCCAGCCACACTGACCTCTTCACTGTTCTTCAAACTTGGGGATATGCTCCTGCCTTAAAGCTTTACTCAATCTCTTCCCTTGGGCTGGCTAGCTCTCCTACCAAATGTGAATGTGGCTAACTCCTTTTTAATATAAGTCTTACCATAACTACCCTATCCAATACTGCAAAAATTTGGCACTTCCTCCCTATATTCCCTATTCATTCTACTATGTTCTTCTTTTTTGTTTTGGAATCCAAACACCTACCCTACTCTTCCATGCCATATAAGTTATTGGTTGTTTATTTTTCTGTCTTCTCCTATTAGGTTTTTCTTACATCTTAATTGAGGTATAATTTTCTAAGCCACAAAATCTACCCATTATAAATATGTAATTCAATGACTTTTAGCAAATTTATAGAGGTGGGTAACCACCACTAATTTTAGACCATTTCCATCACCTCAAAGAAGTCCCCTGAACTATTTGCTAATAATTGTCACTGGTATTTCCACTGTAATGGTTCCCCTAGCAACCATTCATCTGCTTTCTGTCTATAAATTAGTCTTGGACATGTCATATAAAATAAATTATACAGTGTATGTCTTTTGTATTTAACTTTTTTTACTTGGTAAAATGTTTTCAAGATTCATGCATGTTGTAGCATGCATAAGTATTTTTATTTCAAATAATTTTTTATTATATGAATATTATATATTTTGTTTATCTAATATCAATTAAAGACCCCTTATATTATTTCTCTTTGAATATCTTGTACCATTTTACCTTTCTACTTACAATGTATTAGGATTTCAGTTCCTCCAAATTCTTACTAAAACCTGGTATTTTCTATTTTATATTATGACCAAAGGTATCACATTCTAGTTTTTAATTTTCATTTCTTTAATGACAAGTGATGTTGAGCAATTTTTTTTGTACGTGTTAGCAATTCACATGTCTTTTTTGATAAGAGCCCCTTCATATTGTTTGCCCATCTTTGTTTGCCCTCTTGTTATTGAGTTATAACTGGTGGAGTCAGTCTTTCTACAACTAAACTAATCTATATGCATTACCTTAGAAGCGATCCTTCTATACCTACAGGTAAGGGGAATGGCTTCCACTAAACGTAACTCACCAGTTTCATCATTCTCAAGACCTGTTTACGGAAGACTTCCTTTTTAGTGCGGCCCATAAGCTAAGAATGATTTTTTAAATATTTACAAATAGTTGAAAAAAATCAAAATGTGATTTTGTAAGAAGTGATTATTACATAAAATTTAAGTTTCTGTTTATAAATGAAATTTTATTAGAATGTTAAAAAAACTATTTCTGTATTTCCATTCTAATATTTGATTAACAAGTATTTTCAGGTATAAAGAGCAAATATTTTCTTCTGTGACATATTTTTTCATTTTCTTAATGTCTTTTAAAGCAAAATGTTTTACATTTTGATGAAATCCAATTTATCAATTTTTTTCTTTAGCACTCATATTTGTAATTAAGATCACACAAATTTCGTCCAATGTTTGACATTGGAGGTCTCCCAGATCACTCCCAGTTTTGATAATTTTCAGGAAATACAGAACGCAGAAAAGCAGTTTTACTTAGAGTTATGGTTTATTACACGGAAAGGATGTGCATTCAAGTACACAAAGAAAAAAGGCACATACGGCAGAGTTCGTGAGAAAAGAGTCATGAGATGCTAGTTATTCTCTAAGTCTCCTGGAAATGATGTGTCACAACATGGGCAGAATTTTTCCAATTAGGGAAGCTCACTCATGCCCTTGTGTCCACGATCTGTATTGGAACAGTGACTTAGGCAGGGAGTAGTTGTTTGATTGACCTTAGTTACTGAGTCTCCAACCCCTCCAGAGATCAAATTACACAGTGTGATTCAGGACCATCGGGTGTACAAAACAGGCATTCACCAGTAATCACATTGTTAGCACAAACTAGCTGCTGTGGCCTGAGATTTCGGATATAGGATAACACTAATCTGGCAGGTTATTTTAAGGGTTTAGATGTTGTCTCTCAGAAGCCTGTAAAGCCTAATCCTTTCTTTGGAATATGCAGAGTTTGAGCACCCCAAGCCCATAGAGTTAACCCTTTACTTCTCAGTTTTTTTGAAAGAGTTTTCTCTCTTATCTTTAGATTTAATTTCCATTTGATTTAGCCAGAATTTTCTAAAGTCTTAAATCCAAGTAATGGAAAAAAAATTAACCAACTTTATACAGTTATTAAGCATACTGGGAAAAGCATGCAGTTAGAAAAGAACTTGTAGTTGGGAGAAGTGAGGGAGTTTCCCAGACAGCTGGCTTTCCAAACCCATAGAACATCTTTACCAAAATGTTATAGCAGAAACGTGTTAATATATTTCAAGAAAAAGTGAGAAACCAGTGAGGTTGGAAAGAGGGGAAGAGTGATTAGAAACGATCACAGAGAGGAAATGGTAGAGAACCATATACAGTACTCTTAGAAATTCAAAATTTTACTCTTGAAATAATTGGAAACTTGGAGATACTAATGAAAACTAGCAAAAACAACTAAAACAATGAGAGAATTGTTCTCTTCACTATGTATTGAGATACCACGAGCAATTTCTTTTAATTACTTATCAAGCAAAGGAATGCTTGATGAAACCAGACATGTATTTGCATAAGTCACAGCACAGTTTTGTGAAATAAGCTCATAAACCCAATACTCAAAGTTCATCTTATGCCAGGTGTTACAGGCCATAAAGGTGAGTTTCCCTTCTTGAAAAGTAAGATTTTTAAGTACCATGTTTTGAATGTATTATTATATTTATTTTTCCTGCCAAAATATATTAGAATCATGGAGATTATTTTGTAAAGTTGTATGTCTCTCTCCTTTATTTTTCCTTATTTCTTTCTTCCTTTTACAAAATAAATAAATTATGATTCTTGCCTTTAAGGACTCCATAGGACAGTAAAAGTAGATAGATATTTTAAAATCTATATTTCTGATATAAAGTGAAATGTTCTCTAATAGACAAACTTTTGGGAATACTGGGAAGAGCACAACTTACCATTCAAGTCAGAGGAAGCTTAACAAGAGGTATATATATATATATATACACATATACATATACATACACACACACACACACACACATATATATATATATATACTTTTTTTTTTTGCTGGGGCTTGCAGACTGAAGATGAACAGGTAAATAAGAAATTTACAAAATAAGAGAGAAGAGATTAAAAGTTTATATACATTTGAAAATTTAAAACATGGTCCAAGAAGAACCCAGGGAACAGTAGATAATTACATAATTTGTAGTCATATTTTAAGTCATTTCTGAATTCTAATGGGGATATTGAATTTACTCTGTAATCAGTAGGAATCTATAAAAGGATATTACTTTAATGTGTTTTCCTGATTATAAAATTAAAACTCGTGCATTGTAAAGGATTTAAAAATTGCAGGAAAAGCCAAAGAATTTTTGAGATGTTTAAGACAAAAAAAAAATCAGTTCTGGTGAATAGATTAGATTCTAGTAGAGGTTTACCAGATGGATTTGAGTCAACCCGTAAGGAGCTAATAGCAGCTAAAGGGAAGAGATAGAATCTACGGTCTTTTAGGTAGAATCTTCTGAGCTTCACAGTTTATGAGGAGAAGCCAGCAAAAAGGAGGAACTGATCACAGGTCTGAGGTCCCTAGACTAAGTAAATGTGGTATGTTAAAAACGTTACTTGAAAGCATTACTACAAGAGCATGGAGATATAGGCATGATTCAGTTATATTCCAATGAATTTGAAGCTCCTTATAAGACACTCAGATGCAAATGAACATTACACCACCAAAAATCTACTTCTGAAGTAAATGAAAGGGGTCATAAACTTGTCACTTTTAACATATTTGTAAGTGGGTGAAATAAGTCTTATTTCAAGAATGGCCCTGGCGTCCATTTGAGAAGAAATACAAGGGTCCCAAAGAACAAGACAGAAGGTGTGGATAGAGGAGGAGCCTGTCAAAACAAAAAGTGTCTTTTGGAGGAGAAGCAGGAGAAAGTGCAGTAGTTTGTTGACAAAAAGAAATGACACAGAGCAATAAGTTTTGAAAGCGTCAAGGATAAAGATTTGCTTTTAGCACATTGTTATGATGGATTATTAACTACGACTATAGCACTATATTCTTAAGGCTCATTGTGGGCCAGGCACTCTGCTATGCCCTTTGCATATATCTGGATATGTAAACATATACAATACGTACATAAATTTATTTTATGTATGTGTATGATTATATGTAAATATATGTGAATATATCTTAAACAACATATATAATTAGACAATACTTTATATGTGCCCATCTATATTCAAATTTAGTATTTATATGTATATATGCACACATATATTTAATCTTACCTAAATTATTTAATTCATTATTTCTATAAAGACATTTAATCCCTGGCTGTATCTTGTGAGATTATTATTATTACATCCATTTGTAAAGTCACCTATGTGCCACATCACCTACATATGCCCTAGAGATAAAATTTATAGTTAAGTTTATTCTTGCTCTGCTCACTTGAAGGGTTTACAAGATTCTATAGTGAATTCTATCATTATAGAACCATCAATGTTTTAAGAAATATTATAATAATTTATTAATGGCAGTTTGACGATACAAACTGGGTTGCTAGAGTAAACATGCACAAGAAATAACTAGTACTAGTTACACATTTGTTTTGTCTTTTAATAACATCACTATTACAATTGCAATTTGATAAGTGTAAACTTGAAGTATTAACTTTAAAGCTGGTTGAACAAGTATATTGAAAAATGATACTTAGTGAATTATGTGTTACATGAACATGACCTTTATGGATTTGATGCATATATAAAGTTCTAGAGCAACAAATTATGCCTATTTTAATGCTATATAATTATTTTATGGCTAATTAAATTTATTTTTTTTCAGGCTTAATTTAGTCAGCTAGGAACATGGTAGTAAAATCAGGACAAATTCGAAAATTATAGCATTGTATTCAACATGTATTTACTCATATTTTATATACTTTACATATTCAGACAAAGCAAAAACTTTCACTTTTTAATATGCATTTACAATACCGATATTAGTTCATACAGACTCGAGAGAAAAGAAATTATGTAAAAATCTAATGAAATATGTATGGCCTCTCACCTTTTTAAAGAAGAAATTTCAACTAAAACAAAACAAAACAGCAATATTTCTTTACATGAGCATATGCTTATAAGATTTATGAAAGACAGCATTAAATTTCTATAGTAGAATCTCTCTACATGTTTATAAAATGTTCTGTTGAGCTTCACCAATTGAGATTCAAGACAACTTAAGTTCACACATGTTAAAAATTGAAAACTTTTTATATCTCAGCTCTAAAATTAAGTAAAATGTGTTTTACCCCAAACTTAAAATTGATAATGTTTTATTAAATAAATCTAAATTTGCTCAGTGTCATTGGCATATGATTAGACACTGAAATAAATATTCAAATAAAATTTGGAAAACGTGTTCATTTTCATTTAAGAAATATATATTGAAATCATACTGATTTGGTAATATGCAAAACTTACATTTGTGGCTACATTTTTAAGGCATAAACTTGTTCGAAATGATGTTGATATTTTCTGCAACCATTTTTACCTAAGACTTGGTACTTCAGCTAATGTGTAATTTGACTATTAGATTGCCTGTAGACCACACACTATAGGTCAATAAGAACCATTGATCTATGGTTCCTTCAATGTAATTAAACATTATATTTTTAGAAATAAGAATCAAAATGTTTAAAGTTTAAAAACATAAAAGAATTTTAAAAGCTTAGTGCATTTTTATGTGTCTGCTTGAATAAAATAGTTTGTTACCCTAAAATTTAGCTCGAGCAGGCCTTATTTTAGGAAAATGTCCTAAAATAAGTATTTGAAGAACATGCAAAAGAAGCTCAGCTAAGAGTAACTTCAGCTGTATTATTTGCTAACGTTTTAGAAGAAAATGACTGTCGGAAATTTTTTGTGCTATTCACTGAAGTGGAGATGTTCTAAAATGTGGACATTTTTGTACAAGGGAACAGGGTATTTACATCTACAGCAGAGTGCTGACATTCAAACCTTTCTAACTCACTTGTCAAGTATCAAACTAGACTATGCAACACAATGTTAAAAAGTGGAGTGGGGCATATGATTCTGTATAGGTATACAAACAGATTGTATACTTTTTTCACTTTAAAAATATAAAGAAAAGACTGAGCAAGATTCAAATAAAAATAATGGTTTTTATTGGCTGCTAGACTTCCAATGTTGTGAAATGGACATTTTGGTTAGGGATCTTAATTGCCTAAATTCATTTTAACAAGTAAGAATTATTGCTCATTTACTTAACATTGAGCAACATTTATTAAAGGAAAAGAAAATTAAAACTTTTGCCTTAAGTATAGTAGTTTATTTTCTGTGTATTATGATATTGATAGATTTTGTTAAGCACCACTAAATGACTAATGATTAAGTATTGAAAATGGGAATGAAAACAACTTTAAATAATGTGTAAAGATATGAAAAAGTGCTTTTAGAAATGTCTATCTGATGCAGTATTCAATTTCTTGATTTTTTTCTGTTAAATTTTATTTATTTATATTAAAAAAATTAATTTATTATTGTTCAATGACTGTTGCTGTTATTACCCCCCCACCAAACATTACAGTTTAACTGGGACATCAACTTTGTTTTACTCCTAATCAATATTGGGAATCATTGTACCTTTTTAAAACTAAGATTCTAGCAAAAGCAATGAGATAAAATGTAGTTAAATAAAATATATTTTTTTTCATGTGAAATAATACTTTGTAAATGGCAATGGACAATCATACTTTGACAAGATTGTGTGGTTGTTATTTTAAGGAAAATTAATTTACTAGAATTTGAGACAAGCTTTCTCCTAATTTATGTAATGAAATTAGCTCTTTAATATTCAGGTTCTTATAAGAAAGATTAGGTCTCCAGTTTTCCTCTAGGGTGTAAGAGTTGGTTTCAATGAGTCAGCATTTGTGTAAGTTAAAGAAGGAACACCTGCCCCATAAATGATGTGTGAAGTCTAACCACAGACCAAAGCACATTTTTTGACTTCTCTATTATAATCAGAAAAAGCTTAAAGCATATTTAAAAACAATTTTTTCCAGAAGCCCTGAAATCAAATCTTGTTTTGCATTAACTGTTCATTAACAGAGATCACTCAGATTTTGCACATTAGGAACACAGTTACTAATTTTAAATATATTTCTGTGTAAATAGAGTCTATGCATTTCTTACAGTAATTTTTTTAAAATTAGCAACGATATAGCATGCTTCAGTGGTTTATAAAATCGACAATAATAAAAACTTGAACTTGTCTTAGATCACACACAGCGGGCCCTTCCTTCTTTCATTCTCTTTTGTGCTGTACTAAGGTGAGATTGGATACATTTACAGATGCTCTTCCACAGTAATGTACTTTGAGCACCCGTTCTGTGCTGCGTCTAAAACAAACAAACAAACTTGCCATCACGTTTTTTTTATTCAAAGAAAAGTCAAATAAGTAACAGGGTAATAATAGAGATGGCACCTAAAAAGATAATACAAAAAAAAAACAAAGCTCCAGATCAACTGTACGCCCACTGTATGCTTTAAAATACCAGGGGAACGTGGTCGCTGTGTCTTTGGTGACCGGGCTAAACCTGCTGCGAGGTCCTTGCAGGAGTGGGCGCCAGAGTCGAGTGTAAATCAGGGCCCCCTCCGGAGGGTTAATGCAGGCCGCAGCTTTCTGGGCCTGTCTGTAAAATATGCAGCAGCAGGAGGCTTAGGGGGCAGACTGTAAACCCTGGGAGACCAGCTCAAAGAGACACGTCCGGTCGGAAATGGTCGGAAACAGAGGGCGCAGCACCAGTTCAAAGGCCCGCAGCAAACTAAGGATGCGATGTCGCCGTCTCTGCTCCCTCCGCCCCGGCGCTCTCACCACCCCAGGCCTCTCCAGGTGCATCAGAGCCCAGACCGCGGAGGAACCAGTTTCCCTAATAGCCCTAAGGATCCATTTTCTTTTTTTCCCCCTACACCTGACCCGGCATAATTTGTCCATTGTTTTAAAAAGTAATTCTGTACATTTCTAGTCAATCTACTCTTTTTACAATGACACAGCA
Source organism: Desmodus rotundus (assembly GCF_022682495.2). Classification (NCBI taxonomy): domain Eukaryota; kingdom Metazoa; phylum Chordata; class Mammalia; order Chiroptera; family Phyllostomidae; genus Desmodus; species Desmodus rotundus. The sequence continues at coordinate 75,635,946 of NC_071397.1, read as the reverse complement.
TTCTAGATCAACAAAAGTCACTTCATTTTATTGAGTTAGAGACTGGTTTCAAGTCACGTTTTTGTGCAATCATTCCATTCACAGATTATTAATAGAAAGAAGACTAAAACATTTTTTCTAAAACAGGATCAACAATTGTTTTTCTTTTTGGGGGTTTACTCTTTTTTTAAATATATAATCTTTATTATATTTTCCATTACCATTTAGTCCCCTTATATCCCTTCCCCCCTGGCAGTCCCCACCCTGTTGTCCATGTCCATGAGTCCTTTTTTCTTTTTGCTCAACCCCTCCACTCCCTAATCTCTCCCCCTCGCTAGCTGTCATCTGTTCCCCATCTATGAGTCTGTCTGTGTTTTGCTTGGTAGTTCAGTTTGACCATTAGATTCTTCATATGAGTGAAATCACATGGTATTTGTCTTTCTCTGACTGGCTTATTTCACTTAGCATAATGTTCTCCAGGTCCAACCATACTGTTGCAAAGGGTAAAATTTTGTTCTGTTTTTATGGCCAAGTAGAATTCCATTGTGTAAATGTCCCATAGTTGTTTTATTCACTCATCTACTGATGGGCACTTGGGCTGCTTCCATATCTTGGTGATTGTAAATACAACTGCAATGAACATAGGGGTGCTTATGTTCTTTCGAATGAGTGTTATGGGTTCCTTTGGAAACATTCCCAAAAGTGGGATTGCTGGGTCAAAAGGCAGATCGATATTAATTTTTTGAGGTATTTCCACACTGCTTTCCACAGTGCTGCACCAGTCTGCATTCCCACCAACAGTGCAAAAGGGTTCCCCTTTCTCCACATCCTCGCCAGCACTTATTTTTTTGATTTATTGATAACAGCCATTCTGACAGGTGTGAGATGGTATCTCATTGTGTTTTTAATTTGCATTTCTCTGATGTTTAGTGATGTTGAGCACCTTTTCATATGTCTATAGGCCATCTATATGTCCTCTTTGGAGCAGTATCTATTCAGGTCCTTTGCCCATGTTTTAATTGGGTTGTTATGATACTTAAATATAAGGAGGCAGATAAGCAATGAAATGAACAAAGTAATCTTCAAGAATGACAATTTATTCAGTTAACAGTGAGTGACTTGGCAGTATGCTGAATTTGCAGCAACCACGATCGTTAAATAACCATGACCTTCTTAAAGAAGACAAGGCTTCCTCATGAAGTCAGGCATAGCAATTACAAAGCTATCATGACCTGCTCTGCATAAACATGCTCACAACAGGTTATACTCTCACTCCTGGATTGACATGCTTTTGGTCAAGTATGAATTTTTAGATAATGTAACTAAGAGAACATTTGTTTCTCAGTATAAATAACATTATTTTGAAGAATTTTTTAAAGTAGACATTTAATAAACTACTTGTAACACATGCTCCAAAGCTTAAGTGAGTGCTTCAAATCATGGAAGACAAGTAAGAATGGAAATTTTAATTTCTACTATTAAGAGTGTTTTCTTACTTAGAACAATAAGCAATTCATTGATGAGTTCTCATTAAAATTTGACAGTGAAATTAATAACTGATAGATGCTATTCATCTGACAAGTGACCTTCAGCACTGCTTTTTTCATTGCTGGGCTTTTCTGAACAGAATGCTTTGTGAAACAAAGCTGAAATTATCCAAGGAAGCACCATGTTTTGTAAAAACCAGTCTCACCACTCAGGAAAATTCAGCAGCTCCTTTTTATTAAGGTAACCCATCGATGAGTATTAATCTCATCCTATTTATTAAGAGTAACAAAATATCATGCCAAACTTTCTGCAGAAAATGACTTTTTAAAAGATTTTATTTATTTATTTTTAGAAAAAGAGAAAGGGAGGGAGAAAGAGAGGGAGAGAAACATAGATCAGCTGCCTCTCACAACCCATGTGCCATGACCAGGAATCAAACTGGTGATACATCAGCTTGTGGGATGACACCCAACCCACTGAGCCACACTAGTCAGGGTGAGAAAAATGACTTTTGTTGCAAACTGACCAGAACTGATTAGGTCATTAACCATTGTTAGGTGTTTTTTTTTTTTTTTTTTGGATAGACACTGAGAGACTTCAATTCTTGGAAGTACATGGTCTCATGTAATGAAAGAAAATCTTAGATCAAATTTTGCCAGATGTAAAACATTAATTTGCAAGCTGGCATAAAAACAGATATGTGGCCTATTTGTCAGCTGGAAATAGTCCCAGCTACTTGTCTTTTCAGATGCTCCAACAGCACCTTGTATGAAGGTTCCTTAGAGACTTCTGCAGCAATGTTCCAGCAGCAGAACCCAGTTTCCCTTCTACTTAGATGACAAATCTGCTTTGAATCAGCAGCTGCACCAGGACTGTGAAGCACAGGGTTTATATTGGACTCAAATATTCTTATACCCCTTGCAAGAACAGGAGTGCCTATGTCATATATGGAACTAATTAACACACTTTGAACACCACTCACTTCACCAATGAAGCAGCCTTACTAATACCCATTATTGTAATCAAGAACACTTTTGTGTCAATAGGAAATAAATGTAGAGGATACTTGTAGCAGCTGTTTGAAGAGTATATATAGACTTCTAAATAATTTCTTGCATGTTAATAAGTAATCCTGGGTTTATATTTCTGATTAGTGTACTGTACATGTTGGCATTTTCTTCATCTCTTTCTCAGGGCTATATGTTAAAACAATTGAAGAACCTACTTATGAACGTCACTATCTGTGCTGAAGTATTTTAAGTAAGTTACAAGCACATTCTAATAATATTAAGCATTTCTTTTCATATGTGTCCCAGATGCCCTATTTTTCTCACTTTTAGTGGACCTGATTTATGCATAGAAATGCTTTTGTTTTGTTTTGTTTTTATTCTTATAGTTTTAACTAATTCTAAATTTGTCATGATTTCCCAGGTTGACATTGTGGCCCTGTCTTCCCTCTAACTATTTAGTGATTTGTAACGGTAGTTCTCAAACCTAAGTAAACTTTGAAATCTACCAGGGAACTCATCTATATCTATATCTATATCTATATCTATATCTATATCTATATCTATATCTATATATATCTATTCCTGGGTTGTACTCTGGTGAATCTGATTTAGAATTTCTGAACTATAGCCCAAATGTCTTTATTTTAAATTGTCCTCAATGAATTCTGGTGCAGCCTGTTGGCAAACAGTTGTTTAAGAGGAACTGGTAAGACCATCCCTGCTTCACGATGACCATTTAACTTTAGAAACAATATATCATGAACCAATCTTGGTGTTTTTTCCTCAATATTTTCACATATGACTACGCCATCATCCGCTGGGTCTCTGCTTTTCTTTCACCAGTTCCTGCAGGGTCATTTCAGTGTCTGAGACCGCCATCGTATTCAGGCTCTCCTCACTTCATACCTAAGTCAGTGATGCATGTGGCAACACTCCCTCAATTCCCCTGGTGTCTTTTGTTACACCGCCAGCTGCTCTTGGAACTTTCCGAGAACAATAACATTATAATGTCTTAAGTTTGAATCCACTTTCCTTAAATTCTCTCCAACCGACTTTTTATTTTGTAATCAGATCATCTTGGAAAGACACTTGCCTTCAGATAATCCTTTAACATGTGGTAATTTGTTTAAATTTGCAGTGATGTTTGTACTTTCTGAAATGCCCTTTCCATCAATGTTAATAACTCTCCATCCAGATTGACCCTGTTTGGCCACAATCACACATCAACTACTACATATGTAAGAGATTGTACTTTAAATTGTTTGTTGCCGACTTCATTAGCGTGAGAGGACAGCCGAGGTGGCACAAGGATGCTGAGAGTACCAAAGCTCTGAGGCACCTTGAACAAGCAAAACGTAGGCTCTCATTTAAGCTTCAATTTTTCCTTTTAGGAAAAAAGAAAGAAAGAAAGAAAGAAGGAAGGAAGGAAAGAAAGACAGGCAGGCTCTTCAATGCTTTCTTTATGTGGCTTTAAATTAATTGAAGTAAGTAAATTTAAATTAATTGAAGTAAGTAAATTCAAAAATTGAGTTCCTCGGTTACATTAGTTATATTTCAAATGTTCACTGGCCTCACGTGGCTGTTAGCTGCAGTGCTGGGCACCTCAAATTATAATATGTCCATCGTGGCACGAAGTACTATTTTACCGGGCAGTGTTGCTCCGGGGTTCCCAGGAGTCCCAGAGCTGGGGGAGGCTCGCACCGTCTGCGGTAACAGCGCAGCCTACCTTCCTCTCTCAGCCATCACGACTCTCCTAAGCAGTTACCGCAGCTTTGCAGTTGCAGATCTTCCTCAGGATGCTTCTGTTGTACTGCTTTACCTTGATCACACGTGTTTCTGTGTTTGACTCAACCTTTTCAGTCTGCCAATAGTGTGAGAAGTTGCGCTGCAGCACACCCACAGTTTATTTAAATCGAATTACTTATTTTGAGATGATTACAGAGTTTCACACAACTAAGCACTAATGCAAAGAGACCCCGTGTAGCCTTCATCCAGTTCACATCCACCTTCACATCTTGTGAAACGATGGCACACTATCTCAGCCAGATGACTGGCATCCGCACGGTCCAGGCACCCAACGTGGCTGCCCTCACATCGTTCACCCTGCCCTTTTACAGTGATACCCACTTGCTTCCCACTGTCCCATCACATCTTTTATCAGATTCATCCGTCATTCTGTTCAGCATTTTTATAATTTTGTTATTTCAAAAAGGTTATATACAGCAAGTCATACAATACGTAACCTTTTGGGAGTGGCTTTTTTCACCTGGCGTAATTCTCTAGGGATTCATCCAAGTTTTGAATATATTCAGAGTTCATTCCTTTTTACTGCTGAGTGGTACTTCCTAGTATGGTTTTATCAATATTTGTTTAATTACTCACATGTTGAAGAACACTTGGACTGTCTCCAGTTTTTGCCTATTACAAATAAATCTGTTATAAACATTTGTATAAAAGTTTTTATATGAATTTTGTTTTATTTCTCCTGGATAAATACCAATCAGTGAAAGGCTGATAGTGCTTATTTGGTAATTTTTTAAGAAACTAACAAGCAGTGTTTCTGAGCGGCCCTGCTATTTTACATTCCCACCAACAATGTCCAAGTGATCTAGTTTCTCTATACCCTCACCAGCATCTGGTGTCGATGCTATTTTTTATTTTAGCCATTTTGTTAGGTGTGTAGTGATATATTACTGTGGTTTTAATTTACACATCAATATTGGCCAATGTGTTCATTTGCTATTTGTATATATTCTCTTCAGTGAAATGATTGTTCAGTCTTTTGCCCATTTTCTAATTGGATATATATATATATATATATATATATATATATATATATATATTGAGAATTCTTTATAAATTTTAAATTTCTCGGGCAGATATATGGTTTACAAACATTGTTCCCTATCTCTACTTGTCTTTTCACCTTTTCATATTTGCTTTTATAGAACAAAAGTTAATTTTGATGAAGTCCAATTTATCAAGTTTTCCTTTATGAATTATACTTTTGATGTCAACTCTAAGAACTCTTTGCCTGACCCTAGGTCCTAAAAATTTCCACTGTTTTTTTTGTTTCTTATATTTCACTTTTACATTTATACTCAATTTTGAGTCAACATCTATATGCATATGGTGTGAGGTTTAGTAGGTTATTTACTTAAATATTTCATTTATTTTGCCTCTGTATATCCGATTGCTGCAGCACCATTTGTTTAAAAGTCCCTCTTTCCTCCACTGAACTGCTTCTGCAGCTCTGACAAAAGTCAAGTGACTTATTTCTGTGGGACTGTTGCTAGGCACCGCTTCATTTTGTTCCGCAGGTGTGTGCTGCCGGTGCCTGCGTGCGGACCACAGTGACGGCGATTGCGCTCGTGTAGTGGACCTTGAACTCCAGTAGCCTAGTTCCCTCCACTTCATTCTTCTTTTTCAGAATTTAGCTTTCTAGTTCCTTTGCCTTTCCTCACACATTTTAGAAAAATCTTGTCTATTGTTACAAAAAATCTTTTTGAAAGTTTCGTATGAGTAGCATTGGTCCGTATACCAGTTTGGGGAGAATTAACATCTTTATTATGTGGAGCGTTCCAATCCATGACCAGAGTATGTCTCTCTAGTTTTTAAAAGAGCTTTCATTTCTCACATCAGTGTTTTTTACTTTTTAACATATAAGTCCTATACATGTTTTGTCAGATTTGCAAGTACATATTTCATTTTTAAGGGAATGTAAATTGTATTTTCATTTTCAATGTCCATAAATTCATTGCTAGTTATAAAAACAATTGACTATTGTATATTATCTTATATTCTATGACTTTAATGAATTCACATGGAGTTTCTAGGAATTTTTTTTTGTCAATTTCTTAGGATTTTCTATGTAGATAATCATGTCATTTACAAATAGGGACAGTTTTATAGCTTCCTTTCCAGTATGCACACCTTCCATTTCCTGTCTTGTCTTATTGCAGTGGCTGGAACATCCAGGCCTCTATGAAGAGGAGTGGTTAGAACGGACAGTCTTGTCTTGTTCCTGACCTTGGGGAGAAAGCCTTTGATCACTAACCATTAAGAATAATGTTATCTGTGGGGTTGTTTTTGATAAATTCTCTGTATGAATTTGAGGAAGTTACCCTATTCCCTAGGTTTTCAGAAAGTTTTTATTATTACTACTACTACTACTACTACTATTATTATGAAAGGGTGTTTAATTATCTCAAGTGCTTTTTCTGTATCAATTTTTCTGATTATACACTTTTTTCTTCTTTAGACCTTTTGGTGTCTCTGAGCCACACTGGAAAAACAAGAGTTGTCTTGGGCCACACATTAAACATCGCTACACATAGTCCCCAAAATTCTCATAATGTTTTAAGTAAATTTATGATTCTGTGTGGGCCACATTCATAGCCATCCTGGGCTGCATATGGCCTGTGGGCTGCAGGTTTGACACCACTGAGAGGATTACATTGGTTGTTTTTTGACTATATTTTTAAATATTTTATTTATTTTTAGAGAGAGGGGAATGAAGGAGAAAGAAGGGAGAGAAATATTGATGTGAGAGAGAAACACTGATGGGTTGCCTCTCACATGTACCCCACTGGGGACCAGGCCTGCAACCCAGGCATGTGCCGTGACTCAGAATTGAACTGGAAAACTTCCATTTCACAGGATGATGCCCAACCGACTGAGCCACACCAGCCAAAGCTGCTTTTTGGATATTGAACCACCTTGTATCTCTGGGATTAACCACACTCGGGCTTAATATATAATTATTTTTATACACTGCTGGATTCTATTTCTAATATTTGTGAAGGATTTTTTTGCCTATATTGACGAGGGATATTGGTCTGCAGTTTTCATTTCTTGTAATGTTCATCTGGGTTTGGTACAATGATGATACTAGCTACACAAAACAAGTTGGGATGTCTTTCTTCCTCTATTTTCTGGAAGGGATTTTATAGAATTGATGAAAATATTTCCTTAGAATTTTGAAAGAATTTTCCAGTGAAGGGGGGCCTAGAGATTTCTTTTTTGAATATTTTATAATTATGATAAATTTTCTTAATAGTTCCAGTACTGAACCATTTATTCATTTTATATTGAGTGAGTTGTGATATATTGTGTTTTTTTTGCTTGAAAGAATTGATTCATTTCACCTAAATTGTCAAATTAAAATTGTCAAATTACATCCAATTCTGGATTTTTATTCCCCCTTATGGATAGTTTGCATATTTTTCTTTTTCAGAATTGCTAATGGATTGTCAATTTCATTGCTCTTTTAAAAGAATCTTCTGTTTGCTTCATTCATTTTTCCCCTATTTTTCCAAGTTCTTGAGGAAGAAGATTAAGTTATTGATTTGAGATTTTTGTTCTTTTTTTAATTGTAGTACTAAATGATTATTTCCCCCTCAGTAGTTCTGTATCTGTATTTCACAACTTTGATAGTTTATTTTTCATTTTCATTCAGTTCACATATATTTTATAAACTTTCTCTTTATGTTTTCAATCACAGATTACTTGGAGGTATGGTGCTTAAGTATTCAAGGGTTTGCAAGATCCTATGTTACCTTCCTGTTACTGATATTTAGTTTAGTTCATTGTGGTCAGAGAATACTATGGTTCAACTTTTAAAATCTGTTAAGAGTTGCTCTACAGCACAGGATATCTTGGCATATGTTCTGGTGGGCACTTGAAAACAATGTATATTTGTTGTTCGTAGGTATAATGTCCTATAAAAGTAGACTATATTCCATTGTTTAATGGTGTTACTGTTCTCCTATACACTTACTGTCTAGTATGTCTGTCAATTGTTGCAAGATGGATATTGACATCTTCAACTTGGCATTGCCAGGTCCTTCAGTTTCAAGTCTGGGATAAATGAGGTTAGGACAGTATATATCTTACTCCATCTTCCCAGAAATAGTGGTCTTCGAGCCTTTTAGTAAGACTTTACTATGAGCTTGAGACTGGCCATAAATATTTGTTGAATGATTTCATCAATACATACAGTACAAGTACCCTGTTCATGGATAGCAGTGATTGTTGATTTGTCTGTTTCTTCTTTTAGTTTTACCAGATTTTGTTTTATATATTTTCCACCTCTGTTGTTTGGTATATATACATTTAAGATTGCTACATCTTCTTGGTAGATTTACCTTTTTATCATTCTGTAATGTCCATCTCTATTTCTAGTAATTTTCTTTACTCAAGTCTGTAAGATGTTAATATACTTACTTCTGCTTTCCTTTGATAAATATTTGCATGATATATATTTTTCCACCCAATTACTTCCAACCTGCCTATGTTGTTATATTTGATGCAAGTCTCTTGTAGATAGCATATATTTGAGTCTTTTTTTAAAATTCACTCTGTGAATCATTATCTTTTTATTGATGTATTTAAACCATTTACATTTAATGTGACTATTGATATGTCAAGGCTTATGTCTGCCATTATATCTTCACTTTGCTGTTTGTTTTCTGGTTTTTGTGTCTCCTGGAGGGGATGGGGTACACTTCCTCACTATTGCCAGGTGGGGTTAGAAGTCCAGGTTCCCCTTCGGTCTCTATTGACACCTAAGAGGGAGGGGATCCTTCTAGCTGCTTGTTTGAGTGTGAGTACTGGCTCTTTGCTATGCCTTCACTAATACCACACTTGGAAGGATAGGAGTGCCTCATTACTGGCCTCCAATTCAGTAGTAACAGTGCTGATTATTTTCACTAGCCATCCTCTGATATCACCCCACTGTGAGGAGGAGAAAAGGCACCTCAGTATGTCTGTGTAAGGGTGGAAGTCCAAACTCCCCACTTAGTTTTCCTGATGGGGGTGGAGGTTTATTAACGGCTTCCACAGATGCTGGTCTCATCTCTCAACCCTGCCCTTTCTGCCACCACCTCAGCAAAGGGTGGGTGAGCACCTTACTGTACACATCAAGGAGGGGATTCTAAGGCCTCTACTCAGCCTTTCCTTGTGTGGGTGGTTGTGGCACCAAATTATTTTCTGTGGCGTTCCGCTTGAGTAGATTGATTATTGTCAAAATTTTCTTTCTTACTAGACTGATCCTTAACTATTCTTTTTGCTTTGCTAGAAAGAACAAAATTTGTTGGAGCTTTTTGGAGCTTTAAAAATTTGTTTTTATCTGTACCCATTGACATTGCCAGGTCCTTCAGTTTCAAGTCTGGGATAAATGAGGTTAGGACAATATATATCTTACTTCATCTTCCCAGAAATAGTGGTCTTCAAGCCTTTGAATAAGACTTTACTATGAGCTTGAGACTGGCCATAAATATTTGTTGAATGATTTCAGCAATACATACAATACAAGTACCCTGTTCATGGATACCAGAAGATCAGGCCCTTTCTCCTTATATCATGCAAGTTTATTTCATAGTAATTATAATTTTGTAATCACGCATTGGTATGATTTTTTATTAATATCTCTTATTCCAATGTATTAAAAATTTCATGAAGGTGAGACCACATATTTCTTCACCATTTAGTTATATCAGTGGCACTCTTAGGTAGCAGCTAAGAACGAGCAGCCAGAGGGGAAATGAAGGCAGAACCCCTGCCATTATAATCTAACAAAGAACTGAATATAGGAGGCTAGAAGCAAAGGAAGACATGTCTCGTCCTTTGACCCAACATTCCTGAGCCTGGTCCAATGAGATTGTCAGGCACGCCGCACAACTCAAACAAAACTGTGGTAGTACAGGAGGAAGGGAGAGTCTTTGAGACCAGGCTTCTGTAAGCTTCTGTAACAATCTTACTAAAATTTCCAGGTGTTTTAAACATCCCAATGCCTAGAAGGCAGGAGGGGAGTCCTTGAAATTCTGTGTACCGTTTCCACTATCTGGGAAAGAATCCCCACACATACCCACATTTGGGTAGTCACATCCCCCCAAGGGAAGCTGGCAGCACCTTTACCCACCATTCAATACGGAACTCCCACACTAGCATCCTGCCAACTGTACAAGTCCTCAGAACAAAGGGCCTGATGCCTCTTTCCACCTTTGCTTTTACCACCCAAGCTCTTCCCTTTCACCCCCACCTTAGCTAGGCCTGTTCTCTTCCACAAGAACTTAGCAATGACAAACTTTGCTTGCATGCCAATAGGCTTGCTGATCTGTAATTCTTTGCTGCATCAGCAAGAAGAACCAAGTTTTTCCTGTAACAGTGCTTCTCATAGTTCTCTTGTTTAGCAGAAAGCAGATATTCAGTTAATTTGTTGAATAGATAAAAATGAATAAGTAAATAAGCAAAGTATCTTTCAAGGCTTCTTTCTAAATGGCTGTAGAGCTGTATCCTTGCCTGGTATAACAGTTACTTCTCAGCTAACTTCCATATGAAAGAATGCAGCTTATCTTTTGCATTAGGAATGCTCATTCTCCCTATCTCTTTAAATTATGTCAGACACATATACACAATAGAAATATTAGTTTGGCATGTGAGGTAAACAGACAAGGCAACTTGCAGCCAGAGGCCACCAGCCAAAGCCGGTAGTCATCCCAGACCCACCTGAGCGGGTCACTTCAAGGACTGAGAAGTTCAATATGTTGGCATACTTATTACCCATATGTGGCATAACAAAGTTCATTGCTACAAGTTGGGAAAAAAATGACCTTGAATGTATATTTATTTCCATTCTCTCAAGTTCCTATTTTCTCTTCCATAATCTTCTCTTTCTTATGACATTTAACAACAAAAATTTTTTTTAATTCAGGGAAACCCCTTTCCCAACCATAAGAGGAAACTTCTTTCATCTTGACAAAATCATATGAGCTTACAGTAATATAACATTATACTAAATTATTCAGTCTTAAACAATATCATGTAAAATAATAATGATGACAATAATGATGATTAATATTTATTAAACCCTAAGCAGATGCCAGGTACTGGGCTATGCACCTAAAATTTGATTTCTTTTTTTATTCTAAAAAATAATTATTTGAGGTAATATAACTACCATCATTTTAAAGATAAAGAAATTGAGGCACTATTCCTATTTTACAAATGAAGTTATTGCCACGCATCTATTAAATGTAGACCCTGGACATGAACCTGAATCTAGAAAAGGCATTCTTATATGTGACTTTCACCTCAACAAATGCCTAAGAATGAATGCAGAAAGGAAGTGTGCGTGTGTGTGCGCGTTCGTGTGCAGTAAGTTTAACAGCTGTGTCTCTTCAGTGGAGATAACGATCAGCCCTGAAATTTCATCCTGCAGCCTCAACTTTAGCAACAAAACTCCTGTCTGTGGTATTTCAAACACACAGATATATATTTCCTCCCCATAAGACAATGTAAGAGTTACAGGCACAGTGTAACCTAATTTAAACCATGAAATATACATACCTTTCCCCTGACCTTTTGGATCTGTGACTGTTAGCTGTTCCTCTAACTGTATCTGTTCTCTCTTTCTTCTGTAGTAACGGAGGGGGGTGGGTGGTTCTGGCTGTGAACACAACTGCTTGGCTACAGATGATATTACACAGCTCTCTTGAAATTTAATGTTACCACTTGATTAAGTTGGAGGTAATAGGTTGTGAAAGTATTTGAAGTGTGAGATTTCTATTACATGCCACTAAGACAAAAGGAACATTGTCCCCTCTTCTCCATCTCTCCTTCTTACTGGCTGAAATTCAGACATGACATGGTAGGAGTTAGAACAGCCATCTTGGAACATAAGACAAGGTCACAATAGCAACAATAGCAACATTAAAAAAAAGAGCTGGATGCTTTGAAGTTTCCATATATACTCTAACAAGCTACCACTGAGTTGTTACTTGAAAGAGAAATAAACATATTTCTTGTTTAAGCAACTGTTGTTATGGTATTTGTTTCAGCAGCTGAATTGGGGTTTTGGGGATGGGTTCACAAGCATTCATTAATTTGTTTCTCAAAATAGAGAAAGAGTTGTGATTCAAACATACCAATTAATATTAAAGAGAAATTGCTTGGTTAAGTGCAGCTGCATTCGAGCCATCGGTTGTGTCTACGTTTTTTCAAGAACAACAGTGTTTTATATAACGAAAAGAACTCTTCAGATTCCCTCCCCAGCAAAATGAAAATAACAGTCTTCAAAAAGGAGTTGTCAAATATCCTTTTCTATAGCACAGAAAACCCTTCTTTTTCTTGCTTGCCACCAGATCTATCAAGAATTAGAAAAACTTTAGTAGGCTTAGCTACAATTCTTTGTACCTGGTATTAGTGGCTACTAGTTTACTTATTTTTGTTCTTTACCATCGGTGTGTACCTTCCAAGTCCAGCTACCTAGAATACAAACTTTACAAAGGAAAGGGATTCTTTGTTTTGTTTGTTCATTTGGTTGGTTGGTTTTTGATTGTTTGTTTGTATCTTTAGATTGTTTACAGTATTGTGCTCTGAATTGTTTAGGAGCTCAGTGGATGATAGTAACTAATTAAAAAGAGTGAGTACTGAAATTTCTATAAATGTTACAACTGTCAGCTCAATTTTGTATGAAATTTTACTTATTGTTTGCAAAACTTTGTGGAAATATGGGCAAAGTGAGCTCTTTCATAGGCGCAATTTAATATTTACAATGCACTTTAGGATTTCATTGCATTTTGGAATTTCTCAGTCTGACTCTTTTGAACATAAAGTTAAAAAACACTTATTCTTAAAAATAAATGATATTGAAATTTTATCTGTTGCAGACTTGTTTTGATGAGAAAATCCTTAAAAAGACATAATTTGATCTGCAAAAATATACTATAAAATCACATAACTATATAATGATGTTAATCAGTGTTTATTTTATAATTTATATTCACTGAATAAAACTATGGACATTTTGGGCAAGTGACTTATAATGAATATTGTACTTTATAGAAAGACTTGAGTACATTTAATATGTTTTGAAAACAACATAGGTCTTTGATCTTCTCTCTTTACTAAATTAATTTAAAAAAAATTCTTCACTACATCAGAAAACAAGGAAAGGGAAAACAGAGGCAAAAAAAAGGAAGGAAATGTACAGCATAAATCAGACACAATATTTCACAAATGTAAGGGAGGTAAGTTTCACTATTGAGCATTTCCACCCAAATATAGATATTGAACACTTTTCTTATGAAATTGTCTATGCATTTCTGGGAAGAAGGATCCCATTTTTACAAATAACTAGGTGTATTACAACTAACTATGTATATTGAAAGGTATGTTGTGCAACTAATGTGAGATTAATAAAGTAAAACTCACAAAGTTAAAAACATCACTCTCACGTAAACATAAAATGAATGCGTGAAAGATTTTATTTAACTCATTAAATGAGAGAGCCAGTGCAACATTAAAACCAGGTCAAACACACACATACACATGCAAACCACATTCATAAATGCTCAAATGAATTTTCTGGTTTCCAAACCTGATATCATTCTCAAATATGTAATATTTAGGGTTATCTTTTCTGCAAGGTATAGGTCAATTGTATGTGCAGTAAAAAAAATCGTTTTTTATTTTAATGGACAATAACCATTTGCATTGCTAAGGCTCAGTATCATTTACATACCTCTCAATTTCTATAAGTCAATGTAATGTATTAAAAGCTGTATAACTCTATAGAATCAGTAATTCCCAAAAGGTCTGCCAAATAATACCCAACTCTTCATTCAAAAGACACCTCTTTTTTCTCTTCACAAGTGTTGGACAGCTTTTTCCTGACAAGCTTTGACATAGTCTTAAGACATGGTAGGTGCTAAAGGGTTAACTCAACAGGCTTTGGATGTTCAAAATCTGCACATTCTACTGAAAAGACTGACCTTTGTGTGGTTCTTTGGAATATTCTGCCTGATAAGAGTGTCTTTTTATACTTTTGAACTTGGGCTGCCCAAATAGATTATGTTAACAATGTGACTGGTAGTGAATTCCAATTCTGGTTTGACTGGGGTACCAGGCCATGCTCTGTTGGTTTGACTTCTAAAGGGTTGATGAATGTTGAGTAGTTAAGGTCAGTGACATGGGCATCACATGTCTATGTCACTGACCTTCAATAAAGACCTTGGACACCAAGGCTCAGGTGAGCTTTCCAGATTGGCAGTAGTTTGTTCATGCCGTTATCCACCATCTCTGGGAGAGTTAAGCTCTGTCCATGTGACTCCGCTGGCAGAGGACAACCAGAAACTTGTCTCCCAGACTCTGCCTTACACACCTTTTTCCTTTGGTGATTTTAATCTGTATCACTTCTCTGTAATCAACTGTAAGTGTGAGTAAAACAGCTTTCTGAGTCCTGTGAGTCCTTCTAGTGAGTCATGAAACCCAAAGGTGGGCGTTGGGGGCCTTGACACATGCGATTAGACATCATGTTTGCTGGATATTCAGGCAGCCAATGGAGGAAGCCTTTGACACACATCAACTGAGCTTGGTTTTCCACATGAATTTAGTACATATTAGAATGTCACTTGTTACAGACTGCAGTCCCAGCTTCCTAAAGCTGAATGTAGAGGGTGCTGAGCAGGCTATTTATGGCACTTTCTGTACTTCTTTTGCATCATTTCTCCACATCCGTCCCAGCTAATCTTCTCCAAGGTAACTCTATTTAAACTCTCCTCTCTCCTTTTCAGTTGGTCTCCTAGAAGATATCCTGGAATTTCTGTGTTCTCTTCACAAGATGACTTCAAAGAATCAATTCTATGACCTTCCTCTTAGGACCTAGCTTTGACTTCTCTCAACAGGAAACAGGTCTTGTAAATCAAAATGTTTGATTTACAAAACTTTGTTTTCTGATGTATCACAAACAGCCCATTTTTGAAATAAAAACTAAAATACTGAATTTTTTCATCTTTGCAGTTAAAAACAAACCCTAATTTTCTTTGCAGCCAGGCAAAAATTCCTTGGTGCCATACACTGAGTCTTGTCTAAAGTCTACTATATGATAATCTTTCATCATTTGATTCTTATGTTCACATAAAAAGATTATGACAATTGTGAAAAAAAATGTGTCCCTTCCAATAAAGTCTATCTTTTCATGATTACTATCTCCCAAGTATTCAAAAAAATCTTTGAGTCTCAGAAATAACAATGACTAAATCTCTCTTCTTTCCTGGGGAGATAATCTTCATGTCTTGCCTTTAATGATGAAAGGAATGCAAAGGAAGAATACAGCTTCTGGTGAGATGCTACTTTCT
Organism: Desmodus rotundus; assembly: GCF_022682495.2. NCBI lineage: Eukaryota > Metazoa > Chordata > Mammalia > Chiroptera > Phyllostomidae > Desmodus > Desmodus rotundus. The sequence goes on along the minus strand of NC_071397.1, from coordinate 75,620,330 downwards.
TAAATTTACTACTCAGCTTTAGAATGTCTTTACTTTTTATACTATAGGAATTACTTTGGTTGGCAAAGCTCAATGTTGCTAGTATGAAATAGCTGCCCCTTTTCTCGTACAAAGATTTCTAGCTTCGTAGGAAGAAACTTCCAGCCTCCCCTGGAACACTCAAGGGCACACATTTTGCCATGTTACACAATTCCAAGCATGTCAGTCTCATCCATGTAAGTTGTGCTTCAGGTGGTTTTATGATGGGTAGACTGGGCTGTAAGCCATGGTCCTGAACATATTTCAATGATTTGACAGATTGATTTGTTATAAAGAACAACTAATGACAGCTGTCTTCGAACATTTTAAAGTTGCTGTTGGAAGAGTTCAATAGTTGTTTTTCTGTGTGATTTCAAAGGCTAAAAATAGTTCTGATATGTATATCCCATAAGAACACATATTATACTTAACAAAATGCAGAGCTTTTCACAATGAGAGTGGCTCAAAAGTAGAGTAGATCACCTTAGAATAACAGGAATTCCATCACTGAAAGTGTTCAAATATAGTTTGGACAACCATTTGGCAGAGATATCGTGTAGAGACTCAGTCAGACATTGTAGTATATTAGGAGGATAAGGTCATATTTAAGCTCCTGTCTGACACTGAGATTCAGTGATTCCAGATACCAGTAAAATTAGTGACACTTTGCTTAGAGATGTAAATGGAACTGAAACTCACCCTACAGCTGTCATCAGACTATAGAAAGTTGTTGTTGTTCTCAAGTTAGATGTTTTATGCCTCAGTTTGGATAGTTGCCTTGGGAAAAATGCTGGGGCAAGGGAGTCTGTATTCTGCCAGATTTCTTTTAACTAAGTTGTTGGGGGTAGAAGATTAGCCCAAACTGAGGGTTAAAATCTGTAAAAATAAATACCAACCATGGGGTGTAAAGAATGCAAGCTAAATCATGGTGTAGGACTGGGCTAGAAGTAATTTATACCTGACACGCACTCTTCAACTGATGGATAGTCACCTGGAACTTTATGTTGAAGAGGATTATTAGGCCTCATTTGGATTCAGCTGCATGTGTGCCGTGGATGGTTAGTGATGGGAGGGGAAAATGTTAGAATATTCTCTAGATGTTTGCTGTCCCTGTCATGGAGAATGCCTGACAGGCTAGTTAGGTAGAACTGCTGGAATTCATTTCCTAGGGGATTCTACCTGCTTGTGGCTTTGGACTTGAGCTTGTGCAAGTCTAACAATTCAATGCATCCAGGGTCAATTAGGCTCAAGCGCTGCCTCATTCAACTCAGAAGAACATAGCGTACAAATCAAAATGCCAATATAATAATTTGCAATTAGAACTATTACTGTCAAGTTGATTAAAATTCCTGTGTTTTAGCCAGGGCACCCAGGCCGTTGGTGACACTGAGATAGATGAGTTAATAATACCAGTTAAAACTTTACGTATTAAGTTATAAGTTTCTTTTTTTTTTTCAGTATGTTCACATTTTACTCTAACTCCCTCCGACTAGATCCTACTTCCTGGCACTGACTGTGGTCGGTCCTTCACTTATAATTAATGCTTCACGGAAGAGCTTCTCAAACTATCTGTGGTGAAGGCCCAATTTATTTTCTTTTCCCAGTCGATCATGGACTAGTACTTTAATAAAAGGCAATGAAAATAAATTGTTGTAAAAATAATATTTAAAATTTAAAATATACAAAACACAAGCATATTTTTATTATTTAATTTGGTGGGCATAAAATAACTTCAAAATTCTTATAAATGTTTCTAAACCTTTCAAATTCTAAACTATGTTTCATAAGCAGGATAGTTAATGAAGTGTTCAATACACTTTAATTTAGGGAAAATGTATAATATAGTGTTGCTTTATTTTTTATGCATTGTATGAATGCATTGTAGTGCATTGGAACCCTTGTGTAATCAATTCAACCAGTATATCCATAGTCATTAAATAAATCTAGAGACCAGGTTTACTATTTTAAATGTCTATAGAGGTCTACAATAGCTTTATTTAACATTTAGGATATAAAACAATAGCAAATATATTAGAACATAAAATTACTTGAAACCAAGTCCTTCCTAAAACAATAAACCAAACTTCCAATGCAACATTGTTCGCATAAGAAATTATATTATTATTAATGATGGCATTTTGAAGGTTAAAATTAGAGTGAAATGTGGGGAACATTTGATCAATAATAGTATCAGGAGATGAAGAACCACTGATTTGTTCCACCATCGTAAGGAAATGTTCTGTAGATGTGTAGGAAGGATATTCATTTCATACTCCCACATCCCACTTCCCTTTGTTCCGATCATTGCTAACACGGAAACCCACAATGATGACTTCTATCTCACCAACTTACAAACCCACTTCGTGTAGTTTTATTTAATCTATTAAATTTATTCTACCATTAAATGAACATTAAGCTTTTAGCTGGTGTATAAAACTATGAATCTTTCTTCCTCGACCAGTATGACTTACTTAAATGACATGCACTTCAAGCAGCATTTGAAAAGCTGGCCACTTTCTATTTTCTGGACTCACTACTATATTAAGCTGCTTAATTGGCTCTCAGGCTCCAGCCTTTCCAACTTGTTGTGGTTTTCATTGCTTCCCCTTATTCAGACTTCTTAAGACTCACCAACATTCACTGCAGTCTCTAGCTCATTCCTGTCTTTAAGCTTGACTTTCTGGATAATATTTAAATCCCCAACTTAGAAGAAAAACCCCATATTTTTAAAGGTAAGAGAGATTATATCTTAGTCCTTCTTAGTGTGGACATTTCTCTTACTACCTAAGGCCAATGTTTTGCTGTCTTTTGTACTGATATTTTAGAGGTAGAGTGAGAAAGTCTCTATGACCTTGAAAGATCATTTCCTACCAAGTTCAGATACACCTCTCTGTGGTACCTCCAATATCTAAGTAGTTAAATCTACCTCTGGGAAAGCTTCAAGCTTGCTGTTTCATGTTATTTTTCCTACTACATTGTAAAAAATAATCATACCTAATTATGAAGAGTAAAGATACATCTCTGCTGGCAGCCCAATCTGATGTGGTTCTATATACACTCTAATACAATATCCAGCAAACTTTACAGATGCAATATCTTAACTCCTCCAAACCTGTCTCAGATCATTTCATTTCACCATTTCACTTCCTCTTCAAGTCCAGCAATATAAAAATGGTAAACCTAGTTGTAAAGTGGCAAACTTACAGAGATTCATAATATAGAATTATCTCTCCTAATGGTCTTTGTATAGGTAGTTCACAGGGTGGCCAGCTACTCTCACATATGCTTGCGCACTTGATATTAAACATACCAAATGAAAATACAACCCATGCTAGAGCTTTGGGTTGCCCGTGCTTTAAACTGCTGGTGTAGACGGACTACTACTATATTCAAAATTACTTACTGTCATTTTATGCAAAGTTGATATATAATTCAACATTCACTAAGAATCTACTAAGTGACAAAAACTGTGTTACTAGCAGTGTGTATGTGAGGACAAGTATAAATACAGTTATGAAATAGCTTTCTCTAAGAACTCGTAATAAATTCTAAAATATACATAGTATCAATGGTTAGAAAATAATGCCCTAATAGCAGGCTGCGGTAATAATCAATCACATTGGGTCTATAATGGAGATCCATGCACAGAAGAGAAAATTAATTCTCACTTAGGTGTTGGGATCAAGGAAAGTTTGAAGGAGACCAGGAATATGAGCTGGGTCTTTAGGACTGGTTGAACATCACTGGCAGGCTGATGAGGAGATAAAGAGATAAGTGGCCTGTTATGGTGGAGGAAGGGGGCGGGGATTGATAGAATGGTTGAATCTTAAGTAAAGGGGGATTAAACTCTAAATGATGGGTTTCTTCTGCCCTACCATACATTTTTAACTTTGTAGAGGAAATGGAAAAACATCTATTGAACCAATTGTTTTGGCTCTTCTGATGTGATCACAGTATTGCTTATATGAATTGTCAAATGAGATGAGCTCATAAAAGGATATTAATGTGTCATTTCTGTTGTGCAAAGTAGCATTAGAGAAGGTGATTTCAAAGGCACGTGGCTCTTTCATTACAGTCTTCAGGGGGAATGTTTGATCACTGGAAACAGGCCGCTTTGTTCCAGCTCTCTCTGATGTTTGGCACTGTCCTGAATACATATGCTATTGACTTGGAAAGAATTAGTCTGTAAAGATTTAATAGATTTGCATATTCAAAATGCATGTCTTGTTAAAATGAAATGAAAACAAGCTTAATATCTATATACACACAAACGCTTAGTTCAGACACACATCTCAGCAAGTTTTTAAAAGGCATTTATACATATTATATGTGCTTGTTCTAAGATTAGGAAAGTTGGTTATTTTTTAAATTAACAATTTTTTATTTTTGCTGAGAAAAAAGTATATTTTAAGAAACACTGTATTGACAATAAAGCACAAGACCTCTTCAAGTTCAGATATGTTCTCGTCTTCTCATCTATCATGAACATACATTTCTAGTGTTGGGCGTGGCTGACTTCTCTTTATTGAAAGGGGATTAACAACTTTCTTGGTTGGAGAAAATTAGAACCACAAAGAACTAATGATAAATGTTAAAGGTTAGCATTTGCATGAAGTTCTATTCCTTTTATGACTGAAAGAAGTGATTTTCTTTTTTCTAAAGGAGTAACACGTTTGGAATGAGACCTGAAGAGTAAGACGATTTTTGTGTGTTGACTAAAACTCACAGAATTTTCTCATAGAATTTTCTGGCTTCTGTTCCCTATGACTTGCTATGTAATCTCACATAAATTCATCTTTTAATTTTCCAGTGGAGCTTTTGAAAAGGTTGGTGTTCCAAGTCAGTCAGTTTGATATACATCTACAATCAGACATTCATTGCATTGAAATTAAGCCCAACAGACTTCAGGTAAAATGAAATAGGTTACATTATGTTCTATTTTATGTGACAAAGAGAAGTCTTACCACATCACTTAACTACTTAAAATCTTTCCCTTTTCTTGTTTCCATTTTCAACATCCTTTACCTCAATGGCACTGAATGCTTCCTCTGCAGGGCATGGTCTTCCCTACCCAGTCATTGCTACAACAATCTCAGAACAGAGACTATTTCAGTTATACATTTGTTGCCTTGGCCAGTGGTTTCCAAACATTAATGTGCTTATGAATCATCTGGGGACCTTGTTAAAAATGTAGGTTCTGATTCAGCAGGTTTGGGGTCTGGCCAATATTCTAACAAGCTCCCATGTGATGCTGTAGATTAGACTCTGGATAACAAGCACCTTGATACACATGACCTCTAATTAAATTGGTATTAGTTCCTAAACCCTGTTAACAGAAAATGTAGATTCTTTGATTTTGACATTGCTTCAGGTTTTTATTGGCCTTTTAGTTTATTGATGATTTCATAAAGATGCTGCATGATCTAGATTCCCTCAACTTCTCTTGTCTTCTTCTTTTTCTTTTTTAACAAGTCCTTTTTCTTACTTTATATTTGAGACATAACAAGCTACTTGAAATTTCCAGAATATATCACATCTCAGTGCCCTTTCAAATATTATTTCCTCTGCCTGTCCTGACATCTTGTGAGGCTTCCTTTAAAACAGCTCAGCTGTCATCTCCTGAAGGAATCCTTCTCTAATCTCTTTCTCATGTAATTTCTTAATTAAATGTCTCCAGTATCATCCCACAATGCCTTGTATTTCTTAAATTATAACTCTCTCATAATCTGTTTCAATATTTGCTTACTTGACTGTTCCCTTCAAGACAGTGTTTCTGTTGGGGGAGGGGGAGAGATTGTGCATTTTATTTATTTTAAAAAATTTTTACTGTTATTCAATTACAGTTGTATGCCTTTTCTCCCCACCCCTCCACCCCACCCTGCATTTTATTTTTGATGCCAACTGTCAATCACAATGCCTGCATATAGTAGGTTTGAAATGAAAAAGGGAAGTTGATATGTTATAGTTATGCAATAATATAATGCAATATTTCCTTTCATAAAGTTTAAAATTTAAACAGCAGTAACAAAAACTAAAGTCATAAAAAGTTAAGTACAGGATGAAATAATACTGAAGATGTAAAATGTTAGTGTGTGATTAATTGCCAAATGAGGATCATAGAAATTAACTATTCTGAGCTCACTGGAGGAAAATGTCACTGTGGCTTTATTATTATTTTTTAATATCTCAGCTTGTTCTACAAAGAGTTGGTGATGGCTGACAAGGCTATGTATTAGAGTTAATGAAAAGGATGAACACATGTAGTTAAGGGAAGAGTATGAGAAAATAGGGGATTTACGGAAATATATACTAAAACTTGAGGAACAGATACACCAGCATGTCTGCCAAAATGATCCTTATTAAATAATGGACATTAAATTTGGTGTGCTGAATTTTCCTTTCACTCTCTACTTAGGATGTGACTTCTGTGGGGTCATCAGCCCCTCCCTCGTCCTCTGGCTTCTGGCCAATTCTGGCCAGTGAGGTGCCTGGCAGAGGATGAAATGGAGGGAAAACTGTGAGATCAGGATATTTATTTTCTTGCATTGCCTAGAATGGACTGTGCCTTTGTGTAAATTGCCCCTTTGTTAAAACCTTCTCAAGTTATTTTATTTTGAGTGTGCCCCAAATTTCTATTGAGATTCTAATATAATCGAAGAGTTAAGCTAGATTGTATGTCAGTCTCAACAACTTTTATGACAACCGTTAATGCTATAAAAATATTTTAGGTGCCTGCTATATATCAGGCAAGATTCTAGGAAGAGTGGGTCCAATAGAGAAAAATTCGGTAAACAAAAACAAACCTCAAATCTTACGTTTATGTTGTTCACATTTTAGTGTGGTAAAGGTGATATAAATCATATCACCTTTGCAGGTAAGGAAAAATTGATATGTCTTAAACTCTACAGTTTTGTAATGTTTATTTACATCAAACCAGTTTATTTACTGTTTAACTGTAAATTGATAACATCCCAAAGATGTAGTTTTGGGGTTGTTCCAGTTTTACTAGGGGTAGATCATCCAGAATTTTTGCCTCTTCTTTTTTCTGTTGCTCATCTTCTTGTCACTTCCTTGCTTGCTCTTCTTCCGTCAGGAGATAAGAAAGGAAAATAAATGAGTGAAAGGCTTACTCTAGCATCTATGATAAAAGGTTTGCTAGGAAGGAGACTGAAAACCTGAACTAAAATGAAGCTTTTCAGTTTATCTGGACTGGTCCGCCCCCTGTTGCCATAAAAATATTGTTTCAGATGTGTCAAAAAACAAGAAATAAAATGCACAGAAGTCTTACATGCACAATGGTGAAGAGAACCAGGTCAAGAAATAGATATGATGCTCTTGGTATAAAGCCCTGCAGTGCAGACCCTCTGCCTTTGGGTTTGAATTGTATCACAACTGTGCTTGCAGTATTTACTTAGATTATTGTTGACTTGTATACGGTTAGTCCTGTGACGCTGCAAAAATAGATCATAAATCCCAAAAAGGGAGGACATATTTGTAGTTTGACCTTGGAAGATGACCTAAAGGTTCTGAGGAAACCATAAATTCAATTTATAATAATAACAAAAATAAGACTGTTTCTACCTTGCCCAATGGATAAAGTTAAAATCTAATATTTTTCTTGGAACATGTTGTACATTTTGCCGAGCTTGATTAAATTCCTGTTTAGTAGGTAGCTATGAGAGGAACTGAATAAAAACACTTAATATGAGGCTTTTGACTCTTATCTTTTTCTTCATGATTTAATTCATCTTTAAGAGCTGTTTTATTCTTCTTTTTTTCAGGCTCTATTTATGAAATGTTTGGAAATGAATGCTGTTTGTCAACGGGAGAAGTGATTAAAATTACTGGTCTCAAAATTAAAAAGATCATAGCTGAAATTTGTGAGCACATTGAAGGTCGTGAATCTCCACAACCATTTGAACTGCCTATGAATTTTCCAGGTAGAGTATATTGCAACCATTTTTCATTTGTAAAACTGCCTTGTTAATAGATATAGTCATCCATACAATTGAAAACAGTGGAAAAGTGGTAGTTTTTTTTCACTCTAGGACAGTGGGTAAAAGAGTCATAATTCTTATAGTTCAATGATTTTAAGGACTAATAGAAGGCAAATATTTTCTTCCCTTTTTAAATAAATATCCTTTGCTTAGGACTTTATATTTTCTGTTAACAAATATTTGATGAGTTTCAACTATAAGCACCACTAGCAATACTACATAGCAAAAAATAAAGACATTGAAGATATATTTTCATAAATTATGTAGCACTAATTAATATATATGACACATATCAACTCTCCTTATTCCAACTGCCATTTTCTCAGTTTCTGCAGCACCACAAGACTTCCCTGCCTGAACTTGCTGACAAGTCTGGCCGTTTTCCTTTGTCTAGGTAACGCTACTCAGCCTCACACAATTAGACCAAAGAGCATGTCTTCTGCAAAACTTTAGCTGACCCTCTAACCTCATGTAGATATCTCTCTTTTATGTTCCCACAGTATATTGGGCACCATGGTGTGTATCTTATTTTAATCATTGATGATTTTCTTATTCGTATTATTCCCGAGGCCAGGGGTTAACACACCTTTTCTATAAAGGACCAGAGAGTAAATTTTCGATTTTGCTGCCAGATCATCACCATCATGACCACTCCTTTCTGATGTCATAACATAAAAAAAACACATAGATAATAAACCAATGAGCATGGATCAATAAATTTTATGTATGAAAACAGCGGAATTTGGCCTGTGAACTCTAGTTCGCTGACCTCTGCTGTAAACTGACATTCTTTCACAGATAAAATATAACATAAGAGACTTTGTATTTCTAGTAACAGGCACATTTTCTAGCACAGAGAATATGCTCAATAATCATTTATTGAATGACTGATTCGTGGAAGAGAAAAATCTGGCAAACACTCACAATGGAATGCGGTTCGTGGTGTCATTGAAGTAGGCAAGGGCTCTGTGAGAGTCTTGACAAGGACGTTGAACTCATTCCGTCGTGTTTCAAAACAGAGGCTTCTGAGTCCTGACACAATGTTTGAATCCCAGCTTGGCCACTCTCAGTTGTGTAACTTCATCATTATTTATCCTCCTTTCATGTAAAATTAGAATAATAATGCTATTCTCTTCTAGTGTTGTTGGGAGGATCAAATATTGAAATATATTTAAAGTGCATATATGGGGAGAAAAGGCAGACAACTGTAACTGAATAACAATAAAAATTTTAAAAAAAAGAAATAAAAAGAAATATATTTAAAGTGAATAGAATGGTACTTATCATTTGCAAGGGCTATAAAATGTGTCAGCTTCTATTACCTTTATTAATTGTTATTATCATTGGTGGAGTCGGGCAAAGCTTTTTAGCGAATGTTGTACTTAAGCTGAGATTTGGAGAATAAAAATAAGTTACCTATATGAGGAGAGGGTTCTTCTAAGTGCTCCAATATTCCACTCCTTTCAGTGGAAATCTTTCTAATTATTTAGTTCTGATTATTTGTTCCTCACCCCATCCTTTATTTCAATGATTCTCAAACTGGGCTGCACATTGGAATCACTAAAGGAACTTAAAATATCTTGATGCTCAGGCCACTTCCCTGAGATATTCTGATTTATTTGGTCTGGGATAAAGTTTGGTCATCAAGGTTTTCTGAAGCCCCCAGAGTGTTACTAATGAGCAGCCAAGGTTGAGACCATGCTTTAGAAGAAGCTTTTCCTAAGTATTCTAACTGGATGTATCACCTTTTGAATCACTGGAGGCTTTCATGCCTTGATCAGTGCATTTACTACGTTTTGCATGTAATGGAGGTTCTTCTGTGTGCTTGTCTCATGACCTCCATCTGCTGAATCTGAATCTCGGTGATTGCTATAATCCCCAGTGTTCAGAAGACCTGTACAATAAATTTTGAGTAAGTCAAAATAGCTAGAATCTTCGGGTAGAAGGAGCATGTCTTATTGTAGTAGTTAAAACACATAGCTTTTGACTAGTAATTTAACTTGGGAAGTTGCTGCTTAGAATATCCCCTTGAGCTTTCCATTGACATGATCATCCTGCATCGACTGAGTAACAATTTGGAAAATGTATATATGCCTAATTTTATTGTAAGGATCAGGATTAAAATGAAGGGGTAAAGTGGCTGGTGAAGATCAGGGAATAGGTTACTTTAAAAAAAACCTCTTCTAGGTCATGAAAAAAGGAGTCCCAGATATAGGAGCAATTTGTTTGTATCAGCACTAGGGACTAAGCTAAAAATCAAAGCCACTAATGTTTTTTTATAAATTTCAAAAGAGAAATTTCTTTATTTATGCTCTACTCAAACCTTTCAATTTTAACTTCCAGTTAGATTTTAAACTCAAAAAGTTCAATATATTTTTAAACATTCCTTCTTATTTGAGAATTTCCCCCAAATTTATTTGTTACTAATATCTAATTTTATTCAATTGTGGTCAGAAGACATACTTTGTACAATTTCAGTTCTTTTAAATTTACTGAGATTTGTCTTATGACCTAACATACAGCTTTTCCCGGAGAACATTTCACGTGCACTTAAGAAGACTGTGCGTTCTGTGGATGGGCGGAGTGCTCGGCACACGTCTGTTGGTTCACGGTGTGCCCGGTCTTCTGCTTCCTTGTGGATTTTCTTCCTGGCTCTGCCCATTATAGGAAATGGAGTATCGAAGTTTCAAACTATTGTCATTAAATTCAAATTGTCATTAAATAGTTTATTGTCATAAACTATTGTCTATTTTTGTTTTCAATTCTGCAGCTCTAGCTTCATATATTTTGGGGTTTCGATATAAGGTGTAAACGTGTTTATAACTGTTATCTGTTCTTAGTAGAGTGACCCCATAATCCCTTTTATCATTATATAATATTCTTCTTTGTCTATAGTAACAATTTTTGTTTTAAAGTCTATTTTCTCTGACGTTAGTGCAATCCCTCCAGTTCTCTCTGGGTTATTATGTGCCAGCTTAATTTCTATCATTTTATTCTCAAAGGATTTGAATCTAAAGCATGTGTCTTATAGACAGCATATAGTTGGATGATGTTTTAAAATCTATTCTGTGAATCTTTGCCTTTTAATCAGTGTGCAGTTCATTTATAGGTAATGCAAACACTGATAAAATGGGATTTACTTCTCCCATTTTGCTATTTGTTTTCCATCTGTTTTAGACCTGTTGTGTTCTCCACTCCTCTATTATTGCCTTCTTTTGTGTTAAGTAGATCTTTCCTAATGCATCATTTCACTTCCTTTGTTTTATAAAAGAAAATTTATTTTTTAGAGCAAGTTTAGGTTCACAACAAATTTGAGCAAGAGGTACAGAGATTTTACATATTCTACTTGCTTCTAGATAAGAGCAGGTTCCCCAACATCAAAATTCCACAGTGTGTTTTCATGGTTTATAGCTAGCTGACTTCTTTTCTAGCACTGAATGATATTGTGTTGTCTGACTGTGCCACTGTTAATTTAGTCATTCGCCTATTAAAGAACAACTTGGTTGTTTCCAAGTTTGATAATTATCAATAAAGCTGCCATAAACATTCATATGCAGGTTTTTGTGTGGATATTAGTTTTCAATTTGTTTGGATAAATACCAAGGAGTATGATCACTGGAACACATGGTAAAAGTATGTTTGGTTTTAAATAACTGCCAAACTGTCTTCCAAAGTGGCTGTACCATTTTGTGTTGCTACCAGCAAAGAACGAGAGCTCCTGGTGCCCCCATCCTCATCAGCATTTTGTGGTGTTGGTGTTTCGGGTATTGATCATTCTAAAATGTATACACCAATGACAGGTCTTTATTGTTTTAATTTTCAGTTCCTTAGTGACAGAAAATGGGCACACTTTCATATATTTATTTGACATATGTGTATCTTCTTTGGTAAGGTGTCTGTTCAGGTCTTTTGCCTACTTTTTAACCAGGTTGTTTGTTTTCTTCTTGTTGAATTTTAAGAATTCCTGATGTATTTTGGATACAAGTTTTTTCTCAGATATGTTTTTATAAATATTTTCTACCAGTCTGTCAACTGTCTTCTCATTCTCTTAAGATATCATTCACCTACTAGTTTATCAACTATTTCTTTAATAGATTTTGCTTTTGGAATCATATCTAAAAAGTCATTGTAAACCCAAGCTCATCTAGATTGTTGCTATGTTATCTTCTAGGAGTCTTATAGTTTTGCAATTGACATTTAAACCTGTAATACATTCTGAGTTAATTTTTGTGAAGTGTGTAAGGTCTGTGTCTAAATGCATTTTTTTGCATGTGATGTCCAACTGTTCTAGCACCATTTGTTAAAAATGCTATCTTTGCTCCACTGTCCTGCCTCTGCTCCTTTGTCAAAGATCAGTGGACTATACATATACAAACCTATTCCTCGGTTCTCTGTTCTGTTCCATTAATCTACTTGTTTATTCTGTCACCAATACCACGTTGTCTTAACTACTGCAGCACTGTAACCAGTCCTGACATTGAGTCCTGTCAGTTATCCGACTTTGTTCATCTCCTTCAGCATCGCATTGGCTAGTCTTTTCTTTCTGTACCAAGTGGGCAAACATAGCTTTACAGTTGTGAGTACACAAAAGATGGAGCTATTCTTGTAGTATTATTTGTTAATTATATTATTTTCCATAAGAACAACTGTAAATCTACATTTGCCCCACCCGGTGTATAAACGGTAGAGTTAGTTTGTCAATATACATGAACTAACAGTGGGATTTTGATTGGCATTGCATTAAATCTATAAACTTCTTAACAATATTGTGTCTTCCTATCCATGGGCATGGATTGTCTCTCCATTGTTTTTCATTAATTGATTGTATTCATCAGCGCTTTGTAAAATTTTCTTATAGATCTTATAAATATATTGTTAGATTTATACCTAAGTGTTTTATTTTTAAGGTGCTAATGTGAATGACACTGTGTTTTTAATTTCAAACTCCACTTGTTCACTGAAGGTGACTGACTTTTTACATTAATCTTATATCCTGAAATCTTACTATATTCATTAGTTCTAGGAGTTTTAGGGTGAATCTGTCAGATTTTCTACATAGACAATCATGTTATCTCTGAACAAAGATAATTTTATTTTGTTCTTCCCAATCAAGATAATTTTTAATTCCTTTTCTTGTCTTATCTCATAAGCTAGAATTTTCAGTATGACGTTGAAAAGGAGTTGTGAGTGGGGACATCTAAGCCTTGTTCTTAATCTTTGTAGAAAAGCTTCCAGCTTCTTACTATGAAATATTGTGTCACCTGTAGGCTTCTTGTAGATATTCTTTACTGTGTTCAAGAAGTTCTCTATTCTTAATTTGTTGAGAGGTTTTGATTTTTTTAAAGTCATAAATGGATGTTGAATTTTGTCAAATGCATTTTTGCATATATTTACATGATCATTTGATTTTTCTTTTAGCTTGGTAATGTGATTAATTACATTAATAAACTTTGAAATGTTGAATAATCCTTGTATAATTGGATCACTACCACTTGTTTGTGGTGTAGTATTCTTTTCATACATTGTTAGATTTAATTTGTTAATATTTTGTTGAGGGTTTTGCATCTAGTTCATGAAAGGCCTTGGTCTGTAGGCTTGTTTTTTTTGTTTGTTTGTTTTTTGTGTTTTATTTTTGCGTGCAACAATCTTTTCTTTGCCTGTTTTTTTTAAATATTAGAATAATGCTGGTCTCATAGAATGAGAAAAGGATTATTCTTTTTATTTTTATCTTCTAAAAGATATTGCAGAAAATTAGTATAATTTGTTTTCTAATGTTTGGTAGAATTATTTTTTTAAGAAATTGATTCAGGTTAAATGACTAACATTAGTAAAACTTGCTCCTGGCACCAAATGACTAATACATTAACATTTTTCAAAATGAATTTTCCAATTGTTTTATTTGAGAAACTTGATTTTTAGGAAACATATAATATTACATTCAATGGTCATTCATTATACGGGGATATGCAAAAGTAGGTTTATAGTTGTTCATATTGAAAATAATATAATAATAATACAAGAATAAACTCTGTTCCACATACTCAAAACTGTAAAACTACCTTTGCTAATTGCTCTATGTTTTATCTACCATTAAAATGACTAAATCTTTTATGATTAGCCATTTTATAATTCTACCTAATTTTTTAGAAGCTGGCTACAGTATCAGCTTGTAAATTCCTTTGAGAAATTACCTGATAGGAAAATTGTAAGGCAAAATTGTTTAGTAGCTTTATAGTGAATAACCTCTTTACCTCCTGCTTTTTGAAGGACTTTTGTTAAAAGAGACAAAGTATAAGGCAGAATCTGCTCCTGTTTTTCCATCTGGATGTTATGAAGACATGATTCAGAGCAGCCCTAAATAGACTCCCTGCCTTTTGGATAATTTGTTATTCAGGGAATCATGAACTATTCTGGGTCAGCTTCTCTTAAGGCATTGTTTCCCCACTGTGCTCACTTCAGCAAAATAAATTCAGCTATGTCTATTATACAAAATACTTTCCTAGACAAAAAGAGACATTCTGGACATACTATGCAAAAATTTATGATGCAATCTAAGTGCATAAAATGTTTAGGCTTTTACACTAATTTTCAGTTCCTTTTTTGGTCTATTTTTTCTTCTGCTTCTTAGTACATCATCAGATTGTCTCTCTAAATCCTTGATTGTTGAATAACTAAGATGTATGGTATCTGGAAGACAAATAGACCTTTCAAGTCTAGGTTAAAATGTTCTTTTCACCCACCTATGTACATCTAAGCCTCAGACCAACATGATCTCAGAAAGATCATTCTAAAATCAGCCTTTCCACAATTGTCACTATTCTAAATTTTCATAGTGTTAATATTTTATGTACATCTTCTAAAAAATCTATTTAATTACACTTTGCTCATACCACTCCCTTTTCTACATGCATAACACCTCTACATTTCTTTATGGTGTTACCCCAACAATATCACCATCTTGGAACCAGATTTTTCTTAAAAAATTGTCCACTAAGATCTTTAGTTCCTTGGTTCTCTCAACTGGACATTGGTAAAGCACATTATTATATTTACACATAATTATATGTTATTTACTAGTGATGTAGAGGTTCTGCCATTGGGAAAAAAGCCTTTGTTAGTAGGATTTATTTTTTAAGAGCTGTTTTAGGTTTATAGTAAAATTGAGTGAAAAGTCCAGCAGTCTCTCATTTACCCCCTGCCCTTACATTTATGCATAGCCTCCTTCATTATCACATTCCCTGCAAGAGTGGTACACTTTGTTACAACTGATGGACCTGCATTGATACATCATAATCAAAGTTTGTGGTTAACATCCGTTCATTCTTGGCTTTGTTCATTCTTTGGGTTTAGACAAATGTATAATGACGTGTATCCACCACCATAGTATCATACAGAGTATTTTCACCGCCCTAAAAGTCCTCCGTGCTGTGCTTGTTCATCTTTCTTCCCCCATAATCCCTAATAACCATTCATCTTTTTATTGTTTTCATAGTTTTGCCTTTTCCCAAATATATTTGGAATCATAAAGTATGTAGCCTTTTCAGATTGGTTTCTTTTATTTAGTAATATGTATTGAAGGTTCCCCATGTTTTTTTCATGGCTTGATAGCTCATTTCTTTTTAGCACTGAATAATATTCTATTGTCTGGATGTGGCACAGTTTATTTATCAATATACCTGCTGAAGGACATCTTGGTTGCTTCTCAATTTTTGCAATTAGAAATAAAGCTGCTATAAACATCCAAGTGCAGGTCTTAGTGTGGACATAAGGAACACATTTTTTTAAGTGATAAGATGTATTGATTTTTCTCGATACCACACAGTCTTGTAGAAAATTAGAAAGCAGAAGAAAATGCAGAGAAGTAAATTAAAGCTCCCCGTAATCCCATCAGAGAGTTATATAGCATTAATGTTTGTTACATTTCTCCCACTGTTTTCTAGTACATTATACAGCCACACAAACAGACGTATTTAATATAATGGGAAGCAAACTTATTTCGGAGGATTTGCCTATATTATCAAATATTCCTCAAAAACCAATTTTTTATTTTCTGTATAATATTCCCTCATATATGTATATCACAATTTATTAAGTCCATTCTGAAAATGGTTACTTATGCAGTTTGTGCTATAATGAGCAGCTTTTAATTGAAGTTTGATCTGTACTTCTCATTATTATTATAATTTCATACATGTAAAATTGTGACTTCAGAACTTAAAATATTTTTAGAGATTTTGATGCATATTGAAAAATCACATTGCATAAATTCTCTGCCAATTTACATTCCCACCAGGCCACTTCAATTGTTTTTTGAAGCTACTACTTACTGTCCACCTCTCCCTTCCCCAACTTAAAAAAAACAATTTAACAGCAGTACTGAGATACAGTTTACATAGCACAAAATTCAGCTGTTAAAAGTACATAATTCCATGATTTTTAGTAATCCTCTTTCATTTTTTAAAAGCAAGATGAATTTGTAAACCCCAGAATCCCAGAAACCGGCGGGGCCTGACGCCGGCTGACAGGAGGTCGCTCGGGCCGGGCAGGCAGGGCTCTGTGCAGTCGGTTTAGGGCACCAAGCGGCGAGGCCCAGCGAGCCAGACAGAAGCGGCACTGCTCTCGTGTGGGTGTTTATTGTCCCTCTCATGGAACGCCGTTCTATAATTTTGAGTAAGTAAATGTGGGCAGGAACTAATGAATTTGAAGGCTCTTAGAAATGAGTTAATGATCGTTATTTGCAGTACGATCATGCAGCAAAACCAATGGAATCAAGTGAAACAAAAATTTTTAACTTGTTATAAGTAGTATGCTAGATTTTTTAAGAGGGCAGAATTAAAAATATGTAAGTAAATATTAAGAGAGTTTATACATAAAACATGAATAAAAACAAATATTTTTATAGAGAGAAGAATATATATAGTCATAACTTTTCATTTATAACCATTTAGAACATATAATGGTAATATAATTTTAAAAAGCCATGGAAAAGCACAAAACAACTATGCTTAATATCATTATACATAGTATAAGTAATATTATAAAATTAACTCCCTTTTTATTTACTTAAAAATAATATTAAAGCTCACTTATTTATGAAAATAAACAACATATTTTAAGTGCTGGAATCAGAAAACTGAATATTATGTATATCAAATGTACATGAGTTAATTTATGAGATAAACACAGTGATAAACTTATTTCATATACTATAATCATAATTATTATTATGTTGTCTCTTGAAAAAGTAATTCTAAAGTTCATTTGAGAGAATAAAGAAGTGAAAATATTGAAGTAAATATTTTTTTAAAAAACAGAACACTAAGAAGTACTCATCCTGACAATATTAAAACCCATTAAAAAGTTAGAATAAATTATAGCAAATGCTGCAGAAAATCAAAAGCAGAGTCAATAAGTTAGTGACAGTGGTACCAGTTGTTATACAAGCATTAGAGCGATGCTTTCAATTTGACTGTAGTGTCCCTGAACTTAAGCCTTTGCTGATGGGTCAGAAACAGACTTTAATGTAGACTATTACTTTCTACTTGATAAAGTCGGTACTATACATCTGGCATTAAAGGAAAAATTATTTCATAAATTAATGTAGTGTACTTATCACCTGAGAAAGCAATAGATGGAATTGGCCATCAACTTTATACTACATAGCAAAGGAAACTTGAACATTTTAGGTAAAATTACTTTATGTTTGTGTTGAAAACAACTTTCAGCTGATAAATATAATAAAAAGCCATAAAGAATCAACATATCCAATTACATATAAAGGAACTTTCTCTACATCACAAAAGTAAAAACAGGAAGAAAATTTCAACAGCAAAAATGACACAATTTCAAAAATGCTAGATATCGCTAAAATGTAAGACAAAAAAAATCAAATGGTTTAGAACAACACTAAGTGGGAAATGAATAAAGGACAGAGGAAATTTAGATGACTTCTAACCACACAGAAATTAGTCTGGACTCAGTGTAAATTAAAACAATAATGACAACTTTCCCACATATTTATCAGCCAAGCTTTTACAACTATAATAATGAAGTTGAGAAAGGTACTGTCAAGAGGTCATTCAAATCTACCTGAAGGGTATATAGAATGTTGTAAATTTTCTAAAAATGAATTTGATACATTACCAGAGCCATCTGCCAGTCAGTCGGCAAATGCCACCACTTTCATGCGAGTGCAGACAGAGGCTGATGACAGGGATGAGCTGTGTCTCGGTCCCTGACCTCCTGGGACCAGCAGTGTGCTGAGGAGCGGGCCTTCGCTCAGTGGTTCCACTTAGTAGAATAAACTCTAAGGAAATAACTTCTTAGAACTATTTATGCTAGCAAAATAATACAAGCAATTTAAATGCCCAAGAGTAAGAAAAGAGATGTTATGATACATCCCTTACAATGTATTATACAGTTATTAAAAATCAAATTTGTGAAAAATATTTTAAAACATGAGGTGTAATCATGGTTCAATATTAAGTGAAACAGGGGGATTCAAATGAATGTATTTGGTATACTTTAAATGTTGTGACAACATTTCTGTCTATACCTATGTATGTACATATCAAGATTGAAAAAAATACCGAAATTTAAAAAGGCTCGGGTGACTTCCTTGATGTATTTTAGTACATCAGTTTACTCATTTCTTTATCTATGAAGTTGGTAAAATCCAAATACTATTTGTCTTGTAAAACTCTTCCAAGAATTAAATAAGTAAAATGAGGTGATCATTAAGTGCTTCCTACAAACTTTGGCCTATAAAAAGTACTCAATGATTTCAATTCCTTTTATTTTTATTCTTCTTTTTAGCTTTGGAAAATTTAGAGAGGCTCTTCTGTTTCATAGGACCCCGGGTTGCAGGTCTCGAATGTTCTCATTTCAGCTCTGTCTTATTGTGAAAGTAAATTCTGTCTTTGGGAGGCAGTTGGTCTATTAATAGTTTTTGGTGGTGTGGCAAGCTTTCATCTTTTTCTATCATATTATGTGTTGTTTTGCAAACAATTTATTTGGAAGTCAGGAACTATCACGATAAGACTGCCAAACAATTGATCTCGGAAACCACTCACAATCAGACACAAATCATATAAAACTCCTATTCGTTTATCTTCGGTATCTAAAGTAGTCAACAATAGCAAGGTCACTGTCTCTGGTCTTTCTGTGAGCTCCTGTCAGGACCAACCTCTGAATGGCCTGAGGCAGCTCCACAGGTGTTAGCTGTGCCAGACCTTCCACTGAGCTAAGGAAACTCATCTCGAAACTGCTCAGGAGCACTTGCCGACCAGGTCAGTTCTGTATGAGTCCAGCAACCTGTTTTATGCAGCCAATCCAGTGGGCATGGTGGTGTGTTAGCCAGTTAAAGAGCCACTGATTATAGGTGGGATTTGCAAATTCTTGTGATGCGAGTTAGTTTATTTTTTTTGTTGTTGCCTGCCTAGTAATTTGGAATCAAAATGATATCTTTAGGAAGAAAATGTCCCTTTTTATATGCTGGCGAATTTAGAAAAAAAAAGTTTTCTTCATCATGCAAATCAAAATCTATTTAAATCATAAGCTCTGAAATTTATTTAAAACCTACGGCTACATGGGAAAATTATCTCTCTTCCTTATTTGAATTTAATGTAAACTGATCTTAATTGTTTTTGCATAACCATGGGTAACAGATTTTTTTGAACACGGAATGCTAAAAATCAGCAAATATGTCAGACAAAGCACACATTAAAGGAAACGCTGCAGCATATGTGACAGTTATAGAAGAATTGCTGCTGTTTTCACCCTTCACACCAGAATAATTTTTTCAATATTTACCTCCCATGTGTAGAGAGGGAAACATATGGGGCTTTACATAATCGTAAGCATAAACAGGTGGCTACTTAGGTACATTTAATTTGCAAGCAACATCAATACTGAACAACGCAATCAGCGCCACATGGCTCCCAAACTCTCTCCACTAACATTCCATTAGCAAAATTAAGATCATTAAAACAGAGGGAGGGTATACTCCTCCCTCAATTGGCTTCAACTACCTTTCAGAGCCATGAATAAAACATATTTTCAAAAATGCCTCGGCGTTTTGCTGTTTCTTTTGTTCAAGGGAACTTCAGCAACTGTGTAAAATGCATACCTTGTGAATAACTACAAGCAGCACAATATTTGCGTTTTGAAAGTGCTTACATCTCCCTATAATCTGCTCATTATGGGCATAACATTATAATGAAAGCATGGGGTTAGACACACTCTCCAGAGCAACCTGGAAATGTTTCCCCAAAGGCAGTCCACCTAGAAAAGTCACCCGAGACTCATTTCCATATGCAAACGCTTTGGCAAAATCTATGGAAGATATGGTTGCTGGAATTTTTTGCTCAGTCTGTGTCAGATGCTGAATTGTGGATTCTATGTAGTTTATCTTGCCTAATTTGATCCAGTCTGGGTTGTCTAGTTCATCCTCTTGGCCTTATAGGTACTAATCTCTCTGACTTTATAACCATCCTACAACAGCTTAGAATTCCAGAGTTTTTAAAAAATTAGGAGAAATAATAAGCATTAATTTTTTCTTTTCTTTCTTTTCTTTTGGTGCACATTCTTTATTGTTTTCTATGCATGTTGCATTTATTAACTCGTTTAACCATCACATTGATTTTATGATGTATATAATACATTTTTTTTCATTTTACAGAAAAGGAAATTATAGCCCTGAGAGTTTAAGTTCTCAGATTTACACAGTGAGGAAAGGGCTGAGGCCAAATTCAACCCAGGCTGTCTGAATCAACACTTCCTACTTTTAACCTTTCACTTTACTGTTGGGATAGTTGTGTGTCTCAGGCCCTGAAAATTCTATTGTCTAAAGTCACCAGGGCTAGGAGTATTAAATCTGATATTTTGAAGATCCTCTGAACAAAGCCTAGTGAGAGGTTTGGGGTATGGTCCGTGGGGTTTCTTTCCCAGCCCAATGCTTCTGTGTGTCTTCCCATAACCCAAGTGACAAGGCTCTGAAGAACTGGAGTCCAGGGAGTGTGCACCTGCCAAGGTTTATGAGAAGAAGAATTTCTTACATTCTTCCTCCTCATCCTAGGTTTATTACTCATTCTCCTCACTTGGGGGAGAGAAAGCTCAAACATAAACAAGTGTGTATGGCAACTTTATTAACACACTATGATTATAACAGAGATTTAGACAGAGATACCAAATTACATCATTTGATTTCAAGACCTAACATTATTAGTGTAAATTATTTGTTGAACGTCCCAAATGTGCTAGATATTGCAGCATCACTTTTTTCAAGTTTAAATGTTATGTTAGTTGAGAAAGAGGCTTTTTTTAATGCAATAATTGACTGTGAGTTAAAAATAAATTGGAAGGTTTTATGATTTATTTGTTTTACCTCCAAGTAAAAGAACTATTAAAAGCTCTTTATAGTTATTATAGACCATTCCAATTCCAATATAATCGTAAAGACACTTAAACATAGAAATTCTACAACCTTACTTTGTGTCATCTGACATTTAAAAATGGTCACCATCTTTGATATGTCTTCTCACCTCCCAAATACTCAATTAAATTACCATGCAAAATTTTCTTACCATGAACTTTGACTTTTCTTCACATTCCTTATTTCTGATCCTGGAGTCTCTTCTATGAAGACTCTTGGAATCACTGACTAGTTGATGATGTTCAATAATCATATATTTGACTCAGAAATCTGGAGAATTTTCTCATAGTGTGAACATTGTTATCACATTATTATATAACATGTTATTAACAGGATATGCTGACCCAAAAATTGTCTTGGGAATATAACAAAATGATAGCAAAGCCACAAGAAGTACGTAAATTGAGAAATGCATATAGGCAAGTATAAAATAATAAAGCTGTTTAGAAATTCGTTTGCAGAACAAACAGTGCAGTGTTTTAAGAGACAAAACACACACAAAAATGAGTGAGACACACTTTGCTTTGTTGGCAGAGCGACAAGACACATAATCAGAAATATGTAGTAGTCTGATTTATCTCTGAATCTTCTTCACATACCTCAGTGCATTACAATTTTCAAACATGCCTCTCAAATATATGTGTATTAATTTAAAATTGTGTGTGTGTGTTTGACATATATTTGACTGTATCTCAAGGGCAAATTTCTTTACAGGGGTAGTGGATGAGAATCCATATTTTTATAAATTTGTGTTAAAGGAGACTCAGCCAGTTGAATTTTTTATTAGACTAGAGTGCCATTATTTTACCTTATAGTATGGCTAAAGAAAAGCTTGAGTGGGAGTAGAAATGTCAACTCTGACATGTTTTTGTTATTCTTGTGTTTATATTAGTTTTAATTCCAATATATGTTTTCTTGCAGGAAGTATTTCAAGTCATCTACCCATTAGTAAGAGTTATTTTATTTTAAAACTATGATAGTATATTCTAGAAATCCACTTAAATGCGGCCAGGTAACCTGCGGCACATTGAAAGTACATAAACTGGTGTGTGCGGCACTGGCAAACCTTTTGCCTTGTGCGGCCCCTAGGCCTCCTCAGGGGCCTCACCTGCACCTACAGGCATGTGGCCACCTGACCTGTGAACAGATAAGACTTGTGCCCATCAACATCTTAAATGTCAGTGAAGTTCACTTTATGCCATTAGATTTTAAAAGTTCTAAGTCATTCTGCATCCAAAAGCAGGGTAAACACTCACCATCCCTTTAGCCAATAAAAGGCTAGAAAAACAATTTATGATTTCAGATAACAGTGAAAGATTGAAATGTATAATTCTATGATTAAGCCCTTGAGCTTCAGAGACACAAAACATACTTGTCTCTTATGATCTATGTGATGATGGAGAATTTATAGCACCTCTTCAAATATTCATGTGCTTACCTGTGAAATGTTTGTGTTTTATTTGTAGTTACCTTGTGTTGCCATTATAAAATTAAATTGTATCTTACATGTGAGTTTCTAGCACATTGTAAGTTGCTCACATTTTAATAATTCTAAATATTAATATATGAGAGAAAGATGAGAATTAGTAGGGAAAGTTCACTCTAAGATTACCTGTTTCAAAGATGAAGGGACTATATTTGCTTGGAACTGGGAAAGCAAGCTAGAGATGAGAGTAGGAAAAAAGACTATAAACTCTTTACGATGCCCTCATGCTATGTATACTAAATAATATTCTGATATACAGTTGGAAATTTTAATTTAAAAATTACTCCCTATTTGGGTGGTCATTGATGGGATAGAAAGAGAAAAAAGTGGAAAACAACCTGACGAGCACAAATTATGCAGAGTGAACCAGGAAATTATCCTCACTCTTCTCACACTGGAGGGTCTGGCAAGGCTGATCCATGCAAAGGGAGGACCAGCTCTAGAGGTGCATATGCATGATTTGTAAACTGGAGTAAATGTGGTTTCAATGGCCATGTCTTTGTCTGTGATAGGGAGTTGACCTAGCCTGGTGGCAAGAGCAAAAACTCTTATTTGAGAGCCCTGAATATGAAAACCATGGCTACTTCCAGACCCCTCAGCGACAGCATTTGTTTTACTGTCCTTAAGTGATTATCGTGAGGAAACATGTTGCAAATGAAAACAATCATTCAAACTTGAAAATTTGTTACTCTTACTAACAATGATTGCAGATCATTAACAATTAGTTAAAAATATAAACTCCCTGAAAATCTAAGATTCAGAGTCAAGATCTTACATACTAAATTCACTTATTGACTAATTTTCAACAGATCAATTTAATTCAGTTTCTTATACTTTTTCTTTCTCAAGTGACATGCTCTTTGTGAATAATTCCTTGCAATGTAAAAATAATAATAATATCCATTTTAATAGGTAACAGTAAAATTTGGAAATAGAAATCTATCTTCTGCGTTTTAACTTATTTCATGAGGACTACATATTGGCGTATTTTATACTTGCTTTCCTAACCACTCAGCTCCTGAAATGTGAAGAACAACAAATCATATTTGCCTTCGTGAAAAACTACCATACTCTTTGTGAAAAAGATGAAGTATTGGTCTCATTTAAACCTGATCAGGCTTATGGTGCTTCAGTTTATTGTGAAATTGAAGTTCCTTTATGACTATATAGATATGTGCCCTAGTGTTTATAAGAAATGACTTTTGGATTGGCTATAATAGTATATGAAGAAATAAGTTAATCAATTTTTTCTGCACTCTGCCACTTAGTATGCTAAACTGTGTACTTAATCATTTTCTAAGGTAAAACGCTCAGATTTAAAGATGGATTATTTTTGCAATAGAGACGTCCAACAAGACAGCGCTGAAGTGTGTGATTAACTTGAAATAATGGTAGCCCTTAGGGTTTCAGGCTTTTTCTACTTCATAACATTTTAGGTCCGTTATTACCTTAGGTGAACCCAATTCTCCAAGAAAGTAGATACTAAATTAATTTTCTGTGACTTATGTCATCAATATAGCGAGGATAGAAAAACAAAAACAAGCTGTGTTTCTCCACTATTTATGACATTCCAGGTAGCTATTTTTAAAAATTTATTTCACAAAAACTGCTGGGTTTTCTATATCCTGATAATGATTGTGGACTCTTAGACATAAATCTTCGCACACAGACAGATGAGATTAAGTGTTGTGGGAACGTACATGTGCACACACAGGCACACACACACACAGATTTCATTTACCGTGGAGAATTCAAGAATACTACTTTATTAGATTTTCCCCTGATACAAGACATAATAAAATCAGAAGTCCCTTCAAAGTAAATGTTTCTTTGTCTTACAGTCCTCAAGCACACTAGCAGTGGATGAACACCGTTCAATTTCTAAAGGTTTTTAGGACAGATTGCGCTTGCTACCTTACTCATTCCTGGCAGGACTGCACCACCCACACTTTTTCAGGAAATTTGTATTAAAAATAACAAAAATCTTATATTTTTTTGTTTGAGCCAAGATCATCTACAAAGATGACTGACCATAAGTCTTTGTACAGTAAACCAAAATATACATAAAAGGCATTATAACTTGGCTAATAATGGTTTGATATAGAAATGAACTTGGTTGAAATGTATATGTTGAGTAAAACTAATTAATGACTTTTCCAAGCTATATCATTCCATTAAGTTTTTAAAAAATACATTGGCTTCTTTGTTCATGCTAGTATATAATATTATCATTAATTTACTTTTGGGTTCAGAAAGCAATTATGTAATTTTCCTTTATTCATATTTTCTCTGGAATGTATTAAAATGGATGCAGTAAATAAATTCTGAAAATGCTACAGAGCAGATTAAATCAAAGCAAAATAATTCAAAGAGAAGAATTAAACACTTAAATACACAACCATAAAAAGATGTACCTTAAATAGTAAAAATTCATTGTATTAGTGACTATTCCGGTAGTATTAGAGAAAAAATTTCAAATGGCAAAACTATGACAAAATTACAGAAGGAATGAAATGAAAGAATGAAACGTAACTGAGAGTATTCGTTCAATCTAGACCTACCTAACCTGGTATTTTCCAAGGAGAGTTACCTGAAGCACTAATAAAGCATGGTGTGTTATACTGTGATTGATTAGTGGATATTTTACCAAGAGTTCTTTAAACAAAGAAATTTAAAATTTTGATTGCTGTTTTCCCTTCTTGTGAGACACAGTGCTTCTAAATTTTCTGAGAAATATTAAATTAATTAAATTATTTTTTATTGTGGTAAAATACACTTGGCCTAAAATCTGTTGTTTCAAAGTGTACAATTTGGTGTCTTTAAGTTCAGTCACAATGTCATACTGCTGTCACCACTACCTAGTTCAGTGTTTATTGTTGTTTTTGTTTTAGATGAGAAATTTCAACTATTTTTATTTTTATATTTTTAACCTCCCAAAGTATTTTTTACTGTTGTTCTGTTAGAGTTGTCCCAATTTTCCCCCTTTCCTCTCCCCTGCTCCTCTCACCCCCCACTCCCACAGTCAATCCCACCCAGTTGTCCATGGGTCATTCATACTTGTTCTTTAGCTAAGCCCTTCCCCTTCTTTCCTCCCTTATCCTCCACCCCTCTCTGCTCTGGTCGCTGTCAGTCTGTTCTTTGTTTCCATGCCTCTAGTTCCATTTTGCTCATTTGTTTGTTTTATTCATTAGGTTATTAATTTACCCATAAAACAGTGTCCTTCTAGAATATCTCCTAATTTTGTTGTATCTAGAGATTACATTTATGTGAACATTGGTCTAATCCAATCCTCTCATTTAAAAAAATGAAAAAATATTATTTAAGAGATGAAATGCCTTACTTGATGTCACACAGTCAGTATCTCACACAGATTTCTCATTTCCAAGAACAGGGCCTTTTCTTTCTCAAGGAAATTTTTTCTGGTCTCCATTTATGTTGCCTCAATCAGATGGTCCAATAAGCGACAGACAATTCATTAAAATTTTTCCTAGAAGAGTTCAGGATTCACAAAAGTATATCTAATCTTTAAAAAAAAGATACATTACATTGAAAAGTTACATTATACTTGTTTTATAACTCACTGCAATTTTTATAGAAAACTTTCATTTTAAGAACTGTCTTTAATTCACACAATTCTGTTTTTAGGTCTTTTTAAGATTGTGGCTGATAAAACCCCATACCTTACTATGGAAGAAATTACCAGGACCGTCCATATTGGACCAAGTAGACTGGGGCATCCTTGCTTCTATAATCAGAAAGATATGAAACTGGAGAATCTCTTCATAAAGCAGAGTGAGCAAATCATGCTCAACTCAGTCGAAGAAATCAATGGAGAAATAATGGTGAACTGTGGAGTGATAAGGAATCATCAAAATCACTCATTTACTTTGCCTTTGTCACAAGAAGGAGAATTCTACGAGTGTGAAGATGAACGTATTTATACTCTAAAGGAGATCGTTGAATGGAAGATCCCCAAGAACAGAACACGAACTGTGAAACTCACAGGTTTTTCAAATAAGTGGGACTTAACGAATCCATTCCCTAAAGGCTTTTATGGTGCTCTGATACTCAAGCCTGTTTATGAAATTCAAGGCGTGATGAAATGTAAGTATGTACCAACAATGAT
This sequence comes from Desmodus rotundus, assembly GCF_022682495.2. Lineage (NCBI taxonomy): Eukaryota > Metazoa > Chordata > Mammalia > Chiroptera > Phyllostomidae > Desmodus > Desmodus rotundus. The sequence goes on along the minus strand of NC_071397.1, from coordinate 75,593,271 downwards.
GCTCTATAAGCAGGGGCACTCTGTGATTTGGGAAAGAGAAAAACTTTAGAATGAAGAATGGGACTTTGTCCCTGACTTGTCCATTAAGCCCTCTGAGAGTTAGATTCTCATGTACAAATAAGCAAAGAACATATTCATTCCAAGGATCAAATTGAATAGTGTATATAAATATATATTGTAAATTATGTGGTGCTAACTAAATGTAAGCTGCTCTGTCTCATACAGACAGATTGAAATATTCATTCATTTTTACCACTGCTAGCTCAACATGGTCAGAAAAAAAGCAACTTTTAAAAATAGAACAGATATGGTTAGACAGAAATGTTCTTGTATGGAAGTGGTCAAAAAGAGGTAAAAATGCAGTTTTCTTGATGTGTCTCTTGCTCCTATTTTTGTGACGACCTTTTCTTCAGCCACCATCACTGGTAATAAATCTTCCCTACTAGCTGGAAGTTCCTCTGACTTAAGGGAAATGATGTGACAAATTAATTTACACATAGGCATGCTTAAATACATAATCTTCAGGTAAGTATTTGCATTTTAAAATATGAATAACTAGAGAGAGCATTGTTACCCTAAAGGAATTAATATCTGAATTTGCAAGGTTAGGTAAATAATCAGGGCAAGTCTGGAGCAAAGAGTTCTGGGCTTGTAGTCCAAAGACCTGAATTCTAAGTTTGGATCAATGACTTAATAGGTGGCTTTGGATGAGCCAGTAAAATTGTATTCATGCAAAAAGGATGATGATATTCCTTTGCCTGCCTCTCGGAGCTGTTTTGAGAACAAAATAAGCCCTTGCCAGTGTGGCTCAGTTGGTTAGAGCACCTTCCTGTAAACCAAACATTTATGGGTTCAGTCTTGTTTCAGGGTGCTTATGGGAGGCAACAAATCAATGTCTCTCTCTCTCATTCCCCCTCTCTCTCTCTCTCTCAAGTCAGTAAACATTTTTTAAAAAGAAAATGAAATAAGATTCTATTCAGGTTCTTTATGTAATACACTTGAGAACATAAATGTAAAAATATTTGGCCAAAGTGTACTCCTCTCTCCAATTCTATATATCCCTCCTCCTATTAATATTGTTGGTCACCCATACAATTATGAAAAAGTTGATGTGAAAATCTGGGTAGGTTTTAGAACTACATATTGAATTTTCTTACACACAAATATTTAAGCACAAGTCGATCAATTCATTTGAGTCAATGGTATAGGTAAGAAATCCCACTCAAATGGTGATTACTTTTTAATATTATAAAAGATTGAGGCCACAGCATGATTATTTTTTAATTGGACAAAAAATGAGGTCACAAAAAATTTTAGTACTCACTTTAGTGTTTTGTTAGTTATCCCAAAATGCACAATCAAAATTGATAATTGACTTTTCCTTAATATTCATAAATAATGGATAACATTTTCTCATTTTATAATTTGTTAATTTTCTAAAACCATTGGCACCTCCTATCATACAGCTGCAAATGAAGGCCAGCCTACAACCTAAGAATCTGAACAAGATGGTTACGTGTAATGAATTTAAATTAGGGCTCGATCAAGTTTTCTCTGAGGAAATGGCATTTAAACAAATGACTTGGAGGGTGAGTAGGAGACAGTCAGGCAAACCCTTGGTGTTAGTTTTAAATATGGTTTTACTGTTAAAATATAGGCTCCATAAAAGAAAAAAGAAGCAAAAAGGGTTTAAATGAAATATTTGTTCTTGAAAATTCTCAGGTATACGCCTTATTACAGGCCTGAAACCCCCTTAATTTTCATATACATTTCATATTTTTTCAAAAATTATACCTTTTTGGAAAATAGATATAAATAATTGTCCAAAATCTCTAATTACTGGTCTCATATAAGTCAGAACAAAATCCATATGTGCTTTTTACAGGAAGATAAAATTTATATTAGTGTAAGAAATGAAATGCCTAATATTTGTAAATGAAAAATTAAGTCAGCTACTTAAATTTGTTTCAAAAAAGAAGCCTTTGTCATTAAAACCTTTTAATGGTGTTATGTTTTGAAGTATAGATTAATAATTTTTTCTTCCCTACCTGAAATTTTAAGTGTTGGAAGCTGCATTTCCCTTAAAGAGAAAAAATGCAGTGGCTTCCGAAATTTGGGGTATGGTTTTTGCTCAAATTTGACCTTTTAATTTATTTATAAGTAGAATTCTGACACACAAGCAGAAAGGCGGTGTCAGAAAGGTGGCATATGAATATTGTATAATAGATGGTAGGTGGGTAGTAGGAAAAAACATTCTGAGTGAAAGACTATCTCATTTTATTTTAAAAAATGAATCCAATCTTTATCAAAGTCAAAACATGTCAAATAGTGGCAAAAAGACATAACAAAACTGTCAGCAAGCCTTGTGCTCTTGATCAGTTCCTAATGCCCCCCATATTCCAGTGTACCTCCTCCAAACACGCGGTCCCTGCTTGCCCGTATTTGCATTTACTTTTCCAACTCATACAGGGAATTTGCTAATTTTCAAACCGATGACTTTTGACAGTAACTACCTACTACCCCATATGGTGATGAAGATTTAATTCTCTTATATTTCTACTTCCTCTTTTCTTACCCCATTCTCTCAGTATATGGTAAATTATAATTAATATTTTCTTTATTGTGACATACGCTGCTGAATCAAGAGGTAGGTAATTACTATAATTCTGCTTTGTTTAACTAACTCTTTGATTTTCTGTAATGATGACCTTATTGTTTCATGCTTATTTTTCTTTAATCCTCTCCTAAGTCTTACAGTATTCTGTAACATCTCTGAAAAAAAAAAACAACGAAAACCTTTCAATGCAATTTTCCACAGAGACCAAACTATCAGGGGATCTACTTTTTCTATTATTTTTCCCGCAAGTATTCCTCCCGGCCCCTTCGTTCTATGCTCTAATTAGAACATGTTGCTCTCTAGACCCAGTGCACAGGCAGCTATAACAAAAACACCAAAGATCAGGTGGCTTATAAACAACAGAAATCTATTTCTCGCAGTTCTCAAGGCTGGAAGTCCAAGATCAGGGTGCTCTCAAAATGGAGTTCTGGTGAGGAGCGACTCTGGGTTGCAGGCTCCTGGCTTCTCGTTGTATCCTCACCCGGCAGAGAGCAGAGAAGGGAGGAGAGCTCTCTCATAATTCTTCTGTGGTCACTAATCCCATTCATGAGGACTTCACTCTATGACTTCCTCTAATTTTAATCACCTACCAAGGGCCCAGTCTCCTAACACCATCACATTGGAGGGGAGGGCTTTAGGGTTTCAAACTGTGAATATTGAGGGACACGGACATTTAGTCCATAAGAGTGCTGTCCTGGGAATTGTATTTTAAATCAACCCAGTGGGTTCCCTTGGACTTGCTTCTGTGCCTGCTAGCGATTTCTGAAATCAAATAACTGCGTTCTTGGTTTTATTACAGTTTTGAGAAGCCCATCCCCAGCTTGCTTCCTGAGATAGGTACAGAGGATTAGTTATTATTTAATTAGAGGACCTGAATATTTGAAAAATCTTCATCTTTTACGCACATAAGATTGATAGTTTGGCTACTTATAGAATTCCAGGGTGAAATAATTCTCCTCAGAATTTTGAAACTTTGCTCTCTCATGTTCTACCTTCCAGCATTGCCTTTAAGAGATTATCCGTAGTATTCGAAAGTTTCACAGCGATGCACTTTGTGGTGGGTGGTTCTGTTATTCCACTGTGATGACAGTTTTCAGTAGGGAAATTTAGGTCCTTCATTTCTGGGATTATTTCTTTGATAATTTCCTTTTAACCATTTTTTTCTCTTCTCTCTTTCTGTAACTTCTGATCTCTTGTTGAAGCTCCCATGCTGATCTAGGACTTTTTTCTTCTCTGCATTATGTCTCCTTGTCTTTGGTTTACCTTCAGGGAAAATTCTTTAACTACGTTTCCAACTGTTTTAATGAATTTTTAATTTTAGCAGTCATGTTTTTAATTTCCAAGAGTTATTTCTTATATAATTTTAAAATGTTATTGTGTTCTTATTTTAAAGTAGCAATACATTATCTCTCTGAGACTTTTACATTTTTTAAAGTTTTCTACTATTCCTTGTATTTTATCTGCCTCTTTTGAGCTTTTTAAGAAAAAGTGTTGGTCTGTCATTGTCGTTAATTGTTTTTTCTAAAATCCTAAATATTTTTTGCTATTTGTTCATATTTGCATGTGAGACTCTTTTTAATGAACACGTGAGGCACTATTTTTCTACAACCTCCTCGTTTACGAATTTGTTTCACTTTGCCACCTTTTTCACAGCACGCTTTCCCAAACTCAGGTCTAGGGGTCTCTTCTCTGGGTCTTACTTGGTTTGACCTGAGAAGAATCTTCGTGCTGTCTTCTGGAGGTTATGAACTATTGTAGCCCAGTGCGGAATGGCGGAGAGTTTCACCCTTCCCCCACAGACTCAGCCTCACCATCTTGGCTTTCAAGCCCATGCTTCTCCCCTGTCCACTTGTGCCTGGTTTCCAGATTCTGGGACCCTGTGCCTCCTGTTTCCTGCATAGAAGAGGTGGAAGCAGTGGTCGCCGATGTTCCCCAGATTAGAGTTAGAGCCTAGCTTTGCCCACTTTTCAGACATTCAAATAATTTCCTTGTTTTTGCCACCTAGCTTGTCTTCCACCTTCAGAGAAGACTCATGCCTCCAATTTGTAGGCATAAGGGGCTTTTGGGGGGGTGAAAAAAGCTGACTTTTCATTGGACTTCTAAGTCAAAGAGGTTTTCCTTTTTCTATTCTACCAAATCAGGATAGCTTCTCTTATTGTAATGAAACTAAATAAATGAAAAAAAATTCATAGAATAGCCATAAAAAATTGAGACCAAAGGCATGACCTATAAAACAAAATTTAATTTAAAGCGCTAGAATAAGGCAGAGCTCAGAAATTATGTGCATCTAATAATCACCATAAAGAGTATAATGTGGTGCAAATGTAAACAAAACAAACTCACTGAGTAATTGAGAGCCAGAGATGGAATTTGTCAAAGCACTTTTGAGAGAAATAAGTACAACTTTCAAAACTAAATGACAAACTTAGAAAGTAAAAATGTCCAACAAATACATGAATTATTATTGTTGTTAAATAATAATATAGGCAGAACTGGAAATTCTCAGAGAGCTGCAGTACTAGAATTTATAAAACTTGTTTAGAAAAAAACACCTTGCCTTCAACACCTGAATAAAATTGCCTCAACAGATGTTCAACCCTGTACTACGAATTCAGGGCCAATTGCAAAGGATAGGTCCTTATATGCTGGGTTGAGACTGAGCATATTCCAGGATTAAATATTAACTTTCCGAGGAAACATGCATTACCCAACATTTCCCAAGCTTACATGTAAGTCTTCATTTTCTTTTTAAAAATAGTGTTTAATGGGGGTGGGTTCCCAAAATTCACAGGTAGTTAAAGAGTTGTTGCAGCAGGAAATGCAAAAAAAGCACCACGTTATGATGAACGTTAGCCCTAACTGCAAAGGGGCTTTCCCTGAAAGAATGGGCATCAGGGCAAAGTTTAGTCAAATGACTCAGCAACATTACGAGGAAACCAGTGCAGCCTTTTTAGAGAAAATGGAATGGGCATTTTGTTTGTTTCGCAAAGCTCCCTCTGAATAACCAGAAAACATACCCAAGCAAGAACAATTCACGTTCGCCCAGAAAGAAAATTTGCGAAGTCTAAACTAAGGCTGCATGAGTATATATTATTTTTACTTCAGATTAGTTTGAAACTGGAAAATTTGTAACGAACCCCTCCAGGAATGTCCCAAGTGCTTTCTTATCTCTTTATCATTTTGAAGTCAAGATAACTTTTGGGGGGAAATTTTCTAATTTAGCTTATGCTAAATAGCTTGTTTTTTATTTTTTTTTTGTTTGTTTGTTTTGCTGGGGGTGGGTGGGTGTAGGGAGAACTACATTCTCCAATTGTAAAATCACAAAGGCTTGTATAAAGAATATGTCATACACATGACTAGGATTATATATACCAAAATGTAAGCAGTGGTAACATAAATATGATAAATTGATAAAAAGATTATAAATCTTTTATCTTGTTTTTCTCCCCTCTTGTTTTTTTAAATATATTTTTAAGATCATGACAATGTTTTTATTTGAAAAACCAAACATAAGGTGATTTGTTTATTTTTCTCTTGGATACATACTTAGATATAACACAATTTGTCATAAAAATTAGTTAATCCCATTCCAGTTTAAACACTGAGGATATAATTTCTAAATTCTAGGTAATTTTAAACAAGTATACATTTTTATTTTAACTTTTGGCTATTGAGAACTAAAAACATGTAAGAGTAAAGAGAATAGCATTAAAAAACCAAGAGGGATTTTATTTTACTTTATTAACAGACATGAGAGCAAAATATGTAAAATTTAAAGTTGATGCAAAATAATCAGGCAGATGGAGTCGTGAGTACACTGGGCATCTGTGGCTTCATAGCAGGTAGAGGAAGAAAAGCAAATGTTCGAATTTGGGTGTCTCTTCCCATTGTGCTGTCAAATTAATCTGCCAAATTCTTAATTTAATTTGGTCATTCTTAATTTCCAATTTTTGATATCCTCCTGAAATAGTTATTTCTTCTCTGCTTGGTATTCAAGGAGTTGATCGTCACAGCCTCACCTTCGGTGGTTCTCCTGTGCAGACCCTGTGCTCCAGGTTAAACCCTGAGACTGGATTACATTTGAGTTATAACCTGTGTCTCGTGCCTCCTGTCTTGATTTGTAATCTCTCCCGGTCCTTAATGGCTCATGTTACAGAAGCATCTTTCATATCTATCTTTTTCTCCATCTCCAAACTAAATGTGTTATTTCTTTCACTCTTTTTCTTCTTAATGTGAATTTAATGAGTCTTTTATGTGATTCCATTTTCTCTTCTCTCAGCCTATCACTTATATTTAAAAAATATTTTTACTACTTGCAGTGGAGTTTGCAATAGACATTTATAATCTAAGTCTACTTTCAAATAATACTGCATCACTTCCTGTGTAGTACAGATACCTTAAACAAAGTATTCCCAATTCCTCTCTCCCTTCCCTAACATTACTGTCATTCATTTCATTATTTATGAGCTATAATTATCCAATATGTTATTGCTATTATTATTTTGAACAAACTGTTATCAGTTACGTCAAATAAGAGTAGGAAAAATAAAGTATTTTGTCTTCATTTATTCCTTCTCTAACACTTTTTCTCCCTTTATGTAGATATGAGTTTCTGACCCATATCATTTTTCTTTTCTCTGAAGAACTTCCTCTAGATTTCTTTCAAGGCAGGTAAGAAACTCTCTTAAATTATGCTTATATTAGAAAGTCTTTCTCCTTTATTTTGTAGAGTAGGTAAAGTTTTATTTTTTACCAAATCAGGGTTTTTCTGCTGAGCCTAAGCATTAAACTGGCATTAGACAGAGTAAGAGAAGAAAAGCATACAAATTCAGATATTTTACCTACGAATTTACCTGTTTCATGTGACACAGGAGCCCTTGTAAGGAAATAAAGACCCAAAGAAACCTGCTTGCTTTTAAATAGGCTTAAACAAAGAGGGACAATTATGGAAAAGTAACTGAACTGTGTAGGGAGGTTAAAGGAAGGTAAGAATTATTGTCACAGGTCTGTTTGTACAGAATTCTCTCGACTCTCCTTAGTTTCTTTCTGCTTGGTAAGGGGAGGACATCTTTCACATGGGAGTTTTTATCTCCTTTTTCTGGAAGAAAAGGGGAGATCACAATGACTTGCTTGCATCTGCTGTTTTTCACGTACTTTTACTTCAAAATAATCCGTATGCTAAAGTGGTATATTTTGGGGTGGCATATTTTGCCACCTTGACTTTTGCAGGATGATCTCACTGGATAAAGAATTCTCAGTTGGTGTTTTTTTTCAACACCTTAAATATAGCAGACACTGTCTTTCTGTTCTCATGCTTTTGAAGAGCAGTCTAATGTAATTCTTATTCTTCTTCCTAGATAGTTAAGATTATTTTCTTCTGATTTCTTCAAGTCTTTTCTTTTCTTTGACTTTCTGTATTTTGAATATGACATGCATAGCTCTTGATTCTTTGGTATTTATCCTGCGTATTGTGGTCTAAGCTTCATTAATTTTGAAAAATGTACAGCCATTATTACTTAAAATATTGCTTCTCTTCCTTTCTTTCTTCCTTTTCATTACCATTTTTTTTTCAGGCGTGTGTGTCACACCTTTTGTAATTTCCCCAGAGGTCTCGGATATTCTATTCAATTTTTTCTCATTATTTTTTCTTTTGCTTTTCAGTTTTGGATGTTTCTATTGATATATTTTAAGCTCACTGATTTTTTTTTCTTTGCTGTGTCCAGTCTAATGATGAAGCCATCTAAGTCTTTCCTAATTACTGTTACAGTATTTCTAACTTCTAGCACTTCCTTTTGATTCTTTCCTAGAGTTTCCATCTCTCTGCTTACATTATCCATCTTTTCTTGCATATTTTCCTTTAGAGCCCTTAAGATATTATCATATTTAAAATTCCTAGTCTGATCATTACAAAATCTCTGCCATATCTAAGTCTGCTTTTGATGTTTGCTTTGTCTTTTCAGGCTATGTAGTTTGCCCTTTAAATTACCTTGTAATTTCTTGTTGAAGGGTAGACACAACCTATCAGGTAAAAGAAACCAAGATAAAGAAACCTTTAGTATGAGGTTTTATATTTATTTACTAAGGATCAGGCCGGGCTTACTCTTTGCTATATAGCTGAGGTGTCAGAGACTAAAATTGTATGTAGTGCCCTTGTTTTTGCCTCCTCTGTTGTCTTTCCTAGAGACCTCCTATTTAAATAGAGTCATAAATGCCATTTTAAAATACTATAATCCCTATTATTACATAGGGGCCCTGTTGATATGTTCAGTAAGGTGTGGGGGAGGAGGAGCATCCTATAATATTATTATGTCTCAGTCTTTTAGTGGTTCGGTGCCTCTAGGTTACGACCTTTACAAGTGCTTCTCAGTTATCACTCTCTTGCCCCCTTAGTGAGGTCGAATGGATCCTGCAGATTGCAGGTTGGAGCTGGGTATTTCCCTCCCTGCTTGAGAAAGGAGAGGTGCCTGGAGTTGGGTAATGCCTAGCCCTTTGTGGGTTAGACTCTGGAAAAAAACCCAAGATAGTTAGTTTTCTTTTTTTAAGAAGAACTAAATGCTGTGGGTATATTTCAAAATGTTTACTTTTCCCCTCATGCTGCCCAAAGCGTGAGGGGATTTTTCTTTGAACTTTATCCTGAGAACCTGGTGAGGTTCTTTGAAGTAAACTTGGGAAAGTGTGGGGAAATCCCCCTAAGTGCGGCCATCCAGAAATTTTCTCTCTCACGCTTATCCATGCTTAGTCTCCAACAATTAGTTAATTACTCTTAAAGCGTTCTTCACCAGTTGATAGCTCCAGCCGTGGTTTCTGTTTCCAAAAAACCGTAACCCTCTGTGTTCACCTATCTCTAGTTTTAGAGGTGATGGTTTGCCTTCGGATTTCAATTCTCTGGTGGATCTAAGATGAGCTGTTGATTTTCATTGTATGTGCTGTTTCCCTGTGGTGAATCTTCTCTTAAAGCATATGCATCATGATTAATGTTATACTTAAAAATGTCTAGATTATTCTTTTGTAGAAACCAAATGATGAATTATTTACTGCAGTTAATAAACTATTAAGATAAATTACAACCTAAAGGGCCACGTTTTATATAAAATATACAATATACTCAATAATGTATAGCAGGAGTTTTAGCAACAGAAGCTATTTCTTTCCAATGAAATTTTACATGAAATTCCACTTGTTAACTGGATGACATCCTTTAATGCTCAGTCAAGGACATTGTTTTGCAATTATTTTTTATTCATTCAATTAATTTAGTGCCTACTATGTTCCAGGCAGCATTCTAAACATGGGGATAGATTGTTTGACAAAACAATCAAAGGCTCCTGTCCCTGTGGATCATATGTTCCAATCAGGGGAAACAAACAATAATCAATGGTAATAATTAATAAGCAAATTATATGGAATGATTGAAGGTGAAGGGTGACATGGAAAATAAAGAAACAGAGCAAGCAAGGGACAGATACAGTTACAGTTTTAATTAAAACGCATTCTTAGTCCATCCATTGGCTAGAACTAAATACCATAGACTGGGTGGCCTGTAAACAACAGAAATTTATTTCTTATCATTCTGGACACCGGGATATTCAAGATCAAGATGCTGGAAGATCTGGTGTCTAGTGAAGGTCTGCTTCCTGTTTCACAGATAGCCGTCTTCCCATTGTGTCCTCACATGGGATAAAGTTAAGAGGTTCTCTGAGTCTCTTTCATCAGGGCACTGACTTCATGACCAGTCATCTCCCAAAGTTAGCACCTCCCAGTGCAATCACTTTGGAGATTAGGTTTCAATGTACGGATTTTAAGAGGACAAAAGCGTTCAGTCTATTGAGCAAGTCTCATTTAAGATGAAGGTAAGCAGACTTGAAGCAGAAGAAGAGGAAGTGCCATAAATATATCCGGCTAAAAGATGTATCAAGCAATGAAACATGCCATGCAAAGAAAGGACCTGAGTAAAAACAAGGTCAGTGAGGCAGCAGTGAGCTGAGATCCAAGAGGTCCCTCGGACCATGGAAAGGGTATTGACTTTTATTCTGGATGAAAGGGCCTGCCCTTGTGGGTCTATAAGCAGAAGAGAGACATGATCGACTTAACATTAAAAAAAAAACTTCAGCTGGCCTATACAGATTTGACTGTAAGAAAACTGGTTAGGAAGCCATTAACTAGGCCAATAAACTAGGCAAGAGATAATGTGGCTTAGGTCATGGTAGTCCTATGACCTAATGGATGCTAGGTGTTAGAAAAAGAGAAAAGGCAATGGTATTTCTGAGGTCTCTGGGCTGAATAAGGAGAAAGAAGTGTTCAATAACTAAGACAGATAAAAAGCAAATATAAACTAGGTTTTGGTTGGGAAGATGAGAATTTCAGTTTGGGCATGTTAATTTTGAGACATCTATTAGGTATCCAAGTAGAGATCCTTAGTAGATATCTGGACTGCAGGAGAAATATTTGGCTAGAGATATACTTTGGGGAGTCATCGGTATACAGATGGTACTTAAAGACTTGAGACTGTAAAATTACAGTAGGCGTGAGTGTGGATAGAGAAAGGAAGAAAATCAAGACACATGAAAAGCTGTGAAGGGGTGGGGAAGAAGTGGGTGGTGTGTAGATAGAAGAAACCATAAAAGAAATTGAGAAGAGTCACAAGTAAGATAAAGAAGTAAGTGAGGCAAATACGCAAAGAGGAGAAAGTGAAATCTGCTCTGCGAAGTGCTGCTGATAAATCTAGCAGGATGAGATAGGCTAGCAAACCGTCAGTGTATTTGGTATGGAAATATTGAAAACAGGTCAGGAATTGGAAACAATAACAACAAAAACCTAGTAGAGGTTAGATAGCTTGGGCTGGAAGCTTTCTCTGGCATCAGGAAAGCCCTCCTAAGTTATTAAGACAATTTCTTGCCCTCAGCACACACTGTGTGCCCAAATATAGATTGAAGTCTAGTTCACATCAGGGTGGACCAATCTGGGAGTCCCCGAAGTTCCTCAGCAGCATCTCTTCTACCAGCGTCTAGCTGTTCCCTCAACTGAGAAATGTCATGTGCTTGTCTGTTGCTAGCTCTACAATTCTTAAACCCAGCTTATTCTGATCTAAATAACGGACATTTTAGAGCTTCAGAATTACCCGGAGGTTCCAGGAAGCCTGTGTCACCAATCTAAAAAATTTGCATATGCTAAATCTTGTAAAATGAACTGATAAAGATAAGAAATGTTCTTTTAGTCCCACTCTCTTTTATTAATGAAGAATTTTCACAATTTTTACCAACCTTCAGCCTACAGACAAGCTTTGCTTTTTCTTTTTTATATTCAAGGAAATAATAGTTTTTCATTCTCTAAGAACTTTGTACACAAAATGCACAGGTAATATGACACAAAATATAGAGTTATGGTTTTCAGATGCTATATGAATGGTTAATAATATAAGTAATGTTTTATAAAAAGAAGTCCTATCTTCTACATTGTTCATTTGCAAAAGCATACAAGGAAAAAAAGATTGACAGAGGGTGCCTGGAGATATTGAGAGACAATGGTGAGTCATGAAAATACTATAAAACATTGTGGTAGGAAGATGTCAAAAAATAAATCATTGTAATATGCTGTTAATAACAACAGATAAGTTTATTTTTAGTGCAAGAATGTTTTTAAATGTCTGCATAGTTTCACATAAAGAGTTCTGGGACTGTCGGCTCTTGAAAAGAACATAGATATTCACTAGTCCCAGTGACACGTCAGGCAAAGAGCACATTGGTGAGCACCTCGCCACCCCCAACCCCGCATACCTAGGGCTCCTCTGACTGTGGCCCATCCTTTGCCACCGTTGTATATCCAGGTGTTAATGTAGCATCGGCAGGAAAAAAATAACTACACATATTGCATATTGGTACCCATTTCCATATATTAATCTTGAGTACCTATATCCCATGATTTTGCAAGGTGGCTATAAGGCACATGATAAACTTTTGTTTTGCGCCTTGTGCAGGGAAAGTGTTATATGAATCAAAACTTTCTCCAAGATAAGTTTACATATATTGTCTGGACTGTAAGAACATGAAAAAATAATATAATAAACATTTTATGGAAAAAATGCACGTGTATACGTTAACGCACGCACATAAATCCATGTATGTTATACGTGAAAAATTATAAAGAAAAATGAGGGTGTGGTTAACACTAGAATCAGGAGAACTGTTACTCTTAGGGGCAATAACGAGCCTGAGGTTTTGGTGAGGTTCATCAGGCTTCATGGGTCCTGGCTGATGTCTATTTTCTAAGTTGAGCAACAGTTTTATGGGTGTTGGTTTTATATATGATCCATTTCATTTTGAAATTTGAAAAAAAGAGAGTCACATATAAGAAATATTATATCATGAATATCAGAGTTTTTTGATTAAATTTATCTATGGCATCTCAAGAGATTGTGTAATCCTACCTCACAACAACCCTTTGATGCACAAAATGTCATACTTTTTTTTCAGTCCAAAAGGATATAGTCCGCATCCTCCCCAGTTTAGATGTTGAAGTCAAAGACATCACTGACAGTTATGATGCCAACTGGTTTCTTCAGCTGTTATCTACACAAGATCTTTCCGAAAGGACCAGTAAAGAGTTCCCCATAGTGGCTGAAGTCATAGAAGCACCTCAAGGAAACCAGCTCCCCAGAAGCATTTTACAGCCTGGGAAAACCATTGTGATTCACAAAAAGTATCAGGCATCTAGGATCTTAGCTTCAGAAATTAGAAGCAATTTTCCTAAAAGACACTTTTTAATCCCCACTAGCTATAAAGGCAAATTCAAGCGACGACCTCGGGAGTTCCCAACAGCTTACGACCTGGAGATAGCGAAGAGTGAGAAGGAACCTATGCACGTGGTGGCCACCAAAGCCTTTCACCCCCCTCATGACGAGCTGTCACCCGTGTCTGTCGGGGACCAGTTTCTAGTGCATCACTCACAGACGACCGAAGTCCTCTGCGAGGGAATCAAAAAAGTGGTGAATGTTCTGGCCTGTGAAAAGATCCTCAAAAACTCGTATGAGGCAGCACTGCTCCCTTTGTACATGGAAGGAGGCTTTGTGGAGGTGGTCCACGACAAGAAGCAGTACCAGATTTCTGAGCTCTGCGCACGGTTCCACTGGCCCTTCAATGTGAAGGTCTCCGTGAGAGATCTTTTCATCGAAGAAGACATTTTGGCTGCTACTCCAGGACTGCAGTTGGAGGAAACCATCACGGACTCTTACCTACTCATAAGTGACTTTGCCAACCCCACTGAATGCTGGGAAATTCCTGTCAGCCGCTGGAATATGACTGTTCAGCTAGTTAATAATAATTTGTCCCAGGACACAGGATCAATTCTAATCAAGACTCTAATTGAAGAGATCACGGAAGAACAATATTACATGATGCGAAGATATGAAAGCTCTTTCTCGCACCCCCCACCTCGTCCTCCCAAGCACCCCTCCGTGGGAGAAGCAAAGCTCACTCTGCTAAACGTGGCAGAAGAAAAGACAGTGGGTCTGCCTAAGTCCCCCAAGGTAAGGCTGTGATTTTGCAGTTTTTCTTCTTGAGCGTTTTTCTTGAGGCGATTTATTTCAAGTCTCTTCTGAGTTTGTTTTTTGCTTACTTTTCTTTCTTTCATGCCGTATTTGAAATGAGCCTTTCCGATGCACAGTAGATGAATGAACATCAACAGAGCATAAGCTGTTGCAGCATTTTGTGTTTTGATGCTTACCCAGTAAATGTGACAAGAAGTTTATGTTGAATTAGAAATAGCAGGGATGACATTTGAATATGCTGACCCAAATTGCCGTTTAAATGGGTTTTAGTAATTAGGAATGTTTGGTAAGGTTACTCGGAAGAAAATCTCTTTTATTTTGAAAGAGCTGTTCATTTTTTCTTGCTAGAGTTGTTTTAATACAATCCTTCATCCAGGAAATGAGTGTACAAAAACCTCTCTTCTTCTGGTGGGTTACCAGTAGCATGCATCTCTAACACATGTCTTCATTTTGTTTCAAGTGCAGAAAGATGTAAAAATATCTTGGCAGAACTATGTGTGAGCATATGAGCATCTGCCCACATTCTGCCTATCTGAGAATTGGAATCTTTAACAGTTCTATTGAAAAACAAAATCAATAAAATCGCAGACAGTATGCGATCATTACAGAATCAACAACTCCATAACCGCTCTGAAGGTGTTGGGAGAGGAGGGGTTGCAGCTTCATTACTACTGGAAGTTTTTGCCTTTTGCAAACTGCCTGCCGAGGGTCTGGAAAGCATTCACCCTTACAACGTGAAGCACGGGTCGTTTATCTGGCCGGCAGTGATGCTCCGGCGTGTGCAGAGAGTGCATTCTGGCCTGGCAGATGTTGTGCTAGCAGCTTGGGGAAACAAAGCCATTAGTAATACAAAGAGAGATGCTGCGTTTACTCTCTAGACTCGGGAATAATAGCTGCCTCAGGCTTCAAGTATGTGGGTATGGAACTACTTATAATTCTACATATCAAATATTGCATCCTGACTGCATGCTAGAGAAATCCAGGAAGGATCTTCAAACTCAGATTCAGAAGAAGGAGGATAAAGCCAGCCAAATTCTTTTTTCCAGAAAAACAACTTTGAAGGTGTCATTGTGAATTAAACAACTGTTCCCAAATAATGTTGATTAACATGCTTCTGTTCATGTGGAGGGTGTCTGGCTTCTCCTGTTAAATGTATTTTTATTGCTGAATTGAGTGATGTGAGACATGGAATGCTGGTTTGTGTTTGACTGGTAAGCGGTAGAATGACCCCAACCTCAGGGTTTCCATCCCTAAGCCTTAAGAATTTATGACAATGGTGCATTGGGTAGCAAAAGAGTCTTTGCACATGTGCTTAAAATTAAGGACTTTAAAATGAGATTATCCTGGGTTATCCAGGTAAATCCAATTTAATTACAAGAGGCCTTAAAAAACTTTTCGTAGTTGAGGTCGGGATCAGAGCGATGGAATGACGGGAGAATCATCAGAGAAATGCGATGCTGCTGACTTTGAAGGTGGAGGAAAGGAGCCTTGAGCCAAGGGGAGAGGACGGTATCCAGAATCTAGAAAAGACAAAGAAACCTTCTTCCCCAGAGCCTTCAGGGCGGAATTCAGCTGTGCCAACACCTTGATTTTAGCCAGTCAGAGTCATGTTAGGTTTCTGACGCACAGAACTCTAAGACAATAAATTTGTATCATTTAAGGCACCAAGTTCATGTTATAGCAACAATAGAAAGTTAATAGAGGGTATAAAGTTAGGAGGACGATATAGGTAAAAACTTTAGATAGAAAAATCTATATTTAAGTTAGAACTTGTTTTGTTGTCAAAGTGGCTTTTTCTTTTTAATAAATTTTTTAGATATGTACCGTTGGAGAACCTAAGGGTACAGCTAAGCTCCAGGACCAATTAGAAGTAGGATCTCGAACATAGCCAGAGTGGTTCTACTTTTCATCACAAATTGGTTTATTTTCATAGGCTAGTTTTATTCATACGAGGCACACTACTGCTTACAGGTACTGCATCTCATAATTCCATCGCTAGGGAAGAATATCTTTTCGTTTGATTACAGTTTAAAAAGAGAAGGACTTGGGATCACATGTCCATCTCCTGGTTCAATCAATTCATTGGCTGCCCCCCAAACAGTCAAGATGAATGGGGAAGGGAATAATGACTGGTTATCTCAAATAATAGATACTGAGACAATATTTGATGATCTGGAGACACAAAAGAATAGATGTCTATCACAATCAGAAAAAAAAGGAACAAAAAATTCTAACCTACTAAAAAAGCATTTATAGAAAAATAGATTAAAAAATTTTTCATGCCCTTGGACAGAATGTCATATGAAAATGAGTTAAGTGTTTTATTAAAAGAGAAATCCACAAAACAACAATGTGATGTCTAGGCTACTGTTTTGGGAAAATCTCCAGTCTTCTCCCTGTGACTCTCCATGACTCTCACATTACTACCACACTGACAGCACTTCTGACCCAGATGTGTGGGGGTTTCCCCACACCAAGCAGTTCTGCAGCACCAGCTAGGTATCCTACAACTTAATTCTGACACCATCCACCTGCAGACAGTGTCAGATTTCACAGGTTAATTTGGGCTCAGTCCCACCAGACAACCCCCAACCCACGTCAGATGCCTTTCACAAGTAGTAGGTCCTCAGGTTGTCCACATCTCCTGTCTGTCTTGGCTACAAATCAGAGGTTGCTGTGACCCTCTCCTCGGGTTCTCTTTGCCGGAGTGGCTCACAGAACCCAGGGAAAATATTTACTTTCATTTACCATTTTTGTTAAAGGATATAATAAAGGATACAGAGGAATGGTTAGATGAAGAGATAGAGAAGGCAAGCTCTAGGAGGGTCCTGAGGTCTGGAGCTTCTCTTCCCAGCCAAGTTGTAATGTGCTACTCTCCCAGTACATGGGTGTTTTCACCAATCCAGAAGCCTCCCAAACCTCATACTTTTTGGATTTCTGTGGAGGCCTCATCACATAAGCATGATCAATTATTAACTCCATCTCCAGTCCCTCTTCCTCCTCTGGATAGTTGGAGGGGGCTGGGGCTCAAAATTCTAAGCTTCTGTTTATGGATTAGTCTTTCTGATGACCAGCTGTCATCCAGAAGCCACCTAGGAGCCCGCCCAGATTCTCCTCATTAGAGCAAAAGATACCCCTATCACCCAGGAAATTCCAAAGGATTTAGGAGACCTGTTTCAGAACCAGGGACAAAGGTGAAATATTAGAACAAAAGATGCTCCTGGGAGTCTCATTACATAGGGAATTAATTACAACAAGCATTTCAAGAGCTCTGCACAAGGAATTGGGAGCAGAGACCAATATATTATCTACATAATTTCTATTATCTCATACCTAGTAAAACAAAACTAATGCTGCCTTAGACTAAATTTATAGATGGAGGATTTTAGGTCAACTTAATAATTCTTAACTAATTTTCACTAGTCAAACCTCACATGGATTATTGTGTCTAGTTCTAAATCCATTTCTAAAGAATAGTGATAAACTGAAACTTCTTAAGATGTTAAGGGTCGTTTGTTATGTTGTTAAAAGGCCCTGGAGACATTTTCATCTGAGGACATATTGAGGGAACTGAGTAATAGTTACAACTTGAATGATTTGGTACTTGATAATATGAGTTATTTCACATATTTATTTAAAGAGCTACCTGTAGCAAAAGTACATTTTTAAAAAGAGATTGCATTTATTTACTTTTAGACAGAGGGAAAGAGAGGGAGAGAAACATTAATGTGTGGTTGCCTCTCACATAGCCCCTACTGGGGTCCTGGCCCACAACCCAGACATGGGTGCTGACTTGGAATCGAACCAGCGACCTTTGGTTCACAGGCCAGCACTCAATCCCCTGAGCCACACCAGCCAGGCAAGAGTACATTTTTATTTTTCATTACAACATTGGTTAAGAGTCAAGGGAAGACAATTTTGATGTAATTGTTAGAACAGATTTATTGTCCCCCAAAATGTTCTAGCAGAAGCTAGGAACCCCTCGGTTCAGTGATGCTGTTGGGAGATTTCTGCTTGACTGAAGGTTTCTCAGTCAGTTGAGAAGGGTCTACGGTGCTCTGTTTATGGCCACATAGTTACATCACACTTTTAGCGCAGCAGACAAAGAGCTATATTTTCCTGAAATTACTTTGAAATGTCAAGGGTACTATAAATTATATGTTTAGACTTACTGACCTCCTCATTTTCAACAATTTTTCTTACCATGAAAATAGAAATCTGCTTAGTGGATAATTTTTTAAATATAAACAAGATATCTGTCAGTTTCTGCATGATCTACTGGAAAATTGTTGTAACCAATTACATTTTATTATTACAATGCCATTCTTCCATCTATTTGTTTTTATATTTCTTCTGATATCTACATTAAAGCTCTTCTATGTACGCTTTTGAAGTGATTGGATAGAACATTTTTTCTTTTTAATTCTAAAGGCAGGAAGCTACCATTGAAAATAAGCCTTTAACATTTTGGACTATATGTGAAATATTGCTTTAAATTCAGAGAACAATTTGTAAGGGTTATTTGAGTTTAAATATTCAAACACACTTAACTCATTAAAATATCTTATTACATATGAAAAGAAGACTATTAGGTGCTTCATTATATAAATTTGCTTTTGTTTTCCCAGTGGATCATCTAAGAAATTTAGAAATTAAAAATATTATAAGGACAGGTTTTAGGAACTAAGATCAATAGAAATCATTGTTTTTCAGGATAATGTCAACTTTTCTCAGGTTTTAGCAATACCTAAATAAGAGAAAATTTACTATAGTAGAAATTTGAGAATTTAATGTGGATATGAGCACAGACAGCTGAGCAAGGGAGATGGATATCAACAGAGATAACAGCACATCTCAAGGCCTAATAAGTTCTACACTGAAGGATTTTATTCTCATTTTAAAAGTATGATAATTAACTGGGAGAATAATGTGGAGAATAATATGGGGTCTAAACAAAGGGGTGAGAATATACCAAGGGGCCCCTAGGCATGTTTAGGCTTATAATAGTGTCATAATGTACATTATGACTTCTAATCAGATGAAAGCAATATTTTGAAACGACTAAATAAATGAGGCTGCGCCTAAAATCGTGTTCTAAATAGGAATCTTGTGGAGTAGACTCTTCTTCTCCAAAGGTTAGTTTCTATGTCAGAAGTAGTTTCAGAGAGCTTGAAAGAATATACACTCATTAGAGTGTTTGCCTGTCGCAGATATATATGGCTATGACTTCTGAGTGCCACACAGGAGAAATGTAACTTCTGTATTCTGATTAAAGAGCCTATAACCGGAGAGAAGAACAAACCTTTGGTTGAGAGATGAGGTATTCCACTCCTTCAGAGACTGCAGCTGGGACCAGAAATCTTGCATTTCACTAACACTGTTTGGCCATTTAATGCCCAAGTGTCCACTTTGCTGCCAGAAATTCTAGATTTCTGTTGGACAAGAACGCCCATAGGAGACATTAAGGCAAGGCAGGCAGTAATGGCAAGGTACTGTGAATTGAACAGAAAACAAACCCTGGCCGAGTTGGGGTGAGGGCTGGAAAAGGCTGAAGGAGAGCAACAGTGTCTGGGAGCTGCACAGAGAACACTTCAACAGCTGCTGTGGGTGCTGGGACCTACTGGTGACCTGACATGACAGAGAGGCTGAGCAGTGTTAGAGAAGCCCACACTCCTGAGCTGAATCTGGATCTTTAGAGCAGCAATTTTCAGCCTCTTTCATCTCATGGCACACATACACTAATTACTGAACTTCCCTGGCACACCAAAAAAAAATATTTTGCTCATCTGAAAAAATAGTTATAATTTTGATTTATTTACACTGGATGGCTATTGCTATGTTGGCTGTTGTCATTTTTTTTTTAATTTGACAATCTAAGGGAAAAGAGGTCAGTGCTTCTGATGAAATAGGTATTGCATGTTTTAAAAATTCTTTTGGTACCCCAATTGGAAATCGCTGCTTTAGAGAATAGTATTATATCCACTCATTTGTCATTTATAGATATTAGACATTTCACACAAACAGTGTGATTTGTTTATATTTTTGTTAACCTGATGTGGTATAAAGACAGAGTATTTGGATTTATAACCAATTCTTATATCCAACATCTGCAGACTGGTATCTATCCACTCTTGGTGGTTACTTTTGGTCTAACATAGAAGCAGTAAGTCCTTTCCCTGTGAATAAGGAAAATTAATGCTTTAGCAATTTTCAAAGACCAATGGCTTAAAGGTGGAATGTAGACACACTCTAAAAATTGGGGTCTTAAGTCTGATTAATAAGAAAATGAAGGGAACTTACAATTGTTCTTTAAACTATTGAGGAATTTCAATTGTGAGATAATTTTAGCTTATTTTTAGCAGGTATTCAAGTTGTTTTTAGAGCAAGATACATACAGATTTTTGAGTTGCCTGAGATTTGTATTCTAGTAAATGACACGAGCCAGTAAACAGCCAAGCAGGAGGAGGTGAAAGAGATGGGAGGAGAGGCAAAGGATGAATAAATTAAGTGCTGAGTTGAAAATTAGCCAAACCATAGTTCCAACTGAAACCTTCCAGAGCATGTTCATTGAGGAATATAGAATATCTACCAGTTCTGTTTGTGTTGCTGAAAGTGGGAATCATAACTCTTAAAATTTCACTCTAGACTTGACATTCAGTACATTAATACTTCTAGCTAGATAGCTAAAGAATGAGTTAAGTGAGTTTTAAGTGAAAAATCATTGGCGAATGTAAGGCATTAGAAAACATTGCCTGATTTTAAGAGAATTTTGACCTCCAAAAATGAGCTATGTATCAAACTATTAATAAAATACTCACTCTCTCTAGAGAGTTTCTGTCCAAAGAACATTGTTTCCTGGTGGGATAACTGAAGAACACTGCTACTTGGAAATGCTTGAATGCACCGAAATTGTGGCCCTCTTTGAGCTTTCAACCAACTAACAATGTTTTCACCAGAGGAGTGAGGAAGGGCTGATGAAAAACATGAGTTAATACTGTTTTTCACCTCCCTCTCCCATCTATGGAGACAAGAACTAAAATACCACCAACTATGAGATTATCATATTTTCAGTTTTAGTATTACTTTTCAGCTGCAAAAATATAGGAATTAAAAAATACATTTTCCCAATGTATTGGCAAAATGTTTGAATGAAATTTGGAGTCAATCATTTCACATTAGACTTCTGGCTTTTACAAGGGTTAAAATACTTTTTATTTTCTGAAATGCCCATAACCTAGAAACCTCTGTTTAGAAATGACCAGTTATGATGGAAGAACCAACAGTTTGGAAGGTTCGATGCACAGTATTTATAAAGTGAGGGCACTTGCATTGACAACTTCCAGTAATCCCTATAGAAATTTCAGTGCCTAGAATCATTGAATCGAGTTTGGGCTTATTAGATATTTAAGTTCTGTTCTTTGAGCTTGCTATCTTCAGTTCTAATTTATATATTTTTAGAAATCTGAAGAGTAGTTGGAGAAATCTAGAGGAGATAAGTTCCAGCTGGCTTTGTAATTCCCAAAATGGATTTATCTGAGTTTCCTATTACTATATTTATCAGCTTGAGTTTATTTTAGAATAAAAATCTTGCCTAAAAATAAGACATGGTAAAATGGTAAGACATAAGCTGTATATTTGAGCAAACACATTTTACTAAACTACCCAGATTCTTGCAGGACAACAATTACTTTTAAATCTTTTGGTGGTATTTTCATTGATGTCAGATCTACAGATTTTTGTGCTTTGCTTTCCAACCCAAATTCCCAGGATAAATGTTAAGATGGGAAATGAGTATAGGATGGCTATGAAAGCATGTATAGGGATAGGCTTCCAAAAATCAGTGGTTTTTTTTCAGATTTAAAAAAGCAGGAAACTTAAGAAAAAAGTTACCTTGAAATAGAAAGAAAGTAGTAAGTCAAAATGAACTTCGAATTTAAGAGATCAGAGGGTCCATAAACACTCTAACAATTCAGAGAGATAGAAATGATAGTACAAATACATTATTTAAGGGCAAACTCTCAGCCAGCCTCTTACAGCACTAAACTTTTTTTCCTTTTACTTCATCCAGAATCTCACTTCAATGATTACAGTGTCTTAGAAAACCTCTACCCACTACTTAATTATCAAGATACACTTATAATAGAACATTTAGTAAGATATGCCTTTTGTTTAAGCATTTACCATGAGCCAGCTACATAGCTAATTTTAAACCTGATGAGGAAAAAAGAACATTAGAAGAAAGTCTATAAATCAGAAGGCCACTGACTATAAAACTAGCCAAATGGAATAAATGTATACATTAAAGACCACAGAACTATATATTGTTTCCTGTTATTGATGTGCTTACAAATTTGAAAAGGGTTGATTTCAAAATTATGGAGTTACACAATATGTAAAACCCCAAAACATCTGTTCTTCTAGTGTAAGAGATAAGAAATGTAATTTTTAATATGCGACATTATACTTATTTTGGATTGCACACATTTACATACTGTTTGTCCTTAATAGAAGTTTATTGCTTTCAAATGTTTTCCAAATCTTAACTGATGTTCAAAAATTACACAATTGCCACTTAGTGAAACAGGATAAAACACAAAGTCACGTAAGGTCTTCGTTATTGAAGGATGGGTATTGCCCTACACACGCTATTTTCCTTCTCATTGTCTTTGGTTCCAGCTTCTGCCCTGAACAGTAATCTTTTCTACATGTTCCACTCATACTTGAACTTTGGTTCAAGTTCCTCAACCAAATTCTCTCTGACATGGTTGTCAGGCAGCCTGTGTGTAGTAAACTATCCAAAGGTCTGCAATCCAGACTGGTCTCAGTCTTTGGTAATTAAAAAAAAACTCCAGCCCATCCTTGACCATGACTGACTGCGAGTGACTGGAACCGTGGGAAGTGAAACCATGCCTAAGGGGTACTACTGTAATTTGTAAATACAGTTCTGAGAGAGGAGAAGATGACACTGGAGAGTGTGTGGTTTGTGGAACAATGAGATGGATTTCTGTGAGGGGGTTAAAAATATAAGGAACAAAAGAGGTACACGAAAAGCCTAACCATAAGCAGTAGGAGAGCATGATTAACTAAGTGCTTAAATTACTTACTCACTATTCTAATCTTTTTTACATATGTAGACTCATTTAATCCTTACAAAAACCCAATAAAATTAGTTCTCAAATTATTTTCTCTATTGTACAGATAATTAATCAACCTTGAATAACTTTTCAAGACCAAAGTCTGAATTATTGGTTTTTAGGTAGAACTAATGAACAATAGGTTAAGAGACTTGGTACCATAGAGAATATTTATGATTTTAGAATTAAAATTCAAGCCATGGATGATTGATGCTTATTATTTTCCCCCACAAAAATGTGGAAATTATCAATGTAATTAATTGGTATGTACCTTAAAATTTTATTGAACTGTAAGTTGTCAAAGGAAACCTTTCTGAAACATGGCTTCCACTATTAGGGACCCATATTGATGTAGGCTCCTTCTTTTGGAACATGGGCAGTTATTATTGTGTGGGTATAAGGAGGCAGAGAATCATGAACTGACAATAATGCACTGGTGAGGGATTGCTCTCTCTATTTCTTCTTTATTTTCAAATATATTTTATTGAGTATGCTATTACAGTTGTCCCATTTCCCCCCCTTCACTCTCCTCTGTCCTGCACATACCCTCCCATCCACATTCCCCCCGCTTTAGTTCATGTCCATGGGTCATACATACAAGTTCTTTGGCTTCTACATTTCCTATACTATTCTTACCCTTCCCCTGTCTATTTTCTACCTACCATTTATGCTACTTATTCTCTGTCCCTTTTCCCCTTCTCTCTCCCTCCCACTCCCCTGTTGATAACGCTCCATGATATCTCCATTTCTGTGATTCTGTTCCTGTTCTAGTTGTTTGCTTAGTTTGCTTTTGTTTTTGTTTCAGGTGTGGTTGTTAATAACTGAGTTTGCTGTCATTTTAGTGTTCATATTTTCTACCTTCTTTTTCTTATATAAATCACTGTAATATTTCATATAATAAGGGCTTGGTGATTATGAACTCCTTTAACTTGACCTTATCTGAGAAGCACTTTATCTGCCCTTCCATTCTAAATGATAGCTTTCCTGGATAGAGCAATCTTGGATGTAGGTCCTTGCCTTTCATGACTTGGAATACTTCTTGCCAGCCCCTTCTTGCCTGTAAGGTCGCTTTTGAGAAATCAGCTGACAATCTTATGGGAAGTCCTTTGTAGGTAACTGTGTCCTTTTCTCTTGCTGCTTCTAAGATTCTCTCCTTCTGTTTCATCTTGGCTAATGTAATTATGATGTGCCTTGGTGTGTTCCTCCTTGGGTCCAGCTTCTTTGGGACTCTCTGAGCTTCCTGGACTTCCTGGAAGTCTATTTCCTTTGCCAGATTAGGGAAGTTCTCCTTTATTATTTGTTCAAATAAGTTTTCAATTTTTTGTTCTTCCTCTTCTCCTTCTGGCACCCCTATAATTCGGATGTTGGAACGTTTCAAGATGTCCTGGAGGTTCCTAGGCCTCTCCTCATTTTTTTGGATTCTTGTTTCTTCATTCTTTTCTGGTTGGATGTTTCTTTCTTCCTTCTGGTCCATACCGTTGATTTGATCCCTGGTTTCCTTCCCATCACTATTAGTTCCCGGTACATTTTCTTTTATTTCACTTAGCATAGCCTTCACTTTTTCATCTAATTTGTGACCAGATTCAACCAATTCTGTGAGCATCTTGATTATCAGTGTTTTGAACTGTGCATCTGATAGGTTGGCTATCTCTTCATCACTTAGTTGTATTTTTTCTGGAGCTTTGATCTGTTCTTTCATTTGGGCCTTTTTTTTTTTTTTTTTTTTTTTTTGTCTTGGTTGGCCTGTTACATAAAGGAGCAGAGCCTTAGGTATTCACCAGGGCGGGGCAACCCACGTTGCTGCACTGTGACGCTGTATGCAGGGAGGGGTGGGAGAGGGAACAATGGTGCTTGCTCCTCCCCTCTCTGCCTGTTTTCAGTCACTACCCCTGCTACCCACAAGCAAAGTGGGCCCTTCTGGTGCTGATTCCCCTGTTGGTAGGCTTGTGTACCTTCTAGGCCCCTGTGGCTCTCTTCAACGAACTCTCCTGTGAGGCTGGGAGTTTCTCCCTCTGCCGCCTGAACCCCCACGGGTGTTTTCAATCAGAGGTTTGAGGCTTTATTTCCCTGTGCTGGAGCCCTGGGTAGCGCAGTCTGGTTTGCTCCCCCTTTGTTCCTCCCTGTTTATCTGCAAGTGAATGGGGACCGCTGGTCTGCCAACCGCAGTCTTGCAGGATCTGGCAGCTGCTCCTTGCTGGCCAGCTGCAGCCTGGACCACCCCGCTCCACAATCTGCAGCCTCTCTGAGTCCTCCAGCCGCTGTGCTGCAAGTCCTCAGCCCAGCTGCGCATCTCTACCCCTCCTACTGGTCTGGACGAATGTGTCTTCTTTAAATTAATTGGTTGTCCGACTTCCATACAGTTTGATTTTTTTTGTCAGTTCTGCTTGTGTTTTGTTTCAAAAATTAATCACATATAATCCTCCTGTATTTCTTGTCTCTGCAAGTGCCACCACCATTTACTAAACCAGACATCTAGAAACAATCCTTTTTCCCCCTCTTTCCATTTATCAATCATTAAATCCTATAAATTCTGCTTCTTTAGCAATTCTTGAATATATACCTCACTACTTTAGATTTTCATGACTTCTGTTATGGATTATTGAGAATGTCTCTTAACTAGTTTTTTAAATTTCTGGTCTCACTATATTCAGATGTATTTATTCACACCACTGATGTACTGATCATTCTAAAAGAATAATATTACTGCTTAACTCTTGCTAAAAATACTTTGTATTTTCCTTTTAATTTTTTTATCATCTGTCCCTTATTTATTTCTCAAGGCTTATTCCCCTTCGTACCTTACCTCACACCTGTAGTTCAGCCATACCAAATTCTCTCCTGAGTTCCCAACCATTCCAAATCATTTACTGGGGGCTTACTAAATTCTAAAAAACAAAAGTATTTTCATTAAGTCTTTTCGGTGTCCCTATTAGTCTTATTATTATTTCTAATTGATACACTGGGAAACTGAGGCTCTGGGAATAATCTCTCAAGGTAGGAGAGCTACCAGTAAGTGCTAGACTTAGAATTCTAAACCATCTTTTACTCTTCATCTACACTACTCTGTATTGTTAACTATTCTAAAAGAATTTCTTTGGCACTCTTCTACCTCTCAACCCCCAGCTCACGGTCTGTGTTTGGTGCTCCTAATTTGGGTTTCTCTAATGGCTCTTTTATGTATCTATCATACTAATTATACTCTGTACTTTAAGCCTAGGAACGTATATTTGTATTTGCTACAGAACAATTAATGAATGTTTGTGGGAAGTAAGGAAATGGGGAGGAAGAAAGAAAGGGAGAGAGGGCCTTGGTCAGGGTGGCTCAGCCAGTCAGAGCATTGTCCCATAACCTGAAAGGTCACAGGTTCGTTTCCTGGTCTCAGCACATGCCTGGGTTGCGGGTTCAGTCCTGGTTCTGGTCAAGGCGAACCGCTGATTCCCTCTCTCTCTCCCTTTCTTCTCCTTTCTCTAAAATCAGTAAGCATGTCTTCAGTTAAGGATAAAAAAAAGAAGAAGGAAGAAAGAAAAGAAAGGGAGAACAGAATGACTTTAACTTTACTTTTCTCTAAACAAATTCCTTTACAGTCCATATATTTAAAAAAGTGAAAATGTCACATTTTTATATAAATTTTCCAGACTACTGGTTCGTAATACTTCTGTGTGGAATATTCAGTTTTTATGTAGCTAAACCTGTTAACCTTTTCATTTACTTTTATTGCTTTTAAATGTATCCCCATTCCAGTGATTCAATACATGTTCATCAATTCTGTTTTAATTTTTTTAGAATTTGGATTTATGTATGTATTTAATATGTACAAATGTGAAAACATACCTAGGTAAATATATGTATATATGTATACATATATGTGAGAATATATACTATATAAGTATTATATACTACTAAATCCATCTGAATTTTATGAAGGTAATTCTAAAATATCTTAATACAATTTATTAAGTAATTCCAATTTTTCATGCTTTATCACATAATATGCTTTTCTATATAACCATCTGTTTCTGGGTTATTGATTCTTTTTTAGTGATCTTTTATTTTATTTTTGAACTAAAAGCATACCTTTAAAATAAAATCCATTATTGTGTGTTTATATATAGATGTACTGTTTAAGTGGTTTTATGAATAAGACATGTTATTTTAGGAAATAGAAAAAACAAAAGAATAAAAGGAAATCACCAGTAATCTCAACACATTAATATTTTGTTTTGTAAATATTTCCATTATTCATTAACATAGACTCAGGCTCACATACATGTATGATTCTTTATGTATCTGTATGTGTGGTAAAGTGATATGTGGACCTATACCCATATGTATACATGTGTGTAGTTTAACAGATTCTTACATTTGACTCTTCAACCTCTACTTTTATTTTACTTTTTTAGCAGAGTTTAACTTTTTATTGAAAGTGTTATGAAAGAGGTTTAGTCAAAAAGACCAAAGCCCACATCACCATCATACATGTCAGATTCATTTTCTTTGCGTCCACTTTCTCCTCCGCAGCTGGGGCAGCAGTGGTGGAGGGGGCAGGGCCCCTCATCGGTGCAGCACCAGCTGCTGGAGCAGGTCCAGCCCCCACATTGTGGATAAGGCTCCCAATGTTGACATTGGCAACAGCCTCTGCAAACAAGCCTGGCCAGAAAGGTTCAGTATTAACACCGGGCTGGCACTCAATCCACTGAGCCACACCAGCCAGGGCTCGTGTGAGTTCCTTATATATTTTGGAGATCAAACCCTTGTCTGAGGTATCACTGGCAAATATGTTTTCCCACGCTGTTGGTTCCCTTTCCATTTTGTTGTTTTCTTTAGCCACGCAGAAGCTTTTTAGTTTTATGTAGTCCCATTTGTTTATTCTTTCCTTTATATCCCTTGTCCTAGGGGATGTATCAGTGAAAATATTGCTGTGTGGGATATCCGAAATTTTCGTGCCTATGTTTTCCTCTTATCCCAATACTATGGGTAAAGAAAACTTGGATTTTTCTTCTCTGCTTCAAGTTATATGGTGAGGCCATCAAATGATTCATCTGGGGCCTTTGACATTGGGCTGGGAGAGTTCGAGAAAAATAGAAACTGGCATATGCCCCATGTCTATAAAGTCTAAAGGCAAGAGACTATGACTGGAGTTTCCCCCTTTTGGGGTTAAGCTATATTGAGAGTAAACTGCCCTTTCATCAGTGGCAGAGCAAAAGTATGGGTTCTCAGGAGACTAGAGGTGAAGGAACGGTGACCAATAAATGTATTTCCTAATGTCCAAGAGCTGAGAGTGGGAGTTGTGAGTGGCTAGCCTTAGGCAAGTAAGCTACCATGTGTTTCCCAGGTGGGATGATTTCCAATCATGCTGCAAAAGCATTCCATGAATGAATGGCTCAGCTTTTAATGTCTGTATATCCAAATTACAGCGATATCAGCAACCCAAGAGTGTTTATCCTTTTTCTTACTTTCATTTTTTCTGTGCTGGAGAAGTAAAAAGGAGAGGTTAGCAAGTAAGGGAAGGAGATGAGGAGAGCTAATAATTAAAAAGTTCACCATATTTTCTCTGCTACAGATTTGGGAGCTTCAGGAGGGTTTAAGTTACTACAGGGAGAAGTCAAAATAGGGAAGGTCTTTGAACTTTAGTTATTATACTAAAATGGCCCAGAATTAAGTGACAATTATACAAATATGGGTTTTAATGGACTATTTGTTTATTAAAAGCTTTAGGATTTCCCCAAGATTTTATGCAGAGTTTGAACAACCACAGATACTTGAAGGGATATAAAAGAAACAGAATAAGTTAGTTTCTGCTTGTACCCTGTCAAGTCCAGCTTGCTCAATGACTTCTTTATAAGTGTGTGTGTGTGTGTGCAGATGTTCATATATGCATACGCCCATGTGTGCATATTTCTGTGTGTGAGTATTTGTGTGCGGGTGCATGCAATGCAGTTACCACCAGTCATCCTTTTGAATGTCAAGTTTTTTAATGTCCAAAGGAAAATCAAACAAGCCCTCAATTTCACATAATTTTTGACATTCCAATGCCCTTCTCCTTTCTTTTTAAAAATCTATGTGGGAGCTTTATATTTTCTACTATGACCTCCTTTGTGTCTTCACTTTTTTTCCTGAATTTCATTTTTTAATTTTATAGTTTTGACATATAAAGCAATCTATAATTAATGTATGTAACTTGGTGAGTTTAGTGGTAAGTATGCACCCATGAAACCATCAACAGTCCATGCCATAAACATATCTATCAGGACTACAATTTCCTCCTGCCCTCTTATTAATGTTTTCACTCTTCAAATCCGTGTAGCATCTCAATACAGGTGTTCCAACTGTGTCAGGTTACTCTGGTCTTTAGTGCTTCAAATGATGAATTTAATTTGTTCTCTTTGATTTTTCAAGGAACTGTGAACAATCTACTTTTGGGTAAAAAGGAATTTGCTGAAGGTCTGGTGAGAATAGCTAGGAATAGGAAGTGAAATTTCTATATGCTAATGCCTTGACCCTTGACCGACTCCAAGTTTTTTCGTCTCACAAAATCAGTGCTTTTCCATTCAGGATCAGCTCATATTTATTGGTTGCTTGTTTTATAATAATTATCATTATTACTTAATGCATTCAAAATACTTATTCTCATAATTTAGTTATGTAGTTTTAAGCTTAGAAAACCCGACCTGCTTTAAAATCAGATTAATTTATGATTATTTTAAAGCATTTTATATTTTCTTATTTATCTCCTTAATCCATAAGGAATTTATATGGTATACATTATGAAAAAAAGTTTATCTCTTAAAAATCGTTAATACATTTTCCCAGTGTCATATATTTATTAAACTATTCCTTACCTATCTGTTTAGGAGGCAGTTTCTCAAAATTTACTTGAGTTCTTTCATTTACCTGCCTTGTCTTAAACCAGTAGTTCAAAATGTAGTATTTTCTATAATGTCTTAATATTGTGTGTGTGTGTGTGTGTGTGTGTGTATATATATAATTAAACATTACCTGGAAATTAAGAAAATGTGATTTTTGTCCTTTCTCCGTTACTAGTTTGTCAGGGTATCTGGGATAATCTTAGCATCCTTGACTATAAAATAAAGTTAAGGTAAATGATCAGTACTATTTCTTTTAGCCTAAATATTCTACCAATCTATGATTCTGTATCTATACATTGGCCAGTCAAGAATCAATAGTAACTGAAAATTTTCATATGAGTCTCTTGAAATAACAAAAAGGTTGCTTTCTTCTAGCTGAAAAATGTTAAAGAGAAGAAGTGGGAAGTACCAAAAAATGAGCTATGGTATTTGGTGGAGATGGTGGTCTCCCTGGTGACGTTGCCTGTAAGTTTCTCTGTCTTTGGCACCTGAAGAGTTTTCCTTGTCTGTAATGCTTGATTTACTGGGGCCTGTTTTGTCTTCTTAATCTTGCATTTAGTAGGAAATTGAGCCTTATTTTTTCTTTTCTTTTTTTTCTGGGAGATTGTTCCCAAGAACTGCCTTGTTTAAGAAGCACCCTTTCCTATTTTGGTCCTACACTTCCAAACCCGATTTGTGGTGGTGGTGTCACTCCATTCAATATGCACATGGCAGTATTCCCATTCACTCTTTTATCTGTTTCACCTTAAAGCTTTCTTGTATTTGTCACGCTTCTTGACATTCTTTTCCAGGGCTAACAACTCCATCCCTGTGTCGCCTCCCCCAGGACCCATTCTTTGTCTGGACTTTTCTCTCCTACATCACACAATGCATCTGATTTTGTGCAGTGGTGCAGCCTATTCCTTCCTGAAGCAAACTCAATTTGTTTTCAAACAAGTATACCAATATTGTTTTCTGCCTCTCAAGGGTGTCATATTTATGCTTCTATTTGGCACTGTAAGACTGGAATTGAGGCACTAAGAGGCTATGGCATGAAAGGCAGAAAGGAAGAGATTGTTCTTGCAAATAAAAAGAAATTTACCCCCATTTAGCTAAAAGCACAAGACCTTTCTAATCAAACATTTGACATCATGACCAGGCTGAGGGAATAGTGTACCTGTTCAGTTATAATCGGTGCTGCTCACCGAAGTTGATTTCTCATTGTTTGTGCGGCTACAGGAGATATGGGTAATAAAAGCACATGCCAGCCTGACTGATGCTGTTCTATAAGGCTTTGCCAGACCACTCTGAGAAGCTGTTATCCCCTATTATGAAAACTAAATCTCTAATCATGGTTAAAAGGTAATCAGTCTTCAAAAGAGTGGTCTGTAGAGGTAAGCAGTAATTCAGCTTTGATTGGCAACACAGGATCTTCAGTAAATAGTTCAAAATGAGAAGCATTCAGGGAAAGCCAGAAACATGACCAAAATGCTGATTCTAAAATTTTCATAACATTGACTATTGACAGATGTTAGAAATTCTTTAAGCTGTGTCTTTCTAAGAAACTGTAATAATTATACATAGTGGTTTTGTTAACTTCATCATTTGAACCCTGTAACACAACCTTGTGATGTAGGTATCATCATCACTAGTGCATAGCTAAAGCCCTTGCCCATGGTTCCCAGGTTTGCATCCAGTGGTAGGGTCGTCCCTTCTTCCTGCTCTCTGTCCACAAAGCCCAGGCACTTCGTATGGTTGGTCCCATGATGCCCCTGGAAAGGTGGTATACGAATGCCTTTCAACTTTCCCTCTCTATTGTTTCTTGCCTGGAATCTATGTTTATTGTTTTTGTCATAGACAAAACAGCACAGTAGCGTCTTTCTCACAGGGTGGTTGTAAAGGCAAAATCCAAAGAAATAACACATCTGAAAATCGTAGCATATCAAAGGGAATTATACGGCTTACCTAAAAGACGGGTAAATTTTTCTTGTTTTATTTATAAATTTTATGATTTGAAATAAAGCTTTTTCCTTTACTTAGCAGGTCTGCACTCAATCTACTGAGCCACACCAGCCAGGAAAAAATAAAGCTATTTCCTTTAGATGAAAGGTGTTATAGCCAGGCCAATCAGTAACATAACTTTAGAAGCAAGCTCTTTTCTGTTTTTATACGAATGTGATGTTGCTGACCGATTGTTGGAGAGACAGGTGTTGTATACCACTTTCCCCATTGGAGCTGCACCGATCTGTGTTTCTGTGTGCTAACCAGGGGAACAAAGACTGTGTTGAACAGTGTACATGGATTGTATATTAGCATTGCCACCAACTTTTTTTAATCTTATAAAATCACCTCTCTACTTGTTTTTTCTTCCTCTGAGATAAAACAAATCTAAATCTCTGAATATTCTTCATTCACTAAGCAGAATTTTCCATTTGGGGCCAAGTAATCAAGTGACTTTTAGCACAGTTTCCTTGTAATTCCTTAGCTTTTGTGCTATTTTTCACTAATAGTAATATTAATGTACGCATGTTATCTCTTTTGTTACACCTGGGATATTCTGTACAGCAAACAGCATGTTTGGAATGAGTATATGACTATCCCCTAAAGATGCTCAGTAGGTCTTTGTCTAGAGTTAAACAAGAGAATAAATTTTTAAAACACCTGAGAAGAATATTAGAATTATATACAGAATTCATCCAGTTTCAGTGAAAAGCTGGAGAACTCTAGGACTTATTTCTAAACTGTCTGCTATTACATTCCATTGTTTATCAAACCATCAATCAGTTATTTGGAATATGTAGATATTGCAAAACAAAACGAAAGAAGCTAACAAAGAACAACTGTTATCCAGGATGAGCAGGCAATGTAGTATTTTATAGGCCCTGAAAAGAACTCTGATTATCTTCTGTGACTGAGATGAAGAGCCAACAAAGAATTTGGAGCAGAGCTATGGCATGATGGGACTTATGCTCCGAAAGAATTACTACGGCTGTAAGGTGGCTCCGAATGGTTACCGTTAGCGATGCTCAGGATGCCAGAGCTTTGTTTCTAACGTGCGATCTAGAAATTAGGGCTCTTTTTGTTCTAATTTCAAAATTTATTTGAAAGTATTTTTCCTACATCAAGGTAAATAAAACCAATTTTATTTGTTTAATAGTTTGTCAGGTTCTGGGCAAGTGGGCAGAAGAGTAATAAGGATTAAGTGAAGGGACCTTGTCTTAACAGAATTTATAAGATAAAAAATTTTATTACCTATTCAGAGATTCCAAAAAGAGAATCTGCTATTATGATCATTTTTGCTTGTCTTTTCAAGGAAAGATACAGGGACAAAATGTTAAAAGAACATATTTCAAATAGGATACTACAATCTAAAAATACATTTTAGTATCATGTTACTACCAGTAAATGGCTAGTCTCAAACATTCTGGTAGGTCAGACTAGGCAATAATTATGAATATCATTGATTTCTTTATTAAAAATGCCAATACTCCTGAAGAAAACATTTTACTTTCCTTCTTTACATTAGTCTCCTAACCTTTTATTATTCAATAACAAAAAGCTATAGAATAAATCAGGAAAGGTCACTAGACTCTTTAGCGTCAACCCCAAGATCTGATTGTTGGAAGGCAATTCTCTGTGGATGCTCTCATGTTACCACATGGTCCAAACTTTCTGAGGAAAGACCACTGACAAACTTGGCTAATGAGTGACTGGCAAGCAAACATGTCCTGGAAGATAGAGGTAATTTATTGCTTCAGATAGATTTAGAGACTTCTCTCTCCTCTAGATATTTACTTACATCCTAAAGTCAGACTATTCTTCTGTGGAGAGGAGGGGCCAATGTCTCAAAGGAGCTGAGAGTCATTATTTTGTGAGCCTGTGATACAGTCCCACTGTATGTGCAAAATCTTAATTTGTCCTCAAGTAGTTAACCAGTTATTTTAACACTGTTTATTCAGGATGATTTTAACAGTGATGCCTTTCATAGCCTTAACCAGTGCTTCCATAACCAGTGCTGAGATGGTCAGTGAATAATAGACTGGGTACTAATCTAGAAACTTTGTGTTTCCTGCCAGGTTATCTATTTGTTTATCTCTCTATCAATAATCTATCCTCTACCTGTCTACCTACTTATCTACCTATCCTATCTTCTACCTACCTGACACTGTGTTTGTGTGTGTGTGTGTGCGCGCAAAGGTGTTGGAGAGAGCCGGATTTCAATGAAAAAGAAAGTTGGAAGAATTTTGAACATGGTCGGGAGAACCTGATATATCTTGTTTGCCATAACTGATATCACAGCTTCAGGAAGATGATTGTTTTTAATAAATGTACTAGTGGTAGGGCTATTTCCAGAGAGTTTCTGGAGTTAGGTCAAGTAATGACAAGTCCTGCAAAAGGGGCTTTTCCAAGGAGCTACACAGATTGGTGTAATAGTGACAATAGTCTGAGAATGAGACTCTTTAGAATTGGTTTTATTGTTGTTGTAAGCATACTTAAGATTCTACCCACTTAAAAATGTACGTGTATAATAGAGTATGCTTCGACATAGGTACAGTTGTCGCACAGCAACATCAAGATCAGCAACATCGAGATGTCGCACAGCAAGATTTCTAGAACTTACTCATCGTGCATAATTGAAACTTTATACCCATTGATTAGTAATTCCCGTCTTCCTCTCTGTTCGGTGTACTGGCAACCACCATTGAAATTTTTTATTTTATGAATTTGAGTACTTTAGGCACTTCACATAAATAGAATCATGCAAGGATTGTCTTTCTGTGACTGGCTTAATTCATTTAACATCAGGCCCTAAATATTCATCCATGTTGTGACGTATTGCAGAATTTCTTTCTTTTTAAAGGCTGAACAGTATTCCACTGTATACCACACTTTCTCTATCAATTTATTAGCTTGTTTCCACATCTTGGCTATCACGAATAGCACTGCAATGAGTATAAAGGTGTATATATCTCTTTGAGATACCAATTTTAATTCTATTGGATAAATACCCAGAAATGTGATTGCTGGATACCATGGTAATGTTGTTTTTAATTTTTAAGGAAACGTCATACTGTTTTTCTGAGGTGCTCTAAACCCAGTGTGCCCCTCTGGTGGCTGCAAGGTTGACGTTTGTTACACCTACTGTGGTTGCAAGGATGCTGGCTTCCAAAGCTGCCCTAGAACTGGGAGAAGGGGAGTAAGATTAAAGCAAGTCAAGACATCACAAAGTAACTGTCCTCATCAAAATTAAGTCATGTTTCTTGAATAAAAGCTTCTTGGGTTGTTGTAAATATTTGGTTAATTTGTAAAGTTCTGAAAAAAATTGATTCTGATGTTTTTGTTAGTGTTCATTACTTTTATGGATGACAAATTTTAGATGTCTGTTGTCTACCATTCCTACTATTGATCTTGGACACATAAGGGGAGACAATTATTGCCTAACACCCCCAATGAACATGGATGCAAATATCCGCAACAAAATATTAGCACACCAAATTCAACAGAACATTAAAAGGTCATACACCATGGCCAAGTGGGATTTATTCCTGGAATACAAGGATGGTTCAACTATGAAATTCAATCAATAAACCACACCATGTTAACAGAATGAAAATCAAATATCCCATAATCACTTCAATAGAGGCAGAACAAGCATTGGCAATATTCAACAACCTTTCATGATAAAAATCATTCAACAAATTAAGTATAGTTCAATATTTTCTCAACACGGTAAAGGTTATATATGAAAAGCCCACAGCTAACATCATACTCAGTGGTGAAAATTGAAAACTTTTTCTCTAAGATCTGGAACAGGGCAAGGGTGCCCACTCTTCAGTAGATGTTGTTAGGAAAGCTGAATATCCTCTACATGCAAAAGAATGAAATTTGGACTCGTGTATTATTCCATACACAAAAATTAATGCAAAACGATTTAAAGACTTAAGTGTAAAATATAAAACCATAGCACTCTTAGAAGAAAGCATATAGGAAAAGCTTCTTGACAAGTGGTTTTGAAATTGTTGGTCTTGACACAATTTTTGGAGTATAATACCAAAGGCATAGGCAACAATAGAAAAATAGGTAAATGCAACTACATCAAACTAAAAAGAATCTTCATAGCAAAGAGACTTATTAACAGAATGAAAAGGCAACCTGTGAAATGGGAGAAAATATTAGCAAATTATATATTACATAAGGGATTAATTTCCAAAATATATAAGAAAATAGTAGGGTTTAATAGCAAAACAAAAAACAAAAAACAAAAAAAACCCCAAATGGCCTGATTAAAAAGTAGTCAAAAGATTAGATTACACATTTCTCCAAAGAAGACACACAAATGGCCTATATGTATAAGAAAATGTGTTCAACATCCCTAATCATCATGGAAATGCAGTCAAAATCACAAGATTTCAGCCCACACCGGTTAAGATGACAATTACTTGTTTTAAAAAAGGTAAGCATTCAGGTTGTGGAGAAATTGGAGTCCTTGTACCTTGTGGTGCAAATATAAAATTGTGCAGCCACTATGGGAAACTGTGTGGAAGGTTCTTAAAAAGTTAAAAATGGAACTACAAGCAATCTCACTTTGGGTATACAAAGTATATCCAAAATAATTTAAATCTAGATCTTGAAGAGATATCTGTTTACTGCAGCATTATTTTCAGTGGCTAATATATGAAAACAATCTAAATGTCCATCAACAGAGGAATGGATGTAGTAGAGATGAAATATATCATGTCTGGTGTTTTCACTACAAGCATTTTGCCATAAACATCTTTGGTGAAACACGCTTTTTCACAAATATTTTCTTTTCTTTCTTTTTCTAATTTTAAAATTATTTTATTGTTGTTCAGTTACAGTTTTCTGCATTTACTCCCCACTACTCCCCCTGCCAATCCCAGCCACACCCACCTCCCTCCCTTGCTTCCATGCCTCCCTCCCCTTGATTTTGTCCATGTATCCTTTATAGTTGTTCCTGAAAACCCTTCCCCCTGTTACCCCCTCACACCTCCCCTCTGGTTACTGTCAGATTGTTCTTAATTTCAATGTCTCTGGTTATATTTTGCTTGCTTTTTTTCTTTTGTTGATTAGGTTCCTGTTAAAGGAGAGATCATATGGTATTTGTCCCTCACTGCTTGGCTTATTTCATTTAACATAATGCTCTGCAGTTCCACCCATGCTGTCACAAAGGGTAGGAGCTCCTTCTTTCTCTATGCTGCATAGTATTCCATTGTGTAAATGTACCATGTTTTTTTAATCCACTCATTTACTGATGGGCACTTAGATTGCTTTCAGCACTTGGCTATTGTAAATTGTGCTGCTATGAACATTGGGGTGCGTAGGTTCTTTTGGATTGGTGTTTCAGGGTTCATAGGGTATAATCCAAGCAAATATTTTCACCACACAACCTATTGGCCATTGACAGTTTTTCCATAAAAGATAAATAACTGCTTAATATTCAGGTTTACATTTGGCAAACTTAATATATTTAAGCTAGTTGTCAGTTTGATTTCTTTTTTACATTGATAAAGTTCTTGAAGAGGAATTTCTTTTATAAAAGAAAAACTTATTTTATAATCAAAAGACTTTGGCTATAATTTATACATCACACATACATAGGTTTTAAAAAGAATTATACCAGCTTAAACTGAAAGGAACAGACCTTTCAAAATAAAAAGGCTTTGAGCCCTTAAACTTCCTACTACCTGGAAGCAAGCTCAGAACACTACTTAACTACAAATTTAGGCCTTTTCTTAAGAAAAAGATGACTCAGGGGGTAATGTCAGGGGTCCAGAGCTTTGGGCCAACAGTGAAGAAAACCCCCAAGGAACATATTTGAGTCCTACTCATCATATTCTGTTCCTTCTCAAGGGGAAATGGCAACTTGTCCTCTTCTGGATCTGATTTTTTTTGAGACCAGTAACTTCTATGTTGCTCCCATTATTCATTTTTTTAAATTGAAGTGCCTATTAGGGTTTGCCTGATCTTGTCTCTCCATTGTATGTTGGGTAAGTGAGGGCATATAGCTTATTTATTTATTTCACAGTCTTCAGATCGAGAAAAGCTTTCCTCCAACTAATATCAACATCGCCAAAGCACCAAGCATGTAGTGTGCCACCTTGGATGTTGCAGACCTAGAAAACATCCCATGGAGCTGGGAGTAAACCACCAATGGAGTAGTGAGGTCCTAAAATAGTGGTGTTTTAAGCCACTAAGTTTTGGGATGACTTGTCATGCAGAATCAATAACTGAGACACTGTTATAAGCCACTAACTATGTATAAGAACATAAGATTATATAGAATAAAAATAAATAAATTGGCTAATTTTAATTTTCTATCTTTGAACCTGAGCTAATCTTAACTTCCGCTGACATGTAAGTGCAAAGTCACCAATATTAGAGTCTTAAACATTTGTTGCTATATTAATTATTATTCTTTAGGTTGTTTGACTTCTTACCTAAGGATGCTTTTTTACAAAGTTAAGTGAGAGTTTAAGCCATTTATAGATCTTGGCAGGGAAGATACCAGATGTCATGTATGTGATGAAAATATCCATAATCTCCCTGTTGTCATTAAAAATCTTTCAAAATTCTTTAGTGGAAGTTTATTTGTAGCTACTTATCAGTAACAAGAAAAAATATATATTTTAAATACATAAAGTATTTTAAGAGATCTCTGAGTATTTTTAACACTATTCATTTTAATGATACAAAATGGGACAAAAAGGGTCAAGTATGTTATAAGAATATAATACTTCTTTTGGAAGTTTCTAGCATTAAAATTTGGCTTACTAGTCATGCAGAAGTATATCAGGAATATGTGTGATGATCAGAAACCGTGATTCTTTCATAAGTTGCTACTCCAAAAACATTCTGATAGATCTCTATGGTTCTACATTAGCTAATGAAACCATTATTAAAAGCTACATTCTTTTCTATATTCCCCAAGAAAGTGCATTTTGGGCCAAAGTTCTGTTTTCTTATCAGCAAAAATCTTGAGATTACTTCTAGCTTCTTAATTATTTTTTATCTTCAAAATCATGCAAAAATTAACTTAGGGGCTTTAGGTACTTAAGTTTGAATCAGCATATATTTATGCATATACACACATTGAATTCTGAAACTTATCTGGTGCTATCAATTTGATGTAGAACAACTTCATTTTTAGGCTACAGAGATTATGACTGGCAGAGCCAAGAGAAGTCTAATAAACAAATTATACTTCTGATACAATAACAATTCCTTGAAGGCTGAGTCTCCCGACCCTTTTAATGAGCTACCTAAATGAAAAGATTAGACTTCTAAATCTGATGCACTATAACTTCTTGTGGTTTTAGACTTTTCTAGGAATGGAAACATCATAATGACATCAGATTTAAAACATATTGCTGTTTTCCCAGGAAAAGGCCACAGGAATTGGAATCTGTTGGCAAGAATCCTTAGTAAAGGTGATAAGAGTGTAGTCTATAAAATTACAGAAATAGGAAGATATTTGAGTGATTCTTACAATACAAAAATGAAACATCACAGTCAAGTTTTTTTTCTAGAGGATGATTTCAAGAGCTTAATGTTTAAGCAATTATTTACATTTAATTAGCTCAGATATGAGGACTTTTTCTTAATTTTCCTCAGTGAACAAATTAACACTTTTTCTGAAGAATGAATAAATAATATAAATAGAAAATTTACAGAACTACAAATGACCAATAAATATGTGAAACACTTCTTAACTCACTAAAAATCAATAATATGCAAATTTTAAAGTAAGATCATTTACCAGGGACAAAAACAGGAAAAAAAGAATGATTAAGAATTAAATAACCAGAAGCCACGAGGAAGCACATTCTCATATACTGTATGAATAATTTTTGACCTAGCAATTTCACTTACCACTACCTAAGAAAATCCTGCCATACCTGAGATTATATGAGAAAATTTTGTTACAGTGTTTGAAATAATGAACACATGGAATCATATAGTCATCGATTAATAAAGGAATAATTATACAGACTAAGAATATCCATACTATGGAGATTTTTTAAAGAATGAGACAGATGTAGATGTATTGAAAATAAAGTCTCCAAGATGTAGTATTAAGTGAAAAAGCAAGTTTAAAACAAAATACACAACACTCTTTTAGTCACTAAAGATACACAAATTATACATTTCCATATTATATATACATATATGTTGTGTTGTACACACATACCATGTTGATTTCAGTGATCCTGTGGAGGGAAGATGGAGAAATAGTGAATTTATGATATGTATATATGTTTTGTAATTGCACAGAAATAAAAAGAATAAGGAAAAAGTTTATGGTGCAATATTTGATTTTCAACCATGCTTCAAAGAACTGTAAATAATTATAGACTGTCACAGTTGCACCTCTCAATGTGAGGTTAGGAATTGCTATGGAAAATAAAGGTAATTTTAAGGTCCTTTAGCTAATGGAGCAGGAATGATGTCTTCCTAAGTTGGAAAAGCAAGTCCGATTGGCGGTAGAAAGCAATGCCTGAGTGTACGGACTTAGTGACACTTTATAAGTGTATAAAGTGTATAAGTGCCAAGCACCTGAGTTCTCGACAGTTGGTACTCATTTTCATGTATTCATATAAAACCAAATAACATGAAAATTTAAACAAATTCTTTATTATTATTTTTACTGTATTTTTCATTTATCCCCCTTATGCCCCCTCCCCTCTGCAATCACCACACTGTTGTCCATGTTCATGAGTCCTTTTCTCTTTTTGCCCAATCCTTCCACCTCCTAAACCCCACCCCCAGAGCTGTTTTAATCACCCATTAAAGAAAACCAAGGAGCACTAACTCAAATGATTTGTCCAATTTAATAGGATCCTTAAAAAATGTAGATTTATTTCAGTTTGTTTCTTTCCTCATTAAACCTTTCACTTGAAGTATAGCTTTAAGAACTCAATTCCCCCAAACGTAATTAATATTTCTATCTCACTGCTGAACCAAAAGGTTACCAAATTTCAGACAAAGATTTACCAAAGAAAAGTCTGCAAAGTGAACTGAAATGAATGCTGTTTTCTGATGTTGTGTTTGAAACACTGTAATATTTGCATTTTAGATGGAGGTCAACACGGTGCTGCTTAAGGGTCCAAATTCTGCAGCGTTAGCCATGTGATAAGCAAGAAAGATCCATTATGTGCGTTAGGAGCTAAGGCCAGGACTACCAAAAAGATTAGAACCTGTCAGTGGAAAGCAAAGCCAACGTGATGAGTACAGGGCGATACTCTCACATTCATCCTTGAGCT
Source organism: Desmodus rotundus (assembly GCF_022682495.2). Taxonomy (NCBI): domain Eukaryota; kingdom Metazoa; phylum Chordata; class Mammalia; order Chiroptera; family Phyllostomidae; genus Desmodus; species Desmodus rotundus. The sequence goes on along the minus strand of NC_071397.1, from coordinate 75,551,851 downwards.
ATGTGCAGGTAACTTTGTAAAAATGAGTAACTTAGGAGCATTTTAGAAACATTTTAATATTTTTGGAACTGATAAATTTCTGATCTCAGCAATTGTCTGAATACATGAATAATTCAACTGATAATTATATTGTGTGACTTTATATCTGAATTTTTTAAATACAGTTAATTATATTTTAAAGAACTTTCACTCCAATTTACAACCTGTAAGATTGAAAACTCATTAAACACCTTAACTTAGAACTAAATCGAGAAAACTGTGTGTCCGTGGGCTTGGGCGCCGTAGTTCAGAGGAAAGAGATGGTAAGAGGAAACGGGAAGATGTACTTAAAACATTGGAGGGAGGGTGGTCTATCCTAAAACATTAATAAATTCTCACAAATTGTTATATTGGACCTATGGAATATACTTTACTTTTTTTTTTTACTTATCTGAATAAAGGAATTACTGTTTTTCTGGAAGTACAATGGAACAGACTCTAACTCTGTGTCTTATAACCACCTATTTTACCAAAAGGGTCATTAAATTAAACATCTTAAAAACAAAAATGTCCCCCTCGCTGCTGTAGCTCAGTGGATTGAGCTCAGGCCTGTGAATCAAAGGGTCACCGGTTTGATTCCCAGTCAGGGCACATGCCTGGGTTGCAGGCCAGGTCCCCGGTAGGGGGCACATGGAAGGCAACCACACATTGATATGTCTCTCCCTCTCTTGCCCCTTCCCTTTCCCTCTCTCTAAAAAATAAATAAATAAAATCTTTAAAAAGAATTAAATAAAATAAAAACAAAATTTTCCAAACACTATGAATTTCATGCCACATTCAATAAAATTGCTAGTTACTACATCAAACAGACAAAAAGATGCTATATGAAATGTATGAGTTTCACACTGGGGATTCCTGGTGGCTATCACAAAGAAGTAAGCCATCAGTGGAAGAGCTAGACTGCAATGTAATGGGTGCATTGGATGATAATTAAGAGTTTGGAGCATTGTCCTATATGCCCTACGCTTGAGGGTTCAATTCCCAGTCAGGGCACTTGCCAGTCAGGGAGTGTACAGGAGGCAGCCAATCAATGTTTCTCTCTCATGTCAATGTTTTCCTCTCTCTCCCTTCCTGTCTCTCTAAAATCAATAAAGCATATTCTCGGCGAGGATAAAAAAATTTGTTAGAATTCTCACAGGGAATATTAAACAGTGATTTCAGATGTGTACCTTATACTGCAAGTCATGAGAACAGGTCCTTTGAGTTTTGGTTGCTAAATTTCGCTTTGTTTGCTTCTACATTAACCATTCAATAAAGCCTTGCACTAGACTGAGTATCAGTGAGGATTTATGTAAGAGTAATCACTGTTTTTTCCACAAGGATTACTATAATGGTCAGCTAGCACCCAAATACACCTAATACTTTTTCTGGTGGACGTGGGGTTCTTTCACAGTATAGGGAAAATAGAGTCAGTCAGGCTCCCTCCCCCAGATGTCCTGGCAAACATAACTTAGCAATGTTCGTATAACCTTGAATAGGGGCCCACATGCGTAGAATGAAGCTCTGCTATATAACCTGAAGGTCAGTATTAGCACCTCGCCAGCTTTTTGTACACTTAGTGTATAAGGGAGTCTGGACTTCCTGTGGAGACACGCAGCTGGTCGTGTGTGTGGATGGCCCCACCCCAGGATAAAGGTATGTCAGACATTCCCATGGCTCTGTGAATTTTCTTCTGTCTGTCCTAATCCTGTGTGAACTTGCCTGGCCTTGAACGGCTGTAGGACATACGGGAGCCCGAGAAAAGCATTTCATGGACTCACACATGGGAGACTGTGGTGTGGCAAGCTTTATTCTGGAGAAGGGCTGCTCCTGTATCCCATCTCCATCCTTCCTGCCATGAAAAAGTCCAACTGTGTCTTCAGCAAGGCCAAAACAAAGGCCAGTGTGCAGAGTTTCTGTTTCATATTAAAGCTTAGTCCTTTGGAGCCTGCAGTTGGCTACCAAGCAGTCTCAGTTCCCATAACAGGCAGCTTAGCACTATTCCCACCTATCCTCCTGTACCCAGGCTCCTGCCTGGAGCCTGCACTTGGAGTCCACATGGCTGCTGGCTGCATGGCTGTTAGGGCCACATGATCAAGGAGAGAGAATACGCACCAGTACACGGCGCAAGCATGGGTCACTGAGAGAGAGCTCTTCTTTGTTCCTTAGGATTATATTATTTTGGGCTTGGGAAAGACACAAAGAAGTTTAAAAAAATAACCAATCAGTCCCTGGCCAGGTAACTCAGCTGGTTAGAGCATCACCCTGATATATGCCAAGTTTGCAGGTTTGATCCCAGGTTACAGCACATACAAAAATTAACCAATGAATACATAAATAATTGGAAAAAGAAATCACTGTTTCTCTCTTTCTCTCTTTCTTAATTCAATAAATAATTTTTTTAAATAACCAGTCAATTCCCCAAGCTACATTGGCTTCTGATGGGTCTACCCCCCTGGCCAATAGATCCCTCTCCCAGGTTACACTGACAGGCCTCTATGGTCAAGCACCTCGCTCTGTGTCCTTTTGACTTCTACTGTGCATGTGCTTAGCTCCCCCTACCTCCCCATAATCTGGTACCAAAGGAGAAAAGGGAGGAGTGTTAATTCTTGCCCAGACAATGCTGTGATGCTCTGGAGTGCATGAAGCTGTAACTTCCTGGCAAAGCAAACAGGCTTATGCTCAGTCCATTAGGCTCAACAATGTCCAATTCCCTTCCTTATTAATAATTAGCTAACTATCCATGGTAACAATACTATTCAATTTTGATTAAATTGCTTGAGTAATTATTTTATATTTGGCAGTAAAAATTCTCTTTATTATTTTGCAAACAATGGATGTAATAATTTGTAATTTATCATAGCTGGAATTGACTCTCTTATACTTTGAAGCTGGTATGCTGTAGTAAGCTTCCCCATCCATTTTTCCTAGTTGACAATTCATCTCAATTTGGGCTTTTATTGTTCTCTCTTCATCATCTTCTACACTCATGCCATGAGGGAAACTTTGTTGCTTTGTGAAATATTTCCCAGAAAATAGCCAACTGATAATGTTGGTGGACAGTAAAGAGATGTAAGAAAGTAACAATTCTTATCCCTCAAATAGCTTTATACACATGATTTTGGCCTTTGTTTGTAGAACCATTAAGTCTGAAGAGACCACTTACATTTTTTTTTCATTCCACATTATTGAATTTTTAGGAAAAAATTGTTGGATATAATAGTGTCCTTGACTTTGAGAATTCTTGAGAGTCTCAGGGGCTATCCCCAGAGAAATCAAGGGTCTCTTATAACAGGATTAGATTAATAGGACACTATTAATCTATTAATAGGACTGCAGTAGTTTACATGAAGCTTTGAAATTCATGGTTAATGAGGTTTCCCTGGTGGTGGCCTATACAAATAGAGATGTCAGAACAAAATGAAGCATAAACTCCTACTGTAGTTGGGGGCTCTAATTTTATTAAAATGTGAAAGAAGGAGAGGGAAAGAAAACAAAACAAACAACATTTATATTAATCACTTCAGGAAAAGCAGAGTTGGAATGACTTCTATAAAGTTTAAGTGAGAAATAAGAACATATAGATATTCAAAATTTGAATGAGAGAATATAAAAGAGAATATAATACACAAGCTGGTATTGAGTCACAGCGTGATGACCAATGATAGCTGTTGCCTTTGGGTAAAGCCAGCAAGCAAAACCCATCCTTAGGGCCTGACCTGTATCCTTACCAAGTACTACATTATTTTAGGAAATAGTGTCTTAAGTAGTCAAGGGAAGCTGTTAGTGGGCTAGTGTCCCAGTTAAGCCCTTTCTGAAGATATTCTACCTCTGTATACACTGAACAAGGATTTCATTTTATAATCCTGTTGATCACAGAATTCTCCTGCACACATACATTTTATAACCCCTTTTATTTGTCAATATCTGACTATTTCTTAAATATTAATTCTACCTTAAAGGGAAGCAGCTAGGATAAATAAGTCTCAGGTGTGCAGACTTCAACCAAGTGAAAGGGAAAAAAACAAACTAATTTTTGGCAAATGACCATGGAAAAATAGGAAATGGCTTTAGCATTGACTTAGCACCTACCTCATGGGGGTTTTATGAGCATGAAATGCGGTAAAACTTGCACAATGTCAGGTTAGTGGTCACAGCCTCTAAGCGCTCAGTACGTGTAACAAATTGTAAGGGATTCCATCAGCCCCGCTTTAGGACAGAGATTACACTACACACTTTCCTGATTCCAGTTTTCTAAACTGGTGATAGGTATTTTTGTACTCTCATTTATGTTTCCTTAATTAATTCTAATTAAACCATCTTTTAAGAATGTATAAGACTTATTTATTACAGTTTAACCCATAATTATCTGTTCAATAATGATATGATATGAGCCACAGATGTGAGTCATATATGCATTTTTAAATTTCTTAGTAATCATGTTAAGAAAAAAGCAACAAAAACCCCAGGTCACATTAATTTGCTTTATACATTTTTTATCCTCTATTTACAAAATATTATTGATTTCATTGATTTACATGCATTCAAAATAAAATAATTAATGAGATTATTTATATTCTTTTATTTAGTTTGAAAATCTAGTGTCTATTATACTTACACGCATCCTAGTTCCAACTAGCCACACTTCGAGTATTCAGTAGCCACATGGGCCCTGTACTTACATATTGGATGTTGCAGACCTATACAGAGCAGAACTTTAAGCTAAAAGAAGCCATCTCTAATTATGTATTTTCAGTCGTTTGCAAGTGCATAAGGTAATTTTTGATGGGTTTTAGTAAGTAGAAAGACTAACAAAGCTAGGACAAAGCTTTGTTTTGTTTTTGTTTTAAAGTTCTTGTAACAATAACCTATTCTATCATGCAAAAGCCTAGTGTTGCTCAGAAACACCTGCCTCCAACAGACATCAATTCTTTGGGGTATTCAAAATTAACTTTTGTTTAGGATCTTGTTAATGAATTAATCCAGTCCCAACCATAACACAGATCTTGATTTTTATAATGCAATGAGAAAAGGGATATAAAACCACTCTGTAAACTATAAAGCATTATATAATGCATATTAAGGATCAGGAATATTTTAATCACCTAGAAAGTTTATTGGCTGATATAAATAAACTAAAATGACAATGCTCTTTCTCTCCTTCCTAATGGACTTTTCCTTTATAAGTTATTTACGGAAATCAGGCAAATTCTTGTCTTTCTCAAACTCTTAAATTTCAGTTTTGTGAGTTAAAGAACAAAGCCATGTTGGGACTGATTGAAAAAGGGACACTGGAAACATTCCCCTTGTCTTTTCGCTCATCTCCTCCAACCCAGATGTTTCAAATTTATGTAAGGCTCTACGATTATCTAGTTATTACGAGTTATCTATCCTTTTTTTCAGTGCAGATAGCTGATTTCTTAGGTTTTTCTTTAATATTTATGAAAGTTGGTAACTGGTAGGCAGTGCTAAACAACTTCCATCTGTTTATTTAGCCTAGAAATACTTAAAGTAATAGCTCCAAGAAGAGATAATGAAGAAAAGATGACAGAAATTATGAACTCAAGGAAAGGCAATGTCAATTTTTCAGGCTGAACATAATTTTCAGTGCTGATAAGTATTAAAAACTCTTTAGATGGGGTACAGAAAATGATGGGGGTGGTGGACAGCTATTTTAATTAGTTAGATAGAATGGTCAGGGAATAAAGTGAGCAAGCCAGTCATGCCTGTTTCTGGGACAAGAACAGACAGAGTCAGAGGGAACGGACAAAGCAAAGGCCTAGAGAGGAGACCGTTCTTGTCCTGGCTGGAGTAGAGCGCAGAGGTAGGACGTGGGTGTGACTGTTAGCAAGGGGCCAGGTCCTGTAGGCAATGACACAAACTTTAGATTTCTCTTCTGACTAAGGGACATGGCAGCAGAGGGTTTTGAGTAGGGAAGCAACATGATCTAATTTGCATTTGGAAATGTTCCTTTCAATGGCTTTGTGAAGAAAAGATTGTAAAAGGGTAAAAATAAAATGAAAAACAGTATGCATTTTATAACGCAACTCTATCAACAATAAAGGACCTATGATTTGATATTTTTATACTCCCTCTTTTCTTACTGTATCTTATTTTTATTGTATTCTCAGTTCTTCATTTTTCGTATTCTGTTGGTTTCATATATATATATGTACATATATAGGTAACTGTTGACCAATTCAAATATCTTTTAAATTATGTCGTGTAAGTATATATGTATAAATATTATACATATGTATGCATGTATATGTATATACATACATATCTGTGGTATATCTCTCTAGCTATCTATAGAGAATAACTTGCATTATTGTTAAAACATTTGCTACTCTTCTCTATCTCATTCTGCTCTACCAGACCAGGCTATGCCTAAAAGAAGATAATATTCTCAGCACCACCAATATCACGCTTATCCATATATCTTGACTTGGCTGATAAAATGTGACATTTGTGACATGAGCCACTTTCGAGCAAAGCTTTGAGAGCCAATGTATGGATCCACCATTGTTCTCTTCTCCCTACCGAAAAAGTGTTAAGACCTAAACTGTAGCCACTCCAACTTGGTCCCAGAGCCTAGCTATAGCTGAACCCTGAAAAAAAGTGGGTAATGGGAATAAGAAATAAACTATACTTTTGAAACCTATTAAAAATTGGTTATTGTTGATACCACAAGTAAATAATTTAAGCTAATATAGCCACCCACCCCTCTCAGAATGCTGAATTGATTTCTTAACATACAAAGTACCTAAATATATATTATTGCCTTTAGAGATGATCACATTTTTAATATATTTTTGTCTATTCAAGAATATATATAACATTATATATATTGAAATAAATAATCCAAGGCTTAGCTACAACATCATCAGAAACTCTGACAATAATTATAGAATGCAGTAATATATTATACCATGCATCATGGCTAATATGGCCACTAGCCATGTGGGACGAATTATGTTTCAATGAGCTGAAATTAAAATGTAGTTTCTTAATTCAACTGGTTGCAGTTCAAGTGCTCAATGCCACGTGTGGCTAGTGGCTAGTGTAATGAATAGCGCAGATAGGGACCATTTCTATCATCCCTGAAAGTTACACGGGAAAAGCTCTACTGTGGAAAAAATAAATGTTCTTTTGACCTTCAGGACAGATATTTTTGATTTACTACTCTTCCTTTCAGAAAATAAGGTGGTGGCCATGTTTTTAATATGATACTATTTTATTATTGTTGCCACAAAATTGGCAGAAACCTTCTAACAAAGAAAAAGTTATTATATATTGTCCACTTAGCAGAAAAAAATCAAGATTCATTGTACTGGCCTTTTTCATTAGGACATAAATAATTGGACTGCAGAGCAGGTATTTTTGGAGTTTGAGCGACATTACTGCACCCTTATAAAAGCTAAACAATGAGCCACTCTGATTAAACTCACTTTTGAATGAATTTGACGAGCATATTAATATACTAGAAAATACACCATCATTCTAGGCTTTATTTCTTTGGCTAAATAAAGGAGCTGTCATATTAGTAAAGAGTTAATAATTAGTGGAAAATGCTAGAGGATGCAGCTGACTGCCAGTTAGAGAAGTCAGAAGCAAAAAACCAGAAGCTCCATTTACGAGTGCCAGAACGTTTTCTAAAATGTTTTTTGTATATGGATCATTTTCATCTCTTTATTTTTATTCTCATCTTATCAAAAGTAGCATTACAGGTGATGGATACACAGCCCTTTGAATTGGGTCATGGACATATTCTATTAGAAAATGTCATATAATAGTTTTCACCTTTTCTGCTGCTGCAAAAAGTGAAATGGATTAGTAATAACCTCAGGTTTGGTAAAATTTGTCTATGAATTTTTAGTCGCATTTGTGTCATTGATCTACAAGTTAATGAGATGTTTGTGCACTACCTTTTTAACCTGACAGCCGCTCTGTGCAATTGTTCTTCCAAAGTCATACAAATGATTACCTGCTTACATACAAATGATTACATACTGATATTTCTACATGTAGTTTTAGAAGGTTGTATTAACAGGGTTGAAAGGAAATTCTTAACTTTTAAAGACAATGATGACAACTCTTTAAAAAAGGGGATGGGAGAATTTTTTAAATGACATACCTGGTTATATACTATGAATTCTTTTCTGTACTTGGATGATTTAGTGTTAAATATTGATTGCTAAAGTATGACAGGTGAGATGAGAATGTTGCTGATTTTATGCTTTTACTTTATGGAGAATATTTGTGCAACATACAATTAAAAATTATAGCAAGTTGATACCAAAGTAAAATTTTAAAAAAAAACTTTAAAAAAGGTATCTTATGTGCCAGATGGTTTCTTTCAGGATCCTGTAGGGTGATGGAAAAAATACATATATTTTAGATAAAAATGTGAAATATTAAACATTTTATTGGAAACCTCACAAGTCTTTGACCTCTCCATTGCTGTCAGCAGAAATCCAAAATTTACTTATATTGGGAAGGCAAACTAACCAGTTCCTTATGATAACATTTCATTTGAAAAGCATTGAGGTATTTTTTATTTAGGGCCTCAATGCCTATCACGAGCTATAACCACTGATTGTGTTGCCTGAGCCTAATTTCTGTTGATGGCAGCCAGTGGAGAGAACTGACACCCTAAGAATGGCAGAGTGGAGAGATATCAAGTATGTTGGTCTCTGACAACATTATTTATCCATAGCATCTTCAGTTGCAGATACATACACCTTTCATCATAAGAATAATGTATTAAATATCAACTTGAAAATATTATTTGTATTAAATTTCAACAACATTAAAGCAACTGTTATGAAAATGTCCAGAAGCCTACACACATGGTTGAGAGAGCTTTCATAAAAACATTATCCAAATACTTTTACCCAAGGGTAGGAATACCACCCCTTTGTAGGATGGGGACTGCTGGTATAATCTGTGCTCTATAAAGCATTTAAATAGTGTGAAATGAATATCAAACAGCTTCTTTTTTTTAAGTATATGTTATTGATAATGCTGTGATAGCTCTCCCAATTTTTTCTCCCCTTTTTCTCCCCCCTCCACCTTGCACCCTGCATCCTCCAGTATTCCCTCCCCCTTAGTTCATGTCCATGGGTCATACATATAAGTTCTTTGGCTTCTCTATTTCCTATACTACTCTTAACCTCCCCCTGTCTATTTTATACCTACCAATTATGCTTCTTGTTCCCTCTACCTTTTCTCCCCCATTCTCCCCATCCTCCTCCCCATTGATGACCTTCCACATGATCTCCATTTCTGTGATTCTGTTCCTCTTCTAGTTGTTTGCTTAGTTTGGTATTTTTTTTTAGGTTCATTTGTTGATATTTATGAGTGTGTTGTCATTTTATTGTTCATAGTTTTTGATCTACTTTTTTTCTTTTTTAAAAAAATTATTTATTTATTTTATTCAGTTACAATTGTCTGCATTTTCTCCCCTTCCCTCCACCCCACCCCAGCCAGTCACACCTCCCTCCCCCACTTCTACCCTCCCCCCTGATTTTGTCCTTGTGTCCTTTATAGTAGCTCCTATAGACGCCTTGATCTTCTTTTTTTTCTTAGATAACTCCCTTTAACATTTCATATAATAAGAGCTTGATGATGATGAACTCCTTTAACTTGACCTTATCTGGGAAGCACTTTATCTGCCCTTCCATTCTAAATGATAGCTTTGCTGGATAGAGTAATCTTGGATGTAGGTCCTTGTGTTTCATCACTTTAATAGTTCCTTCCAGTCCCTTCTTGTCTATAAGGTTTCTTTTGAGAAATCAGCTGATTGTCTTATGGGCACTCCTTCATAGGTAACTCTCTCCTTTCCTCTTGCTGCTTTTAAGATTCTCTCCTTATCTTTAATCTTGGGTAATGTAATTATGATATACCTTGATGTGTTCCTCCTTGGGTCCAATTTCTTTGGGACTCCCTGGGCTTCCTGGACTTCCTGGAAGTCTATTTCCTTCACCTGATTGGGGAAGTTTTCCTTCATTATTTGTTCAAATAAATTTTCAACCTCTTGCTCTTCCTCTTCTCCTTCTGGAACCCCTATGATTTGGATGTTGGAGAGCTTAAAGTTGTCCCAGAGGTTTCTAAGCCTCTCCTCATTTTTTTGAATTCTTTTTTCTACATTCTGTTCTGGTTGAATGTGTACTTCATCCTTTTGTTCCAAATCGTTGATATGAGTCCCAGTTTCCTTCTGTTCACTGTTGGTTCTGTGTATATTTTACTTTATTACACTTTGTGTAGTTGTCATTTCTCCCTTCATTCTGCAACCATACTCAATCATTTTCTGTGAGCATCCTGATTACCAGTGTTTTGAACTCTGCATCAGATAGGTTATTTGGCTCCTCATCACTTACTCTTTTTCTGGAGTTTTGATCTGTTCTTTCATTTAGACCATATTTCTTTGTCTGGCACACCTGTTAACTTGTAAGGGGGCAGAACCTTAAAAATTCCCCTTGGGCAAGGTAACCCTCTGGTGCTGTCTATGGGGGAGGGGTCAGAGAGGGAACAATGCCACTTGCTCTTCTCTAGTCCCATTTTCCATCGAACTCTCCTGTGAGACTGGAAGTTTCTCCTGCCTTCATAACCCCTACAGTATTTTGCAGCTAGAGGTTTTGAATCTTTAGTTTCTCTGTCAGCCAGCTTCCCCTTGCCTAAACAGTCCGCTGCCTTGCCACAGGTCTTCTTCCCACCCGGCTGCCTATCTCTGCCCCTCCTACCAGTCTGGATGAATGTTTCTTTAACTCCTTGGTTGTTGGATTTCCAAGCAGTTTGATTTTCTGGCAGTTCTGATTGTTTATTGTTTTTAAATTGGTTATTATCCTTCTTTTGGTTGGGGAAGGAAGCAAACCATTTCTACTTATGCCTCCATTTGGTCAGAACTCTTCAAGCAGCTTCTTCATCATATTTTAATTTTATCATAAATTACAACCATTTACTTAAAATTGTATCAGTACTTAGCCAATCTTAGAACGATCGGATTTTTCCTATGTCACGTCAAATAAGAAGATCTAGTTTGACTGTGTTTAGTGCCAATGTTACGGGAATCCAAACCCAAACATTTATTAGGAGAATAGCTCTTTTATTAATGATGTACTGCCATCCTGGTTTATAATTTGTGATTAGACATGAATAAAATTGTACTTAAATTAATAAGTTGTTTTGTGTTTTATTTTTCAGATAGACCTCACATTTCATACAAAGTACAATATAAGGTCTATAAAAACTAAAAGAAATACTTGAATATATGTATGAAGAGACACTTTTCATGTAGTCCAAGATTATGACAAAAATTTTTGCTTTCCTCCAAAGAATATATAAACCATGTTTCCTTGTTTTTGTCTGAGTAAAAACTAAATGTTTTTTCACCTAAAGGTGATTAGAATATGTTGTGAATTAGAGTAGGATACCAGTAATTTTTCTCTCCCCATGAGGACAGCTGTCTCATTACAATTCGGGTCCAATGGAATTAGTTGATTAACACCTGGACAGAAGTGTGGTAATATTCTATAATAACAACAATTATCATGAAGCCATTATACTCTTTTTCTATGTAGAACATTTCTCATATGCATTTCTAAGTGTTTGAGGAGGTAGTGCCCCTATTTCATAAAGAAATGAGCAGAGGTTAAGGATGACATTTTGTTAGTGTCCCAGGAAAGATCAAGCAAAGTGCCTTTTTATTAATACTTTGATCTACTCAAAGCTCTAAATCTGTTCCTATAGTCTGTGAAACCCATGACATAGTATTCTAGTGATCAGTGGAGCTGGCTGCAATTCTCTGTGATGTATTATGCTCTAATAAACTTCCAGCTCAGCTATATGTCCAGGGTAGTATAAGGCTTATTTTATGGCTTAAATTTCATCTTCAATCTAGTCAGGTCCAGGAACATGCAGCCCTATGGCCCGGCAATGTTTGCCGGGTTCTTACCAAATAAGATTACTTAATTGAAGTCTTAACCTTTTTCCCACAGATTCTCCAAAATTTCTCTGGTCTTACCATAGCATCTATTTCAGACTTACCTGTAAATTTATTGCTACAGGAGGGATGCCACTTCCTATGAAAGCACATGGCACATGCAGCAAAAATCCTAAGGGAGAATTGGAAATATGATAGAGCCATTTTATGAATATGAATCATTCTTTTCTGTTTCAAATCATCTTTCAAAATAAGCTGCTGATGTGTGGTGCTTCATGTCTAGTTTCGTGAAGACTTTTCTTCCTCATTAACTTGACATAGAGAGCATCAATCCTGGGGTTTGAATAAATATCAAGTTCAGTTGCTTTTCTTGCAGTTTATAATCACCACATATCTTTATCCTCTTGTCAGATCTGAACAATTGAGACTAAAGAAGTTATTCACACTGTGAGGGGCATAGACTAAATAATTATGTGCTTTTCCAGCCAAAAGAAGAATGGCTTTCCCCCTGCAGTGAGTCCTAGATTCAACAAGGTATAATATCTCCAGGGCTGGATCCGGTTTTACATATGAGGAGATTTTTGCCAATGGCAATATTCTGGCATGTGAAATCATTATAGAGGCTATGCTCAAAGAATTATGGAAAGTTAAACTAAATGGGACCTTAGAGTTCATCTTATCTCACTCCTTCATTTCCATGTATACTGGTAGCCCCTAACACACTGTCTAGTTAGGGGTGGGACTGAGAACCGACACTGATGTCTCTTGGCTTTCAATCCGGGGCTGCTTTTATTATGAAATAGTTTGAGGCATGAAATATTTGAAGTGTGAATATCAAATTTTAATTCAGTAAGGGATAAATAGTGTATTATTTTATTATTATAAGTTAAAATGGAAACTGAGTTTCTGAGAAATTGAGACTTTAGCAAGGTAATCTTATTTATTCATTCCCATTTTAGTGCACTATTATAACACCTCCATTTGACCATCAGATCTTGACTATGTGTGTTGGTAAAGCAGACTCTTCAAATGAACAAATCCACATAAATACAATCCACCCCATCCAGGGAACACTGTAGTCCTACCAGCAGACCCTGCCAGACATTAGCTCCAACTCACAGCTTGGCTAATTGTAGAAAATACTAGCACAAATATCAAGTTGCTTTTTGTATGTGCTCTCTTCATAATGTGGCATTTTTTAGCTCTTTTTCAGTTTACTAAGAGTTGATTTGGTTCCCCTGGGAATTTATTTTCTCTATTTTTGTAATCTATACCCAGCTTGCTTTCTGTGCAAGTGTGCAATAGTGCAAATGTGTATATGTGCATGCATGTTTGTGATAGAAAGAAGTGCCGAAGAGAGAATGGCGGGAAAGTAGGGACACATCCATAACAAAGGAAAAATAAGATGGAGTTTTCTTGTGTCTCACAATTATCATTTGACCAAAGTATAAGGAATATTCAGTATGAATTATGGACTCTATGCTCTTTTGATGCTAATATTACTTAACCCAATATGATCTAAAAATAACTTTAATGTGAGCTGTCTTTTGTACATAAATGCTGTTGTAAAAAACTATTTTGAAAAAGAGATAAATAATCATAAACCTAAACTTGCCTATAATTCTGCTCAATCTGATTTGTAATCTGCTCTTTTTGATTCATTTAATATAAGACCAACATTTCCAAGCACAGTATTATAATATATGGATATACTATAATTTATATAATCAGTCTTATATCACTGGGCATTTATGATTTACAATTTTGTAGTATTAAAATATTTTAATAAGCAGTACATTCTTGTTAAATCATTGAGCACATCTTTGATTTATTACATAATATAAATAGCTAGAATTGGCATTTCTAGATTATACTCCCAAATTTGTGACTGAATAACTTCACATTAGTTGAATTAAATTTTAAAAATACTATTAATCAAATATTTCTTGTACATCTATTTGGTCAAGCACTAGGTACTATGGAATGTAATAAAGAGTAAGAGCTATATGACAGATTGCTAATTTGTTTTCTAATTGTCCTTCTGTACATCCTCCTCTGTAACATAGAATCCCTGATTTGTAGAGTATGGCTACCAGTATAACACTATCTTTCTCCACCTCATTTGCAGCTAGGTCGGTTATGTGACAAAATTATGGCAAATAACATATGAGCATGAAAAGATATATGTAAATTCCAAGAAATGTCTTGAAGGGAGGGTGACAATCAGCCACCGCAATGAACAGCACAGCTGGAGCCTCAGCAGCTACCAAAGTACGTAGGCAGTACTTTGAGGATGCTAGTGAGAGAGAGAACCTCATGATATTTAACAGAATATTATTGCTTGCAAGTAGACAGGAGTAAAAGAATAACTCGTGAGGAAATAGAGAAATAGCTGGACATCAACTGAGTTTGAAATGAATAGTTTCAGTGTTCTAAGTATGAATATCAACATTAGGCATTTTATGCTGTTTAAGTCTTATTCTAGCAGTATGGGCAATCTTTGAGAATTCTATTCATGTTTATAAATATAAGAGAATAGGTCTAGACAATAAGTTACTTGTTTTCTTTAAACAACATAATTCAGCATGTTGAATTAGAATTGAATCCAGATCCACCCACAGGGCAAAATACTAATATATGATGTTTATACCGAGAGACCAGCACTTGTAGTTTGATATATAGAGCAAATACATTATATATGATACCATACTGTTACTTGCTTTTCTCAATATAGCATATAAGTATTTATGTGTTTAAAAGGTCATCTTTTTAAATGGCTTTTAAAATTTACCTTGTCGATTAACCACAATATCCCTAGTTATTCTGCATCACTTGGGGTTTTAATTGTCATTTGAACGATTGTTTCTAATTTTTCTCTATAAAATATTTTACAGTTAAGATTTGTTACTTAGGCAGTTTTCCCATCAGTAGAATTATTGGTCGAGAATATAGTAACATTTACATCCTTGATACATATTTCTAAATTGCTTACCGTAAGGGCTGGGAAATAATTTAAGCTCCCCCGAGTTAGACTGTGTGAGAGCGCTGTTTTGGTTGCCTTGGTTGATTGCGTTCTGAAGTTAGAGCCTTCTGTTTTAATGTCTCCAAAGCTCAGGAGCCATCGACATAAGTTCCACTGTGTTTCATTTCTCTTAGTCTTTTCCCTCTCTTACTTTTTAATTGTACATTTGATACAAAAGGATCTGGGGTAACATATAAGGGAGATGGAGGAATTGAAGGAGGGAGAATGAGCAAGAAGAGACTACTAAAGAGAAACTTTGTTTCCACTGAAAATTTCCAAAGGATCCACTGCTTCAACTTCCTGAGCTAAGGGACCAGACTCCCCTGGCAGCTTCTGTAACTTATTGGAGAATAATGGTCTGGAGCAGTCAGTGGACCATCTGTTCTAGTGACAACTCTGATTGTTGTACCTGATATCAGATATTGGAAACTTGGTCAATTTCAATGATTTAATAATGGTTTTATTTCCAGATCTCAGTTATTTGTATTTACTGTATAGTGTTTTTATCATGGGCCAAAAGCAATTTGTAAAGGATAACATATATTTTCCCTGGATTAGACTTCATATCTGGAAAATCTGGTGTCCAGATGATTAGCAGTCAAGTAATAAACTTGAAATTAAGTGGCTGTAATGCCAAACTATCACCTGAACTCAGATATCATTACTTTAATCTAAAGAAAAGAGTCACTTTGCCTCTTAGTCTTCTCTGCACCACTTGGCATGCTGAAGAATCAAAAGAATAGTCCACTTCCTCTCTCTCTTTCCTTTAATAATTCATTGTTACACATTAAATACTTCTAAGCAAACTTGCTCTTTTATAACAATTTAATACATGATATTGTAAGGCCGAGGAAGAAATATTCCTATGAGACATTGAAATTAAGAACAATCTAACAATAGCCAGAGAGGAGTGGGGAGGGGATAGTGGGGAGAGGGTTTACAGGAACTACTTACTATAAAGGACACAAGGACAAAATCAAGGGGGAAGGTGGAGGTGGGGGATGGAGGTGGATTCGGCTGGGGTGGGGTGGAGGGATGGGGAGAAAATGCAGACAACTGTAATTGAATAACAATAAAAATTTTAAAATAAGAGTGCATACAGTTCAACGGCATTGAGAACATTCACATTGTTGTGCAAACACCAACACCATCCATCTCTGGCACTTTTCACCTTACCTATCTGAAACTATGTACCCATTAAACTGTAACTTCCCATTTCCTCTCCCTGCCACAGCCTGGCAGCTAGCATTCTATTTTCTGTTTCTATGAATTTGGCTACTCTAGGTACCTCATATAAGTGAAGTCATACAATATTTGTCCTTTTGTGTCTGACTTATTTCACTTACATAATGTCTTCAAGGTTTATCCATGTTGTAGACTGTGTCAGAATTTCATTTTGTAAGGCTGAATAACATTCCATTGTGTGTATATTTCACATTTTGTTTACTTACTCATCTGTCAATGGATACTTGTTTGCTTCCACCTTTGTAATCAATACTCAAATCCTATGAGCTTTTGAGTACAAATATACATTCAAGTCCCTGATTTCAATTCTTTTGAATATATGAGGTTTGGAAAAAGTCCAACCATTGTTAAAATAACAAGAACAGTTTGCACATCAGTGTTACCTGGAAGGCAAGGACAGTGGACTGGAATGTGCATGCGTGAGCAATGATGACTTCGCTGTAGTAGTCAGTGGAGGCTGTTGAGTGAGCACATGTACTATGTGGCTGTCTCATTCAAAATGACTGAGCGAGTAGAGCAATGAATCTGCATCAAATTTTGCGTAAGCTTGAATGGTCCTCCACGGAAACTATTCGGATGATTCAGAAGGCTTTCAGGGATGATGCAATGAGTGCAATGCAAATTGAAGTTGGCACAAATGTTTTAAAAATGGTCAAGGGTCTGTTGAAAGTGACCCATGCTCTGGAAGGCCTGCAACAAGAACACCTGAGAATGTTTAACTCAGCCCCGCTACAACCCAGATTTGGCACCTGTGACTTCTGGCTTTTCCCAAAACTAAAGTCACCTTTTAAAAGGCAGGAGATTTCAGACCATCAATGAGATTTAGGAAAATACAATGAGGCAGCTGATGGCAATTCCAGGAAAGGATCTTGCAGAATCCTTTTTGAACAGTGAAGGAGACACTGGGAGAACAATGTGAAGTTCCAAGGTGCCTACTTTGAAGGGGACTGAGTCAGCATTGTCCTGTGCATTGTTTCTTGTATCTCGTATCTCCTTCAGTGTATGACACAGTTGGATACTTTCTGAACGTACCTCTTATATAAAAAATTGCATAGCTAGATCACATGGTAATTCTATGTTTAATTTCTTTAGGAACCGCCATACTGTTTCCTCAATGATCCATATTCTTTTTCCCCCTATGATTTCATATGATGCTCTTAGCTGCCCTGCAAAGAGCTTGCTTAAGTTATTACTATTTTTTAATTCTGCAACAACCAATTTTTTTTGCCATTTTTCACTGGTGCCAAATACTATTCGTTGGTGAATCTAATGCCATTCCATGGAAAATTGTCAGGGTTCTGATGATTTCCTCTGTCTTCCATTTAGCCCGAGCAGTCTTGACCCATTATCTTGGCCAGCCAGTAACTGTTATTCTCATTCTACTGATTGTGAAATTGATTAGATGAGCAGGTCTGTTATGAGAATAAGTTGTTATAGTAAAGGATTAACTGAAAAGCATTGCAACCATAAATGACTTCCACAGGTCACTGAAGGAACTGGAGAAGCTGAATATCAAATTATGTACAGCTGAACACTTTCTGCTGTGTCTCCGGACGTTTCCATTCTTCAGGCCTTAAGAATGTATTCTAGAACTGCTATATATCCTCGGTTGGCTTATCTTTCTTTGTTCAATTCATTTTGAATTTTTATTTTATTATGGAGTAGAGTGCATAACATGTCTGGCAGATTCTTTCTCCCTCTATGATTCTAAGTTTATATTAGTGCAAATAAAATTTGATAAGCAGCAGCAAACAATGCTGTTCTATGAGCCTTTTTCAAGATCAGAAAAAACACCAAGAGAAATAAAAATGAGGCAGCATAGATAATACTTGACACTTAGAAGTACTGAATACTCACCAGAAAACCTAAGAGCAAAGTTTAAAAGAAATGGTAAACTTTCCCATTTTTTAAATAATTTATGTATTGGGAACCATTATGTTTTGCTCTGCTTCTGTTAATAATAACAAACATTATTAACCGCATCTTTGGTTAGAAAATGAAGTTGGATAATAAGTTTGGAGACTTAAAACTGAATTTCTTACAGAGCTACAATATTTGTGGGGTTTCATTGGTTTCTAAATGGTATCTATAAAATTTAACTACTTTTCAGGTGTGGGCAAGCAATATAAATGACCAGAGGAAGGGAGAGGTGGACCTATTTTCAAGCATGATTACAAAAGCAACAAATTTTAAAAGACTCTTGATTTTTAGTTAAAACATGTGCTGATAATATGTATATCATTTATTATATTGGTTATATAATCTGTATCATATTACATGATATATGTATCTTATATATATCATCAAACTGTGTGATATACATTATGTCCCATACATTTTTATTTCCTTTTTCTTGAAAAAAATGTTTTATAGTAAATGGTTTATAGTTTTGTCTTGGAGTAGTAATTCACAAATGCTCCCTAGAGGTCTAATGCTATGTCCCTCACGGATTGTTCAATAAATAAGTCTTCTCATTTCCCACGATCACATGTAACCGCATCCTACCTTTATTTTCAGATAGCAAAGGAAAAAACGATCAAGATGTTTATGCTCTCATATCTTTCTATAGCAGCTCAGCAAAGTGAGGCTGGCCTTACCTGTAGTCATTATGTTAATGACATTGGGAGAATTTAGGCCAATTAAGAGATACTTTTGAGAGAATTAATTGGATTGGCTATGCAATTGAGTTCGATTAAAATCACTTTATTGAGCATTTTTGTTATTTTTTCTATCACTGAGCTATGGCCATGAACAGTTTGAACTTTATTTCCAATAAAGATTTCTAGCAATGTTCAATTCCACTAAGTCTTCCAAACTTCAGTACTGTATGTCTGACGAGATGCTCTTGTTAACCAGGGATCATCACAAACTGGTGACTTTAGCTCTGAAGTCACTCACAAATATGGCCCTTCTTTTTCATTCTATGATCCCTGCTTCTGGGGCTCTGAAGGTGTCTGAGTTTCCAGGGCTTGATTTCATGGGTTTTTAAACGATTTCAGATGGCCTTTGTTTTTTAATTTATTTATTTTTCTAACTTTTCAGTTACAGTTGACATGCAATTTTATCTTAGTTTCAGATGTACAACATAGTGACTATACAGTTATACAATTTATGAAATAATCACCGGACGGGTCTAGTGCCCATCTGATACTATACGCACTTACTACAGTATTATTGACTAGATGCCCTATGCTGTGCTTTCCCTCCCACGACTGTTTTTGTAACTGGCAATTCATAGACTTTAATCCCTTCCCCTTTAGATGGTCTTTGTGATAAAATGTTTTTTTCTGCTCAGAAGGAAAACCCATAAAGCAGAAAAAAAAAAACAACCCCAATTGGTTTCCTATTGCCAAACCTCTAATTATTTTCCTATTTCTTTCCTTGGAGAAATCGGGCAACAGTCTCTGCCTCAAGGTCTAGTGATCTCTTCTCCAATGGCTCCTTTTCCAGCCCTGTCCTCACGTGCCCATGCACACAGTCAGTGACCATGCCAGAGAAAATCAAGATCAGCACTGGCTGTAGATGATGCCTTACTTGAGGGCCGATGTCAGTCTGCTCAATACAAGTGCACCCCAGCTGAATGTGAACCCTTCAATGAATACTGTTAAAAATGACTTGCGTTTAGAAAGAAGGAGCTCCTACCCTTTGTGACAGCATGGATGGAACTGGAGAGCATTATGCTAAGTGAAATAAGCCAGGTGGTGAAAGACAAATACCATATGATCTCACCATTAACAGGAACCTAATCAAGAAAATGAACAAGCAAGCAAAGTATAGCCAAAGACATTGAAATTGAGAACAAGCTGACTGTGACCAGAGGGGAGAGGGGAAGGGATAATGGGGAAAAAGGGTGAAAGATTTACAGAAACAATTGTAAAGGACACACGGACAACAGCAAAAGGGGGTTGAAATGGGGGAGGGATGCAGGGAGGGCTGGGGTGGTGAGGAGGGGTGGGGGAAAAATAAAGCTATTGATTGGGCTTGGGCTCTATTTTAAAAAAATGACTTGTGTTTTTAACTATTAGTACAATGGAATCTTAGAGTACGA
Organism: Desmodus rotundus; assembly: GCF_022682495.2. Classification (NCBI taxonomy): domain Eukaryota; kingdom Metazoa; phylum Chordata; class Mammalia; order Chiroptera; family Phyllostomidae; genus Desmodus; species Desmodus rotundus. Next base: position 75,531,574 of record NC_071397.1, on the reverse strand, counting down.
GAATATTGGTAAAGTGGCAGATTGCAGAATCATACAAAACCTCTTTTTACTTTATGTGCTTGGAACAATTTGTTAGGTTTACAGCATTAATCAGGCTGCCCAGGCCCTCCCTGTTTCACATGCCACCTCTTCCTTCCCACTGGATGGTTCCTCCTTTTTCCCTCACCCTTAGAGGTAAGCGGAATTAATTTTGATTTATTTTTTGTCCCACAGCAGTTCACCCTTGCTATCCTTGATCCTTGGAACTGCAGATTGCTCTTTTATCTTGAGCTTCTTATCCACATTTGGGATCTAGCTCCCAAATGCTGCATCTGGACTGCTCGAGCCTGGGATCTCTGTCCCCACTCGCTCACAGTACTGGCCTATCCAATAGGCAGGACCAGAGTGCGCTGATCCAGTCTGTCTCCCGAGTTGCCCTTCCATCTCTTTGGTCTCCCGGATCCTCTTGTCTTCTAGGCATTGGTTTATTTGGAGCTCACTTAGCAATGGCAATCTCCTTGGACACTAAAAGTAAAAGTTTCCTTTGAGAGCTATAGAAATGTCTGGGCTTAGGTCTAACCAAGAAATATGGTGTTGGTCATAGAAACCCTGAACTCAGTCTGCATTTCGTGTTCTCATAAGGTTATGTGCTCTCAGGTTGTGGTAGGCTGCATGTGGCCCCCTCCCCCAAAGATGTCTACATCTCAATCACCTGATAATTTGACTATTACTTTATATGGCAAAGGAATGGATATTTCTTTGTAAGGCAACAAGGTGATTAAATTAAGAATCTTGAGAGGAGGGGTTTATCCTGGATCGGCTGGTGGACCCTAAATGCCATTACACATGTCTTGTGAGAGAGAAAGTGAGGGAGTTCAGATGCACAAAAACATAGAGAAAAAAGCAATGCGGAGATGGAGGCAGAATCTGGAACGAGGCAGCCATGAGCCAAGGAACACCAAAGGACTGTCCAGAGCCACGGGAAGCTGAAAGAGGAAAAAAAATAAAGTCTCTCCCCTAGAGGCTCTGAAGGGAACGTGGCCCTGCCGATATTTGATTCCAACTTGTGACCTCCAGAACTTTTAGAGAATACATTTCGGCTATTTTAAGCTAATTAGTTTGTGGGAATTTGCTCCAGCAGCCCGAGGAAGCTAATATAATACACAGGTATTCCAGGATTTCCCAAGGAAAAGTGGATATATGTATTTCCTTGGCATTTTGGAACTTTTTAGAAAAGCCTAGTCAGAAAAGTAACTGTGAGTTATTTAATTGATTAACTCACTCATCAAATATGTATTGAGGACTCCCTGAAAATTTGAAAGGTGAGCTAGTAGGAAGACTGCCAAGAGTACACTATGTAGCAAGATGCACTGGAAAATAAGCAAAGACAGGGCATACTCAGAGAATTACAAAGCAAAGCTGGAAGGGGAGGCATGACATTGAGTGGTGAATATCTTAAAGGTCAGAGTTTAATTTGGAATTTATCCTTTGGGCTATAGAGTAAGAGTTATAGAGAAAATTTAAGTATTGAAGTTAAATTGAAAACTCTAATTGTGTATGAAAAACCTATGACTCCTTGCTATTGAGATAGGAGAGAACTTTCTCTGTCTTCCACTAGGATAAACAATATTACAGCTTTTCCTTGTTTGCCTAAATAATTTGGTCTCTAATTCCTCATCCATCGAAAAATTTCCTTTTTTATGCATGATTGTATTCACATATGATACATTATTGCACAACCGTATTATAGTCCCATTCTCCGTGAATGACTGTGAATTTAGTTCTGAATAATGAGAATTTTTTTCACTTAAGTTTATACTGAATTCTAATGCTTGGTTTATATTATACATATAAAAACAGTTGAAATTCTCTAGATTTGCAACATACTGCCTCGTGTGGAGTGGGTGGGGGAGAGTTGGAGAATGTAGGACAGGGTTAAGTTGCTCGTAGTTTTGTTCAATAGCTTGTGCTTTTTCTGTGAGGTGTGAGTAATGTAGGGGAAAAAAAAGAATTTTCCTCTCTACCTTTATGAGTTCTTGGCTGAGACCTCTATAATCAAAGAAAGATTAACAGAAGAAAAAATAACATGTTTATTAACATGTAAAACTCAAGTGTATGCGGGAGATACCGAGGGAAACTGAATAACCCAAAGAAGTAACTTTAGAATTTAGGCTTGAATATCAACTTCATAGGGAAATGGGTGGGGTTGTGTAGGTCTCTGGGGGGAGAGTAAATGGTTTTAGGAAGGATGGGATGAAGGGGCTGTAAGAAGAATAGGTGAGAGATAAGATAGTTGTGACAAGGTTTGTCGGGGTCATGACTTCCTTTGTCTCCTGTGATAAGAGTCAAACTTCTGGGTGATGAAACTCCAGGGAGGATTTATGACAATGAAGTCCCTTTTGGAGGATTTGTCCTTAGGCTGATCGGGGGAATTCGGAGATGGTCTCTCCCTGCACTGGCTGTTTGTCAACTGCCTACAGCTCAAAATAATTAATATACCAAAGAGGCTGAACTGTTATAGTCTTGTTTTGGGATGGCGTGTTCTACTACCATTCAGAAAAAGCCAAGTGATAAGGACAGAGCCCCATCTCATGTGTGCCTCCCTGAGTCACCGTCATGCCCTTGCCCGAGAAGTCCTTTTCCCCAAAGCCTGACCAGTTACCCCAATCAGGTACCCTGTAAGAATGTTCACAGCTTATTCTCTGTATAAAGTAGAGATAGCATCTTGTATTGTGTGAATTCCAGTCTCAAAAAAGTAATCCACTAATACTGATCCTTATCAGGGATATAAGTTTCTTAGAAGTACAAATTAAAAATAGTTTGGAAAATGCACTGAGGTTTTCTAGCAATAAGGAGTGGATGAATTTCAGTTGCTGATAGTGGCTGAATGCAAATGTCACTGATCATTGAAGTAAGCCTTTTATTCTGAAATCAGTTTATGATATATTTGTGCACATGTAGTTAGAGAGCAAAATCCTCAAACTTTGCACATTAGCCATACATATCTCAAAGAAAGGTACAATTGAATGCCAAGAAAATGAAAATGTTTTAAGTAAATACTCTGGGAGCTGAGGTTAGATGAGAATACTGGAGATATGGGTGGCCTTTGAATACTTCTCCCTTGGCTCTGCTTTAAGAAATACAACACTCTGAAACGTTCACCGGTGCAGTTACCAGCCTCTTGGAGTCCTGAGCATCAAGGAAAGGTGCCAACTGCAATCCTGAGAAGCTCAACTTAAGCCTGGAGTTTATGTAAATAGCCTTTGTCCAGAAGATAAATGGATGACTTGAAAAAATAAAAACCTCTGCCCATGGAAGTCTCTTTTCAAATGAAAGACATTTAATCCTGGAGCCACGGAGTCCTGGCCTTTTTCCCACATTCGAACCGAGTACCTAGACATAGATACAGTGCCACTGCTTTGTCAGCAGTGAGTAGCTAGGCTAGACTTCGGAAGGAAGCTGTGAAGAGCCGGGGAAGACTGCCATCTGGTGGCAGTATAAAATTACTACTAAGATCAAGTCACAACCTCCCCGTGGCTTGATCAAATGTTTGTTTACAACCTAATTTTTAAAGCAAGAGAGACATGATATTTTAAATAAAACAGCCCCTGAGCATCGTTTTAATTAATTACCATATTGTTATTATTTCACAAGTTCCTCGTTTTTTTCCTATTGTTTTGCCTTTTCTCTAAAGCGTGTCGGGGGTGGGGGGTAGAGCTCATACATTGTTTTTATTCTATTTAGTCTTTCAGTTTTCCCTACGCATTATTTTCTAGTTTTCAGAAATGGGACAAACCCTCTAATTACTATAACGGCAATGTAAGACACAATTCTGACTACATTGAGAGGTCAAGACGAATATAGAAGAATGAATAAAATGGCAAGTAACAAGCATCATCTGCACAGAGTCTGAAAGTGAGGAGCCCTTAGCCTGGACTCCCGTCTGGTTTGCGTTTGAGGATATTATTTAATCCTTTTGTACTTGAGTTTGACTAATCAACTTTGGCTCTTACAGTTTCTCTGTCGGCTGAGTTTTAACTTGCAGATAATGCAGATCACAGACTTGTGTAGAGATTTTAATGTGTTTAAAGTGTTTATCTGATCCCGGGGCTAGAGTCTGGTGTTACAAAACCTACGTCAATAAATACTCAGCTCTTAAATATCCCTAATCATCAATTTTACTCTCTACTGAATTTCTCTCTGTTCAAAGTAATGTGTGAGTGGTTTCAAGCATTTTCTGCAGAATTTCAAATGTTACATATACATGTATGCATGTATGCAGGTGTGTATGGTTGTGTGTGTGAACTTTACTTCATAGTCAATATTTCCTCAATATAAATTTAAGATCTCTCCACTTCCTGTACAAACTATATGTAGTAAAATTAATTTCCTCTCAAGCTAATACTTTAGACATGCGTTATGAAAAAATCAGAAAAAGATATATGTCTACATTTTCTGTTATTATGTGAACATTTCATATAGCAGTGGAAAAGACACCTGGATCCAAACATCCTTCTCTTTTCTCTTTATTCCCTGTAACCAAGAGAAAATGCCATGATGGATGATGAACTTGGCCACACTGGAGGATCTGGTCTGTGTTACTGTCTACCGACAAATCCCTGCAGGAAGGTCCAGATCTAAATGACTGGATTTATTGATGATTTTATTCACCATGAATGTATGTGGTCTGATTAACGCTTGGAGGCTTAGTGCCCAAAAATCTTCAAGAAGAATACAAACTAGCTAGCTGACTTCCCTGAACTTCTTTAGGAGGGACATTGATCATCATTAAAGAAATAAGTCTCTACATCCCAGGCCCTGGAGCAGACACCACAGAGTTGCCCATGTGAGCAATACTACTTCATCACCTATCAATGCCTGCACGTCAGAAGAGCTGTCGTGGCGACTCACTTAAAGTTTCCAGAGGCTCCGATGGGTGAGGCAGGTTGTTTCTGGTCCACAGCCCAGGGCCTCTTCAATGCAGTGTCACCTGATTCAGAAGCTGTCTGGTTGTTCTTCCTGGTACCTCTCATGATCCTTGGTGTTGACTTTGAACACATCATATAGTGTATGTTATTTATGTGCTCAGTCTTGTTAAATTGCAACCCCAGTTCCTGAGCACCCAAGCCTCTTCCTGCAACATTTTCCAAATTGCAGTTTGCTGTATACCTTCTGGAGTAGAGTCAACACTCTGAAATTCTCCTTCTCTAAAACCATGGGAGATCTAGACAGGTCATCCTGAGTACTATCCACCAACCTCAACTTTAGGCAAATGAGATGACTTAAGAAACTGTGTCCTACCTACCAGGTCTGTCCACAAAAAGTCAAGCCATTGTTAACATAATGAGAATGGTTTGCACGACATTGATGTAAACTGACAGCCAAGCAGAATGGACTGGAATGCACATGTGTGAACAATGATGACTTCACTGTACCAGTCAGTGGGGTGGTAGACCCTTGAGTGAGATGAATCTGCATCAAATTTTGCATTAGCTTGAACATTCCTCCGTGGAAACTATTTGGGTGACTCTGAAGGCTACAGCTGTAAACAACTGGTGACTGGCAGCTTCATCACGACAGCGTGCCTTCTCATGTGTCACGTCTCCTGAAGAGTATTTTGGTGAAGCATGAAATCACCCAGGAGATTCAGCCCCTCTACAGCCAAGATTTGGCGCCCTGTGACTTTTGGCTTTTCCCCAAACTACCATCACCTTTCAAAGGGCAGAGATTTCAGATTGTTGATGACATTCAGGAAACTAGGACGGGGCAGCTGATAGCAATTAGGAGAATTGTGTGAGGTCCCAAGGTGCCTGCTTGAAAGGGGACTGAGGCATCATTGTTCTACCTACAAAGTTTCTTGTGTTCTGTACCTTCAATAAATGTCTATTTTTCATAGTACACGATTGGCTGGATACTTTCCGGACAGGTCTCGTATTTTCTGAAATTCAGTATGTTTTTTCATGTGTCTTCACGTTGTACATATTTTCTAGGATTGTTTTCCCTGTTAGTGGGCATCCTTTGAAGTGTTCTGACTTGTTTTCCTGTGAATTGGTAGTTAATCTTGAAGCGTGATAATTTAGATTTAGATTTCTTGGACAACCGCTCCATAGCTAGTGAATATTATTTTTTGTCATGATGTACATAACATTTGTTTTTTGTTTGTTTTTAATAAAGTGAACAGCTGTTGGTGATCAATGCTAACTCAAGTCATAGGAAAATCTTGGCCACTGGATCTTGGTTTTGCTTCCAGAGACTGCTAAGCCTGGGGCGCTGCCTGGGTTCCCTGCTGAGGGTATGCAGTGGCACCCTAAATTTCAGGAAACAGCATTCAGCTGCAAATTTGATGAGCCTGGTCAAGGTGTTTGAAAATTGTATTCTGTAGTCAAACAAAACCAAAACAAAATGAACAAGGATTTTTTAAGATTACTTTAAAAAATAAAAATTAAAAAACACTCAACCTGTCAATCAAAGATTGTACTACTAAAGACACCATTAAGAGAGTGAAAAGACAAGCCACAGAGTGGAGGGGACCATTGCAAAAACGGATAAGGGACACTAAAAAGGACTTGTATTCAAAATACATAAAGAATTTTTACCAATCAATTACAAAACTACACACAGCATAGTAGAGAACATGGGCAAACACCTGAAGAGTTACTTCACAAAATAGGTACTTCACAATGGCCAATATAACACTGAAAAGCTATTTAGTCACATTAGTCATCTGAGAAATGTGCATTAAAACCACAGCGAGATAACATTATAGAATCGCTAGAATGGTTAAAGAAAGACTGACAGTACCGAATCTTAGCAAGAATATGAAGAAGCTGAAACTTTGTATACTCCTTCTAAGAGTATATCCTAGAAAACCTTTTGGTAAAGCTGGGCATATACATACTCTATGGCCCAAAAATTATATGCCTACAGAAACATATGTATGTGTGCACCCAAAAGAGAAACATATACATGTGCACTAAATGATGTATACAGGAATATTCATTACACCATTATTTGTAATAGATAAAAATTAGAAACAATTCAAATGTTCTTCAATAGTAAAGAGATGAATACGTTTTGGTATATTCATACAACCGAATACTCTATAAAGTTATACTTAAAAATAAAGAAACCAGATACAAAAGAGAATGTATTCTAGGATTCAAAGTATAAAGGTTTCCAAAGAAGGAAGAGAACTAATTATGATTTTTGAAATTAGAATGATAGGTAGCTTTGGGGAAGAGAGACTGGAAATGTACTGGGTCTAGGCATGAGGGAGCTGCTGGTGGGCTATTAATATTATATTTCTAGCTCTGGATAGTAGTTGCACAGGCTCATTCAATTTGTATCAAGTCACTGAGCTGTTCTTATTATTTGTGCATTTTTCTAAAAGCATTACATACTTCAGTAAGTAAATTTATTAAAATATTGTATTTATGATATAAATAATGGACAACTGAGTGATTTCTTTTAAAAAGCAGAACTGACAACTTTCACACTTCTGATAATGTTTCCTAAGTTATATTAGGAGGAAAAAAAGATGATGAATCATACCCTTCAAGATGTCAGCCAAAAATGTGAAGTTACCAAAATTGAAAGGAAGATTTACAAACATTCGAAGTGAGAATAAACTTTGCCATATTTTTATATTGTTTTGTGTGATTTTAGCAACTGAGAAAATAAAGCCATATGATTAACAATATATTTTAAAGTTAAGCAACAAAAATATAAAAGCAATTTTCTATAGCTTTTTTAGTTTTGCTTATAATTATGTTATGCTCAATCCAGTACTTAATTACATTTAAAATTCACTAAAGTTAACATTAATTCTTTTGAATTTTTAAAACAGTAATAAAGAAAAAAACTACATAATTTTAGTACACTTTCTTCCTAAAAATGGGCAAGTTAATAGAGAGAGGTGATGTGCTGACAAATTAAAACCATTTCTTTTTCTGAAAATACTCTTGGAAAATGTTTAGGAAAAAAATGCAGAAGGTTTCAGTATGCTAATACATGAAACCGACATAGACAGTAAGCAAAAAATACGCATTAGCTATTGTTATTATTTGAATGAACAAGTGACTCTAATGAGGGAGATTTTCTATAAAGTTGCACAAGAGTTCAGGTTTTTCCTGATATGTGTTTATTATGTTTGTGAGACTGTCTTTCAATAATGAAACCCATGAAAAAAATTAATTCATTGAGGAAGCCATTATCCTATTTTTAATGACTTCTTCAGCGAAGGCATTGCTTTACAGGGAAACTGAATTAAGTACAGCTACTGAAATAGCAGCTGCATTGTCTAGAATTTTTAAAAGTGATCCTCAAGGAAGCTTAGACAGATGAATCTATACATGAAATATATTCCCAGTATTACAGCAAAGAAACAGTAGCCAGAAGTTTACAAAGTGCTGCAGAATGTTTTCAATAAACAACAAAAGAAACAAAAGTGTAGAACAAAAATGCAGAGGCCTCCCAACACTGTCGAGACCGGAAGGGAATGTGGCATTATTTTCTGCCATATAAAGGTTTACTGACTACCGTATGATGAATCAGTTTGGAAAATTAAATATGCGTTAATACTAATATTTATTTTACAAAAAAATGAGTGTCACATTTGTCTACCTTGTCCATGGTAAGTGCGTGTCACTAGTCTGCTGCCTGGAGGAACACACACATACACACTTGACTGGCCTTGTAATTAAAAGAAGTAAAACTAACGGCGATAAAAGAATCACCCTGTATAGAACATTTGAAAATGGATTGTGAGGAAGTAGTTTTAACATCATATGCTTTTTATTGCTGAAAACAATGCAGTGAGTATGATGCACCCGACAGGACCTCTCATCTTGCACACTGGAAAAACTAGGAAACAAAATTTCTAACCATTCTTAAAATGTTCTGAAGAATGCTGTGGGTTTTAAATGCAATTATTAAAATGTTAATTAATCAACTACTAATTCAAATCCGTTTTGTTTAGACAACAAACAGACTGTTTAAAAACAGTCTGACATCAGTGAAGGTAGGAATTTCCTAGACAATTTCAGTATCTTTGCAAAATTAGTAGACATTGTTGAAAAATACATATCATGACTTACAGCAATTAACAACGTACTTTTTCACTTGGGTCTATGCATCTTTGTGAAGCAGCAGTGGTGACATTGTTAAAATGCAATATATAAGCCCGCTGAATTATGAAGCGAGGGATTGAATTGCTATACTGCAAAGTATAAAATCAAGATTTGAAAAGTAATGAAAACCATTCAACCGTTTTCTCAATGTTATTAATATTCAAAATAAAATTTTGCTTAAAGTATTTTTAATTTAGCTTTATTTTAATATTTCTACTTTGAGCTTGTTTCATAATGTGCATGATATCTTAATAGAGTAAATGTACAAACTGCATGTGTGTTAGTGAGTATATATGTATGTAATTTAATGTACATGTATGCATATCACATTTATGGTGCATCCTTAAAATTTTTACTGTTAAGAAGATATAATCAGAATGGTTTAGAGATCACTGATTTAGGGTTTGGTAGAAAAGAGAAAAGACAGCAAAGGAGATGAGTGAATGACAATTCAGGAGATAGAGGAAAGATGAGGGTACAGTGTTACTAGAGGCTGAGGAGAAAATGAGTTTTTAAAAGTGATGAGGTGGTTAACAGAGTTATGTGCAATAGAAAGCTCAGGAAGTACAAGGTCTGAGGAAAAGCCATGGGATTTATAACTGATGATTAGAAAGTTACTGGTGAAAATATTTTGTCAAATGGTGGGAATAGAAACCAGATGCTATGCATAAATACCCAGATAGTAAGTCAGTGGGAGGAAAGGCAAAGGAGCAGTAAGAACAGGTCTCTCTTGCTGAAGTCTGGCGGAAAACGAACAAGGCAATGGAGAGGCAGTCAGAGAGTGCTGTAGAGGTGGGCAGAATAATTGAGTGAGTCAGTCAACAGGAAAGGGGGAGGGAAAGCGTCACAGCCAAAGGGGTACACAGAGGATGGGACATTTTGTAAGAAAGGTAAGAATTCAAGTGCACTTCTAAAACAGGAAAAAGAAAGGTGTGAGAATTGATTATCTATGGACACAATCTCAATGAATTAAGTGATTACATACTTTGTGAGCTAGTTAAAACAGGAAAAGATGTGAAATATCACCTATGGATCCCTCACAAAGAACCAAAGGAGAGATCCTCTGATAACCGAGGGACATCGATGTCTCCAGGCAACATGAATGTATGTCAGAGCCAAATTACAAGACTGTTTCTATTTTTATTATTATTATTATTATCATTATTATTATTTATGTTACCAGCTATGAATTAATTTGGGGAGGTGAGAAAACAGAAAGTGAGATTTAGGGACTGGCGAAGAGAATAAAATGGAAAGTGAGAATCTTATAACCACGGTGAAAAAACTGCTAACGAGCTGGTCCTAACTAAGGACTGGGAGTAGGAAAACAAGTGAGGCAAGAAGAGGCTGACAGGCAGGAATGAGCTGAAGACTGAGAGGGAAGAACAGTGTTAAGTAAGTGTGAGCACAGAGGAAAGTCTCAGAATCCACGGTCTCTATGATGGAGAAATTCTGAAGGACAATGAGGTCCAAGTTCTGATTGTCCGTACACGAGGCCGAAAAGGAGTAGAAAAAAAATGTTCGACTAGATGTGAACATTAAGGGCCTCTGATGACATGTTCGCAGAGGGATGAAAAAGAGAAGAACACGGGATGAAGAAGGTGTTACAAACAAATGCCCTCTTTGCAGGGGAGGACCCTGGAGACGACTCCGGTCACGCCTGAGTCCTGTAGAAGTTTAGAGATGGTGTTGGGTGGTGGTGTCAGAGAATGCTTTATAAGGAGCTGGGGAATCGTGTGGGCATGCAGGAAGTAGTGAGAAGGGCAGCCTTCACGGAACAGGGTTTTAAAGGAATGTTGAGGTGGTAGGTGGGAAGCGGCCTTCGAGGACTACAGTCTACACATACGTTGGGCACTTGTTCACAATAGCATGAGCTTTTTAATTTTAGCAGCATTTTGGTGGCAAGAAAGCCATTTAACATTTCACATAATAGGGATCCTCGGAGAAAGACTGAGATGAATCATGCTCATTAAGATTTTTTCTAGCTCAAATAATAATATAGCGATGTTTTAGATCAGGTTGCCAGGATGGATACCTTTTAAAGACTCATGTTGAAAGGCTGTGTTTTAATACCCAGAAAGTGAAAATGATTTCAAATGTAATTTTTAAGGACTGAATTTAGAACACTTCTCCTGGATACAGAACTATTATGTGGTACACCGCGGTTCCCATCTGCCATCTGCAGCGGAGTTGCTCTGCTGGACGCTTTTCAAATGTTATTCATATGTCCACTGATTCAAAACTAATTTCACCAAAAGCTAATCTAAGCAGGAAATGTGTCATATAGTTTATCCTATTGTAATTTCTATTTCTATAATTTAAACTAAGATTAATTTTCCTGCCCTTTGGCCACAGAGTACCTCACACAGTTAGAGTTATGATGTTTGTAATTAAAATAGGAGTTATGGAAGTTATAACAGTAACTATGTGAATTAATAATTTTAAAATTTGCAGGAGGGAAACATAAAGTAAAAGAAGATGGATTCATACCCAAAGAACCGTTCCAGTGTTCACAATACCAACATTGTGAGTGAACCTGTCTTGGTATTTTGAAGGGGGATGCACTTGTTACAGCATCTTTAAAATCACAAACCTTTGAGTGGTTGTCCCTTATCTGGAGTGACAGCACTAGCGTTTTTGAGGGCAGCCAGACCTCTCATTTATATTCTCAAGAATAACAATTGTACAGATAAGCTGCCTATTCTGACCGTGTTTTAAAATCAAAATATACTGGTTAAGCATTGCCTCAAGTGTCCATTTCATTTTTGGCTAAATTCGTAAAAGATTAGAGTGGCAAAAAGCAGATTGAATTGAGCTTGACAAAAGTGTGTGAAGAGCTTCTCTACCATGAGTACTCTGGAACAAAATTCTTCATCTTGTTTTGATCAAACAAAGTGTGTGACTGTATTGAGTTCTTCCTGCAGCCAGGAGCTAGAATTTGATTTTTCCCAAGAGGGTGGTTAAATCCGAGTCAGATCAGGATGGTGCCACTTCTAGATGTTAAATTGTCGAGTTCCCAGTTGCAGTAGGAAAAACAGAGGAAGATGCAACTGAAATATATGGGCACTGTTAATTTGTTCCTTTAATGCATGGTATGTTCTCAAAACATATGTTTGAATGTAAAGATTTAAAGTCATCTCAACAGTAAATAAAGGATTTCTTTCCCAAAGAACATGGTGAGATCTTTGACATATAGTGCCTGTTAAGGTCTCTAATCATAGTTCCAACAGGGATGTGTTGTCTTGGGCTTGGTCCTGGCAATTGCAGCAGATAGAGGATAGAGGAGGAACTTTAAAGAATCGAGGTGGGAAGGTGGTCCCTTATCAGGATGACTTAAGTAAACACAAGCATCTTTCTTTCCTATGGGTCAATTGCCTCTTCTCCAAATCAAGGGAATGGGCAGGGAAGATAGAAAACCCAAACTCTTATAAACATCTGAACTTCTGGTGGTAATTGGAACAGGTAAGGGAAAAAAGGGGTTGTCCCATCTGTCAACCACAATTGGGCCCATGGGTGTCTAAGTATCAAGCCACATTCACACACCTGTGACTGCTGCTGAGGCCCCAATCAAGTGCCAGCTCATACCCACTAGCGTGGTCCCATTTGAAGGAGAAGGTGATCAAAGGGGGAAGAGCACTGGCTGAGGAAGGTAAGTGATGCTCGCAAGGATTCTCACTTTGGAGGACCACAGACTGAAGTTCCAGGAGAAGTGAGAGAGATGGAAATGGGCTTCTGATGAGCCCAGAATACAAGGCTTGCCAATCCCAGGCCAGGGCAACCTCTGTGCAAACAATGTAAGGCTGCAAGGGACAAGAATGGGGTCGATGACGGCTTGTCTTTGGGACTGGGGGGAAGAAACTCAAAAGCATCTTCTTTCAGTGGGTATAAAGAACACATTCTGTGCAGAAGATATAGTTTATGAGCATAGATGGTAATTGTATAAAACATCAGATAACTGAAAGAGGAGACTATTTACATGGATGATCAACTTTAGATGATTTTTCTCTTCATATTCTTGCTTGTTTAAACATTTTTGCCTTCATTTATAGTACACAATGAGAATATTATGGGTTTTTTAAACCACTTGAAAATCTTATAAATTATTTATGACGATTCAACCATATAACAAACAGAAAAGAAAATACGCATGCACTCCACATACACACACATTAGAAGACAGACACATTGCACAGAAGATCGCATGCTCTCCTGGAATGATGGGTTGGTGTGCATCGCGAACTTATACTCCTTATGATTAAATTTTAATCTTATTTCTTTATTTTAATATATAGTCCCTGAATTACTGTTTCTATTATTCTTGATCGAAGTAGAGTTTAATTCTGAGTAAGAAAGTTAGTTAATGAGAAATTTCTTCCCAAGTATTACTTGAATTTACTTTTCTGATTAAAAAAAAAAAAGCAGGAGCGGTGGAAAGAACAGTTGTTTATATAAGCAGAGAAGGAGGTGGTTATCTTTTAGTCTGTTAGGAGTGAGTGATTTTTTACAAAGTATAAAGTGAAGTACTTTATCTGGGATACTTCATGTTGTTTTCAGTATGAATGATATTTAGTCCCTGGGCCAAGACAGGCCCTATGTGGCTTTCTAAGGAAAAGCAAGCCTTATGCATCCCTGGGGAGAAGGAACACAAGTGAGTGTAATCATGAACTCGGAATCTCAACGAATGTTTGGAAAATGATGATGTTTACCCAACAACATTGCTTTAGGTATGAGATGAAAGATGGGTTTGGAAATATCGTTTAATTTTTTTTCATGGAAATCTTATTTTTGGTAATGTTTATTTGTTCCTTTCTTTGTTCATGAGAAAAAATTCAGTACCTCGTAACGGAATCATTGCTTTCGGCAGGAACACTAAAAGCAGTATGCAAACTACAAGCCAAGAATAACATGAGGAATAATTTAATAGTTGTTTTATCTAAATAAGCAGGATCCTAATGACTCATTTCTAATGACAAGTTAAGTGGAAATTACACACAATAAAAGAGGATTTATTTATGGAGTACCACTATAGAGTGGTCGCAAAGGCCTGATGCATACCAGTTCAAATTTATCTGGGTTCCTCTTTATTCTTTGCACACATTTTATTTTTTCTCATTTTCCTCTGGATCTGATCTTTGAGTTGAAGGCTTGATGTCACTGAAGCAGTGCCTGGTGGAGAATCTTCTTTCCTTCATCACTGTGGGGCCCCAATCTTGTGCCTCAGGAACACGGAGCTGCTACTCACTCACACTCAGTCCTCAGGGTCTTGCTCTCCCTCACAGAGCCATTCCATGGTTCTCACTTGAACCAAAGAAGTGTATGGGATATTACGTAACTATCATGTTTGCAGTAATAGCACTCTGTTTATGTAAAAACACAAGATTTGCAATGTGCATTTTTATGGATAAAATAAGGTAAAATACAGGGTCCAGCAGGAGTAAGGCCTACTTGAGTGTGGTTGGTAGGGTGATAATATGGGTGTATTAATGTATACTTTTAATTTGAAAATTTCACTGCCAATGTCATGTGGTGTGCTTGAGTGTGATATTGTTATGTTACAGAATTACATGCTTATGATTTTGTAATAAAAGATTTTGTAATAAAAAGGGGTGTTCCTTGCGCCGGGCCCTGTATGTGTGGCTTTCAGCTATATGATAATAATTACTGTTAGGAGTGACTGGATAGCACTCATAACGTGGGACTATGTAGTGGCCATCGTTATGCTAGCCAAAGAAAAGGTTGTAAAAAATGAATGTATATTTTATTCATGCATTTCTCCATTTATTTAATATGTACTTATTTGATAGTCACTGTATTTAAAACACTGAGAGAAAGAATGAGACATGAATAGGACAGAGACAGTCCTTATTCTAGTTGGTTTGTATTTTTAACCAGCAATAGACATGAAACATTAAACCAGGTGCTATGCTTTGCAGTGCAAGTACAAGGTGCTCAAAGACGAGAAGAAAAAGGTACTGGCTAAAGTCTACAAGGTGAGGGAAAACTTGAAGGAACTAAAGACTTAGTAAAATTAGGGAGGAAAAGTTTGTGTAACGTTCTAAGTGAGTGATTTCCAACTGGCGTGCCACAGCACACTGGTGCGCTGCACAAAAGTTTAAAACAGGCAGCACCTGACTAGTCAGCGGCACCGACCTCTTTTCCCTTAGATTGTCAAATACAAAATGACGACACAACAATTGCCAACTGCTGAGAATGAATCAAAATTATACCTATTGTTTGTTAGATTGGCAAAAAAAATATGTATTTTTGGCATGCCGCAGACTTCTGGTAATTAGTTTATGTGTGCCGTGAGATGAAAAAGGCTGAAAGTCACTGTTACAGGCAGACAAAGTAGCCAAGCCTCAGTCAGGAAGGAAGAATGGTAGGGTTGCAGAACTAAAAGACAGAGAGCTGGAGTCCCGAGTGCTTAGTATGTTGTACAAGCTCCTGCCTTGTTTTATTTCATAAATCTTGCCCCTCCCTGGAGTTATCAACATATAGATGGTAAATAAAGCCACGTAATTGCTGGAATTATTGGGGGATGGTTAAACAAAGCTAGATCATTAACAAAACCTTGAGAAACACTTAACAGTCAATGTTTAACCCAGCAAAGGAGAGTAGGAATGAGTGGTCAGAGTGGAAGGAGGGACACCAGGGCCAGAAGGGAGAGGGAGACAAGATGGCAAATGCTGCAGAGGGGCAACAAAGGGAGAGTCTGACATCTGGCTCTAGAACTAGGATGGCTGTGGTGCAGAGAAGAAAGGGGAAAGAGCCTACAGGGCTGGTGGGTGTAGACAAAGTAAGAGATCAGAGGATCTCAGGTCCCAGTGACATCCAGGAATAGTCCTGGCTGGAAAACCAAACACACAACACAGTCTTGCAGGTAAGAGCTTTGGCTGGGCTGGAAACAAGGACAGAGCACAGGCGAGCAGATGAGAAGGAAAGACATTTAGTAATTTGGGAAGTGGAATGACAGGTTATGACAGGTTTCAGCTGTGACTCTGGTAGAGAAAGGCTGAGGTGGGGGAATGAAAAGTTTATTTGTAACAAGGAGATCCAGTCCGGGTATTAAATGGGGTGGTCCAGTGATCCAGTCTCTAAGTGAAGAATGGATCGCCACTAGAGATTAGTAGGTAGATGACACCAACAAGGAGGGATATGGTGCACAGCTAGATGGCAAAAGTATCAGAGCAGCATTGATTTTTTTTCTTTTTTTTTGCACTGAGGTAATAATGCAATAGGTAGCACAGTGGGCAAGAGTATCATCGGCCTGAGTGTGTGTAGGTTGTGCAGGAAGAAGCAGCCATCTTCACCCGCACAGTGCTGTCCTCAATGGAGAATGAAATTTTAGAAGGTGAAGATAATGTTCTGAAAGGAAGTTGAGTACATAGTACAATTTGCAAACCATGGAGCAAAGTTCTGAAGGCACAGTGTAAGAATTTGAGAGATGATAAGTGGATGGGGGGAGAGAAAGAGAGACACAGAGAGAGAGAGAGAAAATGATTAAGGTTTAAAGGAGTCCAGCTGGGCAGTGACGGATAGAGCTTTGTGGGAGCTTTATTGTAACAGAAAATCAGTATTTGAGCCTGGACTGGAGACTCAGGGAACTCACCAGAAGAACTTAATAGCATACATCCAAACACATTTGTGTAGTTCGTGAGGCCGTGGGGTTCAGCTGACTTGAGTTATTTTCAGCTAATCTAGGCTGGGTTTGCCCAAATGTCTGGGACTCCTCTGGCTGTTATTTGTCTCAACTCAGATGACTGGGATGACCAGAACCTGCTCTTTGTCCTGGTCAACATCCAGCAGCCTGGTCTAGGCATGTCCTCATGGCAGAGTGGAAGGGTAACAATGAGCAAAACCAACTGTGCAAGCATCTTTCCACTCTCTGCTTTTGTTACATGTGCCAATATTCTGTTGGTCTGGACGAAGCCACATGGACAAGTCAAAAGTCAGAGTAGGAGGGCACTGAAAAATTACATGGATAGGACATAGATACAGGGGAGGGTAAAGAACTGGGGCCACAGGGGCAAGCAGCCCACCACGTTGAGCTAATGGATCATAGAATGGTGTGAGGAGCACCTACGGGTCAGGAGACACATCCCCCAGAGCCAGCACTGTTTATTTTGTTAATGTGGGTGAATCATTTAATCATGCCAGACCTTCCTTTTCTTATTGGTCTTTTCCAAGTTTTAAAGCCTTTGATTCGAGCTCTTAATGAATTCATGCTGTGTACAAGCTGTAGGAGGGACTTAGGGGCAGTTGCTCATTGTGCTATCCTTTGGCTAGCATAACATGGCTGTGGATCACAAAAATAGCTAATTTTAACTTTATGAATTTCTGAGCATTTTGTAATCATGCTCAAAGTGAAAAACTGGTAGTCTGAATTTGGGTATGAAGTACAATGCTGAAAGTTCCATTTCTTCTTTAGGACTTTAACTTTTGCTCCTACCTGATGGTTCTTTTGAAGCACACGATATTCCAGTACCACATCAGAGACTATATGGCATCTCATACGTGTGAGATGAGTTTTAGGTCCTACTGAGGCTGTGCCTAAATAATTCATAGTTAGGATGAGTTATTATTCTTCAGTGACTGGAGGAGCTTTGTCAAGTCTGCATAATACTGGTACAAGTGTGATTTATTTTTAGGCTGCTGTTATGATTTGTTTCATAAAAGAATGATAATAGCAGAGAAATGAAATCCCTTCATTATTCAGTATGTAATCATGAACTATATAATAAAATGCAGTATTATTTACTATAGAAATAAAAACTGAGTAAAAATATTCTAAATTAAGAATATTCTATAAGATTCACAAGAAAGTAATACATACAAATCGCTTTCAGAGATGATTTTCTCTGTCTGAGATGACTTCTTATTCTAGTCACTTAGATTGCCACAAAAATCCCCCACCTAGATTAAAAAATATATATATTGATGAAAATATATCGTGGAACTCTATTTGACATGTAGAATGTTCCATTTCACATGGAAGAAATAACTTACCCTCTGATAAATGTTTATGCTTGTCATATCTCTGAGAAGCATTTATTTTGGAGTTGTAATATCAATCACTCTGGCCTGTCTCATTTCAGAGTCTCCACGTAGATATATCCAAGAAACTGCACTCCAATCAAGCTGGCCTGGATTCAAAAGTACTAGCGGGTTGTCAAAATTCCTTGGCCATTCTGGAGAAAGAGGGAAGCAGGAGTGGGGCACTGCGGCAGGAGGCACCGATGTAACCGCAGGTCAGTTAAGCTGCCCCTACGGGACAGAGGCACAGCACACAGAGTCTTGCTACTATTTTTTTTTTTGTGGGGGGCAGAATTTATAACCCAGTCAAAGTGACTGCTTGACCTGCAAATATCATTGTAATAAAGTTTTAAGGGTAGCATAATATTAAACACTCATGCTAATGATAGGTCTCTTCATTGTTTTTTATTAGATTTTTCTCACAGTTTTCATGGCCAAAGAACTTAAGACCACTTGTATTATCGTGAACATGTTATTTTTAAATTTTGGCTAGAATTAACGAGAAGGATTAATGGCTTGAGAAGAAGTTAACATAATCGAGATGTTTCAGTTAAAGAAGAGTCAGACCAGTAATCTAATGCAGACTTGATTTACGACAGCTTAGCTTATAGAGAGGTGATACGACAGTTTTCATCTCCACTAAAAAGAAAACAGGATCAAATAGACTTGTGGAGAAGTCGATGACATTCAATTAACTACCCAGACAAATATCCATATTGTAGGAATCTGGGATGAGTTAACAAGGGAAATATTTTAGACGCACTAAAGGAGCTCCATATCTATTACACTTTCTTTATCTTTGAAACTTTGTATTTTAGTTTGTAGGAAAAATGCTACTGTAATTATTCCTAAGCATATGATTTGTTTCTTCCCCCTCCTTATCTGGTTTTGTAGCTAGCCTCTTTTTTTCCTCCAAGGGCATGTAAAAGTCACAATACCAGATATGAATCCTCTGAAGTGTCGCTGCTGAAACTCTGTTTGTACAATCTGTGTTCTTTCATGGAGTTAGCTTGCTGGCTTCTGACACTCCTATAAAAATATCCCATAGAGCTTTTCTTATTACCTTTTCATTGACTCTCTTTGAGTGATAAAAATGAAATTCTGTAAAGGGTTTTGAAAGCCATGCATATTGCTATTCCTCCAAATTTCAAATGCTAACCAAGTGTGACTATGAAAGAAACAGCTACTGCAGTGAAAATTGCTGCAGTGTGTTGAGTCTCAAGCCATTATTAATTTATTGGAACTATTTTTTTCCTAAGACTATGGATCCTAAAAAGTACCAGATAACACAATTCCTGATATCAAAGCTTTTGTTTCAATTATAGGAAAACTTGTCATCTGACCTATCACTGTGCGTGCTTCTTCCGGGGATGGCAGCCCCACTTTGCACCCTGAAGGAATAGTGCAGAGTGTGTTACAGAGAGGGGCAGCACCTGCTTTGAATATATTGTGTGGTTTAAGTGATGGTTTAAGGAGAAAGAGGTCCTTGAATCACAGTAGGGATTTTAGGCAAGTGAGACCTCTCAATTTATTCCAGAGAGTGAAATCTTACTTAGCTTAAATAATCTCAACATACATATTTTTCAGAAATTATTTAGTATGCTTATCTGACCAATATTTTCATTTGCTCTCCCATTTGTAACTATAATACATTACAGGTACTGTCTCTATTACAAATTAGAGTTGTAGGGAAATTCCGTAAGTAAGAACACAAAAGTTAAGTACAGCAGAAACATAATTCTTCCAATTTCATTTGTCTTATGAGATATAGTATGTATTTCTTTATTTGAAAAAAAAGACTCATTGGCTTGCCACTGAACAGGTACCGATGTGGAACGAACAGCTCATCTCCGAATATTCAGTCACCACCTTGGAGTTCAGACGGGCACATGATACCCGTTCTGAGCTTTCCCCTCTTCTCAGTATTTAGACATAAGGCAGTCATTTTCTAAACTCTCCTCGGGTGAGAGTGGCAGTTTTATCAGAGTCCTTGTGGTATGTGACAGACAAAAACGTGATTAAGACAGGGTTGCTGTTTCGCTAGTTTTGCTCCTTCTGGACGCCCAGATCTCATACTTTCAGTTAGATGATGGGGGACCACTTCAAATGTGTATCTAATAATTACACAAAAGGAAATTCTTTACTTTGGAATTGGGTGTAAACACCTGGACGTTTCAGTGTGAACGCATATTTATTAACGGGGGTTTAGCTGTCACAGCCAGGAGCACAGGAAACTGCACCTCGGGGTCAGGCCCTGCTCCATGTCCCGCACACGCTGACAGAAGTGATTCCCCAGGTCTTAGGGATTACCTTCTGTGGGGACTTCATTCACTCTGGTTGCTTGGTGATGCTCACGTTTTATCTTAGAAACATTGTGATTAGGTCTGCAGGTTGCTTTGTTCATAAATTACTAAAAGAACAGTTCCCTGAAAGTAGGATGATTAAGTGGTTAACCTGTGGCGTCTGAACTCAGACTGTTGGGATTAAATCCTTCCGTCCTCCTCGCTAACTGTGTACCACAAACAATTTAGCGTCCCTACCTCTTTATTTGTAAAAGTGGGTTAATAATAACACTACACCGTAGGCTCTTTCGAAAACTACATTAGGTAAAATAGGTTAGAGTTGGTATAATGTGTAATAAACTCCAATTGAATCATAGCTATTATAATTAACTTCTGCATCTTTATGAGTTGATTGCTAAGGCAAACTGCTTCCTAACAGTATGTTCTGCAAAGTGATGGTTATGACCACTTCATGCGGCTCTTGCAATCTTTGAGTTTCTGTCTGTTCTTTTTTTTTTCTTGCTTTGGGAACTGTATCCTCTTGGGAATTCCATGACCTCTATGAATCCTACAGACATGGGAGGTGATTAGAAATCTCTCTGGAGATGAGTCACTGATTCCTCTGAGTTGATGAAACACTGTAATTGTGCAGAGACAAGGAAGCTCTGATCTCACGAACGAACCCCTATCCCATCTCATCTCTGCAGTGGGCAGAGCACAGGGTTCTGTTTTTAATAAGTTTAAGTGCTCTTCTTGGTGGGTGCCATATGTTAAGAGCAAATGTTTGTTTTAAGCATTTTGTTGCAGGACCTGTTCCCAGGGTAAATTTGCATGTGAAGTTTATCAAGAAGTGTTCTCAGCAACAACTGGTAAGGCAGAGAAACAAAAGCAGGGTTGTTCTCTATTGAGGTAAGGGGGCCAGGCCTTTATGGCCTGTAAATCAGTCAATCATTGGGTGCAGATGGCCCTGAGAAAGGGGCATGGCCGTAGGTAAGGTGGCCTCCTTCATTCAGCCAAGGGCAGGCTTTTGGTATCAGAGGAGTATCGTTTAGTTGTAAGGAGGATGTGATTATTATGCAGGTCATTCACTAATTGCTGTGATTGCGTCAGGTAATCTGATTGGCTAAACAGGAGGCTGATTTCCCCCCTTCTCATGTGTCTCACTAGAAACTGAAATCTTTGCCAGAAAGGATAACCTTTTAAAATATGCCTACTTGATTTTGCCCTATGTAAATGTTCCCTACTGAACAAATTTTATACTCTCCTAATCAACATACTCTAATGGAATTTCCTTTCTTTTGAAGCTGCAACTATGTTCCTCTAACTATCCCTATACCTTTAAGCTAACCCCGTGATTCATCCTCCATAAATTAGACTTGCGAAGTGGTGAGAACCCTAGGCGAGAAAATAAATGCATGTGCCCTAAGGTCTAGGCCCAGCTCTGCACAAACTAGACATGTAGTCTTCCACAAGATATTTTACTTTTCTGAGTTATACTTTCCTCAGCAAAAGAGGAGGTATACCCTGTCCATTCTGAAAGTGTTGACTCTATGGCCTACTCTGGTATCATACCGTGATGCAATTGTTGTTCATCTCTCTGTGAGAATCATGTGGAAATGATGCCCACAT
Organism: Desmodus rotundus; assembly: GCF_022682495.2. Taxonomy (NCBI): domain Eukaryota; kingdom Metazoa; phylum Chordata; class Mammalia; order Chiroptera; family Phyllostomidae; genus Desmodus; species Desmodus rotundus. The sequence goes on along the minus strand of NC_071397.1, from coordinate 75,509,523 downwards.
CTAAGAACACACTTACGGTGGTGAATTAAATGGAGGAGAGGACAGAGGTCCATGGGAAAATTCTTCACAGAGGTCAAGTTGGAAAATAGAAATTAAGAATGCATCTGTAGGAAAATACAGAAGTCATTATATTGAGCTTAACATTAGTCTAAATGTTAAACTTCTGATTGCACTTCTGTGATGGGAAATAAAACAAAGGCAGTTCCTTATCCAGATGACTTTGAGAATTAGACAACGTGAGGGTCCTATATTAAAGACCCTGATTGAAGACTGAATGTATGCTATAAGGAGGTAGGTGCTTTCAGTAGCGTAAAATATAGGCTTGTCTCTCGATTTTAGTAGAAAGAACACTTCAGCAATTAGTGTTATTCTCAGTAGTGTGTAATTTTAAGTGCAATAAATGCTTTTACTCCAGGAACCTCTTGTTTAAAATAGTGGATGATTTCAAACTGGTCATCCAAAAATCTGGTATGTTTTTTATTCTCATATTTAACATCAATGCAGCATTTTCATAATACAAACAAAATAATAACACCAGTGACATTTCCCTTACATTTCCAGAAAATACTGTCTCAGTTTGGAACTACTGAACAGCCTGAAGTGAAATGTTATAAGATTGCTCTTCATGTTATATAAACCTATTTCCCTCTTCTCAGAAGGTTTAAGTGTTTAAGAATATGCTGGAAGGAAAACCCATAGTCATTTCATTCTTTGAACAATTCCGAAGTATCATTTTCCATTAGGCAGTTGTGTGAGTACTGACAGCCTTGCCCCCCGTCTTCCCTGGAGATTAATTTATTTCCTGCAGTGCTGGCTCTTCATGGAAAATCTGACTCCTCAGCCTTCACCAATGGGAGTTCTCATCAGCAGAATGTTAATTATAAAAGCTAAACCATATACCGTGTTGGAAGGGAGAAGCAGTTCTCTAGGCGAAGGAAACTTTGTCTTCTCTGTCTGTTCTCTTCACTCTATTTTCTTCTCAATCTCTGGCTGGGCAGAAGAATTCACCACTGGGAAAAGAGTCTGTGCAATGGTGGGGTGTAGAGGAAAATGTGCGGGCTTTGCAACCAGGCAGACCCAAGACTGAAGCGTCACATTTCGCTGTGATTTCGTTTCCTGATCTGTGAAATGAGGATGCAGATATTTGCTTCACGTGACAGGGTGTAATGAGACACAGAGTAGACACTAAAATACTGTCAGTATAGAGCTCAGTCAACAGCCTTTATTTAGCACATACTGTATATTAATTGCTGTGGCATCATATTAACCATGCCTCATGTTGGTTTATGAAGGGATCTATTAGAGATTTGAAGAAATACATCTTTCAGCTCTTAGGAGTTAAGAGTGTTAGATTCAAACATTACTGAGTTAGCCTGTTTGAAACCTTGTCTTAAACTCCATTTTCTTAATCTTCTCGCCACCATTTTTACAGTTTTCATAATGCTTGCTAGGAAATTATGAGCATGTTATTTTTTCACCAATAAATTCTTTTTAAAAATCCCCAAACTCTTTGTTAATAGTTTTAGATCTATTAGAACTTGAAGCTGTCTTTGAGTTTATTTTTTTAAATTATTTTATCTAAAATAAAAATTGTCAGTATCTAATGTATTCACTCTCAGAAATAAAACTTTGATAAATTAAATCTTGAGACAAAGAAGGCAAGAGCATAATGGCAAAGTAGAGGTAAGGTTGAAAATTACTAGTTGAAGAAAGAAAATCAATTAGTTTAAAACCTGAGAGATCACTGTTTCAGTAACATGATTATATTTAATAAGTTCATTTAAGTGAATTAACTTTTCCTTATTTTCCCAGTGTTGTTTTATGATTTGAGGTTAACACTAGAAAGAACAACTGAAGCATTATATGATAAAATATAAAACAAGAGATGCCATGGTGTAAACCGTGACAACCAAGCCCTAATACAGGCTGCTCCAAGCAGAGATGAGCTGCGTGTGTGATGTACAACTTACGATAGGCAGTGTTCTTTCATATAACAAAATAGCGTTTTTCTTAGGATCATTGACAGTATCTTAACTTTAGTAGAACAAGGGCCTAGATCACATGATGACCTCTGTCTTTGACTTTTATGGAGTCAGGTACAAATCATCGATTTCCCTTTTTTAATGGTAAATGTATTTTTTAAGTATGAAAGGTATTACTAAATAATAAGCTTTTGAGCCTCTCCCTGATTCCCTCATTTTTCTCATGAATAATTTTTAATCTTATTATTTTCCCCTTTCTTCTCACCATTGTCTTTTGTTGGCAGGTGAAAATGTTTCTTTTATTTGTTTTCCCAAACCAATTCTAGTTCTTATTTTATTCAAGATGCCCATCTTTATTCTGACCCATGAACTAAACAAAGCAAGAAGGAACAGATGACACTCACTTTCAAAATTTATCTCAATGTTTCTCTAAATTCTTGAACATAAAAAGTCACCTTTTTAGTTTTGTTAAAAATACTTATTTAATCTTGGGATCTGCTCTCTAGAGCAGGGTTGGCAAACTTTGGCAGTTGATCAAATCTGTCCCATTGCCTGCTTTTGTACAACCCGTAAGACAAGAATTGTTTTAAATTGTTAAATGGTTGGAAAAAATTAGAAGAAAAATATTTTGACATGTGAAAGTTACATGTAATTCAAATTTCAATGTGTATATAAAGTTTTATGGCAGCTCAGCCACAGTCATTCATTTACACATTGTCTATGGCTGCTTCCGTGCTCTATCGGCAGAGCTGCGTACTTTTGACACACCAGATGCAAAGACTAACATACTTATTCCTTGGTGTTTTAGAGTAAAATTTTTCTATCCTCTGCTCTAGAGAACCTGATTCAGAAGCTCTCAGGTAGGAACTGGGAATTTATTACAACATGTTTCTTGGGTGATTATGGTACAGAGGTACTCAGACCACACTCTTTAAAATAATGCAATAGAAGACTTGTGAACAACCCTTCTTTCCTTCTCACTCATCACAACTGCTACACCAACAAGTTCGATTGGCTTTATCTTCAAACAGTATCTACAGTATGATCACTGTAAACCAGGGTCATTGTTATCAATCTAGTCCAAGCCACCATCGTTTCTTATCTGGATCCTTGTATTGGCTTCCCGACTAGTCTCTGTGCTTCTGTCCGTGCTCAATACTGTCCATTCTCAGTACAAGGGCCACAGCGGTTGTGTTAAACCTTAGTCAGATCATGGAACTCCTTTCCTCAAAGCCCTCTGGTGGTCTTTCTACTTCCCCTGTTCCTCATGATTCTGCTATATTGGCCCCCTAACTATTCCCCAGAAACTCTAGGTGTGTTCCATGCTCAATGCTTATGCAGGCTGTTTTCCCTAATTGCCATAATCTTCCCTCCAGAAATCTACATGGCTTTCAGCTTTGCCTCTTCCAAGTATTGCCATAGTCACATGACACCTTCTGTAACCACCTTATTTGAAGTTCTAACTGGAACTGCCTACCTCCCTTATGCCATCTGTAATGCATGACACCTATTAAACAATTTCTGTATTCAAAAACAATTGCCATGAGTATGCATACAAGACCCCTTTCTGGATATTTTCAACACTATTCCATTATGTAGAATTTTCATCGTATAGGTAAAGTAGACATAACCTCAAAAACATAGATAATTTAAAAAATATAAACTAATTAAGGTGTGAAGTTTTAGTATGTATTGCCTTTATGTGATATAATTCCTTTAACTGTAAATCTAAGTAAATTAATTTTTAATAATGGCTGTGTTTTTAACAACCAGTTCATAAAATTCCTGAAAATTTATCAGTTGGCTCTTGTAATTCACTATGAGCCAGCTTAAACACACTGCTATCCCAATCCTCCCTTCCCCACCAAGACCCCACCACCACCTTCACCTGAGCCATTCAGTGTTTTTCCCAGCTGGGCCTGGTAGGAGGGCCTGACAAGGTCTGGGAACATTTTAGAGTTGAGTGTCTATCCCACATCCACTCCTCTGACCCCTACCAGAGGCCCTGAGAAACAAAACAAAACGAAATGAAATGAAAAATCCCAGGAGATTGGCAAGTTTCTAGCCTTGTAGGAAGACAAGCGATAATATAACATTTGTTAGTGCTTACTAGATGCCAAGCAGTTGTGTAGTAACTTTGCATTGATAACCTGAAAGCTGGTCACGGTGTTAGTATTTATTACAGAAATTAGCAAAGGCTACTGTTCAGAGCTTGGTTTATTTTTTTGCTATTTAGACTTAAAGTGATGGAGAAAATATTAATAATGATTCTTAAACTTACAAGTGTATTGTATCATAGCAGTTACATTGTGAATAGCACAAAAACAAGAAAAATTCTTCTAGTATTATAATAAGTAAGTCATTTGTTACTGTAACAAAATAACCAATATTCATGTCAGAACTATATTCATTTGGCAATTGCAACCTTAGGTTGGCTATCTGTAAAAGAGCTTGGCAAAATATCAATAAAACCTTTCTTTGGTTTAAAAAAAATCCTATTATTTTATGTTGAGATAATCTAATTATTCTAATTATTTCATCTCCCATTTTTCTGCTTACCTATGTACTATCTTAAATCAGTATATTGTCAAGGGACAGTGAGACTAATAACTGTCAAGATGACAGATTGAACTTTCAAACTATGGGCTTATAATAGTTTTACATGAATATAGGATGTTAACAGAAGGTAATATCTCTGTAGCACTCTACATTTTACAAAGCACTTGCAGGTCTATTATTTCATTTAATATTTCTTCAACTCTATGATTCAGTTATTACTATCAAAACTCATTCACCGATAAGGAAATGGAATTCAGAGATTCTTCAAGACACACAGCCAGTAAGTCTTAGAATAAGAAATCATACCTAGGGCTGCAGGTTCTGTTTTCTGTACTACAGTATATCTATTTCATTTGCCCTCAACCCCTTGCTCCCCCCAAAAAGCAACATTGTGAGGGAGAAATACTGTTGTTATCCCTTTTTACAAATAAAGTCACAAAGACAGCAGGTGATACTGGCGGGAATAAAATCTGGGCATACTGCCTAAAACCCCTGTGTTCTTTCATCTATAATGGATGTACTGGAGTGTGCCGCTTCATTGCTGTTTGTGATGTAAGGAAGACCAAAATATCTGAGGGCTGCAATTGGGGATAGCGGAGATGAGGAGAGGGAATGAAATCAATAGGAGCATGGAATCCAGGCTGTCTTTCTCTCATCAGGCCACTGACTGTTCTCATTCTGCCCCCAGCCCTCAGCCTTCACCCAAGTTAACACTGAGAGGAGATGCTGACTGAAGAAAGTAAATTCAGGTTGTTAAGGGAATTAATATGGTATGTGAAGAAATTCCACTTCTTTCTGCGTTGACATCTCTTTTCTTAAAACTTTCCCAATTAGTCTGTGAGCTCCTCAGAGGTCACAAAACTGTATATTTTGTCTTTCTATTTCACACATATAAAAATAACTAGCAGCTGGTGAGACAATAAAATTTGTCTCTGTAAAATATAAAACATTTTACATTCAATTACTCATTTAACCTTTCTCCTAATAAGCACATAGACGTCATATAAAATAGGCAGTATCATACCACCCCCCTCTTTTTTTAAAGATGAGGAAATGAGACACATGAATGTTAGATAACTTCCTTAAGGTTATAGAGTTGGTATTTAGCAGAAAAAAAGAAGGAAGGAAGGAAGGAAGGAAGGAAGGAAGGAAGGAAGGAAGGAAGGGAGAAGGAAGGAAGAAAGACAGGAGAGAAAGGAAAGAAAGGAAAGAAGAGAAAGAAAGCAGAAACAAAGGAGAGAAGAGAGAGTGAGGGAGGGAGAAAGGGAGGAGGAAAGAAGGAAGGACGATATGAAGAGAAAGGGAGGAAGGAAGGGAGGGTGGAAGGCATAGGCTAATGAGCACTTGGGAAGAGCCTCAGAGGATGACTGGTTTTCTCTGCCTTTTGACTACTATATGCTAGTACATGCTATTAGGGTTTTTTTAACCCCCCACCCCCACTGCTACCCAAGGTACACGAAGCCATACTGGGAAAGAATGAAGTGTCTTGCCTGAACACAAACAGAATTCCTGTTTGCAAGAGAGCTTTCTTTCTTGAGTATGAATATGATGCTGTGTTGAAGTCAAATGTGTGTATATGTTAATCAGAAGCTTTAGATCATGCAGCTTGTGCTTGAGACCTGTTGCCTTTTCTTCAATTTAACATTTACAGGTAACCTTTGTCTCCTCTGTGGTCTTCAGAACTCCACGAGGTTCAGGTTCTATTTTGTGAGCATCGTGCCGCAGCCAGAGTGATGGCTCTGCAAACAGACATTTACGTTACAGCACAACCAGCGTCTGTCTCTTTGTGAAGCAAGTCTCTTAACTTCACTGTGAATTCAGCTTTTTACCTTGCATTACCTACATCATAGAGTTTTTAGGAGAGTAAACTAAAAATGCAAAGGAAAGCACTTTGTAAATGAAAAAACACTTTACAAATTTAAGGTATTATGTCCTAGCTCATAAAAATATTTACTTTGTAGCTAAAGAGTTTACATTTCTTACCTTTTTTGACTCTTATTTTTATCCCTATTAGTTCTCAAAAAGCATGTATGCATGAGAGTGTCCTATAAACAGTATTTGAAAGCAAATATTTTTCTTCCTGGCTATTTCCAATACATATTTCTGATGGACCCCTCTTATTTTTCCTTTACTTATAGAAATCTTCAAAAATGGAAAACATCAAAAATAACAAGATTTGACTGAAGCCACTGGTAATGAAAACAAATGTTGCAATGGAAAAGTAAGCATAGCCTTCTAGCTGAAAAACAACTACTTCGCTATGGCCTCCCCAAGAAACTTGACTTGCCCATGCAAAGAAGAAAACGACTTTAAAAATTTTAAGAGATAAAACAAATAAGAGACCTATGTACAGAATTTGTATAGTCTACTCTGTTGCACCAAAATCTTTATGTATGTTTTCATTGTTACTAGGACATATTTATTTAATGTGCACATTTTTGTGGTTATTTCCACTAACAATTATTATTAAGCAATTGAAAAATAATTTGACTTTCAGTTTCTGAGTAAAACCAGTACAAAATAGGATGCCAGCTCACCAAGTAGTTACTTCTATTTTCACCATTGCTTTTGCCATTTTTCTGGTGTTAGAATAATTCCCATTAAAATTAACTTTTAAAAAATTGTACCTGAGAATGATTTAAAATACCCAGGTTTCTTATCTCATTCTCTTGGAACTGTGAAAATGAGTTTTACTTCACATTTTTAGTTTGTTTTGGAAATACTCTGTAAATAAGTGTGTTTGGGGCTTAACAGCTCAAGCCTTGGTGAGTCCCAGCGATTTTGCCATAACTTTCTCCCGTTTCCTAACAACCAGAATTCATGACTGCAATACCAGCAAAGTGCTGATAATATGCCTTATTATTGTATGTGATGTATGTTAGATTACCCTTTAGGTTAATGTTTATTAGGATTGTAGGAAAACCATTTTATTTATGTATTATTATGTATTACATATATAAAGGTAATATTACTTTGCATCTAACAAAATGAGGAGACAGAGAAGTTTCTCAATGAAGTGATATTGGAAGTTAATGTCAGGCCTTGGTTTTGTTCATAGGTTATATATACTCTTTACAAAAGTTCCAGTTCATCTTCTATCTCGTCATTATTTTATGTACGGAAATTATTCATTGGTTTAGGACCAACGAGTTTCTGATGACAACAAATTTTTCAACAGAAAAAGAAAATTACAGTTACAGATCTTTTACACAATGTTTATATTGCTGTCGGTTACCCCTTAACAATGTTTTGGACAATGATGGACCACGTATACAATGGTGGTTCCATAAGTTTATAACGGAGCTGAAAAACTTCCATTGCCTAGTGATGTCATAGTCATCATAACATTGTTGCACGAAGGTTGCAAAAATCAACAAGTCTGTGGATGAGATGGCACACAACCGAAACCTGAGTGTGAGTGAGGATGACTTCGAGGCCCTTAGAGGTTGTTCCTTAGCGATTGATTTATGAGGAGTTGTTGCAACTAGTTGAGGACTAGGCAAGAGAAAAGGAAAGTGCAGGAGAAGAAAGAGAAAACCCCCTGAGGAAATAGAGTGGAGCATTTAGCAGAAGCTTTTTCACACCTCAAAAAATTCCTCAAAATGTTTGAAAACATGGAACCCCAATACCAAAAGATAATCACGGTACATTAACTATTTACAAGCAAATCTGTGATGAAAAACACAAGCGAGCCAAGCAAACCACCATGGACATATTTCTGGACAAAGTGGCACCTCCTCAAGAAGAGCCCCAGGCAGGTCCTCCGGGAGGCGCTCTAGAAGAAGGCATTGCTCTCACAGGAGATGACAGGTCTGCATGTGGGACAAGGTGTGAAGGGGAAGAGGGTGGTATTGATGATCCTCACCGTGTCCAGGCCTAGGCTAATGTGTGGGTTTGTACCTGAGTGAGTAACAAAAAAAGTTTTAAAATTTAAAAAAGAGGCTTATAGAATAAGACTATAAAAAAAATTTTGTACAGCAGTAAAATATGCCTGTGTTTTAAACTGAATGTCATTACAAAAGAATTGAAGAGTTAAAAAATTAAAAACCACATGAAGTAAAAAAAGTACCGTGAGCTAAGGTTAATTCATTATTTGAAGAGAGAAAAATGTTTTTCACAAAGCTAGGGTAGACTACGTGCACAGTGTTTGTAAAGTCTGCAGTAGCATTCAGTGATGTCCTGGGCCTTCACCTTCTTTCCTCACTCGCTCCCTGACTCCCCCAGAGCAGCTCGTAGTCCTGTAAGCTCCATCCATGGAGAATGCCCTGTACAGGTGTACCATTTCTTCTTCGATACCGCATTTTACTGTTCCTCTTCTATGTTTGGGATATGTTTAAACATACAAACACTTAGCACCGTGTCACAGCTGTCTGCAGCACTCAGTGCGGTAACATGCCGCACGGGTTCGGGACGCCGCACAGCACAGCCAAGGCGTTAGCAGGCGATCCCGTCGAGGGCTGTGTAAGTGCGCGCTGGGGTCCGCGCAGTGGTGAATTTCCTAGTGACACATTTCTCAGAATGTGTCTCCACTGTTAAGTGACACATAACTGCTCGGACTCAGTTTACTTTCCCTATCTTTTTTTTCTTTTTAAGTGAAAATGAATTCTGATTTACAATATCCGAAAGATTGTTTATCAATTTGATGTGGTAACGTTACTAATTATCTACAATTTCTGAAAATTTCTGGGACGACCTCCCTGTTTTTGATTTTGCTTGTGTCGGACTCGAAGAACAAGATCTTTTCATTTCATGCCCCCACATGTGGTTTTTGCCGTGCACGGAGAGTCCTTTCTCAACCCAACAACCTCGGCCAGCTCATGTTATTTTTCAAATAATTATGGATACTTAGTTGTGATTTTTTTTTTTTGGTATATGAGAACAATTAAATTTGTACATTTGGTAAGTACAATTCTTTGATTAGAAATATCAAGATACTGTCCCTCTTAGTGTGGCTTTACATCATGAAGGGCTTTCCAGTGGAAATCATACATAACATTTCCAATTTAATACAAATTTTTCTGTGTACTGTGCTTTCAGTTCTTTGATATTGACAAGTGTAATAAACTTTATGCTCACTGATGGAAGACTTGGGAAGGTTGAAAATAAATTTTCTCATTTTAATTCGTGTGTGTATGTGTGTTCTCTGTCATGTTTAGCTGTGACACAACTATCATTTTATAACAAGTAAGTTAAAATATTCCTTAACTGAAAGTGAAATGAATTCTTCACTACTAAGAAGGAGGCTGCCTATTTTAAAGGAGCCAGAAAGAGAGACATCGTCTCCACCCCTACCCATCCCAAACCAGGGACCTATAGTGTTGAACACAATGACCAATTTCACAGCATGGTCAGGCTGCATAGGAAGCTGCCAAGACTATGAGTTATTAATGCTGTGCCAGTCAAGCAGTCAAGGGAAAGGGATGGACATGGAGTGAGAAATGGAAAAAAGGAAAATATTCTTCTTGAGATGTGTTGTTTATATAACCAGCACTTTAATTTTTAAAAAATGTCTGTTTTTAAGATCAAAGTCAACATTAATGAGATTTCTAGATGCTTATCAAAAATATTAAAATACAAATTATTTCTAAAAGGAAAAAGCTATGTATTATTTTTTCATTGCTTTTATTTTTTTTAATTGTACTGTATTTTTTTCCATTACCATTTAAAACTGGTGGCAAGGAAGAGCCAGAATTAGGATCCAAGCACATCTCAGTAAGCTGCAATATAAAACTGAACGTAATAGAATTAAAGCATTCTTTTTATTTTACCATCAAAATATTTCCACCACTTTACCACATCTTATTGCTTCTACTTCTCCCACTGTGGGCTGAGCTTCAGTCACCTCTTCTTGGGTTATTGTACTCACCTGTAACCATGCTCCATTCCTGCTCTTGCTACTGATCCGTCTATTCTTATGCAGTAGCCAGAATGATCTCATTAAAACATATTTATTATTTAACACTACAGTTGCTTCCTAAAATCATCTATAAAATCCAACATAATTTATTCCAGCCATCTCTCTGGCCTCTTCTCCTTTTACTCACTATGCACAAGCCACGCTGGCCTCCCCATTGCTCACATACATGTCAGGATATTTGCTTTTTCCTGACCCAGAAATGTTTTTGCTCATATATCCACCAGGTCCCTCCCTTACTTCCCTCTGGTTTTACGTAAATGCCTGCCTGACCACATGACCACACTACCACAAACTGTACCCTCTACCCTACCTGGTTTTCCTTTCTCCATTCCCATTTTATTTTTTCTACCTAACTATTGATTATATCTATCATACTACGTATTTTCTTAAATTTTTGAGGGTGGCACTAATTTCTGCCAATATACCTGGGATACTGTTTTATGTTTACTACATAGGCCAGAAGTAAGTGAAGGTAATTTTAACACAGCCATTTCACCGTAATAGCTCTTTCTCCACTGACCAATGAATCATTTCTATGGTTCCAAGGATGGTGCATATGTCTACTTTGATTATAACTTCAGAAACGTGCAAATGGCCACTGGTAGGGTCTGTGAAACCAGTGGACTCAGTGGGGGGTGAGTGTGGCCCAGAAGACTCTTCTTATATTTGACCTATGCTAAGAGGAAATGCATTATTTATGGAAGGGTAAATTTAAGGACTCCATGCACCCTGTCACAATTGTTTGGTATATATTCTACCATTAATGTACGGAAGCGATACTAAAGAATGAGAGCTAGATACACACCCCCTTAGGTGACAAGCAAGGTACTTGAGCTGAGAGGTCCTAACCCCTGTGGCTTCCTTACGCTGATGTGATTCACACTCTTAACATCTTCTGGTCATTGCTTGAGAACAGTGCAATGGCTGGGTACGTAAGACACAGTACCTGGGTGTCTGAAGGCTCCAGGAATTTCTTGCTCCGCACAGGGCTTGCTATCTCTCTTCCACCCCTTATTAGAGCTAAGGCAACAACAAAAGAGAAAGTGAGTGAGATGATAGATTTTAAGTTATCACCCAAAATGCAAAGGAAGACAAGGCAATGTAAAATATAAAAGAGATGTTAAAACACATTGAAATGAACTTAAGAAGGCATAAATTTCATTTAATTAGAATTAGAGGGGGAGAAATTGAGAATGGTGCAAGGCTGAGGTGAGGCAACATTCAAAGATGTTACCTAAGAAGTTTTTAGAATTGATTAATAATATTAATTCTCAGACTTAGAAAATATAGCATGACTTAAAAAGTTTTTTTAAAGTAATTTTTCAGCATATCATATAATAGTGAAATTCGAGAAGAAGGATACAAGGATAAGACTGAGGCATCAAATGGGCAAACAGCAGACTGCCACGGCCACGCCAGAAGCTGGAAGGTAGGGTGCTGACGGAAAATCTCTCAAGGACCGTGATCCAAATTAAATAATTTTTTAAAAAAGACTTTTAAGATGAACAAAACCAGAGAGGATGTACAATCAGTTGAATTCTCAGTAGAAGACTACACAAAAGATGAGTTTATGAAAAAAAAAATCCAGAAATAAAGACCTGTGAATCAACAAGAAATGTTAAAAGAATTCCCAGAATGGATGAAGATATTTGCCACATATACATGTACCTAGAATATATGAATAACTCCCACAAATCATTAAGTAAAATGTAGGCCACCTAATTTTAAGGAAGCATAAAGGATTTAAGCAGGCATTTCATATGCAAGGATAGTCAAATGGGTGATGAGCATATGTAAATGTGCTCAAAATCACAGAAGTCTTTAGAAAAATGCAAATTAAAGCTACAATGACATATACCATTACAAATCCACCAGATGGCCACAAAAATGTTTTAAATGACAAGAACAAGTTTTGACGAAAGTGTGGAGCAATCAGAACTCACGCTGAATTTCTAGCTGAAATTTAAATTAATACATCTATTTTCAAAAACTACGTTATCTACTGAAGCTAAATATGAGTATACACCTTCCCTGTGACACAGAATCTCCACTCTTAGGGGTAAATCCAACAAAACCGAGGGTCGTCGCTTACCAATAGAACATATACAAAGATGTCTGTAGTAGCCTTATTTGAGTAGCTCCAGACAGTAAGCAATCCACGCCCATGAGCTGCAGAATAGACAAATAAGTTGTAGAAAACGATAAAGTGACATGCGGGCAATGACACATGCAGGGACGTGAATATGTTTCATAATGATAATTTTGGAAGAAGGAAGCAGACACACAATTAGTACATGCTGTATGATTGCATTTATGTTATTTTAAGAACATGCAACACTGCTTAGTAGAAGAAAGTATGCTGTTTGCATTTGAGTTGGTAATGACTGGACAGGGTATAATAAAGCCTTCTAGGGTGCTGGCAATGTTCTATATCGTAATCTGTGTTCTCATTATATGGAGATGCACATAGATATAAAAGCATCGAACTTCACATTTAAGAATTGTGCACTTCATGTATACGATAAATCAAGGAAATGATGGATAAGCACAAATTTCAGAATAGTACTGATCCCTGGGGTCAAGTCAGAGGAGAGATTGGAATGAGAGCCTAAGGGCTTTGGGGTATATTAAGAATCAATTTTCTCTTTCTTTCTTTCTTTCTTTCTTTCTTTCTTTCTTTCTTTCTTTCTTTCTTTCTTTCTTTCTTTCTTTCTTTCTCCCTTCCTTCCTTCCTTCCTTCCTTCCTTCCTTCCTTCCTTCCTTCCTTCCTACCTTCCTTCCTTCCTTCCTTCCTTCCTTATTTTTTATTATGTACCTTTATTATTTTTTAATTTTCATTTATTTTTAGAGAGAGGGGAAGGGAGGGAGAAAGAGAAGGACAGAAACATCAATGTGTGGTTTCCTCTCCTGTGTCCCCAACCAGGGACCTGACCCACAACCCAGGCTTATGCCCTGACTGGGAAATGAACCTGTGACCCTTTGGTTCACAGGCCAGCACTCAATCAACTGAGACACAACAGCAAGGGCATGTGCCTTTATTTTTTATTTTTTTAAATATTTTATTGTTTGCACTGTATCGGTTGCCCCACTTTTTCCCTTTTTGCTGCCCCTCCACCCAGCCCACCCTCCAATTCCACAATCAGTCCCCTCACCGTTGTCCATGTCCATGGGTCCTTCATAAATGTCCATTGACTAGTCCTTAACTTTCTTTCATTCAGTACCCACCTCAATCTCCCCTCTTACAGCTGTCAGTCTATTCCATGATTCTATTCCTCTGGTTCTATTCTGCTCATTAGTTTATTCTGTTAATTAGATGTCTCTTATAAGTGAGGTCATATGGTATTTGTCTTTCACCAACTGGAATATTTCACTTAGCATAATGCTCTCCAGTTCCATCCATGCTGTCACAAAAGTTAGGAATTCCTTCATTCTTTCTGTTGCATAATATTCCATTGTGTAAAATATACAAGCTTTTTCTTTTTTAATCCACTCACCTACTGATGGACACTTAGGCTGTTTCTAAATCTTGACTATTGTAAAAGTGTTGCTATAAACATGGGGGTGCATAAATTCTTTTGAATTAACCTCTCAGGATTCTTTGAGTATATTCCCAGCAGTGGGATCGCTGGGTCAGAAAGCAGTTCCATTTTTAGTTTTCTTTTTTGTTATTTGTTTTTTTGTTTTTTAAACTTTTATTGTTTTTCAAGTACTGTTGTCTCCATTTTCCCTCCAATTAGTTCCGTTTTTAGTTTTCTTGAGGAAATTTCATACTGTTTTCCACGGTGGCTGCACCATTCCCAACTACAGTGCACTAGGTTCCCTTTGCTCCGCATCCTCTCCAGCACTTGTTGTTGCTTTATGAATGATAGCCGTGCTGACAGGTGTGAGATGATATCTCATTGTGGTTTTAATTTGCATAAGAATGTTTATTTCTTATGATCGTAGGTAGGTATGTAGATGATTTATTTTTATTTTATTTTCTGCCTCAGAATTATGTTTAATGAATAGCAAAGTGTATACAGACATTTGCAGCAGTTTTAAAGAGAAACAAGCAGAGGTCCAATTCATGTGGTCCCAGCAATAAAAACAAATAGGCGTTGGCACGGACTGTTTATATATAAATTGTTGAGTGTAGCAATTTAAAAGTAGAGTTCACTTGCAATCTTCAAAACCATGTCCTGTTATTTCTCACACTGTGCTTTAAGTTAAATGTAGACTGAAATTACTTACAAATTCACGGCAACTGCTCTTTTCCATTTATTATCAGGGACTTTTTAAACTCTCCATCTTCTACTTCCATCCTTTTTTGGCCATTTTCAATGATTCTATTGGTGGTGATTTCTTTGCCATTAATGATTTTGGTGGAAGTCAACATGGATTTGTAGTTACTCATCTCTCCACTACCACAAGACGTGGAGAAGGGAGAAAAGCCTCCATTCCCCAGGGAAGCAAAGGAATTAAATTCTGTATCAAAAGAATAAAAACCACCAACTGCTGGAAATTCAGTGAAGGTGGAGAAGAAAGGTGTGGACTTTCTGCTTCTGCTACTCTGGGAGCTACTCCCACCCCCAAAATGCTCTCAAGTGGGTCTCTGTTTATTTTATTCTTATGTAATATATACATATGATATTGTATATATGTTTTTGTATATAGCAATATTTCATTCACAATAAATAAATGATAAAATAATTTAAGGAAAACACTATTATTTAACTTGGCCAAAGGAAGAGGTAGATAATCAGTTAAACTCCCTGAAAATACACATTATAATTCTCTGGGTGCACTTTAGTAAATCATATGTACCATTATTAAGCATATGTTTTAGCTGTGCTATTTTTGGTAGAATGCATTTTCCCATTGATATAATCTGATAAGTATTTTCATATATTCATTCCACGTACTAATAAACAATAAGAAATTTATTTTCTCCAGCATGTTCCTTTAAACATTCTGAATTATTTTGTTGAAAATAAATGTTTTCTACATTGTATGGCAAATTTCTACCTGTTGCAGTATTTAAAAATCAAAGCTAACGTCTTTGGTCAGTATCATCAAAAGATTGGCCTAGGTAAATCCCTCCCATTGACCTGCCACCAGCAATCAAGGCTCAACTACAAGAAGATAGTGTACTCAGCCCACACAGAGGGCACATCTTAAGAACCCAGCTTGGGTGATAGGAGAGGCTGTGCCACTGGACCCTACAGGACACCTACTAGATTAGGCCATGCTACCAAGACAGGGAGTCATAGCAGCTCTACTTAATACATAGAAACAAACACAAAGAGCCTGCTAAAGTGAGGAGACAAAGAAACATGGCCCAAATGAAAGAATAGATCAAAACTCCAGTAAAAGAACTAAACAAAATGGAGATAAGCAATCTATCAGATGCAGAGTTAAAACCCTGGTTGTAAGGATGCTCAAGGACCTTAGTGAGGACCTCAACAGCACAAAAATATCCAGTCGAAAGTGAAGGATACACTAATTGAAATAACAAACAATTACAAGGAAACAACAGAAGAGTAGATGAAGCCAAAAATAGAGTAGATGAAGCTGAGAATCAAATCAAAGATTTGGAACATAAGCAAGCAAAAAACAACCAATGAGAACAGTAAGAAGAAAAAAAGAATCCAAAAATACAAGGATAGTATAAGTAGCCTCTGGGGCAACTTCAAGCATTCCGATATTCACGTCATAGGAGTGCCAGAAGGAGAAGAGAAAGAACAAGAAATTGGAAATTTATTTGAAAAACTAATGAAGGAAAACTTCCCTAATTTGTGAAGGAAATAGACATCCCTTTGCCTCTTCATCCGTGGTTGAAGAGGCAAGGGGATGAAGAGGTAAAAATTGTAGTTACAGAATAGCCATGGGGATGTAAAGTACAGTAAAGAAATGGAGTAGCCAAAGAACTTAAAAGACCGATGGACATGAACAAAGATGTGGGGATTGCCTGAGGGAGTGGGGGATGCTGGGTTGAGGGGAGCCAAGAGGGAAAAATTGGGACAACTGTAATAGCATAATCAATAAAATATAATTGAAGATAAATAAATGCTCATATTATATTTAAAACTTTTCGGCCAGATTATAATTTTAGTGTTTATGCATAATGTTGATAAGCACTGAGAACATTAATTTTGAAATGTAATTGAGCTGAATTCAGATCCACCTCTGTCACTTACTGGCTATGTGATCACAGAAGTGAGACTCTATTTCTCAGTCTATAAAACGTAGTGGGGAGGGGTGTGTGGCAAACGACATCTGTTTCTAGAATTGTCGTGGAGATGAATTATGATGACAGATGCAGATGAGGCACCGCCCCGTGTCTGGCGCTTGTCTTGTGTGTTATAAACATTAGTGTCTGGTCTCCATTTCCCTCTCTGGTTTTGGAATGCAATCACATTTCTGTTTTCAGTATCAAATCGATATTATATTATCAATATTTAAAATAAATGATCTTTTAAAGCATTTAAATTATGTTAGTAGGAATCAACCTTTTCCTGACAATTTTTAATCTGTATTCAGGTCTTGGATTATTTATTTATAAATTGACTATCAAAGTAGAAAACCCAGGCAAACTCCTTTGCCTCCAGGTAACTATTAGCTATTACTATTTCTTAACACGTATACAAGCCCTCCCTGCCAGATTTTGAGCATTCAAGTGCTGAAACCTGCTGCTCTTATCGCCTGATCTCAAACAGCTGAGTAGGATAAGTGTTCAAAACCCTTGCCAATTCTATCAGTTAAAACAATGGAGAATTATCTGTAACAGGAGCCTTAACGCCTTAATTTAACTTTTAAGATTAACATTGGTAGAATTCAGTCCTGTAACAGTACATGTATGTGTATATTATATATACGTTAACACGGATGCTTATATTTCTCTTACATTGTTTCCTAATTTTATTTTACTTTTATTTTTCTTACTTAATTCAAAACAACTGCCAACACTCTTGGCCTGTGACTGACTTCTGAGCACCAGTGAGGTTATAGAGAGGGGTCGGACATGAGAATGACCACTAGATGTTGCTAGTTGTCTAGTTTATAAACCTAAGCAGTTGTATTTCTCCCAAGCTTGCTTTTTCCCTTTTGTCACCATTGTTTTTCAAACATGATACCTAATCTAATGCTAACTTTCAGTAAAATTGTAGGTTATAAAAAGCTAAAATTATCAAATTATAAATGCTTCTAATTCTCCACTCAATCTCTTTATATCTTAAAATTAAGAGATAGCTTATACCATTCAAATCTGCAATAGTCATATTTAAAAAGTTATTCTTAGTATGAAGTTTTAATAGATAGCTTACCTCCTTTCATACCAATACTAATTTAGAAATGTTTCTGTAAGGACTACTGATAATTCAATTATGAGTTAGTTCAATAGGGCACATTCATTCTAGAACTAAATGAGTAACTTTTAAACTTTTAATTATAGACTGCTTCTATTTCTTCCTTTGCTATATAACTAGGATTTGGGGAAGGGCTAGAACAGAACATTAGGATTTGGGAGGAAAAAATCGTTATGTCTGAAATCTGAACCTGATAGGCAAAACTCAGGTAAGGCAGTCTCAAGTTTTGCTTCAATTAGACAGGTTTTTGTGTTTAACATTTTCCTGCTCGAGCACAGCAGAGGAAGTTAAAGTAATGAGGTTAAAGTAAATGATCAATCAAAGGGCCTGATTCAAGGGACCTGCCTCAGACCACACTGGAGCACCACTTAATTAGCAACACAGAGGACACACCCAAAGGTGGACTCAGCAGGCAGGAGAGACCCGGTAAAGCCAAACCAGCTGAAGTGACTCAGTGGTGTCCAGTCCTGCACCACAACTTGTCTGGAAGCCACAGCCAGTCCTCAGCCATCAGCCTGAGGGTCAATCCCACCCACTGACGTTCCAGCAGCAATCAAGGCTCAACTGCACCAGAAGGCACACACAACCCACACGTGGCACACCCTGGGAACACCTGGCTCAGGTGAAGAGTTGTCAGAAACGGGAACAGAGGCTGAAGATGTTACAACCCTAGTTCATCTCACAGAAACCCCAACAGCCAAGAGCCTTCACCACACAGTCGTAGGGTCAGTCGTGAAGGATTATCAAAATATAGGGGCCGTGAAATAATATGAATCAAGAGGCCAGTGAGAGGGACTACACCTTCCACCAATATTCCTCAAACATGCGTGCCTGGATGTAGATATTCATGAGAGCAGTAACTCCTCCTTTCTTTGGTTCTTCAGATTCCACCAAGGTTAGAGGAGAAAATTTTCTCATCCAAATCTGGATACTTTTGTGGGTGAATATGTCCTGTCAGCAGGTTTGCCAGGCAAACTACCTATCAGGCAAGCTGGAATTACGTCACTGGCTCTAGGTTATGTCAGTGTCAATACCCAATTTTGATAGCATGTACACTTACAGCATTACATGTTAACAGGCAGTTTTGTATTGTGTTCACGTGTTGTATGTAGGGAATATTTTTGAAGGTGACTGTCTCTGGCCTTTGCACATTCCCTCGTCTGTCATGTTGTAGCGGTATTTGTATTCCAGGGTGGTCTAATAATAGTATAGTTCTGTGATCAAAAATATTCAGATATGCAGAATTTACTTTTCATTCTATCTTCAAGAATTATAGGCAGAAACTGGTGATTGATGGACTTCAAAAAAAGTCCTTGTAATTTTTTTTCTTTTGGAAGGAGGGTATGTGATTGTTAGTCTACATATTATTTTCTGCTAATTTCGATTTTGGAGCATGATAAATATTTTCTGGGTTTTTCCTCCTCAACAATTATATACTGGTAAATTGCAAAATTTAATGATGTTTCAGGAGACACATATATGACAGAAGGTGTGTTCTACATCAACAAGAAATAATGATTTAAATTAATATAAAGATCCAGTATTACTCATCATTAAAAACGTTGCTAGCAACTTCCAGGGACAAGCTATCTGCGGTCCATCCATACTTCAATAGATCATGAAAATTTCTAGAAGATACCTGTGAATGCTAAACCAAGGGGGAGAACCACTACTGTTTAGGCAAAAGTAAAATTCCTCTCACGGAAAACAGTATTATTTGCACATGTAATTTTACAATGTTATCAAGAAAGAAAGACACCATTTTATGATCATTGCATATGTAAAGCCCTTTATCCTCAACACACAGGAAAGAGCTTTAGTAGTATGACACACGCATTCAGAAAAATAAGCTAAAACACTTCCCAACAGCATAATGAGTACCCATAATAGCTAGAGCCAGATTTTGAATATAGGTTTACGTATTCTTTCCTGCTAGAACAACATTTATGTGAACTTGGAAAATAATACAGCATTGAATATAACATCCTAAAATAAAATGGTTATATAAAAGTGTAATAAACCTATGCTTTCTATAATCAAACTTAGACCTTACTTTCTATGATTCATTAGCCTTACTTTTGGTCAACAGATACTTAGTTTTAAATGTCCCAAAACTGTTTATGGTCAATTTTGCAAAAACAAATTCCTAAATCATGCCTGTATAAAGAGTTAACCTTGACGGATCTAAAATTTCAATTAACCTAAACACCTCTTTCTTCACCACTTAAGAATATGTGCTATATGTTTAACTTAGTTTGTGAAAAAAAGAAATGGATGAATATGGTCAATACTTTGTTGAATAGAATTAATAATGATATATCACCCTATAGTAATATTATTACTTTAATAATATTACATTTTCATTATAGGAATCTCAATTCTCAGGGAAATACGAAGTTCAGTATACCAAGTATCTTACCTATTTTTAAATACCCCGAAATTGTCTTTCCCATCCCCACAACAGTTTCAATGCATTTGGATGTTTTCATTGCTTTTGGGAAGAATAAACAGCAGCTAACTTTTGTTATAGTATTGTATTACATGTATAATTTTGTTTTGTTATACATACTAAAATTACCTAATCACTTGACCAAAATTGTCAGTTGGTCTAAAAATATCTCATTACATCAGAATCAGCTTCGTCAAGAAAGGGTCATTGAGACAGGTCAGAATCCATGGTGGTAAGAACGGTGACACCTGTTATTACCACTTAAACTTTTCTATGTGAAGCCAATGATTTTTGAAATAATAAATAAATCATCTAGGAAAAACCTACATCGAGATATTTATACAAAAGCTTATGCAGGAACAGTGATTACCAATAGGAAATCAATCTGAAACTTTCTCAAAGATCTCTTACATAATTTTACCATACTTCTATTAGTAACTCTTCTATCCTGAAGCAAAATTGAATAGGTACCTATAATTTTAAATGAATGTCAACAATTTTAGTAGATTAGGCAACTCTGGAAGGCATTAACTTAAAAGGAATTAAATTGTCAACTAACTGAAATTACATGCTAATTTTAGAAACTCGTAGTTCTCTAAAAGTTTATATTCATTGACTTACTAAATTAAGCAATTGGTGTTTAGTTAAATTTAATCAGTCAACATGGTAGAAAAGCTTCTTTATGTTTTATGTCTTAAAGTAATCTTTTGTATCACTTACTGTCAAAGATATACAAATGAGCTTTTTTTAAAAGAGAGAGGGGCAGGGAAGGAGAAAGAGAGGGAGAGAAGCATCAATGTGCGGTTGCCTCTCATGCACCCGCTGTTGGGGACCTGGCCTGCAACCCAGGCACCTGCCCTGACTGGGAAGAGAACCAGCAACTCCTTGGTTCACAGGCCAGCACTCAACCCACTGAGCCACACAAGTCAGGGCAATAAATGAGCTTGAATTTCACAAAAATTTAATTTTTAAAACATCCACTTAAAGAAAACCTAATTTAACTCATCCATTATTTGGGGGTTAGTCAGATACTAGGTTTCTATCGATTTTCACTGGTCTTTCAGAATTGTTTTTACTATAGATACACATGCCTAACTCTCGTTTATGAGTATGTCTCCATGCCTCAAGATAGGAGCCTAGGATCTGAAATAGTTCATAAAAGACAAGCCAGTCTGAAAATGGAGACTAGAGTCTAGGTGCAGGTTACCTAACCATTGTCTCTTCATCTGCATCATCTTTATCCCGGAGGTACATGCTTGTGGTTCAAAGCACCTTTCTGATAATGCTGACCCTGCAGAGGCCTGTTATCCTGTGCAGGTCCACAGACTTGTGTTCAGGAAATCCAAGAAATATCCTGAAGGAAAACGTGGTTTGTAGTAGAGTGAAGTCCTGGCACATAAAGACCACAGGGTGGTGCTATCACAAAGAAATAAACTGTATGGCAGCTAGTTTTTTGAAAAAGCATTTTACTTGGCTGGGTTTCTTTTGTTTTTGTAACAGTAATAATGTATTCTCCATTGAATAAATTCTTTGAAGAAGCTTTTAGTTTAGTCTCTAATTACACAAATGAACCTGAGCATTCCTCAACTATCAACAGATAGCACACACTATAGCTCCAGATTCAGGGAGAAGGGAGAGCTCAGAAGGCCATCTACAAATTTATTTAAGAACTTTTGGGCAAAATAAACTGATGAACACAATAGGAACAGAGGCATAGATACATGGAACAGACTGACACTGCCAGATGGAAGGGTGGTGGGGGTGCTGAATGAAAGAAGGTAAAGGGACTGAGCAAAAAAAAAAAATAGACACATAGACACAGAAAACTGTGTGGTGAAAGAGGATGGGAGTAGGTAGAAGTGGAGGTGGGCAAAGGGGGAAAAATGAGGATGGAAAGGGACTTTGTTTTAGGCAATGGGCGCACGATGCAGTGTGCAGATGATGTTTTGTTGAGTTGTACACTTGAAACCTGCATGGTTTTGTGAACCAATGTCACCTGAATAGATTCAATTTTAAAAAGGTCTGGTCATAATTCTACCAGCATATGCATGGATCTGGTTCATATTAGCATACCAAGGATTTTGAGACCTGAGCTAATACATAAGTATTTCCCAATTCCCAACCTGACTACTGAGTAGGGCACTCGTGGGACAATCCAGTAGCACCGAGCATTGCAGAGGCTTTAAAAAATTAACTGATATTGAAACCACAGCCTACAGAAAATAGGTAGTAAATCGCAGCCAGAGTTTTACCAAGTACATTCCCCACTAAAACAGAAACATCAATATTCTTCCTGGAGTTTAAATAAAACCCAGAGTCTCATAACACAATAGTCAGGATGATGAGGATCCACGCCAAATTATTCAGCATATGCAGAGATGAAAATGTCAAATTTCATGGGAAAAGGCAAACAAAATGTCAACATTTTCTTCTTTTTTATGGCTGAATAGTATTCCACAGTGTGTGTGTGTGTGTGTGTGTGTGTGTGTGTGCTGCATTGAGTTTACATTATGAAAAGCAGAATCTTTATGCTGCTTTTCATAATGTAAACTCAACTGATTTTTGACAAAAGAACAAAAACAATACAATGGTCAAATGTGGTCTTTTAAACAAATGAATATGAGGAATACATCTCTATACCCCTCTATTGTTTTAGGATAACTAAAGCAATACTGACATCAATTGTCGGTGGGCATGCAGAGGAACTAGGAGTCTCATCATATGGTTGGAATGCCAAGTGATATGGCCTGTTATGGGTTGAATTTTATCCCTCCAAATTAGTACTTTGAAGTCCTGAGGCCCAGCACCTCCAAATATGACCTCATTTGGAAATAAATTCTTTGCAAATGTGATTAGTTAAGACAAGACTTGTGTTCTTATAAAAAGAGAAAATGTGAACACAGAAAAAAACAGCAGGAAAACATGAGAGATGAGGTGGTGCATCTGAAAGATGATACAAACTTCTAGGGTACATTTAATAGGTAAAAAATGGTTGTAAAGTCAAAGGAAAAAATGCCAGCAAACCACCAGAGACTAGGACAGAGGCATGAAACCCATTCCCATTCTCCCTCTCAGCCTCAAAAGCAACCAATCCTGTTGACCCCTTAATCTTGGACTTCTAGCCTTCAGAACTGTGACACAATTAATTTCTGTTGTTTAAGCCACCCACTTTGTAACACCGAAGTACCTGGCTTTATTGCCCTTCACTCCGTGCGCATCACAAAGACTGAGTTTTTTACACAGGAATGGTTTATGGCAACCCTGCAGCAAGCAAGCCTATCGGCAGCACGTTTTCGACAGCACTGGCTCACTCCACGTCTCTGTGTTTTCTCCTGGTGAAAATTGTTGAAGTGACAAAAAAGGATTTAGAATATTAGATGAACTTGGTTGATAAGGCAGAGGCGGGTTTTGAGAGACCTGACTCCAATTTTGAAAGAGGTTCTACTGTGGGTAAAATGCTACCAAACAGAATCCCAAACTACAGAGAGTTTGTGAAAGGGAGAGTTAGACAATGTAGCAAACTTCATTGTCTTATTTTGAGAAATTGCCGCAATTTCTAATTTGAAGTCACCCCAACCTTCAGCACCTACCACCCTGATCAGTCAGCAGCCGTTAACTTAACTGAATGTCTGCATAAAACTGAGAAGGAGGAGACTTAAAATCAAGGACGGCTATTCAGATTCATCACTTGGAAGATGGGCATGTTTGATTATAAATAATTAAACGGGCGGCAAAAGTCAACATATCAAAAGTCAAAAAAGAAAAGAGAGAAAATTAAAAATTCTTTGCCACATAGAGAATTAAGTTTGAATAGAAAAATGCAAAGCACTATTACAAATTGCTTAGCAAATGAAAGTTGGCCAGAACAGTCAAATCACAGAAGATACGATTACCTTTGTCAATAAACACATGCAAAGGTCTCAACCTCTCTGGTGAGGAAGAGTAAATTATAAATAGACAAGCAACAGGGTGGCATTTTTTTCGCCCATTATATTTGCCAAACTGACAGAAAATACAGACAGGAAATTTATAGAAAATTAAATACAAATTTTAGGCATATGTATGAAAACATGTTTAAACATACCAGTGAGAAAATACAAATTTAAGGGACCCAACAAAATACCACTAAGTTACCCACCAGATAGAATAAAGTTAAAAGAAAAGAAGTAACTAGTTTGAGGAAAAATGTAGTTATAGTACTCATAGATTTTGCTGGGGATTACAAATTACTATAATGTTATTGGAAATTATTTTAGTAATATGTGGGTGATAGGAAGAAAGAGGCATAAACTTTTTTACCTAACCATTCTGAAGTACAAGTTACTCTGAAGTTCCCATGGAAAAAGCTGTATGAAAGAGAATATTATTCTAACATCGTGGTGTCAAATAGTGGAAACAGCATTATTAAATGTTCATCAAGAGCAGCACGAGTCATAAAATATTTTTAAAACATGTATTTTATGTCCTAATTGCCTGCAATATATGCACACATACATACACACTATTTTTTTCATTTGAGATACAGATCATTAACATCTTTGTAATTACTTAAAGCTGGACCTAGTCACCTCTCAAAGACTCACCATACTAACATTTAGGCTGTAGCACCATCTGCTCATATACTCAGCAAATGATTTCTAATGTATTTCATTTTGGTGAAAGAACTCGATACAATGCAATCCTTTTCAGTTACTGAGATACTTTATGACTCAGCACATAGGCTGTCTTGGTTGACTGTTCCATGCACACTTAAAAATATGCGTATTGTTTACTGATTACTTCTTAGTTTTCATCAGACATTGAGGTTTGGAGGATTAAAATCTCAATATATGTAGGAATAACTTTGTGGTGTTTCAGAAAAGCCAATGGAACACCTCAAAAAATTTGAAATTGCATGGGAAGCACTGTAAAATAAATGACACAAACTTCTAGGGTACATGTAAGAGGTAAAAATGGTTGCCAATTTAAAAAATAGTCAGGCTACAGGAAACCTAAAACAAATGCTTGGTTCTTCCCTGATTCCCGGCTCCCCATTTTTTGGTTTTTGTATTCCTTTAAGCAGAACTTGGATGAAGGAATTTACAGGCTGACATTATTGAAAGGAGACACCTTACAATATTGCCAAAGTTTAAGAAAATGTCAAGTTGGTAACCACTACCTTTCACAGGAGTTCCAAGAAGACAGACCTGAAAGATCTTGATTGTCAGTGAGGATTTTATCAGAAAAGACATCAAACAAAAGACGCTCTTCAACCTCATCAGAAGTTACTTATCAAGTGCCTACCCGTGAATGGACATCTACTTCTGTCTATGAACATCAAGGCTCCTTGATGATAAGAAGCTGCTGACATCATGAGACAGCTACCCCAAGGTGTCGAGAAGGCCTGCATGTGTATGGACTCATACTATCTCTACCTGTCTGCTGATGATATTAGTCATACTAATGGTTATACTTGTTTTTTGCATTTTTCTATATAGTCCAACTGTTTATGATTACTGAAAATGTATGAGTTAACTGTTAGTACTCGTTTCATGGCTTATGCAAATGTAATAGTAGATGCCAAATACAGAAAAATTAGATGGAAGGCAAAACTCAGATCATGATAGCTCACAGTGTAGAAATGATCCAGAGTGTTTTTTCACCATGGAAGCCATAGACCTGACTGCCTTCCAATGTCAATACTGGAACTTTCTGGGAATGAGCCTTCCTAGCACTCTGAAACTACGTTATCTGACCAAAAAGTTGGCCATCAATGCATCCTCTAGATGGATTTGTGGCCAAAAGTCATAAATCCATGGATCATAAAAAGGGGTATCAGAAAAGGGGGAAAGTAACTTCACGAGATGATGCGATCACTGGTTCCTCACTGGGAAGGTCATGGTGCGTAGTCACACTCCAGGCCTATAACTTCCTTGGTAAAAGCTTTTAAGCCATCCTGTTCATTGTTCTTGTGAATCTAGGCTAACACACCTTTGAAATATCAGAGTAATACCCCTTGAATGGGGTACTGACCCTCAAGATAGCACATAATTTTGTTAACTGCACGGTAATCTGATCCCCAGATGCTTTCTCTCACTTCCATGGAACCTTCCTAATGTTCTCTCCTTAATTTCAAATGAATTTTAAAAAGCTGTAAAACTGTTATACTCTGAAACATTTGAAATCTTGCTTATCACCATATATCATCAGTTTGGCTCAAATAAAATCTTATTAAAAATTTTAAAGTATATGCAATTTTTATATATAGTACTCAATCGATTTCAATGAAATCAAACTGATAGATACTGTTGTTCAAATATTGCTTATGCATCTGGAGTTTTTGTTTACTTATTCTATCTAGCAGGAAGAAAAAAGTGTGAAAATCTCAAGCTATGAATTTGAAGTTTTCTACTTTCACCATGCTATACCACAAATCAGGACTCAAATACACCTTATATAGTTCTGACTTATGACCTTGAAGTTTTATTGAGATATTTTACTTTTTCATTTTCTGACAAAAAACCTAAGACTAGAATAGATTCCCTGGGAAATCAGCAAAAGGCATAAAAGGGGTCAGAACTGCAGGTGATACTACAGTAAGGTATGGTACGATAAGGAAAGTTTCCGGTTTTATTTGGAGGGCACTAGAGAGTCTGATAGAGATTATTCTGAAGGCCTTTTCATGTCTTTTTTTTTTAAGGCCTCAAATGACCAAAGTATCTGACCATTGAGTTAGAATACAGTTTTTTCTAATTTTTGTAGACCATTTATATTAATTTTGAACTATGAAAAGTTGCTCCCAAGTAGACATTGTTACTCTAAATTTCAAAAAGCATTTTCCAATTGCCTATCATGCATACACACTTTATACCTTTGGTGGACATTGTGTAATCTAGGCCTAAAAACAAAACAAATAAAACTGTGCAACAAGATATTGAACATCCAGACGAACAAAAGCAAAATCAAAACAAATACAACATATTTATCAGACAGTGCATCTAATAGCTAAAAGTATTAATGACCTTATACAAAGAACCAGTTTTATTAAGATATTTACTATAAAGTACTCCTCTGTACAAAAGATCAAATGTACTTATGCAAAAACTTATTTTATTAAAAATTCAAAATAAATTCAGCAATGAAAGCTGAATGAAACCAGTCACAGTGCAGGTCATTCTTCAGATAGACTCAATGTAATTATGAAAAATGTAAACTCCCTTCACTTGATAACCAAGTCCCTGGTGATCTGATTCCTATCTCTTAGCTCAGGTTTCACAAATTCTAAATAGTCTACATATACATCCTTCTTTTTCTTAGGCCTATTGGTTTTTCTTCTTTCCTTACTTTTTAATTTTTTTAAGAATCCTATCAAATTCAGACAACTTTAATATAAAAATTTTATGATTTTCAAGAATTGAAAGTCATAGAAAATATAAACTATATTTATAAATATATTCAAACTATAAATTAAAAAGATGTTACAATTGAAATTAGAAAAGAGAATTTGAAGGATACAAATACTAATGAAATATATTTTTATATGTAAATGTTCAACCATACTATAACCATACTATAAAACATAATTAAACTGAGATACTTTTGCCTATAAGTAGAGTAATCTAAATATGGCAGTTACAAATGTACACTCATAGTATGTTTTACTGGAAAGATGAAAGATACACACAAAAAAATCAATAATTTTCCCATTTGTGATGCAATTTTTTCCAACATGATAAATCATTACAGAGATACTGTGATTTATAAGAAATAAATATTAGGGCATCCAGATGACCAAAATATATTTCTCATGTATATATTTGGTCTTTGACCACCATTCTTGGCACACAGCTCCCACAGCCCTCTGAATTTCCTAAATGCTGAGAATGATAAAAGTGCTTTTTATTATGTTAGTGTGATGATCCGTGCCTAATGGAGCCAACCATGTGATTAGCGGATTGGACCTTTCAGCCATTCCTCTTGCCCAATTTCCTGGTAGGGTAGGTGGGCTTAAATTAACTTAATTTCCAGTGGCCAATGATTTAGTCAATCATGACTGTGTAAGGAAGTCTTTATAAAATTCTCAAAAGGGCAGCTTGCCTCCCCTTCCACAGACAGCTTCCATATTGGGAAACCAGAATGCTCTCACATGCCACTGCACGGGGTCCCATCTCCAAGAGGACAAAAGCCCCATCATTCAGGACTTCACCCTCTGTATTACATCTCTTCATCTACCTATTCATTCATGCCCTTTAATATCCTTTGTAATAAATCCATGACCTAGTGAGTAAATAGATTTTCTTGAGTTCTGTGAACTGCTCTAGAAAGTTAATCAAATCTGAGGAGGGGTTTGTGAGAACCTCTGATTTGTAGCCAATGGGTCTGAGGCACCTGGGTTTGTGACTGGCATCTGAAGGGGAGCTCACTTTGGTGTGACTGAGCCCTTTACGTGCGGAATCGAATTCTATCTCTAGGTAGTAACGTCCTGCTGGTGTCTGATGAGTATGTGCATGTGGCCCCTACACACAGGCATTATTGGAATTAGTTCCAGAACCCTTTTGGTTTGCAGGCCAGCACTCAATCCACTGAGCCATACCAGCCAAGGCCAGAACCCTTTTCAGTCGCCTAAAAAAATACCATAAAAATCTTCCCTTAAATTACCTAGCAGTGGTGTTTATAGAAAATTAAGTTCCTATTAAAAGTCCAAAATTATTCTGTTACAAATGTAATAGAAATAAGACTTAGGCTCAGATAGTTATAAACACTTATACATTGTAAATTATACAAGCAATGAACAGGATGTGGATATGAGACCTTTATTTTTCATTGTGGTTGATGGTTCACCTTGTCCCTCCAGCACTAAATTCTATTATATCTCATCCTAGGGGAGAGTAGCTTGTAAGTGAGGAATGAAGTCTGCAAAACTATGTAGATCCAAAATGGGAACTATTGATTGAGTTTTCTTTCCTACTCTGTGCTTATGATAACACTCATCAGATGAGTCAAGTCCATTTATCTACTCACCAGTGTTCGCACAGCAGACTGAGCTTCAGGTAGTAGGAAAAAAAATGTCTTTTTCAGTTTACGGTCCTAGTGCCCAGCACAATGCCTAACTCTTAATAACTGTCAATAAGTATCAGCTGACTTACTGGAAAATTCAATGAATGGGAAGCATTTATAACATACTATAAAAGAGGGGGAGTTGGTCAATTCCTCATGGATGGGCTCCTAAACTAAATTGTCTTGCCCAGGGTTGGAGTTCATATTTGTAAACACAGGAAGTAAATTGTGTTATTGTGTTCAGTATGGCTGAAACTTGGCAACCCTTAACCAAATGCAAAAGAAACTCAAACAAGGAAGAGACTATTTACAATAGAGAAGTGAACATGGCAGTACATTAATGCTCTCCGGATGTGGTGCTTTATTTCTGCAGAGGAATCTATTGAAGGAGCCAAATTTCTCAATGAACATAGAACCTGGGCAAAAAGAACCAAATGTTTGGGCTTAGGGGCTTATGTACTGCTGAGGTATTCTGATGCACCATTAATTCTTTAAAGACAGACTAAGAGGACTATCAAATGTCTCTGGTCTATTTGGAACAGGAGACTTATTTTTTTCTTTTAAAAATAATTCTGTGCATATTTTCATTTTTGGTTAACACAATCCTTCAAACCATTATAAACTTTCTTTTTATTTTTGGTATATCTTTGTTAAGTATTCATTGCACACTTGTGAGGTGCTGGGACTTTCCATCTTTGAAGATGACCTCCCCAAATAGAGATCTGATGGGCACGAGTTGTTTATATCACTTGTATGCAATTACAGTTATTAACCACGTCACCAAAAGTATTCAATCACGAGAAAACACTTTTAGTTTTTTACCTATTGAATATGATGTTGGCTGTGGGGTTTTTTTTGTATAGTGCCTTTATCATGTTAAGATAGGGTCCCTTTATTCCCACTTTGCTGAGTGTTTTTATCATAAATGGGGGTTAAATTTTATCAAATGATTTTTCTGCATCAATTAATATGATCCTGTGATTTTTATCTTTCATTTTGTTTATGTGATGTAGCACATTTATTAATTTGCCAATATCGTACCAACCTTGCATCCCAGGGATAAATCCCAATTGATCACAGTGTATGATCTTTTTCTGGTTTTCTGGATCCAGTTTGCTAGTATTTCCTTGGGGATTTTAGCATCAATGGTCATCAAAGATATTGGCCTATAGTTTTCTTTCTTTGTTGTATCTTTACCTGGTTTTGGAACAAGGATTATACTGGCCTTGTAAAAAGAGCTTGGCAGCCTTCCCTCTTCTTGAATTTTCTGGAGTAGTTTGAGAAAGAGAGGTGTTAGTTATCCTGTAAAAGATTGGTAAAATTCACTTGTGAAGGCATCTAGTCCAGGGCTTTTGTTTGCTGGGAGTTTTTGATTACCAATTCAATTTCATTAGTCGTTATTGGTCTATTCAGGTGTTCTGCTTCTTCCTGATTCAGTCTTGGGAGATTGTATGATTCTAGAAATTTATCCATTTTGCCCAGGTTGTCCAATTTCTTAGGTTGCCCAGTTCATAATATTTTCTTATAATCCTTTGTATTTCTGTGGTATCCATTATTATTTTTCCTATTTCATTTCTGATTTTATTAATTTGGGTGCTCTCTCCTTTTTTCTTGATGATCCGTTTAAAAGTTCATCAATTGTATGTCTCTTCAAAGAACGAGCTCCTGGTTTCATTGCTCTTTTGATTTATTTTATTAGTCTTTATGTTATTTATATCTGCTCAAATCTTGGTCATTTCCTTCCTTTTATTCCCTTTAGGCTTGGTTTGTTACTGTTCTTTTAAGTGTTGGGTTATGTTGCTTATTTGAGATCTTTCTATCCTCTCAAGGTAGGCCTGTAATGCTATAAACTTCCCTCTAAGCCCTGCTTTTACTGTGTCCTATAGGTTTTGGGTTGTTGTGTGTTCATTTTCATTTGTTTTCAGGTACCTTTTGATTTCTTCCTTGACTTTATAGATGATCCATTTATTATTTAATTAAGTACCTTGTTCATGGATTGGAAGAATTAGCATCATTAAAATGTCCATACTACCCAAAACAATCTACAGATTCAATGCAATTCCTATTAAAATACCTATGGCATATTTCCCAGATCTAGAACAAATATTCCAAAAATTTATTGGAATCATAAAACACCATGAATAGCCTCAGCTATCTTGAGAAAGAAGAACAGAATCGGAGGGATCACAATACCTGACATAAAACTATACTACAAAGCCACAGGAATCAAAACAGCCTGGTACTAGCATAAGAAAAGATATATAGATCAATGGAACAGAATAGAGGGCCCAGAAATAAACCCACACCTTTATGGTCAATATTTGATACTGGATGTAAAAGCATACAATGGAGTAAAGACAGTCTCTTCAATAAATGGTATTGAGAGAACTAGACTGGTACTTTCAGAAAAATGAAATTAGACCACCAACTTATACCATACACTAGAATAAACTTAAAGTGGATAAAGGACTTAAATATAAGTTATAATACCATAAAAATTCTAGAGGAAAACATAGGCAGGAAAATTTCAGATACTTTGCACAGCAATATTTTTGCCAATATATCTCCTAAGGCAAGGGAAACAGAGGAAAAAATAAACAAAAGGGACTACATCAAATTAAAAAGCTTCTGCACAGCTAAAGAACCCATCTGCAAAATGAAAAGAGAACCCACTGTATGGGAGAACATATTTGCCAATGGTACATCTGATAAGGTGTTCATATCGAAAATATATGAACTCATACATGTCAGCACCAAGGAGACAAACGGTTCAATTAAAAAATGGGCAAAGGATCTGGATAGACACTTCTCCGAGGACATACAGATGGCCCATAGACATATAAAAAGATGCTAAGCATCACTAGCCATCAAAGAGACCCAAATTAAAACCACAATGAGATATCACCTCACATCTGTCAGAATGGGTGTCATTAATAAATCAACAAACAATAAATGTTGGCAGGGATGTGGACAGAAGGGAACCCTAGGGCACTGTTGGTGGGAATGCAGACCGGTACAGCCACTCTGGAAAACAGTATGGTGTTTCCTCACAATGGAACTGTCCTTAAAAATGGAACTGCCTTTTGACCAGCAATTCTACTTCTGGGAATATATCCGAAGAAACCCGAAACACAAATTCAAAAGAATGCATGCTCCCCTGTGTTTATAGCAGTGTTATTTACAATAGCCAAGACTTGAAAACTGTCTAAGTGCCCATCAGTAGATAAGTGGATAAAAAAGCTGTGGTACATTTACACCATGGAATACTATGCAGCAGCAAAAAAGAAGCACTTCTTATTGTCTGTGAGAGCATGGATAGAACTGGAGACTCTTATGCTAAGTGAAATAAGTCAGGCAATGAAAGACAAATACCATATGATCTCACTTATAACTAGAATCTGAGGAACAAAATAAACTGACAAACAAAAAATATAATCAGAGGCACAAGAACAAAGAACAGACTGATAGCTGTAAGAGGGGAAGGGAAAGATTGGGACTAGTTGAAAGAAGGTGAATGGACTAGACAAAGAACATGTATGTATCACCCTTGAACAGCAATGTGGGGATTGACTGTGGGAAGAGGAGAGGCTGGAGGAGAAGGACAAAGGGGAAAAACTGGGACAACTGTAATAGCATAAACAATTTTTAAAAAGAATTTGATTCTTAGCAGTTGTGAGGCACTCTAGTAAGTGTTTTCATTTTCTTTAACATTCTCTTAAGTTTTAGACTAACATCATCAGCACAAGCTGCTCAAAAAAACTCAGATGACTCGAATATGGTCATTTTTAGACAAGATTAAAGGTATTAATTTGGGATAAAACTAAGCTATTAGTTCAGAAAACTTGAGAATCTATAGGTGAAGGAAGCTGCAAAATACAGCTCGATGAGGAAAACGTCAGAGCCTCGGTCGTGTGTGGGCTGGAAGAGGAGAGCTGCCGCCGCCGGTGCAGCGCGGTGTTTCTGTGCAGTGACGCTGTCTGTGAGGCCGCAGTGTCTGGGGTGCGGTCACTCCAGCAAATTTCATACCAGGCATCACTTTGCTGTCCCGTTGCCAGTATGCTTTGGGAAGTTCACTAATTGTTCCTGGTCAGGTAACAGTTTTAGAAGCAGTGAAGCTTAGAATCATACATGTTGAAAGCTGGACAGGATGTAGAATGTCCTTTGTCTGATTATATAAACAAGAGAGCTACACGGTGCTGACTTGCCCAGGTCACTGAGCGGAGAAAGAAAGCTTGGGGGGAGAATCCAAGTCTTCTTCTTTGGAAAATTAACTTTAAATTAAGCTACCTGATTATTTATTTATATCGTCATGCATTCATTATATAAGTGAAACAAAATATTGGCAGAAAATATGTGTTTAGATTTGATTCAGTTAGAAATATTGGTATATCATTTTTTTTTCTGAAATAAAAACAAAGAACAATATCTCTCCCAAGAATAAAGTCACTAAACGTTCCTCCATGGCTTAAATTAATGTAAATTAACTCTCATGATCCAATCCTGTCTCATCCTAGCAGCCCAATTTCTGGTGGTTCACAACTAGGCCCTCATTTTCAGACCATTCTTTGTCTCATATGTTTATCTCAATGCTTTTGCACACAGTATTTGATCTCTAAATTTCCTGCCCCTTGTTTGCATTGTCTATTCCTAGTTAATCTTTCAATTTCAGGAAAACATCCAGTTTGAATTCATTTTCCTATTTCCCCTCCCCCACCCCTACCCCAAAATACTTAGCCGTTTTATATGTCTTTGTTAACACATATATCATTGTATTTTTTTAGTTTGTTTGTAAGTATCTCTCTTCACTGCAGGGCACTATGGACAATCCATTTACCTTTATATGCTGGTGAATACCGTAGTGCCTGTTAGTTGGTACACAATATTTAATGAGTAGATGACAGTATGTTAACTATGAAGTGCTATAAATACATTTGTAATTACGCATTCAGAAAAGGAAAGAGGGTAACTTTGATGGCCAAGGTTAAGTAAGAGATGGGAAATGGCTGCTTAGTAGTGTATGCGGAGAGGCACACTAGGTGAACAAGAGGGGAATTCCTCTCCAGTGACACTCAGAAGTGCCTAGGGAGTGCCTGCTGATTCGGTCTACTAAGATGTCAAAAGGAAATGTCTGTTGAAGTTCGCTGACTTCTATCTAGATAACCTGTGCTAAAGGTTTCCCACTGCTTTAGATTCTCAGTACTAGGTGTGTCTACGGGATCTTCCTGCCTCTTGAATGGGACTGTCACTGATATTTTAACATGTAAAGCAAATGTTCACTTCCCTCTGGACTTCTCAGTTTATCTCAGAATTTGAATCACAAAATATAATCCCTTAATGAATGATTTGTAGTAATTTATTGGAACTAAGATATTTGTGCATTGTTAAAACCATTCTTGAATGTAGAATCCAATCAGAAACTGTCAAATTCTCCAGAATTCCAAGCACTTGTTGCATTAGAAATAGTGCATTAAACAGGAAGACCCCAAAGTTGTGAGTCTCTCCATCCCAAATCACAACCTATGTTAGTGTGTACATGTTACATATGTGTTTTTTAATTACAGTCATCAAATCCTTAAAATAGAAATAATAATGCCTTCAGCATGAAATTATTTTGAAATTACATGAGCTAATAACTCAAAACAACCTAGAAAATAATCAGATAAATAAATTCTAGTTCCCTTTCCTCCCTTCTGCTGAATTTCCCTGGGCCACATAAAATAAAACACATTTTAAATAACCCTAGGTCATTAGGGAAGAAATGGCCCAAAGATAAGAATAAGTGTGAGGAGGGGTAGAAGGGCACTAAATGGTAATAGAAAAAATGAAATTAAAAAGTGTGTTTGTTTTGTTCACTATCAGCTGGGAGACAGTTTTTAGACAAGAATGAAGGTATTAATTTGGGATAAAACTAAGCTATTAGTTTAGAAAATTTGAGAACCTATATGTAAATGAAGCTGCAAAATATAGTTTGACTACATTAATAAATTATCTTTGGAAGTTATTTACTTGAGTCATTCACAATAGCCAATAATCATTCTAATAACCAAATCTATATGGCAGATGCCCATTTATTATCACTGTATATGATTAGCTATGCAGGTGCTGGTTGGTCAGGGTAGCATCTGCTCAGAGATTCATCATTCTCTGATTGGCAGGAAAATATCATCTGACTCTCATCAGCTCTATAATTTGTTATAGTTTGAGACTTAGCCTTAAGCGCAATGGGCAGTGAGAACATGTGGTTTTCTTTGATGATCCCCACTTTTCAGTTCTTAAGCTTCTTTACTGTGAAATTGGTCCAAAAGCCAGCATTAGCCACAGATGAAAATTATAGCTACCTCCCTTTTGGAGACCAAATTAATGGAGAAAGTACAGAATAAAAAAAATCATTGATCCCTGGAAATATGCTAATCAATTGCAAATTTATAAGATCCTTATAACAAAAACAAACTAATATTTTATTTGGTTTGGACAAAACAATACAGGCAATGTATTCTGGCCACTCATCTTATTTTATGGAAAGCTATGTGAAACGGGTATGTACATTTTAATTATTTCCAAGGAAGATTACTTTTTTCTTTTTTCATTACTGAGAGTGTCATTGTCATTATAGTTAATGTGTTTAAGTGTAACTATCTGAATGCTAATGGACTATATAATCAATATTATCTTCCAATATTCAGACATTCTTATGACCTAATCAGATAATTTTGATTAATAAAATTATTTGGCATACCTTTTCTTTACATTTTATGGACTTTTTGGTAAAAATTGCAGTTTTTAAAATAAATTTGTGTAAACTGCAAAAGCATACTGCTTGGAGAAGAAATGCCCCTCTCTGGATTTAAAATCTTCAGTTTTTGAGACATCACCATCTTAAAATGTAATGATCTTGTCAGACAAAGTGGTACTATAAACATCTTTGTTTTTTGAATGAGGTTATTATAGGAACTACGACAAAGGCTTCTTTCAACTATGAAACCCAGGGAGAAGTTCCACACAAATCAAGGTGAGAAACATACTCTCCTTCAGAAGCCTGATCTTTGTCTCATACATTCTAAATGAAAAAAAGGTATTTAATATATGGCTCTCAACACACAGTCTCCTTTCTATTCATTGTCAGATTCAGGCAGAGGAAAAGAATGAAAAACAAGGAAGATCTGGTCTAATAACTGGATCACTCTCTTCCTGTACTGAAGCAATAGTATGGGAACATGGGATAGAGATATGATGCTTCAGCTTGAAACTCTGGGTTTCTAGAAAGACGCTCTCTCTTCTTCCTCTTGTTTCAGAGAGTTTCACTACTTGGCTTTACTGTTTCTAGCCCTTGAATCAATTTTCTTATTACCGAGCTTCCTTCACTGAACTAGCTTTCCATTTTCATGAAATTCTTTCCTAAATGATCTTCATTGCAAGTGACTGGATTTCCAAGAAACTCAGGCTAAGTAGAGAATGAAACAAGGATTAACGTGCAGTGCCTTAGTATAGAAAAATACTTCCTGTACATTTGAACTATTATAAGCAGCTTTCATTATTTAGCAACAACTGGCCCAAAGAATTGAGACACTCTGCTAGCCTAGCTTAGACAAGAGTGTTTTCTACAAGCTGGCATCTCTGAAAAGCTTTTAGCTCTCAAAATGAATGAAATGCTGTGAATGGACCATATTACTGACAGGAATAACCCTCTTTGCATTTTTTGTAGGGGAGTATATGTGTATTTTTCCTCTTTCTCATGACTGTCTATTAAAAGTTTAAACTTTCATCCTAGACATATTTTTTCCACCTATTCTGTTTATTCTGCAGAGTGATTTGCAAAGCCCCCCAATAGTTCAGTCTGTGCTTATGAGGCTGGAGCTACTACTGGCTGTCTATCTGTTAACAGTGGCTGGGGAAATAAGTGTTATATTTGTCCTGTGCTTCTTCACTGAGCTGTGGCTGTGAGGCCTGCTCACTCTGGTTTTACAGGGGCTAGGATAAGTTAGGTTAAATCCTGATTTTTTTTTTTTTTGGTAAAAATATACAATTTTCAGTGCAATTTTCCTTGGAGCTAATTAATTTTTAAAAACAAATAAGAAAGGTCACTCTTACTAATACAATTTCTAAATTATGTACAAAATATTGTTAATTTTAGATAAATACTGAAGAAGATGATCCTTAAAGGTACTCAGTATTTCAGACATTCTGATTTTTATTCCACACACCACCAGCCCCTTCTCCAACTAGTTATTATTTATTCCACACTTACTACATTCTAGCACCTTACTTAAGCCCTTTGGCAGCATAGTTTAAATTTTTACCATGAATTATTATCCTTATAATACAGATAATCAAATAGAAGCTGAGAGATGTGGAAAAATTTGCTTTAAAAAAAAGCTAGTAATAGATTCTTAACATTCACCTTTCTATCTTGAAAATCCATTTTTTAAAAAAATTACTTACCAGTTTGCTTCCCTAAAACTCAATCTGCAAAACTTTGTTAATTTTTTAATTTACAATTGAAACTCATTTTAGGCCTTAAAGGTCACTTTCACTGTAGACTATATCTAGTATCTATGTTGCTTCTCAATGATTTATTTAGAAAAGTAAATTGACTAGGGACAAAATTTTGGGGAAAAAACATGTCTTACAAATGCACATTTCAAAAATAAAGGTTGGTCAAGACCTTTATTGTCCAAGAAAAAATATGAAGGAGTTCAGGAACATCAAACTGGTATTAAAAGAACTGTTAAAGGGATTTTTTTAAGAAGAAGTGGGGAAAAAATCAAGATAAATAAATAAATATCACAAAGAAAAAAATCCACAGTGACAAAGGAAGCACATAATAAAAGCAGTGAATTAACCAACACTAAAGCTAGACAAAGGTAAAACGACAAAAGTAGGAAGATCATGTGTGATTACAACAGTAGATTAAGGGAGACATGCAAACATACACCCAAAAAGCAGTAAAAAGTAATAACAAAAACATAAACATGGAGGGGGTGAGTAAAAATACTATTGATTTTACAATGTGATTGAACATAAAATAGCCTGCTATAAACATAGCTTGCCATGTATGAAGCATATGGTAACTAAAACCCCAAAATCCACAAAAATTCTTAAGAAAGAAAGAGAAAGGAATACAAACACAACACTACAAAAAGTCATCAACATACAAGTAAAGAGCAAGAGAATAAGAAAGGAACAAAGAACTACAAAAAAACAATCAGAAAAGAGTTAATTAAGTGTCATTAACTATATACTTATCAATAATTACTTTAAATGTAAATGGGTTAAATGTTCCAATCAAAAGACAAATGGATGGGGTGGAAGGTTGGGGAGAAAAGGCATACAACTGTAATTGAATAACAATAACAATTTAAAAAAAGACAAATGGATAAAGAAGTGGTACATATATGCAATGAAATATTAATCAGCCATAAAAAAAGAATAAAATCTTAGCATTTACGACAACATGGATGGATCTGGAGGGCAATATGCTAAGTGAAATAAGTCAGAGAGTGAAATACAAATACCTTATGATTTCAATTACATGTGATATCTAAAAAAATAAAGTAAACAAATAAATAAAACAAAATAAGCACAGACACAGAGAACAGACTGACGGTTGCCAGATGAAAGGGGGTTTGGGGGGCCAGGAGAAAAAGGATAAAGGATTAAGAGGTACAGATTGGCAGTTAAAAAATAGTCAAGGGAATGTGAAGTACAGCATAGGAAATGTAGTCAATAATATTGTAATAACTATATACAGTGCAAGGTGGGAGCAAGACCTCTCGGGGTAATCACTTTGTAAGTTATATAAAAGCCTAACCACTATGCTATAGAATGAAAGTAATATAATATTAAATGTCAAATGTAAGTTAAAATTTAAAAAAAAATTAATGAAATAATTTAAAAATACAAAGGAAACAAAACTCTTTCAGGCCCAGGATAGACTGTCCAAAATAAAGTTTACATTGACAATTATCCATTCAGTTTTGAAGATTCAGGTTCAAAGTAGAACAAAGTTGAAAGAGGTCACTTAGTTTCAAAGAGTGAGAAAACAACTTGTCAGCTATAAGACCAAAAACATTTCTTGAAATTCCTGTGTATTTTATATCACTAATTACCTTGGCTGCTTCTTAACAGCTAGATTAACAATCAAAATATCAGTGGTTCCTTCTCTAATTGCCAAGAAGGAACTCAGGAAAATGTGTTTTATTAACAGAAAGCATGGATTCATGCCTGACTACCAAAGCCTGGCTGAGGAGTAGACTTTGCAATAACCCAGGACTGGAAGTTGCCAGAGTCCCTGTAGACAAGATGAATACAAGAATCGAGAATTTGACGAATAGTCCCAAACCAGAAGCACAAGTACTATAGTGAGTACTTGGTAAAAATGATTTGGCATCAAGAACCAGAAGACAGGTAATAAATTTAAGTTAAGAAAATGCATTGGAAGTGGATCGGAAAGAGAGTCAGAACCATGAATCTCTAAAAGAACTTAGAGGTTAGAAGAAGATAGCTCACTGGAAACCTCTTCTTCAGTTTAGGCAGAGTGACCACAAGCAACGTAGTTGAGCATCATCTACATATATACCCAATCTGAAGCACAGGTTGTCCTTAGCCAAACTTTATTAGATACTTTCTGTTTGAAGAGCAAATAAATATAGGGCATGAATAATTTGGAACTATGTTGGAACTAGTTAGAGCTTGTACAAGCATCTATACCCAGACTGTGTCTCTGATGTGTCAAGTTCAAGACTGTGATTACCCTAAGCTCTCCTAGTCCTATGCATTTTCTACAATCAAGTTGAACATAATGGTTTGGAAGATAAACTGGCTAAATTATGTAGTCTAAATTATAATCAATTAATTAACTCCTGTTTGAATAAACAATTGATGATTACAGACACTTCTCTTCTGCTACATTAGAGACCTTACCTTCTGTGTGATTGTTCCATCTTTCCTCGCTGCCGTTGAATCTGAGTTTTTGAGGGATTTACCATACGAGGTAGAGTTAGTCCCTGGAGAGGAATACAGATCTGAAAAAATATATAGCACGTAAGTAGGAATTTCTGATATGCTAACATACAAAACTTTGTTTTAAAATATAGCTATATTTTAGAATATTTTAAAGATGCATCAGATTTTCAAATTTAGAATAAAAACTTATAAAAGTATAGCATTCTCTAGAGAAGTTACTTATTTTTTTCTTTTTCACTTACTGTGCTTTAGAATTTCATTAGTATTTTTAAAGTCCAGTGCTATTATTATCTTTTTATGATTTAAAATAATAAATCTACAACATAAATCCATTCTGCTTGATGAAAGTAGGATTTTTAAGAAAAGCATGTTCAAGTTGCATATGACAATAAAGGAAATTTCTGATAATTTCTGAAGTGCACAGAA
The DNA here is from genome assembly GCF_022682495.2 of Desmodus rotundus. Lineage (NCBI taxonomy): Eukaryota > Metazoa > Chordata > Mammalia > Chiroptera > Phyllostomidae > Desmodus > Desmodus rotundus. The sequence continues at coordinate 75,468,849 of NC_071397.1, read as the reverse complement.
CTACTGCTTATGATATATAATATGTCTAGATCTGTGAGTTTAACATTATGATAGATTTCCTTACTTCAGAAACAACCCCTTTTGTGTGTTAATGATATTAATAATAACTTTTTGTTTACACAGACTTTAATTATTATCTCTCTGCAGTACCCTTCCTTGCTGCCATTGATTCTGGCATAATAGGGATCCCGTCAGACAATGTCACATTTCTGCCACCATTCAAAAATCAAATTAATTTTTGTTATGATGTTCCTAGCTGTCATTCATCCTTTCCAGAAGCAATAAAAAAGTGAAATGAAGTTTACCAGATGTTTTTCTACTTTAGTTTTTTTTTCTTAATATGGAACGCTTCATGAATTTACATGTCATCCTTGTGCAGGGGCCATACAATCTTCTCTGCATCGTTCCTAGATTATTTTAAGCTCCAGTTTTACTAATTAACTTTGGATTTGTTAAGGAGTTTTGAATGAATTCTATAGACTAAAATAAAATCTTACTTAAAAGGATAAAACAAACAACAAATCGGAATGTAGTTAAACTAGGTACCTTGCTTTCTAGCTTTCTCTAGCAACCGCATGCTCCCACTGATGTTGAGAATTCAGAAACTGTGCTGAAAACCTTGGCAGATACTTTTAATTAATTCAATTATAGAAAAAAAATGAATTAAATACCATTAATAAATATATATTTTCTGCATTTGAGCAACCGCTTTATAGTCAGTCAGTAAACATGCATTGAACAAAGTTTTTAAATTAAAATGCAGCAACATTTTTGAAATCAGAAAGTTTTAGATTTTGTTTTACACTGGAAAATGGACTGAATTTCTTGTACTTTAGCCTTTGTGCTTTAATATTCCTGGGGCTTCAGGTCTCCATTATTTGGCATTTTTAAAGACAGTCATGTATTTACCTCAACCAGACGTGGGCAAAGCCATGCAGAGGAAAGCTCGGTCTGCAGAACAGACCACTTACTTGTATGGCTGCCTGCCTCACTGACAGTGTGGAGCAATGGGGGGAAAGAGTGATTCCTGACTTTTGACATTTTTGAGGAATAAACTCCAACTATCAGCCACCAATCAGGGATTTCCATGGGGAAGAATAAAGGTGGGGTAAGGGTCTCAGATGTTAATGAAAGTAGCTTCCCATGAAATAAATCAACGGGAAATAAACACAATTGTCCTGACATGGGTCAATAGAGGTAAAAGCACTTTAGTCCTAGGCTCAAGACTTCTGTATCTTTCTTTCTGGCACATGACTGATCAATCGATTCTTACATGTTTGTTCTATGCAAAATTCATATCATTAGTAAATGCTTCTTTCCATTTCCTAATAGGATTTTATTTTTATAGCTATATTTTATTTATTTATTTTTCAAGTACAGTTTACATTCAGTATTATTCTGCATTAGTTTTAGCTATACAGCAAAATAATTATACAATCATATACTTTATAAAGTGTCCCCCCATATTTATTTTTTTAATGTGTTCAATATGTCTCCTATGAAAAATTAAAATGTAACAGAAAGTTCTTAGATGCAAATAAACCTTACCCTCTTCATCATTGTCTCTTAACCTTCAAACCTGAATTCCTTGCCTGATGTTTTTTACATTTTGGGTTCGCTCTTGCAAAAAAAATATTTGAACTAGTGGATGTAAAAAAAATGAATAAAGTATTTGATAAAACTATGTTGTTTGGATAAAAATGATTATACATATGGCATTACTCTTGCTATACATTTTCAATTAATCATGTATATCTGATATATTAATAAGTCAATAAATAGTGATACATATCATTCTCTAAAATTAGTACATAGCTTTCCTTTGAGTGGATTTATATTCTTCCCAGTTTTAGACAATGCAAAATGATATTCAATGTTGACTTTTAATAACTTAATTTGTTGGAATTATGACAGATTAATTTACAAAGAACTAGTTCATTGATTAGATATTGCTAAAGTACATTTTAAAAGTATTCCATAGATTTTATTCTTGCAAAATAAAATAAAAAACAAAAAACAAAATGATGCAAATTGTTTATTAAAGTTTGTCCCAAAAAATAAAAATAAAGTTCATGTCTCTTCATAGATGCCAAAATGAATATCAGCAAACTTTTTAAATTTGCAACAGTGTCATATGTAAAAAGTGGCACCACTTTTTATGAGTTTTCATTCTCTAATGTCCATTATTCTCTTTAGTTACTATGTATCATATAAGTTTGAATATAAAGATATAACAATATTAAGATCAAAACATTGTATGTTTTATTAATGCTAATTTCATAGTAGTTGAATAGAAATTTTAAAATAATTTTAACATTTGGGATAAAAAAAATTTTATCTAAAACTCAAATATTTTTACCATTTTTTTTTAGGAGCACTGTCTTTCATTGTATGGAAATTTTTTAATCAAGTTAGAAGTTTCAAGAAACCTTTTCTAGGGATGTTGGAATTCATCCTTCTTTCATTTAATTAAATATTTCTGGAAACGTAATAAAACAAGAATCTACAATGATAATTCCTCAAGGCAAAATGTTGTTAAAGATTGGTTCCCGCATATTTGCATGATTTTTTCTTTCCTTCTTATTTTAAACTTTGAGTTACTATTGCTGTTGATTTGTTTAATTGATCATTACTGAATTAACATCAATAATAAATAAAATGTTTACTGTTCAATGTAGATTACATTGACTAGCTGAAAAATGCTGAGAAGTTAATAAAAATCATAAAACCTGATTGGAATTTTGGATGTTATTCTACCTAATCTGTGTCATGAAATTTGGAGAAAGAGATTTTCATCATCAATAGTGAAGAGGCAGAAAACTTTAAATAAAAATTTATATGATGAATTTGGATTTCTAAAACACAAGAATGTGGTGACAGATGCCTAATCACTACTTTGAAGTTCAGCCCTGAACAAGACAATGGACATTCACTGAGGCAAACGGTTTTTAACTTCTAAAGCCTTTAATCCTAGTTCATCCAACATTCAGTGCATATTATATTGTTGCCTACAGTGTGCCAAGATCAATTTTAAGCACTGGGCAGTATATCTAGAAACAAACATTTAAAATGGTATACATTATTTTCAGACTATAAGACGTACTTCCCCCCCCCAAATTTGGGAGGAAATGGGGGTGCATCTTATAGTCCAAATGTAGCTTACCTGGCTTGCTGGGGGTGGGGGGTGGTGGTGGAGCAGGGTCTTTTTTCCTATTTTCCTCCTCTAAAACCAAGGTGTGTCTTATGGTCCGGTGCATCTTATAGTCTGAAAAATATGGTAATATATGTGTATGTAATATTAAATTGCATCATCTATTTAAAATGTATAATTTGACAAGTTTTGATATATGTCACACTCACTGACTTCTCTCTATATTCAAGATAATAAACATGTCCATCACTCCAAAAATTTCTGCGCCCTTTGGCAACCCCTTCCCCCTCTCCCATCCCCAATTTCCCATCTAGGCAAGCACTGGCCTATTTTCTTCCATGGCATGTTATATTTAACTTTCTAGACTTTTTAAAGAAATGGAATCATAACAGTATGCACTATTTTTGTCTTTTTTTCATCAACCACATTGTTAACATACCAATGTGTCATATTTAACAGAGAACTTCACATGGTATCTATCCATGTTCCTGCTTTCAGTTGGTTTGGGTATATGCGCAGAGGTAAAATTGCTGGGTGCTATGGTACTTGCATAACTTATTCAAGCATAAGTTTTAAAAAACGATACTGATTCAGTTACTGGAAAAATTTAAATATCTTTGAAATGACTTAGATATTTGTATCTACTCTTTCAACTGTAAATTTTATTACCTCTAAACACAAATAAAGTACAAATAACAAAAATTTACCATCAGTAATTTTTGGAAAGTTAATATGCAGAAAAGAATGTAAAATATCTCAATATTTTATGATTCCATGCTGAAATATTTTGAATATGTGGGGTTAAATACAATGTGTTATTAAAGGTTATTATTATTGTGTGTGTGTGTGTGTAGGACGTCCCCTTTATTCCCACTCAGGAACGCAGGCATGCAGCAGTAGCAGAGAGGGGAGGCAGCCCTGCCCAGCACTGGCACCAGATGGCGCCTACTTGGACTAGTCCACTTACTGCTTCTTTCTCTGGTTGATTTTGTCTTACAGGGAAATTATAGATATTTATATTACATACACATAATTATATTCTATTACATATACTGCTTATTCCCTAAAGCAAAATTTGAAATTAAATTAAATTAAAATTAAGATGTAAATCAAAACGAAAATGATTGGACTGTATGTTACATTTAAAACACTGTGTCTGTAATACCTAAGGTAAGACTTTGTTGCTTTAATAAATAAACCTCTAAATTTTAATGGCTCAACACAGCAATTTTCAACCAGTGTGCCATGAGAATTTTTAAAACATACAGTACCTGACTATTTGGTGAAAAGCACTGACTTCTTTTTCTTTAGATTGTCAAATAAAAAAATGACAACAGCCAACATAACAATAGCCTTCTCATGTGAATGAATCAACATTTATAATTATTTTTGTCAGGTCAGCAAAAAATATATTTTCGGTGTGCCGCGGAGTTTTAGTCGTTAGCTTGTGTGTGTCAGGAGATGAAAAAGTTGAAAATTAGTGGCTTAACACAATGGAATTTCAGTTTCAGGGTCAAATGCTTCAGGGACATTTACCCAAGTGTCAGAAAGCTTTCTTCCACAGAGGACAATGATTCTGGCCCCCAGGGTACTTCCATCACTGGAATTACCCTAAAAGAAGGTTTGATATCATTTTAAATACCTAACGCCAGAAATAAACAACTGGTTTATACATACATATAACCTATACTCTCTCTACATAATACCCACACATGCATATATATTATTTCCTTTTAAAAATGCAAAATAAAATAGAAAAATATAAGATGAACCAAAGCAAAATTTTTTTAATTTATACACAATTCACATGGTACCACCGAGTTGCTTGAGTGGCTGGCCGGGGCTGAGAAAGTTGTCTTTTGTCTATATATCATTGACAGGGGAGGCACAGATTTGGTAATTTTCTGGCTATCTTTAGATTTTTATAAGCTCCAATTTCATTGAAAGTCAGCATTATAACTCATATGAGATTTAAGTTGTAGCTATAGTTTTAAAAAAGATAATGGGAATATAGCATTGGGATAAATTAGGAAAACAATGATTCCTGACTCGGGATTTTTTCAAATATATAAACTCCAACCAGTTGTCATCCATCAACAGGTATCTTCTTTCAGCTGCCGGGACAGAAATGAGGGGTGGGGCTAGTTCCAAGGGTACTTTTGGGAACTTTTCCTTCCAGAATAAAAATGATGGTGATTAAACATTACAGTCTTTGGGAATTAGGTATTACTGAGATTTTTTTTAAAGTACTTAGTGATAGTATGGAGTGCTTATGAGCAGAAGGGACACGTTGGGATAGGACAGTTAATGTGCAAGAAACAACAGTTCTGCAGGATAAAGGCCGAGGCCTACTTCTCTTTTCTCTCTCTTGGTAAACGCACACTTAGAAAGGAATCCAGGGCCTCCTATGTGGTGATATTGGAAGGAAGTAGTGAAGTGAAATAGAAAATTGTGGGCCTGCAGTAAGTATGGGCAGATGCATACAAGACAAAACAAAACAGTGACGCGTTCTCCTAGAGGTGTTGGTCCTGGTATGAATCCTAAGGGTTGCTATGCTGAAATGGGCTCTACCTCTTCCTCTGATTTACACTGTGTTTCCTGAAGCTAACTTTATGCTCATTTTGCCTTCTACATACCAGAATGTTGGGTACAGGAAAAATGCACCGTGACTTATGGCCAAAGCCTGATGGACTTCAGGCTCTTAGAATGAGGACAACAGTTCAGTGGACAGGCTAGTCTCTCCATTGTGCACGCCCCACATGAGGAAGTCCTCCAACTTGTGGTAGAAAACTGATTTAGAAAGTTGTCCAAGAGCCTAAAAAAAGGAAAAGAGCAAGGGAGAATAGGGTTGGAATAGAAATGTTTGTGCCTGCAGAGAACTTAGACAGATGTTTACAGAAAGTACAGGTTCCACGTTTTCCTCGAGGTGGTAGTCCTGTGGAAACCTAGTACTGAGGAACACGTGGGAAATGGGTATGGGGAACATAGCCACGTGGCGTTGTCTCCTACGCAAGGATCCACAGGGGAGCTTTTGTTAAGATTAGGGTGCTCAAAAGAGGCACTCATTTGGAGAATCCACTCACTTGGGATGGACCTACATGGCGAGGGAAATAAGACCATGTTGAACCAGAGACTTGGTTCACAACATGAATTAAAACATACCCTCTCCCTGTCCCATCCTCTCCCCGCCTTCCACTATGAATTATTCTGGAGAGGTTCTGGAGAAAGAGGCCTGTTCTTCCTGCCTGGTCTCTTTTCTATCATAATCCCAACTCAGGTGACACTTGGCGTACTATCATCATTAACAATATGTCCTATCAACCCATCCTTTGCAAAACTTGTGCTCATGTGGGAGACATGGAGGCAGTTGCATTTCTAAATCTTTAGTTCTAGAGGCAGAGCCAGGCCCAGCTGACTTAGGCATGTACAATTCCACTCCACGAGAGTTGGAGGGGGACCCTGACGCTGTGGTGAAAATGAGCAGACATTCCCCAGCCCTTAAACACCCCTACTGGGATCTTGTTCTGACCACACCTGAGCATGCTTATTCTCAAGGTCCCTGAATAGTTTGCAAAACTCTTCCTTTTCCCTGCCAAGAGCAGACTAAGTATATCTTACCATGAAGAATTAGTGAATAATAGTGTTCACTCCATTTTAATGTTCAAGGCTATGGTTCATAAGATGACCAAGAATTCTGCATCCTACTTGGGTATGGAAGGCTCAGCAGTACACTTCCCTCAATCAGAGGAACATGACCAAATGCCACTCTTTCAGGCTCCCCAAGGTCTTGAGCCCTGAATGTATAGATGAATGTTGATTTTTGATGAATCCCAGGCAATTCCTTGGTCATGTCTAAATTTCCTTTGAAGGAGGGAATGAGGTAGAGATGAAGATATTTCAGAAGCTGCTGCTTTGTGTATCCCATGAAAATATTTTCATAATTTTTATTAAGGTATTACATTTTAAATGACTGCAAGGCTGCCAGGTAAAATTCTGTAATATTATAGATATATTTAAGAAGATATGTTATTATCCACACATTTATACCAAATCTAAAATATAATAATGACATATTACTTAAAGTACTTTTTAAAAAATTTCAACTTTCCTTTCACATAAATGAGATTTATGTTCAAAAGATATCAAATTTTAAATCTTACCACTTAATCAGTTGCATTAATTAGCCTTTAATTTACCTATGTCAAAAAAGTCTGTTCTTGTACTAGCATTTAAAACAGAAACTGTTAATGACCCTAATTTTTACAAACTAGTGTAGCAGCTCTTTTTCACCAGGAAAGGATAAAATAATATGCTCACACATCATGGATTACTCAGGGAAAGAGAAGTCCATGTAGAAGTTACCAATGTTCTTGTAATTTTTTTCCCTGCTGATAATATAAAGACTTAAAAGATCTCATCAAGTAACTGGTGATTTCTGAATATCAGCCAGATTTTCGGCTTCTAGAACATAATATGAGGAATTCTCTAAAGATCTGTACAAGATCGTGGTGCATGTCTAGTGCTCCAGTGACAAATTGATTGATCACATGCAGCATAAAATATTATTTCTGCGATAGGAGTGTGTTTGTACTAAAATTCGTAAAATGATGTTGACCAATATATTCCAAGTCCATGGTCAATGTCTTATATACAGTTTTATACTGCGTTATGTGGAAATGATAGATGCTAGAATCTTGCTGTTGCACATCACACCTTTATAAAGGGAACAGCATGGCTGTATTATATCCAAATGGGTGGGACCGGAGTGGACATGGGAATTCAGAGCCAGGCTGACTGGTCAGCTCTGCCCCCCGTGGCTCCCTCTGCAGCCCTGCAGCAAAGTGCAGAGCAGCTGCAGTGCCGGCCTCTGGGGTAAGTGAGCACGTCCTCAGGAAAGGCGCCTCGTGCTCACTTGCCTTTTAATTCATTTGTTGTAGCAAACAATTATTCCCCGAAAGAAGACCATCTGTCTTACTGCTGTCTGTCACAAACCGCAACATCTAGCTTGTTCCATACTGCGTCTGAGAGCATAAACAATTGGTTTCTGCAAGAGAATTCACTCCACATTTTTTAAATCTCGGTTATTGTTAACATCAGCACTAGAAAGCTGGATTCTTGACTATCGATGGAAATAACCCTTTAAATGTATGCTCTTCTCTTACTGGGCCTGTAAACTCTGTAAATACGTGATTATAGATGCATTGCCTTTATGATGCTGATTAAAGATCATTATGGAAAAATAAAACTTCCTTAGATTTTACAGAGTGAAACCTGTACAGTGATGGACTTCTCTAGATCACCACTAGATGGTATATAAAACCTATTAAATATAGTTATTGCCCTTTCATTGCTGCTCTGTTTCTTTCAGGTTCTTTCCAAATGACATCTTAATAATTGCAGGTCTAATTATAATTAATTAATATTAATGCTACAATTAATATTTATTCAATGACTTCCACAGCACTCATCCAATAATACTATAGTGAGTGACCTTAGACAAGTCACTTATTTCCCTGTACCTTGTTTCCTTATCTATGAAATGGGAATAATAAGTACCTACCTAGCTCATAAGGGTTGTAACGAGTTAGTGAGTAACTATATTTAAGCATTTAGGCAAGTCCTCGCTACTTTATAAGTTAGCTATTATAATTATTTTCCAGGTACTCACTCTACATGACACTGATATAAAAAATCTGTGTATGTATGTATGTTCTCCAAATTTTAACTTTCCAAAGTGCACAACTGAGACTGAACTAAGACCTTTGCTACTCTGTACTATGATGACTATGTGGACCTTAACACCAGTCAAAGAGCTTCTCAGTGTGCTGTGCTGGGGCTCTTTACACTCAATCCGTATTAACTACTCCGTATTCAACATTTCTTGAGGGCCTACCACATACCAGAAACGGTGGTAGGTTCTGGGGATGTTACCAGCTTCTGGGGAGACAGGTCGATTCTGCCAGCAAGGCAAAGGGGTGAAATAGGGTAACTGTTAGCAGGCAACTACAGGTGCTGCACATTCCCCCAAGAAGAGTATCGTTTTGTTTTAATATGGATGCTGCCTTAAATTAAAAAAAAAGAATGAGTCACTAAAATGGAATGCCCCAAATTCAAGCATATAATAGACCAACTTTAGAGAAGTAGAAAGACCTTTATTTCCCTTGAAATCTCTCCATATACAGTGTACTCACATGGCTTATTTGCTGGCACTTCTGAGTCAACAACATCCTTCTTTTCGAGAAGGGCCCTCTCTCCTCTCTGTTCACATGGTTTGAATGGGAGCTGTTACATTATTTCAGATCTAGTCCTCAAACCCCCACACGTCCTGTGATGTTGATAGCCCAGGATTAGGCTCCAGGATCAGGCTGGGTCAAATGACAGTTTTTCTTGGTCACCTTTGCTTGCTGGTTTTGGGGCCCAGGGCCCCAAGATATCCCACCACCGGCACATTGATTCATTCAAACTGGGACCCATGGACAAAAACAATGCGGGGGTTGGGAGGGGGTGGATTGAATGTGGGAGGCAGGGGTGGGTGGGGCAAGGGAGAGTAATGGGGAGAAAATGGGGACAACTGTAATTGAACAATTTAAAAAATAAAATAAAAATAAACTGATAAACTAAACCAAAAAAATAAAAGAAATTAAATAAAAGATATCACCAGGCCAGATGGCATTCATAAAAAAAAAGACAAAATTGGCTTCCAAGAAATATGCCACCTAAAGGATATTGGAATTGGTGAGGGATGGGGGAAGAGCCTTAATAGGTGAAATTCTAGAAGGGAGACCAGTGTTTGGGTGCCTTCAAAATCAGTGAGGGTATTTCTAGTGGAACAGAAATGTCTTAACCGTCTTGCCTGTAGGCAGATATGTAAGAGATTGCACATTTTCACTTCTTGGAAAATATAATAAATACAGTAAAACATGTGAAAAAAATAAAATGATTTGAGAAGCAGCTGGAGTGGGAGGAGTGCTCCAGCTCTGCTCTGTCTCTCTAAATGCAGGAAATAAATCTCCCTGTGATACGTACCCTCCCTACTCCCATGGGCTGAGAGATGACCTTATTGCAAGAGTTATAAATCCAGAGTTGGAAAAGCCTGCATAAATAAACCTTGTTACACCTTCACTAATTTACTACCTAAGCCTAAGCCTTGCTTAGGTTCCTTTCAAATGAGCACTAACTCTCTTTGCCCTGTCAGTTTCTCACAAATGTATTGTTTCTTGTCTAAAAAGCTCCTACCCTTTGGGACAGCATGGATGGAACTGGAAAGCATTATGCTAAGTGAAATAAGCCAGGCGGTAAAAGACAAACACCATATGATCGCTCTAACTGGAGCCTAATCAACAAAACAAACAAGCAAGCAAAATATAACCAGAGACACTGAAATTAAGAACAAACAGACAGTAACCAGAGGGGAGGTGGGAGGGGATTAGGGGGCAAAGGGTGACGGGTTTTCAGGAACAACTATAAAGGACACAGGGACAAAAACAAGGTGGGGTGGCATCAAGGGAGGGAGGTGGGGATGGCTGGGGCGTGGGGCGTGGTGGGGGCAAAAGGCAGAAAACTGTACTTGAATAACAATAAAATTTAAAAGTATTTAATAAAAAAGAAGTTATATAAATAAAACAGATGTTTTCAATTTTTGAAAATTTAGTTAAATATTTTTGAATGATTTTATACAAATAAAACCATTAAAATTCTAAAAAGACCCTAGTTTGATCACTTCTTTGAGCCTTATTTTATGACCTGAGTATTGTATCATATCGTGATTTCCTGGATGCACATATTAAAGTTGTTATTTCATTAAGCAAGTACAGCTGTGAGAACTAAAGGGCGGGGGCTGAAGTTTCTTCTTCCCTGACACCAGAATGGGGTCAAAATCTGTATTACTGGGCACTGCTACTTATTGATTTTTTCTCTTTTTACTGAGAGCATTTTGCCTTTTTAGTATCATCCATCTTCAAGTAATGTGAGAATTTGGTTTTGTATAGACATATCATAGATGTGTAGTTAATTTCACATCATTCAGGAAGAAGATTTAGGGAGGAAGTTTACTACACTGCCTTTGTTGAATACAGTTACCAAAAAATTGTCCATGTCTTTTGCATTCAGTAAAAACTTATTCATGGTCTTGGATCATCAAAGATGTTTTCACTGCCCCAACATTACAACAGGTGTCTTCCTTCTCTGAGCAAAATTATTGTGACAATTGCTACTTTTTGTAAATCCATATGATTCATTGGGAAGAGTCCTAGTCACTTGATTTTATGTTTTTATTGCCTTCTCAAAATAATTCTGGAACTGGGTTGTATAATCTTCATTTTAACAATAACTAAGCTGAGGCATGGAGGGGGCTAGAAAAATTGTCCAAGTTCACTCTGGAAAAAAATAGAACTGAGATTTAAACTATGCCTTCCTATTCCAGTGCCCATATTATTCAAGCCAATGTATCTATTTTTTTTCCCCCAGAAGTCAGAGGGTAGAATTAGCCTGGGATAAAGTTCTGGGAAACCTTCGTATGTCAGCTCTGGGAGTTACCCCTTCTGGCCAGTACGTTTCTCTCCTAACAGAGAGCAGCTTTCACTCTTAACCATTCTTTATCATGTGTGGACTGAGGAGTAGAAGGAGTAAGTGATTGCTATAAACTTGAGATCCGTGAAAATGCACACACGCACAAAAAGACAAATCAGTTAGGTATTCTGCTTGTCAGTTCAGTTTTAAGAATTTTAAAATTTTAATTGACAGTATTTTTTTTAATGTTCTGGATTTGGGTTGTAAATCAGAAAGATATTGCTCTAAATTTCATGAAAGTAGATTACATAAGATAACAAAAAAGCCATTGCAGGTTCAATATCTGTTTATTATTTTATCAAGGATTTATAATAGCTTAACACAAAACTTCTTTAGATGCTCAAAGTTATATATGGATGAATCAAAAAATCAACAATTATTAATTGAGCAAAATAATCAGAACAAAATTTGAATTTATAGTTAGGAGTACATGTTCAAAATCCTAACAAATGAGCATAAATCTAAAACAACAGAAGCAGGAAAACTCTATGCTGACGATCCAGTTAAAATTTGAAATTGCCGTGTGCAACAAATTAAAAATGGCTACTGTTAACTGATTCATTACTCCTGAAATGTTGAATCAAGGCTTTCAAAAATCATTTCTAAAAACTCCAGAGCTAGCTGTCTTGCGATTTGTGTCTTCATTAACATTTTCCATATTGTCAAAGATAATGAACCTGAAAAAGTTATAAAATTTTTACATGTAAACTTAAGCCCAACTGTTAAAATGTTTATTTTAATTTAAATTATGTGTATTTTGCACACAGATATTATATGTTCATTACAGGATGATTGACGCATAATTTTTTATGGAGTTTATTGGGGTGACATTAGTTCCCAAAACCGCACAGGTTTCAAAAGCACAACATAACAGCGCACAGTCTGCTCACTGTGCTGTGCGCCGGTTGCTCCAGGCAAAGTCTCTTTGTCTCCGTTTTTTACTCCTTTTGCCCCCTCCACTCACCTGCCACCCATCTCTCCCTCTGGTTATCACCACACAGTTGTCTGTGTCTAGGCACACATGGTTTTTAAATTTAAAATTAATTGACCAGCTCTTCACATAAAAATCGATGAGAAAAATGAGATAACTCACCAGATAATAGTGAAGTAACATTTTCTACATAACACGCTAGCACAAATTATAGAAACTGTCCATATGATAGGGGCTGGACAAAAGCAGGAACCTGAATTCACAGTTTTATGGAAAAAAAATTTAAACTCCTGAACATTCTTTTGAGTACCATTTTGCAGTATATGATCCATTGATTTTAATTCATTTCCTTCCTACAAATTTATGTTAAAATAATAACTTATGCCCAAAAAGTATGCATAAAATGCAATTTTTGTTTTATTGCCAATACCTTATACCATAAAATGATCTCTGGTTATGATAAAGTCATTAAATAAAATACTATATATACTTTAAGTAAAATAGTTGGATTAATATATCTTGATATAGAAAAAGCTCTAAAATTTTTTTCAGTTAAAAATGTGTAGTCCAGAGTAGTGTGTATGATTTTATTTGTGTTAACAGCACAGGTTTTATTTATTCATTTATTTTCATTGTCCTATATATAAAAATACAAATCTAGAAATTTTGACCAAAGACAGATTTTTTAAAAATGGGTGAATGACTAACGATGTGATTGAAGGGAGAATATAAGACTTTTTATTTTTATTTCATGTGTTTATATACTTAGACTTTAAAAGTTTAAATGTGTTAAACATACTTTTAAATACATCAGGAAAAGCACAGCAATTAAAATGTGTTTTAAGTAAATAATAAATAAGAGTTTTAAAAGCAATTTTTGAAGCAAAAAAATATTTCCGGTTATATCTGTTAATATACAAGAGGTAGCAGTTCAGAAATATCCAGAACACTGGGTCCCAGGTCTACATTTTTTTCTCCCTAGACTCTGGGGATGGGAGGATAATGCTTAATTTCCCTTTAATGTTCATGAACATCCTTTACTCTTCCCCACGTGGCTGTAGCATCCTACCTGACTGGTGCGTGAGGGCATTTCTTTCATGTTTCTCAGTTGGCTAGATCTAATCTACTAACACCTTAAGACCCAAGAATAGCTGTTTTTTTCTTCTTTTTACCTAGACTAGATAGGTTAGCTTAACATTTTTAAATTTGATAACACTGAGTCAGTCCTACCTTGACACACCTACCAATAGCAAAATGCTGACACCATATTCTAAACTATCCCAGAGTACAGATTTCAGGGTGCAGGGAGATTTGATAGGGAGAAAGAGGATAGGCTTTAAATTAATACTGACAAGATGCAAATTTGCTGGATCATTCACTAGCTTGGGAATTACTTAAACTTACAAAGCTTTACATAGTCTGGTAGCTTCATGGGTCAATAAGAACCCATGAGAAATGACAGACCATGAGTGGAAGGATCAAAATGTGTAAAATAGATGCCAATGGGAAATCATGACTTTCTTTGAAAGCATGTGTTATGATTGTAAACATATATATATATATTTATATATATATACATACAACACACATATATCTCTGATATGATCATTATTTCTTCCTTTAAAACTCAGTGCAATACTGATTTTCTTTAAGGTATTTTTAAAATGTCCTTACCTGTCCAGTCATGCACATCTCGAACAAGACTTAGACCAAGCAGAACTACGTTTTGACGTGTGCTGAAGTCACTGATGGAGGGGGCCCTATCCCCATGCACAAGCACTCGTGGGGGCATACCCTTGCCGAATTCATGTATTCTGATCAAGTTTGTAGGTAACTGTAGTGCAGCTATATACTCCACATTCACAGACCATATTCTTGCAAAATCTGCTTCTGGTTTAGAATAATACTCCAACCTAAAAGAACAGTGGATATATGTGCAATTATAATTAGCACACTCAGAATTTTAGCCTAGTATTTTCCAGAAAAAAAATTATCCTCTGTCAACAAACTAAGAATGTAATTCTTAGTTTCAGAATATAATGGCTTGAGTTCCTACCTTTGAAAGTACAAATATAGTTAGTTAAATTTTTTAATTTGGAAAGGACTATTCAATCTTTGTTAACATTTGGAATTTTTGTCACTTTCAACAAGATTTATATTTACATATTATATAATAAGCAGGTATTACACTATTACTAAGTGATACTGTTTAGAAATATACAGAATAAAGTTAAAGTTTCCAAGACAGCATTTTTGCTAGATTCAGGCATTCTTTGTAACTATTGATTTCCTAAAGTCAGGAGGCCCCTAAAATATTGAGCATCCTAGAAAAATAGCTGTGTGTTTTTCTTGTCTAATTTTCTAAATACATGGACTTTTCCTACATGGATGAAGTCTTCTAGGAAACCAATTTTTCTCACATATTTGGGGGACAAATTATTACCGTGGTAAGGATAAGGGTACAGTAAATAATTATAAGTATGTAATTCATAGTTCCTGCCTCCATTAGCTGTCTAAACATGCTGAATAACTTGCAGTTCTTTTTATAACAGACTCATTCTTCTTAAAATATTGTCTACTCTCTGCTTCGCCCACCAGCTACATTTTCTTTCAAGTGTCATCCTTGATGTCACCTCCTTCACAGTTTTCCAGAACACCTGAGACAGAATTGGCTCTCCTCCTCTTCAATATTCCCATGGTACTGTGTCATTCATATATTTAAAGTTTGTTTTTCACATTAAAATATATTCTCACTTCTGTTTCCATATCACATATGTTGGGTTCATCAAATAAAAAATGCTTACATTATGTTTCCTGATGTTAAAGGGACTATAACATAACCCGCAGGTGAGATCTTGCTGTGTTTGGTTCCCATGCTTGTAGGTTCCTCCCTGACCCCAACATCCAGAAGTAGGAGAATGGGGTCAGTGAACCCTTGATGAAAGAAAACTGTGGCCTAGACTCACAGTCAACTATCTTACTCAGATCACAGCTGACTATGAAATAAAAACAAAAAGATATGTGAATTCACAAGGATTTTGAGCTATGGCCTCAAAGCCTTATGAGCAATAAATTAAACAAACTGTGAAGAAAGACATGAGAGCACCCCAGGTTCAAGACACAGAAATCATATGAGCAGAAGTGTAATTCAACACAAGTCTTACAGATGATTTAATCGAATATATAACTGAACAGTTTACCTAATGTCAGTTGAGATGTGATCAAGTAAAAATATAAAAATATATCTTAAAAGTTTGACTTTAATTATATATATGCATACTCTAAGCCCACCTCATACTCTAAGACCAGAGAGTTTTATTTAAGTTATATAGACTACACAGAGTTCAGCAGTTTTATGTAAATAAAAAATACTAGTATATTTTTTACCTAAAGAAAGTAACACATGGGATTAAGGAAGTGCCCCAGCATCTGCAGATTGCACATATGGCCCCCATTTCTCAACACACTCTGTGTCCCTGTATTTTGGTATGGAACTTTCCATTTCTCCTTCCCCGCTACAGTGGGGGGTGGGGAGGAAGGAGAGCAGCATAATTCCCTGCCATTGGCTCAGCCATAGGATTTGAATTGACCAATAGGATATTAACCAAGTTGACACAGCATATGTTTGAAATAAGTTTTCACAACTTGCTTTCTCTCTCTTGCCATTCTGTCAACACCCTAGAAAAGAGCTAAGCTTGCCGCATGGAGGATAAGAGAAAAGTGGAGCAGAGCTGAGCTTCCCCACTCAGCCCTGTGGAGCCAACGAAAATCAACCAACATGAGGCGAGCCTAGGAGATGTCAGGAGACCTGCCCAGCTAACCTCAGACGTTTAAGCTATAAACGAATACTATTGTGTGGCACTGAGGTTTAGTGATCGTCAGTTGTACTATATTCTTGTTAGAAAAAACTGGATGAAATACCCCTAATAAAGTGCAGAGACAGGATTTAAATCCTGGAGATATGGCTTTACAGCTTATGTTCTTTTCTAGTTCCCTCTACCACTTCTTGTCTTGATGATAATAGATAATTTGTATTCAGTGCTTCCCATGTGCCAGAGGTATGATAAGCACAATGCATGGATTCCTCAACTAATCCTCAAAACTACTCTGTGTAGTGTGTAAAATTATTATTACAGGTTTAAAGATGGTGAGACTTAGTTTAACACTGTTGGGATCCCCAGGCTGCAGGAATCAAATCTGTTTGACTCCGAAGCACAAGATGTTAACTTCTACATTCATACATTTTTTAAGGAATAAATAATAGTCTAAAAGAACTCAAAGAAAAATGTAGGACAAATCAGAAGGCAATAAGCAAGCATTTGAAATCTTCCACCTTAAAAATCCTTAAACAATTCACCTTCCATCAGCATAAGGTATCAGAAGAATTCTATTTGGCAGAGCTCTTTTTTTGAAGTTATAAGTGACATGAATTCATTGAAAGCTTTTGTTCTTAAAAGCAGTTAAGGTGTCTGCAGCCACAAGTCATATGACTCACACTGCCAAGGGAGAAGAGCCCTGTTGCCCAGGTTAACTAAGTCGTCCAAGCCATAGTAACAGGTAGAGGAGAAAATGTTTTGTGAATCTGCTAATCAAGTTAATTATTTACCTTACTGGATGATGAAGTCCACAAGAGAAACAACCACCAGTGAAATAGGAGGCACTCCAACATTCCTGCCTAGATTTACACAATTACTTATACATTACCAATGGTCCTTGATTTTTTTGTTGTTCTTGTTTGTTTTGTTTTGGTTTGTTTTTTTTTTTTTTTTTACCATACCCAAATTTCTATACACCTCATTTTTAGTGGTTGATTCCACCTCTAAATAGTATCTGTGATGGTTGACTGTACCACGGCATAGCCAGCTATTTGGCCAAACATAATCTGGGTGTTTCTGTGAGAGTGTTTTTGGAAGATATTTATATTTAAAACAGTAGACTGAGAAAAGCAGATTGCCCTCCACAATGTTGATGGGCCGCTTTCAATAAGTTGACTGTTGGAAATGGAAGAAAATGCTAACCTTACTTTGAGTAAGAGAAAATTCCCTTAGCTGATGGCCTTCAAGTGGGGGCACAGGTTCTTCCTGGTTCTATAGCAGGTGCCAGCCTTTGAACTAAAGCTGGACATTGGCTTTACAGATTATGGACTTGCCAACCTCCATAATTATAAGAGTTAGGGAGTTAATTTCTTATAATCGCTCCTTCTCTCTCTTTCCTACTGCATCTATTTCTCTGGAAAACCCTGACTAATACAGTGTCAGCATAATCTAAACACGAATTCTTCTTACACCTTTACATCTGGGTATGTAATACCACCAGGTTTACATGTGGAGTGACTTGATAATTTTCCAGGCTATTTTGTGTGCTACTGTATGCTGGTTGATCCTCCCTGCTCCTGCCAAGTATGTACCTATCATATTGTGTATCTATGATCAAAATCATGAATAAAATTTCTTTTCTATAATAGAGAAATTGGTTGCATGTTTTATTTGTTGGTTGGTTGGTATGAGATTTTTCTTCTCAAATTTGTGCCCCTTCTTCATAAAACCCTTTTTGACTCTGATCATACTAAAATATTTACACCTCATCAATAAATACCTCAGTGATTAGATATATTATTTAACGGGAGGACTGACAGTAACATTAGAAGAAGAATAAAAAACCATAAATCAACCCCCAAATTATTTGCCATATTCACTAAAAATGATTTGGGATCCATTCTTACCTGTGATCAAATGATTTGAAAACATCATGCAAGGTTAGGGTGTGTGCATCCCACAAGTATTTCAGCAGGTCCTCAAAGCTACTGAAAGGTGACTGCACGTGCTGTTGTGAAGAGGAGACATTAATTCATGTTTGAGCAAATATAGCACTTTCTGTCCCTACAATTGAATCTTGTTCAAATGGACAATTTAGCAATTTCCTACATAATAGGAGAATTTTGTTTCTAAAAATTAATTTGCATAAGTCATCAGTAACTAACACTCTGGAAAGACTATAATAGTTATCTATTATTAGTATTAATATTGAATGCATCTATAGGAAATGAACTGCAAATATTGTCCCAACAGTCAGGACTTTTTATTGTTTATCATTTTTTCTCTGCTGTTACAGTTGAAATTATCACAAAAGTTAAAGTTTAAGAAAAGTGTAAAATTATTAGAATATTTCATTTAAGCCTATCTAAACTGCTGAACTAAAACTATAGAGCTAGAAAATCTATGTTTTCGGCTTTGATCTGGGTCCATGTCTATGTTTAACCAATGTATTTTTTATTGGTCATTGAATAGTTGGTTTTCATTGCCCCATAACAGTTAGTTCTACCTCTATGTGATCGTTTATTGATGCAGTTTAAATAAGCCAATGGACTATTTGCAGACAAACTCCATAATCAAATTCCTCTCAAGAGTTAGCCTGTGGTTGACCTGAAGTTCCAATTAGCCAGAACAGTCTCATTCAGTGAGATACCTGGGTGCTCTCACATTTACATATAATTTATTTATGAGATGAGTGGATAGATTTTGTATCAATGCTTTATTGGTTCAGAGGATGTTAATGACATGTAATGCCCTGCTGCAATGTAACAATATTAATATAACTTACATAAAAACTTACATTTTTATACTTAGGAAAATACTGCATAATACACACAAAAACCTAAACCAAAGCATTATGCAAAAAAAGAAATGATCTTACCACCTCCTAAAAGAATAAATTACAAATATAAAAAAGAACCTTGTAGAAGGTATTCCACTGTCTCATTGTCCTAGGAAAGGATGACTGACAAGTAGAAACATTAACACAAAACTTTCTCTGATCCTTGGGTGGTGGCAAAAGTATGACTTGGTCTGATGATATCCCCATTATTCCAGAATCAACCGCAGCAAAGAAGGGTAACGCACAGAGGAAGTAATTTATGTCTGTAAGAGTAAAATATATATTATCACCACAAGCACTAACAAATGTGATAGAGGACATTTTTAAGTAATCTGTAAACCATTAAGCAAAACTCACAGAACCAGAAATATATAAAACAATCACTGCAAAAAACTAAAAATCTTCACAAGGATTATATATATAAATATAACATGCTTATATTCATATCCCTACACTCATAAATAAATGTAAGTTAAAGTAGTTGATTATAATATTTTAAAACAAAAAAGTAATTTTAATGGATTTGGTAATAGACATTTTCAAACCATTAGGTGTAAAAGGAAGATAGGTATCTACTTGTGCACAGAAAAATATTATACCTCTAACTGAGATTTTACCATGAAATGTGGCTTTTTTATCTAAAATATTTTATATGTGGTTATTGCATTGATATTTTGCATTTTATTTAACCAAGTTCAATGTACCACTATGATATCACAAAGTCCTTGTATTACATGAAGCCTTTAAGGAAAAATTTTGGATACGTGTTGACAATAGATTTTTGGATATTTAAATTGACAATGAATTAATTTTTTTCCTTCTACATATAAGCTACCTATTCCAGCAGATTGAGACATTATACTATAGTCGGCTCAGAACTTGCACTGACCCCCACTGGTGATTCAGACAATTTTTATCATGCACACACATTTGTGAATGCCATCCAATGCCCCAGTGCAGCAGGCTGATACTCCAAACTACTGAGTCAATCTGAGAAAAACGAAACTTGATTCTAGCCCTTTTTCCACATCTAGTGTGAGGATGAAGACCATTCTTGGCAATCAGGCTGTCCACATTCAAAATAAGGTCCACATCGCTCTGAAGGGACACATAGTTATTGTGAAGGGGACCAGGGGCACCCTGCAAACAGACTTCAATTACATCAATGTCGAACTCAGGCCCAGCTACAGCAACAGCAAAATGCCAGATGATACCTGAGACTTATCTGTGATCTTTTACAGATGAAATAAAAGCCATGCATTGATTTGGGGGGGGGGGGGGGAGAAATTTGACTTTCGACATGTGGCCATGACTGCATGTTGATGTTTGAGAAGAAACGATCAATGTCATATTAAAAAAAATTTGTAAAGATGTATATGATAAGTGTGACTCCAAAAAAGTGAACTTTAAAGTGATTTTGTTCCTAATTATTGAGAAATATCCTAAGAAATTGTGTGTAAGTTACTTTCATTAGTAAATCACAAAATAAATTCAAAGAATTAGAAAATGCCTTAGGACTACTTTAGTATTTCATATTTGACTAAAGCCTTAGATTATTGATTGATAAAATAATTTGCGATGGACTAATCTGTGTTTACCCATTTAAAAGTTAAACACCCCTGCTCTGAACAAAATGAGCAAAAGTATTATTTTCTTGTTCCCTCATTTCTCATTTTCATTCATCCCGCAGACCACCTAACTGTCAGTGCCGGTCTGGCAGAGGCTTTCGTCCTTTGCAGCAACTTGTTTCAGTCCCTCTGCGAAAAGCGGAATATGTCCTAAGGAATCATCATTGCCCTGTGGCTGTTAAATCCTAGAATGTGACAAAAGGCCACATAAAGGTGCATGAGGAAGTAGATTCCTTTTAACAAAGGAATGGTACCACTTTAGTTTTGTCTCTGTGCCTAGAACTTAATGTTGAACACAGTTTGGAGAGAAAGGCTGCTATCTATTTTGCTATTTCAATGAACCTACCAGCCCACCAACTGTCCACAGAGATGCACAACGGATCTCCAGATCCATAGCCACAGTCTGTCTTCTGGCTGGGATCAGCTAATCGACCTAGGAGAGGGGGATGCACACATTATTTATGATGCACATTTTGGAACTGGTAATAATTGTCACTTAATTAGGTGTATTCTTTTGCAAGAATGAACAAAATTTTTAAAATGATTTTTATGTTTCAATTACAGTTGATACTCAATACGATGTTAGCTACAGGTGTACAACATAGTGAGTGGTTAGACATTTATATAATTTAAGAAGTGATCCTCCCCGTAAATCTAGTACCCACCTGACATCACACATAGTTATTACAGCTGTACTGGCTACATCCCTTATGCCGTGCCCCCGTGACTATTTTTAACTGCTGATTTGTACTTCTCAATCACTTCACCCCCTACATCAGGCTCCCAAACCCCCTCCCATCTGGCTCCCGTCAGACTGTTCAAACATTTATCTTCTGATGGCTGGTATTTATCTTCCTGTCACTCTTTGTCCTTCATTTCTGTGCTCTGAACCAATTATTTTTTCCTGTCTCTAGTAGCACCACAAATTTCTACTTTTGAATTATCTGTCTTGAATATTACTGAATTTTGTAATTATTCTCTCTTCTACTTCCTTCCCTTCTTCCCCTCAAAATTAAGGAGGTATAGGCACACAGATTAAAAGAGGCCTACAGGCAAACCAAATCCTGCTCTGTCATTTACTCGGTTTACCTTTGATAAAGAACTTCCCACTAAAAGCTTAGTTATAGAATGGGGCCGATGATACTAACTTTATCATGTGTGTTAAGTGAGAAAACCCACGAAAGCTGTTTTTCAATGAGTATAGTCATTCTTCTTCTCATCCGATGACCATTGATATTTTCTCAACCCCTCTGACTTTTCAAATTTATTTTGTACCATTTTTCCCGTGCTTATCTTTTGCATCTTCGAATTCTCTGTCATACTTTCTTTCCCCCTTTCAACTGGTGCTCCCAGTACAGTTTTTTGTTATGTTTTGTTTTACTGTTTCGTTTTGTTACCTTGCCTCTCTACGGCTTATTCTCCCCACTCTCGTTAACTTCCTCTTCTCTCTGGCTTCTGCCTAAGCAAATGGAGGGCTCATTCTCACTTACTTCTCCAGCTGCTTTCACGACTCTCCTGACCAGTATGTTGCACCTTTTGTTTCTAGCCCTTGTCCTGCTCACCCACTCTCTTTCCTTCCATTTCTCTACAATGTCACCATCTTCATTCTTTGTGTGTGTGCGAGTTCTGCTCATCTCTTTGCCATTTATACCTTCAGTTCTTTTTTCATTATTCTCTATCACTCAGCTTTCCTTAACCTAATTATCCCCAAAGCAATGATTGTTAAAGAGTTGTCAATGCTATTAGCCTACATGAATATCAGAAGTGTGAATTTTCCTAAGTAACTAATCCTCAGACTGCAAAGTTAGAATTAAAGATATGTCTGTAGACCTCTCCTCCTCTACCTCTTCTCTTCCATTTCTTTGAGGGTTCTTCGGCCTCCTCTCTCCATTACTCCACCTCCTTTTTACCTCATGTACTTCCTCCAAGAGGTCACCAGGCAGAACACCTTCAAATATCAACCTGATGTTGGTAACAAATACTCTCCAGCTTTAAACACCCACTTCAGCATCTGTCCTATTCTATTTGTTTTCACCTCTATGGAACATGGCTGAAATTGTACACTGGCCCTGATGCCAGTTGGAATACCACTTTTTGTCTCAGAGGAATACAATTTTGTACTCTTTCGTTTCAAGAACCTCAGTTCTTCTTTGGTCTCTGTGTCCATGCTGAAGCCATGTCCTGTCCTTTCTCTCTGAAGAATCTTTCTGGCCGTCATCGTGAACATTCACTCATCCAGACTGTTCATTTCAGATCTGGATTGTCTCTGCACTATTTGATCTCGACCCTTGTTTTAATCCATCTAAACCAAAATACTCAACCAGCTTCATGCAAATTTTTTCAGTAAAAGCATACTTGCTCCAGAACCTAAAAAATTTTAGAACTCTTAAAACTTCAAACCCAAACCCTAAGCTAAATTTACCCAGTGTATCAATAACATTAATTCCTACATATCAGGAAAAACTTTGCTTTAATTTGATCTTCCACTGTTGACCTTCCAACAACATCCTTCCCTGCATTCCCTCTCTCTGTCTTCCCTTCTTTTCCCTGACTCTTTTTCAACACACCCACACACCCTACACACAATGACATATACCTGTGCCATGGTGTTTCTAGGCTCTGGCCTTTAGCTTCACTTCTCATATTGTTAAATCAGATTAGAATTTCTAACGGTGGACCTAGGCAATGGTTTTTTGGAGGGTTGGGTTTTTTTGTTTTGCTTTGTTTTGTTCTGTTTTGTTTTTGTGGGCATGTGGAGAAGAAGGAAACTTGATTCGGTGCACAGAGCTCAACAGTGTTACTGCAGCACTGTGAAAACAGCCAGCAGGACTGCAGACCAGCTCTGGGACTGGGGCCTTCTTTGGCGCCGCCCCTCTCTGGCTGGGCATCTCCTCTTTCAAAGGTTAGCTCTGCTCCTCTGCTGCTGGCTTCACTCTGCACTACTTCACGCAGGTCGCCTTCACTCTGCTCTGGCGAGACATCCTCGGTATCTCAGCTCAGCCAGAGCAGTGCAGTCTTCAGCCTTTCAGTGAAGCAGTGATATTCAGCGTGCATCCAGACCTGAGTACCGCAGCTTTCGGTCAGTCTTCCACACCCTAGGAGGTTTTGTTTCCACTTCCCTAGTGAAATTCTGTCAGCATTTCAAGTCTTAGTTCAAATCCATTTTTTCTGATTACTCCAGCTCACTGCACTCTCTTTCTTATTCTGCACTTTTAACTAGTGTCCAAGAGTTGTTATTTATTATTTCCTGTTTAATTGTTCTATCTTTCTTGTTCCAATGATGTTGTAAGATTTTTGATGGCAGGGAAACTGTCAGAAATATTTACTTTCACCCCCCCCCCCCCACTCCCACTGCTTTTAGAAAATGCTAGGCACATATAAGCCCATCACTAGATGAGTTTCTTGAAGCTTCATCCTAATGTGTGCATATAATGAAAGAGTGAGAAAGGCACTACTCTACCAGCCCATTCAGTTTCCAACTACCACAAGTCTGCAGGCCCCTGAGGCAGGCATGCCTCCTGTAGTGAACAATGTGTTCATGATTTCTCCTGGACCGTCCTCTTTCTGACTCCAAGGAAGGCCACATAGGTAAGAACAGATTTGAGTCTCAAGATATCCCCTTACCAAGATGGATGGCTCGCCGACCTCAGAAGCTGCTCCACGTGACCGCTGCTCAGACCTCAGATAAACTCTGATCTCCCTATATATTTTTTTCCATTAAGAACTGAACTAGTTTCCTTATGTGTGGTGTTATCAGTATGGATGAGGCAAAGAGGTACCACTCATTTTTCATGAGCTTCTTCTGTATGCCAAAACAAAAATATTTTTTAGATTCTGAATCTTTGGGACAAACACAGCTTCTAAATGATCACAGGCATGTACTTTATTTGCAGAGAAACAGCCTCATGAACAAGGTATCACTACATGCCATCACCCAAAAGGTAATCATAATCAGAACGCTGAGGAATTCGAACTAATTCAATGTCATCTTCTGTTTTTAATGTATCTCCCCTGACTGTTTTGTTCACCTCAGTGCTTAGAATAGGTCTGGACCTAGTAGAAGTTCAATCAATATTTTTCAAATGCTCAATAGATTGGATATAACACCTTTTGTGTTTGGCAGCTATGCCCGTTGTATTTTCTAGTCAAAACAGGCAACACATTAAAGGAGGATTTATGGAGGAGGAGAAAAATAATGGTTATATAGGGGCAGGAGAGAAAAGAAAACATCAATTTCGAACGCATGAAATGACCTACATAGAGCCCCACTTCCCAGTGACTACGTGGTTATGCTGGTAGATCATCAGATTGGAAACAAGAGTCATTCTTACCTGTGCTGTATTGCCAGCCATGCTGCAGAGGCAATCCCCACAATACATTTTTTTCATTTTCTGGTGCAAATATTTCAAAATACCTGGCTGTCTGGGTCAGTAAAATTTTATACATCCCCATTCTCTCAGGATATATCCAGGGATTAATAATGTACTTTCCATTCTCCACCTTGTACCCACTGAACTGACCAGGACTCTCCTCCCACAGTGGGGGATACAGATCTGAGAGACTGGCTGCTTCTGCTAAAGAAACAGAAAAGCAGCCAATTAGTATGCAGGCCCAAGGAGACAGGAGAGCCATCATGCCAAGGCTGGGGATGGAGGTTGTGGCAGGCTTTTTATTGGGAAGTGGAGGAAGGAGTCACTGTATTCGTTTGTGTTTGCCAATAAATCAGTACTGTGTTCTTTTCACTGACAACAATAGAGTGCTGATATGAGTGTTTTTCTAATGCAAATAGGATGTTTTATTTGTTAAATAACAGTAATAACATAGTATGACATTTGTTTAATAGCTATTGAAAATTTATTGTTGATTGAATAAATATTTAAACAGTTAGAAAACAGTTATTATATCTACATTATATTTTATGCCTGTTAAATTAAGTACACTCCTACACATATATCTCTGCCTTACTCATCTGGAAATGTAATAGAGTTCAGCCAGGGGGGGAGAGGGCCCAAATAGGGATTTGTAATGGGGTCCAGAACTCAAGGTGTCCAGGAAATATTAGAATAATACACATAGGATGTCCTCACCCCCACAAGTCTAAGTTGGGGGATGGGACACATGGAATAGGGCCATACAGAGCTGTTTTGTACAGCAGCAGCTGTGCAGCTAACCTCTGACATGGTCATTTAACATAGATATAACCTTTAACTGGTTTCATGGATATGTTAAATGGCTGTGGCCATGCTTTGAGCCACGGGGATGGAAGTGACTTCCACCCGAGATGTAACTGGGAGGCAGCTCCCCCTGGTTACAGTGCCTGCATGAGAGCTTGGAGCTGCAGAGCAAGACTGGTGCTGGGATTTAAACCCAGGCGCGGCAGCCATTCCAAGCGGAGGAACACGCAGCTTTGTCGGAGTGGACACCTCTGGGCTTGGGCGAGAGTCAGGACCAGTGACTTTGGGTCGCCACACGGCTTAGGAAGCAGGAGAGACTTTGCCGGGAAGAAAAGGGGAGAAAGGACTCTTGCTGGTGGGCCATGAGAAGGTGCCACACGGCTCTGGATTAACTGGAGATTGTGGTGGTGACACAGCTGATGGTGCTGGGAGCCTGAACCACGGACTTCTACTTCTATCCTGAGATACGGTACTCTGGACTAGGGCAGAAGGAGAAGGAAGGACTGTGTGCATCTGTGGGTGTTCTAAAGGACTTTAATATTTTAATGAAGACATTAAGTCTTTGCTCTAAGTCTGTATGGCTTTTAAGTAAATAATTCCTTTCCTTTTCACCAATCTCTGGCATTGAGAGATGTCTTTCCTCTGGTGAAGGGCAAAGCGAACCTAGTGAGGGGGGGACCCTGGAGAAGAAGGGAGGGTCCTTTCAGTAATAGTATGTCGTACACCTCCCCTTGGGTCTGTTCTGTAACGGAAATTTAAAAATATGGACATTTACTTTACAGAAAAGAATAAAGAATTTATATACCAGGCTTGTGGCTACTATTAGAAAAAAACACTGCTTGCAAAGTTGGTCCTTAGCTAGCATTTATATACTTGGCTCTCAGAGTTCCTAATCTACAGTTAAGTGACAAGGGTGATTCACTGTTCCTAGGCTGGGCAATCAAGACGGTTTATGCTAAATACTTGTTTTCTTTGTAAAGTCTGAACTCTTGTACATTGACCACCCCCCTCAGTAAACCTACATGATCAGTCCTGAATAAGCAGAGTGGGCACTGTGTCTAGTGGGAATCTCTGGGTAAAAACATCACACACGTGTTGCTACACTGTTATTGCAGGTGGAAAAGTGTGCTCTATGAGACCTTTCATGGAAAGAAGAAAGCATAAGGAAACCTCTACATGCATTACTCCAGATCCTGCCTGTGTCTTTTTCCTTATGGTTTAGTTATGAATCTGTTACACCACTGTGAAGAATCTTAGCCGTAAGTATATCTACGTGCTGAAGCTGAGTAGTCCTTCTGAAGAATGTTTGAACATGGGTCCCTGAGAGAAAAGAGACCTACTAGTTTATCTCTCCACAAAGACTCAAGAAAAACTTTAAAAATATTTAGTATGTTTATTGAATATGAAAACTACTAGCTCTCATAGGGAATCATGTGTCTCTAGATTCTAGAGGAAAAGACAAAGTCTAATAGGCTCTAAATTCAGATGTATAATTTCTAACTAAGAAAGAAATTTCTGTGGATTACAATTTCATTATAACGGAATGGGCTCCCTTGAAAGCAAAGGCTTTCAACTACTGTTTGGGGGTTAATGTAGAGGAAATCGATAAATTAGCTAACACATAAAATAGTTAAATTTTGGATATCCAACTATGTCAAAACTTAAAGAATAGGTCAGTGTGGCCTATAAAATTACAGATAAAACTACTCGTCAGCAGAAACCTCCCAGGAGTCCCCAGCCCACACTGATTGCAAAACATATCACCAATGACATTAGGGTGCTTCCTCCTCATTAAATAAAAAGTTTTAATGTAGTGCACAGAAAGTATGAAAATTGATATACTAGGCGTTAGAGTAATGTGTAAACATGTACTTTAAAAGATATAAATGATTGGTTTAATAGCAATTTCTGTTGCAAGGAAGAAGCTTGAAGTGTGCCTTTGTATG
The DNA here is from genome assembly GCF_022682495.2 of Desmodus rotundus. Taxonomy (NCBI): domain Eukaryota; kingdom Metazoa; phylum Chordata; class Mammalia; order Chiroptera; family Phyllostomidae; genus Desmodus; species Desmodus rotundus. Next base: position 75,440,797 of record NC_071397.1, on the reverse strand, counting down.
CAACAGACCAACCCAACCTGTTGGCAAAAACTGGTTAATTCCCAATTTTCCTTCTCCCTTAAGATATTAGTTGGGAAGATGAACACCCAGAATTTAAGCTGTATTTCTAGTATCTCTTACACAAGCAGGCATGTTATTAAGTGCTGGCCACTGGGACATAAGTGTAAATGATGCCCATATGACCCTTAAAAAAAAAACAAAATGAGGACATGCCACTTTCTTATCCCTTCTGTTACACTGTGGCTAAGATCTTGGATGAGATGGCTAAATTTCCGTTTTGACGTGTAAGGATGATGCCACTATCTTGAGGATGGCAGAGTGCAAAGCTTGAAATTGTCTGCATCCTAAATAACTTGGAGCCGTGAGACATCCTTGAGTCTCTACACCTGGATTTTACCTGGGGGCAGAAACAGGTCTCTATCTTATTTAAACCACTGCTATCTGGGTTTTGCTTGCACATGGTGAAAGTGATTGACTCACTATTAATAAGGAGTGCATCCGGAAAGCCCAATTACTAGCATCATTAGGAACATCTGTTTCACAGCAGGGCGAGCACATGGTTTATTCCTGGCATGGTCCAGATTAAATATCCCTCAGCAGGATTCAGCTGCTTTACTCCATCATCTTACTTACCTGATAGTCTTCTAATCACTTATTATTCAACTTCCAAACATATTAGTATAAAAGGGAAGAACTAGAAATTGTTATATTCTGGATCAAGGACACACCCATTCTGGTCTTAAAAAATTTATTCCATCTTTAGAGAAAGTACATATATAAATATATATTATAAGACATTCTTTTCTAAAACCAATGTCATCATCATATTTAATGGGGTAACCTTAAGAGTATTCCCTTCAATGTCATATAGGATAAACACAACCACTATAATTATAATCATCAGACTTTGAAGATACCATACAATGAAGTTAATGCAAATAGAGAAATTAGAGTTATAAAGTTATCAGTGAAGAAGTAATATTATCATTTTGCAATTACCATTAAACCCTGCAGTCTACTTAACTGAGTCCAGACCACAACAGCCTGGTCACCTGTCAACTTTTTAGCTTGTCCATCTATCTTCTGTTTCAGAGAAATAACTCATTGTCCCTTTGAATAATCTATTTGCTCTTTTCATTATGTTAGATTGTATCTTTCTCTTTCTCATCCCCACTTAACCCTATTGTACTTTTTACATCAGCTCAAGTTTGTCCACAAATCTTCCATGCTTTGCATGCAGTAGACACCCTTTCAATGCACTTGATTTTATTTGTCTTTAGCAAATAAGATGTATTCTGAGTATCCTCTGCATAGACCAATGGGGATGGGGATGCAAGAGAGCTCATTTACTTTTTTAAAAATATATTTTATCTATTATGTTAATACCATTATCCCAATTTTCCCTCCTTTGCCCCCTTCTGCCTGGTACCCCCATCCCTCCAGCAATCCACCTGCCCACTTAGTTCATGTCTATGGGTTGTGCATATAAGTTATTTGGCTTCTCCATTTCCTACACTATTCTCAACAGGCCCTTGTTTATTTTGTACTTACCAATTATGCTTCTTATTCCCTGCACCTTTTCCCCCATTCTTCCCCTTCCTCTTCTCAGCTGATAACCCTCCACTGATCTCTACATCTATGATTCTGTTCCTGTTGTGGTTGTTTGTTTTGTTTGTTTTTTAGATTCAGTTGTTGATAGTTGTTAATTTGTTGACATTTTAACATTCATAGTTTTGATCTTCTTTTTCTTAAATAAGTCCTTTTAACATTTCATGAAACAATGGCTTGGTGATGATGAACTCCTTTAGTTTCACCTTGTCTGGGAAGCACTTTATGTGCCCTTCCATGCTAAATGATAGCTTTACTGGATAATCTTGATCATAGGTCCTTGCTTTTCATCACTCTGAATACTTCTTGCCAGTCCCTCTAGCCTGAAGAGTTTCTTTTGAGAAATCAGCTGACAGTCTTTTGGGAACTCCTTTGAAAGTAACTATCTGCTTTTCTCTTGCTGCTTTTAAGATTCTCTGTTTATCTTTAATCTTTGGCATTTTAATTATGATGTGTCTTGGTGTGGTCCGCTTTGGGTCCAACTTCTTTGGGACTCTCTGTGCTTCCTGGATTTGTATGTCTATTTCCTTCACCGAATTAGAGAGTAACTTAAATAATGTGTCTTTTTTCCCTCGGGATACTTGTAGTAATTTCTCTTTGTCCTTTGTTTCTGACAGTTTGAATACATGCCAATTTTTTTTTAACTTACGCATCCTGCTTGTTGTTTCCTGTGTTTCATGGCTTTGCACTTGGACATGTGTCATTAATTTTAGAAAATTCTAGGTAATTAGTACTTCAAATACCTCTTTGGCCCCATTATCTTTTCTCTGTTCTTTCTCACTACTCTTTATTTATTTATTTTTCATTTAAGTTTTGGTAATATCTATTCACCTATTCACCTATTTTCAAGTTCACCATTTTTCTGGTGTCACCTCAAGAAAGTATACTGATGGTTATACTGATGAGCCTGTTATAGTCACTCTTCATCTCTGTCATGGTGTAGATTTATAACATTCTTATTTGTTTATCTCTTATAGTTTCTATCTCGTTGTTAAAATTACATTCGTGATCTTGTATGTTAACCATTTTTCCATTAGAGTCTTTAACATATTGATCAAGATGTTTAAATTCTATGAGATAGTTTCAACACCTGTAGCATAATCTGAATCTAGTGCTAATTTCTTTGCAGCTTGGGAGTACATTTATTTCCTTGACTTTTTTATGACCCCCTATTTTTGAACATCCAACATATTAAAAGAATGATAAATATTAATCCACCATTGTACAAAGACAAGTTATATTGAATTCTGAGCTACAAATTTATGTTATCTCAAGGCAAGAAAACACTGAAGCTGGAAAAAGACAAGTACATTTTTGTATGGCAATAGGCACACCTTCCCTTCTCTTAGACCTTTGTGTGGAGGTGGGGGTGGGGGATTGTGTTAATCTAGTTGAGCAGGATGTGGTATTTGTTTTGTTGTTATAGTTACATTCAATGAACCAGAGGCTGGCTTCCAAGTTTTCTGTTGCTCTTTTGTGTTTTATATTGAGGATCGGTTTGCCAGAGGGTTTCTAAAAGTATCTGCTCTACCTTCATCTCAGATTTCCTTCTGCTGTGTTGTACTCCGAGGAAGTTCAGCCTCATTAGCTCTCCCAGCAGTATTTCACGTTTACCTTTGGTTCACATCTGTTGTCCTTTTGGGGTTGGGGACACAGGAGTCATTCTCTAATGTTAGGATGAAGCCTCTGTGTTTGGTAGGTATAGGAAACCGGTTGGTGTGGTCTGGGCCCATCTCCCACTCGGAAAGGCCAGTGGAAAGCGAGGTCTGGCACACAGGACCCACGCCCATGGATAGGTTCTCCCGTGGGGAATCAGGCCTGCATTGTACCTAGGCTGCTTTGAGACTTGCTTTTTGCTAAAACTCCCTCACCCTGAATTGAGGCAGCAAATGTTTACTGCGTATCTTTAAAGTAACTTCCTAAAATCTGTGCTAAATCTTCCAAGGACAGTGTAACCAGTTCAACCACTTTTCCTTTTACATTTGCAAATATTCTTCCTTTTTGATGTAATTAGCAACATCCTCTCCTTTGTTTTATGTAACCACCTAAAGTGAACCTGTGCATAGTAAATGAGGACCATCCTCAAGGTAATTTGCCCAGAAAAGCAATAAAAGCCTGTCAAGGAAAGGGTCAAAACGCTCTCCCCTTGAGAGAGTGGCCATGCCGTCCCTTTTCCTCCACGGGACTTGGTAGTCCGGTAGTCAGTGTGAGTTTGTCTCGTCTCAGCCACAGCGTCGCAGACACTCAGGCACTGTCCGCAGCAGGTAGGCACTGGTCAGGGATGTGGCCAGCACAAGTGCTGTCTACCTTCCTCCTGCTCCAGTTCTGGGCCTCCCAGCATGGATTCTTGGCCCTTCCTCATATACAGAAGACATTTATGTTTCCTTCTCCAGGTGCAATGGATTTACACCTGTGTCCTAAGGGTAACCCTTTGTTGCTCTATTATTCCCTCATTCACAGATTAGGGCTTTTGTTCCATAAAAGAATAAGGAAAAGGAGTCCAGGAGGAGTTTTATGTCCCTCTTCCGGTAACTGCTATTCCCTCTCCCTGCTTTCATCACGGGGAGTCTCTGTCAAGACTCTCACCTTCTCTGTAAGAAACTACATATTTCTTTTACAACAAAGAAACTATATACTGGGTCCAGGAGAAGTGACACCTGCTTACACGTCGTTGGTAGGGTAAGTGAATGTGTCACATGAGATGGACAGCAATTTGAACATTTCACCTAAAATGTCATATGGTGTGTTTGAGTGTGATATTGTCATGTTACAGAATTACATGCTTATGACTTTGTTACAAGAGATTTTGTAATAAAAAGGGGCATTATTTGTGCTGGACCCTGTATATTTTACTGATAAAGTATACATCAGATGAAAGGAAAATGGATAGTGAGAGGTGACTCCCAGGTGTGTGACTTGGCCTGAGACACAGCTGGGTACCAGTCACAAGACCAGTGTGTATACAGTGGTAGTGAAAACACATCTCTTTCCAGACTCATCCCTAAATGAAAGTCACCCTTGCTTTATTCTTGAATTCATGCCTTTTGAATAGCTTCCATGTTTTCTTGCCCTGATATGACCTTAACTGCAATAGTCAGAATTCAATGAAACTTATTGTATCTTTGCACAGAGAGAAGTTGCCAGTTCTAGGATACCAGTACATTGAATTGATGTAATCAAGGAACATATACAATGACATTTTGGCTGTTCTTTATTACCCAAAAAAATATTTTTCCTAAAATCTTCACATCCTTTCTCTAGATTGTAATCAACATGTCACTGTCAGCAAAAGTGAATTGTTTTTTCATTGATTATATCAAGCATCTCAAGCAGTTACGGCTTCCGTCAATACACCTAAACCAAGACTCCTCTGGAGTAAACTTCCTGTTGCTACACTGCATCTCTGAGTTTTGCCATTGTGTGCTCTGCTCCACTTTAAATAATTAACAGATAGAATCCTCAGCCTCTTCCTCGACATTCCCTACATTTCCATTTCTTTGTCTTTACTGACACTTCTCCTTTTTGTTTTGTTTTGTTTGTTTGATTGATTTTTCTTTGATTATTTTTGTTTCTTGGGGGGTAGGGTTTGACGCACAGTTTTCCCTGGTGAATAGCTCTTGCTCATCCTTATTCACTTACAGCTCATAAATCATAGAGTACATTCATCCAGATGGAAGCTACTCTCACTGAACACCTTATTCACACAGTCTTATAACATCATAAACTCTCCTTTTACCACCATTTCTTTGTTTTATTGGTGATGGTTACAGATTTTTAACAATATTCTTCTGTGTGGAAATAATCAATTTGATCTGTCACCTACCATGCGTATCCTCATCTTCTACCATTCATTCTGTTAAGAAAATCAAAACTCATTCTCAGAATTTGACACTCTAGTAGAAACAGGAACATTTACCCCTCCCTCCTGTGATCATGTGGGTTCAGAATCCTGTGTGAATGACAGCACTGTGGTAAATGTTAAAAACACCACAAAATCTTTGCCTCTCCACCCATGAAAGGACAGTCTACCTCTCTACTTCTTCAACTGGTATGATTTGAGAATTGTTTTTAGCAACAGAATGTAGTGAAAGTAATGTTGAGCAATTTCCAAGCATAGGCCTTCTGATGCCTTACAGTTTCTGCTCTTGCCCTTTAAAAAAGCAGACACAATGTAAACAAGCTGCATCCAGCTTGCTGAAGTGGCACATGGTGGAGGATCAGAGGACAGCCAACCACCCACCAAAATCAAGGTCATTCTACACCATCCAGCTTCAATGCGGCCATAGATTACTAAAGTCATATTAGTGAGCCAATGTCCAGCTGAACCTAACCCAAACTACTGACCCAGATTGTGAGCTCATGAATGAGTGTTGTCATAAGCTGCTAAATTTGGGGTGGTTTGTAGCCTACCAACACACAACTGATATAAACACTGTATTATTCAAAATGTAGAGATTGTCCTCTACACTTTTATTACTTGTAGAAAAGTAACATATGCTTTATGCAACCTCGAGGAAAAGTGTAAGCCCACATCCTGTAATCAAATACATTGATGTTTATGCAGTGAAATGTATGGACATTCACACTTAAGGAGTTAAATAAAAAGTATCAATAGTATTGTTTTATTTCTATAATACTAGGCCATTAAATGAAATGGTAGGATAACTTCAAGACCTTTAATCAAACATCTTTACCTGCAGTGTTTTAAATGGACATTCAAAAATGCCACAATTGGGGCTTTAAAACTTTTTGAAACTTACCTCTCTCTGTCAAACTCATCATGAGGTTTCCTTTAGATGCCGAAGGAATTCTGTCCTCTTCATAAAGGTACTTTTCTCTGTGTGGGATTGAGCTTCCTTTCTGCTCACCATTTTTAAAACGATGGCCTTCTTTCAATACACAACATAATCCATTCTCCTCTCAGAAGCTTTCCATGTCTACATAGACAGTTCTTTTTTCCTTTAAGCTCAAGGAACTCTCCCACCACCGGGGTGCTTTACATATTCATTTTCACGTTGTCATTTTTGTTTATACAGTCTGGCTTCCCTGATGTTGAGTCGTCATCAATAACTCAAGCCACGTGCGTATGCAGCTGAAGTATATCATGAAGTGTCAGCGTACACAAACTGGTTGCCTTGCAAACCTATTATAGTTGGTGCATCTTACTACTCGTGAGACCTTAATTGGACTTAATTATACCTAATGATTACTAGTCCACCTATGAAGGCGCTTGTGTGCAGTGTTCTGCAGGTGAGCATTATGCTCAATTGGTTGATGGTGATGATCAGTTCTTCTGGATTGTTCTCAATTTCCTTTATAGTTGTTCACTATTGAGAATGTTGTATTGAAGTTCAAACTAATACTGTTGAATTATTCACTTCCCCCTTTAATTCAGTTACATTTTGTTTCACGTGTTTTGGCGCTCTGTTTATAAATATGTGCATATTTATACTCTTAAATTAATTTATATTTATTTTGAATAAATTGACTCTTTGGTAGTTTCCGGGAAAAGTCTACTGGTATTTTAATGAAGACTGCATTCAATTTGAGGAGAATTAAAATTTTAATCCTACTGAAATTTCATTCCAGTTGCTAATCATTTTTTTTAATTTACTTATGTCTTCTGTAATTTTCTCAGCAATATTTATAATTGTCAGTATTTATGGTTTGCATCTATTTTGGTAAATGTATCTCTAAAAAATTCATGTCTGGGATACTAATATAAATAGATTCTTTAAATTAATGTAATTTCCCAATTGTTCATTGCTTGTATAGAGAAATGTAATTAAATGCTTTTGCTAAATTTATGTAATAGCTTCTTTTTAATATTCCTTGTTATCTTTGGGTTTAAAATCATGTTGTCTACAAACACAGTTTATTTTCTATTTCCAGTCCGCAAAATTTTGTTTTTCTTATTATATTGTAGTCCTAAAACTTCCAATAAAATATAGAAGTGGTAAGAGTGGCATTTGCCTTTGATTCTGTTCTTCAGTGAAATGCAACCCTTACAGGGTAGGGCAACAGTAGGTTTACAGTTCTGAGTACATGAAACACAGAGTTTAATCTTGTATTACTATTTATTTATCATTGTATTATTTTCCATGCAAAAAAACCAATAGGCCTACTTTTGCCTCATACTGTATAATGCTACTTGTAGACTTCTCACAGATGCAGTTTTTTTCAGCTTGTGAAAGTGCCCTTTTACTCCTAGTCTCTATTTTTAACACAAAAGTGTGCAGAATTTTGTCATTCAATATTTCTAAACTGATGGAAGTAATCTTACTTTTTTTCTCCCAAATCCTGTGAATTATTTTGATTAATTTTCAAAGATCAAATTAAACATCTATGCTGGGATAAACCATATTTGTTCATAATGTAGGACCATTTTTATATGTTGCTGGATTTGATTTGCTAATATTACAATTAACGTTTCTGTATCTTTTCAGAGGGGACATTGGTGTGTAATTTCCTGTTTTTGCTTTTGGTGATGGTAACAGGATAATATAGGCCTGATAAATGACTTGAGAATTTCTCTTATTTTCAGAGTTTGTGTAAAATTGTAGTATTTTTTCCTTAGGCCTGGAAAGTATTTATTAGGTCTAGGAAAAGACTTAAAAATTACTTCTTCAATTTCTTTATTTAGTTTGTTCATGTTTTCTATTTATTTTTGTATTCGTTTGTGTTTTAATCTTCCAAAAATCAGTATTTTTCTGTTTTCAAACTTGTTGGCATAAAGTTTTCCATGTTATTCTTAAATCTTGGTAAAATATGTAGTGGTGTGCCCTGTCGTATTACTGATATCAGTCATTGGTGCCCTACTCTCTCCATCAACCAAACTGCATATTTATAACTTGTATTGATTTTTTGGAGAATGATTGGTTTCACTGGTTTTCTTTTTTTTTTTCCATCTTATAGTGATCCTTTGAAGACCCAAGGCACCTTACCTCTTTCTTGACTCAGAAAATCATATATATCTCATTTTAACTTTCTGTCCACGAACTTCTCATGTAAGTGGGGTCCTGACCCTGTAATGTACATGGGGTTTCTGTGCCTACATGGGTGTTAAATTTCATTATTACCTCTTGTTCATCGTTTTCACATAGATTTAATTATCAGATGAGCCATGAGAACCTTGAGGGTAGAAGAATGTTTCTCCCCACAATGGAACATTATCTATTACTTTCTTCTGTGACAGAGAGCATTTTCATGGGAAGGCGTTACACAGCACATCAGTCATGGTCAGACAGTCTCGTCCCTCTAATCAGGCTGCCCCACTACCAAGGTTGTACCTAAAATGTGTACTTGCCCCCGAGGAAAGGGGTGGCAGTGTTCGGATGCTGCCACCATGTGGCAAAAGAGAACAGGCACTGGTCCAAGCTAAAGAGAGGACAAATGGGAAGAGACCCGTTAATTGTAGGTATTTTAGGAAGTCTCCCACTCTCCCTGACAAAAACACCTAATCGTTAAATAATTACCAGTATTTTAGGCTTAATCATCTTTAAGGACTATTAAAACAAGTAACATTGACTTTTATATGCAATGTTATTTCCATTAATAGTTTTCTAATCACATTACTTGGGGGAAAATGTAAAGAATAATTATATTATTTAAAAAGTAGTAGTTAAATGTTTGACAGTCTAACCCTGATTAACTTATTTTCTTAATCATTTATTCATTGATTTAGGCCAATGGTCCTATTGCCAACAATTTAACAATGTAGTAGAAAATTTGGGGTAGAAATTCTTCATATTCTTTATGATGCATACTTTAATTGTTTTCACTAAAATGGAAATATGTAGTTTTTCAACTTATTTTTAAGTGTAATTTAATACTGTATTTTACCAGAGATATTTATAAATTTTAAGAAATGCCTGTACTTATGGACTGACTTTGTCCTTTCTAAAGTTGATATAGTACTACATTGTAAGTACGTATCACCAGCCTGATAGCTGCTTGCCACTGCCAACAGCAGGCCCTTAAAAACACGGACTCAAGAGGCCCTATGGTGAACAACTCAGACCCAGTGTGGATTTAAACCAGCAATTCTCAAGTAGGGGCGACGTTGCTGATCAGGGTACAATTGGCACCGGATGCAATCATTTTTGGCTGTCATACTCAGAAGAGAGGATGCTACTAACCTCTAGTGGGCAGAGGTCAGGGATGTTACTAAGTATCCTACAATTCACCTGTCAGTCCCCTACAATAAAAAATTATGTGGCTGGAAATGTCGATTGTGTCAAGGTTGAGAAACATCTAAACAGAGAAAAGCTAACAGGTTTACTCAATAGAATCTCTTATTAAACTAATGTCAAAGACCCTCCATTATTAAAATGGACACTGAGTTCCTTTGCTTGTTCAGGCACGAAAAAGTAGCCCATTGAAGAAAGTTCCCTGAGTGACCCTCTAAAGTCCAGAGACTCTCTGATAGAAAAGGAAAATTTATTGTAGTTTATACTAATTAAAAAATTGTATCTTGGATCCTGCAAAGGGTAGGATTAGTACATAAATTTGTACTTAACGTATTGACAAACATCCTATTGTTCTTTGGTCATGAAAGGGATCTCCCATAAAGTCCAGTAATGACCTAATATATCACTGGACTTAACTAGCTTGAGTTTATAGTTGTTGATCATCTTTGGCTGATGCATCAATAAAACCACATATTTGTTCATCAGCTTTAATATATTAGAGCCCATTGTGGTTAAATGCAGCATCTAGGGATTTTCTAAAAGGAATTTTAGTTTAAGAATAGGTTTATATTTATTAAAAAGTAGAAAAGATAGCATGTACAACTCCTAAATATGCCATCCCCACTCTCATCCTCTTGGTAATATCTCATGTGAGTGTTGACACATACAATTAATGAACCCACACTGATGCATCATTATTAACTGCAGTCCGTACCCTTTTTAATAAAAAGTAGCTGTAACTCTGTTTTAAATTTTTGATTGAGATGAATTGTATGGAATTTAAGTGATTCCCAAATGCTGGCCTAAATTTTAGCTTTTGTTTTCTGAATAAACGGATTTTATTTAAAGTGGCCAGATGAACTCAAATAAGGGGGCTCCTTGAATGATGGCAAAGACCACTACCCCACGGCCACATCCCCCAACAAGTTCAGCTCCTGTGGCCTTCGATTGTGCCATAGCCTTCCTTTCACAGACCGAAGTTCCTGAACTGCCCGGTGACTCTGTCACCAGCCTACTTGTTCAGTGGCTTACCGGAGCTGCCTGGACAAATGAGAAAAATGAAAACAACTGCAAATTCTACTGATCAAGTGAGGTAAATTTCAGACAATCAGGAATTTTACTTCCTTCTTGCACACACGTTCCAAACTTAAAAAATAAGTGAACTTTGCTCAGCCTGTATTTTAACTTTAATAAAATGACACTAAAAAGAAAGAAAGAAAGAAAAAAAAAAACCCCTCTGATACTATCTGAACATTCAGGGATTCGATATCTTCAAATTTATTCACGGAGAGAAGCTGAAAACCGAGGCACACCAAAAATTCCTGGCCATGTGAGCTATAAAGGTCTTCATATCTGTTTCTGGAAATATGGCCTCTTCCATTCCTTTCTAGCCCCTGGATTTTCTGGCTTCCTGGTGAAACTCAGACCTGTCGTTCCCAAGCAGGAGCAACGAGAGGATGACCACTCTGTGGTCTACCTATGCCAACCACTGTCTGATTTTGAAATTAGAAAACATAGTCTAGACTGAGTGTCATTTCCCTAAGAAAATTTATCATTTGGGTTTAATTTATTAAACCTTCTCAAAAGCAGTGTGGGTTACTATTTTAACTTTTAACCACCAGTTAGACATAAATTAAATAGTCTATGGAAAGAAAATAAACACATATGTGGACCAGGACTTAATTTCCTCACAATCTGGAGTTGGCAGTTACCCTACCTGTTTCATTTACTCCTCCCAGAAGCCAATGGACCGTAATAATCAGCTATAAACAAATAGAGAAGAAACGTTGAGGTGAGCAAGAGTTTCAACTTTAGAACAGGAAACGACATTAAATAAATATCAAGTAATCCAAAACTCATTTCATGTCTTAAGAAGCTGGAAGTTGAGGTCTAGTCCAGAGACATTGATTTGCCCAAAAGCAATTCCTGTTGAGTCAGGAATAGGAATAGGCCTAGAACCCAGATATTACAGTATTTCCATTTGGCTCATTTGTTTGCAGAAATGTGCCATGCATTTAAAAGGCCACAACAATGGACCCATCACAAGAGCAAGTTAGTGATGGTTCTGGCCATAGGGAAGAAGAAACAGTTCTGGGGAACATGTGGGCCTTTCCACCAGCCCAGTGACCACACCAGAGAGGCAACCTGACAGCAGAGGGCACACAACTGTCTTTTTGGGAAAAAAAATCCACCAGGGGGAGAAGTTAAGTAGGCGAATTGCACCAACATGGTCTGTGTCATTGAAGACTTCTTGTTTTGAAACTTTCTAGAATTGTAAGATTTCGAGTTACTTGAATCTGAAGCTATACAAGAAAGAGCTAACATTTGCAGGTTCTTTTTTTAATACCTTAGTTATAGATCAGCTTTGGTACAATTGAAAGCATGGAAGTCAGTGTGGAGGTTCCAGCTGTTTAGGGCAGAGGCATGTCAAATCAAATATTCACTCCCTGAAAAATAGGGACAAAATAGAGAGATGGAAGGAGAAGGAAATCAACAGAGTATACATATGGAAAAAGAAGCGTCAAATGTATTGTTATTTATAAGCAATAAGATTATTTACCTAGAAAATCCAGGGTGACCAAATAAAGAGCTGTTAGTGTAGATGAAAAAGTTTAGAAAAGCAATGTGTGCCTGAAATAAAAATAGAAAATTCAAGGCTTTCCTATTATAAGAAAAGCAAAAGAAATACTTAGGTAAAACCTAAGAAAGAAAATAGATAAGTAAACAAAACACTTGCGGATGGCTAAAGAACAAAGAGATAAATGGATCATTAAAAAAAAGACCAGAAATTGACTCAAATATTTGAAACAATTTGTTATTAGATAAAAGGGAAACTCAAAACAGTTTGATTTTGAATAATCAAAACAGTTTGATTTTTGATATAAGTGACTAAAACCAAGGAAGACTACTACCTCACAAAAATAAATTCTACATCAAAGGAAAATAAATCTAATGAAAATGTGTAATTATAGAAATATTGGAATAAAATATTGGTGAATAATCTCAGATAGAGAAAAGCCTATCAACTTATGAGCCAAAAGACAGAAACCAACAATAAACTTGTAAAGAAGTTTTTTAATTAAAAATCAATTGTTCACATGAAAGTAAAGTTAGAAAAATGAGATACGGAAACTTTCTGGAATCCAGAATTAATTTGATATCCTCAATGCTAAAACCCTTTCTATTTCAGGTGAGTGAAAACTTTGGTTTTCTGCTGGTGACTGAGCAACAGAGCATCTCTAGGGAATTTCACTGAGCTCTTCAGATGCACATTTCTCAGCTTTGGGACCCATACGGTTCTGCTGTTATCAGCCCCAAACTCCTGCTCCAGGGGCCATGCGTGCCAGTCTAGGGGAACATATGACTTAGAAAAACAATGACTCTGGTGTTTCCAACAGTCATGCAGAACCCGGTATGTCAACTGTCGGGAAAAAACAGAGCACAGCGGTATCACTAGGAACTTGTGTTGGTCAGAAATTTCTGAAAGTATGTTTTAATTATATTATCTCTTAGGTATTCATATAAGTTTCCCAGAGGTCTGGCTTTGTGGCCGTCAAAGCCATCCAGAGCTGGTGTAGAAGGTGATTGGTAAAAGTTCGACACAGTCTCTCACGGTGAAGGATTATGACTGAAGAAAACCTATTCGAAACATAGTTATTTCATTTTCTTCTTCCTGACAGGCACAGGAAGAGCCCAAGAGTAGGTGGATGGTACATGATTGATATATTGTTGTACAAATGTATCCACATAACCCAGTACAATGCACTAACTGTGGGAAAAAGGGTGATGGAGTTCTATATGGAACAACATGTTTCCTCGTCACACTCACTAAGAGTCCAAAAGTATTTGTAAAACAATTTTTAATTCAGGTTTGTATCATACCTTTCAACCTTCCAATACACATTTGGCAAATGGCAGCATAGCAGAAGTAGGTTCTCCTGCCATATACAAATCATGCCCACATCATTAAAGCACTGTGGGTCTTTCATCTTGGGCCTTAGGATTATTCAATGTAGCCACGACCTTTGTTGTCAGAGGCAAGAAGAAAATTTTTTCACTGGTCCCATGGTCTCTTCTCCCCTCCTTGGCTCTCAACTCCATGTGTCCTTTGATTCTGCAGCTGGCTCCTAGAGCTGTGCCGCTTCTCCTCAGCCTGCCTTGCTGCAGATTGTCCAGTGTCCCTTGTCATCCATTTCCAGGGACCTGGAATTATGGGAGGAGCAGTGAGAAGCAAGTGGAACCAAAAAGCGTCTCTTCCTCACATGCCTCCTTGGGGTTATTATGCTAAATTTGTCTCTGCCTCTTCACCTGCTTTACACTGCATTTTCAAAAGCTGACTTTGTATCCAAGATATGCCTTAACCTGACCTCAGAAAGAAGAGTAAATATAGGAACAGGGTCACCAGCGGTTGCAGAAGCCCCCATCTCAGGCTCCGGGAAGGAGATCAACTATTTAGAGCAAAGGCTGGTCTCTCCGTTGTGCACTCCCAGGTGAAGAACGTCTTCCACCCTTTGGTAAATGACACAGAAAGTAATCTAGGTACTTACATGGTGGGGGGAGATGGAAACGGGGAAGAGAGGCCGAGTAGAAAATGGCAGGGCTGCAGAAGCATGGACACATGTATCCAAAGAATAGTTGCAAGTTCTCCTGGAGGTTTGGACCTGTGGGTTTTTAGCAGGAAACTAAGGACTGTGGGAAATATATGTAGAAAACATAGCAATTTGGAGCTAATTCTCATGCTAGGCCTCTCATGGGGAGAGGAAAGGATTTCATGAGCATTAGGGTCCCAATTAGAAGGGACCTGTCTGGAAGTCCACTCACTTGGGATGATCTTACATGGAGGGTGTAAAAAGACCACATGGAACCAGAAACTTGGTTCACAAAATGAACTAAAGCACGCCTTCCTCATGGCCCCATCCCCTTGGAATTATCCAGAAAGGTTCTAGGGAAAGAGGCCTACAGTTATTGTTTCATACACTAATTTAGCAAAGGCTGGGGGCCTGTCAGCATTAGCTATCAGTGTAATCATCCTCTCCTTTTATTTTTTTATTGTGTATACTAATTATTTTTTATTGTTGTTCAATTACAGTTGTCCCCATTTCCCCTCTTTCCTCTGCCATACCCACCCCCTACCTCCCACATTCAATCCTTACCCCTCCCCACCATACTGTTTGTCCCTGTGTCCTTTATAAGTGTTCCTCAACTTGACCCTTCCCCTTCTCCCCCACCCCTGTTATCATCCCCCCCACCCCGCTCTGGTTACTGTCAGTTTGTTCTTAATTTCCATGACTCTGGTTGTATTTTGCTTGTTTGTTTGTTTTGTTGATTAGGTTCCACTTATAAATGAGATCATATGGTATTTGTTTTTCACCATCTGGCTTATTTCACTTAGCATAATGCTCTCCAGTTCCATCTGTGCTGCCGGGAAGGGTAGGAGCTCCTTCTTTTTTTTCTGCTGCGTAGTGTTCCATTCCATTGTGTAAATGTACGACAGTTTTTTTCAGGTAGCATCTTGGAGGCAATTGTGATTTTAAACCTTCAGTTCAGGTGAGAGGCAAAGCCAGGCATCAACAATTCCATTCCATGAGAGCTTGGGGGAGGAGCCTGCCATTATGGTGAAAATAAACACATACTCCTTAGTCCTTAAACATAGCTGCTTGGATTCTTTATAGCTACACCTGAGCTGACTGTCCCTTAGTGTAACTAAATAATTTGCAAGACAGTTCCTTGTCACTGTCAAGAGTAGGTTGTTATATCTTGCCTTGAAAAATTGGTAAATAATAGTATTCATTCCCTTTTATTGTGCCATGTACAATAAAACATGCTTAAAAGATGACCAGGAGTCCTGTGTCCTACTTGGATACAGAGGGGCTCAGCAGTACACTTTACCCAATCAGAAGAATATGACCAAACTCAATCTTTCAGGCTCCCCAAGATCTTGAGCCCTGAGTATACCAGTGATGATTGATTTTGGATGAATCCCAGAAGATTTTTGAGTCATCAATGAGTTTCTCTACAGGGAAGGCTGATTTAAAGCAGGGGGATTATTGCAGAAGTTGCTGCTTTATATATCCTTTGTGAAATATTTTTAAACTACCAGTTAACATGATACATTTTAAAATAGCTATGAGAAAGTCACATGGTTTCAATAAATATTCCAGATATTCGTAGTAAATTATATTACATATATATAATGACTATAGGTATACATTTTATATTTTAAGATTCCATTAAAAAACTTGTTCTTCCACACAAATAAATTTACATTCAAAATGTGTCTAATTTTAAATCTTATCATTCAGTCCATTGTATTCATCAGCCCTTAGTTTACCAATTGTTCCCATGCTGTCAGCTAATTCAAGAATTGAAAAGTAAACTAATTAGCAATAATTCAAAAAAGAGCTGGAATAACAGCTCTTTTTTTTAACCTGGGGGAAGAATAGAATGATATTTCCAAGCATTATGAAATCCTCTTACCTCAATGGAAAAAATATATATCACTTTCAAATTTTGTACTTTCCCGTGAATTTTTCCCCATGTGTATCATATCAAGATTTAAATGACCTCATGAAAAACTGGAGAGTTATTTGGTGTACTGAATTCTCCATAGATAAGTAAAATCTCTTGTTACATACACATGTCCCTCTGATGCTCAAGGGACAAATTTATTATCACATGCACTCTGAAATATCATTTCTTCAATAGAAATGGAAATTTATACTAAAATACACAAAATGTTGTTGAACTAAACATAATCTTAAAAATATTCAGTCAAGGTCCTGGCCAGGTAGCTCAGTTGGTTAGAGCATCCTCTTGATACACCAAAGTTGTGAGTTCAATTCCCACTCAGGGTACATACAAGAATCAACCACTAAATAAATGGAAATGGGAAAAATACAATTAATTTTTTTTCACAAAATCAACCAGTGAATGCATAAATAAGTGGAACAACAAATCAATATTTCTTTCTTTCTCCCCCTCTCTCTATAAAATCAATAAAACATAGTTTTTTAATATTCAGTCAGGAGGTCAACATTTTGACATAAGAATCTCGGGTTTTCGGTACATTAAAATTGTGTTGTAGTATACAGAAATGATAAATGCTAGAATCTTGCTGTTGCACATCACACCTTTATGAAGGGAACAGCATGGCTGTATTATATCCAAATGCGTGGGACCGGAGTGGACATGCGAATTCAGAGCCAGGCTGACTGGTCAGCTCTGAACCCCGTGGCTCCCTCTGCAGCCCTGCAGCAAAGTGCAGAGCAGCTGCAGTGCCGGCCTCTGGGGTAAGTGAGCACGTCCTCAGGAAAGGCGCCTCGGGCTCACCTGCCTTTTAATTCATTTGTAGCAGTAACTATTTGTTCGCCAGAAAGAACATCTGTATTACCACCATCTGTTGCCAATATTGATATTTGGCTCACTTTGTACTTTCTTTCAGAATAAATAGCATTATTGTTCTGCAAAAAATTTTATAGCAATTTTTTTTAATTTCAAAGTTATTGTCAATATCAGCAGTACAAAGCTTGTTTCTTACATATCAATTGAAATGATTCTATAAATGTGTATTTTCAGTGAGCCTATAAACTATGGAAATGTGTTATAAATATGTATTTCTTTATGGTACTTTTTAATAGATTACATTAAACAAAATAAAACTTCCTCACTTAGTGAAATATGAATTAATGATGAAATTTTTTAGATCACCACTAGATGGTACTATAAAACCTATTAAATACAGTCTATCCCACCTGTTTTGGTGTTTCCTGTTTCAGAATTTTCCCAGATGCTTTTTAATGATTGCAAGTTTCATTATAACTAATATTTATTTAATAACTTCTATAGACACTGATCAAATTGTACTGTACTAGAGGAGCGACCTTGGACAGGTTAGTTGTCCTCCCTGTTCCTCAGTTTCCTCATCAATGAAATCAGTAAAAGACTCTTGGCCTTCATGTAAGATCCTACACCATGGCCTCCTGGTCTTTGCTGAATACACCAAAGGTGAGCCTGGGATGTCGTAAGACTGACTTAGACTCCTTCTCTGTTTACTTTCCAACTGAAATTAAGAAATGCAGCCATGGCCTCTCTGGTAGGGAGAGCATCAAGGTGTGAGCTGCAGGTGCTGGGCAAGTAGGACAGGAATCTGGCCTTCTCAAGTAAGAAAAAATGAAGCTGAAAAGCAGAGGAGCAATGATAAAAGGCAGAGACAGAGTCCCAACAGTGGTCATGTCCCCAGTTCAAGCGGTTCCTGGAGCCTGTGACAGCCCTGCCCTTCCAAGGATTCATTAGTCACACTTCTTTAATCATATTTCACAACAAGACATCTTCCTGTATGACATACTCCTTTTTTGCCTCAGCTAGTTTCCTGTGGGTTTCCATCGCTTTAACCAACAGAATTCTTACTAATCCAGGGGGTCACTCATCCTATCCATTCAAAATTGTAATCCAGAAGCTTAAATCTTTACCCCATAATCTCTTCAAGGCTAACTCTCATTGTACTTAAAAACACCAAAGAGAAAATAATGCAAAGAGAACAAAAGGCAAAAATTAGCAGAACAAATAGAAAGCTTGTGACCCATTAGGAATAAGTAGCATCTTGAAGGGATACAACTCCCCAGAAATGCCAAGCACTTCGCAAATGGGTGTTTCCTCTAACAGCCATCACTTCAGTCCTGCGATCTGGATGGCTCAGTCCTCCCAGACCTCCTGCTGCTTGAGATTGCAGTACATGTGGTGGGTAGGTGAGTGGTATGACTTTATTCCATTAACTTATAGTGGTCTAGATTCCTCCTTTATAAACAATGGGATAAACATTTTTCAGGTACTTATATCCTCAGAAATTCAACATAAAGGAAATAGCAGAAGATACTAGGGTTCTATTGCAAAAGCTCAAAGCAATAACCCAATTCTCTCTCTCTCTCTCTCTCTCTCTCTCTCTCCATCCCTCCCTTCCTCTTCTTTTCTCTATCCCTTTCCTCTTTCTTGCTCTCTTTCTGTCTCAGTAGGAAAATGTAGAATCTTAAAATCCATTATGTTAATGCACTATCTATGAAAGCAGAGTCCTGAATTGGGGACACTGCTAGGGAGTCAGGGCCATAGAGAACCTGGGGACTTACCTACTACTTTTGTGACTATTTTAAACCAGCAAGAACATACCCTGAATGAATGTAGAGCAGTGAAAAATCCTCCTCTGTTGATTACTACACAGGTCGAATAATAGCTGTTAGAGATGTGAAGGAACAATATAAAATTAAAAAGTCAAATGTGGCTTGAAAACAGACTTTTATAACTATAAACATTTCACTTTCACTTATCCTTTTCTACATCGTTTCAAAGATGTTTAAAAGAAGCTATCAACAAGCCATGGCCCTTCCTCCATCTCTTCTAAAAAACCTTAATTTCTCACCTTTTCCATTTTAGGACTGGCCCAATAGGGTCCAGTTCTCTGAGATCACAGTATTTGGAGTATCTATGAAATGTCACTTCCCTGTACCCACCGAATTTAACTCAATCAATTCACTTTTTGTCCCATTTGAATTAATTACTTCTTCTTTATTGCCATTACTATTTTCTTAAACCAGATTCCAATGACCTCAGATTGGATTTCAACAACTTTTCTTACTCTCTTTGTCTTCCTCAGATATATCCTGTGACTTCAGCTAACCTCTCTTCCCTACCTCAGGTATCCATAGTGTACCTCTGTTGCTTTCATTTCAAAGCAAAACTCTGTTTTGTCCTTTGAAGCCTGCAGGGATTCTTTTACATTTACTTGTGTATTTATGTATTCATTGATTTATTCAAATAAATAAAATATTCGTAGTGCTTTTTAAGATCCTCTGTCCTGAATCCAAGGGATAGAGTAATGAAAAAGAAAAGCAGAAACAAAAATGAATCTCTACCGTCTTGGAGCTCCCATTCCAGAGTGGGGAGGCACACAGGAAACAAATCAATTGACAGAGTATGTTAGATGGAGATACCTGCAATAAAGAAAAACATAAAGCACATAAGGAATGACAGAGATTGTTGAATTGACACAAATTAGTGTAGTCAGATTATTTGGATAGTCAGAGAAGGGGTCGTTTGGAAAAAGACCAGAGAAGTGTGGAGATGAGGTAAAGGACTATTTTGGAGAAGAGCATTCTTAAATCAAGGGAAATAAATGCTTCAAAAATCATCATTCAACATCAGACACCAAAATAAACTCAAGATGGATAAAAGACTTTAAAAAATCATCATTCATGAGCAGCAAGGAGGCCAGTGTGAAAGGAGGAAGTGGGAGAACAGGGCAGAATGAGGGAACCAGATCATGTAGGGTTTTGTAAGTTATTTATAGTCCTTGGCTTTTGCTCTGGAAGAAGGACCAAGCCATTTTTGAAAATCCTCAAAGGATGATATGTGGGGTGGGGGGTCTCCACCTGCAGGGCCCCACCAGCCACCACAGATGAGAATAAGTCTACCAAGACATGATCTGCTTGGGGAGGAAAGGTGGCCCATCTCTCAAAGGAGAAGGGCCAGGAACCTATTCCTCAATGGGCTTTTATTGGGTTTAATTGGCATAGGAGTACAGGGCATATGCATAAAGCTCATCAATCCTTGTCAGGCAGAAATGATCAAATAATAGATAACATTCAAAGAACTCTGAGGGCTTATTTTGAGTCAGGGTCGGGTAGTTAAAGGGCCATAAAACTTTGGGGAGCAAACTCATTCCATGCATGGACTCTTATCAGAAAACTGAGGGTATTAACAAAGTAGGTTTCATAGGATTTTTTGTAGTCTTTCTTAAGCCTGATTGCCCTAGGGAACCCACCCTTTCCAGCACAGGGCCGAAACCATCTCTGGCATAGTTTCAGGCTTAAGGCATTGTTTCAGGCTTAACTCAGGGAGGGGAAGTACTACAGCCAAGAGACTAGGAGACTTCTTGCAGTCAGAATGAGGACTCAGGCTATGTCAAAGCTGAGGGGTGAGGATCCATCACCCCCTTTTTCTATAGGCCCCCAAGTCATTCCCTGAGGGCCTCTTCGTGACCGTGCCATCTTAGGTTGTCCCTCCCTTGAGGAATCTTACCTATCATTGGCTAACTGGTCATGCACTGGGGGCCAAGCAGAATGAAGTAAAGTGGGCAGAGGTGGTGCCCCTGCCAGGGAGATAAGCTTTGTCTCCTTAGTGGCTTATGGTCCCAAGGTCTCTCACTCAGCCTTAGCCATGGGGGTTTATAGCTTCTGAAACAGGGCAGGGCGGTTCCCAACAGGTATATTTATTGCTGAGAGAGAGACAGAGAAAGAGAGAGGGAAACATTGATGTGAGCGAGACATTGGCTAATTGCCTCCTGTACACGCCCTGACCAGGCACTGCACAAACAACCTAGGTATGCACCCTGACCAGGAACCAAACACAACATTTTGGTGTGTGAGATGACACTCCAACCAACTGAGCTACCCAGCCAGGGTGGGACTAAGTAATTTCAAGTCAATATATGTTCTGGCTCACAATGGAAAAGACCACTTTGGTACTCTGGTCACCATGTGGACATTACTTACACAAGAAAGAGAACAAGGATAAGAGCAGGGAGATCCTTTCAGGTAAGTGATTTTCCTGTGGAGTGCAGTGAGAGGGGTGAGGTGTGAGTCAATTCTGAATCTATTTTGTATTTAGGGCTCACAAGACTACCTAATTGCTTGAGGTGGTATATGAGAAGAAAAGACAATTCAACAATTATGAATTAAATACCTGAAAAAAATGGACTTCCTATTAACTGATATTAGAAAACTGCTGGAGATACCCAACCACTTCTCAGAAAGAAGCCGTGTCTTTCACTTTGGCCTCCTTCCATGCCTTCATCTATATCTCTCATTTCCTTTGCTTAGAGTCATCTTCCAACCACACCAGCCTCATTCAGTTAAGAAGATGTATGAAGCACTCATACTTTGCAAAGCCCTGTGCTAGAAACTGGGAAGGATATAAAAATGGGGAAGTTGTGACCCTACACATTCCTAACAATCTCTATGAGAAAAATAACATATATGTTTGTGATAATATAAATTGTAACTCAAATATGCAAATTTTTATGAATAGTAAATAGGTACAAAGGTCCAGGAGGGATAGAACTGTGAATAAGACATGTCCCTGTTCAATGTGTGCATGGTTGGGATTTGAGCACTAAATGAAAAGAATGACACATCAGAGTTAAAGTGAAAAGAGATCACTGCCTGCCAAGGGAATTCAGTAAGTGGGTCAAACTTGTAGTTCTTTCAAGGCCAGCTTGGGTTTGACAATTCTGCGATCCTTTCCCTAAATAAATGCCTCTCCAGTAAGTTTCAGCTCCTTCATAAAATCAGTACTAGTCTGATGTGCACTTATGTTGCTATTTTCTTAGAAGTATTCCTTAGTTATACTCTGGAATGTAAACTTGAAAGCAGGAGTGTAGGGGAAATAGAGTTAGGCTCCCTTACCCAGATGTCTGGGCAACTAAGATAAGCAGTGTTCCCACAGCCTTGAGACTGGGCCTGCATGCACAGAATCATGCTCTGTTATATATCTTGACGCCCTGCTGGCTTTGTGTGCATTTAGTATATAAGGGAGTTCGGACATCCTGATGCACAACATGTGGCTTTTGTGGCTTTAGAGTGTGTGCATTGCCCCACCTTTGAATAAAGGCATGTAAGGCATTCCCACAGCTCTGTGTATTTTCTTCCCTCTGCCCAGATCCCCAGTGAATGTGCCCGGCCTTGAAAGTCTGCAAGACAAGGAGCTTCATCTTTCTTACTTTACGTTGAACTTTACAAACACTAAATAAATATTGTGAAAAAGTTATAAAATATACCTGAATAATATATCTTAACATTAAAGTGTTTTTGAAAAAAAGGAGTGTGAGAAGGTCAGGGAGTTTCCCCAAAAGTAGAAAACTTCCTGCTTTTAATATGTATGTTTTGCAGCCCAAAATAGAAACCCACTAAATGGACTTTTGGCCAAGATGGAGGCATAGGTAGACACACTGCGCCTCCTCACACAACCAAAAGAAGGACAACAACAATTTAAAAACAAAAAACAACCAGAACTGAGGGAAAATCGAACTGTATGGAAGTCTGACAACCGAACAGATAAAGACAACCATTCATCCAGACCAGTAGGAGGGGCGGAGATGGGCAGCTGGGAGGAGAGGACTCGTGGCAAGGCAGGGGCTGGTGGACCCGGTGAGGTGGCGGATTGCAGAGCGGGGTGGGCAAAGCTGTAGCTGGCCATCCAGGCAGCAGCAGGTGGACCAGGTGACTGACCTCCCAACCCAGGGCTCCAGCGCAGGGAAATAAAGCCTGAAACCTCAGATTGAAAACACCTGTGGGGGTTGAGGCAGCAGCAGAAGAAACTCCCAGCCTCACAGGAGAGGTCGTTGGAGAGACCCACAGGGGCCTAGAGCATACACAGGCCCACCCACTTGGGAATCAGCACCAGAGGGGCCCAGTTTGATTGTGGGTGGTGGAGGAAGTGACTGAAAACTGGCAGAGAGTGGAGCAAGCACCATTGCTCCCTCTCGGCCCCTCCCCCACATACAGAGTCACAGCACAGTGACCAGCGTTACCCCGCCCCGGTGAACACCTAAGGCTCCGCCCCTTTATGTAACAGGCATGCCAAGGCAAAAAAATGGCCCAAATGAAAGAACACATCAAAGCTCCAGAAATAATACAGCTAAGCAGCGAACAGATAGCTGACCTATCAGATGCACAGTTCAAAACACTGGTAATCAGGATGCTCACAGAATTGGTTGAATTTGGTCACAAATTAGATGAAAAAGTGAAGGCTATGCTAAGAGAAACAAAGGAAAATGTACAGGGAACCAATAGTGATGGGAAGGAAACTGGAACTCAAATCAATGTTGTGGACCACAAGGAAGAAAGAAACATCCAACCAGAAAAGAATGAAGAAACAAGAATTCAAAAAAATGAGGAGAGGCTTAGGAACCTCCAGGACATCTTTAAATGTTCCAACATCCGAATTATAGGGGTTTCCCAGAAGGAGAAGAGGAAGAGCAACAAATCGAAAACTTACTTGAACAAAAAATGAAGGAGAACTTCCCTAATCTGGCCAAGGAAATAGAATTCCAGGAAGTTCAGGAACCTCAGAGAGTCCCAACATAGCTGGACCCAAGGAGGAACACACCAAGGCATATCATAATTACATTACACAAGATTAAAGTTAAGGAGAGACTCTTAGAAGCAGCAAGAGAAAAGGACACAGTTACCTACAAAGGAGTTCCCATAAGACTGTCAGCTGATTTCTCAAAAGAGACCTTACAGGCGAGAAGGGGCTGGAAAGAAGTATTCCAAGTCATGAAAGGCAAGGACCTACATTCAAGATTGCTTAATCCGGCAAAGCTTTCAGTTAGAATGGAAGGGCAGATAAAGTGCTTCTCAGATAAGGTCAAGTTAAAGGAGTTCATCATCACCAAGCCCTTATTATATGAAATGTTAAAGGGATTTATCTAAGAAAAAGAAGATAAAAAATATGAACAGTAAAAATGACAGCAAACTCACAGTGGTTAACAACCACACCTAAAACAAAAACAAAAACAAACTAAACAAACAACTAAAACAAGAACAGAACCACAGAAATGGAGATCACATGGAGGGTTACCAACAAGGGAGTGGGAGGGGTAGAGAGGGGAGAAAGGTACAGAGAATAAATAGCATAAATGGTAGGTAGAAAATAGACAGGGGGAGGGGAAGAATAGTATAGTAAATGTAGAAGCCAAAGAACTTACATGTATGACCCATGGACATGAACTATAGGGGGGGAATGTGGGAGGGAGGGGGTGTGCAGGATGGAGTGGAGTGAAGGGGGGGATATGGGACAACTGTAATAGCATAATCAATAAAATATATTAAAAAAAAGAAACCTACTAAATGTTCAAGAGAATTAGTCAAATACTTATCCCGTTTTATCTGGCACTGCATGCTATTCTAATTTCCTCTGAAATATTTTAAATTTAAACCACTATCACTTTTTGATAAAGATTTAAAAATAACTGTGTGAAAACACTATCGTGGATAAAGGTACCATATTTTTATGTACCACTCAAGTCTGCCGTTATGCTAGTTCTGCCTTCTCCTGGCATTTTACCTACAAATAAATACAGTTTATTGCTTTGTTCATTTTGTTTTTCATACTTCACAGGTACAGATTTATGTGGGGTGTATGTGTACATACATCTTAAACAAATATTCTATTTATTCTCTAACAAATATTGTCCCGGGCCATCAATGGCATGCGTAGTATAAAGGTTTTGCCTTTCAAAGGTGCTGAGATTGACAAAAAAAAATGAAAGAAATCGTTACACAATGCCGATGTTTGCACTTTGAGTCAGGCACTCTTTAGTGGCTTGAGCAAGATTTAAGAGTGTCATAATAATATAAATTGACATGTTTTTTCTTAGACCTTTTTATGGAAAAGAAAAAACAGCAAAAAAATACATCAAAGAAAAAATAATCCAAGTAAAGAAAATCGGTTCACACCACATTGACTAGCTCAAAATACATATAACACTTAGTTACTTTTATGGGTACATTTGGTGAATGTTATACTTTTTCTTGTTGTCCTTTTTTCTCAAAGTAATAATTTTATATATTTTGTGTAACAATTTTATATCCTTCATTTCTAAAGGAAATCCAAAAGACTTTTATATTTTTTATTTCAAAGAGAAATTTAATGTAGTAAATGAAAAAAACAGTTAGCATCTATAACATCATTCAACTACATTGCAGAGACAAAAATCAACTAATTATAGTTTTCACACATAGCAGTAAATAATTGGAAAATATAGTTGAAAATATGCTTTTTAAAATCAAAATAAATTTTAGGAATATCTTAAAATAAAACCAAAATAAAAATACAGGTCTTTGACAAAATAAAAAGGAACATGGTTCAGTACCATTTAAAAAATCAAAATCAATGCATAGATTATGTTCCTATGCAAAAAATACTCTAATATTTTACAGACATTAGTTTTTCCAAATAAATGTATAAAGTCAGATAATCACAACAGGATACTCATAAAACTTGATATGCTAGTTCTAAAGTTCACATGAAAGACAAAAATGGAAATAAAAGGACAATAAAACATTTAAATAAGTAAGGGGATGTGCCCTACCAGATAGCAACATGGTCTATGAAATCATAATAATCTAACTTAGAGGGAAACACATCCAACTCGTATTGCTTGGCTAAAATAAACAATTTAGCAGGATTACATGCATAATATGATCCCATTTCATTTTTCTGTTCCATATATTTGTAGTACAAATACACACAAAAGGCCAGCAAGTATATACACACTAACCTGTCGGCGAGGATCACCTTTGTGTAGGAAAATGGAATAGAGAGATCTGAAGGTGATCTTCACTTTCTAGTCTACATATTCCTATATTTTAAACACTTTTTACAATAATATATTAAGCACCATTTATGTAAATAAGATAGATAAGTAATTCATAGTAGACCTTTCTATCCTACAGGGTTCCTCCAGAGCTGATCATATGATAATTGCTGCCCCGCGGAATGCCCAGTGTCATTGGTTTCTATTTCTCTGTCTAAGCTTTTCCACTACCCACGGAACTTCAACCCCTCCCCCAGATTAGAGAAACTGCTTTCTGTCAACGTTTCTGCATAACATTACACTGTTTCTCAAAATGATTGCACGATTTATAATCCTATCAGCCATACGTAAGACTTCTGCAATTCAATATTTAGTTGCATCAAACTTTTAATATTTTAAAAATAAGGTGGGTGTGATATCGTTCATTTATTTATATTTCTTTTGTTATACTAACACGGTTGAGTATATTTTCTACATTTATGGGGCCATTTATGTTTGTTCTTCTATGATAGTTTACCTGTGTCTTTTGACCATCATTTTCCTATTAAGCTGTTAATCTTTTTCTCATTGATCTGTAAGAACAGTTCGAAATATTCTAGATATTCATATTTTGTGGTTATAAATTTGACACTGTTCCTCCCAGTTTCTGACTTGTCTTTTCATTATACTTTTATATTATCCTTTGATGAAAAGAAATTTGTATGTTTATTAAAGTCTAATGTACTAATCTTTCCACTTGAGTTATACACTTCTGAATCTTTTTAAAAATCCTTCCTGTTCTGAAACTAAACAAAAGCACAGTCTCCTAACATTTACTTTTAAGTGTTAAGGCTTTGCACTGGCTGGTGTGGCTCAGTGAATTGAGCGCTGGCCTGGTAACCAAAAGGTAGCCAGTTTGATTCCCATCAGGGCACATGCCTGGGTTTCTGGCCGGGTCCCCAGTTGGGGGTCTGTGAGAGGAAACTGATGGGTGCCTGTCTCCCTCTCTTTTTCCCTCCCTTCTCCTCTCTCTGAAAATCTTCCTTTCCCCTCTCTATGAAAATAAATAAACAAAATCTTTAAACAAATAAAGTGTTAACGTTCTGCCTTTCACATTGATCATAAATCCATCGTCAAGTGATTTTTGTTTATGATCCAGTATAGTCATACAATTTTTTTTATTTCTATAGACTTAGTCATTTTCTTCACATCATTTTATTGAAAAATCCATCATTTCCATGGCGATTTTAATGCCACCAATAAGTATTAAAGTTTAATACAATATCTCATAGGGAATGATTTACCCATTTTGTGTCATGGTTATTCTTGGCTCTGACACTTAATATGTAAAACAAGGAATCAAACTGATAAAGTTCAAAAATAAACCTGTGGAATTTTTATTGGTATTCTTTGAACTATCAATTAACTATTAATTTCATATTAATTAACTAGAAAAATTTACATTTTTAGGATGCTGAGTCTTCCTATTGACATTTGTTAACATCCATCTCTTAATTGGCTGATGCTTTATTTAACTTTTCTGAATAAGTTTTTCATTTTTTAAAAAAGATATACATTTTTATTAGATTTATTGGTAGATGTATTTTATAGGTATAATAATACATATCTCTTTAAGTGATATTTTTTGTTTGTTACAGACATAATATCATGCATTGTAAGTTGATACTTTTTTGTTATACAGTAAAATTTCATTACTCTAGTGTTGATAATTTATGTGCATTGTTTAGAATTTTTGGAGGGTCAATAATGTTAATAATCATGTCATCTAAAAAATGATCATTTTGCTTCCATTGTAATCTTTAATCTTTTTTTCTTTATTATTTCACTGTAGAATCTCCAGTACAATATTGAATAAAAGTAGGAAAAGTAGTCTTCCGTGTCTTGATTTTATCATAATTTTAAATAGAATGTTTTTAATGAATCATCATTAAATATACTGCTTGCTGTGGCTAATTTTTGTGGATAAGGTGCTAACTTCAGATAAGGAAGTTTTCATTTAGTAATGTCCATTGCCACTATTTCTATTCAATATCTTACCAGAGGTCCTAGCTAATACCATACATAAGACAAGAAAAACAAACTTAAAGCAAAAGGACTGGAAAGGAAGAAGTGAATATTATTATTTTCACATGGTATAATTATCTACTTAGAAATTATTCTGCAGAAAAATATTGGAAATGGTAGAAGAATACAGCGAGGTGTATGCAGATAAGGTCATCATACAGAAGTCTACTCCCATTCTGTACACTAACAACAAACAATAGGACATGTGCTTTGACAACAGCATAAAAATATCGAATGCCTATGAATGAATCTCACAAAGGGTGTACAAACCATCTGGAAGAACATAAAAATTACTGAGATTCAGGAAGACCATCTAGTTAAATAAAAAATATACAATATTTTGGGGTGGGGAGGTAGGTGGAGGTAGAAGAGTGTATAGGGAGCATGAAGAGTGATGAAAATAATAAAATTAAAAATAATGTAATGTTAATGTAGAAGTAAAACTAATATCATAAGTATGATAGTCCCTTCAATCGATTAATTTGTAGTTCCATTGAAAATAACTGCAGAGAAAAATTCATTACTACTATTGGAAAAACAAATCAAAATATATGCTTTTTCTGAACATAGAAATTTTAAGATCATCACCATACATGAAAGATATTAGACAAGCTAAATATAAAAAATGGCACGAGGAGCAGCACGCAAGCAGAAGGAGACCCACATGCGTATGAGGAAAGACAGTAAGTCTGCCTAGGACAGGCCGTTTGTGTGGTGAAGAAGCGTTAGGGAACACATTTTGGTATAGGATGGGGACAGTGCAGTTTCTTGAAGTCTAGGAAGACGAGTTTGAAAATATTGTAGTAACTGTATGCAGAGTGACATGAAGAAATTTTGGTTTAATGAAAGTATAAACTGGCAGCATTTGATAATGTGGATTTGGCAGAAATCATTTATCTAATATAGAAAGAATTTGCAGCAGTCTCAACATAGAATTATAAGGGTATGGATTTTGATGGTGATTGCACAAGAAATAGAAAAGCTAAATCTAGGAAATATATATTTATAATAACTATAGAATAGAAGGGAAAAGATTAAGGAATGGAGAAGGCAATGTTCAGTGGAAAAGTATATCAAGTATTGATACCACTAAAACAAAAATAAATGTAGAATATATTGTTTCTCTTCATTAAAAGAAAAATCAATATCAGTTGGAGGAGATAGAAAAATTTCATATGGAGTTTGAAGTAATACTTTTATCTCCAAATATAGTCTATGCAAAAGTGACGTGAGCAGACTAGTACACAGTTACAACATCAGGATTATAGATACAGATTTTTAAGTCATGGAATGTGAAAGGGTCAAGCCACTTTCGCAGCCCGCCAGCCTGCTCATGACCTAGTCAGGCCAGTTTTCCAACCTGCTGGACTGCCCATGACTCAGTTATCCTGACTCCCTTGGCAGCCCTGCTCCTTAATCAAAACTCTCTCCCACCGAGCACAGCAGACGTCTGGTGCCAGCCACAACGGCCTGTGGTCAGACGGACCCTCCTGTATCTGAGTATGGCCCAGCCCTTTACCTAACCCATAGCCCCCGCTCACATCCTGAACCCCTGAGGCACCTACCCAGAAGAATAAGAGACTAACCCCTCCCTTACCACCCATAAACCCCATACTTTTTCTTTAAAAAACCCCACTCTTGCCTTCCCCTGGGACTAAAGTCTGTCCAAACTCAGCCACCTATAAGCTCAGCATCAAATAAAAGCACTTGGATCGGATCTCCTGATAGAGCCAGAGCTCCTCCCACCTCTCTCTCTCTTGCATTATTAACAGCATGAAAAAGAGGCACATGGGAAGAATATGAAAAACAGATTTAATGGAAGAAAGGACACAGTTCAAGTTCTAATGAACATAAATACTCCATGTTTTAAGTGGAGTAGACAGTGTGTACTTTATAGTATTTTGAGCATACAAAATGGAAGGGACTTGCAAACTGTAAAGCTATATAAAGACACAGTTAACTATATGGTAAAAGTCATGAGAATAAAAAGGTCGAGTTTTTAAGCCATGTTTTTCTTAAGGTCTTTTAATTTGAGACTTTAGCCTTCTTCTCGATTGAAGATCCACATCTTACTGTGTTACAAAGTGAAAGATTCATTGTTGTGGACATTAAAAGGTTGTTGGCCTATTTCTAAAACACAGTAAAGATAATGCCTTTCTGAATTCTGACAAATTTCTGAGGTTGCTTAATTGGATATATACAACTTTAGCAAGTAAAGGAATAAGCAAGATAAATTCCCATTTCAAAAGTTCTTCTAGTAACATATTTACTGGAATAAAGAAGCATCTTAAATATCACTTACACTTATTGTTTTATTTTAGCTTTCAACCTTGAAACTGCATACTAAATTATTAACATACACATTTAAGTATATTGACTGCATAATAATCAATTCTTGATTTTATTTTTAAAGTGTCTACTTATATTAAAATAAATGCTATCTTAGGAAAAATCTGAAACATAGATGCTTGAGCATTGTACAAGTTCTTAGAGAAGAATGGCCAGGTATGTTCTGTGTCCTTAGATTATGTTCATAATATTTTATTTTAAAAAATTAATGTGAAAAATATTTTTATCCATTTTTTATCTATTTTGGTCGAATGATGCCTGTGGATCTTTGTATTTCTTAATGAAATCACAACTGAAATCTGGCTACATAATGACAAATTGCACAATATAAATTCTAAATAAATTATGATTACATTTCACTTTCCTTTTATTCCTCTACTTTCCTTATGCTGGTCAAGGTCTCGGCTATTAATTATAGCTATCAAAGATATTGCAATTCCACCATCCAATAGTATCCAAATGATGTTATAGACATTATTCTACTTCTCACCAGCAGGCTTGAGCATTCCCAGAACAGGGACTATTTCTTATTTTAATCTTTGAGTAACCAGTACCTTGGACAGTGCCAGGCATAAACTAGGCACTTATTATCTGTTTTGGAGCAGATGAATACATGACTGATTTTGCTGTGATGTTATACTGGTCTAATATATTTCTGGAGATAAGATTCACCAGGGGTTAAACATCTTTTTTATTTTGCTGTAATAATATTGCTTGTATGCAAACTACTCCTAAGTTGTTTCAATTTCATTTTAATTCAACATGTTACACTTGGTAAATAAAACATTACACTAAAATTCACGTTAGCATAAACAACTATTATTTCAAGACATTGACCTCCTTTTAGATACAAAACCACTAGATGAAATGTAAGAGAAACTTAATTTAAAAACCTTTCTAATACAGTGTTTATTTTATTATCATCTTTCACTTCATTAAGGAAATCTTAGAGGTAAGAGGAGACCTTCATGTTCCCCCCCCCAAAAAAAATGAAACTTGTAGGGAAAAGAGAATTTTCCAGCCAAATTTTAAAAATGTTATTACTGTGGAACAGAATGCATTGGTGTACATTTTAAAGCACCTGTTCAGGACCCCTCCCCCAATTCTTTAAACTCTCATGTATTCACTCTTGACGATTCCTGTTACCCACATGCATTACTATAAAGAGTACGGTTCCTATCAATTGGTCCTGCATTCACAGTGGAAATTAGAACTCGACAGAGAAGGAAATGTACCGAGGTCAAATCTTTCTGTAAACCGTTATTTAGTTGGTTTGCACTAAATTAGTCGTGGCATCTCAAGAGCCCTTTGTCTGTGGGACGGTGGGCCTGGCAATCATATCTACTCAAGGAACGACGCCTGGAGACTCTGCCCGGGATGGGGGTGGGGACCGTGCACCGCGTGGAGAGCTCGACTGAGAATTAAAGTGAGCGAACAAAGAGAACTCCCAGCAGCCGCCCGCCAGCGCCTCGCAGCTGCATCAGGAGACCTCAGTCCCACCCGGTAGGCTGCTTGCATCCGTCTGCTGTGAAAAGAGCTCGAGTGAAAAATTGATGGAGATTGATCGAGCCCAGGACAAAGCTTTGCAGAAAACTGGTACATCCGATTTCCAGCGGTTTTGGAGTCATCTGCCAAGTACGGGATACAGGAGTGAAGCAAGGACTTTGAGCTTGGCTTCCAATCTTCCATCTCGGGCGTGGCTTCGGCCTTTTTGTCTTCTTGCCACCCCTCACCCCTTTCCCTGTCCCCGCCTTCTTCTCGTTCCTCTAGAAAGTAGCCTCTCTTTGGCTACTTCTACCCTTCCCTCCCTTGCAATCCCGCCCCCGCCCCTGCCCAGTGCGGTGAGGTCAGCTCATGAATAGCAGTGCACTTCCTGGGGAGCGTCTGGCACCGCTTGGTACCTCCCCGGTCGCCGGCGTGGAGCGGCAGCTCCAGCCCAGCCGCGGACTGCCGGCAAGTAACCTGCTCTGCGGCCACCGAGTCTGCACGGTAACGCCATTGTTTGGGGGAATCCAGTGGGTGTGGAGCTGGGGCGAGTGGGCCCAAAGTCGGGCTCAGCCAGAAAGTCGAATATAATGCTGTGAAGTTAAACTTTCCTCGTCTCTGAAAGACACAATAGATCCTGAGGTCACCGGAAGATCAAAAGGAAAGCGCTGTTGATTTGCATCAACTTCGAAACCTCGGCTCTACTGAGAAGTGAGCAGTTGTTCTGGATTTCTAAAGGGATGGGGATGAGATATGGGGTAGGCTGATGGGCAGGCTGATGGGCGGATGAAACTGGAGGGTTACAATGTTGGTTTGGGCTCTTCCGGGGTGCTTGGCTGATGATTTCCAGAGGGGAAAGCTGGAAGAGACACAGCATCTTGTCACTTTGGGAGAACCACGTGACAGCAGTCAGTTGCCTTTGATTGTGGAAGCCCAGCTTCCTCCTGGGTTAGAGCTGCCTGGGAACCAAATTTAAGTGTTCTCTGGTGGCTCTCAGCTCCGGAGTGATGCTGCCTAATTCAAAAGTAAGATGGCACTGGCAAAATAACTTGTTTGGATGATCACGTTAGTGTGACCCACACCGATAAACTAGGCCAGACATTCTAGACGCAGGTGGCTCCAAGAGAACCCGTAGAAAATAAGTTGATTAAAAAACTTTGTTTTTCTCCCCTAACATCTTCTTTGTTCACGATTATTTTTCAAAGTTAGTTGGAAGAAGATCCCGAGAAGAGAAAGGGGGTGGAGAAGGAGCTCTCCAGTAATTTTTTAAAAAATATCAGGCATTACTGCACATTGACTTAATTTTGATACTTAAAATAGTCAATAACAAGAGTAATGCTAGTAAAGTAACTGACTGGAAAGAATCTCCTCTCCAAATAGGAGTATTTTTTTTTAAAGCAGAACTTTCTGCCTAGTCATGTCCCTTTCAGTGCTTTAGAGAGGAATTATAGTTCTAAGAAAAAGGCACCCAATTGACTAGATAACTAGCTGGCTGGATCACTATGGAGAGCCCAGGAAGCAATGATTTGCTATTTTCCAGATTGTAAAAGCCAGTGATGGCTTTATCTGTGAAAAAATGCCCAGTAGAAATTGGTTGTATCACCATGAGTTAAGATGCACAAGCTCTCTGGGTGCAGAGTCAGGATGCAGCAGCCTTCTGGATGTAGTCATTCTGACTCTGAATTTGGCTCCATAGGAACGACTGGGCACTTGAAAAATATACCTTTGCTTATAATATATCATCTGAGAAGATGCTTACAAATAAAAATATTTTAGCAACTACACTTAGAACTATAATGAATAACAAGAAATATGAAATTTGGATAAGTGTAGAAAAAATCATCATCTGTAATTTAAAAAATTGTGCAGAACCATCAATAAACTTTTCTAAAAATATTTTTAAAAATTATTTCCTAAAGCTTAAAAAAGAAAAATCCCCTAATGACTAAACTATATAGATGATTCCTAAAGCCATTATTTTCTTGAAGCTGAAGTTGATTATATATATCCTAGTCTAAAGAAAATTGGGTGTATTTATCCAACTAAGAATAACAGTAAGTGTTAGAGCTGTTTGAGAAAAGTGTCATTTATCCATAGCAAATTTTCTTCAGGAACCTCCATAACCCTTTTTCTGTAACTGACACTGAGAATATTAATTAAATAAAACTCTCTCCACTGAACTATGCTTTAAATTCCAGATTTGAGGTGAGAAAAACCATAGTTGAAAAATCAAGGTATTGACAACTTTAGCATGTGATTATCCCTTTTTCCTCTGACGCTTCTTCTTGACTTTACCCTTTTTTTTTTTAACCTTCCCTCCACTAAATTCTTTTCTGACTCCATGTCTCATCCTTCAGAATGTGAGGTTCAGCTACTTCCACTCATCATTTTACTGAGGTGGGGTGGGTTGGAGAGAGCGCCTCCCCCGGCAAAAGG
Organism: Desmodus rotundus; assembly: GCF_022682495.2. Classification (NCBI taxonomy): domain Eukaryota; kingdom Metazoa; phylum Chordata; class Mammalia; order Chiroptera; family Phyllostomidae; genus Desmodus; species Desmodus rotundus. The sequence goes on along the minus strand of NC_071397.1, from coordinate 75,406,300 downwards.
AGAATTGACAATTCCGCATCTTCCTCCAGTCAAGGCTTCTTCTATTCAGTGCCTTCCAAATCTCATCATTTTTTCTGCATAGCAAAATCGCCCTTTGCTCTGTAACAATGCAGACACGCTGCATGTTTTTGTTGTTGTTGTTTTGTTTATTTCTGTTCCAGACTAGAAAAGAAGTTTGGTGGCAGTGAGGAGGGAAGAGAATGATCTGGTGATGGACCATTCTAAATCGCATCTGGTAGATCAGATCCTTCCCAGACAGCCATGAGTCAGCCACCGACCGGGGGCGCTGCCCCCGCCACAGCCGCAGCTCCTGCCGCCGCCGCTGCCACCGAGGCTCGTCTGCACCCGGAGGGCAGCAGCAGAAAGCAGCAGCGTGCTCAATCACCGGCCAGACTGAGGGACAATTCGGTCCGACAGACAACCGCGGCCACCCGGTCCCCAGTGGGGGCAGGCACTAAACTCAATTCTGTCCGGCAGCAGCAACAGCAGCAGCAAGGCAACAAGACCGGGGGCCGCGGGGTGCCTCCGGCCGGCACCCGAGGAAGCGGAGGCGGGGCGGAGAAGGCGGTGCCGCTGGCTCCCAAAGGGGCCACGTCGGGAGCTGTCCACCCCGCGGCTGGTGCTGAAGCGGCCCCCGCGGCGCCCCTGGCCCCGGTGGGCGGCCGGAGGCCCGGCCCGACCGAGGAGCAGCCCCGGGAGCTAGAGCCAGTGTCCTGTAAACTCGGGGACCCCCCTCCACTCGGGGAAGGCGGAGGAGGGGTCGGGGAAGGAGGAGGAGCCGGCGGCGGCTCCGGGGACAGGGAGGGGGGCGTTCCGCCGCCGCCCAGGGGCTGGCGAGCGAAGGGCGGACGCGCTCCGCACAGAGGCGGCGGCGCTGGGGAGGGGGCCCCCGCTTCGCCATCCTCCCCGGCGGTCAGAGCCCCCGGCCCCAGCAGTAGGATCTCCGGAAGTGGCGTCGTGGGGGGCAGCAGCGGCGGGGGAGGGAGCTACTGGAAGGAAGGATGTCTGCAGTCTGAGCTCATCCAGTTCCATCTCAAGAAGGAGCGGGCGGCGGCCGCGGCGGCCGCGGCGCACACGCACACTAAGAACGGCGGCGGCAGCCGCAGCTCCCCGGTCTCTGGCGCCCCCACCATTGGCGAATCTCTTGCAGTCCCTTCCTCCTCCCCGATGGCGGCGGCAGCGGAGGGCCCCCCGCAGAGCGCAGAGGGCGGCGCGGGCGGCGGGGGCATGCAGGCGGCGGCGCCCCCTTCGTCGCAGCCGCAGCCGCACCCGCAGCAGCTCCAGGAGCAAGAAGAAATGCAGGAGGAGATGGAGAAGCTTCGAGAGGAAAACGAGACGCTCAAGGTGAGGAGGGTGGGCGGTGGGGGCCGGGAGGGGGAGGGGCAGTTTGGGCCTCGTAGGACTAGGGCGTGTCTCGGCGGTGCGGGGCTGCTAACCTGTTAGGGAGCCTTGGAGGGGGAGGAGAACAGGAAATGAGGGGAGGGGGTTCCTAGGCCTTTTCCGCCTTTAAAACAGCCCGAGGTTGGTAGCGTTTGATTTTCATGTGAATCTAAATCTGGACCTTCCTTTTTCTATCGTGATTTGCCCTACGTTTTCATGGAAAGAGCTGGATAGATCGGGGGCGCGAAAGAAGGCCTAAGGAGGGCCCGTTTTTTCCATTTTCTCCGTGTCACGCCTGTCCCCTGGAGGATTTGGAGTTGGGATGGGCTGTGCTCGGTGCATGTCAGAGGGGTGGGGAGCGAGGCTGATTTTGCCCCTCGGCCTGTCACCCCAGAACGAGATTGACGAGCTAAGGACCGAGATGGACGAGATGAGGGACACTTTCTTCGAGGAAGATGCCTGTCAACTGCAGGAAATGCGCCACGAGTTGGAGAGAGCCAACAAAAACTGCCGGATCCTGCAGTACCGCCTCCGCAAAGCCGAGCGCAAGAGGCTCCGCTACGCGCAGACCGGCGAAATCGACGGGGAGCTTCTGCGCAGCCTGGAGCAGGACCTCAAGGTCTGCGGCGCGGGGGCCGGGGCGCGCGGCGCGGGAGGCAGGTGGGGCTTGGGTCAGGGCTCTTTGCTTGTGGTCAGGGGTGACTGGCAAAGAGCTCTAGGGACACAGAGTTTCGTGGCTCTAACCACAGATATCAGTCCTGGAAGAAGGGGAAGAGCAGACTGGTGGCTCTCAAGAGTGGCGTGTGTCAGGCCTTACAGACCGCCAGCTCTGTGAGCCCTCCCGGGAGTCACGGCGGCTCCAACGGAGGTAGTGGGAAGAGAGCGCTCCCTTCCTGGTGGAGTCTAGGGTGTGGCAGAGCCCAGGCTCTGGCCATAGTCTGGCCTCTAGAATCCACCCGGTAGAATCAGGCACTCCAGAGCAGTGCGACGAAGACTCCTCCAGCTTAGTTGAAGCCCTGAATAGGAACAGCACTGGGAAGGTAGAAGTTGACATTTCCCCCTGCAAGTCCCCACCCCCTGTCTTACTGGAGTCCTGCGTGGTAGTGCTTACCACTTCCAAAACTCCCAGAAAGGAAAACTGTCCAACGTAAGACCCCTTTTGGAAGTACAGGGAGAGTGAAATAAATAAAAGAAACACTTCATGGTCCTTCTGTTTGATACGAAGTTGGTTCTTCAGAATCCCCCAGTGGAGAACTTTCAACTTTGAAATGCGTTTTTAAGCAGGTGGGGTCTGTCAGTCGGACTGTAAGTCAGGTGTTATCTTCATGGCCTTGGACAACCAAAAAAATATACAATTTTAATTGCATTTAACTTCAAGGTAGAAAAATCAAATGTAATTATCCTATAATTGTTTTAAAGAAAGCAATGAGAAAACGTGTTATGAAAATTGGTGTATTATTTCTTTTTTCATCGTTTTTTTATCTTTGTTTAGTAGTCACTAAGCACCGGGCACTGTGGCAAGCATGGTTACATATATCATTTTCTCATATATTTCTCAAAGGAAAAACCCCTATAAAATAGGGATTATTAATAGCATCATTTAACAGGTGCTTAAACTGAACCTTTTACTGGGTGGGGTTAGGTACCCAGCCTCCACGCAGCCTTGTAACTTGGCTAGTAGGTTGCCAGGCTAGCTCCCCACCCAGTCTAAAAACACAGCCAGTGTCTTGAGCCTCTACACAGGACTGCTCCACTTTTCCAAACCCTGAAATTTCCAGGATAATCTCAGAACAAGGGACAGAGACGCACAGTTATTTACCTTTTTTCTTTTAAAACTTAACCTCAAGGACTAAAGTGGTTCCTAAAACAAAGTACCTAGAAGCCCAGGATCAAAATTCATGCCCTACACCCCACTTGTGAAAACTTTGTTTTCTAGTCTGTAAAATGGGTGATAATAGAATTGTCTACCTTGTAGAGTTAGAGAAGATATGTGAAGTTTCCCTTCACATGATAAAGCACAACTGACCATTTATTACCAGAGCATGGTGTAGAGGTTAAGGGAACAGAGCTGAGAGCCAGACTACCTGGCCACGTGTTTGCTCCATGACCTTGAGTGTGTTACTTCACATCTCTGACACTCAGGTTTTCCATCTATAAAATAAGAGTAATAATCATACCTATTTCATGGGATTGTTGTGAGGGTTAAATGATTTATGTATGTGAATAGCTTATATGTAAAGCATTGGGAATAATGCCCGCATATCATAAATACTATGTAAGTATTGACTTTTAATACTTTTAACGTGAATATAACTGTAGCCGACATGTTTTGTTGTCTTTAATTACATTGTATTGTTACAAACACTTTAATTTAGGTTGCAAAGGATGTATCTGTGAGACTTCACCATGAATTAGAAAATGTGGAAGAAAAGAGAACAACAACAGAAGATGAAAATGAGAAACTGAGGCAGCAGCTTATAGAAGTTGAGATTGCAAAGCAAGCTTTACAGAATGAATTGGAAAAAATGAAGGAGGTTAGTGTTTCATTATCTCACGGTGTGGTAATTATTTCTGTCTCTTCAGAAAAGAATTCCAAGGACTAACGTGAATGTTAATATAATTTTATTTTTTCTTGATTATAAGACAGTTTGTTCTCATCCAATATAGTAACAGATAGATGAGTGTGTTCTAAAAAATGAGAATTGGACTTCAGCCTTACCTCTAATTTGACATATATGAGCTGTGAATAATGTTTCATCCTGTGCATTCTAAATGTATAAAAATAAATTAAGTCCATACACCAAACGCAAAGGGAGTCAAGCGTATGAAGGAATAAGCTTTGAGCAGAGAGGAGGAACTAGTTCTGTGATATTAATAGTGAGTTCATAGAACCATGGACTTTTAGGATAAAACAGGCCATAAAGTCCACTTAACAGAATCTAGTCATTGCCCAAATCCTTCTTAGAACAAAGCCTCCCAGTGATCCAGTGCTTAGAAGACCACCAGTGACGGACCCTTACAAGTTATCCTGCCATAGCACGTTCTGTCACAGCATACCTCTTTTTAAATGTGTTCTTTGTTTTGAGTTGAAATCTATTTAAATGCAGCTTTGACTAAGTCGTCTTAGTTCTACCCTTTAGGTCAGAAGCGTCCAAATTCTCTTCTATATCAGCTATTTCAAGATTCCTGCCATGTTCCCCCAAATCTTCTCAACAAAATCTGTGTCAAAGAAAATAATTGGAAGTGAAAAGAAACAGAAAGGTTTATCAAGAAATAATTAACTTTGCGATGAGTAAGAACTTGAATTAAAATAATAAAATAACATTTTTTTTGAGAACTGCCTGAGAGTATTTAGGTGCAACTTATGAAAACCATTGAGAATTACCAGATTATGTAAGTGGTCCTCTGAACATTTTCTCTGCTTAAATATGCATATTTGAAATGAAAATCTTAATCTTTCCATGCACTAACTTAGATATTGCAGTTTTCCATTTACTGTGCTTATCTCGAAATGGTGTAAAATTGTATCTACCATGTAACAGTGAAATTACCAATAGTCTGATTAAGAATATGTGTCAAGAACTGTAGAAAACTGTTTCAGAGGGGTAAACTCTTTTGTGATCTAAGTCTCTGCTTATTATGCTAACTTGACTTTCAGCGGATCTCATGACATTTTAATAACATGTAATTAATGACTAATACCCAAGGGTGGCTGTAGGCTACAGTAGAAAATCACGGAGACTGGGAGCCACCGGTGACTCAAAAGTCCTCTAACTTCGACTTGCTTCTGTTTACTCAGTTGTAAAATGTTGTTTTTGAGGATTCTCAGCATCTCCTGTGGCGATCATGGATTTTATTGTGAAATCCAGGCCATTACCATTAAAAAGAAGCATAGATTTTTTTCTAAAGTTAAGAGGTCAAATATGAAATTGAATAGACGTTAAGTGTATTTTTTCAACAGTAGAGTTAAGTGAAATTTGTCCAAAATTGAAAGTTTAATTTCCAGGAAAATAATGAAGTAGGTATCTACGGCTGCTGCAACGAAGTATCACAAACTGGGTGGCATAAACAATAGAAATCTTGTTTTCTCATAGTTCTGGTGTCAAGAAGTCCAAAATCATGGTACCTGGTGGGTTGACTCCTTCTGAGGGCTGTGAAGGAAGAGTGAAGTCCAAGTCCAAGCCTTTTTTTTCTTTTGGCTTTTGTTAGATCACTGTCTCCATATTCACATGGCATTCTCCCTGTAGCTGCCAGTGTCCAAATTTCCCCTTATAAAGGACACCAGTCATATTAGGTTAGAGCCGACTCTGATGACCTCATTGTAGCTTGATTGCCTCCGTAAAGACCCTGTCTTCAAAGAAGGTCACATTCTGAGGTACTTTGGATTAGGACTTCAAAATATAAATTGCGGGGACACAGTTCAACCTAGAACAGTAGCTGTCAAATACCAGCTTACGGGCACGCAAAGAGAAAGTTCATCGTCAGTTCCATCGGCTGCATTCCGTGTTCATACCAAACTTGCCCTCCCTCAGATTCTTTGTTTATACAATTAAAAATACTCAAGTCGAAACAAACTTCATTTGCTTACCAAGGGTAAAGAGAAATACCTTGTGATGTGGTCCCATGTGACTGTTTTTCCCATGGCTATCTAGAACATTGGATTTAAGAATAGCATCAGGACTCTCTGATTGTCATCGTACGTCCAGGAAAGAGAAAAATGCTTATAACTTGGCTGTCCACTGGCCAGACAGATGGGGCTGCCCCAACCTTAAAATAAAAGCCACAATAACCTGGCTACTGGAAAGAAGGTCTGGAAGCTGGGGATGCCCTCAGGAGAAGCATTGTAAAGATGTGCTACTTTGATTCTTTTCCTCGCTCACTTCCCTGTGACAGGTTTCTCCTTCAGAGTTCTAACTCTGAATTGGGAAAACACTCGTGCAGCACCAAGTAGTGGGGATGCATATGTTCATGCCAGAGGGGCAATTCGCATTCTTGTCGGAGTTAGAACAGCAAAATTCAAATCCCTGGTTAGAGACTGCAACAGGACAAGTGTAAGGAATTTGGGGACAGGGATGCAGCACGTCATCTTCTATGGGAGCCTTTTATTTAAAAAATGGCCTCTGCAATAACATTTACCGTTTGGGAATATAGGGGTGCAGACATGGAACTAGAGGAAGGGCAAGAGAGTGGAAGATAAAGATTTGAGGGATTCTAAAGGTAATGTAGGGGAAATGGAAAATATTCTGGTAAGAAAGTTCCGTAATCATTCATATAAGGTTGACCTTTAGAATGTTCAAAAAAGTGTCAGAAATAGAAAAAGTAGCTTAAAAGTATTTTTAGAAATCAGAAATGTTTCATTTACATAACATTTTTTTGTAATGGTGATTTTGTTGCCCTCCAAACATAAATTCTAAAACTGAGCTGCAGTAGTAACTGGCTCACTTTTTCAGGTAGGAGCTGTGAGTTCCAAGACTGACTTGTCCCTGTATAATTGCAACAGTTTCAGTTAACCATCTGCTTCGTTACTTGTAAAATGAAAACATTCGAGTCCTTGGTGAGTGCTAACCACACGACTGTCATCCCTTTGTGGCATTCTACCAGTGGAGAAAATAGAACCAGACCAAGCTTTCCATTATGAAGAGAAGACACTAGTTATGGAGTAAAATCATAAAATATGAAATAGAAACTACTAGAGAGAAATAATCCTCCAACTCCCAGATTTTAGTTTCTTATTTGCAGCCATGTAGATGTTGAACAGCACACCTGGGACCAATAGCCCATCTGTTGGAGTTTGCAAACCAATTGCCAAAGGTTTAACTGGCTTCAAGGGTGTTGACCAATTGCTCTCAGGGCTGGTGGCTGTACAAAGTTCTGTGCATCTGCTCACATCCATCTGCTTATCTTCTTCCCCTGAGAGGATGAATTAGGCACACGGGCGTGAGAAAAGTTGAGTAGAGACAGGATGGAGGCAATTAGTTAAGTTTACTACAGTGTGTTGCTTGTATTGAAGTAACTGATGTTCTGCCAATTGCCAACAAGAGGGAGCTCTTCGGATGCTGCTTTGGAACCTTAATGGCATTCTCACTCAGACTATAAAATACTGATTGCTACTAGCAGTATGTTTTCCTGCAGCAGAAAAAATGCCTTTACCTTTATGTAACCTGGGGAAAATGATGGTCTATCATTCAGCATCACAAAAAATTACAAAGAAAATTATCTGATGGAAACTACGAGCAGTGCTTTGAATGCGAGGACAGGTTAATGCGCAAATAGCGTAAAGTGAGGGTCTGTGAAGGGTGAGTCTTTGCTTTATTTAATTGAGGCGTACTACCCTTCGTGAAGTCCTGCCGCTGTAGGAAAACCTTTGTTTTCAAAGCTTTAGAACTCCTGTGTTCTTCAGGAGGGAGGGTCTTCTTACATCACCTTTAAAGTCTGGGGCTTGGAGAAATGTTGGTAACATCCATTTGAGCAAATGAATACCCAACAGAGGACCTTTGAAAATAGGAAGAGAATCAAGTAGCTGAGATGTTGCTAACTGTTTATTAGATCTTTTACATTTCAGAATCTGCACTCTGCACTCTCATCCCTCTCTTGCCCACAAGAGTCTTAAATGAAAATGATTCTCTCAACTTTTCCTGGTCTTTGCTCTAGAGGGCTCTTAACTGGCCTACTACAATAACACCATTTTTCTTGGGGCTTTTATCTTCTGTGAATTTGTTTAATATATTCTATCTATTACAACAAGCTTTCATTCTAGAACAAAAAAATAATTAATGCTGTAAATTTCTGCCTCTGGGTTTTTGTGTTTTGGAGGGCCTCTGCTATAGAGAGTATATCTGTACCCAGGCCCCCTTTGTAGACAGAACACAAACAAATGCTTGCCCTGCATAATTATAATTACCTACGCATTTTCATATATAAAATAAAGAACCGATTAGAACTATACTTGCTTTTGATAGCACATGTTTGTCTAAGTCATGTAGTGCAAGGAGAAATGCTGAGTGATAAATTAGCAAAAGAAGCAACCCAGGAGACAGTTTTAATGAGCAACATTTTTGGTGTTTTAAGTATTTCCCCTTAGTTGTGGTGGTTTCCTTATAATTTGAAAGAAAATGAAACAGTAGTCATTGACATTTTTAAATGAAATTTCCGTAAGTATTTTTTAAAGCATCAAATACTAATACTTCAGTCATATCTTCTCAGACAGGGGTCCCTGGTTCTGGGCGCGTTAGGAACAGGGCCGCACAGCAGGAGGTGAGCTTGAAGGTAATGCGCTTTAATCATCCGAAACCATCCCCCTCCACCCCAGTCTGTGGAAAAATGCCTTCCACGGAACCAGTCCCTGGTTCCAAAAAGGTTGGGGACTGCTGTTCTCAGAGACAATAGTTTCTGGAATAACATAGGCCAGAAAACTGGAGATTAAATTAAAAACAAGGAATAGCGTGCCAGGTAAGCACAGACAGGCTTGCCTTCCAGGAGGCCACCACGTATTTTTAAAGATGCATTTATCTAAGAACTGTGAGTGTTGTGACTGCATACGTAGTTACATGCACTGTGAAGTGATTCCCAAGACCCAGTCTTGGGTAAATGGCTCTTTTACTGATATGCCAAGACCCCAGCAAAAGCAAAGTACAATCGTACACAGATCAGAAGACCCCTGTTGGTGGATTATTTTTTGAAGCATATTGAACTCTTACTATAAACTTCAAATTTCTGAATTTTTTAACATAAAAGTGTCAACATAACTCACCCTACATAAGTGATTAGATCCCAGTACCCTTCTTAGCTGGAGTTTTGAACTTTTTGAAACAATAAGACACTGTAAAAATAAAGGTTTTTCCTGGTTAAGCATCTCCTATTGAGCTGCAGTTCCCAGTTGAAATATCCATTGATTTTGATGTTTGCAACATCATGGGCTTTATAAAAATTGTTCAACCAGTGTATGTTGAAATGTTTGTTGAGTTTGCTGATAAACTATATTCATGGGAGTTAAGTCTCCAACCCTGGGCTCTCCCAGTTTAACAGAGGGTCTGGAGCTCTAGGCTGAACACGTGAGCAGCTTACCTGTGTTTATATATCTGTGTGAAAGTGTGTTACTTAAAGGGTTATTGACATCTTTAACTTCTCTATCCTACCTATCTTAAAAAGGAATGTAAAAATGGTTCACAAATCATAAACATTGAAATAATGGTTTAAAAAATTAGGTCAAATAAGAATTCTAGGAAGATGAAAGCAAACTTAATCCAAGGGACGTGCATTATTATAAATAGCTCTGAGTTTAGTAGCAATCAAGGCAGGGAGAGAGATACTGAAAAAAAGAAATTCTTTCCTAGCTGTGACCAGACATAAAGAGGCCTCTCTGAGCTTCCTTGAGGCCTCCTGAGCAACCATGAAGAAGATCAATCACAGTACAGCAAAATGTTGACAGTTATAGAAACAGACTCTATTTACATGGCAACCAAGGGATGGATGAGCCTCTAAACATTGTCAGTTCTCATCTGTGTAATCAAAACATTAGGAATTAAAATTTTTGCAGAATGTTAAAAACTAAGGCATTTTGTCAGTAGTGTGAATTTGCATGTGGTTTCTTCGAAAGGGCATTATATCATGGAGTCTGGAAACTGGCTTTGAAGACTCAGCTCTCATTCCCTGTGACATTGAGCAAGTAACTTTAAATTTATAGTTCCTTGGTTTCTGTATTCATAAATGTGATAGTTAAACTGAGTGCTCTCCAAGGCCCCTGTAAAAATGTCATTTTTTTTTACTTTGTCAGTTATCTATCTCTGTGCTCCCTAAAAGTTTTATTCACAGCTAGGTATGCCATTCCATTTCATTATTACTATGTTATCACTGCAAGTATTTTTTAATTTATTCAATCAGCAGGTATTTAGTGAAGAGTAACTTATTACCCATTGCAGTGTGGCTATAGCTACCACAGAGGATTCAAAGATAGAGGTAGCAGAATGCTGCATCAAAGTGAATTTGCATTCACTGGGGACCCTGCTGAGTGGTTTTGAACCACAGTGGCTAAGACCTACAGTGCTTCTGGTGGTTGCTACTGCTCAGCCTTCAGGGCCTGGTTAGTGACAAAATCAGAACTGAAGACTCGGTGTGCTGGGCTGAGGACAAGTGGAGCTTTCTGAATAATCTAAGCCACACTTTGGATGTAGCCTTAGCGCTCCACCCAAGGAAGCCACAAAGACCTCATGGTAACCAAATAAGTCATCGTCATCATTTTTCCAATTATAAATAAACCAGAGCATTGAGTGATGGCACCTACACACTCGGATTTGTGCAGAAAGTCTCTGAAGTGATTCATATAGTTCTCTGGGGTGAAATCCGCCCCTGGATGACTGACTGCCAGACCCTTACTGTGGGAGGTGTGGCACCTGAGTTAATGATTGCTGGTCTTTGGTTAAACATCTGAACATTCGTATTTTGTTATTAGTGAAGTTTAATTTATTTTCATCCCCCTATCAACTTCTCTGATGTTTTTTTTAAGGTGAAAGGCTTTAGAAGAGTACAAGAGTCTCTTAGGTGTTACTTGTCCTTGTAAATTACTTGTTAATTACTACCCCTTTGTGAGTATGACAGACAAAACCCCCCATTTAACAACCTATTCATAGTTCCTTCTTTAGGGGACTCTGAGGATGGCACTGGGATGGTGCCTTTAGGCTCTGGAGCAGTACCACTCCCCTCTACTCTGGCCACCCTTGGCTGCCTGAGAAGGTCCTTGCCCTTAGCGGTGGCAGAAAATAGCTTTGGCCCTCTGTCTCAACTTTTTTCTTTAAGCTAAAACCCCAAAACTTTGATCTGACTTTATTTTAGCCAACTTTTAAAGCAAACATTTATTGAGAGTGTGTGTGTGTGTATTGTATATATAAGGGATAAAGAGTGAATGTCACCATGAGAAAAGTCCTTCACCTCAAGTTCACTATTTTTTGATAGAAAAGACGGCCTTGTACAGGTTGTGCTCTGACAGCAGTTACACATATGCATCACTGCACTGAGTACTGGGATACACACTACCTCAGGAGAGTAAGCTCTCTGAGGACAGGCCCATACCTGTTTGGATCACTGAGGCACTCTCAACATCCAGTTCTGTGTCTGGGATAGTAACCAGACTACATTCTTCTCTAGTATTAACAACTGTTATTTCATTTCATTTGCATACATTCCCCTGCCCCTCTGCACTGCAGTCCTTGAGAGTAAGGACTAAGTCTGTCTTCTCTATCATTGTGTCCACAACAACCACAGGTTGTTGACCCAAAGCTGATAAACAGTAAATGATTTTGAATAAGAGAATGAGCGGAAATTAAGATAAGTATTTCAGGCTGCCTTTTGCAGAGAACAAGAAACATGACTCAGCACCAGGCCTCTTTCCATGGTGCTTAGTGCAGTACAGACAAAATGGGAAGGAAGCTGATGCGGAATTCGCCCTGCTTCCAGAATTTGAGGGCTCCTGAGACTTTGCTCCCTCCTCGATCCTCCACCTTGCTTCTCTCAAACCCCAGTTATTCACCAGCAGCAACAAAGTCTTCCCTGCATCAAGCTCTTGTAGGCTTCTTGAAAAGGGAAATGAAGATAGGAATTCAAGAACAAGAGGACAATTCTGCCACCCCAACACCCACTCTGCAGTTTAATTTCTGTGTGCTTTGCTGAGAAAATGTGAAATGCATATTTAGACAACAAGAGAAGCCTGCAGATGCTGTCACTCCCAAAGGCTATTCAGCTAAATCTGCTTTAAATCTTCAATGTTTGGGATAGTCAATGCAGCAGTTAATTTGGCTGAAGAGATAAGGAAAATTACCCCAGGACTGCAGTTGCTTGATAACCATGTGCTAAGTAAGGGCTAATTAGAAGCCAGGCACTGTGCCAGCTTCTTTATATATAATTATTTTGTTAATAGTTTCATTTTAGAGATGAGCACTGGAGGCTCGGAAAGGTGAACATCAGGAGTAGCAGGCTGGGTCCACAACCATCTGTCTGCCTCCAAGCCCGCAGTCTCCACTGGCCAGTGCGTCACAACCTCCTCACTGAGGCTGCCGCTTCCATGGCCACTTGCATCTTCCTCCTGACCCACAAATGCCCTGCCCTCTTTAGGGACCTCAGAGTTCCGAGAATCTCCAGGGTCAGTACCTCTAGCACATGTGCAGGGAATGCTCTGAGCAAGCAGTGCGAGAAGACTGCCAAGGTTCCCATAGGGAGAACTATTTTATCTCACAGAGAAAGACTCTTTGGAAACAACGGCAACAAAATACCTAGAAACATAGGGCTAGAAAACCTGTTCAGGTCTGTTGATCCTGCCCCCTGTTCATTACAGACTTAATACCCTGTGTTATTTCCGATAGGGCCCTTAATAGCTGACTTTCTATTTAATCACTTCTTAGAGGAAAATATTTACCTTATCCAGTCTATTTGCTAAGATAATACATGTGCAAGTGCTTTGTAAACTGTAAGGTACAATGTAGACATCAAATGTCATTGTTGTTACCACATAGCTCTGGAGGAGCTGATTAAAACTTCACTCCTAGGAAGAATGTTGAAGTCCGTGAGATGGAAATTTTGTCTATATAGGGCTCCAATTCCTTTATACAGGCCTTTGAAACACTCTTGCTCTCTTTTCCCATGAGTGTCTACTGCTATCTGAGGCTCCCCTTTACATTTTTAACACTAAATTCATTGTAACTTGTTCCACTTTTCCCTAGTACCTCTTCCCTGAGGCAGTTCCTAGTTCTTACTGCTTCCCCACCGTCAGCCCGTTGCCTATGTTTGGGGCTGGGGATGTGTAGACCCTGCAGCTGCACTCTGCGCCTTTGCATGCATCAGCTGGGCTGGCAATTCCAATTTGTCTGGATAAATGTGTCTCTTCTACCTTTGCTGCCCTGAAAATATTCTTCTTAAACATTTTAGCAGAGAGAGGAAGGCTATTGTATTCAAGCACAATATACTTTAGATTGTTTTGTAGCTTTTATTGACATGACACCTAAATTTGATGCTTCCTGATTTTAAGAACCGTATTTCGATTTAATTCACATGCAGAGGCTGTTATACATACCAAAACTATCCATAAATGCTTGGGCAACAGAAGAGTGGTTAAGAAGATACCATTGCTGTCAGAGGCGCTCATCTTTAGCTCCTTTAAAAACAATGTGCTCAGTCCCTTTGTTTTCTAATATTGTGTTACATATGAGTAAATACAACATGCAATTTCACTGTGTATTAGGAAGTATTTTCCAAATTGAAAATTCATTTGTATCTTGAAGATTTTGGATTTTATTTTATTTTAATGGAAATACAGTCACTTATTTGATACCTTTGTTCAAATTCCATTTTTACATTTTAGGGTCAGTTTAACTGATCTTTATCCAGATGGTAAATGACATTCGAAGATGACATTTAAAAAAGATGCCATTTAGTTTGTCTCCTGACATTTCCCATTTTATTCTGATATAGTACACCTAATGGGACAATTTATATTCAGCATGATTCAACTCCAAAGCACTTCAGATAAAAAATTCAAACTATTTTACATTCATTTACTGGCTAACTCAATTATTTCCAGTTTTTGTAGCCAATAAATCATAGCGGTAAGTGGTTAATAAATTGAACTGATTACTTTTCCTTCACAAAGTAGTGTTCTTACTATTACATTGGCCAAGAACCCTGAATAATCGTAGAAATAATTAGAAGACACAATTGATTACTATATTTAAGTGCACAGTGAGCTACTAATATGTTGGTATGTGGTTGTATCCACAGCTTGCTTGTCCATGGAGGAAGAAATTTTCATAGACCTTTCTCAACTGGTAGCCATCTGTGTGAATTTAGGAAAGTATTGTCTTTGAAGGATGAAATACAGCTATTGGATTCATTTATTTAAAGGCATGGCTATATTTAAATTAGAATATGTTCTGCAATGATTTGGAACATAGTTAATCTTATTTTTAAGTCCACTAGTGTTGACTTTTAAGTTTTTTTGTTGTAATACATGTACAATTCTCAATTTTCCCAACTACTAAAATCAAGAATAAAACAAGGAATTACAAATTCTTTTGGTTAGTCCAATTCCTTGGATTACTTTTGGGTCTTTGTTAATTTAGTATGAAATTATAGGCTAAGATTGTTAGTATTATTCATTGTTACAGTATACAGTTTCAACTTAAAGAATATGTTTTGCCTCATATGTGATGATATAGTCCTATAAACAATTCTGTATATTCAAGCATTTTCAATATTTATTGTCAATGATTTTAAAACACATTTTTGAGAACTCAATTTTAAATAACTTTTAATTTGAGTAATGTTTGAGTAAACATTGCGTAATGTTTTTGACTTGTTTTTCAGGAAAAGTTTGTGTATTTTTTTTGAGCCTTTGCACTTTTGAAAATAGCATTTGATTGACTTCACACAGGAAAGGCAGAATAAAATTATTGAGTAAAAATTTTTCTTCTCACATTATATCTTTTGTTCCATTAGCTTCTGGTATTTGTTTTGCAGTGGAGAAGTGTGAGGTCAATCTGACTTTGATTCCTTTGTATGTCAAATTATTTTCTCTTTATATATTTACGGGTATTTTCCTCACCCTTTGTATCATTCAGGGTCCTCCAGTAGGAAATAAAATTCACCCTAGGTGGATTAAATGGATAGGTTTATTCACAGTGATGTGGGCAAGATTAAGGGAACATACTTTTAATTTGGGCTGGTGAGGCCTTCAGTGATTAGCTCCACTCAGAAACCATCACAACCGCTAGAGAGGAAGACACTGCTGTGGAGATAGTGTTTCAGGGGCCAGTGAAAGCTGGAACTCTGGAGGAAGGTCCAGCCACTAGGAGTTTTTATCTGGAGGGGCCTCAGCTACTGCTAAGATATGGTGATGAAAAAGTGAGGAAGCAGGGAGGAAGCAGAAATACCCTGAACTATCTTTTCTCCTACCCTCATCCCTTAGTATTTCCACCATTGCCTTCTATTGGCCAAACCCATCTGGAAGGCATCAAGTGGGGGAAGGGTCAAAGAGTATGAAGGGATCAGCCTACTGCAGCACAGAGCCAAGCAGAGCAAGAATGCATCCGGATACTAAAGGAGTATAACCAGTTCAAAAATATTGCAGGACATACCTGGGTGATGGTCTTTATTTATATGTGTCCAGAACACATAGATCCTTTATCTGAAAATTCACATTTATTTATTAATTACCGCAGAGGAGCTTTCTTGTAGTATAGGCTTGATGATGGTGTGCTCTATTTTTGTATGTAGGATTTTCTTCACTTTGTACTACCTAACTGCTGTCGTCTCCTCCTTCAGCCTGCCTTTTATCCTTTTCACCTGTGTCCTTGGACAATTTCCTGTTTGTTCTCAAAATCATTGAGTTACTTTTCTGCTATGTCAGTCATGCTCTTTAAAGACTCCAGTGCAAAATTTAATTCTTGCATTGAATTTCAGTGTCCTTTGTGACTTTTCTCATCTCCAACAGCTCCCTGTTCTTCAGAGCTTAGCTTCCTCTCTGACCCTCTCTTTTTAGTTAATAGGGGCCATATTTATGACCTTATTGAGAATACAGTATTTTTTTAAATTGCCTTTTGTTTTCCAGAGTCAATAATTTTTGGACATATATTTTTATTTTTTCCTTTCTCTTTAGCTGACTACTTCTTTTTATTGACCGGAACATTTTAAAGCTTTAATGAAGTATAATTTACATAGCATAAATTCAGTTGTTTTAAATATACAACTTAATGGTTTCTAGTAAATATTCTGTTGTGTAACCTTCTCCATAGTAAAATTTTAGAAGATTTCTGTTATCTCAAAAAGATGCCTGGGGCCCATTTGTAGTCACCTTCTGTTCTCACCCCTAGCCCCAGCCAAGCACCTATCTAAATTTTCTGAATCTATAGCTTTGTATTTCTAAATACTTCACACAATTATAATCATACAGTATGTTTCCTTTTGCATTTGGCCTCTTTGAGTTCACCAGCGTTTGATCATCCCAGCTTTAGCGTGTGTCAGTACTTTACTCCTTTTTATTTGGAAGTGATATTTGATTGTATGTATATGTCACATTTTGTCTATTCATTTACCAGTTGATGAACATTGGATTTTTTATTTTTGTGAATAATGCTCCTATGAACACATTGTGTGTGAACACATTTTCATTTCTCTTGAGTGGACATCTAAGAGTAGAATGTATGGGTCATACAGTGAATTTCTGTTTAACTTTTTAAAGAAACTGCCAAATTGTTTCCGAAAGTGGTTGCACTATTTCACATTCTCACCAGCAGTGGATGAGGGCTCCAATTTACCAACGTCCTTGCCAACATTTTCTTTTTTTTTTATTATAGTTATTCTATTGAGTATTAAATGGTATATCATCATGGTGATTTGTTTTTCTCTAATATTGTTGAATGTTTTTATGTGTCTATTCTTCATTTATAGATTTTTTATACAATATCTATTTATGCTTTTGTCCATTTTTAATTGTAGTGTTTTCTGCTTATTCTTGAATTCTAATTTAAGCTCTTTATGTAGTCTGGCTACAAACCTTACGAAATGTAGGATTTGCAGTGCTTTCTTCTATGGCGTACCTTTTTTACATACTTACTGGTGTCTTTGAATGTGCAAAGTGTTTAATTTTGATAAGGTCCAACTTCTAAATATTTGTTCTTCATGTGTTTTTAGTATCACATCTAAGAAATCTTTGCCTAACCAACAGGGAAATTCACTCTACCGCGTTTTTGTAAGAGTTTTCTTGTGTTAGGTCTTAATCTTTTTGTCTACAATCCATTTTGCATTAATTGTTGTATATGGTGTGAGTTACATGTTTAAATTCTTCTTTTGTCATGTGGAGCTTCAATTAATCCCTGCAACATTTGTTGAAAAACTCTTCTTTCCCTAATGAAATGCCTTTGTCCAATGACCTTTTATCTCCTTTTCTATTTTTTTGTTCTTTTTAGAAAATATTATCACTGATTATCAAACTTTCTTTTAAATTCAATGTTGATGCAGGGTACTTAATGTAATTTTTTTGTAGTGCCTCATACTGCCCACTCTTAATTTCAAAGCTGTGGTAGAACTTGATATGCATGACCCAGTTCCGGGCAGCTACTGCAGCTCTCAGACATACCGGGCATGAGAAAAATTGCCCTTTACCTACCTTTGGCATATGAAAAACGATAAACCCCACCACAGGTGCTCCCAAGGCTTTTCTGCCTAGGCATCTACCCTGGAAGCCCTGGGTAAAGCAAGACTGTCTCTCATGATTTATTGCACTGTTAATCATCTAGCCCCTGCTTGCTTCCTACTTGTATTGGAGTTTTAATAACTGGAGAACTGCAATTTGAGAATGGGCTAAGCCTCTTCTCCAGATACCTGATAAAGCAGTGTCTGTGTGATATTTGTGCATGTATTGAAGAAAATAGAGTTAGAATGTAGAAGTGTTGGATGCTTAGTTTTATAACTTTACTGAAGCATATTTTACGTATATAATTAACCCATTCTAACTGGACAATTTTAGTGATTCTTTCTAGTGAATTTTCAGTGGTGTGCAACTATGATGAGAAATCAGTTGTGGAACATTTTGTCACCTAAATATAATCCCTCATGCCAATTTCCTGTTACACCCTATTTCTTCCTTCCTTCAGGCTTCAGGCAACCACTAATCTACTTCCTGTGTCTCTATTGATTTGCCTTTCTTATACATTTTACATGAATCATACAATAAGTGGTCTCATGCTTCTTTCACTTGGCATGTTTTTGAGGCTTTTCCATGCCATTTCATGTATTATAGTTACTTATTTTTTTATTGTTGAATAATAGTCCCTTCAATGGATACCACCTTTTAACTGTCCATTCACCAGAGAGACGTTGGGTTGTTTCTAGACTGGGACTATTATGAATAATTTTTATAAGTCCTTGTGTAAATATAAGTTTTATTTCATTATATTTCGGTACATTCTTAAGAGTGCAATTGCTGGATCATAAGACAGATTTATGTTTAACATTTTAACACGTAGGAATATCTAGTTTTGATTGGCTTATGTCTCCATTTGCTCTGCTTTAGACAATAAAGGCTACATGTAGGACTAATTATGTTTCTTGGTTGAATTCCACTGACGCCATTGTTACAGGAAATTTTTTTCAGATTCTGGCAAATGCTTGAATCTTAACTTTGTTTTCTGGTGTTACTGTAGTTACATTTTTGTCTTTGTCTTCAGTATATTTTAGTAAGAGAAAGTGATAGGTTCATGCCATATTAACTCAAAATTCTTTCAATTTGATTAACAATGTGAACAGGGTAAATTTTTTAAAAAATATTACTTTAGGAAATGAATCTGGTTCATTTTTAATTACTTACCATAACTTCCTCAGTATATACAATATTTAATCTTATCCTATTCCAGTGGTGGCTCATTCTCTTATTTTCACACATATATTCCCCAGGTACTTATTTATTACTTATTAAGTATTAAGTTTTTTATGTCTCAAAAATTTGCATGCACACATATATGTATTCTTCAGCATTGTATATCCAGGGACTCCATAAATTTGCTTAGCCTAGAATATGACACTTGTTTTTGTCCAAATTAAAGTTTCAGAAATTTAGTGATCATCCATCTATTCCAAAATGACATTGAAATGTTCTGAATGATTTGGTCAAATACAACACACTTTGAAAGAATATCGGGATACCCCTTAGTGTAAAGTAAAATCAAATTATGACACTTCAGTGAGCACGTGTTCTGATGTCTATAGTATATTTTAAATTATCTGTTTGGTATATGCGTAGGAGATACAGAAATTCTGGTTGTCCTTGTGTTTTAGAATTCACTAAGCAATTTTTAATATGAACTGAAGTTCCTTCCAGGACCTAAAAACCATACATATATACACATGTGCATACACGAGCATGCTCAAACACATGTACACACTTACCTATGCACATGTGTTTATCGGCATGCATTCATACTCATTGCTCTATGAGCGTGTACATACTTGTACAAACAAAACACACTGTATGGATGTGTGGTTTGGTTTTAAAAGCTTGGGTTCAGTTCTTTGCCTTTTCAAATATCCTCAGGATTTTTTATTAAGCCGATTATGTCCCTCTCCACTTTCATTATCTTTCAAAATGGGAACGAGCCAATTTCCTAGGAATAGTTGATTAAATAAAACCATGGAAACAAGGTTTTTTCCAGTGGATTTAAGATTTGCAGAGAAAACATTCTATAATTATACTTAATTTATGACTTCTGTTTACTGATACATGGATAGAGGTCACGGAGATTGTGATTGTCATGCTTTACTCATAAATTTTTTAATGTTTTTATAAATCTGCAGTAAGAAGTTAACTCAGTCTTTCTTCTTATGCCTTTTATGTTCAAGTTATTTCAACTATATCACTAGTAAATATCTGTCATACTCTAATAAAAGAATATCTAGGGAAAATCCTCCCTAGTAGCAGTCAAAAAAGATATAGGCGAGGACAGAACAAAAAACTCAGAATTTTGTCAACGTGCTAGAGTGATAAATCTGCATTAACGTGATGAAATTTAATATGAATAAATATGATGCCTGACAGTTTGATTCACAGCTATTACACACACACACACACAGAAAGCTTAGGGAGTTTAGTTGACCATAAGCTAGTCATGAAGCCAGGTCATATGATGGATGAATGCCTGAAAGAACTGGGGAGTATATATACCCTGGAAAAAAAGATTTGGGGTGTGACCGCTCTCTTCCATTGTTTGGAGACATTTCATATAGAAGATAAAGTACATTTACTTTTTCAATCGCTTTTTAAGTGGTTTTAACTTTATAAATAGATTTGAAATAAAAATAAAGACATTTTATCTATTAAAGTTATCCATAAAGGGGATTGTGTTGCCTGCCTTACATAGAAGCAAGCTCCTGGAAAAAAAGCAGTCAGAGTCTAGGTGGTACAGAAATGATTCCTGTATGGCACTCACTGGGAGTCTGGGCTTCCGGAGCTCCTTGCACATACATAGGCCTAGCTGTCCCGGGCGAGTTTGAACAGTCCACTTCACTAGGGGCCAGGCAGGTTGTGTGAGTGATTGAAGCTGTCTGTGTTAAGAACGACGGGGCAAACTGCCTGTGGTATATCTCAATGTTCGGTTCCAACCCGAGGTGTCCATGCCGTAACCAGGACCTAACTTTATCAGGTCTTCTAATTGTTTAAGGGAAACTGGAAATCTTGATTTTTTGAAATGTAAGTTGCTTACATTGTAAAATTCAGTAACTAATTCCAAAATTTTTAAAGCACAGTTGTAGGCTATCACCTTTTAGCCTCATCTAGGAATTGCCTCCAAAACTTGCGTCCAATCCCTTCCAGTGCATTTTAGGAATTGTTGAATACTCTGATCTTTAAATTTTTATCACTAATATATTAATGTGTAATTGTATAAAGAATAATTTGAAAACATCTTCGTAACGCCCACCCCTTGGCATCCTGCCATTTTGTAATGGCACTTTTAACGTATTTCTTACACGATTTTGAACCTGATACAAGTTAATATCACAGCATTCATAAGGTAGAAGCTGGTTCAGACTCAATATAAAAAACACTAGAAATCATCATTTCTGCATAGAAATGATGGCTGTCAGTGCTTAGCCATAATTTTCTAAATGTGTTTTACTTGCTAAGTGCAATGGTGATTAGAACCCAATTTAGTAACTAGAGCAAATGAGAAGGGAATATAAATGTCTGTATTTGCTGATGACATTCACAGCTTAGAAAGCATACATTTACTGTGGTCAAGTACCTAAGGCACAAAATAATTTTTTGAATGATGATTGTTTCAAAAGTCATTAACCAGGTACTCTGATTAAAAAACAAATCTCAGCTGGGAAAGCTTCCAGTCCGAAATCCCTTTGTTTGTGCGGAGCTTTCAGAGGCCTTTGTGTATTGTACCTATCCCAGTGTAATATATGATAGGAATATTGAAGAGCCACTTATTACTGTTACCTTTGCTTTTTAAAGCAAGATGATCCTACCAGTTAATAATTGGTAATTTTAAGAACCCTCTAACAACCTATTCTCTGCTCCAAAAGAGGACTTCTACAATGATGTAAAGTTTCTTGTATCAGACACTGCCTCACCAGTGGCCTGGAGCCCCTCGGGAGTCCTCGAGTAGCTTAAAGAGAACAGACTAGTTCTCCCTTAGGATCTACAGGTGTTTTGATCATACGGTATTAACCACGTAATGCAAAGTAGGCAATTATGTGCAAACCTGGCTTTTAAGAGGAATATTTCTTTAAAAAGATTTTAAAAACTCAACTATTACAATATCATTTCCAGTTTTCTCCCAATTCTACTTCCTCTGATTCTGTAGTAACCACAACCCATTAACAAGAGAAACCTCCATTTCTTTGCTTCTCTCTGATAATCCGTGGTCCTTAAGACCATGGAAGATACATTTTTCTGGAGCTAAGTTCAATATTTTGTTTTTCAAGTTGTTCATTTATGTAAATTTCACTCTATTAGTCATGGAAAGTGAGTTCCAATCTAAAAACACTTAAGCACTTACTAGTATGTTAGGAAAAGACCAGAAATGTTGTAATTATTGGCATCAGGGAATAACTTTTAAAGGGGAGAGGCACTCTGCAACTCTAGACCCTTTCAAAGCCATTTGGCCCTGAGGAGATAACCCCGATTCCTATATAGACAAAGAGTCAAAGGTTTCCTCTTTCATTGATGCTTTGGTTTGGTAGCATGCTCTCCAGAGATCACACATTAATATTCCTTAGCAATAAAGAATTCTTATAACCCTAGAGTCCTCTGACCTCTGCTGCGGGTGTCAACATCAGCATACAGGGAGGAAGATGGAGAAACCAAGACAAGGAGAACTCATTGGATTCTTTTATTAAAAATAACAACAAAAAACATGATCCCAACCATTTTAATTTGTCATTGGTTTGAGGTTTTTACGGCAGAAAAATAGCTTTTCTAGCATTCATGAGATCAAAAATAATAAGTTTGAAAGCATCATAACTCAAAGTAGGAATAGGGCCTGGACTTAGGGGATAAGGGAGGCAGAAAAGAGTTGAGCTATTTATTGCAGATATGAGGCTACACCTCCGGAACACACACGTCTGTGTTCTAGAAGCACCTCGCTAAGTTTGTGACGTGAACCTCTGTGACGATGTCCTGAGGGTCACCATCTTCCCCAAGAATGAAAAGTTCACAGTTTTTTAAAGTTTCTTTTTTGTTTAAGTATCTTTTGGAAACAAGTTCTGATTTACTGTTGAACAATTTCCTTTCCCTTATCTTTCAAGGTTGTTTCTTGGAGTAAATAAATAAATGACGACTTTCTTTTTCTCTCTCTTCTATTCTGTTCTTTAGTAAATTCTGACCTTCTTAAGTATCAACTGGTAGAAATTTGGAAAATCTAATCCTTAAATTACAATTGAGAATTTTCTGGATACCGCTTTCTTTGAATTTGTCTTTATGTTTTAACTCTGTAAAATGACTTAAGTAGAGAATCTTGTAAAATTAAAGTTAGTTTTCTTCCCTAGCATAGGAAAACTATAGGAACAAAAGGACAAGCAAAATTTGCTAAGAACAGAGGTGGAACTGACAGATAAAAATTAGAAGCCTAGATCCACTGTGAAGATGTGTATGCACACTGCTTTTTTTCTGAAAAGAAAGAATAAAAGCTAAATTCAAATAGAACAACTTCAAAAATGTGCTGAGCCAGGCTCTGTAAAAGCTTGACTATTAGAAGGAACTTTATTAGCTTTTAATTCATATCACAACTTTGGTGTTAATTGAGCACCTAGTTTTATTAAAAGAAGCTTTTGTACTTCAGAACTGAAAGGTGAGCTTTTATAATAACTTGTTTAAAGCTCAGCTTTATTTTTAAAATTTTTATGGAACCAAAAATATTGACAAAAGCAGGGGAGATAGAAACATATAAAGTATAAATCGAGTTTTATTTTTTTTCCATGTTTGATAATCCCCTTCAATTCTTCTTCCTGGCATTTTACATGTGTTTTTGCTTTTCTGAAATTAGAATAAGATATTTTTTTCACAAATATCAGCTGAGTTCATTAGCTTAATGCCTTTTTCAGAGTCTATGGTCTTTTTAAATGTATCAGGTTTTGCTGTGTAACAAAACATCCCAAAACTTTGTGGCTTAAAACAACAGTCATTTATTTACATGATTGTGTGGTCCTCTTTACGGGTTTCTAGTCTCAGTTGGGTCCCCATATTTCTTCAGCTGACAGTCAGCCAGGGAGCTCTGCTTCTGGAACTTGGATGCTATTGGCTGGGTCAGCGGCAACACCTGAGCCGTGTGACTTTCCATCAATCAGCCTGTCCCAGACTTGTCACATGAGGCAGCACATTTCCAAAAGACAGTGAGCAGAAGGGTGCAAAGTCTCTTGAGGGCAGAGTCAGAACCAGCACGTCATCTCTCTCAGCACACTTTACTGCCACCACATTCTGTTGGTCCAAGCAAGTCACAAGGCCAGCCCAGCCTGAAGAGGTATAGAAATAGTCTCTGCCTCTTCATGGGACACACTACAAATTGACTGACCATTGGTAGGGGGGAAATGTAGGACACTTTCTTCACTAACAAAAGTCTTAACTCTGATGCGTAATAGAAACTGAGTAGAGTCCAAAGGAGAGGTGCCTTTATGCTCATCATTTCTAGTATTTTTATGCAAACCATTACTGAGTTATATTGCATGGAAAATAACTTAGCTGACATTAGAATTACAACATTGACATTTCCCCATGGCTGAGGAAGGTGAGAGAGTCAGGAGAGCCTGATTGGTTTCCTCCCATGACTAAAGGCAAAGCATAGGGCACTTTAGAAAGCAGCTCGCAGAAGTGGGACCTGGGCTTCAGGGCAGGAAGATGGAAGCAGAGGCTCTGCAGACTTGGAGGGTTTGGGACAGAGAGAAGTTGCGGGAGAGGAGCTGATGAGTAGAAGCAGGCCTACAGGCCATCAAAGACTGTTGGTACCAGATAGCCTTTACAAAATGATTGTGAGACCCAAATGTCTCACTGGGAACATGGTTGGTAAACATCAAGAAAAGTAGTAGAACAGAATAAAGATATATGTTTTATTTTAAATACTTTTCAGCTCATAATTTTTGCCCTTTATCTTTTTTTTGGAAAAGTCAAATAATTTTTTTATCTTTCCCAGCTTTGACTGGAACTTTGAACATCGACTTTGTTTGTTTTAACCTTCTACCAACTTCTTGGGTGAGGATGCTTCAAAAACAAAGTCAGTGTGAGACTTAAGATTGATGTAGCAATTTCCTCATTCAGCTGCCATTGCCCAAGCAACTGCTTTGCGCCAGGTCTACATCTAATAGCAGGAGCTGTAACAGAGAACAATACAAAGGGTCTGTGTGGATACCACTGACACGCCAGGACGAGGAGGCAGGCATGAAACAAATGCACGAGTTAAATGGTGAGAGGCACTATGGAGAAAAGTAAAGCAGGGTTAGGATGACAAGGAGAACAAGGAGTGAGAGAGAATGGAAGCTTTTATTTATGTAAAGTAGTCTGGAAAGTTTTCTCTGATGAGCAACCCTGAAAGGGCTATGGAAGTGGGTCAGGAGAGTGTATAGGAAGAGGAAAGGCAGAGGAAAGGTCCTGAATCTGGAGCATGCTTAGCACGTTTTAGGAACCACAAGGATATTTGTGACATTAGAGCGAGGAAAGCAGGGGACGAGTATGCTGGGAGATGAGGTCTGAGAGCTTGTTTGTGACGGGAACGGGGCTGACCATGTAGTGCAGGGCCGGGGCGGTGGTTCGCATGTTATACTCACCCTGGGAGCTTGAGAAAAAATGCCTGAGTCCAATCCCAGAATCTACTTTAATTGGTCTGGGTTGAAGCCTGGTCGTTCTTTTACAATGTTACCAGGATAGAGGAGGTCCCCTCTGCCTTAGTAAAGCACAACTCTGACTCTCCGTGAGACAGAAAATGACTGGAAGATTTTGCACGAAAGAATGACATGACCTGACATCCTGGCGTGCCTTCTTCACCCACATTTCCCGTGGCCCCCAAGATCATTACTCAGTGTAGAGCCTGGTTCTTGCCTCATGCTGTTAAGGGAGAGAATGGGAAATGTGGGCATGATCAAGATTTCTGGGTGCCCTCTCCTGCCCCTCCTCTGCCAGACTCTCTGGTAGGTGTCAGGGATATAATAGAAGGAAGGGAAGAGGTCTAATAGGGACACGAGCCCTTTATATTCCTTTCCAAAATGATTTGGAGCCCACCTTAATCTATAACAAAATACCACAGACTGGGTGGCTTATAAACCACAAAAAGCTATTTCTCACAGGCCACAGGCTGGAAGTCCAAGGTCAGGGTGCCAGAATGGTGAGGGCCCCCTTCCAGGTAGTAGACTTGTTACACCCTCACATGGTGGAAGAAGCTCAGAAGCTCTGTGGGGTCTCTTATAAGAGCACTAATCCCATTTTAAAAGCCTCTCTCCTCAGGACCTAAGCACCTCCCAATGGCCCCGCCTCCTAATACTGTCACATTGGGCATTAGAATTTCAACATATGGATTTTGGGGAGACACAGCATTTGGATAATACCAGGGCCAAAGTTCCTGCCTTGTTCCTTTTCCCTCCAGTCTTCAGACAGAAATCTCCATGCCTCCCCTCGATGTTGCCCTGAAGTCACAAGTATTTACAGGATGGCTCTGAGAACCAATGAGTGTGTATATAACTTATGCTGACCCCTATGTTGAATGTACAAACACACCTTGCTCATGTGTAATATGTGTAAAATAGTGCCCCCAAGCCCATGCAGCCAGGTGTAAGAGCTCAGAGAAAAATATACTTGGAAATGACATAGCCTTGCACTTACCTTGCTTTGGAGACTCAGCTAGTTCAAAATAAGAGCTTTGAAGCTGTGTAGCATCCTGTTTCTAACACTGGCTGAGTGATTTATCTTTTGTGTGCTTCAGATAATGGTGTCAAACTCAGAAGACTGTTGCAAGATTACATGAGTGGATACATATTATGGCCCCAGAAAAGTGCATGGCACGTGCTCAATAAATCCTAGATGTAATAATTACAGTGCCTTTTTATGATTCAGTCATATGAATGGATTGCTTGCTAATTTTATCAAAAATATAAGTATTTTATACACATAATATGTCTTTCAGTAGCATTTTTGACAGGTTTTCCTCTGTTGTTTAATTGTTGAAAACATCAACTGGCTGCATATTAAGAAGTGGTCCAAATTTCAGTTGAGGAAGAAAGGCAGGCTGAAAACATTTCTAGAACACAAACAATCCATTTTATATGCTTGTTGTGCAAACATGATTTTTGGCAAACCTCTCTAATTCCTGGCCTTTGTGTGGATAAAAAGAACAGCAGCCTCTTTTGGACAAGTTGAGGCTGGGAATGCAAAGAATGAAGATGTAGACAAGACATGTTTTCAGCTTTTTTCTCTCGAGAACCATCTGAAGTGCTAGTTTGCGAACAAGGATGAAAATCTGAGATCTAGGTCCAGCCTCCCAAACTGCTCCCTGCACGCAGGTTTCTGGGTAGCGGGTGAAGGTGGGGCAGGGTGACGAAGGGGGAACCGCGGACATCCTGTCCTCACAGGAAAAGGAGTCTTTGGACTTGTATTATTTCTTCAACATTCTCTACCCAAATGAATCTTTCATCTTTTTCCATTAGAGCCAAATTGAATAAAAACTTACAGGAATATGAAAAGATGATTTACCATATTGTTTGGACTATAAGATGCATATTTTTTGAACTGTAAGGAAAATTGGGGTGCGTCTTACAGTCTGAATGTAGCTTACCTGGCTCGCGGCGGGGGGGGGGGGCGGTGGAGCCGGGGTTTTTTTTTTTTCTATTTTCTTCCTCTAAAACCTAGGTTTGTCTTGTGGTCCAGTGCGTCTTGTAGTCTGAAAAATACGGTAATATGTATTGAACATTTAAATGTGATACTTAAAGGTACTTATAGTCCTTGAGGCACCTTAAAGGCAATAATACTATTATTCAAGGAAAAACCTTATTTTCAGAGCTTTCTCTGAGTTTGACACCCACCTGAGTGATATTTAAATAAAAGTGAAATAGAAAATGCCTCTTAGGACTTGCCTCTTGGCCTAGTTTCGGCATTTCTCCACATTAATTTAGAGGGCTCGTTTTAACATTGCCCACAGGATAAGGTCTAAATTTCTCAGCTCCGCAAGCTGACCTCATTCCTTTCAGCGTCTTCTACTTCATCTCTTAAGTGCCTGCCTCTACGTGCGTTATTTCATTTCAGTCATCAGAGAGTCTATCAGACATCCATTCTTCAAGTCTTTTCTTCTGCTCTTTACTTGTTCTTATCTCCACTGAAATTTTGCATTCTTCAAATGTAAGCTCTCCTGGATGATTTTCTCAGACTTGTTCCCCCAGATCTGGAATCATGGATGTGTCTTTGCACTCAATTGTTTGTTCTTCATTTCATGCCCTTAGTTAATTCTGCCTTCTCTTTTATTTAATTATCTGCATCTTTTTATCAGCATAAACAAGTAGCTCTTTGGGGGAGAGTAAAATATTTCTCAGTCACATCCGTATGGCATAGAGTAGCGTACATACACAGAACTCGACAGATAATCTGTGGAATTAATGAAACACAACGACTAGAAAGAAAAAAAATGTTCTCGGAACTAGAGCACATTTTCTTCCTTTTCTTTTCGTGCCATTCCCTGACCTCCTGGCCATTTGAACCGCCACCTTTGTGTCTCTGTATTTCTTCTAGGGAAGTCTGACCGTGGACACTTATTGCTTAAAACCCTTTAATACTCCTAATTCACCTTAGAATGATAGTTTGACCTTGGTGAGAGGAAATCCAAACTTTATTCAGTGCCCTTTAAGATCGACTTATGCCTAATCCCACGTCACTCATTTCCTCACACTTTGTACAGACACACTGAATTTCTTTGTGTCCCAGGAATGGTCTTTCTTCTCCATGGAATGCCTTGTTGTTCTGTTCCTCCCCTCCCCAGCTTTTACTGGCTAACTCCTCATCTACCAGATTCAAGATAAGGTGCTACTTTCTTCTGGAAATCATCCCCAATTCTCTGTACCATCTCTAGCTCCAGGTGGAATTAGGCCTTCTCCTTTGTGATCTGATAGATCAGGAAGATTAGAAAGACTGGGGTCAAGAACATGATTCTGCTTCTTACCAAGTAGTGACCTCAGGCCAGCGCTTCTCACACTTTATTGTACATCGTTATCACCCAGGGAGCCTGTTGATTTATAGCCCTCTGGGCTCCCTCTCCAGTTTCTGATCCATTAGTTCTGGGATTGGTCCCAAAAGTTTGCATTTATAATGAGTTACCAAGTGACACTGATTATGTTATTGGGATCACACTTTGAGAACCCTGCTTTACATAATTTATCCAACCTCTCTAAGCTTTAGTTCACCATCTGAAAAGTGAGGCTAACGGGTGTTTTAAGAATTAGTTGAGAGTGTTTGACATGAATTAGTACTCAATCAGTGGCAGTTAATGTTGTTTCTGCATTATCATTACTCTCATCACTATTAAATTGTAGACTGAACTGCCAAATAAAATAGGAACACTCATAGAAAACAGACTGTATTGGTTTTTTCTAGTCGTATCACAGGTACTCAGGAAGTAGATTAGTGAACACTAATCAAACATAGAATGGAGTAAAATCAAAGTAAAAGCGTTCGATAAATAAGAAAATGAATTCAGGGGCTTCTTTGTAGGTAGCTGTGACACAGAATATTCCAGGATTCCCTAGTCAGCTCACTGTGTTCTTGGTTTTCCTGGGACTGTTTTTGCTGATTGGTTCCTATAATACTTTTGGTTTTGGTGAGTTAGTCCCCACAGCTTTTGTTTTAAGCGGCACAGGGAAAGATGCTCTGTTGAAACCGAAAATAACCACATGGACTATTCGTTTGGCACTGTAGTTTCAGTTTCATATTGAGTGGAAGCACTGCAATTGTTTGCTTCCCTGTCTCCCACGCTGAATTGTGGGCTTCCTAAGGGTAGTTGCAGCTCAATGTCCGGTATGTGATAGCCATTCATACACAGGGGTTATTACATACACGGAGAGACCCTCCTTGTTATATTGGTGCTAGAGAAATGGAACCGAACACCAGAGACCCTATGCTGCTAGTCTGTGAAATGATTTGGCACTTGATGTATGTTATTTGATCTACAAACTGATGTTTGTATGAATTTCAACGACAGTCAACCAATAAAATGAGGGAGATTTTACATAACATTCCAGATTTCCGGCTTCTCCCAAAAAAGCCCAGACTCCTGTGTGACGCCAATCAGCCGACGCTAATTCCTGCTCCACCTGCTCCTGTACATGCTACACCCCCTACCGTGCCCTATTGTTTACACAGTGTGTGTGTATGGATTGTGTCGTGTGTGGTTGCATGGAAGTGTGGTGAGGAGATTATTCAGACTTTACATACACCCACTGAAAGTTTATCTTTACAAGCTTATAACAACCTAACTTATTCTTTTCTTTAACAATATAAATGCTAACAAGAATTTGCTTTCACCTGAAATTCTGAAATATCTAGCATATTGAGTCATCAGTCTAAATTTTGTCCAGTTTTTTTGCTGCATTCTCACAATGTTGCCTATATTTCTCAGTTAATGAGGTAGTTGCCAGCTCCTTTTCTACTGTGATGTGTATCTCAGTCCAAAGTAAAAATGTATGTAAATATATCTGGCTTGAGTTATTTTTCTCCTTTATGATTTTTGAACTAATGCCTTTCCTTTGGCTTGGTTTTGTTGTATACGATTAGGACATTTAAAAACATAAAATTGAATTAAAATTATTGTTTATCAAACTGAATATATTTATGCTTTGTTACAGCTATCCTTAAAAAGAAGAGGAAGCAAAGATCTGCCGAAATCTGAGAAAAAGACTCAACAGACTCCCACAGAGGTATGTAGAAATAACATTTCAACTAGCACATCAAGCACCTCTCAATGTCTATAATAAGCCACTTCTATAAGTAGACATAATATTCATACACTCCTGTAAAGCAAAGTTATGCACAGTGATTATGCAGCTATAGATGCAGCCAGTATAAGACATTCAGTATCGTTATTTACAAAGCTAGCACTAACATCCTTATTGTTACTGCATTGTACACACAGCAAAATGTCATTAGTACTCTATGAGTTCCTGTATTTGAGAACTGTACCCATGGTGCTAATCTTGTTTGCTCATCATTAGTATTGTCAGTAGAGTGGCTGTTCCCATGGAATCAGGGGAGAGTAAAGAACGGAGTGTGGTAGGAAGGGAGGGCAAAGGCAGAGAGGGGCTGCTGAGGGCTTCAAAGCCCTAGATTGAAGTAATTCTCTAAAGCAGTGACTGGAGAAGCAAAAGAAAGGCAACGAAAGAATAAAAATGAAAGTTGAAATATGGATTCAGCATGGGCTTGTCAGGGGCCTTAGAAATACGGCCATAGTAAAGACTAGGTCTGCTCTCAGGGTGGATGGAAGGTACTGATGAAGGCAGTGAAGGAGCTTTGAAAATAGAAGAGGAAATACTTGGAAGCAGGAGTGACATCATGGCTCTCCAAAAACACTTCCCTAGATATTGACTTAAATGTATACATTGGAATCTAGAGTACTATACCTTTTTTTTATTCTTCCACAGGGTCTTCTCACTCGATAGTAACTTGAAATACACAAAATTTGAAGAAGTTTATCTTGATCATATTTTTTAAAGCCTATCATATTAAGTGTTTATTTTCTCTTTTCCTTTCTCTGCCTGCACTATTCATGGTTAATTTTTCTTCTGGTACTTGCACAAGAATATTTATAGGCCAGAGTCTTATACCAAGATCATTACTCCTTTTTGTACATTTTTCTCAGTTTCCTTGTTAAGTCAAACAGGCTGTTACTGCAGCTTTCTCACTGTCTTTGCCATAAGTTTAGCCTCCTCACTCTAAGTATTCTGCTGTGAATCATTCCCCCTGTTGCCACGAATCCTCTTCTCCACCTTATTTAGTGAGAAGATGCTCTGTGCTCCTTGTCCTCAAATCTGAAGTCAGCGTTAGTCAGCAGTTTCTTTCTTTTAATTCACTTTTGTTCTTTTCCTGTATTTCCCATGTTAAGGTTTATGTATTCTTTTCAACAACATTGTCTAATCCAGGAATTCTTCACTATTTATTCCTGACTCTGTGGACCCCGGTCCACATGCATTAGAGAACTTTTCTGCGAAAAGCATTTACAACTTTCATCAGTTTCTCAGTGGGACCTGGGACCTCACGACAGGCAAGATGCATTGAAATCCACCAGTTTTTATTTCATGGTTACAAACATCCTGGGAAATTTCTAAGTGTGCTGTTGTGGCCTTTGAAATCCCTGCTACCATTTGTATTTCTATTATTTTCAGAGGTTATTACCTGTCTTTTTTTTTTCCCCCAAAACCCACCCCAGCAAATTGAACAGGACTGTCTTGGAGGAGAGATCTCAACTATAAAGTAGTCCGTAGATGATTTTATTGCTCAAGCAAGGCTGAGGACCACTGATTCGCATACTTATATTAACTGCAAGCATCCCTTTCTATCATAATTCTTGTTCACATCTTCATCTCTGCAGTCAGCCAGGGCATGTTCTAGTCCAGGGCCACCTTATTCAGCTTTGACTCATCAGTGTCTAATGTCTGGCACTCTGCAACATGCTCAATATGTACTTTTGAGTATTCCCATGCCCCCTTCTTATGTAGCCATGTGAAATTGTCAACATGCTGTTGATTTTGAGTTACACTAATGACAGTCTGATTTGGTTCAACTTTTTATTTTTTGTGTAGCTTTGTATTTCATGTTGTTCGCCTCGGCTTCTTTGATGAGCTCCCTGCAGGTTCCCTCAGCAGCCCAGGGACTTTATGTAATGAGAAATGGTATTGCATAACAATTCAGAATAGTAACTTTAGGACTGGTTTACCTAGAAGAAAATCTCTTCCATGTAAGCTGTATGGCTTTGCATCAGTTACTCTGTGTATGCTTGTTTCCTCATCTATAAAATAAGGATTGTAATAGAGAATTGTACAGATTGAATGAGCTACAGTTTAGCTTCTAGTGGTAGCTAAGTCCAAACCAGGCTCAGCTCACTTCTATTTGCCCTTCATCGTCTTTATGTTCCCCTTCCTCATATGCCATTTGTATCTTCTTGAGAGTGAGTCTTTAACGTACATGAAAATAACAGACAACTTGCCTCACATCTCAAAGCGTTATAATGTTTTTTGCCTACTGTTCACTGTGAAAATAAGAGCAAGCATAAGTTGTTTGGTGCCTATCAACCAGGCACTCCCCATACAATGTCTGGTTTAATGTTTTCAGTGTTCATGCATGGTATTTCTCTGCACAGTTCCAAATGCACCCTGCAGTAGTTAGGTTGCAGGATGAGGGTGTGAGGCACACTGGCGTGCAGCATTCTTAGACTCTTGCCATTGCAGAGACTGTCATACTTTGTATTGTGAAAAGATTCCTTCTAAAAAGTAAAATGATTATCATCCCCATCATTCTCCTTTCCTCTAACGACTTTATTACACGCAGTATATGTTCAAGTCTTAAGATTTTTGTTTCATTCTTCTGGGTAGAAGAGCTTATATAAACACAAGTCAGATATCCTTCTCTTTTATATTTGCTTAAAATAGCCCAGTCAGGTGTTTTCCTGCTTCAGTCTGTGACTTACATCACGTCCACTTAGATTTAAACTGCAGCATTATGCCAACATTTTTTTTACTAACCAATCAAGGCTTTGTCTTCCAGCCAATGACTTATACCATTCATGTAGCCCAGCCTAGCTTCCCAGCTCACTTACTCTTACTTCCCGACAAAACCTAGCCCAGGTGAAATCATTTTTGATATGTATAGTGTTGGTCACTCTTCTGTTCAAACACTGGTTTTAATTCTTGGCTTACGTGAACTTTGACTCTCAGTCCCCTCTCCGCACAAACCTTTAACATTTCTTGCAAATGTCTTTGTTTTCATGATCACTGAATTAATTTGAGGGCCCCAATGCAGTCTCTTGCAGGGCAGCTTCTCTCTTCCCTTGTGAAGTGGGTTCTCTCATCAAATCTAGGACATTCGTCCTTACCCTTTTCTCTCACTGTGTTCCTAACATTCTCTATTCTCTCTGTGCTTCTCGCCTTTCTTCTAGACTTTCTAGAGGAATGTACGCAAGCCGACACATCTGATTTATTTTATTTCATGCATCGTCCTACTTTTCTTCTCTTGTGCTTCTTTTCTGGAAGCAACGCACACAGAGTATGAGTTGAATGGAAGTGGTTTGCATATAGATGTGCTCTGTTGTTTATTAACTTGTGTTCTAACATGCTGATAAAGCTCTCTGAAGCTCAGCTGCCTTATGTGTAAAGTAGGCATAGTGTTCCATTCTTCACAGGGCTGATGTGAGGACGTAACGATATAAAGAAAGTGATGTTCAGGCTCAGCATGCCCAGCAGCTCTCACACTCATTTTCATTAGGACAGGAGACCTGGGTCACGCTCTCCATCTCTTCTACCTCAGAGGCTCTGGGGCCATATTACCTGAGCATCTCTGGTGGTCTGAGAACTTCTATAGGGTCTCTGCCCTCATCCTTTTACCAGACAGAACCAACTATATCCCCTTCAGACTCATGGGAGTACCTCCTACTTTAAAAGTGATCTAGCTGGACCACTTAGCAGTTTCTCCTTGGATGGGCCACTCCAGTGTTAAACTCTCCTTACTTTAAAGGCCCTTAAAAACAATTCTCCCTTAAATAAAGACTGAGGTCAATTTCTCTCTGTATGGTCGAGTGTTCATGAGCCTGAGTCTTAGCGTCAGGCAAAACTGAATTCTAATTTCACCTTTGTCGTTTGCTATTTATTAGTTGTGTAATCTTGAACAAGTTACTGAACATTTTAAAACCATTTCAATATCCACTCATAAGATTACTCTGAACATTAAACTAGGTCATGTACATAAAGAACTTCCCAAAACTTGACTGAGTCCATGATCAATACGTGGCAGGGAGTGCCTGTAACTATATGTTCCTTCCGGTGAATAGGTTTCGTATTTATTACAGTCAGGGGAATTGAAACCACTTAAAAAACCAACCAAACAAAACGAACATTTTTGAAACGACAGCCAAATGGTTGTATGTGGTTACAACATGCAATAATCTCTGAATAATGAGGACCACATTTTTCTCTTTTTATATTCCTCTCTCATTTTATTTCCAAAATGCCATAGTCTCCTAATATTTTATTTGCCAAAGAATTTGAAAGGCTGGAGAAAATGGGAATCATTACATCTCTCTCTCTCTCATTAAATCTTGATTACAAGAAAAAGAGATAATTTGTGCAGGTGTCCTATTTTGGTTGTTTTCTTGATTTACATTTAAAAAATGGTCTCCTACCCTCTTTTTCCCTTTTCCCAAATGAGGAGGACAACGAAGACCTGAAATGCCAGCTGCAGTTCGTGAAAGAAGAAGCTGCTTTGATGAGAAAGAAAATGGCCAAGATTGATAAAGAGAAAGACAGATTTGAGCATGAGCTGCAGAAGTACAGATCCTTTTATGGAGATCTGGACAGTCCTTTACCCAAGGGAGAAGCCGGCGGGCCTCCTAGCACCCGGGAGGCTGAGCTCAAGTTGCGGCTGAGGCTGGTGGAGGAAGAAGCCAACATCCTGGGCAGGAAAATCGTGGAACTGGAGGTGGAGAACAGAGGCTTAAAGGCGGAACTGGACGACCTGAGGGGCGAGGACTTCAACGGCTCGGCCAACCCGCTCATGAGGGAGCAGAGCGAGTCCCTGTCGGAGCTGCGGCAGCACCTGCAGCTGGTGGAAGACGAGACGGAGCTGCTGCGGAGGAACGTGGCCGACCTGGAGGAGCAGAACAAGCGCATCACGGCGGAGCTCAACAAGTACAAGTACAAGTCCGGTGCCCACGACAGCGCGCGGCATCACGACAGCGCCAAGACCGAGGCCCTGCAGGAGGAGCTGAAGGCCGCGCGCCTGCAGATCAACGAGCTGAGTGGCAAGGTCATGCAGCTGCAGTATGAGAACCGCGTGCTCATGTCCAACATGCAGCGCTACGACCTGGCCTCGCACCTGGGCATCCGCGGCAGCCCCCGCGATAGCGATGCCGAGAGTGACGCGGGCAAGAAGGAGAGTGACGACGACTCGCGGCCGCCACACCGCAAGCGCGAAGGGCCCATTGGCGGCGAGAGCGACTCCGAGGAGGTGCGCAACATCCGCTGCCTCACGCCCACGCGCTCCTTCTACCCCACGCCCGGGCCCTGGCCCAAGAGCTTCTCCGACCGGCAGCAAATGAAGGACATCCGCTCGGAGGCCGAGCGCCTGGGCAAGACCATCGACAGGCTCATCGCCGACACGAGCACCATCATCACCGAGGCGCGCATCTACGTGGCCAACGGGGACCTGTTCGGACTGCTGGACGAGGAGGACGACGGCAGCCGCATCCGCGAGCACGAGCTGCTCTACCGCATCAACGCGCAGATGAAAGCTTTTCGCAAGGAGCTGCAGACCTTCATCGACCGCCTGGAGGTGCCCAAGTCCACGGACGACCGCGGCACCGAGGAGCCCATATCCGTGAGTCAGGTACAGTTCTGCCTATTGCGAGCCACGGCGATGGCGAGGCTGGTCAGCGGAGCTGCGGTCCCGCGTGGGGCGTCTCCGCGCACCGACTCCCACGCCCCGCTTTAGGGAAGCCCCAGCTCAGAACCTTTCACACTGTCCTCCTTCAGGCCTGAGGTTTCATCACCCGATTACTTAGTAACTGCTTGCCCTCTGTTATTTTTAAAGGGAAACTTTGCCCGACCCCACAGTTTTTGTGTAAAGATTAAAGGATTTCTAAGATTTATAACTACTACTGTTACTATTTATATTTTATTATTATTAATGAACAAGGTTTTTTAAAACCATTTTAATATCTGCTCATAAGTTTACTCTGAACACTCAACTAGGTTATATGTATAAAGAACTTTACAAAATCTAACATTTTTAGTGTCACTCCACAAATTCTAATAGCTCTAACTGCAAGAAGATCCCTAATAGGAATCTTCAGTTGTTGTTTGCAATTTTTGAGCCAAGATTCAATTTGAGTTTAAAATAATTTTTAAAATTTCTAAGTTGATGCATAACTACTGGTAAACGTAGAAACCAGGAGAGAAAAAGATGATACTGAGTCTAGGGCTGGACCAAAAGAAGTAAGTGGGAGCTCCTTTACTACAAGTTGAAGTTACATGATCAGTACTTCTAAAAAAGTGTCGCTGTCGGCTCTATAGTGGAGAATCTCAGGACTGAGGAAGGATTTTTAAGGCAACACTAATTCAGAGAAACAGTAATAACTATTCCCAAACAGGGAAAACCAGCATTTTTCCTTCATCCTAATTGTAGAGGCACACCTGATGAATTGGACTGAGCTGCTCTAGCCAGGTATGGTGGCCAAAGACCAATGCACTTTGTCAGAGTTAACCACCTAAGAGACAATTTATAAAACCAAACAGGCACCCTGTGGCGAGCCTGGTATCCTGTGTCCATTGGAGAACCTGCGGAAGTACAACAGCATGCATGGCTTTGCAGACACGCAAGAGGTGTAAATTAAAAAATCAGTTCATACTCACAAGCATGACTGACATTAGTTTAACTTGCCTGTTAGTCACAACTGGAAAACTTGCAACCCTGTTGCTTACTGATCTTGCATGTTGCTCTGCTTTGCTATGGAAAGAAAAAAGAGTCTTATGATAAAATTTGTTGAATCTTTTAAATGTTGAGGCTTATTTCCTTCTATGTATTGTATCAAATAGGAATTGGTTTTTAGTTTCCTTGTTGCAGTTTTTGGGGAACTTTGAGCATGTGGTTTTTCAATTTGACCCTTGGGGAAAGAGAGGCAGAGGGAGGGAAAGGATGTAATAATAGGCTTTCAGATTCGGTAAACAGAGGCATAAGAGCGGGTTCTGCTTTATCTGAAGTTGAATGAATGCTTAGATTAGTTGATACAAAGTTTCTAAAATTATTATTAATTAACTCTTCTTTTTGTCTTTGCATTTACCTTCCCAGATGTTCCAGCCTATCATTTTACTTATTCTCATTCTTGTATTATTTTCATCACTTTCTTACACAACAATATTTAAACTTGTCTTCCTTTTTACGCTGTTCTTTGTACTGTAAATCTTTCATCATTCACCATTCATTGTAGTATTTTTAGTTTGTTTATTTTGTTCACCCTTCAAGACAAGAAGTAAAAGAAGTATAATTTCTGTAGTAACCAATGCTATAAAAACACTGAAGACTGCTTAATTTTCTTAAAAAGACCCATCTTACCACTAGCAAATTCAATAAGAAGCCCAAGCACTAAAATATTTCAGGTAAGGAAGTAAGTGTGACTTTTTTTTATAAATCATTTTAATTTTTGCTTCTGTCTTTTACATCTTAATTTGTACTCTTCTCAAAAAATAATTGGCAGAATGACTGTAAAAATTGGCTAAATCTCTGAGTTGTTTATCAGGAGTTACCTATTCTGATAATTCAAAGTCTGGACATTCACAAATTGGGTACATTTCCAAAAAATACGTAGGTGTATAAACTACTTTTGCTAGGTTACATCAGACTAACAGGAGAATTTTGGTATCTAATAGGTACCTACGAAAATTTTGGTGAATAAATGAAATGTGACCCTCATGGAAACTAAGTCATTGGTTGCAATGCTGATGGTGTTCTGTCTAAAGAGATGGGTTTTGAAGTATGAGAGTGGATTAGGCCTTAGTTCATTGAGAAGATAATTATCCCCATCCTATGCCATTTGACCAGCTTGCAACCAAACCAGCATTTCTGCATTTACCTGTTAACCCTTGGAACCATATGTTGCTAATCAGGTTGGTTGCCTGGAGTCCTGTCGACTAGAAGACATTGTCATATAGAACTGTTTCTGGAGCAGGAAATAGGCTAGAATTATAATATGTGAAATGTTTTCAGTCCGGAAATAAATAGTCATTCTCTAGAATTTTAATAAATTGCAATCCATAGCCAGTAGTATAGTTCCAATAGGGATTACTCTCTAGGCATAAACTTGCTTTGTTGAACCGGAACCCCCTTCTCCTGCTCTCTAAAGGTGCCTGGGTAGGCTGTGTGCACCAGGCCCCCTCATTGGTCCATCTCATTGGCCGTTTACCCAGTGGAGAGGTGGATGGCACCAGTGCCACTGAAGATTGAGAAATCCCAGCAGTGGTTCAAGTCACGTACTTGGAAATACTCTCAGATTGGTTGGTGGATATGAAAGTTCGTAGTAAAGTATCTTGCATCTCGGAATAAGGAATGCTGTGTGGAGAATCTTTGCTCTACGACAAAAGTTGGTACTGGTAGCAGACTTTTGTGACATCGTACCCCAGTGTCTCCATTTGAGTATTAAGTTATTAAAGAGAAACACTTAACAATGGTTGAGATTTCAGTTTAAAATAACAGCTCTTAATCTCCATGTTGTTTCCCCTTTGGTTTCTATTTCATTTTGTTTTGGAGGGGAGGAGAGAGAGTGAGAAGTGGTTAACCAGAGGTGGGGTCTGTCACTGCGCACTTGGAGATTCAAAAGGCTAGGTAGAACTTCTTGACAAAAAGGAATGGAACAGCACAAGTGCTATATTTATGCAATTATTCAAGCATTTACTTCTTAAAAATTTTTGTCTCGGGAAAGCAACCACTTTAAAAACCAAAATCTGTCTGTTAGATCTCTGACAAGTCTTTAGACCAGAGGAACTATGTTGGAAAAACAAAAAACCCTGAAAGCAAATGTTTGAGGTCTGAAATTTATCTGAAATA
This sequence comes from Desmodus rotundus, assembly GCF_022682495.2. Classification (NCBI taxonomy): domain Eukaryota; kingdom Metazoa; phylum Chordata; class Mammalia; order Chiroptera; family Phyllostomidae; genus Desmodus; species Desmodus rotundus. Next base: position 75,367,119 of record NC_071397.1, on the reverse strand, counting down.
TTTATTGCTTTTGGAGCCAGATCCACTCAGCTAAGCAGTGATTCTCAGCTACCTGGACACACTTGATAGTGTATTAAGGTGTCGTGGGTTGTCACATGACTAAGAAACTTTTTTGGCTTTTAGAGGGAAGAAGTCAGAATTTCAAATAATTGTCTGGCCCAAATGACTAATATTATTCCTGTGGGGAAATGCATGCAATGCACTTGTTCACTTCAGGAGTGTCATGGCCATTCACAGCCTGTGTGGCTTTAAGCTGGAGCATTTCTGCCTTTGTCATCCAGTCTTGGCCGTGACAAAGCGGTTCCATTTCCACACTGGTGATAGTGTTAGAAAACTGTCCTTTCATTAATACAGGTTCTTGAAACCAACCAAGTCAGAGAAGACAGATAAGAGCAGTATATGACAGAAAGGAGAACCATAATGAATACTGTGTGTGCACAGGGTCACACACACAGGGAGATACAGGCACACGTGCACACTGAATTAAAGCCTCAAGAGGACCCCCACACACACACACCTTGACAGACCACCTCTTCGTCATTATATAGTCACCCCTGCCACAAAGCTTTCTTGTTGATCAGAAAAGAGGACATGGTATCCCTCAAATCCACCTGGAATGATTGTTGCTAACTGACTCCACCCTGTAAGCTAAGGTAAAGAGCATGCACAAGAGATGAGAAAATGGAGCAAAAGGTGGAGTATGGATTTTTTGTCTATTTAACAGTGTGTCCTGGCATGTATGCTCATACCTCCACCGCGCTGTGGCGTACAATGAGTGACGCATCGGGGAATCCACCCCTGCCTCTATTTTCGGGGACTGCTGAGGGCTAGTAGCTGGGGGATGATGTCAGCATTTGACCAGAGGGCATGAAGTGACCTTGTCCCTTGCCTTAGTCTCCTTGGAACTTCAGGCTGTTCTGTAGACACCTAGGATTTAGGGCACATCTCTTCCCAACACCACAGGATACTGGCTTGGGAAGAGAAGTTAACAAAGACGGTGCCCAGGACCTCAGAAAGAGTTTCCAGTGTCATCTTCCTCTCCCCTTTCATTCTGTTACTTGCATTATCTTTATTGTATAAAGATAGTTGGAAAACAAGAACACCCAGGCTTCTTTGTTCTTCAAGAGGAGAAAATCCCCCAATTAGTGAGACAAAGACTCTTCTATGTGCACCTTTGAAGCTGTGCTATTTAAACATCATGCTGAAAATAAATTCAAACAAACCAACCTTATTGAAGAAAATTCCCTTGCATGCACATTCTTGGGTATAAGAGGGAGTGCCTTTGGTAGCTTTGGCCTAATTTAAGAAAAAAAAAATTGAGTTGACTCAAGCATAACTAACACAAACTCATAAAACAAAGGGAAATTCAGTGTTGAGCCTGGAATGTGTATTGGCCTGCATTCCCCAACCTTCACTACGGTGTGTGTGGTAGAGCATTATACAGTTGTTTAATCAGCTGCCAGTGAAGTTTGAAATGCCGGATTAGTAGCTCAGCCTTAATTTCAAACATTCATGCAGAGTTCGTGGCTCTATTCTTATAGACCTGCAGCCCACCTTCCATCTGGTAGAGTCATGCATTGGTTGGGTCAGATCCCATAAATGAATGTAAGGATTGAAGAGAAAAGTGGTAGAGGATAGTGTCAGAAAGTGAGCAAAGTTGTCTATAAACTACTGGGAGTTGATACAGTTCAGAAACAGTGTTTTTGAAAACACTATTGTTTAAACCCTAGTTATAAACCAGTTAGATCTAATGAAAGACAGTTTTGATTCTGTGTGTAATTTCGATGTAGCGTTTAGGAGGTTGGAGTGATTGCGTACACACGTTGATGAAACTGACATTTCCTGAGTAGGTCCTGGTATTCGCAACAGCCTACTGGTGGGAAACTCATACAGAGTAAGAAAGCTTTATGGCCTTGACACGTCAGGAAAACCTTTGTAGTGATTATATTAAATGTGGTAACTCAACTAAATGCTTCTAAACAGTACTTTTGTGTTGGTCAGCTGGGACAGGAGGACATGGTGGTGGCTATTTTAAATGTTAGGTGTTCTGGAAGTGTGTGCAAAACCATCGAATCTCTAAAGGTCTTTTCAATGTAACAAATACACCGTAGTCCATACATTCTCTGCGTAGACACTCACTCATTCTGAAATATTCATTTCCAGATTTAAATTAACTCTGTCGCTGTCCTCCTGAAGTTGTGGGTGATTATTTAAAAACTTCCAGGAAGAACTTTCAAGTAGAGTAGTTACAAGTTCACTTGATGAGGGAACAGGGGCAGCGAGTGTAAGACTCGCCTCTTAAAAATAAGGAGAAACTTTATAAATCTTCACCTTCCATATCCACTGTTAAGCCAGGCTGTGTTGTTCTAAGATCCTCATCTTTTATTTCAGATACTTATGTTTAATAAATTTAAATGCATTGACATTTCTTGGTTATTCAATTTTATTGTTACAATTATAAAAGGGTTTTTTTGTTCATAGTTGTATGAGTTTTCCTGTAACTATTTTTCAGAATAGGGTACTATCAAAATCCAACACCTGAAAATAAAATTGTATGATTTTATAAATTTATTAAATTTATGATAGAAGAGTATATAATCAGTAGTTTCTAGTAATTATTCAACCTTTTCAAAAATATTCCTGTAACTTCATTGACTTGTGTTGTAGAATGTTTCTTTGAATATTGTCTAAACCAAATTCTTGTTTGGAATATTTCAAGCTCAGTTTATTTTTGCTCTTTTAGAAATTATTTTTCGTTTAAATTGTCAGCTCATTTTAGATATATTAAATAAATAATTGAAAGTTTTATCTTAAACCAAAATATATATTAAATAAACTGTGAGTTGGAGGACTGCAGAACTGAACACCTGTAACCTTTGAGAAAAGCTTAGAACACTGACTCATCTCGCAGAAGGCAACGGGCCCTGAAGGATTCAGGAGCGTGCAGCTCCTTCCGGAGCTGTGATGTACTGCGCACGCCAGTGACGGAGCTCTGGAGGTCACTGGTTCTGAAAACGTTGCTTTACAAATCTACTTTTCGTAGTCTCTTTTGAGTGTTATGAGTTGAGCTGTTTATGTAATCTATGTTAACAAATAAAATGCGTAAGTGATTTTCAAAGGCTGGCAAACAACATCAGCACCTTCCTGAGGTTGTCCAACATAACGTAACTTTGAAGCCAGCAAATCATTTCTTCCAATGCGTGTCGAAAGTACCTGCCTTAACCTAGGCCATGGAAAATGTAAAGGGTGTGAGAAATGAAACTCGTCAATTTGCCACTGGCCACAAGTGAGTGAGTACAGGAAGAGAATTTAAGAGCTTTACAAAAATAGGTTAGAGGATCTTTTATTTCTTAAAGTCAGCTCAGTTTAGTGTATAGTTTAAAATTCCCTTTCTTTTTTTTATAAACATGCACAGTTTTCGCACAATTCACCTAACTCCTTCATATTATTAACTCCTGGACAGATAAAACAGAGTTAGACTTTTTTAAATAGAACATCCAATGCGTCAGCCTAGATCAGAATTTAGAGCTTCAGAGGAAGAGCTTAACGTAAGTCAGAAAAACTAATTTATTCTGCATGTTAGGTGACTCCTAACCATCTGAGCTCCTTTGTGTGAAAGGAAATGTGTTTCTGCTGGGCCACTGCGTTAACGCTCCCCTAACTGCTTAGACTTCATTTGTGGAAAAAACCACAGTGAAGCAGCCAAAAGAAATAATTGGGGTGGGGGGTGGTGAGCATCCCCAGCTTTAGACCTCACAGATCCTGAGGTGAGAAAGCCTCCAGGAGGAGAAACTCATGTCTCTGGCCACACTCCTCACTTTAAAGGGAATGCAGTTTATTCATAAGAAACTGTTTGAAGTACTGGTATTTATAAAGAGATTGATTCAAGTAGCAGGTGGATTCAGAATAGTTGGATAAGAAAGAATGAAGTTAAAGGAATCTTTCTTTTCATAATATTTTGATGGCAACAACAACAGATGGAGTGTAAGGGCCAAGACTGCCGTCAAGGCATTGCGTTCGAGATTTGCCAAGAGCCCGAGGTGTGGAGAATGGGGCTGACTGGCTCTGCAGTCCTGTGATCAGAGCAGGCCCCAGGCTCCACGGAAGTGGGACTTTGAGCCTCCCTCCTGTACCCTCACCTCCAGATCTTTCACCTGAGCCTTCTCACATTATGATGCCGCAGGAAACCCTCAAAATCCAGCACCCGCTCATATGGTTCCGCATTCTGATCTTCCCTCCCTCTCCCCACTCCATGCCCTATGCGTAAAACGGATTCTCTTCATGAGCTCCAGTCAAAGCTGACTTCCATTGACTTGTTCCTTCCAGTCCTTTCTGTGTGCTACTGTTCTTGTCTGTGCCAAATGCTGCTTCCTCTGTGAATAGCATTTTATTAGAAAATTACTGAAATGCTGTCACTAATGGTGATAAATCCAACATTTCTGGTAGGACATATAGGTGGTCTTGAAAATCCCTGGGGGTGGGGAGTGAGGGGGAATGGAGATTAATTCCTGTGTCCTTCAATTTATACTCACTAAATGGCCTCTCTCAGCCCTGTTTTACTGCTGGAACATCCTAGGAGAGAAGTGACTCAGGGTGGCCCTCTTGTGGTGAACGGTCATGCCCAAGGCTTGTTCCTGGAATAAGAGACAGCTGAAGAATGCTCCCTTTTATTATTTCCATTTTGATGTCAATATTGTCAACATCTCCCGAGTCTTGAAACTGGAAGTCATATAATGAGATACTAAAAGTAAATTTGAAAACCTTTTAAAAACTCATTTTAAATAGCCCACCTTTCTAATATGTTTTATTTCTTCAGAATACACACCAGTTCTTTAGAAGAACATGGTTTTGAAATTGTTCCTTTTGAATATTTCTGTCATCTGGAAATTCCTGTTACACAGCCCCATGACAGGTCTGTTTGGCTAAAACACCTGTGGACATGTCACCAGCCCCCGGCCTAGGAAGGAGAGCCAGCACCCTGCGATTCTAGGGGGAAATCACCCAGCACCAGGAAACAGGCACCTGTGCTGAAACCCAGCATTCTAAATGTGTAACTTCCATGGACAGTGAGCACTCTGTGTGTGACTGTGAACATCATAGTAACTGTATAGCCAAACCATATTCTTACAAGTATCAAAATCATACCACTTTTTATAACACAGACTCCAACCTCCGTCATTCTAGAACTCAAATGACACAGGGCCAAATTTGGCAGGAGATCAGGTGTGGAATTGTGTAAAAACTGAGAAGCCCAGCTGTCCCCACTGGATGGTCTCATTCAGAACATGTGGGGGAACGTTATAGCTTTAGTAACGTTTAAATGTCTGAGTGATTGTGGTGTACAGCAAAGTAGCACGCAGCTGTGGTCCCCTTGCTAGATGGCTGGGGGACCAGGAGAGGCTCTCCATATTGTTTTGAGTCCAAGATCGTGGGCTACTCGGGATGTGGGCAGTCATTACGGGTCATACCTGAGGGGTCTTCAGAGTTGACAGAGCTTGCTGAGGACAAGGACTTCTTCCAATCTCGGGATCTAACACAACCGCTGGCACAGAGTTGGTGCTTACAGATTATTTGTTGAGTGAAATGTTCATTGGAGTGTCCAACACCTTTTCCTAGAAATGGAGGATCATTTAAGATTCAAGAGAGTTTTACTAAACAATTGAGATCGTGTATCCTAAGGTATGTGATTCTAGAAGGAAGGAGGAGTATTTTAAATATTTCTCCTAGAGTAGCCTCTAAATTTTAATATGCATAAAAATGAGTGCAGTTTTCAAAGTCATCACTTTTCCAATTTTTTTTCTATCTTCTTGTTAGTGTAAGTAGAAATGTGATGCCCCTTCTGCTAAATATGTTTAAAGAGGAAAGGAGGAAGGGCCTGAAGAACTACACAAACAAGGGTTCGGAAGTCACCCGGTCTCACACCCAGCCAGGGTTGTCATAGCATAAAGAGATTGATTGAGCAAATAACTGCTTTGTGGTGCTTCACAACCATCTTTCAGACAAAAACTATAAATTAAGTGTATACTAGCGTGCTAACGGCAAAGTTGGTGTGTTTATGCTCAGATTTTTTCCCACCACTAAGTTAAAATCCTTTTATTTTTGTATTTTGACGTAGGACTTATATTATCTAAAGAAAAAGCCTCTTTCAATAAATAGTCATCAAAATAAATACTCTGCTATATGACTCCTTTGTTACCCTTGGAAGATGGAGTGTCGCCTTTCTCATTTGGACTTAGAAGAAAGCTGAATTTAAAATTTGAGAAAGCCAGAAATCAGCCTCTCACACCCAAAACTCTATCCTGAGGTTCTGTTCCCTTCCCTTGAAGGCCTTGGAATTTTAAACTTCCAGGCACTCCACCAGGAATGAGAAGACCTGGATTCTATTCCTGGCATTGCTAGTCAATGGCTTTGTGACCTTGAGCAAATGTCTCAACCTCAGGGCCTCTCTCCTCAGCTGTAAAATGAGAGGCTTGGCTAGATGATTTCATAGGTCTTTCTGGCTGTAAAATTCTGCAAGTCTGGAATCACCTGCTAGTGACATTTACGCACTCAGTCTTCTTTCGCCCTTTCCAAAGGACTTTAGGCGTAGCTTAATATCCCTATTCATATAAACCTATTCAAATCCTTTCCAACATTTTCTTTTTGGTTTCTTGACAGTAGCTGGCATCTCTGCATTTGCTTTACATCAAGTATTAGATACACTTCTCTCCATATTTGTAATACACTGGAATAGGATTAGTATGTCATCGGATATGAATGAATTTTCTGAATTTTCTGCAGTACATCGAGCAAAAATTTGGATCAGTTTTATATTTGAAAGCTTAAATATTTAAATGGTTTAAGAGTAGCCTGGATTATACAACATACTGAACTTTCCCGAAGAGGTTCTCAGCCATTCATTTGGACAAGGTGGCTGAACAGCACTGCAGGGCTGAGTACAGCAGCGTCAGTCCTTAAAATCCGTTGACTTTACGTACACAGCAGCAGGAACTTTCCTTAACATGTTTTCAAAGTTTTTAGTGGACAGGTTCAAAAAACCTGTCCTGAATAGTTATTGCCTTTGTATGCCATTATCTAATTGTGACTTTGTTTCTTTTGAGTATGAAATATGCCATGGAAATTTTAGCTAACACACGTGAAAAGTTATCACAGAAAGGGTTGGTAAATGTAAGAAGTGGTGGAGGAGGTGTGAAATTCTTGTCAAAGTCTTAGTCTTTTTTTATTTTCTATAATTTGAGGTCAGCTTTACCATGACAAGAAGCAGGTGAAGGACCTGTGGTAAATAATTACCAGCACTCCCATGAAGAGGGACATTGACATAGGTACTACTGAGTGATAGAACAAAGTATGTAGCCCAACATACGTTCTGCTCTAACTTAACTACATATTATCTGAAGTTCTCATGGGATTCAGAAAGCAGTCAGTCCGATTTAGAAAGGACACGTGGAAATTCAGAGGTCTGGAGTGGAAGAGTAGATAAGGAGGAACGATGTTACTAGATAATCCTGCATACATGCTTTGGGGCCCCCTTCCTGCCCACCCCCTCACACACACACCAAGATCACCTTTCTAGTCTTCCCACGAGTGAAGGCAGAAATGAGCTAACATTTCTTGTATGTCTGGCACATAAGTATCTCTCATGTTTTTACAACAACCTCCTAAAGCAAATATAATTATCCCTTTACGGGAGGCTGAAACTCAGTTCACACAGATAAGTGGTGGCAGTAGAATTGAAACCAAGATCTCTGATGAAATCCCAAGATCCCCAGTGGGAGAAACTGGTTCCAGATCCGACTCTTCAGCATGAGCATGTTTCTGTGAATTTAGACAAGGTACCTTACCTCTCTGAGCCACAGTTTTATGGGTAAGGTGGGGATAATAGTACCTATAGACGAAGTTGCTGGGAGGGTGACCTACAAGAAAGATATTCAAAGTTCTTAGTGCAGAGACTTGCCAAGAGCTGCCTCTCCATGGGCAATTACTGTCATAACCACCCCTGTTACTGCTTTTGAAATTACGGTGCCAGGCTTTCAAATCACAGGGTATGGTTTCATCCAGTTGTCCTATATGTGCTAAAAGTCCTGCTGTGAACAGGTTACTATTATTAAACTTTTTAGTTCCTCATGAAATACCTGGAAGCAGGCAACAATAATGTGAAAGTGAACCACCACTCAGACTTGAGGATAAGACCTTATTATTTAAACTGTCCCTCGCTTATTCGCTGAATTAGACACAGGTTGCTCTAGGCACTTTCTTTCAGTCTCTTAGACCAAACACGATCAGCTGCAGGTGTGTTCTCACACACCCTGGAAACGTTGTTGGGGAGGCAAGGTGTCCTCACCTTTCCAGCACAGATCCCCGTGATGGTGCTTTAAGGAGCCTCTCCTTATACTTGGGCCGCAGCACACTGCAACTGAAAACAAGCACGGGGGTATCTCGTTGGCCTTTCCCTCTGGTCGTAAGTATCGTCCTCTCCCATGGGATCGAATTTTCTCTAGCAGAGAGACGTCACTATAGCTGTAGAGACAGGCATCAAGCGGTGCTGTGAATCACAAGGAGCTATGAGGTTGGTCTTTAACTATGTCCCATTTCTACTTTATTTAAAGATAGAAATTGGATACAATTCACAAATCTTTTGAAATCGTATATAAAGCATTGCTGCATATATGTTCTGCCACATCCAGACACCAACCTCTAAAAGCACGGAAAAATGCATTGTGATGCTAGCCAAAAAGGGGAAAGAGAGGTATGTGAGGAGATAATTCTTGCCTATAAAAAAGGGAGTTGAGTTTTCAAACAAAAGATGTAAAATAGGCCATTGTCATTGTGTGATATTGCCACCAGCTCTTTTGGCAAGTTTGAAAATGCTGAGCTCCATTATAAAAGCTAAAAATGTCCTGGACCTGGAGTTGTTTACCCAGAGAAGGAGCTGCTCTAGAGTTACAAAGCTCTGGTTGGAAGAGGTGGCTCGAAGGCCGCCTCCGAGTAACTGACGTCACAGTAGTCTGGGCTGCTGCTGTGACTGAGCTGAGCAGCTTTTGATTTGTGAAAGTGGTGAAGGTTTCAAAGGGACTTGTCAGTACTGATCTGTTGAATGGTTGGACTTATAGTGCGTTTCCATTCCTTGCAAAGAAGCAAGCTTCACCAAGCTGTGACTTTTCTCTTTAAAACGACTAGCAGTTCTTCCATTGCTAGATTGGCCAGTGGTCGAACATCCATAGGATTCCTCCCCAGAGCGAGAAGGTATGTGTCTTTCTGGCAGTTTGAAAGCAAGTGACTAATTCTGGCAAAATGTAAAAGGGCTGCTGCCTAGACGTTTGAAACTATAGATACTGTTTCAGTGGAGGCTGATTTCAACATCTGCCTGTGTCAGTGTCTGCGTCTGGTCTTAGCAACAGTGGGGCGGGGCTCCTAACGGATTGTACTGACTCCCGGGGGACAGAGGGTTCAGCTGCTGTGAGTGGATTTCTCAACTCTGGACTGATGGTGCCATCTGCTCTCTGACTCTGTTTTTCTTTTTCTTTTTTTTTTAAATTTAATCTTAAAAAAAAATTTTATTGTTATTCAATTACAGTTGTCTGCCTTTTCTCCCCATCCCTCCACCCCACCCCACTGCCTCCTAGTCGTTCAGCAGTGTTTTGCCTGGCATGGCATTTCACTAAATATATTTATTAGAATGCTGTTTTGATTAGGATGAAGAACTTTTAGCATTTGCAAAGTAAAGCTCACAACCCTTAAGGCTGCTGATATTTGAAAATTGCAATGAAAAATAATAAACAAATGTAGTTGCATCCAAGATGATGGTTTTCTCACTGCATGATAAGTGTTTCTGTAATTTGAGCTAAAGGGTGTGCCATTCATCATGGGTTAATTTGTGGTTAGGTAGGAACCTTTACCACCACATCTTCTGTTAAAGCTGGTTCATTGTAGGTTGTTGTTTTTTTTATACAAGCCAAAAGTTTCTAAGTTTTATTTTATAAGAGATGTAAAATCAGTACACTTATATCTTGGATATTTTGTAGTTTGAATGTACAACTGGAGAGAAAACAAGGAAGGAGAAAAGATAATAACATGAGAAGGCAAAATTGGTTTATTCGGAATTGCATGTGGTGGTATCTCTTTGACCTCATTGGAACATAAGGGACATGCTGAAATAACCAAAAATAACAGTAAAAAACGTTTCCTCTCGCCCTGTAATGACATCAAATCATAGTTGGCTGTGGAAAGATGCATTTGCCAGTGAACAATAGGGGAGGAGTAAGGTCTGTTAATTAGTTGAACTGACACAAGTGATTTATAATAGCCTGGAGAAAGGTTGGGAAACTTCAAGGCAAACGGTCCCTTACTATGATATCGTGGGAACTCCTAATCCCTCAAAGTTCGGAGGGAGCGCAGCACCTCCAGGGCAAACGACTCTTCTAGGAACTGTGAGATTGACAAGTACCTATTGCCGGTGACATTCCTGTTGGAATATGTAAACTCTTCAACTGTATGAAAAAGTAATACATTTAGAAAGAGGAAATAAGAAAGCAAGAAACAAATACTCTGAAAAAGATCTCAGAATAGAGAAAGAGCAAGGGAGTCAACTTCCCTAACACTGCTTTATTTGTTTGGCTCAAGTGCAGTTTTCACTGGAGAAGATTGAAATGGTGATGACCAGGAGTAGTAAGAACGGAGCACCCCTCAAAGAAGTGTTACCGTGACCCATTGATACTAATTAGGAAAATGAAAATTACTTATTGTGAGACTCTTGTGTTACACATAAAATTTCCTGACAGAGTTGGGTCCAAAGGCCAACAGAACTGTTTTCTTCCCATCACCATCCTTGTGCAACCCACCCACAACTCCTCAGTTCTGGCTTCCAGCCTTGGTGGGGGGGTGGGGGGATATGTAGCTTACATGGGTTCTGTAACGCTACCTTAGAGTTGTGGGGGGAAGAGCTTGTGCAGGACTGAGGAGTGTGTCTCACTCTGTTCTTATGTTTGCCCCAATAATTTTATTCTGAATGAAATTCTGCAAGGGATGAAATTAAATGGAGAATCAAAGGGACATGGGAGGGGTGCACATAGCAGAAATCCTTTCTGCTCTCCCACATGGAGGCCAATATCTGTGGGCGAAAGGATTGACAACTAGGAACAAAGAGAACTTTTATGTTGGCCTCAGTAGAGAACACTGAAATTGAGTTTCTGAATTTGGTAAACCACTTTACCCTATAACTTCTCGTTGTAGAACATTGTGTCCCTACAAAGTTGCCTCGTTAGTTGGAGTTTCTAAAATTATATATTTAAGGAGAATTATAACAAAAGCAGTTTTACATGTTGTATTTATTCAAAAGCTTACTAATACAAAACTTTCCTAAGTATTTACCTGTCAGTGTATCCTTGAAACACTTGAAAACTACTGAGTGCAAAGGAAAATCATTGAAAATATGAGAGTTCACACATTAGACTTGTTTCTATCAATTTTCTAATTAAAGATCAAAAGCATTAATTTTATTTTAGAAAAAATAGGGAAGGATAGATGAAGGGAAGGAGAGGCAAGGGAGGGAAGACAAGAAAAAAGACAAAGGAAGAAAGGACAGAAGGAAGAAACCAAGAAACAGACAGTCATGGAACACCGCTATGCCCCAGAATGCTTTTAGGCACTTTTATTAAGCATTCTCTCTTTTGCTCACTTAATCCTCACGACAATGTTATGGCCCCCACTTTATTTTTGGGGGGAGAAAGCAATATATTCAGCTATATTGCGCTTGACATTTAAGACAAGACAGAGATGCCAAGAGGGTGAAATAAATCCTCTCCCCAAAATTGGCACAGATTTTGCTTTGTAGGCATTTTCTTTCAAAGGCTTGTTTTTGATCCATAACTATGACATTTCCTGGCACTAGGAATTTCTCTGGCCTTGAAAAGGGGAAGCTCTGTAGGTTGGCCTTTCTCCATATTAAGTGATAAGTTTGGCTCTTTGCATTTAAGTGCAAGACTCTGTCTGCTTTGGGAACATGTGTCTGGGTTCATGTATCTCCCTGTTACCAGGAGCAAACCTGACAGAGAGTTTGCCTGGGTGACCTTCAGTTAGGTGAAAAAGAAAAGGGGGTGCCACCTTTTAACCTGGTCTAGAAGTGATTCAAGGAGAGTTAGGAATATAAGGAAAAATTGGAGCCGCTTGCTACATAATTGTGAGAGAAACTTTATGATGATTTCTGAACATTTCCAGTGTTTAAAGACCGTTAGAATGAAATAGAGAGTATCATAACACCTCTTTTCCAGGTAGTTTGAAATTAGCCCATTCCCTTTCTACAAGTTCTCTGGTGAAATCTGCAACCATCTGTTGATGTCTTAAACCACTCCACTGTTCCTAAGAAGTTCCAATGTTAAGTACCTGTTAGTAAGAGAGGGAGTTTCAGCTCACAGTTAATTACACACAGCTTTAAGCAGTCTGCTAGTCTCTGAAAATAATCACTGTCTGTATATCCTGTGAATAGTTATTAAATGAACCTAGGAGATTACTACATACTCAAGATCAGTGACAGATTCACCAAAACAAAAACCAAAATTCTGTATATTCTTTACTATCTTCATTTTGTTGGGTCTTCATTGATGTGCTTCATTGGGGCCAACTGGCATTTGCTATGGCAGGTACTTACGGTCATTTTCTCATAGGTGTACAAGGTCAAAAAATACAGGATGATGGAGGGTGGAAAATGAGATGAAAAAAAGAACGTGGCCGAGTCGGTAAAATGAGACATGACCACATCTTTAATGGTTAAATTTGAAATTTCTTGACTTAATTAGTCGTAGTATTGTGAGTGCCAATGACATAGGTAAAAATGATCCAAGTATCTGTAGCAAATTGTTTGACAAAAGAGAAACAGTACAGACCCCAATGTTACTAGGGTGTTTTTGAGGGTGGAGCCCTGCAGGTAGGACTAACATTTTTATCCTTATTTGTCTGTTATAATTCATGGCTAGATTGTAGCACAGAAAATAGATGTTTGGAACAGTTTGCCACTCAGATATGCTTGCTCAGAACAGTCTGACAAAAATTTAAACTAGTCTTCAATGTTTATCTTTTATTTGGGCTATGATGTGCGGCTGTCTTCTGTTACCCAGCATGGGGCGTGCTGCCTGGTTATGTCAGCTTCATTCCACAATCCCAGCACCTTGGCAGCTAATAACTCTGGGGAACTTCGCTCATAATGAGCATAAATTGCCACCTGCTAAGTTAAGACAATTTGGTCTCGGCCTAGAAACCCGAAGAGTTAGATTTCTTAGAAGCGTGATGATCTTAGATGGAAATTCAAACATTTTAAACACACTTTTCTGCCCATTAAAAGAGTACATGACTTTATGAATAAAATTATTTCCAGTGGAAGTCAAAGCAAGATTTTTAAAGCAAAATAAGAAAAAAAAATTAAAATTTCTCAAACTATTTTGCATTTCATATGTCATTTCATCTTTAGAACAACACTGTGATCGGCCCTATTTTAATGTAAATAAACTAAATCTCAGAAATTTTGGATGACTTAGAGTTACTAATCTGGTATTTTAAATTGCATCTTTAAACCCTAAATACACATATCCGACGTGCTAGAAATCTAATTACTTTAGGTACAGCTTAATGCGATAGAGGGCTTCCCTGCAAACCGAGCACTGTGTTTTCAATTCTCCGTATTCAGTATCCTAGATTGGTTCTGGTACGTAATCTCTTAGACGGAAAAGAGACCATGGGTACATTTTAACATTTGGCTCCTAGGACAGTTTCATGCTTTTATAGTTTCCTTGCTGAAGTAAAATAATGAAAATACTGTTTTGTGATTGAGTTTGGTTTCTTGCTAATATACCAGTCGCAGATCAACTACCAAGTTTGGGAACTCACTAACGCAGTAATCACATTTCGCACGTACTGGAACTCTGAATATAAAATTGAGACTGTAGTCCAGCACCGGCTCAGGACTTTAAGTCGCAGAGATGCACGATCTGGTTGCATAAGCAGATCAGAGGGAATGATTCTGTTGCAGCACAACCCGCCATGGTTGTGCAGATGTGACATTTGAACTTCCGATTTCCAGTCTTAGATAGTCATGAAAAATTCTATGTTTAGATTAGGTGGTTGGTTAAAGGAATACTTATATCTCACACGTACATTTAACCATCTTGTCCTTTATAATTTTGCTCTCTGGTCTTAGAAAGGAGGAGAAAAACTTTTGACATACTTTTTTCTTTTATTTTTTTACTGTATTTGTTTCTTCTTAAGTAAATTGTTGTCTCTTCTTCTTTTCTTTGGAGTCCAATTTTCCTACAGTTTGTTTATGTCGATGGCTCTTGACAAAATGATTAATACTTTCCAGAAAGCATATGGATTTGGAACTCTCTCTTGTTATGTTTATATTAGGCTTTATTTTAAAGGCAAGTGAGACTGCTTCAAATAAAACAACTCCAAAATTCCAAGAAACAATAAAGAGAAGGCAGAGACGAGCAGAAACACCCCTTCACTAACACTCACGTGGCTGCCATGGACCTGCCCAAGCAGTGGGAGAACCCAGAGACTGACTGGCACAAGGAAAAGATGGAGTTACTGGACCAGTTTGACAATGAAAGGAGGGAATGGGAAACCCAGTGGAAGATCATGCAGAAGAAGATAGAGGAGGTACAAGTGGATTTATTTTGAATTCATTGGAAACTTAAAGCTCATAATGAAAGTGAAAATGCGGTTGAAGTTTGTCTGGCATTGTAAATTGTTTTTATTTTCCTTATTTCACTTAAGAGATGTCTCAGTGACATTTACTACACCAAAAATAGCGTAACCTTAGCCAATGGTATCATACAGACTAGGCTTGTTTTGTAGCCTTGCATGGAAATTAAGAACTTCAAATGTCACTCAAGCATATCAGTTTATTATTTTCTGACTGAGTAAAAAATGAAGTATGCATTTTTTCATGACTTTTCAAATACTGGGTCCAGGAAGAAAATGTAAGAAAGACATAATTGGTGGAAAAAATTAGCAAAATTACAATTGAGCATTAAAATGCAGATCTTTCCTGAGATGATTTATGAATAATGTCTACAGAGGAAAATACATATTAGATAATACGGTAAAATCAAAAAGGAGTGTTGTATCTCAAACAGAAAATGGCAGTGGGCCTGATATTTGTCCTGGTCGGGTGTTCCACAGGTGCTGGCACACGTATTAGAAGAGAGGGGACCAAAAATGGCATGCCGTGACTCTGAGACAATTAGTCATTTCCTCCCCATTAGCCTTCCCTTCGCCTGTTGAGTCTGTAGTATTCCTTCAAGCGTTTACATTGATGTACATTTAAGCTTGTTCCAACTGAAAACTATTTATACTTATCTTGCTTCATTCTGGTAACATGGATGGTATTGACTTGCATGGTTTTGTGCACATTGCCAAAGGGATGGTTTTAACAGACTCCTTGGCCTTTATTCAGAGGCAATCAGAGCTGGTGCTTTATGGGTTTATAGTGCAAATATTTTTTTTTCTCACTAACAGCCATGTAACTGGTAGTGAATAAAATACAAATTGTCATGCACCAAGAGAAAAAAAAAAAAGAGTAGCTATTAAGCCCTTTCTCTCAAATAGAGATGAGAAGGCAAGTATGTCGTGTATGATTAGAGATTGAAAGGAGGACCCACTGCTCATCCCCATGTTGTCAGGAACAGGCGCTTTGCTCAGTCTCTGAATTCCCCCACCCAGAGACTCAGGTTGGATCAGCCAGAAGACAATCTGGGTCAAATCAGAATCCACAACTCTGGTCAGAAACCCGAAGTTTTGAGTCAGTGGCTCCCAAAGACTTGGAAGGTCCAGTTAGGAAGAGTCTCAGATAACTGTAGCATCCAAGCAAAATAATCAAGTGAGTCATGATTAGTCTAGCCAATGGTTAAGCCATGTCGCAAAAAACAAACTGCTGTCTGGTTAAACTTTTTATTGTAAAATATGTAATTATGACAGCTCTGTACATTTCATCTGTAGTAAATATGAGCCTTATCAACTAGGCATTAAACATACTTTACTTTTATTGATTATGCTATTACAGTTGTCCTAATTTTTTCCCCTTTCCCCCCTCCACCCAGCACCCCCCACTCCCTCCAGCAATCCTACCTCCTTTGTTCACGTCCATGGGTTCTGAATATAAGTTCTTCAGCTACTCCATTTCCTATACACGCCCTTAACATCCCTCTGCCTATTATGTAACTACCATTTTGTACTTAATCTCTCCACCTTTACCCCCAGAACCTTCCCCCCAACTAGCCACCCTCCCAGTGTTCTCCATATCTGTTTCTGTTCTGCTTGTTTGCTTAGTTTGGCTATTAAACATACTTTAAACTTAGGCTAATAATCTCTAAAAACACTGTTACTTTCTGCTTTAAGGGGAGAGAAGGGCTGTAATGTTTTTCTTCACCTTGTTGCTTGCAGTATATAGCTCCACAACCAGGGAATGTGTTTAGAAAATGCACTTACCCAGAATATTCACAGAGGATGCTCTTCAATCCCCAAATACTAGTGCTGTGCTTCCCTTATCATACAAATAGAGATTTCTTTTAGAGTTCCAGCTTTGTAACCTGTAAGAATGTACATTTTACACATCACTTCTTACAGGCCATAAAGCTGGGAGTAGAAAAGATTGAGGAAAAGAGAGAGTATCCTCATATGTCACAGAAAATCAAGATGATTTGTTTCAAAATAAAATTAAAACTCAGTCAATACTTGGAAAATTATAACATACCACAACCGAAATAGACTGTGTTTGTTTACACTTATCACTAAGTTCTGTGTATTAAATCATATGCAAATTATTAAGCCACGTATTAGGGAATTACATATTTTTAGAAGCACATATAACTTTAGTGATTCCAAGTAGTAATATTTCCAGTGAGAGGTTCCAATGTTGTATATTAAGATACTGATGATTCTCTATTCAGCCACATCCGTGATCATTGTATTTGCTATTATAAAACCAAGAGGTGCATGTATCATTTAAAACTTGGTTATTCCAGATTGAAACCCTGTAGAGAGTACATAGATGCCTGGAGTTTTTTAAATCACATTGCAATCTTTTCTGTTTATCTCCTTTGTTAAAATGATTAGATAACCATTGACAAGGGCCAGGTACCAAATTATACAAAACAAACTGTTTTCCATCAATAACATTATGTTATTTGCGTATTCATACCTCACCTAAATTTTCAAGAGAACTTACAATGGCATATACGAAACAAAAAGAAAGGTGAGATAAAGACAAGAGGAAGGATCATATGTAAAATGTATGTAACAATTCTGTCTATTAACTAACACAAATATTATCAGATGCATATTTCTCAATATTCAGAAAACAAAAGCAAACTTGTTTTCCAGAAATAGCACTTCTGTCTCTACTTTTGAAACTAAAGCAATTTTGTTTTTATCCATGACTCCTCAAAAGAGGACATGGCCAACAGCATCCTTAGATTTAACATTATACCTTTGAGGGTTGCTTCTTACAATATCCTCAAGGTCAGCCAAGATCATAATGCCTACAGCAATTCAGTAGAAATAATTTCACCAGGGCCATGGCTGCAATTTGATGCTCTCCTGACTTCATCCAATGACAGATTCATAACTATCTAGGGAAATCAATGCACTGCATAGCTTTCAGGCATCACCTATGTATAGTGCTTCTCTCCTCTGAGATTTAGGTAAATATTGAGCAGCAATAAATCTGTTATTCCTTAAATAATAGATGTAGTATGAATATAGGTTGTGGCTGTAAAATGCAGTCATTCACTTTAATAGTTATTCAATAGTCTCCTTTGAAATTTGACAAGCTTTCCCAGAACTCAAGCCAGAAGAGAAAGCCACTTACTCCCTCTGTTTACAGGTGAGCTGGGTGAGTGCCTGCAGGCTAAGCCAAATTCTCATCAAGGAAATATTTGGGGTCCACTTGAACGTAGACTAATAGATGGCCAAAGCCTTTGAATTCTTTTGCATCACATAGGACAGGGTCACATTTGTTTTAATCAGGACGAAAAACTTTTTTTTGAATGTGTACAGCCTGGCGTTAGAAAATCTCAGTATTAACCAGCCCTTGCCAACATAATTTCCAACAGAAACATCCTTTGATTTCAAAATGCCCATTTAGGGGACAAAATAAACTGACTATAGGAGATTGTCAACTATTTTGACAGTAAACGTTGGCACAAAGGTGGGGTCATGTATTTAAAACTATGGCTTTAATGTTAGTTAATCTGTTTCTTCTCTCTGAAAGCAATGAGAGAGCATGGCCAGTAATTGATTCAGGTCATGCTAACTTAATGACAGTCCTAGATCTTAGTAATAGCTGTATGTAGACACAGGTTTGTTTTACTTTTGACTGAGCTGATTTCTACTCAGAAAGACTGAAATTGTCATCCATGCTTTGACCTATAAAAAGTCGTCTTTATGGTTTATCAAAGTTGTTCTGGCTAATCCCGATTTTAGAAATACTATTTAGAGGCACAAGCATGAATAAGATCCCAGTGCAGTATACAGTCATATGGCAAAAAGAACTGAAAATAGAGTACTTAGCTTCAAAAATATTGACAACATGAATTAAGGGGGTAAAAATTCCTATCTTTGTTTTCCTTACAGCTTTGCCATGAAGTAAAGCTTCGGAGGAAAACCAACATGAGTGAGCGTGCTAAAGTCATTGACCTCGACCGTGAGGAGGCCATTCAAGATAAAGTGGTGGGATCTTCTCCAAATTACCCCATTTCAGGGCCACAGGAATGCGCAGGGATGAATCACAGGGATGACCTGGAAAAAGAACATAAAACAGAGCAGAGCTTACTCAGTGAAGGAAATCAAATGTATAAGGAACAAAAAGCAACCAAAACATCAAAGGTATTGTTTATGAATCCTTTGGCCACAGACGACCAAAAGGAACGTGGGGCCTGGCCTGACCTGAGGACTTCTGAGGAAGCGACTGAGGGCTGTTCCGGCGCCCTCAACACAGTAAGTAAGCCATGACTGGCCTAAAACTGTTTCCAAAAATTATTTACATTTCCAAGTCCTAACACATTATTGATTATATATACATATGTATATAAAGGCTCTTGAAGAACTTGCCAAAGTCAGTGAAGAATTGTGCAGCTTTCAAGAGGAAATTCGAAAGCGGTCTAACCACAGAAGGTAGGCTGGTACTTCTATGATTATCTTATGTTGGAAAAATCAAAAATACTGTATTTAGTTAATAAATTCCTTACACTTCGTTAGTGATCATTAACAATGAGTTATTAAAATGTTTTTAGATACGAGGTAAAATATTTAATTGAATATTTTTCTGTTCGCTAATGCTCAAAATAATTCTTAAAATAATTCTTTTTTTAAATTTTTATTGTTATTCAATTACAGTTGTATGCCTTTTCTCCCCATCCTTCTACCCCACCCCAGCCGAACCCCCCTCCCTCCCCCACTTCCACCTTTCCCCTTGATTTTGTCCATGTGTCCTTTATAGTAGTTCCTGTAATCCCCTTTCCCCACTGTCCCCTTCCCACTCCCCCTGGCTATTGTTAGATTGTTCTTAACTTCAATGTCTCTGGTTATATTTTCTTTGCTTTTTTCTTCTGTTGGTTATGTTCCAGTTAAAGGTGAGATCATATGGTATTTGTCCTTAAAATAATTCTTATTTTGAATGTTCCTTCTGGTACATTCAAGCTGTGGAGCATCATTCGCTAAGTATATCTTTTTCACCTAACAAGTTTCTTTTAAAATCCCAAACATATTTGACCAAACAAATCTTATTTGTTTTCTCCTAATTCTCTTTGTAATTTGACTATTAGGAATACTTTACTCTTTTGGTGTTTATTTAAGGTATACCATTCATAATAAGTTAATGAATACATTCTAATGAAGTTTTTTTTTCTATTTTGAGTATTTAGATGGTAAAAGAGTGTATAAATGAGCTAATCCAGTTAAGTACATCTTTAAACTATGTCAGATTTAACAATGTGGTGTTTTAATTACATAATGATGTTGTACTGAACTGTTTTATAACCAAGGGTCACTTATTTCTGTACATCTGTTGTGTGTATAATAGAAACATATGTAAGTTTCAGAACAACATATTAGAAATGTGTACATGTATATATACAATGCTATGAAATACTGTTTCAACTCCAAGACACCTATATAATTGTAAAAGTAAGTCTGAGCCAAATTAAAAAATAAATTGGAATTTTCTGCAACTTAAGTAAAGATGGATTATCTTAGGATCAACGTGTCTCTTGTAGTGAGGCAGGAGGCTTCTCTTAGAAAGCTGTATCAATGAGTAGCCTTATTTTTCTTCAGCTCATAGGAAGCTCAGAGAGAAATTTTTTACTGACTTAAAGTATATTTTCTTACCCACTCATTTTTTTCCATAATTTTGTCCTCTACTTGCCCATTTAGCTTTTGTCTACTATTCTTTGTTAATCAGTATTTACCTGTACTTTATTGTGAACTAGCACATGATATTTTATAAGTTAAAGAGATATAAATATGACTTACATTTATCAATATAATTAACTTTAATTTGAGAATCCTCATTGTTGCTATATTTTGGTTTTTATTTTTATTGAACTCAAGAGAAGTATGAAGTTCTCCTTGTTACTTCATGGTTTTTAGGAAGAAGTTCAACATTCTTAATATATAATTCAAAGGCATTACAATTATCTGATGTTTCTCACCTGTTTTCCATTGTCCTCTCCACTCTGCCTTATAATCCATCCACACCATAGTGCTTGCTTTTCCTTGAATAGCAACACTGCTTTTACTACAGTTCACGTTGCCTGTCTGCCCTTTACTCATCCAAAAAATTCTTACTTTTCTTTCAAATGATACCTTCTATTTGGTATTACTCATGTCTTGTTGCACTTTTATTCAGATTTCTGTTACATTAGTTAGAATGTTACTTCAAATTCAAGGGGAGAAACTTAATCTCACATGACAAAACGAATAGGAATTCAGTAGGCAGAGCGAAGGCAAGGAAATGATTAGGAAAAACTTGTGGAAATGGGAATGCTAATAACAGACACACAAGGTACACTATCCATGATCTAGTCTGAATGTAGGTGAGGCTCAGGTAATAGAAAAAAGTGAGAGCCACGGTTGGAGAAATGGTTTGGGTCCGAGTATATAGATCCTAGAATGCAGCGCTAAGAGCTAGTCCAACAGTAAAAGAGACTCGGAGGTTTTGACGAGGGACTTATATAGAAAATATGCTGCAGTAAGTTGTGACTCCTTTTCCTATAGCAAAGATCCATTGCTTAACCCATATTTTTTAATTACTTACCCTAAATAAAGTTATTGCTAGTATATCATATGTTTTATCGTTGTTTAGGATGAAGTCAGATTCTTTTCTCCAGGAAATGCCAAATGCAATTAACACACCCCATGGAGACCACAGGATCAACAATGGCCAGTGTATTTTTCCAATAAACTTAGAGAAAGAAAAGCAGGAAAACAGAAGGAATCTGAGCTATGCTGATATGCTTCAATGGAATTCTTTGAAAAAATGTGGAATTGATACAATTGATCTGCAAAGTAATGAAACTCCACCAGTGCCTCCTCCAAGAAGCACATCTCGGAATTTTCCCAGCTCATTCCCTGAACGAGCCCTTGAAAGTCTGAAGGAAAGTTTAAATCTCAACAGCCAGGTGGTCCAAGAGGGTCAAGGTGAAAGGAACTGCAGGCCTCATGTCCTTCTGAGGCATGATGAGATGCCTACGCTGTGTCTAAATGAAGGGAAAACTTTGAAAAATGGTATCATGTTTTCTTCTTTGGCACCAGAAGCCAAAATAGATAACAAGCCTCCATGTAAAGAAAATGCTGAATTAAGCATGATAGGCACAAAAAATAGCCCCTTTACCCTTTGGTTTCAGAAAACCTGCTCTACTCCCAATAAGTCGAAATATGAAAAGATGATCCCAGATCACCCTGCTAAATCTCATTCTGACCTTCATGGAAGCAATGACTATAGCTCCTTGGGGACACAGAGCAGTGGCCCGCTTAGAAGTTTCAGTTGTGGCTTTGAAAGGACTACTAGGAATGAAAAGCTGGCAGCAAAGACTGATGAATTTAATAGAACTGTATTTAGAACAGATAGAAATTGTCATGCAATACTGCAAAGTCAAAGCTACTCAGAATCATCTCAAGACCTCAAGCCTTATGATACCCTAATTACTCATATAGGCAATGTACCAGAAAATGACAGTGTGTCAGATATTCTGAAAACCAGTACCCACATGCCTGTGCCTAGAGAAAATGTGCCTGATAATCCCACCAGTCAATCCACAACAGGCCTGGTCAGGCAAATGCAGGAACACCTAAATCCTAGCAGTTATCGGAATATGCTCCACGAGCATGACTGGAGACCCAGTAATTTGTCTGGCCGACCAAGATCAGCGGATCCTAGGTCAAATTATGGTGTTGTGGAAAAGCTGCTGAAAACCTATGAGACATCTACAGGGTCTGCTCTGCAAAATTCTAACTGCTTCCAGGATGATTGGCCCAAATGTAATTCTGATGTCAGTGCTGGGGCCACGTTAGGTCAACATTTAAAAATAATTCAAACAGAACAAGAGCTTCAAAGAAAAACAGCTATGTGTGGGGCACAGCAAGTGAAGCAAGGAATAGATTGGAAAAAGGTAACAGAGGTGAGAAAACAATTAATATATTTTGGTAGAACTTCATTCATGTTTAGCTGTGGCTCAGAGTTCGGTCCCTTGCATTCATATAAAATAGAAGGCTCATGTTTTGATGTCTTAACTTTCTGATCTTTCACTTTGTGAATAACTATAAACCTTAGGATTGTAACTCAACATGAACTTGTTACAGTAGAGTTTTAAGATGAGTTAGTACATTATAACTTTCTTTTAAAATTCTGAAATAGGGTAACGTAAATATAGTATGTGTGCTTAAAAGATGAAATGTAAGTTTCTTGTAAAAGTATTCTGAATATGCATTTGTTGATTTATAGAATTTAATTCTTTTAAAGTGTTTGTTAAAAGTATGTGGGGAAATACTTTAAAAATAATTTTTACTTTTCAGTTGTTAACTATGAAGAGTTCAGTCATTCTCAGTACTTGACTCATGCTTTTTCTCATGGGTTTAGTCACTTAAATACAGATATGGGTAAAGTATATCATTTAAAATATTGCTTTATAAAGCTCTCTTATTTGTGGAGCCAACAGGCAGTACATTGAAGTTAAAAAGTGATATTATAGCTTAAACAATATTAAGGTCATTCTTTGTATAAATTCTTAGCATGAAAATGCAAAAACATTGGTACTTGAAATGGGGTTATCCTTTTTTTGTCCCAGACAGTTTTCAAGAGCGTTATCTTTATTAGTTACAGGTGGAAAAGAGGTAGAAGAGGTTGGTGTTCACAATGAGGAGTTATCCAACAGTACCGTATTATGCATAATTCACAAAAGCTTATAAGGTGACCTACTGTTAAAATTAGCTAATGCTTCAAAAATCCTTGTCTTTACATAATACAACTCTGTATGCAGCATAGTTTTAAGCTGTGCAGGTTACTTCCTTCCTATTTGAAAAAATATTTTGTGTGGCTTTCAAACCCTACATAAATATCAGTTTCATCTACTTTATCAGAAACCTTGTGCAAGTTTGCACAAGGCACGAATAATTACTTTGCCTTTGTATCTTTCCTTTTTTCATTTATTTTTTATTTTTTTCAATTACAGTTTACACTAAATATTATTTTTATTAGTTTCCCATGTACAGCATAGTAGACGGATGATCATATACTTTACAAAGCGATCCCCCTGACATTTCTAGCACTCACCTGCTGCCATACATTGTCATTACAATGTGAATGGCTATTTCCTATGCTATGCTTTACATACCCATGACTATTTTGTAACTACCAATCTGTGCTTCTCTATCCCTTTGCCTTTTTCACCCAGTTTCCCAAACCCCCCTCTACTCTAGCAACCATAATTCCATTCTCTGCATCTTTGAGTCTGTTTCTGTTTTTTTTGTTCACTTATATTGTTCTTTAGATTCCACATATGAGTGAAATCACATGGTATTTGTCTTTTGATGACTTATTTCACTTAGGGTACTCTAGGTCCGTCCATGCTGTGGCAAATGGTAAGATTTCATTTTTTTTATGGTAGAAGAATATACCATTAGATATATGTACCACAGCTTTTTTATCCACTCATCTATTGAGGGGCACTTGGGTTGCTTCCATAGCTTGGTTATTGTAAATAATGCTGCATCGAACATGAGGGCGCTTATATGTATCTTTCGTTCTCACTTAAGCGCATAAATACCTGTAAGGTCCTGTACCTTCAGGTGGGAAATAAAAAACATGTATACAATAACCAGCCAAATTCTCATTAAGTAAATATTCCTCATTTTTGCATTGATTGGAGGTTTGGGAGGAGTCCTCTGCTATGGATCCTTAAAAATAGTTCTTCATCCCCCTTCCCTCTATCAAAATAAGATTCCAAAGAAAGAAAAAGAACATGAGGATACTGTCATAGAAATTGAGGCCATCCTCACTGCCTCTCTCAGATAAAAGAGCAAAGGCTTTGTTTAAAAGGTCAGTAACAACCAAAGGTATAAAATGGGTTACATACACTTTCTAATTGCAAGTTTCTAAAAATGATTTTCTCCCTTTAAAATAAAAAGAAAAGAAGGAAGAAATGAAAGAAAGGGAAAGGAAGGGAAGGAAAAAAGTGCAGTCATCAAATGAACGATGCCCTCTATTGATAGTAACTATTAGCAATTTCAAAATGTCTGAGAGCTTGTAACACTGCTTCTTAGTGGGGGAAAAGCATCAAACAAATCATTTGATGGTTTGTGTGGTTTTTGCTTATGACCTTTAAAAATGTCAACTTGAGAAAAAAAGGAAGTTTCTTCTATAAATTATCTTTTTGTTTTTAAATAACACTTAAAACATTATAAAATATCGCCAAGAAACACCTGCAGTTCCCTTGTATGAAAGTTACCTATAACATGAACTACTGAATAATAAACTTAAAATTAGTTCTAAAAAGAGACCAGTTGTGTTAAAATTTGTCAATGTGAAAAGATCATTAAATGTCATATTACATATTAAAACTGCCTTGATTAAAACATTCAAGACCACAAATACGAGATGATATTTTTAGTTGGTGATGCTCTTTCTTGCTCATAAATATGCTAACACATTAAGACCATTGTCGAGATTCATAAAATATTAAGCCCATTGTTGGTGCTGGTATAGTGAGAGGAATGTCTTCTTTCGTCTTAGGAAGCCATGGCAGTGAAATCCTCACGTGACAAAGGATTTTCCCGACCCGCTAGACCAGCAAATCGGCGTCTCCCATCCAGATGGGCATCGAGATCTCCATCGGCGCCCCCCACCTTGCGGAGAACTGCCCACTGCTCCACTATTTCTCTGCGATCTGAAGCATCAGTGGTCTGAGTCTCTGGCTTGGATTGCAGGACTTCAAAAATCCCAACCATCAAACAGGGCATTCTGAGTGTTTACAGGCCATCCTGTCGCTTCTGTATCTTTCAAGATTAGTGGGACAAGCAATTTAAATCTTAACTTCCCATCAGTCTTCAGTGTTTTTAACCTGTGGAATATTTATCTCCCTGTCTGTTGATTTCTTAGATCAGACTTTTTAATGCCATCCTCATTAATTTGCCAATATGATTTAAGTTGAAACAATGTACTATATTGTATATTCTAACTTTCTTGCAAGTGGCAGAAAGCAAGGTTATGTGCATGGCCATGTGTTTGCAGGTGCATGTGTTGAAATAGGAAGTATCCTAGTATGTATTTAGATAAGAAAACTTTTGTGCTAGTGTTGACTTCGAAATTATAACACGTATACCTATATATTCTTTGTGTTTATTTTAAATTTTTGAAAATATACAGCACTATTTATATTTTGTATACCTTTTCATAGGTATCCACTTAAAGCATTTGAGGTACATACATTAATTAACCACTTTCTTGGCCCCAACTACATTGAAAAATAAGTTATACACATATCTAACATGGTAGATTCTTATATACAACTCATAAATAATTTCTTAACCCCTATAAGGATAATACCATTGGTCTCCTGTTTTGCTCTTTTAAATAAATAAAACTGTCACAGGTGTAACAGATCACCCTTCTGAAGCAAACATAAAATGTGCACGAAAGCTTTTATACATCACTTGGTAGTCTATTATGGCTTTAAAAATGTACTTGGTCCTCAGAGCCAGAATCCTGAGACTGCCTTATAAACAATGTGACTTCAAAATTAATTTGTTTTGTCAAATCCAGTTACAAACATTCTTTAAATCAGATATAAAAAGAAAATTATGTTGAATTCTATTTTTTGTTATAATTGTAAGTTTTAGTCCAGCTACTTTAATTGGAGTCATACATATTTAGAGGTAAGTCATTTATTTTTTTTCTCAAATCAGTAGATCAAAGAATGATTTACTTATTTGTGAACAAGGAAGACAAAGAATGATGTTTCTTATGTATTTCTTTCAGTGTGCTACATGAAAAAAAAAAGCCTTAAACTAACCTTTGGTACCCACAAGTAGTATAAGGGGCAGAAATGCATATTTTGGCCACAATTTGCAAACAGTGAACACATGAAATCTACACTGAGAACTGACAGAAATGTGAATGTTGAGGTACTTGGAATCTATATGGAATCTCTTAGAAATAATTTTGCTCTCCGTTGTCTCTGTATAAAGCCAACTGTGTCATTAAGATATTAAGTTTATTTAAGCTTTGCCTTTGCTACCAAAAAGGTTAAGAAATTCTTATGACAAAGTGTCCAAAGAGCCTTCTCTGTATATTATATTCTAAGAATTTACAGAAATTCACTTCATAATACACCAAGTAAATAATT
Organism: Desmodus rotundus; assembly: GCF_022682495.2. NCBI lineage: Eukaryota > Metazoa > Chordata > Mammalia > Chiroptera > Phyllostomidae > Desmodus > Desmodus rotundus. Next base: position 75,340,234 of record NC_071397.1, on the reverse strand, counting down.
CCAAACCCCAGACTGCCTTAACAGGCTTGACTGTTACACGGGGGTGGGCAGATTTACGCTTTTCAATAAGGGAGTGTCCAGGGGTTGAACTGAGTTAAACTAGAATGTGAGGTTGGAGCAGATGGTAAGTAAGGGCTATTGATCCACTTTTTAAATTCTTGTTTCTTTCAGGAATATCCTTTTCCATAGGAAGCCTACTAGAGAAAAGTAACCTAGACACCAAATGATGTCATTTATATAATATGCATTGCACCTAGAAGGGAGAAAACGCTAGGGAGGTGGTAGCCTGTGGCATAAAATGATGGATGTGTTAGAAAGATGCCATTTGTGTAATGTTGGAGAGCCTGCCCAAGGCCTGCGTGACATACCTGTTCCTCTACATCCCTGTGTCCCAGGTGGCTGATGGGGAACAGTGATTCTGACCTTTAACTACAAGTCCGAATGCTGAGGATCTCTTTTACAAAATTAGATTACTTGGCTCACCCCGTGATTACTAAAAATTTTCCAGGGGTGGGGAGTAGGAATATGGAGTATTTGATAAAACAAAACAAAACAAAGCAAAACATTTGATGATTAGGAAGATATGGAAGAAGTGGCATTGATACCCAAGTGGCTGGGTATCACTGGGTAGTCGTGTTACTTCCCTGGGACTTGCCTTTGTGACCTGTAAGTTAAAAGTGTTATAGATCAGTCTTAATAATTTTAAGCCACATTTTCTATTACCAATTGATTTAAAGAGTGTGACACATTTTAACATCTTATACTGACTAAAATCATACAACTTCAGAGCTAAAAAAAGCATCTAGTCAAACTCCTTGATTGTAAAGATGAAGAAACTAAAACAAAGATCATGTGAATGTTCTCTTCTAGCATATTTTATAAATTTATATGGAAAAATCTATCAGGTGAATGGAAATTATCTTTGAAAAATATTTCTTGATGTGTTGGGATTTTTAACCAGTACTTTTCAACTTTGGATGAGCATTTTCTTCCCAGCACCATACACTTCATTATGCCATCACTGCTGGATGTCAGGAATTTGTAAACATTTTGGAAATATTTGATGAGAAACACTTGTGTTAATCAAGGTTTTCCCTAGCAGACTTTTGCAGGGAAAATCTTATGTTATTTCAAATGAGGATTGTGATATTATGGGTTATCTCAGAAAGGAGTAGAGTGCAGCAGAGAAGAATGATTGGGTTCCTGAGTGTGTGCTTGGGCATGGGTGTGCTTGTGCACAACATTCGCACAGGTTCTCTATATGGCCTTCCATCAAAGCCAAATATAAAAATACAAGTTATGTTTGCATAATTCACTTGGACAAAAATTACCCGTAACTTCTATTTGTTTTCGCATAGACAATGAAGATGACCAGATCATCACGCACAAAACTTGGCTTTCTTCTGCATAGAGGATGTAGCCAGACCCCATGTCATCCCGAGAAAACATCTGGAACTAAAAAAAAGAGAATCTGATTCCCTGCAAAGATTTTTAAAATTATTTTAGGCACATTTGTGACAAACCACTACTTGATTTTGATATCTTCTTCAGTCGTTGGAAGCTACCAAATAAAATAGGCATGGAAACACTTGCTATGGCATCTGTAAACAGGGAGAATATTTTGATTTTCCTCCTTTTCTACACTGGTCTTCAGGAAAGCTGAAAGTTTTTATGAAGTCTAAACTCAGAATGTGCACATGTCAACCTAGCTTCATCTAAAATATATTTTTATTTAAATCTTTGCAAAATATTTTGTGTTATAATTAACTCAGTAAATGATTCTTTGAGTTAATAGTAACTGGAGTGAAATAGTTAATCGTCAATGAAAGCCAGAGGGCTATTTACAATATTTTTTAAAGTAACTTACATGTAGGAGCGAAAGGGGACAATAGTCTCTACATGTTAATACTCTCAAAAGGTAGATCACTGGTTCTTAGAGGTTCTTCCTAGGAAATTCCAGGAGAGAGAAGCTGAGACCAGGCATGTCACCCATTGAAAATGAAGCTGGTGGTTGTGTAGCCCAAGGAATCAAAGCTAAGTGAATTTAACTCAGCAAAAGCCAATGCTAGACTTTCCCAGGCAAATCAAAGGCCTGGAAAAGCATGGCATCAAGGACTCCAGGGTTTACCATGCTGGGAACTTGGGCAGGTGGTCATCCTCAAAGAGCTTCTTCATAAAGCAGCTGAGACCAGACACTAGATCCAGGAAGAGAGTAAGAATGAAATGTTTGTGGAAATAAATTGGCAAAAGCAAGATACTAGCTCTAGAAGCCCAGTCCTGGCAACCAGCATGAAAGGAAGTTGAGAGATGCAGCTAGAGGTAAGGAGGGAAATTTTGATCTGAAATAAAAATGGAGACGTCTTCACTGGCACACCAGATCATTACTGAAGTTGGGAGTGAAGAAGAGTAGGTTAGCAAGCGAAGGACCCATTTCTGGCATAGAAGCGAAATCACCCCAAAGCTGAAATAAGTGGAGGGTCGGTGCAGCTTGAGCTCTCACTGGGATATCTTTAGGAACTACAATTCGTAGGACGCCGTCAGAGGACCTCATTTTGAAGAATTTAAGGAGTCAGGCAAAGACGAGGAGGTGCAGACTGATACTCTTCCCAACTTCTGTCGTCAGTTTCTTGTGACTATCGCCAGAATCTTAAATTTTATCTAGATAATGGAATAAATGTAATAAGCCATCTACACCTTCATATAATAGACCGTAAGAGCACAACTATACCCTAGACCTTGAAAGTGGTATTTTCTCCAATAAAAAATTTAAAATGTGCACATAATCAAAGAGTAAGTATTTTTAGAAAAACCTAGAATATCACACAAAATTGTATATATGAAGTGGGTGAGCATTGAGAAAACTTAAACTGCTTCTGAGAATAAAATAATAGTGTCAAAGAAAAAGAAGTGAAATGTGATTATAACTAAAGGAGGTGGGACTTAACTGCTCTGAGCTCTGTCTGAATGAAAAAGAAATGGGAAGCATGGGGTAGAGAAAAAGGTACCCCAAGAACGAGAATATCCAGTGTTGATCCATTGCTATCTAGTGGAAAAGAGTAGGTAGGATCTGAGAACATGAAATTTCTGGACACAGGACTATTCCATTCGGTGGTGAGAGCCAGAGGTTCCCTCAGACTGTTCTGTGTCACACACGTAATTCCATCAACTCGCTTTTCCACACTCAAGCAGCCTTCTGTTCTCAAATTAACTACCTAGGTATTTACAGAAAGTAAGGAAACATCTAGATTAGTGTTTCTTGAATGTCTCTGGAATGTTTTCAATCGAGAAAATAAATGCTATCCAAAAGTCTCTAATAGTGTCTAAAATTCTTTAAATTTGGGGGGTTTTAACTTGAAGATATTGACAGTCCTTAAAATATGGATTTTTGGCTTTGCTCACTGATTATGCCAAGTACTTAAAAAAGTGCTAGCAGATAGTAGGCTCAAAAAATATTTGTTGAATAAGTTGACAAAATTGTTAATGTTTTAATAGAAAAACAAAAGTTCTGCTCTCTCCTTATTTAATCACAGCTGGACTGAATGTACTTATTTTATAAAATTGAGCCAACCTTAATTTACATTGTATAGTAATTTCTTTTCTTGTCCTAGTGTGACCATATTTTGAGAATGTGATCCACTTAAAAATGTGCATGCAGATTGAAATATTTTTTACTGTTTTGCAAACTTTATAAGCATAACCCTATCCATAAGGCAAAATGATCAGAACACTGGAAGAAGTTTTGTTAAGCATCTTTTAGTTGAAAAATCAAGTGACTCGTGTCATATCAAATATTGTCTTTTATTGTCTTATGGGAAAAATAGTTAGAGCCCTTTGAAGGAAGATAAACAAATATGTGGACTTTTACCACATAATTGAAATAAAAGTTTCCAAAATTTCATTGTCAGTGAAGTCAGCTCTTCATAATTTTCACACTTTAACTCTGCTACAGTCTTATCACACCCAGTGAAAGTTTTCACAATTTCGCTTTTATGAAGAATTCAGCCATAAAATGTTTTTGCTGAATAAGCCAAATTTGAGAACTGTTGATTCTTAGGAAAAACAATGATTTATCATTTTAACCCATGTTTTAGCCACCGTTACAATATTTTCAACACCCTTTTAAAAAAGAGCTGCTCCACTAACCTGAAAATCTATTCTTCATTTTTCTCTGCCTAAGCCAGCACACACAAGTCAAATGGCAAGTTTTCAAACTCCAAATTCTTTAATTGTATCTGTAACGATAAGCATCCAAATAATTATTTCTTCTAATTTTCAACAAAACTCAGCATTTTTTTCCAGCCCATTAATACACAAAGGAAATGAAGACAAACTGAGAGGAGGTATGGCTGATGGGCTGCTCCAGGCTGCTGATTCATACGGTTCACAGAGAGAGACCTCCCGGCATCAGCTCTGTAGATCTGTTTCTGTGCAGGTATCCATCAGGGCAAGTTTTAACATTTATTAAAATACATCCCATGTATTTTTAAAATCATTTACTGATTATTTTACTATAAATTATCCGTATAAAATTAATAAAGGTCAGCAATCAAATTGCTAAATTATTAGTGTTTAAGTTCAAAATAAAGAGCAAAATTAGCATTTCTTTCTCAATCAGTCATTCCGGGATATCCCGGTACATTCGAACTGTGGAGCATCATTCGCTAAGTATATCTTTTTCACCTAGCCAGTTTCTTTTTAAATCCCAAACACATCTGACCATGACTTTAGCAGGGAGCATCACCAAGATTTGTTTTTCTTTGATATAAGGGTACTATTGGCCTCACAGAATAAAATGGGAAGTTTCTACCCTTTCTGGGTTTTTTTTGAAGAGTCTGTAAAGGATCAGTGTTAATTTTTATTTAGGTGTTTGGTAGAATTTACTAGAAAAATTATCTGCCCCAAAGCTTTCTAGAGTGCAAAAAAAAAATGAAATTTATATTCCAAAAATTTGTGTTGAGTTTACAATACAGCATACCACTGTGTTTCCATTCAGAAACATTAACATGCTTCTTCATTTTTGCAAAACTGTACACCTTCAAAAAGAAGCATAATTGTTGAGGTGGCTTTGCAGTCTAATGTCAAAGACATAGACTCTCTTTGTAGAAGATTTCTACTGGCTTCTTATCAGTACCTTATTAGGGTTTAAATCAGGAGAACGGGAACGACGGTAGGAATTTAAACACGTAAGAAATTGACAACACAGGTACTGGAATGTTTGGAAGAACCAAATGGTGTTGGGGGCTAGAGGAGCAAGGATACAACGAAAATACCTAGGGATGAAGTGTTGCTAATGTTCCTGGCGGGTCAGATCACGTTTGGTGCTGCACTATGGGAAGCTCTTTCGTGGCTGAACTGGAATGCTAAGTAAGAACCATTCCGTAGAGAAAAATGCTGCTGCCATTTGTACTGTAGAGTCTGGAATGACCTCACCTCATTACCATTGCAAAACTACTTGCAGTTTTCATAAGGTAGGAGCTAGAAGCTGGAAGCTTTTCTCTTCCTGTAGCATTCTGATCTGCCAGTAAGTATCAAAGGAGCCTAAGAAATGCAATCTGCAGACTCCCAGCCCTGGCCACCCACAGCAGAGGATACAAAGGCTAGTGGCAAAAGCCAAAACACTTCTGTAGAACAAATTCTAGAGTCCAACATTTGATTTTAAAAGTCTTAAATAACAGGAAAAAACAATAGAACATTGTTTCTGTTTATTCTAATATTTTAGAGCAAAATAGAGTAACATAGTAAGATCATTTACTTACAGTTCTCAGTAAATTAACAAAAGGGATTAATAAGCTTTAATTGGCAGAAATTTCAAACTGTTAGAGTATAGAATAAAAAGATTTGGTTGTCCCCCACCCCATCCACCCAAATTATACTCAGAATATTAACCTGTTTGTGATACTGAGAAAAACAAGGAATAAGTCTTTCACTGCAAAAGTATTCTATTGATCCACCACTCCTACCCCCCGAAAAATAGAAGATTAATAAATCATTCTGGATTATTATTTAGACTACATTTCATATCTGTGCCTTAATCAAGCACTTCTATCCCAGATTATCCTAAATTTTGAAGCCAAAAAATATATTTCTAATATTTATTTTCTCTTTAATTTACGCTCCTGACTTACTAAACAAAGCTTCCATAGTTATTTAAATTTCAAACCCATTTCAAGAGAGAAAACACATTAGGGGCAAAATCTAAATGAAATCTTTTAAAAATATTTACTTTCCTTAACAGTTATGCTTTCTGAAATTTATTTATAAAGAGCTGATGGAAATTTCCAGAATGGAAAAGAAAGATGGCTTTCAGAAGGTAGTCATGAAGTGATTGGTTTTCATGAAGTGATTGGCCTCAGTCTGAGACAGGGGCCAGAGCCCTTTTAGTCTAACAAGGTACAAGGAAAAGGCAGATCTGGGTCTAAGTTATCTCACTATTACTGTCTTCAAATTCAGGCAGTCCATGCCGTGCAAGGGGGCACAGGCACACACATTAGCGACGGGAGGCAGGAATGAAAGTGGGTGTCCTGGGCACACTGACAGGCAGGGACAACAGCAAGGCACACACCACTCCCTGGCCTGCATAACCCACAGAGGCATGCTGAGCTGGGGACAGAGGACATGTCGTGGGAAGGGCTCTGGATAAAGGTCCCCTTTTTTAGAACTGGATAATGGATACCATTATTCTACATACTGATAAAGAGGGGTAGGAAATGGCTACCTGATTTTGACCAGTTAACAAGGAGAGCTTTCAACAGTGTCGCGGAATACCGTAGCCTTGTTGGAAAAGGGGTTTTCCAGAGCTCAGGTGCAGTGTCTAACTGGTTAGCAAGGAGAGGAGGAAACGAGCTAGTAACACCAGTCATCTCAAGTTATCTCTCCGTATTATGTTGGTGAACTACAGCAGCTAGGGGAAGAAGAATTTAGAGGACTTAATAGGAAATAGGCACTTACTCTTTTGGCTATAGGAAAAAGTTCTGCTATACTTTATGGTGGCAAAAAATGATAAGATCACTTATGTACAATGTTATAGAAACATGTATAAAAACATTTAAAGGTGTGAACAAAATATAACTTATATTTAGTCTTTCAAATAATGTTTATATTGTGGTGCCCTAATAGAAAAATTAAATTTTTCCTAAAGAACAAGGTAATATTTTTTAATCTTCTAAATAAATATCTTTCTGTTGATTTAAATTATATAAGCATTATGAGTTCTATTGTGTTTACTCTATTAACTTATTTTAAATAATACACTATGAAATTCTGAGTTACTCGCCCAACCCTGATTAATTACCATCCTTGAGGAAAACTTTCAATAAGCGTATGTATGGTGCCCATACAGGGAGGGTTGCTAACCTTCACAGTTATAAACACAGAATGTCCAGTTAAGTTTGAACTTCAGGTAAGAAACAATTGTTCATACCCACCGTGTTGGTTTATTCTACTCTGAATCAATTGTTGATACAAAGATGAATAGATGACAGATAAATACAATATTTGGGACATAATTACACTAAAATAATGTTGTTGTTTGATGTTCTTCAGAGGAGCATGACAGGAGAGAGGAAAGAAAGGAAAAAGAAACATTTTAAAACCGGAAAGCAGAGACCAAAGTGAAGCACAATAGTAAATAAAAAACTGGGAAAATTCTTTGGCAAATGGAATGGGGAAACTGAGAGATAGTTAGAATGCCAAGCAATTTACAGCCAGCTAATAAATCCCAAGATCTCATCCTCCCCAACCAAGGTCATTTAGGAGCACAGGGTTTACATGTTCTACAGACCTGGACAGGCTTGCCTCCTTCTTGCTTCCTCTCCAGTGACATTCTTTGAAGGTGAATCTGACCAGAGAATGACCCTGACCCTCTATATACTCATTTTGATGTGTCAGCATATTAAATGATGAATATTCTGTTGAGATCCTCTCCTGAGACCTCCCCTAAAATTCCTACATCTGGAAGACAGATTAAAATCCCTTAAGACAAAAGACCCAGTGCACACACTCTCTCTCTGGAGCACACCCACCCCTTTCCCTGCCCCTCTGTCCTTGGACCTGTCCTGTTGCTTGCTTTCTCCTAAGCTCTAAGCAGGGGTGTCCATCCTTTTGGCATCACTGGGCTACCTGGGAAGAAAAAGAGTTGTCTTGGGCCACATATTAAATACACAAACACGAATGAAAACTGATGAGCAAAAAAAAAAAAAAGGGTTTAAGGAAATTTACAGTTTTGTGTTGGGTCAGATTCATAGCCTTCCTGGGCTGCGTGCAGGTGAGTTGGAAACCCCTGTGCCTAAAGATTCCCAGGAGACTTGCAACTAGGGTATCAGCAGGCAGCAGCAGCTGGTCCTGGGCCAACCCCCTGAATCTGTCTCCAAGGACCCTCCTTTTGCCTCTGTAACTTGTTTCTTGTGTCTCCACAGCCCAGCTGGCTCACTTCTCCTGCCTCTGTGACTTTTTTTTAAAAGAACCTAGGCAGCCTCACCTAGGCTCAACTCTCACATTCCCAGAGGGCCAAGGCAGCTCTGTCTAGGCTCCCTCCTGCTGCTCTGATCTTGCCTCTTCTATCTCAAGCCTTTATTTCACCATCCCCGGCTTTAATAAGTGCACCCTCAAAATCACCTGGACTCATATTGTGAAATCTTCCCTGTACAAAGGCAAGAGCCCACCATGACAGGGCAGACCCATCCCAGTCCCTGTCCATGTCTGGTGACAAAAGGGAGGACTAATAGTAAATGGGCTGCTTAGAAAGGCAGAGAAGGTTCTATTTGATCTCCATGGGATACTAGTGGAGCTCCTTGCTGTAGTAAGATGGTACTGACATGTATTTTCCAGGCTTGAAATCCTATGATATGCAGCTCAGAAGAAAATGGGACAGACAGTCAAAAGAATTCTTGTGACTTTTCCAAGTAAAAAGAATTCTTGTGATTTTTCCAAGTCAAAAGAATTTAGAGCAGAAAGGAATTTATAGGTTAGAGTAGAATTAAACTAGCAAAGTAGTTATAAACTGCTAACAAAATGATAAAGGAACCATCAGTTAGGAAAAGAGAAGCTAATTATGAGATAAAATATCTTCCTTTGTAATCACAATGAAGCTCATTTTATAAAATTTAAAATTGTTGGAGAAACTTTGTTAATAATGCAATATTTTTCCAGCTGAAAAGGTAACAGAGAAAGCACTTACATTATTTGTAAATTGTATTTGACCTTATAGAGAAGTTAAAGACATGTACCTAAATATAATCCCATTAGTATTTTGGCATATTTTCTAATATTTTATATATCATTTTTGTTTTATTGTTTTCATCATATAAACATTATTTTATGTCTGACTTTTTTCTCTCAACATCCCATGTTATAAATATATTTAATGTCAATATTTTAGTGTTTGCATGTGATTCATTTTATATAATTGGTAATATCTTGGTGAATAAAGTTTTTTTCCTTCAGATTTGCTATTATTTTCCTTTGAAAGATTATTAGGAATGGGATTTCTGAGTAAATAAAATAAACATTTTAAAGCTTTTAATGGATGTTGCTGAATTGCCAGAAGCTAGTTTTCTAAACCACACAATATTTTATCGACGAGTTTTCTTCTGCCTTGTCCTTCCGGCAATTGTCTATGGTTTTTAAATTGACTTTAATGATTTCCTCTTTTTATTGCAATCAAAAACTCTAAAAACACTCAAAACCTCTGGGAGTCATGGCAAAGACCTGCCCTATTATTTATCTTTCTTCTTTTTCAGGGAGAGCCCCACCCTCCTTGCCCCCACTGGACGCAGGAGCCGTCGCTAACAACCCACCAGCATCCCTGGAAGATGAAAGGAGAAGTACTGGGTGAATCTCGGGTGGCCTTCCACTATGCGTCTCAGTGGACACTCTTGATCATTTTGTGCTCACATAGAGAAAGAGATTGTGTAACCTCATATTAATAACCAAAAGGTGGACTTTTAAATACTCTCTTTGGCTGTAGTACTTATTTATCTTGCTCTGTTCCAAACTGTCAGGTTTACCCTGGAGACCTAACTAAAGTAAACCCTGGGGACTCCCCTGACCTGAGTCTCTGAAGCAGCCACTGATGCCTGAGATCAAGGGATAAAAAAAGTAGGTCCCTAAAACAAAGCATCTTTTCTCTTAACCCACCCTACCCCCAGCTTCTCCACTTCTGTCAGCTGTTTGAAGCTCTAATTAAAGCCACTGTGTTCCATCCACAGGCAGCCCTCAAGAGGTTGAATTACAACTCACCCTACAGTCGGAGACTGGAGGCTGGGTTCCAACTCCTCAAGTGAAAATGGGGAATAACTGGCAGTGTTTGATCAAATTTAGCATTGGTTTTCTGGCAGAGAGACAGAAAGTGGGGGTATATAATTTTTATTAATGTACAAAGCGCAATCATCTTTGCCACAATGATTATTTTAAATTTCCCTAAATCCCCTGCAATTAATAACAAAATTGATTAAGTACTAACATCACATATTATGAACCAATGAATAAGATATCCAATGGGAGATACTCTAGAACTATTTCATCACTGTATCAAATTTAGTCCATGAATTGATACATGTTTCTGTTCCATAGAATAGAAAGGATACGTGGCCAGGCATAATGTGGAAACAAAGTAGGGTTGGACAAAAGCAGGTTTACAATTGTTCAAATGGAAAATAATACAGTAATTAATAAATAATACTGCAAGAATAAACCCTGCATTTCATGTACTCACAACTACTTTTGTTCCACCCTGTATAAGAACTTCACAACCCTCTCAAGGATTTTGGATGGAGAAATAGGTATTTGCATGGAAAACAGTAACTAATATAAACATTACATAGAATTGAACAGAAATTATAATGATATATCTTTTATTTCTATAACTTTTCAGAGTTTACAAAGTTTAATCTTCACAACTCTGTGAATTTGGTATTATTACCACCATTCAACAGATAAAGAATTGGGTCTTAGGTTGACAGCTGCTTGTCTAAGTTTTCACATCCAGTAAAAGGTAAGGTCTGACACTGAATTCATGATTCTGACTGTTCTCAGCAATTAAATATCTAGAAGGTCAGAACTGGAGCCCGGCCTGATCAGGGGAGCATTCATGATGGGTATTGGTTTGACTGGACCTAGGCACATGGGCCGGGTAAAAGGGCAAGACAATCTCCATGGCAAGAGCATGGCCATGGGACTTCTTGAGGCCTCTATCAGAATTTAGAGGGCGGGAAGTAGACCTGTTTGCCTTAAAGGGATCCCTTGGTGAGGCCGGAATGGTAAGGCTCAGTGTTTATACTTTATTCAGTAAACCAATGCTAACTAATGAAAATTCTGAAACAAAGGACTGACATTATGTCTGGAGAAAATGATAGCAGGCTTCCTTCAATAAGGTACCTGAGTCTAAAGTGTTCTTTTATTTTTTTATAAGTTGTTTCTAGAACTCAAAACTATTCTATCACTAACTTTGACAAAAATGTGATCGGTGTCACTGAATTATCACAATCCCTTCACAGATGCTCTCATTCCCTTTGACAGTAGCTAAAGGAAATCCACTTACATCAACTGCTTCTTTGTATCAATGCCAAAAAATTCTAGGAATCATTTTTTGAATATGGAATTTGGGTAATTTTATCTCTAATAAATGGGTTTTTGTGTTTGAGGACTTTGAAAATTTCCTGAAGCACAGTGCAGTTTTTCTAAAGCCTCAAGATTCCCATGAAACTGGGAAGAGGCATAGCAGAGGGGAAGTGAATAGCATAACAGTGACAACTGGTTTGGGGTCGATGGGGTGAAGCTGCGAGACATGCCCATCCCGACAGATTCAAATCTAGGGCTAGGGAACCATTGCTTTGTCTTTCTGTTCCAGGTCAGAGCCAAAACAGTCAAATTCCATCTTACTGAGGCAAAAGAAGAAAGGCCTACACCACTTGTGCTTTCTCTAATAGAACTTTGCCCCTCTTTTAAAATTCTCTGTTGATGAAAACTTCAGAGAATCTATGGGTTTTAAGGATTTGCTAAAATTATGCTTATGAATACTACACGAAATACTTCTATAACAGCACAGGAAAGCAAGACACACCAGATTAATATCGTGAACATTTTCTCAACACTTAAATATTGGCAGTAAATGTTGAAGCAAAATAACAGAAAATTATCTTCTCATTTATTCCTTTCCTCCTATTCTCTGATTCCAAATTTCTTAATACTTTAAGGGCATGCAAGAGTTATTTGTTCTATATGGATTTTCCATAGCTTCATATACTTGATATAGTTGATATATCAAGCTATTGAAAAGACTGTAATTTTCTGACATTATTTGACTCTTGTAATTAAAAGGCAGTCATCACTGCACCAAGTCAACCTATACTTATTGAGCCTCTGTGCACCACCAATTTAGACATCATCAAAACCTGGTCTTTTGCTCTCAAGTATTAAAATCTGATTATATGAGTAGAGAAAAATATACATATCTTTGAAGTATTGCCAGAGTTGTCAGTCTGTGAGCATAAAACACTATTGTAATAGCACAGATTAAGTACAAATATATCAAAAAAATGAGAGTGGAAATGGCAGGCTAGGCAGTTTGAGTAATGATATTTCTGACCACAGATGGTGCCCACATCCCAGCATGCACGTGGAGAGTTTTTTAAGACCCCAGGCTCTGGCAAGCCCCGTTCTATGACCTACAAGAAAGAGGTCATCTTCATTCCATCTGACTAAAACACGCTGACTGTGCCAGTCTTGAACAAAGAAAGTCTCTATCAAACACAGTCCTCAAAATTTTCAGAAGAATGGGAAACATTTCTATAGATGCATAGAAACCCATAAGAAGATTAACAGTTTCTTTAACAAGCCCAAAGATCCCCCCAAATGCTATGTACCATTGCCAGAGAATAAAAAGCCTCATTTATTTCATTCAACAAATATCTACTGAGCACCTTTGTGGTCTGGGCACTGTTGTAGGTCTTGACAAGTACAGCCAGGAGCAAAACTGATCAAATCCCTTCTCTCAGTAAATATAGAAATAAAGATGTAGGATTCCATGTGATGACTTGCAGTATGTTGGAAAATGAAGTAGAAGGAGCACAGAGTATGCTGGAGTAGGGATTCCATTTAAACAGCCTAAGTGGGCAGGTCTTGTCAAGACGATGGTCATTTAGAAGGTGACATTTGAGCAATGATCATAGGGACTGACAGGATGAACTACATGGGTATGTGGGGGCAGGAGTGTCCCAGGTAGAGGGAATAACAAGTGTCCTGAGGCAGCAGTGTGTCCAGATATTGGAGGCACAGCAAAGAAGCCGATGTGATTAGATAAGAATGAGTGAGCAAGAGAGAGAGAAATAGAAGAGAAATTAAATGTGCAATGAGGAGCTGGGTTATGTAAGGCCCTCGGAGGTGTTTTAAGACTTGTGTTTCTACTTCAAGAAAAACAGAAAGCCATAGGAGGCCTTTAAATCAACGAACGGAATGGTCTTATACATGTTTTAAAGATATTGTTCTAACTGTTATGTTGAGAATTGTTTAAAAACTGTAACCACAAAATCCTTCTTTAACTTGGAAAACATGGAGTTCATAAAGCTAATATACAGGGTGGGCAGAAGGAGGTCTACAGTTGTCTATATGAAAAAATACTATAACAATTAATAAGTAATATAAGAATAAACTTTTGTGTACTTGCACCTGTAACCCACTTTTGTCTACCGCTGTATATCCACTGAGAAAAGAAATTCCTTTTCCTTTGTACAAAAAAAAAAAAAAAGTGGCAGATTCCTTCTCATTTGAGCATTTGGCTGAAAAATGGTGGTAGAGTAGGAACAGACCCATCCACCCTCTCTGCCCGGTCACCCTGGTGACCAGTTGTACACACTGAGGAACCAGCTGGTTGGGATTAGCTGCTTCCTTCCCACAGTGGAGAATGAAAGGAAGGTGTAGGCCTCAGGAGCTTATTAGTAGCAGGTGCAAGGTGTACTACTCCCACTAATCAGCTTACTCTCAAGAGCAAGGAAACAGTATTTTTATTAATAAAAATAAGATTTCCTCACTTCAGCTGCATTCTCTAAAACATATGGCACAAAACTATCAGAGTAAAATGCAAAATCCCAACTGCACACGCAAGGCTTCATCAACACAGCCCTGCTCTCTCTCACGTTTGCCACGTTTCCTGGACACAAGCGGGAGCTTCGGTCAAACCAAGCGCTCTGCTCTGTTTCTCTGCTCATGCTATTTGCCTCACTTAAAATGCTTTCCTGACTCCCACTTTTCCTGGTCTAAATCATTCCCAAAATGAAGCTATCAAATGAAGGTGAAAGAGCAAAAATTAAAACGAAAAACATTGGGTGACTACTTACATTTTTGGTTGCACCACTTCAAACTTTCTCAACCTGTTTCCTTACCTGCCGCTACCTACCTCACAGATGTGTTGTACACCAGCTAGACGATACAGGCGACAGTCCCTGTAGACTGCAGAAATAAAAAACATGTTGATTTACTTAGCTGACAAATATTTATTTCACTGAAAGGGAGAGGCTGAGGAGAATAGAGAGAATGTGGGAAGATATTTAGAAATAAGAAAACTCAGTGGTAAGCACTATCACAGAATGGGCCTATGGCTGCCTGTGGGTTCTCCCCTCCACTGCACCTGGCCGTGTGGGGGACAGTAATCAGTCTGACCCCTCACATTGGTGGGGCCTGGGGCAAAAGCACAAATGGAGGTCCATATTCTGTATGTCACACACCTTCACAAACACAAAATTACAAAACTGTGGTCTTTTTGTATCACTTGAAAGTCTGGGAAATACCAAAGTTGGCTGAATTTAATCACTGTTGCACATTTGGTATTCTGTTTATAGACGGAAGACATGCTGAGTCGTGAAGACAGACGGTGATAAATCACCATACATTCCATTAAACTTAGTTTTCTTGTCCTCTGCTCTAAGTATAAAATATACACAGTTTAAAGACTTGCAACCAAGAAAATGAATGTGTATCTCATTAATAATTTTGTATTGATTACATATTGACATAACATTTTGAATATATTGAATTAAATGAGACATTGAAATTTTCAAAACATATATAGCACACATTTATTTCACATGTTTAAGATAAAACTAGGTACTGAACAATCTAAAGCTAATTTGGGATAGCTCTTTTTCATTTTATTTCTGAGTCAGGGGAGATGATAGAACGTTCTTAGTGATCACTGGTCCTTCAAATCTTTCCCTGAACAGACAGAGGAAGAACATATCAGGAACCAGGGCAGGAGGTCAAGAACCTGGCTCAAGATTTGAGGCTTTGATTAAGTTGAAGTCCCCATTTAGCTATGCTGAGCCCTGATTTGTCCCTACCTATGGAGTTACTATGAGCCTGATTACCAGGCTGTGTGGGTGGAGGCAGGAAGGACTCTGAGTCAATACTGGCTCTGTGAATAGAAGAGCCTGCATCCCCTGGAGCACGGCATGAGCTCAGAGTGCCCAGAAAAACTTTCTTCCTCACAGAGACCTGAAATAGTGAAAGAATTTCCTTCTAAATTAACGTCATTGAGTAACTTGTGAAATCAGGGACTTCAGAGTTCCCTGAAACCCTGAGTTTAAAATGTAACTGAAAGTGACTTATAGTCTATCATATAGGTTCTACATCTTTTTTTTTTTCTTTCCTTTCTTTTTTTAGAGATTGAGGAAAGAAGGGAGAAGGGGAGGGCCATACATGCCCCAACTGGGGACCGAACCCACAACCCAGGCATGTGCCCTGACCGGGAATCCAACCAGAGCAACTTCAGCCCTGTGGGGTGACGCCCAGCCAACTGAGCCATGCCAGCCAGGGCTTGGTTCCACATGTTTAAGCATAAGAAAGCTTTGAATTATTATCTGGCTAATTTAAGTAAAGCTAGCAGATTCAGATAAGTCTAATTTGACTAAAATCTCTCTCTTATTGATCTGAATTACTCAGAGTGTGGAAGTAACCCAGAGATTTAGAACATTCAGATGTATGAGCGCAGTATAGAGCCTGGGGTTTGATCACGGGTGGGGAGGCGAATTTCCTTCCCGTGAGAAGGTATTCCCACTGAGTGGGAAGAAGGTAAAGTGGTAAGAGGAGAAAAGAAGGCAGGAAATCTGCTTGCTCTCTGTCTCCTCCTCCTCCTCCCTTTGAACCTGTAAAAAACGCACACGCACCACCCTCATGACAGAGGTATTTCCTGAGTGTTATAACGCCAGGGTTGTATCCAGGACACAAACTTGTTTCCATCCGAAGGCACACAGGCAAGAGGACACCACTCTGCTGCCCCCGCCTTGTCCTTAAGAAAGTGGTAATGAGGTGCTTCAAAATAAATTTCGTGGTAGAGCATACAAACACCCTCACAGAGGTGACTGGGGCCACTAAAAACAGAGGCACCAGGCTCAGGAACGTTGAAGAGGCCAAGTCAGAGGCCAGGAGGCCAGGCAGCCAAAGGTGGGGCAGAGAGAGAGAAAAAAGCTGTTGACAATGGGGGGCTGACTAACCGTTGTAAGACGGTGTCCTCTGTCCAAGTGGAAGACAGACCAGTAACACAACTGGTCTTTTAACTGGTAACATGCAGGACTGCTCTGCCAGAGCTGTAAAATTTGCTGTGTAGCTCCAAGCAGGTAGAGAAACGATTAAGAGGAAAAGGACCAAATCAGGAACCGCATCAAACTGTGGCTGAGTGTAGCAAAAACACTGCTGTTGGTATCAGAGTTCAAGGGGCTGTTAACTCAGAAAGGCAGGGCAAACCTCCTCCCTGAATTTTTCTATGTCTTTAAATGTGTGCCTTTAAATTTCATACCTTTGAACTTAAACAGAGTTAGCCTGTCTGTTATTCTTTATTCTGGAGGACAGATATACACATACATGTTAGTATTTGCCTTTTTTCTTTAGTTATTCAACAAAAGGTTCACTGGCTTTTTTCTTCTAACTCAGATTGCAGTGAAAAAACAAACATAGGAAACTTTTTAAATCTTTTGACTCATCTCTTTTTACCATATAATGTAAAAATAATTCTTCTAATGGACATTTTTGAAAGATTTGATGTTTGCATGAGCACTTAGTAGCATTTGACTATGGAGAATTTTTTTTCAATTCCAATCCAAACAGAGCAACTTGGGAAAAGCATTTACTAGATTATATTGGGCCAAAAGGTACTTGGTAATTGTTAAACCAGCTACAGCAGAGAGATGAGATCAAGCAGACGAGTCAATCTGCAGGTTACCGAAAGGAGGTCAGGGTTCAGGACAACTGCCAATCATTTTCAGTGACGTATTTTAAAGTTGAGTTTTCCACATGCCTGAGACACAATTTTATTGTTGTAAATGATTACTTTAAATCTGAAGAAAATATACCTCATTCATTCATTGATTTTCATTATAAAAACAGTAAAAACATGTATGCATTAAAAAGGCATAAGTAATTATACTGAAGAGCTACTGATGTGTTTGTTTATGTGATAAAGTGTGTTCTCTCCTCTTTGTTTTCTAAATTTTAGAATTTCTTCTATGAATTTAAATAGTAAGTGTTAAGAGAAGGGAGAAGTATTTGCACTAGCCATGTCATTCACCTGGAAAAATCTTGGATTTATATCAGTTCAATCGTTTCTTCTCTCTTTTTTGGGACTGCTGAGAAACCCAGAAGAAATCCTACACCTCTGAAGGTCGGTGTGTCACCGCAAAGGCCAACCATCAGGTTTACCTGGGCCTAGAGCCTGGCACTTTGGTGTTCCCAAGTCGTCCCTCTTCCACGGCCTTATGGACATTCCAGTCCTCCACTTTTCGCAAACCCTCTACTTCACAGGCCTTCCTGTTTGCTTCACCTGTTTAAATGAAAGAAAAAAATAGAGCTGTTTTGCAAGAACAGTGTCAACTTTCTACACTCACATCAAGCCACCTAGCCTTGACTCCCTCCTCCTCTCAAAGGCTGACTACCTCCTGTGCCTCCTACCCCGTGAAGGAACTTCCTCCATCCAAAGTCCCCTCTCTTGTGTCCTAAATTGTCCCTCACTACAGTCTCTTTCCTGTGAATCTTTAAATATGCTCTCTTTAAAACATGTCCCCAAGTCAACATGCCGCAAGCCCCAAGTCATCTCTCTCTTCTCACAATCACAATTTCTGTAGCTTCCTTCGTCTCACAGACATTCTTTGATGTGCATCATTCTGGCATTCATCTGCATTAACCCTATGAAATTATTCTTTCTCAGGGCCATCAACAATTTCCTTGTTGGAAATAATATGGAAAGTTATCAAGTTATACTCCCCTCTTTGCAGCATAAGTCTTTAAAGCACTGACTTTACCTGTCTTCTTGAAAGATTGTCTTTGGCTTCCATGACATGCAGCTTCTCTGCTTTCTTTCCTGACATCAGGCCTCTGCCCTTCAGTATGGGTTGTCTTCCTTCTGACCTTCTCGTAAGTGTAGATGGCCCACAGCTTTCAGTTCTCTTCCTTGTGTACCCTTTGCATTCGTTCCAGGAAATCTCACTTCACCACTATGGATATGATTAAGATTTTTACCCCAGTTTTTGTTTTTGGTTGCTCCCTATATATGCATTATGTCATCTTCCCCTAAAGAGATTTCTGTATACACCAGAACCACAGGATGGCACAGCAGATCTTGCAACTCAGCAAGCATCCAACTGGGTGGGTGAATGAAGGAGGGATATGCTTGCCTTCCTGTGAGAAGGGACAGAAGAAAGGAAAATTTTTACAGAGTGAAGAGCAGGACTGAACTAAGATGGCATTAGTCCTGTCAACTAAGTTGGCACTGAAGGAAGCCATGTTCAGAGTAGGCGCAGTAGAGCAATGACTCGGAGGGATGACACAATCCCTTGAGCATGCACAGTACAACACGGTCAACATGTGCTCATCTGAAGGGCAACACCACCCTCTCAGAGTGTACTCAGTACAGGGACATAAACTACATGTGCCTGTCGAGGTTGCACAAAACATGTGTTAATCAGAGGCTGATGCAAGATTGCATCATACAAGAGTATGAAAGCAAAGACTTTTGACAGACAGCTGGGACAGACTAGAGGAGCTGAGATGGCTGGGAGATGGCTGCTGCTCTGATGGACCCTGCTCTAGCTGGCTCTGAAGCCGCCATAGCCTCTGCCTTGCAAGACACTGCCTGGCTGCCTCCTGGACCTGGACCTGATCTGGACTCTTGGGACTCGGTTTCATTATCCCCCAATTCCCTTATGTGGTGTTATTGCTGATTGTCTCTGAGTGATTATTTTTGTTATTGGGTTATTATAGGTTTGGATTGAGCCTGCATGAATGAAAGCCGAGTGAATAGCATAGTCACCTGTGTTGACTCAATTTTATTCCTTGGTGCTTGTATTGCCTGTAGAGCTGGTGGCTGTAGAGGTAGCCTGGGCCTCCTGTCTGTGACAAAGGCCAACTTATAGGAAGACTATAGCATGGATACTTGTAAGATGAGAATATCACTTGTGACAGACTGGCAATCTTTCTTGCACCTTCTAACTTGTTCTAGACAAGGGAGACTGAAGAGGTTACACTCTGCTGGAAGTCCTTTTTCAGCAAATCTCACCGTGAGGGTATTTAGTGTTATTTGTTCCCAGACACGAGCACTCTCTACAGTAAACATTCACTGGAGCAAGAAAGGGTCTCAATCATGTCATGCATTAATTTATTCAACAAATACTGAATGACCTCAAAGATATTTACAATAAAGTGGGAAGGCACATATTAAAATGGTAATTACACAGGTTATTGTATAATTATATTCTATTACCTTCCTAATAAGGAAAAATACAGGATGTCGAGAGCACATAATAGAGGTCTTTGCCTAATCCAGGGCATCAGGAAAGGCTTCCCTGAGAAAATGTCAGTTAATTGAAAGGTGGAGGAAGAGTAGGAGTTAGTTATGCAACCTAATGGGGAAAATGCCTTCTGAATAAAGTGATCATAAAGGTTATCATGAAGCTTCATAAGCTCTAAGAATTGAAAGTAAGCCAGTGTAGCAAGAGTTCATTGACCGAAAAGAAGAAAAGCTAAAGAAAGAGTGTTAGAGATATGCTGGCACCAGATCTTGGAAGAGCCTGCTAAGGATGTTGGATTTTACCCTATCAGCAATGGAAAGTCTTTGAAGGATTTACATCAAGATTAGCCTTATCTTGATGCAAGTCAAGATAATCTTTTAAACGCACTTTTAAATGCAGATTTCAGATGTTTTGTTGCAAATACCAACTGAAACATTAATATTTTAACTCTAAAAATGCAAATCAAATTGCAGAAATACATTTACTATTGTGTTATTTTTTTTTTCTAAGTCCTAATCAGTTAAATGCACAGCTTGCCACTGCTCCCTCCATGAAGCCGGTTCCAAGCATTTCAGAGCCGAGTGATCAACACGTCTGTGAATTCTTAGAGCCACTGCACCCATGCAGTCCTCTCCCAGAACATTAGCTCTAGGAGGCAGGCATTTCTGTCTGCTGTGTCCACTGACATATCCCAATCACATACAACAGGACCTGGACATAGCTAGTATTCAGTAAACATTTGTTGAATGAGAGAATGGACTCACTGAGTAAGGTTTTGAGATTTAGGACCTGTAATATCTTTTTTGAAATTAGTTTAATTGACTTATTATTAGCTGAAAAGAAAAGCCAACAAAACTTTTGTTAAACTTAAACACATGCATATTTGTTTAAGATATATATTTATAGCTTCATAATGTTCTGCTTTACATATAATTTATATATAATAAATTTATGTATATGTTAAATTTATATGTATTAATTCAAAGCAAAATATTTTGAAGGTACAAACTCACAGAACTGAAGGAAATGTTTAATAAGATTCTAAGCTTTAGGAACTGGGGCACCTTTTTTTTTAGATTTTCTTTTTTTTTTTTAACAATTTTTATTGTTGTTCAAGTACAGTTTTCTGCCTTTTCCTTCCACTCCTCCCCACCAACCCAACCCTCCCCACCTCCTTCCCCTGTTTCCACCCCCCTTGTTATTGTCCATGTGTCCTTTGTAGTTGTTCCTGTAAACCCTTCACCCTTTTCCCTCATTATCCCCTCCCCTCTCCCCTCTGGTCACTGTCAGCCTGTTCTCAGTTTCATTGTCTTTGGTTATATTTTGCTTGTTTGTTCATTTTGTTCATAAGGTTCCAGTTAAAGGTGAGATCATATGGTATTTGTCTTTCACCACCTGCTTATTTCACTCAGCATAATGTTCTCCAAGGAACTCGGGCATCTTTGGGAACTGCAGTCACAGACACTCTTACATGGTAATCTTAGGGCCTTGTCTTATGTCTATGCATGGCCACTTCAGATTTAAATCATTAAGAGATGGTAATTTGTATAGTTTAAAAAAGACATGCATTGCTTGTCCTCCACCCCTTTGAATTTGGGATGAGGGAAGGAAGAGCAAGGGTGCCATTAACATGCCAGAAAAACTGACAAGGAAACATTGCAAAAAAATAACAGATGTCTAACATATTCACTTTACCATGACATAGAGTCTCTTCCTTTAGTTAAGTGCTATAATAGACAACAAGATAGAGGTACAAACAGACTTCAATACAAGAAAACTCAGAACTGTAGGAAACTGTAATCTGTATTTATGTAAAAGAATAAGTATTTACAATTAATAATTTATAATTTTATATTGTTCACATTAAAATGTAGGTCAATGTGATGGATTGTAAAAATGACCACAAATTCTTTCTTATCCTGAACCCATGTCATTGCAATTTAACTTTACAGATCTTCCCATCAAAAGGTGAGATCTGTTTTGCATCTTTGATCTGGGTATTAGCAAAGGAGACACAAGCAGCAGAAAGTTAGCAAGCACTTGCACCTTGGAGCTTGCCTATAAGAACAAGCGCACATGGCTAGTCAGGTCAAGCATAACAGGTCACATAGAGAAGAGACAAGGATGATAGATCACATGGAGAAGAGGCAGTGGAAGCCTCCCAGACCAACCCCCAGCCAACCTGGGCTGACTGCAGGCATTCAAAAGACCTGCAGACCAGCGGAGCCCAAACAAAATGTCAGGAGCCCAAATCAATGTTTGTTGCTGTATGGTGCTAAGTTGTGGCATGGTTCTCTATGAAACAATATCCAACTAACATGATCAGTAAATTAACATTTTAAGGCTAGGAAATAAAAGCGAACAAAAGCAAGTAGAGCAAATCCAACCACAACCATGTATGAAGTCTGTCCAGAAAGTATCCAGCATGTACTATGAAAAATAGAGACATTTACTGAAGGAGATACAAGATACAAGAAACATTGTACACAGGATAATGACGCCTCAGTCCCCTTCAAAGTAGGCACCTTGGGACCTCACACAGTTCTCCCAGCATCTCTTCCACTGTTCAAAACACTCTACAAAACCCTTTGTTGGAAATCTTCATCAGCTGCCTTGTCATATTTTCCTGAATCTCATCGATGGTCTGAAATATCTTCCCTTTCAAAGGTGATTCTAGTTTTGGGGAAAGTCAGAATCTGCAGGGCACCAAATCTGGGCTGTAGGGGGCTGAGTCACCTGGGTGATTTGTTGTTTCCCCCAAAACTCTTCACGAGAGATGTGCTGCCTGAGCGGGCGTGTTGTCACGATGAAGCTGCCCATCACCAGTTGCCCGCAGCTGCAGCTGTTTTTGTCCTACGTCATCTCTCAAACGATGAAGAACATTGAGGTAGTACTCCTTATTAACTGGTTGGCCTTGAGGGGCGTCCTCACAATACACAACGCCTTCCCGATAGAAAAACACAGTTAACATTGTCTTGATCTTGCTGTGACTTTGCCTCACCTTCTTTGTGCATGGAGAACCAGGCAGCTTCCATTGGAACAACTGGGCCTTCATTTCTGGATCACAGCTGTAGACCCACCATTCATCTCTGGTTATGACCTTCTTGAGGAAATCTGGTTCATTGTTAGTGGATTGAATCAAGTCATTAGCAACTGCAGCACGATGTTCCTTCTGCTCTGGTAGCAGAAGCCACGGGATGAATTTTGCCACATGTTTCATGCCAAGATCCTGCATCGAATCTTGGACACAGTAGTTTTTGGAATCCCGATCAGCTTCTAGTTCTCACACTGTCAGTCATCGATCTCTGTTGATTGCAGCTTGTACACGTTCGACATTCTCAGGTGTTCTGCTTGTTGCAGGCCTTCCAGACCATGGATCACTTTCAACAGATTCTTGACCATCTTTGAAGCATTTGTGCCACATTTTTATTTATGTTTCACTCATTGCATGGTCCCCGAAAGCCTTCTGAATTATCCAAATAGTTTCCACAGTGGAATGTTCAAGCTTAATGCAAAATTTGATGCAGATTCATTGCTCCACTCTCTAAGTCATTTTGAATGCAACAGCCACACAGTGCACAGCCTCACTCAATAGCATCTACCACCCCCACTGACTAGTACAGCAAAGTCATCATTATTCACGCATGCGCATTCCAGTCCACTCTCCTTGGCTGCCAGGTTACCTCAGTGTTGTGCAAACCTTTCTTGTATAATTGACAATGGTTGGACTTTTCCCAGACGGACCTTGTATATGTTGTCTCTTTTGAGAGTTTTAACTCAACATGGTGTGGGATAGTAAGCAAATTGTAAATTAACCTATTAATCTACTTTTGTTATTCACTCTCTTAATAAGAACCATATATCTTAGATTTCAGCTAGTCCAACTTTTTTTTTTCAGAGTAACTGGTACTTATTTGGTTCTAGGTTTTGTTGTTGGTTGGTGTATTTGTTTGGTTTTAATTGACAAAACTGAAAAAAGAGGAGCTGTACTTTCTTACTGATCTTTTTAAAACAACCCTTTACAGAGACTTGTCCCACAGTTTTCTGGGGTGGCAGTCTACCACTTGGAAAAAACAGAAAACAAAGTTCATCTTAGAAGATGATACAGTGATTATACAGATGATACAGTTTCACAGTGATTATCTCTGATGATATTTTCAGTTGTTCACAATAAAGTTCACCAGTGAGCATTCCCAGTCCCACGCACAGTTTATTATAGTCCATAGAAAATTCTTTCTTTGTCTAATGTCTCAGCTTTCTTCTGGTTGGGAATGAAAGTTCGTAAGACATGTAACAAAGTTAACATTGAAGACAGGAATTAATGGAAGACAGGAGTCTAGCAGATGTAAGTTCAAATACCAGCTTTACCCATTAAAAACCTTGGGTACAGTACTTACCATTTCCATTCCTCATTTTTTTCATTTGCAAAATGGGAATAAGTGATAATTTATAGATGGTAAATTATAGGTAATTTGTAAGTGTTCAGAAAAATGAGCATTTATAAAAGTATTTTGATAACACTTGATGTAATAAAATTCTTAGTAAAGGTGTTTTGTGCCAGTTTTCATGTAGTTAGCATTTGTCTAAGCACATTGATTCCAAAGTCAGTGATTGGCCACCCAGACAAGACGAAAGCAAGCCTGTAATGTTAACATTAATGGTAATAATATGCATATGACACTTCAAAATATTAAAAGCACTTTCGTTAGGTTATTTCAATTAAACTTCAAAATAATCCTATGAAATGGTTATTATCATCCTTCATTTAATACACTAGGAGAGTGAAATTTGTGAGTTTAAGTGTCTTGTGTAAGTTTATGCAGCTATAAAAGTGGTCACAACTCCAAAAAAGACTCATTTGGCTCCCAACCCCATGCCATCTGATTGTAGGCTTCTCATTCCCTGTACCTTTTCCCGCATTGATAATCCTCCATGTGATGTCCATTACTCTGATTCTGCTCCTGTTATACTTGTTTGCTTAGTTTGTTTTTGTTTTTATGTTTTTTAGGTTCAGTTGTTGATAGTTGTGAATTTATTGTCATTTTACTCTTCATATATTTTATCTTCTTTTTCTTAAATAAATCCCTTTAACATTTCATATAATAAGGGCTTGGTGATGATGAACTCCTTTAACTTGACCTTAACTGAGAAGCACTGTATCTGCCCTTCAATTCTAAATGAAAGCTTTGCTGGATAGAGAAATCTTGGATATAGGTCCTTTCCTTTCATGACTTTGAATAGTTCTTTCCAGCCCCTTCTTGCCTGTAAGATTTCTTTTGAGAAATCAGCTGACAGTCTTATGGGAACTCCTTTGTAGGTAACTGTGTCCTTTTCTCTTGCTGCTTCTAAGATTCTGTCTTTAGCTTTCATCTTGAGTAATGTAATTATGATGTGCATTGCTGTGAGTTTCTTTGGATCCAACTTCTTTGGGACTCTCTGAGCTTCCTGGACTTCCTGGAAGTCTATTTCCTTTGACAGATTGCGGAAGTTCTCCATTGTTTTTTTAAATAAGTTTTCAATTTATTTATCTCCACAATGGAGACTGACAGAGGAGAGGAAATGGTTCTTCCTAAGAGTGAAATGACAACTGATAAACGTGGGAGGAGTCCTCAAGTTGCAAAATCAACAGTTTGTCTCCATTTTCTTTGGGCAAAAATAATCTAAGGATAGATACAAATGTAAGGAGTAGGAAATAAGTTTGATGAAGAGGCGAGTGTTTTCATAATCTCAGAGTGTCTCCTCCAAATATTGTTTAATGGTTTCAGTGAGGAAATTAGTAATTGTACAGAATAGCAAAGAATCCAGACAACACATTGACCTGGGATCAAAATTAATATCACCTCAGAAGGGACAACATGTGCCCCCAGATATGACACTCTAGAAAGGACACAACATCGTTTCTGAAACATTCAACCCTGCACCTAACTCAGAGAACATCAGACAAATACAAATTCAGAACTGTTCTATAAAATAACTTCCTGTAGTCTTCAAAACATCAATGTCATTGGCTGGAGAACCACTCCAGACGATGGAATACAGAGACACGAAAGCTTTCTGCACTGGATGAACCTAGATTCATTTCGTACTGAAGGGAGAAATACTACATAAATATTATGAGAAAACTGTCAAAGTTGTAATAAAGATTGTAGATTTGATAAAACTTTTGTATCAGTGCTATATCTACTGAGTTTGATAACTCTATTGTGGTAACATAAGTTATTCAAATTTTTCTTACAGCTTGTCTATAAATTTGAAATCATTTTAAAATAAAAAGTTTAGAAAAAAGAACATATAATAAATATATTGTTCATAATACTTTTTAATTGATTATGTAGATACATCATAGAACAATAAACATTTGCACCAAGTAAGCAGGAAATCATATTATGTACTGGTGTAAATCAGTATATATATATACATATATATATATATACTGATACATATACATATATATATATACTGATATATATATATATGCTTTATTTCCCTCTATTTCTTCCGTCAAGTTCTAATTTATTTGTAATATGTGTGTTTTACCTTTGTACAAGCTGTATTCACTGCATTCATTCTAATTCAAATTATTTTAATAACTAATATTACAAGTTATGTGTGTGTAACTGTTTCAACTAATTACAAAATTGATAATACTGGAAATCTGGACCACACTTCTAATTAGGTCTCCTGGGTTAATGAACTTAGTACAGAAGAA
Source organism: Desmodus rotundus (assembly GCF_022682495.2). Classification (NCBI taxonomy): domain Eukaryota; kingdom Metazoa; phylum Chordata; class Mammalia; order Chiroptera; family Phyllostomidae; genus Desmodus; species Desmodus rotundus. The sequence continues at coordinate 75,313,759 of NC_071397.1, read as the reverse complement.
ATGTGGCTCAACTTTCCACTATTATTATCAATAGCAAGAAATAAATTATTTTTTAAGTTAGTATCTGCCACTGTATTTATATATTCTTCTATCTCCTGATTACTGAGAATCAAGCAAGACCACCTATTTTAGCGACAACTGTTTTTGTAACTACTGAAAAAGCAGAATAAAAACTGTTCTACAAATGACCTCTGGATTCTATCCATTCTCGTGTCCCAAACTGAACTCTATGCTATATTATTAAATTTGCTTAAAGATGTATCCACAATATACACTACTTATTCTATTTTCTATGCCAGACAGTTTGCAGCTTCTTTTTTCCAACATCTACCCAGTCACACAACTTCTGGTGATAGTATAGCAAAAGCATCTCTTTCCTGTGTCCCATGAAAAAGTTTATCATTTATGAAACATCACAAGTCCCTTTTATCACCCGTGCTTTTGCGCATGCTATTACTTGCAAGGAAGAATTTTTCTTCATTCTGTCTGGCTGAGTCATCTCATTCTTCAAGTTCTGCCTCAGATGTCCCCAAGTATAGTCGGCAATACTCTCTCCTGTGCTCCAAAAGCAATTCTATATTTTTTGTAGTATTCTACTATTATAAATTATCTGTTTACATACCTATTTAACACAGGACACTATTAAATTCTTCAGAATAGGGAGCATATACATCTTTATATCTCATCCAGGATGTGAAATATACATCACGTAAAGCAAGTATTTAATAAATGTGAAATGAGCCCTGGCTGGTGTGGCTCAGTGGATTGAGTGCCAGCCTGTGAACCAAAGGGTCGCTGGTTCAATTCCCAGTCAAGACACATGCCTGGGTTGTGGGCCAGGTCCCCAGTAGGGGGTATGTGAGAGGCTACTGCACAATGATGTTTCTCTCCCTCTCATCCTCCCTCCCTCTAAAAATAAATAAATAAAACTCTTTTTTTACAAAATAAAATAAATAAATAAATGTGAAGTGAATGAATGTAATAATGAAGAAAAACAAACAAATGGATGAATAAAAGCATAATAAATTTAAACAGCTAAAGAGAGGGGTGGAGGTAATGATACAGAGAAATCTGATCAGATCACAGGGAAGGAGTGGGGAGGGGCAATAGGAGGAGGCTGCATGAGGTAATGGTCAACAGCCTAAGATGGGATTGACTGAGAAGCTGAACGCCTCTTGAGCCCACAGAATTATGGGCCAGAAGACTTAAAATAAAGAGGGCAGAGACTGCCTCTGGGCTCTCTTCCTCCAGGATGCCTGGATGACCATGCTGAGGTTGCCTGCACTTCCCAAAGGATGGTTTTTGGATGGATTTTGGATGGGCGAAAAAACTCCGGGTGCAGCCTAGGATTGGGCTAGCCTGGCAGAGGGTGGCAGAGTTACTCTTCCTTGGGTGTTCTGGAGGGGACAGGCTCTGAGGCAGAAGCCTGCCTTTCTTCCAAAATGGTGTAGCTTTGGTGTAGCTTTTGTATCTTATGTTGATTTAGTTTGTAAACTAATCCTATAGAAATAAGATAATTGAAACTAACAGGAGGAATGATAGGGGAACTCAGGTGTTAAAGAGTTTAGTCTTAATTGAAAGGCTTAAATGACTAACGCATGTGGAAAGCTGTTATTCCAAAATTGTGTAGCTTTTGACCAAAGACTCCTTTCCTTTATCACCAAACCTTTGCCTCTGGAATTTTGCCTGGAGGGTGGCAGCAGGCAGCAGGACCCCACTCACTGTTCAGTAACAGTAAGACATTTTAGAAAAGAAGAGCTAGAAAATATACCCATTAAAAATGTATAGACTATCAACATACATATGCATACTGTCATTGTTTTTTAATGAAAATTCTCTGGGGTCCAGAAGAAGAGTTCTTAGATCAAGCTTAGGAACAACTCAAATCAATGTCTGGGAGTCTTAGTTTATAGGTAAAACCAGCCGGACAGGTCCCAACAGAAAGGCCTTCCTCTGAAAAATGGCACCCCTCTTGCACAGCAACCCTGGGAGCTGCTGTACTTTTAGCATGAGACAATTCTTACTTGTCATGCATTTTTATGGTGCAGACCATCTCTCTCTGTCTCTTATCATTCCTTGCCCATTACTCGGAGTCATGTGTCTAAGAATTTCATGCCTTGTTCTGTACAAAACCCTACAACTTCGCCTCGGTTCATGGGTTACCTTCTATCTAAACCAACACCTTGCCTGGCCTCTGATTCCTCCTTTCTAATATAAGGGAGAGGAACCCCAATGATCCAGAAGCTTCCTTCTAGCTATAAAATTTTGTGATTCTAATGTTAAAAATGGTAATATGAGGTTATAACGACGACACCATGGGCGAAGTTGCCTGAGGTTGGTAGTTACATAATAACTCAAGGTGACTTCTGCAGTGGTTGAGCTAAGAGAAGCCACACTTTTAGTGAGCCACCTGGCCTTACGTAAGAAGCTGTGTTAGGAACTGTGTGCTGGCCTTTACCATAGAAGACTGGGTCTCTCAGTGTGGTCCAGTGGAGCTAAAATACCCTGGAAAGCTCTAACGTTTCTGAGGTTCAGTTTTTGCAACAGTAAAAATAGAAGAACAGTGTTGGATTAAGTCTTTTATAAACCATAAACTGGAAATACCAAAACACAAGCTGCCCCTGGAAAGAAGGCATCAGAGTTTGCCATCTGCTTCGTGTGAGGGAGGGAACAGCATAATTGATATGCCTGTTATTTATATACAAATGGTGATATCATGCTGGCAATTAGAACTTTGTGAGGGAGTGTTTTTAATTTCTGAATAAGTTCTGGATCATATTTAAATGATACCAAGCATCCAAATGAGAAAAGAAAACTGTGTGTGATCAGTGAATGGGAAGATTACTGAATGCCTATCAACTTGACATTCCACAGGCAAAAAGCCGTGTATTTGATGCAATGCTACACATTCACATAGATAATTCCTTGACATTACACAGATGTGGCCGCAGATTTTGTCAGTGTTAAACCACTCGAAGGGAATTATGAGCTTTGGGAGACAGGGTTGTGAATGGGTTGTCTGTGAGCTGGGCTGACCCTATTACTGTGAAGATTCCACCTAGCTTGCTAGCACGCAGTCATTGCAATGAAGTGCACACTTGTCCTGCCAGTTAGTCTGTATGAGAAGGGTTCCTGGCTGTGTGATGATTCCAAGACATCATATTCTTAGTCATGGAAATAGCTACAGCATTACAAAAATGTGTGATACTCTCTAGCCCACACTATAGTTAGTGCCTTCTGTTCCTTATTCAGTCACGTGAAAGTGTACAGAGATTTCTTGGCCCTATAAAGCATGTGTTCTCATTCAAAGACAATTTCTAGCTTGTCTCTGGCCTTTTTTCACAAAAGGCATTTTGATTTCATTTATTTTACTAGTTTTAGTAGAGAACAGAATATCAAAATCTAGCTGAGATGTTGAATTAAATTCTAAGGGAAGTGTTGTTACTACATGTTTTATAATGGAAATATTTAGTAAGTTAGGAGTATGTTCTGCCATATATCTCTTTCTTCAGCATCTTTAAAAAACGGACATGTTCAAGTTTTTCTCTCCCTTTTTAATAATTTATGCTACTAATGACATCAGCATGCAGCTCTTATAAATATTACTTTATTAATTTTTATTTGATTCAGGAGGGAATTACTAGTTAGTTGATAATTTATGAAACTTAGGGATTAATATTAAGTGAGCTATTTCATTTTTTGTAAGAAACTAAATCTAAAACTAAGACAAACTTTGTAAAACAAGCACATGGTAGAAAGAGCATGATTTTTAAAACCGGACATCTCCAGCATTGATCCTAAGTTCGCTCCTTACTAAATCTGTGCAATGGTAAAAACGACCACTTCTATGGACCTGTTTCATCATCTTAGAAATAGAAAAGTACTTTGCGTAGAAAATATCTTTATGAAGATTTAACATGGTAACCTGTCAAGCTCCTAGCACCGTGAGCCACAGAAAAGTCATTAGTAAGTGTTAGTTCCCCACCTACTCTTCCTTCCTAAGTAGCCTTAGACTTTGTTAAAAGAAATGTCCCTGTCCCTTTTAATTTCTATATCTGGGAGAATAATAAGTCTTTCTAAGCTTTACCCACTATTTTGTTCCGTTCCCAGGTGCTTCACAAAAGAAACTGGTTTGAAGCAGAGTGCCAAGCAGCTGAGCCTAGGAGCGTGGGGTCACCATTCTGTCAAGAACCTGCTCTGTGCCAGTGCACAGATGGAACTGAAGCGAGGACTTTCAGACCTGCGCAGCCCTGATGGAGAGCTGTACAATAAGAAGAATGAGTGGGTTTGAATCCCTGCTGGGAGTATTCTTAGAAGCTTTCCCTGCAAAGCTGTTGCTATTCTGGTTCCCAGCCAAGAACTCAACCAAGTCAGTTTCTTATTACTTGATTTACCTTATTAAGTGAAAATCTCTTTCAAAAGCTGTTCATTCAGCGTACCACACAATGTGCTCTTTATACAAGTTTGCCTTCAATCCCAAACTTTCTGACTATCTCCTGAACAGGGAGAGCACTAACTTAACTCTTAAATAAATTCTCCTTAAGTTATATTTATATCCATTGAATGAACACACAAAAAAAGTCTATAAATCTAAAAATACCTTATGTAATATAAAACATATATGGAAACATGGTCAATTCACAGTTTTCTGTCAAATCATAGCTAGCTTGCACCCAAGGGACAGGACATGTGAACAAATCAAAGTAACTGTGTTTAATTTAGTAACTGTAAAAAGGTTGAAAAGGTGATTATCTTTGAGTAATGGACCTTAAGATGTTGTTTAAAATGTGAGCATTATATGCAAGGTAATAGCTCCTTGCTTCCAGGTAACAGGATGGATGCGACACCAAGTCATGTAGATTAGTGAGGACCAGTTGTAAAGGAGGACGTTAAGGACACTATGTATGAGGTCTGTCCAGAAAAAGTCCAATCATTGTTAATATAATGAGAACAGTTTGCACGACATTCATGTAACCTGGCAGCGAAGGAGAGTGGACTGGAATGCACATGTATGAACAATGACAACTTCATTGTACTCGTCAGTGGGGGCAGCAGACGCCATTAAGTGAGCATATGTGCTGTGTGGCCATCGTATTCAAAATGACTGAGCAAGTAGAGCAGCAAATCTGCATCAAATTTTGAGTTAAGCTTGAATGTTCCTCCATAGAAACTATTTGGATGACTCAGAAGGCCTAAGGTTTGGCAACTGGTGATTGGCAGCTTCATTAGAACATGCTTGCTCATGCGTCACGTGTCATGCAGAGTTTTATGGCAAAACCATAAATCACCCAGGTGACTCAGCCCCACTAGAGTCCAGATTTGGCACTCTGCAACTTCTGGCTTTTCCCAAAACTAAAATTACCTTTGAAAGAGAAGAGATTTCAGACCCACGATGAGATTGAGGAAAATATAATGGGGCAGCTGATGGCAATTGGGAGAACCATGTAAAGTCCCAAGGTGCCTACTTTGAAAAGGACTGAGGCATCATTGTCCTGTGCACAATGTTTCTTGTATCTTGTATCCTCTTCAATAGATGTCTCTCGTTTTCATAGTGCATGGCTGGATACTTTCTGAACAGACTTTGTATTATCCTGAGCGAAATGGAAAGACTTTGGAGACCCAACTAAACGTCATAGTGTACATCTGACCCCTCAGTCAGATCTAATATCTGACTATTTCAACAAGGAATAATCAGTGCTATAGAAGTTTCTAAAGTTTTTCTTATATATAATAATGTATAAAATCTAGTTCTTATGCTTGTACTGTAGATGCAAAGGAGTTTGTGGCTGTAAGCTTAACAGCTTCTATGTTAGGAAGGCAGGATTGACATGTGAGAATTACAAATGCAAAAGGAAGTATTTAAAGGAAGTGGCCAACAACAGATGACAATGTCCACTCAATAGCAAAAATAGGAGAAGTGAATTTTCAAGGCAAGAAGAAAATTCACCTGGAAATATTGAATTTAAATTTTAGGAAGAATAGACAGTAAGATATATCTAATAAGCTTTTTAGAGCTACAGTGAAATGTCTTAATACAAGTATAAAAGTAAGAATATAAATAATCTAAAAATATTAAAACTAAGGTAATAGATAAAACTGCCTAGGAATACGATGACATTTCTTTTTAAAAGACTGATAATGGAGCCTTGGAGAAAAGTTGCACCAAAGGCAATCTAGCAATTAGCAAGGATATTTTCAATGGACGAAATAGAACCCAAGTTCCATTGGAAAAATGTAGACAATAGTATTAGGTGGTAAGGAGTTCTGAAAGAAAGAAGAGATTAACTTTTACACCACCGTGGTTGTCTGGGGAATTCTTCTGACCCTGAGCACAATGCAGAGGAAAGGAGTTGGGTGTTAGCTGACTGACCATTAGCTGGTCCATGGCACTATCGAGAGTTACGGCACAGGCAATTTACAGCAGATTGAAAGTACTCACACCCAGGGTGGCATTTGATGCTGTCAAGTGGTATGCGTCTTGTGTTTTACAGAAGGTTTCTTCTCTTGGAGTATTTTCTTTTTGGTGTGAATTACAGTAGTGTGTAAAAAAACCCCAGAATTGACTGAATGAACTGAGCTGGTTTGAAGAGGACACAGTGAACTCTCAAGCTTGTGCTGCTTCTTGCTTCAGAGAAACAGCTTCAGAAAGCCAGTCCTGAGTGACAGTGGCCTTGAATATGGCTAATTAATAGATCCTTCTGGGTGGATCAGGAGTGACAATGGTAGTCAGGAGCTCTCTGCATTTACTCTGGCTGTTTCAACCCCTATCAGCTTATCTTTTTTTTTTTAATCCTCACTCCTCACTTGAGAATATGTTTATTAAGTTTTAAAAGATTTATTAATTTTTAGAGAGAGGGGAAGGAAGGGATAAAGAGAGGGAGAGAAACATTGATTTGTGAGAAAAACATTGATTGGTTGTCTCTTGCACGTGCTCCAACCGGGGCTGGAACTTACAACCCAGGCACATGCCCTGCCCGGTATTCAAATGAGAGACCTTTTGCTTAGCGGGACAACACTCAACCAACTGAACCATTCTGGTCAGAGCTATGTTTATTAATTTTTAGAGAGAGGGGAAGAAAGAGGGAGAGAGAGACAGAAAAATATTGATGTGCAAGAGAAACATCGATTGGTTGCCTTTCTTATGTGCCCTGACTGGGGATTGAACCCACAACCTAGGTGTGCGCCCTGACCAGGGATCAAACTGGAAACCTTTTGGGGTACAGAACGATATTCCAACCAACTGCGCCATTGGCCAGGGCCTATTAGCTTTTCTTACCTGCTTATGTGCTTCTTTCCTACATGCATTCTTAGTAACTGATGCTTTTGTCACCTTCTGAGGTGATTAACAAACCCACGAGTCATATTTCCCTGGTAGCCAACCCCAACAGTGGGAAGTAAGGGTTCCTAAGGGCCTTAACTATAGAAAATATCATTGTCAACAGACATAGCTATTTGATCCAAGAGTGGATTTCAGAGCCAAACTTATCAATCAAAAGGTAGGGAGCCTGAGAGTTAGTTGAGCTCAGTTCTTTAAATGACGGAGAATCTGGACAAATATATTGACAATCTCCTGCTTTTGGATTCCTGGATTTGACTTCTTTGTTCCCTTCTTGTACTCTGATCTCTTTTTTGATTTCGTGAGATGCTTCTATAGTCTTCTGACAAATTCTCTGGTTTGGCTTATGATAGAATTGATTCATACTGCTCCCATCAAAGAGAATTTAATGAGTCACGTTACAACTGAGATGGCTTGAAGTTAAAGAAAGACGCATTCCTTGGAGGGTGCATGGTAGAATTAATATTCTCAGTTTTAGGGTGGGAGCTGGAGCCCGTGATTGTGCACTGCTTCATCAGAACCCCTCACTACATCTGTGTTTGAAGTGTCTGTCTCGTTGTCAGATCCCCCACTGGACTGTAAACTTCCTGGAGGGATCAAACACTACTGATTTGCACACCAGTGGATCCTATGCACTAGCACAGGGCCTGGCATGCCGTGGTTGTACCAATAGTGTTTATTACATGAAGGAGTTAATGATCTAGATAACTTGTCGTCCTTACCACAGTACATTTGGCTGAACTGGCTAAGTTTAGTTTGTATTTTCACAGTATAACTACTAACACTATTTTCTTTTTTATTTATTTTAGGGCTTCCATTTACATTGTCTTACAATTTTTTCTCCTACTAAACCTAAGTCAGTTCCTTCCTTTTGTACAGAAATCCATTCTGCGCCCGTATTATGAGCATGAGATCATGACTTTACGCAGAAACTGAGTTTCAAACATGAAAAATGAAGAGAATGAAATACAGACTGACAAAAAACAGCAAGTAATGTAACTTGCAAGGAACTACAAACACCTGGCCAAACAAATGATTCTTTCTGGTCTACTCCTCTATGTGAGAAAGAGGGGAAAACCCTTCCCACATGAATCTCTCAGTCTGTGGAAAGCCAGTCATCTGTTGGAGCACATCTAGCGTAGCTAATACCATTTGCCAAGCATTAGAATCAGTGACCTCACAGCCTGGGCTTGGTGGGAAGGAGGGAGGGAAGCGACTGTTTGCTGAGTGATCTGGGTCTGTATGAAAACAGCTGTGGAGAAAAAGGATCCTGCCTTGCTTATTCGCAGATTCTTCCTTCTTTCCTTCCAAGATATAACATGCGTAAACATAACTTGATAAGGGGTCTGAATGTGGGTGCTGGTAAATGTTTTATAACTGGCTTTCTGGGGAAAACAAAAATGAGAAACACCCTTGTTATAGCATTTGTTGATTTCCATGGTGCACATTGTTTTTTATCACAGTCAATTCCCTGATACTAATGTGCTGTCCAGTAGCTCACAGGATCCCTGAGTAGTTACCAAATGACTCTCGTGAAGTGGTGTCAGTGAACTCCAGTGCACCACTGGCTCTGCTCCCGGAGTGTGAGTCTCACATAACTCAACCCATCCTGGAGTTTGGTTTCACCTGTTACACTGACACATGCGTACTCATATTCATTTACCAAACTAACATTTATGAAGTGTCTCAGGACAGAAATAGGAGATAAAAAGGTTAACCTTATCCTCTGAGGGTTAGGAGTCTAATGGAGACCAGATTTTTTTAACAAGTACACGTCATGTTAGGGATATGTACAGGCTATATGGGACCACGAACAAACAAAGTAGGTAAGTCTGTCTGAGGCAGCCAAGGAACATAATGTTAAGCATTTTAGTCATTAAGTGAGCATGCTTTTAGCAATGACTACGTACCAAGAATTGCTAAGTATTTGATAAAACAAAAATCAAGTTAGATATTTCTATAGAGGGCTTCACACTGTAATAGGAAAGACAGTGTGTGAATGACCATAATCTAGTGTAAGTACAAGTATGGAAGTAGGTATTAGAAACAGTGTAGAAACAGTGCTGGCATAAAAAAGCATGAAAGTCACATGCCTAGCATAGCTGTCAGACCCCCCAGTCCCAGAGCCCCTTCACGTCTCTCCAGACTCCTTTCTGCCTCACCACGTAGTCCATGCTCCGGTGTAACTGAGCATCTTGAAACTCCTCTAAAATGCCTGCCAGTCCCCTACCGCGTGCTGCCCCTGTATCCTGGGCTTTCCTCTTACGGAACCACGTGGTACTGAATATCCCCACGTAACTTTTTGAAGGGAAGCATACCAGAGTAGTCTTTGTCTATCTTTCTGTCAGATTTTCTTCTGCTGCTCTTCTTTTTGCTTTTTAAAATTTTTCATATTAATTCATGTAAGTTTCACATAATAACATGATAAAATTTACCGTTTTGTCTGTTCAGCAATCCTTTTGCAGCCAAACCACCTGAGATGACCTCACTTCCTCTGGAGCACATCTCTAAATGCTGCTTGATGCTGCACAGTGCGCAGGTAGTAAACTCAGTTTTCTAGTTGTAAATAATATTTTTATTTTCCCCTTATTCTTAAAAGGTTTTGCTAAACATGCACTTCTAAATTCAGTTATTTTTTTCTCAATAGTAATCTCTTCTAGATTTCATTGTTGCTGTTGAAAATTTTGTTGTAACCTCACTGTTGTTATTCCTTTGCAGTTTGGAATAGAAAGAATGGCAATAGGTGTGTCATCCACTCCTCTCTCCACATGGACACCAGAAGCAAGCTTGACCCTGAGCAGAACTCCTTGCACATGTTGACTGGGAGAATTTACTAAGAAATACCTGAGGATCATGCAGGGGGTTCATATACTGATTACAGAGCTAAGGATGCTTTTAGCATGGCAACCTATTCCATCCAGATTGGTCATAGTAAACAGTCTGCAGTTGGCTTACAGAAGAATGAAAGGAATGTACAGTAACTTTCCTGCTCTAACTTGGCCCGTAGTCACCTCTCAACACTCTAAAACTAAGTACATACTGGTGAGGCAAAGGGATTCTGGAAATGGGATCTGACAGTTTGGGGCTTCCTGATGTTACAGGTGTCTCAGTGTTTTGTGTGAGTCTGACAATTTGAGTCTTTGTTATCATGAGTAAGTGTCTCTTCCTTCCTCTTTGGCTAATTGTTAAGAGATTTTTGTCTTTGGTCTCATGTAGTTTCACAGTGCCTTGTCTTTGTATGGATTTATTTTTATAAATTGCAATAAGTCTTTAAGTGGAGAGGGTGTCCTTGAGAAAAATAACAGGGAACAAGGCATCACGAGCCACTGGGAACTAGGGAAGAGAGCAGACAGCTGCATAGCGCACAATGGTTAAGAGCCCCGGGTCTGAAACCATGTAACATGAGCTACAGTCTTGGAGACTGATCAACAAAGGCCCTTAAATTTCAGGCTGACATTTCTGAAAGTTCCTAAAGGGTAATATTTCACTTAATTTCAAAGTAGGTGCCAGTTACACTTTGTTTGTATCTTGCTGTCTTTTAAATATGAGTTGCTACATTCACCTAGACAAAAATAGTTGATGATTACTTTAAAGACAGATGGCACAGACACATTTCTTCCCTGCAACTATGGCTTTTCTCCACTTATATTTTCTTTCCTGGAATTCAGTCTTTAAAGATACCAAAGGAAGCATTTGTGAAATATAAATGATTGCTGCCGTAGGGAAAAAGAAGTACCTTGTGTTTCATCATCTTGCTTTCTAAACTCAACTGTAAAAGCACATGTGTTCCAGTTGCCTATTTGCCTAAATCTGATATAGCCATGAAGTCCAGAGGCATTGGAGGTCAAAGTTAGCCCTACTTGTCTGAGGAGTCAGTCAGAGGCTGCCTATGCAATGTTCTTTCAGGAATAACAGGAAGGCTGCCTGTCACTCAGAAAAATTCACCTGCCTATAGACTGACTCCTCATGCCTTTACAGAGGAAGACTTTCATGCTTTCTAAGAAGAGACTTTTTAAACTGTTGTCAGAAAAAATGGGCTCTTGAGATGTCACAAGAAAAGAATTCTGGGGCACAGGTGTGGGGGAAGTTTAAGTGTAGCAGCAAGATATATTGGGTTGGGAAGAAATAATATGCCATCAGGCATGTAGAAAGCAGGAAGGCTCTAGGAGCAGCTGCTCTGAGGTCCCTACTAATACTCCATATATTTATGTGGTTTCAGGAACAAGCAGTTTATCTTTCCTGATATTATCCAACCCATTTCCTGATTCTTGCTGAGGCTGTGCTGGGCCCTTCCCTGGATTTCCTGGGGGCTTTATGCCTTATTTTATACCATCCTTTTTCCAGATTTTCTCAGGGTAGTCTCCTCCCCTTTATGGTTGCCATTTTGGCTTCTTCTGCACATGAGACCAGTAAAGGAATTTCTCCCTCACTGCTCCACAGCCCCCTGCCCCCAGACTGGAAAGCCAGTATTTCCCGACTGCTTGGGAGTTAATATCCCTTTGTCAAAGAATGAGTCTGTCCCCTGGGGTGTTTGTGAAGCTGCTCCTTCATAGTTAATCAGGCTTAATTAGATGTTTGGCTCCCTTCTCTTTCCTTAATACCTGACTTGTCAGTTACGCTAACAAAAACAAGATACTCTGTGGAACATAAGGAGTTGTTTGAAAATTACATCAAGTTATGTGAATGAGGTTGACTCACTCATGCCAGTGGAAAACTCACTTTTTATCTAAAGGGATAATTTGGTCACATACCATAATTCTGCCCAGGGAAGTTTGAACAGTATAACTTCGTGTGGAACAGCAACAAACATTCTGGATTACTGATTTACTTATTTAAATAACTTACTGAAATACATTATCAGCAAATGCAGTTTCAGTTTTTTCTACCACCCATAACAATATAATTTATGTATTGAGTAAAATTTATATTTCAATACCAAAACCTTCAAATTTTAAAAAGTAAAAAAAATTCATTCTAAAGAATATAGTCTCTCTTCTGTAGTAAATATCATTTTTTAGATATCAAGGACTTCATACTATTGTAGAAAGATAAAATGTTATATGAGAAGGAATCTAAAATGCATTTACTTTTAGATTCTCTGTCTATTGTTGCAAAAGGAAGTCACATTTGGCATTTAAATAACACAGCTTTCAAGCAGACTCCATATGGAACTGTGAATAGTCAGTCCGCCTTGGGGCAAAGGAACAAAAGGGCCATCAAACAGAAGCAATCAGTTTTGCAATATCTAAGTATTTTTGTTACAAGACAAATCTAGTATATATTATATGAGCAACACCTGTAGTTTATGTATTACAGATTGCAAACATGAGTTCCTGCTTTAAAAATTGTAGTAAAAATACCCAGGAAGGAAATTACGGAAATGAGACATGACCATGTACTGCTGGCAGAAGCATAAATTGGTGTAACCTATTCAGAAACAAGTTGAACACAAATATCAAATGCTTTTAAAACTTATTCTTGACCTTTTGGCTCTTCTAGAAATTATCTAAGGAATTCATCAGAGATTTTTAAAAAGGTTTTATATGGATATTTTTTCAGAGCACTTTTAAAAGCAAAAATTAACTCTACAACAAGGGAATGGTTAAACAAATCATACCATTTCCACATTATGAAATATTGTGAAGCCAATAATTATGTTATAAAAACTATTAATATTAAAGTTTTATAATTTAATGTTAAATGTTTAAAAATGGGTAAAGTTTTATATATGTGCCATCAAAGTTTGTAATAAATAAATAAATAAAATGATGGTAATTCAGGCCTTTATATTTTATACTGCCTGACAACCATGGCTGCTACCACATGTTGATGGATTAATCTTAATCCTGTTCATTTAGGTCACTAGAGCAACTATTTCAACATCTTCACCTTTCACATATTTGAAGTTGAGTAGTAAGAACTACCACATGGTTTTACCTCCGACCCTAACAAAATGTTGTAATTTACAACATTGACAGTAACCAGAGGGGAGCGGGGAGGGGTTAATGAGGGAAAGAAGGGGAAGGGTCATCAAGGAACATGTATAAACGATCCATGGACAAAGCCACAGGGGAGAAAGATTGAGGGTGGGAGGTGGGGTGGGTGGGGCAAGGGAAAGTGGTGGTGGGAAAACGGAGACAACTGTACTTGAACAACAATTGAAAAAAAAAGAAAGACTCCTGGTCCCATCAACCATTTTCTATGTAACATTTTCTATTCATTTGTTTAACGTGTTGTTATATATAATGCTTTCTATCTGCTGGTCACTGTTCTGTGTGCTTTACAATGGTGAGTTAAAGTAACCTTCAGAGTATTTTCTGACCTGGGTTATCTAGAGGTCTGCATTTTGAGGACAGGACAGAAAAAAAGAAGAAGGCACTGGGGCCATTCCAGGTGGGCAGATGAAATGAGTCCTGCCCTCTCAGCCCTGCACAAAACTGTGATCTGTGAAGGGCCATGCCTTCTGTAAAATGATAAATAGGGCAAAATCTATACAATCAGAAAATGTGTCTGTCTTAACTTGAGGTAGGAGTGAGATAAAGTCTTCCTTGAGAATTTATAAACACAGGCAGTGGGCAGTCTTGGGGATTTAATTTAAACCACCTGGGTGGTGTCAGAAGGGCCAGGTTGAGAAATATATAAGCAATGTCCCTCATTGGCATAGACCTGGTGTCTGACAAAACACTTTCTCTAACGGGCATAAGTTTAATACGAGTTCTGAGAAGTCCAAAACCCAATCAGATGAAGTCGGGCCAAACATGACCTCACACCTCACAAATTACAAATGTAAACCAGAAATTTTTCAAACCAATACAGACTAATTTCATCCTATAATTACATAGAAGGATAAGCTGTTATTTTAAAATGTGAATAAATAAAAACATTTCAGAGCAACAATAGGGTCATTCTCCTTCAACAAACCCTTAACAAGGGAAATTCCAAACTATATATCAGAAAAAAGAAAAATGATCCCAGAAAAAAATGATTCCAGATAAAAGAATGATCAAAAATGATTTAAAAAATAAAAAGGGAGATGTGTTTCTTAAAAGGCTGTATAAAACAGCAACATCATGTCTAATTCAGGGAGCAAGAAAAGAAGATACAACAAAAATAGTGGGCGATTACATAGCAATATTTAATCAGAGTTATATATCTATATTTTATAATTTGCAAATAAAAAGCTGAGAAAATAGAATTTATAATTACCAAGTCAGTGGGGGGAAAAAAGTAGAAATTTTTAAAAAGTACAGTAACCCAAAAGAAATTCAGAAAGGAGAAAAAAGGGGAACATAATCAAACCATAAAGAAAGCAGAAAATAATAAAAATTTAATATGAAAATCAGTGAAGGACAGAACAGAAAGGTGATCTGACTTTTCACAGGCATAGATAAAAGAATCATTGTAAAGTATTAGGAAACTAAATTAACAGTGTATTTTAAAATAATGCATCATGATCAAATTGGATTAATTCCAGGCAAGAGTACAATAACACTCTAGCATTTGAAAGTTTATCAGTGTGTGTATCTTTTGATTTGAAATGGGTTTCTTGGAGGCAGCCTACATATGGACCTTGTTTTCTTATCCATTGAACTACCCTATGTCTTTTGGTTGGAGCATTTAAGCCATTTATATTTAAGGTGATTATTGATAGATATGTATTTAGTGCCATTTTATTGTTAGACTATTTTCCTCTGTTTTTTTTTTCTTTCTCCTTTTCTTTTTCTTCTTAAAGCAAGCCCAAACATTTGTTGCAGTACTGGTTTAGTGTTAACAAACTCCTTTAGCTTTTTCTTGTCTGGGAAGCTCCTTATTTCTCCTTTGATTTTAAATGATAGCCTTGCTGGGTAAATTAGCCTTGGTTGTAGGTCCTTCCTTTTCATCATGAATATTTCATGCCACTCCCTTCTGGCCTGAAATGTTTCTGTTGAGTAATCAGATGACAGCCTAATTTGTGCTCCCCTGTAGGTAACTACCTGCTTTACTTTTGTGGCTTTTAGGATTCTCTCCTTGTCGTTAAGCCTTGTCATTTTAATTATGTTATGTCTCCATGTAGGCTTCTTTGAGTCCAACTTGTTTGGGACTCTCTGAGCTTCCTGGACTCTGTATCTTTTTCCTTCACCAGATTAGGGAAGTTTTCAATTATTATTTCTTCAAATAGGTTCTTGATCTCTCACTCACTCTCTTCTCCTTCAGGTACTCCCATGACGTAAGTGTTTTTATGCTTAATGTCCAAAATGCTTCTTAAGCTCTCCTCATTTTTTAAAAAATTTGTTTTTACTTTTCCTGCTCTGCTTGCAATCCTGAGAAAGAAAAGCAAAGTTGGAGGAATTGTACTACCTAAAATGAAACAATACTATAAGGCCATAGTAATTAAAACAGTGTGGTACTGGCATAAAAACAGACAGATCAATGCAACACAATACAGAGACCAGAAATAAACCCATACCTTTATAGTCAATTAATATTTGACAGAGGAAACAAGCGCATACAATGGGCTAAAGATAGCTTATTCAATAAATGGTGTTGGGAAAATTAGACAGGTACATGCAGAAAAATGAAACTAGACCACCTTCTTCCATCACACAAGAATAAATTCAAAGTGGATCAAAGACTTAGACCTGAAACCATAAAAATCACAGAAGAAAACAGAACAAAATGGACATTGCTTATAGCAATATTTTTTGGATATAGCTCCCCAGGCAAGAGGAACAAAAGAAAATATAAACAAATGGGACTACATCAAATAAAAAGTTTTTTCACAACAAAGGAAACCATCAATAAAATAAAAAGACAACCCAACAGAATGGGACAACATGTTTGCCAATACATGTGTTATGGGGTTAATATACAAAATTTATAAAGAAATTACAAAACTCAACATCAAAAAACAAACAACCCAATCAAAGGTTGGGAAAGGACGTGAATAGACTCTTCTCCAAAGAAGACATAAAGATGGCCAAGACACTTAGGAAAAGATGCTCAACATCACTAATTATCAGGGAAATGCAAATCAAAATCATAATGAGATATCATCTCACACCTATCAGAATGACTATAGTCAATAAATCAACAAACAACAAGTGCTGGTGAGGATGCAGAGACAGGGGAACCCTTTTGCACTGTTTGTGGGAATGCAGACTGGTGCAGCCACTATGGAAAACAATATGGCAATACCTCAAAAAATTAAAAATGGATCTGCCTTTTGACTCAGTGATCGCACTTCTGGGAATATATCTGAGGAAACCCAAAACACTAGTTGGAAAGAACATAAGCATCCTTGTGTTCATTGCAGCATTATTTACAGTCACCAGGAATGGAAGCAGCCCAAGTTCCCATCAGTAGATGAGTGGATAAAACAACTATGGGGCATTTGTACAATGGAATACTAATTAGCCATAACAAAAATTTTACCCTTTGCCACAGTATGGATGTACCTGGAGAACATTATGCTAAGTGAAATAAGCCTGTCAGAGAAGGACAAATACCATATGATTTCACTCATATATGGAATCTAATGAACA
Source organism: Desmodus rotundus (assembly GCF_022682495.2). Taxonomy (NCBI): domain Eukaryota; kingdom Metazoa; phylum Chordata; class Mammalia; order Chiroptera; family Phyllostomidae; genus Desmodus; species Desmodus rotundus. The sequence continues at coordinate 75,296,902 of NC_071397.1, read as the reverse complement.
AACTGAACTAACAAGTACAATGGGAACAGACTCATAGATGGAGAGCAGGATGACAGCTAGTTGGGGGGAGTTAAGGGGTGGAGGCATGGAGCAAAAAGGAAAGAGGGCTCACGGACATGGATGACAGTGTGGTGATTGCTGGGCAGGGAGGGGAGAATAAAGGGGCTAAATGTAATGGAAAAAATACAATGAAGATTTTAAAAATTTTTAAAAAGAAAAAGTCTATTAATAGAGTTCACTACATTAATAATATATTGAAGGAAAAATTTATCTGATCATCTCATTAATGTAGAAAAACATTAATAAAATTCAGTATTTACTATCACAGCAATTCATAGCAAATTAGAAATAGAATAAAACTTTACCAATAAATGGAACGTGTCAGGAAATTACTGTGCCTGATGGTGAAATGCCAGGTTAATTCCCACTACAATCAAGATTCAGACAACAGGGCTTACTACATCGTCAACATGTGGACTGTCATAAAGAAACCATGGCAGTGCAGTTGGACGAGTGAAATAAATAAAGATATAACAATTTATGGGGCCAGGTGGGTACTCAAAATACTTGAGGAACCACTTTGTAAAGCATGCAATCTAACCACTATCCTGTCTGCCTGAAACAATCTAAAATAATACTGAATGTAAATTGTAATTGAAAAATAAAATGTAATAAAAGAAAGACAAAATCAACCAAGTAGTCATTATATGAAAATAGCATGTTTGTATAAAAAGAATCTATAGAAAATATTTTATTTAACAAGACAAAAGTGGTGGGGGGGGAAGTGGAGACAACTGTACTTGAACAACAATAAAAAGAAAGAAAAAAGAGCAATAACAGGATCTTTTACAAGAGTTAAGATTATATGTGATTATATATACATATATATAAACAGTTTAAAAAGAATTTTGAAGTAGCACTCACACTAACAACTAAAATAAAAAATGCCAAGGAGGAAATTAAGAACATGTAATTGGAAGATATTAAAGAAATAAATCAAGTACAGGCAGAAGAGACTCCTATATAGTAAAGATGTTCATTATTAGATCTTAACCTATAAATTTAACATGAACTCCAAATCAAAATCACACCTGTTTTATGCAACTTGACAAACCAACTTGAAAATGTACATAGATCAGCTAATGGATAAGAGCAGCCAAGACAATTTTGAAAAAGAATAACAAGATGGAAGGATTTTCTCAATTAAATACTAGTGCTGCTATAAATCAATAATGATTATTGGACAAGGGTTTGATCTCCAAAATATATAAAGAACTCATATGACTCAACATCAGGAAGACAAAAATCCAATTAAAAAATGGGCAAAGGACCTGAACAAACAACTCTCCAAGGAGGACATACAGAGGGCCCAGAGACATATGAAGGGATACTCAACGTCACTAGCCATCAGAAAGATGCAAATTAAAACTACAATGAGACATCACCTCACAAAGGTCAGAATGGCCATCATAAACACATCAACAAACAAGAAGGTCTGGTGAGGGTGTGGAGCCCTAGTGCACTGTTGGTGGGAATGCAGACTGGTGCGGGACCATGAAAAACAGTATGGAATTTCCTCAAAAAACTGAAAATGGAACTGCCTTTTGACCCAGTGATTCCACTGTTGGGATTATATCCTGAGAATCCTGAAACCCCAATTCAAAAGAACCTATGTACCCTAGTGTTCATACCTATTTATAATAGCCAAGTGCTGGAAACAGCTTAAGCGCCCATCAGTAAATGAGTAGATCAAAAACTGTGATGCATTTACACAATGGAATACTATGCTGCAGAAAGAAAGAAGGAGCTTCTACCCTTTCGGACAACATGGATGGAACTGGAGAGTGTTATGCTAAGTGGAATAAGCCAGGTGGTGAAAGACAAATACCATATTATCTCACCTATAAGTGGAACCTAATCAACAAAACAAACAAGCAAGCAAGCAAAATAGAACCAGAGACATGGAAATAAAAAAACAGACTGACAGGAACCAGAGGGGAGACAGGTGGGGGATAAGGGAGAAAAGAAGGGGAAGGGCCTAGCTAAAGAACAAGTATAAATGACCCATGGATGTGGACTACATGGTGGGGATTAACTGTGGGGTGGGGGGTGGGGCAGGGGAGAGCAACGGGGGAAAATTAGGACAACTGTGATAGAACAACAATTTAAAGAAAGAAAGAAAAAACAAACAAAAAAACCAGTGCTTTCTATAAATCAATAATAATTGAGACAATATTGTGTTGGTTAGGAAGCAGACAAAAGACCAAAGAACAGAATGGTAAGCCTAGAAACAGATTGGCACTGCTAATCAATAGTGAGAATGTGGGCAATTCAATAAATGCTGTTAAATAATTGGTCATAAATATAGAAAAATAAATTAAATCGATGTCTAACTTAGGAGTAAAAAAATCAGCTACACACAGGAAAAGACATTTGCAGCATAAGCAGTCCCGCTCCTGGTTAAAACCTGATGTGGCATTTTTCAGCCTTGACAAAGGCTTTCTGTGACAGGGTCACCTGGAGAACCCCATCCCCCCACCGCCCCTCATCAGATATTTGCCATGACAGCCTCTGAAGGGAGTTTCCATCGAGGCCCCTGGTGGGTGGTGGTCTGTGCATATTCCTCTTCATTCTTTATCTGCTGAGACCTTACCTGGTAGAAGAGGGGGAAACCTTGAAGACCCATTTCCTTCCTCCAACTCAGTATGTTTTTATTCCTAGCCCTTTTCCCTCATCTTCTCCCTATCCCAAGGTTCATACCCTGATGGAGCCTTTTATTCAGGGCTCCCTCCACAGTATAATACACCCCAGACCCCCAGCAATGCCCTGTGTCTAGACTGATATACCTGACCCTCAACTGGCACGTCTTCCCACTGAGGTAAAAGGAAGAAGAAGTTGGCACTTTCTCAGGTTTTAGCCTCTTGCTTATACCATGGCAGTAAGTCATTAAAGGTCTGGCTCTCATTTTTTCACTTGTTGTTTTAATCGATTACTCTAGCACCTGGAAGCGCAGCTCATCCTCCCAGCTCAGCTGAGCTTCTAACAATACATAATTCATAAATGGTTAGTACTCAGAATGTAAAATGTCTTTCTACAAATTAATAAAAGAAAAAATAATAGGAAATGGGGAAAGAAGATAATTCACAGGAGGTGACGAATGGGCTATAAACACACCAAAGATGTTTACATTTTCAAACCCACGAGATAAACAAAAGTTAGAATTTGATAGTATAAAGTATTGGCAAGCGTGTGAATGAACAGGATCCCAAATAGGCTGGAGGTAGAAGGGCAAATATGCACTATGACTTTGGAGAACAGAGGCCTATCCAGTACAAGGTGCAATATCAGCCCCAACCCACATCATGAAATGTAGTGCACTCTCAGTCAAGCAGCAATTTAAAGAATCATTTATAATTAACCAAAAGGAAACATCAAAAATGCAAGGCTGCAAGGTTAGTGCTGCCAGGAAATCGCGCTACTTTTTTGTTCAGTTTTTCCTTCTTTTATCTCCTCTACTTAAAACATTACAGCTATGGAGTCCAAACTTCCTCATCAATATTTCACCATCTAACTTTCCAATGTCCTAGTTTTCAAAGTGTAGGAATAAGCATTGCAAATCTAGTGAAAGATATTTTAGTTCTTTTTGAATTAAAAGAAGTTAGAGCTACATAATATCCATATCAGTTCTTTCAAAAATGCATTTTAGGTTTTTTGCCCACGCTTCAACGCCTGACTGAGGTAGGAAGTGAATTAAGTTCCATTTGGATTATCCATGTATGTTTACGTACACACACACAGACACATGATTAAATACGTAAAATTTAAACTGGAAAAGAAAAGGATCTGTTTCTAAAACACAATTTGTTAACCACTGGTATAAGCCATTCTTTGTATTAAACAGAATGAGGAACTGCTGCTTGGCTGCCAATTAGTGGGAAAGCAATTATTATCTAGACCAAGAAGACCATTTGTTTCCCCGACATGGAAATTCTTTCTATTAAGCCAAGAACAATATAACGCTATTAAAAGATCCTGTGTTGTATTTCTGGATGTTCTTCTAAGGGAGAAATAACCATTTCAGAAACTAGTGGGGAAATATCAGATCAGTGTTAAGGATTAAAAAGGAATAGTAAAGTAGTAAGAATTCTTTCCAATAAGTCTGATTTGAGTGAAAGAGCAAGAGAAAATATGCCATACATATTTCATGCAAAATATGTCTCTTCTCGAATATGATATATGATCTCCTAAATTTATTTCCAGAGTCTAAGCTCACTGGAATACAACCAAAAAAATTCTCTGATAACATTGCTTTAATGTTTGGAATAGAGGTTACCTAGAAACTTACCAGAGAAATAGCTAAGTTGAATTCTCCCCCTGCTTTTTCATAGCATCCCATATTCTGAACAACTTGACTGTCTTCCATAACATTTCAAAATAAGTCGTATATGTATAATTTCATATATAAATATTTCAGTATGCTTCTCTAAGAAGTAAAAAGCCTATTTAAAGAGAGTTCCAAAACTACTATCCTTAAGAACACACATAATGGTAAAATAATATTTAAATGTAAATATTTATACTATGTTTAAATACTCTTTGAACACTTTTAAATATCTGCTAGTTTTTATAAATTTGGGTTGATGAAATATGGGCTCAATATTTGGAGGTAGTAGAGCTAGGACCACTTGAATCTGCTGTTATTGACCTGTGTTATACAAATGAGAGGCTGATAGGATATTCAGTCTGAAGTGCCAGGTAATAGGTTGATGTGGTGAATGAGGTTCATGAATGATGCTGTTTCCCAATTCTGCATCCTTCATAATGCGTGGATGATTACAGCAAAAGATTTACTCAATTATATGGAGTTTTGACTCCTTCATAGTGATATTAGTAAAGTCATATAAAAAAGGATATTTTTAGAAAGTATATTCTATAGAAAAAAATAAAGGAATAAATACAAAGTAAAAGAAAGAAAGCAAAGAAAATAAGCATGATAAGAAAGCATAGAACCAGATACCTCAAGAATAACAATAAATGTCAATATATTAAGCCTCTTCCCATCAAAAATATGCTGTCAGTTTAAATGTATAAGCACCCCAACAATATGTTTTTCATACACAACTTAATAGGTTAATATAATTTTTAAAAAAGAAGTAATAATATTACAATTTCAAGAAGAATAGAATTCAAGAAAATTTTATTGAATGGGATCAGGGCATTAATTGATAAAATTTATGATGAACAGTGTGTGTGTGTATTGATGTTGTGCGTGTGTGTGTGTTTATCAGTTATGGAGTAATCTCCAAGTACTAACAATATCACATTATAACACATGATATCAAAGCTATTTTAATTGAACAGGAAAACATCCCCAAACAAAATAGTAATAGAAAATATAAAGCAGGCAGAAAGTGTAATATAGGTAATCCAATAATATAATTAATAAGATTTATTAATGTGTCCAAACTTGTGCCCTACAAACAATATAACATTTCTTAATAATCATGGAAAATTTATTGAAAAATGATTATTTATGAGGCTGCAAAGTAAGTCTCAAATCAAAAAAATATATAAATGACATAGAACACATTCTCTGAATATGATGCAATAAAACCAACGTAAAAATTAAAAATCGATCACTTAAAAATTTAAGTCACAGGTTTCATCATATTTATCCAAGAAGAAATTAAATCTACACTTAAAAGTTAAAACAATGATTTTCTTATAACATATGTTCTTAAACCCCAAATTAAAATTAAGCAAAATTAATTCAGTCATATGCTAAAAGTAATACACTTTAGGTGGCTTTAATCAAGAAATACTAAGATGGTTTAATATTAGAAAGCGTATTCATATAACTAATTCAATCAATAAATCAAAGCCAACAATTGATAATTTTCTCACTAGACGCCAAGCAAAATTCAATATTCATTGTTGCTGAGAGAACAAAATAAAAAGATATTTCCTCTACATGTTGACTAATATCTATATCATGTTTCCACTTCTGGCATTAGCAAAGCCCTTCATTGTAGACTAGCTATCTTACCAAAAACTAGAAAAAGCTGGGTAAGAATATACCATGCATTCGATATGCACTACAATGGTATTGCTGAGTGAGTTGGCTCTGGGCTGCGGGTTAAACTCATTTTTGTTTGCTTCTGATCCCTTCCTAGATATTCTGTATGACAGCTATAAGGCTTCCTACTTGGACAAGAGGAAATGGGAGGCTTTATTGAAATAAAACAGAGCACACTCTCCCTCCACTTACTGTGCTCAGGACAGAGGCAAAAAAGTCCTTACCTCATAATTTCAGGCTGTTCGAGGACACCAGAATGAACCCAAGCCTGTCACATAGACCATAGGTCGAATCACTAGTCCCACACAATGGAAATTAATACTTGCTACTGTCAGGAGTACATTTAAAAAAAACTGTCTAAATAGTTCAGATAAAAAGTTGCAAAAGTTTCATCTCATCTGGCTAAAATGCATACTATATTCACATTTTTCTTCTTTTTTTTTTACCTTTAGGAGCTGCTATATAAACCTGCCAGTGTTATTAATGTCTCTCACTGTGTTATTCCCTGCCTTACTAAATATGGGGAGATCAGAGGAGCAGGTCCTTACAAGAAGCAAATGTTACTGCCACTGAGGGATGAAGGTTTTGCTTTCTTTTTTGCAGTGCTTCGGGTGCTGCTGGCCTTCTATAGAATTGTGTGTGCGAAGGGAAAAAATGAAGCCCTGTCCATTAAAGGCTAACAAAATGAGCTATAGAAGAAACAATGTTTTTTCCTCAAATCTTAGGACATTTTTTACCCAAATAAAGAACTGCCAGAGTACATGCTGATTGTAGGTTGAAATTTTTATACTGTTCAGCTGTGACTGTTATTTTGACCTTCTAAAGTGTTTTGGTATATAAAGTTTTTATGTTATTTCAGTTTTTCTTGCATCATTTTTCACGTTATAAGTAAGTTGCAAATGACAAGTGTGGATGGATTCCGGAGTTTTATAAATATCACCTGTACGCAGACTGTCTCGTAGGTGGACAGACTGTCCGTTCCCACGCCCCTGTCACGCTGTAGGCTGTCCTTGTAATTGCTTCTGTTACTCCAGGCTCGAAGGCAAGTGGGACTGCTTGTCCCTTTGATTCCTCAGATCAGGAAGTCTTTGTTCACCCCTTTCGTGTTCACATCACCCAGCTGAGTAACAGCTCTTGAATTTATTCTTTTCTTTTTTCTTTCTCCATTCCTTTCTCCCTCACCCATGCCTTCCCTTCTTCCTTTCACCCAGCCTTTGAGTAACTATTTCACCAAGGCCCTGTGCTGCACTTTTGTATACTTGTATCAATCCCTCAAAAATTGATTTTTAAAATCCACCCAAAGAAACACATAAACAATGAAGGTTGAAACACAACAGTGTTGTTTAGTGACCTACATACTGCTTTGATTTATAACGATCTAAAAGTATTTGAAATCAAAAGTACAATCAACTTAAAAATAGTAAGTTAGAATGAGTAAGTTCTCCATAGAAAATCACAAGTAAAAATAGAAAACTGATGAAAAATTTGACAGAAACATCCTGAGGAATGGAAGGTTATATTGTGAAGAGGCAACCTCCTAAAAGTGAAAATGAATTGAATATCCAAACTGATGTTTTAAAGGAATTTAATTTAATTTGATTGACATCTATAAAAGAACATAAATTATGATACATTGGATTTGTAATATAAGAAAAGGAACATAAAATTGTTAAAATACAACCTAGTATATATTATCATTAATTTAGAATTGAACTAGAAAGATGGAGAGACAGGATTAAAACCAAAAGGAGGAAGAGAAATGGAAAGAATAACATAAAGACACAAAATAGAGGCAGGTTAGAGTAAAGAAAGAATAAGAGTAAGGATGTTTGTTGAGTATAGTCTACCACGTACTATATGGGTGCTTTATTTATATTTTAAACTCTCATAGAACCTGAAAAGTAGGCATTAATTAGTCAGTTTTAGAGATGGGAATGATCTTATAGGTAAACTGGAGAGTGGGAACTAAGTATGCACATCTCCCCTCTTCACATTCCCCTGCCTTTGGGACATGCCTGCCAAATACAGCCTTCCTGTTCTGCTCCTCCTGCAGGCGTCAAGGGAAAAAAGGCTCCACCTCTGCCTGCCAACCCTGCCATAGCTGGATGAAGAGAACTATGGGATTCAGGAGTTGCTGTTATAAAGCCAGTATTCAAATACACCTAACTAAGCCCCATCTTCCAAAGGAGGATTTTAATAATAAAGATAGCATTTGTTCACTATCTGCCTAATTCCTCTTTCCTCTCCCTCTTTTTCTCTCAAACAACTCTGCAATTAGGCAACAGAAAGAGGTGTTATGTATTGATCCCCAGTGTGTCAGCAACAACACTACCCTCCCCCCAACAAAGAACCAGAAAAGTCAGTGACATAAAAGCAGCAGCATCGGTTTTACTCCTGGACCCATTGGTTAGCTGGTATGGTTCTACTCTGTGTGTTCATTCCCCTGTTTAGGCAACAGCAGCAGCAGCTACTCCCAGGATGACCTCCCGTAATAAAGGCAGAAATACACAGATGCAGGAGGTTAAACCCACGTCCTCAAGCGCATTTCAACTTCCTGTCTACCCCTCATCTGTTCACATCCCATGGGCAAAGTAAAAAGCTGGGGAAGACACTCAGCTCTAGAGAGAGGAAATGCCCGCTTACATGGCAAAGGGGTGGGAACTGGTTGAGGGAAAGAGGGGAGTCAATAATTCAATCTATCATACTCTGAAATCCATGACAATTGCAACCAAGAAAAATACAGGAATGCAGGCAGTTTAGGAGGCACAGGCGTGTCTGTGTTTCCCCACTTCAGCTACGGAGTTATATTCCCAGTTTTCCGCATGAACCATACTGCTGTATAGTATAAAATATATTATTAAAGAATTTATTTTTATAGCCCTTCCATCGCCTCAGGTCTCCTGTTCTAAATAGGACCAAAGTAGTTACACACGAGGGATATGTTACTCTCTCGGCTTTATGCAGGTCACCTATTTTAGTTTTGTGTGGATATTTTAAATTAAAACAACAGCTGGAATTTCTCTGTCTCTTATCCTAAGTCGATCTTAAGAACATCCCAGAGTAGTATTTCCGATATGTTGCTAATATAAGAGAATTTGGATTCCAAAGGGATATTTAATGTTGTGCAACTTCTTTACTCAAAGAGATCATTTTCAGCTCATTGCTTTTTGAAGCCGACTAGATGAGTGTTGCCTCATTTGAGTACTTCTTTGCGTTCTTACACTTTCTTTTTGCAGGAACTGAGTTACTTTTTCACAATCATGGCAACAAAAGACTGAACTGACAACTCCCTTCTTTCCCCACCCATGGTGCCCTCCTGCTATCCTCACAAAGAAGGAGAAGAAAGAAGGATAGAAGGTCCTCCAAAAATGTCAGGAAGATACACAGCGAGCACTTTCACGATGAAAACAGACCTGAAACATCTGCAGGGGCTGCCCAAATGGTGACTTCTGGGGAGAGCACTCTTAAAAATTAACACATCATTTAGGATTTCTGAAACTTCAAAATTAATTCTCTCCTTTTTCCTACTGAATTAAGTAATAGTAATGCTTTTCAAAATGCCGAGTGACCTATATAATTCATTAAAATTATTTGAAAAAAAAAAAAGAAAGGAAAGAACAACTTTCAAGTTACAATAGAACATGTTCGGTGCTCACTTGATTTTTGTCTGGCTCTAAAGCGCCACACCGGGTTTAGCATCCACACTGCCAGCTTCTCCAGTTAGTTTCACGAAGATTTCCCTTTTTCTCCTTTGGTACGTTCCAATATTCCACTTTTATTTGAATTATTTGGACAGATGTTACTTGTTTGTGTGTGTGCACGAACTGGCTTTTCTCCGGGCTTGATGATCTGAGGCTATGGCAGCAAGTATAGAACAAGTGCAGTTTCGTTTTTTCTGGGGTTATTTTACCCCATTATTCCAGGACGATAATAAGAAGTGAGAAGGAGACAGATGGTTTGAGGAGAGAAGAGCTTTTTTCGCACGTCCTATTCATCCATTCATTCTTTCAAGTACCTCCCATCCGGCAAATACTACACAATGCCAAGCCGAGGGGAGTGGGCCTGATCTCTGCCCTTATGAAATGAGGAGTTTGGCTAAGAAGACATTATTAAACATACATTGACAAATGCACTGAGCTTTATATAATGAAATATAAACTGTTTTGGGTGTATGTAAAGATCTGATCAGAAAAAGGAAAAACAGCTGAGTATTTAACACAGCTGGACTTTCTGGCGCGGAACGGTTGCAGGGGTGATGAAACACTGGGAAGCCCAACCGAGGGGACAGTCGACCGAGCTCGAGATTAACAACAGGAGACCGTTACCTTCCCCATCTCAGTCTGAAAAGACAGAAGGCAGACGTGGCATTATCAGAGCTCAGGGGTCAGGGTCATCCAGCCGGAGCTGGAGCCACATTAGACATTGCTGCCAATTATGACACCCTGGCAAGGAGATGGAGGAAAGCTGCGGCCTCCATCTTCCTCCACCCCTCAGTTTCTCTCCGGTCACGGTCACTGGCAATAAACCAGCTGTCGTGGGGGTCCGTCCTTTGCAGAGCAGAACATACCAAGATGGTGTTTGAAGACACACTGGCCCAGGACCTTCAAAGGAAATATTAAACAGGACGTAGGAATATCTAACCTAACACTGGGAATAGCAGCTTTGAACTCTCTGCTCCCTACCTCCGCATCAGCCAGGGTATGTAGCCCCACAGTCAGAAATGTTTGCTGGCAGTCTTAAAGTACGCAGCCATAAATAAATAAATAAATCTGAGTGAAGAAAAAAAATGAAGTGGAGGAAGCTCTAAAAATGACATAAGAAACCAAATGGAGAAGGGATTTTTTTTTAATATACAGCTAGGTTCTCAGTGTACATACAGAAAAGAAATATAGCCCTTAGTGAAACACTGTAAAGAAAACAAATCCATACACGATTTGAGTTCAAATTACATCTTTTGCATTTATAAGCTGTGAGGCCTTTGGCAATTTATTTAATCAACCTGTTTCTTCATCTATAAAATGAAGTTAATAATACCTACCTTCAGTTGTGCTACAGGATTTCTCTATAGCGGAGACTAGGGGTGAAAAGCTGGTTGCCGGTGAGTGAGTGAGGCCTTAATCTCATGTCTGCACAGCAAACGGCACTTGCCCACTTCGTTACTACCACCACTGGAGTTCACATATGTGAACGAACCACCTGTAGGTGTAGTGGGTACTCTCAATAAGCGGGTTTTGTTATATTGTTAAATCACTAAGTAAAACTGTGTGATGTTTATTCACTTGGAATTCAGGTAGATGTTGCCATGAGAATTGCTTGTTTTCTCATCCTAATCTTTGTGTTCATTTATTTATTGCCAATTAGAATAAACTAAGCAGTTGTGGGGAAAAAAATCTCTATTTCGTTTTTCTTTACAGTAACCACATTTGTGACAATTGTTTAATGTTTGTCACCTCCTCTTTCTCCTAGAAAGCTGCAGTCATGTCTATATGGTTCCCTGCAAGGTCCTAGGACACCACCACCTAGGGCAGGCATCCTAGGGCAGGCATCCTAGGGCAGGCATCCTAGGACAGGCATCCTAGGGCAGGGGATCCTAGGACACTGCATCCTAGGGCAGGCATCCTAGGACAGGCATTCTAGGGCAGGGAATCCTAGGACACTGCATCCTAGGGCAGGCATCCTAGGGCAGGCATCCTAGGACATGAAAAGCCCTGAGGTCATACTGAAATGCAGGCTCCATTTTAGCAGGATTGCTGAACTGGTAATTATAAAATAATTAGGTTGTTGATAGGTACAGTTCAAAATTTAAAGATCGCTTCCCAACATGCCTGTAGATTAAAGATTGAACATACTGTGTTCATATTGGGGCAAATGCTTTATGGAAATCATGCTCACTGGATGAGCAGTCAGCTCTCAACTGTGTTCCTTAGGGAAAAGTCTAATTCTATTGAATGAGAGCTTCCTATAAAATTCAGAAAGTTGTCTTTCAGATAAGCAAATCTTAAAATAATGTTTAACACTAAAGAAGAGCTTGTTCTCAGGTGAGTTCTTTCCATGTGAGTCAGAAAAACTAAAGTTGTGGGTAGCATGAAATGAGACAAATTATATCTCTGTGTCAAATATCAAAATAATTTTGAACATGATGCAGAATTTTGAAAATTATGTTATTCTTTCCAAAGCTTTATTGAGCTTCTCCCAGTTGTGTTACAAAACATCCCTCCCACATCATCTTCTTTCAAAACTTTAATACAAGGCTGATAATTTTCTTTTTCCTTTTACCCCCTGCCATTATATTTACAAATGACTCATCAGAAATCCTGGACTTGTAATTTCTCAAGTTCCACATTCCCCAAGCTTTTATCTCCACTTCACTTTAGCCACAATCCGACACTCTAAATGGCTTCACTCTGAAAATTAAATCACACGTTTCCACTTCTGCCTTTCCTCCTGCCCTGTTTCCTCCCTACTTTTTGCACTTATTCTTGGCCATCAGAGGATCTCTGGCTTTCTTGCCTCTCCTGTATTCTTTCAGGTCATTAGGGTCCCTTTTGGCTTCTCTTACCTTTCTAGCCTATTTTCATGCTCTCACATTTCAGCTCTGCCTTGTTATCTAGCACCTTTGAGTCCTCAGATTCTTTCATCTTTCACTGACTTACAAAATCAGTTCATAAATCATGATAACTCCCATACTCACAATCTTCATTTCTTGCCCTTAAAAAGCCTAGGATCCTTCTGTGTCAAAGGTGGTGCTGACTAGATCATGCCAGTTCTTGCAATTTTCACCTCAGCCCCAGGAATCTTTTAATTCATTTCTTGTGGACTCACAACTACGTTCACCCAAAGCCCAAAGAGACCTTAATAAGTGTTCTTCTCTCCTCCCTAGTGTCTCAGGCTCATGGACTCATTCAGTCCAGTGGAAAATGTTACTTATTTAACTTCTATGGTCTTTAACCAATAAGCTGAAGCTATTAATCACTGGGGCATCTTTATGAAGGAGATATGTCTACATGCACCTCTTCTCCATACTTCTGGGCACAAGGCTGATCAGAATTGGGGTAGCAGGTGAAGGAAAGAGAAGGCCACAGACTGGTCTGTTTGAAAAACTCCTAGTGTAGCAGCACTGTTGACACCCCATCCATCAGCATCCTTTCCATGTGAACCATCAAGGCTTCTGACAACTACTTATTTTATCTTTGTTGGAGAGCTACCCTTGGGCTGCCAGAACTCATTTTGCTGGAGATCACAGTGGGACAGAAGTGCAAGTACATCAACATCCTCAGAGACACTTATGAACGACTCACTGGAGCTCCAGTTGTAATCATTCTCTGGCTGGGACAGTTCTTGCATGTGTATTGTGAACTGTTTTCAGAGCTTCCCCAAGAATTAGGCTCCCCTTTCTGACTGTGGCGGCATGCTCAATGACGCTTCCTTCACTTTTCTGTGTCATTTCACCTGTGTGCCTAGCACTTTCAACAAACGGCTTGCATAAGAACCCTTGGGTTCAGGTCAGCTCTGGGGGAAGCAAAAAAAAGACACTAGGACAGTCTAACACAATTCCATCTCACACACTGTGGAGACTCAGTGCTTCAGCCAGAAGACGAAAGACAGCGCTCACAATTTATTTTAGTTTTCCTGTTTTTTACCTCAAGACACATTGCCACACCTTTCCCTTCATCAAAAAATATACAGTGATCTCTCAGCTCTACCATCTTTGTTTACTTGGAGAAAAAAGCTGTCTTTTCTTCTCATAGCTTGTTAGCTTTCTTACCTACTTTCAACACTAAAATTCACAGATTCTCAAGAGATTGCCTTTATTTAAAAGTATCTCTCCACACCTTGTACTTTTCCCCTATGCTTTTATAGCTATCCTACCTTGCATCAAAACATCAAAGAATAAAGTAATTTCACAGACTTTGCCTTCACTCCATTACTATCCTTTCAACTTTTTTTTAAATCATTTGCTCTCTTTCTTCCTACCTTAATTGAAGCTTCTGTCTCAAAAGTGACGAATTTCAGGAGTACCACCTCTGGAATGGCAGCCGGAGGAGCTCCATGGGCCCACTCCCAAGTCAAATGAGCATAATTGTTTAAAATATATATTATTTTAAAAAATCACAACCATTTAATACATATGGAGATTGGCAAATGGGATGCAATAAATAAACAATCATTCAAGAAAATCTACTAAAATTCAGTAAGAACAGTGAGAGCCTGGGGCATTTGAAGTACAGCCTGTTTCCTCTGCCCCTTGTTCCAGCTCAGCACGAAAGAAACTTCACTCCAGACAGGTGCAGCCCAGACCGCAGGGTTTCCTCTCTGCTAAAGAGCTATGCAAGGGCTGGGCTGTTAGCATTCATCAAATACGCCAGCTATATTTTGCAAAAGCTAAATCCTAGGTGACTGCATGAGAGATCAGAGACTCCCTTCTTGCATCTAACTTCTATTTACAGGTCAGAGACTCTATCACAAGTGTCAGCTGAGAGACTGGGGCCTCAGTCTCTCTCAGCTCAGCTTATGTGTCGGGTAGAGAATCCACTGTGGACGAGGCAAGACAAGAGGACCACAGGCTACTACCTATACCCAGCACCCTCCTAAAATAAGTGTACCATACATAGGTAAGTCCCCTCTCCCAGTTCCATGGCTCAGACATTGTTTTCTCAGGGGGAGAGGTAGGCCTTTAGAACAGAGTTATGAAGTTTTCTCAAATGAACTAACTTTATTCTAAACAGAGTGTGGGAAAGATAAAAATCTAAGGATGCTCTTAAAAACGATGGCCACATTCATTGGGGTGAGAGTGGCAGGCCAGAGGTTTGGCCAGCACATTCATGAGAAACAGGAGAACTACCACCTACAAAAATCATTCCTCAGGTCAGAGCAATCCCCATACACTGGCTTCAGAAACTACCTCTAAAATGAGGCCCAGATTTAATTGTGTCAAACTTTGGAGCAGTTTTTTACCCAAGGGCATTGGGAGAAAAACAGAGCCGATCAACCAGCAATTACAGGAGCCTAATACCTGGGTGTGCTCAGCGCAAGAGACAGTCAAAGACAGCCCTGCTAGAAGCACTCTCACCCCAGGTGACGGGTAGCAAGTGTGTGCCCCCTCTCAAGAGAAACATTGGAGGCTTCCAACTAAGATGACATCACCAGTAGCTAAACAATAAACAGGCAAACAACAATAATAAGCACCAAACAAGTGGGAGGTAATTATATCCAGAGATGGAACCATATATTATCTAAAATGCAAAGTTAAAAAAGAAATTACAAGACATGCAAAGAAATGGGAAAGTGTGACCCACACAGAGTTTTTTTTTTTCTTTTCTTTTCTTTCTTTCTTTTTCTGCATTTTTTTTTAAAGCAGGCAGTAGAAACTTCTTTTGGGGGGCCCAGTTGTAGGCCCTGACAGATAGACTTCAAAGCAGCTATTAAAAGAGCTTCAAAAAAATTCAAGGACAACATGCTTAAATAATTAAAAGAAGCTATGTTAATCATGTCTCATCAAAGAGACAATATTGAAAATAAAGAAAAGTTATAAAGAATAACAAATAGAAATTCTAAAGTTGAAAGTTCAATACCAAAAGAAATCACTACAGGGCTTAATCATAGGCTTGAACTGGCAGAAGAAAGAATCAGTGAATCAAATATATTCATTAAAAAAAGGTCAATAGAGATTTTACAACTGAAAAAAACAGAGAGGACAAAAAAATGAGGGAAAAAATAAACAGAGCCTAAGAGAAATGTATGACAATATTAAACTCACCAGAAGGAGAGAAGAGAGAAACAAACAAACAAAAAACCCCCACAAAAACAAATTCAAAAAATAATGATTGAGAATTTCCCATATTTGCTGAGAAACATTAATCTACACATCCAAGAGTTCCAATAAACTCCAAGTAGGAAAAACATAAAGAGAGCTTCACCAAGAAATATCATGGTGAAAATGTTCAAAGACATTTTTGTCCACAGTGAAAATTTGAAAGAGCAAAATTAAGCTGAAATGAAGACAATGTCGGATAAACAAAAACTGAAAAATAATCATTGTAAGCAAACCCACTAACAAGAAATTCTAAGAGAATTTCTTCGGGCACAATGGAGATTGTTGGAAACAAAGCTGAATTGGAGTAAAGATATGACAGCAGATGGTAACTCAAATCTACGGGGTAAATGAAGGCAAACCTAGGAGATAAATATAAAAGTCACTATAACTAACGTTATAAATGCGCATTTGCTTTCTTTTCTTCTCTCAGCTCCTCAAAAAGACATATAATTATATAAATTAATATTTATAAAAATGTCAGGTTTGTAACATTTACAAATATAATATGTATAACAATAATGGCACCAAAAGGCAGAAACAAAAACTATATAGGAGTAATATTTCGATATGTTACTGGAATTAAGTTAGTATAAATCTGAAGTAGCCTCTGATTAATTAAGCTAACATATATTGCAAACCATGAAGAAAATTATCCTGAAATACAGAAAAAATTAAAAAGGGAAATGAAATGTAACACTAGAAAATATTCATTACTGCCAAACTAAGAAATGAAGAAAAAATAGATAAAAAAGGATTAGACACAGAAAACAAAAATTCAAATGGCAGATATAACTATAGCAATGATAACATGAAATATGAGTAAGTTAAACAATCTAATAAAAAGGCAGAGTTTGTCATATTGGATGGAAAATCAAGAACCAACTGTATGCTGTCTCAGGTAGACACTTTATTATTATTATTATTATTTTAATTTTTATGTTATTCAATTACAGTTGTATGCCTTTTCTCCCCATCCCTCCATCCCCCCAGCTGAACCCACATCCCCCCCTCCACCCTACCCCTTGATTTTGTCCATGTATCCTTTATAGTGGTTCCTGTAATTCCCTCTCCCCACTGTCCCCTCCCCACTCCCCCTGGCTATTGTTACATTGTTCTTAACTTCAATGTCTCTGGTTATATTTTGTTTGCTTTTTTCTTCTGTTGATTATGTTCCAGTTAAAGGTGAGATCATATGGTATTTGACCCTCACCGTCTGGCTTATTTCACTTAGCATAATGCTCTCCAGTTCCATCCATGCTGTTGCAAAGGGTATAAGCTCCTTCTTTCTCTCTGCTGCATAGAATTCCATTGTGTAAATATATTAGGTAGACACACTTTAGATCTATAGATAAAAATATTAAGCCTACTTTTGCCAACCCCTAAATGCACACATCAACGTACAGATATTTTATGTATGTGTACATGTTTTAGGTTCATATTGTTGATTATTCCATATCAGTACAAAATAGTGTTGCATTCTTATATTTAAGACTGCATAATACTCTTTGAATGAATGCACCATAAGTGTATGCATATGTATATATCATAATTATATATTTACTTATAATGTGTATTTATAATGCACTAGAATGCATAGATTTATATATGAGGGGTACCCACCAAAAAATGGAATTATCTTCTGGAGGGTGGGCCCCTGGTAGTACAGGCTTCCCCCACTAGGTTAGTGTTCCAGGAATCCATCTGTATCAGTGTACCAGCTAGTGTTGTTGTGAGAGGCTGAATTGGGCTTCACTGAATTTTTTTTTTTTGAAGACTCTTTTAACACGTTTGCCCATTTTGTGATGGGTAATTTAGAAGCACGCCTGCTCACACCTTGCTGAGTGTTCAGCAGTTTGTGACAAAAAAAAAGGTATGACTCCCATACCCCACTGTTCCTATTCACTCAGTATCTCCCCTGGGCAACGTTTTTTTTGTTTCCCTGGATGAAAAAGACCTCAAAGGGAAATGTTTTGTCAATGTGGAGGAGGTAAAACAAAAAATGGCAGAAGCACTAAAGAAGTACAAAAGCATGTTTCTTTTAGAAGCACTAAAAGGCATCAAAATCGCCAAGTTCAAAAACTATTTTTAGCAGTGGGAAAATTGTCTCAGTAGGTGCATTGCATCAAATGGAGAGTACTTTAAAGGTGACTGAAGTTTAGACATGTAAGGATAAATACACAACTTTCATAAATAAATTCTGGTATACATATACAGAAAACATCTCCCTCTTATGTATATTAAAAACATGCATACATAATATATTGTAATAGATAAAATAAACATGTATATTATATCTAATAAATAGTAAATTCTGGAAATACATAAAAAATTAGTTTAGTAAGGGTTATTGTCTCTGAAATGGAGAACCAGGAGGAGAACAGAGGGGAAGAAGACTTTTCTTACACTGTGTAATTTTGGACTATGTATGCATGTATCACATACTCCAAAGTGAAATTTTCAAAAATTATACTTCAAAATAGCATTTTACCTTAAAACAAAGGCCATCATATTCCAGTTAATAGTATATTGTCCTTGTGAATGTGCTTTGGCTTAAACAAAACTAATTAATTCACTGGAAGAAGGCAGGTAGCAGAGAGATAAAGCCAAAGAGGAAGAGAACCCTGCAAAATAAAATTCAATTGTAAAAAATGGCAAGAGCAGCTGCAGCAGCGACAATAACAACACTATACACCTATGAAAATCAGTTTAAACGGGGATGCTATTCTACTTTCCAGGATATTAGTTTTAGGAAAAATTGTATTTCAGTTTAAAGAACTGTATTTATTACTGGGCACAAATATCTTTAGCCTAATAAATTTCTAGGTTTGTTATATATGTAAACTGCCACTAGGGGGCAGTATATTTTTACAAGGTGAAGAATGGAAAGTCAAGAACATTATTGTTCTTTGCATTATTCTGCTATAAATCTTATTCAATGAGACATACTTTTATTATGAACCAAATTTTGAGATAGTGTATATTGAAAAAAATAGCAAAACTTTATAAGTCAAAGGAAATTCATTTTTCACAGAAGAAAGGCGCAGGAGGCATTCTTTAGCAAATGATTTTTGGTCAGTCTCTCAAGAAGCAATCTACATAGAAATGTTTTGTTCTTTTTTGAAATCCCATGCACAAATATTAGTATAAGGAGAGCCATGAGATAGAGAGAGAGCCATGTTCTATTTCTCAGAGTTAGAGCCATGATCTATTTATTTTTTAAACCTGCATGAAGTTAGGGAATATAAGAACTCAGGACATTCTCAATTTGAATGCAAAGCTAAGCACAGAACAAACTTTTATCTACTCCTAGGTTCATCATAAATGTAAAGATATAAGTTTCATTCAATTATATAACCGAGAGAAAAGTAAAGAGTTTAAGGGAAATCCTTTGGAATATTATGCAGCCTTAAAAAAGGAGATACTGACATTTGAGACAACATAGATGAACCTGAAGGACATTATGCTCAGTGAAAAGCCAGACAGAAAGACAAATACTGCATGATGTCACTTATATGTGGAATCTAAACTAGTCAAAGGAGGGAGAAGGGTTGTTGCTACGGACTGGGGGAGGCAGAAGTAGGGAGATGTTGGTCAAGGAGTACAAAATTTCAGTTATGCAAGATAAATGAGGTCTAGAGAAATGTTGGGAAAATGGGAGCCAGAAATAGAAAGCTCAAACTGAGTTACTACTGCAAAAATAATAAGAAGAATAATAAGAAAACTTTCTTCAGGGAGATAAAAATATTGCATATATAGATAAGAGATGATATTCACTTAGCCCATGTATAATCATTGAAAAAAGAGACACACCTAGACAATATTTTGTGATCTATAACAAAATATAATGTAATCTATAACATTACAAGTTTAGTATAAAGGTCTGAGAAACACATAGGTAGAGGGATGATTTCTTATAAAAAAGCAAATAGCAGGGTGGCTTCAGGTCTCTCCTCTAGCAGAAGAAAAGAGAGTAAGGTCTACAGAGAAAAGGGAGGTTGTGGTCAAGAATTAATAACTAGAAATTGAAGTTCATGTGGAAAAATAAAAAGACATTTTCAAATATGCATGGCCTTTGAAAATAGACAGTATATGTACTTCTTGGAAAAAATGAACAAAGCAAACAAAAACCAACAAATATATTTTTAAAGATTTTATTTATTTATTTTTTAGAGAGAGGGGGATAGAGGGAGAAAGAGAGGGAGAGAAAAATCAATGTGCGAGAGAATCGCGGATGAGTTACTTCTCCACACCCCCAACCGGGGACCTAGCCTGCAACCCAGGCTTGTGCCCTGAACTGGAATCCTTTTGGTTTGTGGGACAACACCCGACCCACTGAGCCGCACCAGTCAGGGCACAAAAAAATAATTTTAAGCCCCTTCGTAACCTAGTCAAAGATTAATTAAAATGAAAGGTTGAAGTAGGCTATAAAACAGTTGATGGTTTTAAGCATAAGATTAAGCCTAAAGTCATTTAAATATGGTCTAAAAAATGAAAAGCTTCCCCAAAATGAAAAACTTTGGAAAATTACTGAAATAAATGATAATATACAAAATAATATTTTGTAGTGATAAGTAGGTCTCAAATACCAGATTATATATTTAAAGCAAAGAAAAAGGAAGATAAAGTAAAAATGCTAAATTATTTTATAAAGGAATGAGTAAACACAAATTTCCTACTTTGTGTTGGTAGAAACAGATAATACTTTGATAGAGATTCTTGGGAAATTTACGTAACCATAGTAGAATTAAAATCAAAATGTATACTTTCTAAAGCATTAAGGAAAATAAAAATATATGAAATGGTTCCTATTACAAACTACAATTTAAAACACTCACGAAGGAAACAAAAACCACACATAAGTGGGTATAAATTTCAAGCTATAAACACAGGTATGCAAGAAATTTTTTTTCTTTCAATCAGTTTCACTTCTATCCTGGTGCCCCAGTTCTGCATGGATGGAGGGGAATTATATTCTTAGATTTTAAGGGTTGTTCCTCCTTGCCCTAATGGTGTGACACAATTCTGAGAGGTTTACATAATCGTGCAAAGTTAGGCAATCTATCCCCGAGAGAGTGCCGCGGCCGGCGCGGCTGGATTGGCTGGGTCCATCAGGTCCCGAAGGAAGGCGACGGATTAAGAAATAAAGAGGCAAAGTTAAAGCGGGGTCAGGCGGAGTTCCCTCTCTGGGATGCAGAGGAGGGAACTGTTTATTGGTAAAGTCAGGCCGTATTTATTGAGCAAACTTTGAAGCAGAGCGTGAGAAAGACAAAAACGCTAGGCTAGGTACGTTTTATTTTTCTAAGAACATTTCTTGCTCCTTCTTGGTACAGTGATCTAGCAAGCGGCCAAGTCATTCTTTTCTTGCAACAATCAATCTTCTGCGGCCTAGGGCAGCTGAGCAGAAACGGAGGCCTGCATTCCAACTCTCTTGGCACACATGATCCTTCTTGGCTATCCACAGAGAGAAATCCACAGATTACTGGGGACCCCGTCTGCACGGCCTCTTCCGGGTTTCCGTCTGGGCACAGGAATTTTTCTGCAAATTTTCTGTGCTCATGATATCATCTACCCAGGTTCGTCACCAGCAGAGACTCTGAGGATCTTCTCAGTGGCTGTGCAAATTAGCCCTTTCCTTTATTTCCCTATTTCCAAAGTTAACATTAGAGACTGAAAATAAACAGGGCTGGGCAGCTCCCCGGGACCAGCTCTAGCCCTCTGTCGTAGAACCAAAAGCTTGAAGCAGGTACGGTCCGAGGCTCCCTCGGACCCACACGCCGGCGCCGGGGAACTTGCAGCGGCGGCGGAGGGCGGGCGCAGCGGGGCGGAAGAGTGGCACCAGGAAGCGGAAGAGGGGCGCGTGGGGCGGGGGCGCGGGGGCGCGGGGGAGCGGAAGGGGAGGTTTGCGCTGGACTCCCTGCGAGACTTTGGCCGTAAGGTCTGTATTTTAAGTGTCGTCTAGGGGGGAACCGCAGCCTGTCGTTTTGTAACGGACTTTAGCGCTTCTCCGTACGATTTCTAAACCGGAACCTGCCGGGGCCCAGCGTTCCCCGCGCCGCCGCCGCGCCGCCCGCCGCCCTCTGCTGGGCGTGGGGACGCAGTGCCCAGCGCTGTGGCCGGACTTTGCCAGCTGAGCAGCGGGCGGGGAGAACTTTGTTCAGAACGTGGAGAAATAGCTGAATCGGGAGGTATTATTTCAACGCACTAACTTAAATTAGGAATAATTTCCAGGCCCTGGACTAGGTAGTGTTAAACGGCCAAAGAAAACAATTTAGCTGATACAGTCAAATGTACTGTCGAGAAGCATTCAGTCACCGAGAATTGCAAAATGGGGCTAAAAGAGCCAAAGATTTTCTAGGGCAAAGAATAAAGAAAGTAAGAAGCAAGAAATATCAGATTGGCTGGGCCCCGTAGTCAACCTCGTGTAGGTTTGTAACGGAAAGGCAGGTGCTGATGTGAAGGAAAGTGGTTTTCCGGCAATCCTGGAGGATGAGGGACTCTTGTCTCAAAGTCCATGTTAGCATCTCAGGCATCCTGGCTAGTTTATGTAGGGGAACTGTGCTGGAAGAGGGGAACGAAGAAATTTCTGGCAACGTGCTGTTTCTCATTTCTGGCCTTGGGAAGGTTTCAGGGTTATCTCCTGTGTGCACCATCCTGTAGTTGCATCGCTGGATCCGCAGTTTTCACTGCTGCTATCTGGGAAAATACTTACAAGGAAACTTCTCATACCTGAATCTTCTATGAGTTTGTTAGTACAGGCTATTGTGTAATCACCACCTGATTAGTATATTATGTTTACTTCAATCTCTGTTACAGGTTGAGAAGGCCCCGAGTTGGCTTGGCGTTTGGAGATTTGGCTGACGCAATACCTTTTATTGCCCCCCACACATACAAGATGACAAATGTAGGGGATCAAAACCACGGATTACTTACCCGTTGAAAAGATTAATAAGGCCTAGAGAGAAAAATCTACATTTCCCCCCTCCAACCCCCCTTTTCTCTCACATATCTGAGAGCCTACTGTTTACCAACTATTGGTCTGGGTGAGACCTGTAACTCTCTTGGAAGAAAAACGCCTTAGGGGAAAGGTAGAAATTGCGAAATCTACTAGGGGAGGGAGGAACCTAATGGACAAAACAGCTGACCTGTTCTTGCAATTTTACTGTTCGGACTCGAAAGACCAGTGTGTAAAGATCCAGTGGCGCACAGGCAGCGATCATCACTCCAGTAAGAGAAACTAGCTTGCGAAGAGGAATGGAGTCTAACGAGGGTGAGTGGCGAGAATAATAAACAGCTCAAGAGGAGAGCTGTTAAGCCTCCTATGATGTTATGGATTCTTAAGCCTTGTATGCCACCTGATTATTGGCAGATTTCATTTGTCAAGCACCGCTCAAGGCACTGCACATGCCTTCCTGCTGTTAAATCTAGTGGAAGATTTGGTTAAGGAAGTAATTACGGAACAGTGTGAGTGAGGGTCAATAAAGAATATGAAGGAGAACAGACTATAACAGAGTATTTTACATCGTCTCATGTATTAAAGAAGATGGTCTGGAGTTACTCTCATGGAGAGAGAGTGTAATAGGCGAGGGCTCACCTATACAGAGGCTTGGAATGAAGAGAACACCTGAAGAATTTGAGGAACTGAAAGAAGTTAATTGTGGCTGTGTGAGGAAGAAGGGTGTGTGTGGCATGTAGTGAAGTTTGAAATTATATAATGAGAGCCTAAAGCCAAATCAAAACTTCTTTTAAAAGGTCATATATTGACTGTATGAAATAGAATATATCTGATTGTTTTGTTGTTTACTAATTGTTTTCTTATTAAGTATGTGTTTGTGTTAATGCTGTGGTTTACTGCATTTCAGAATGTGTAACGGGTTTTTAAGAGAATGGCTAGGTTATTCCCCATGCAGAGAGGGCAACCCTTTGATCACCTTAGCAGAACTTGAAAAAAATGGAGAGTGACCCCTTCCATTTCAGACCTCTGTGGGGCTCCCTTCTCTTTCCCTTTTCCTGTGAGTTGATTGTGAGCTCATTCAGCTGAATTGAATCTGCCTGAGGCAGGACAGCAAAGTTTTCTGCATGACAAGTTGTAAACATTCGCTTTGCCCTGGAGAAAGTTTATGAAATTGTAAATGCCTTAGAATCTGTTCATAATATTGTAAGTCTAGAACTAGTCCAGAATGCTGATTGCTTAGCTACATGTTTATACAAAACCTGAATCTCCACCCTTGTTCAGTTACTTGTACTTTCAAGAACTGTAGTCACTTAATAGTAGCTAACACCTTGTCAGCTCTTCAGCACTGAAGCCTTGTCTCTGAAGTTAGAGTTGGAGTGGAAGTGTACATATTAGCTATTAACAAATTTCTAGAATTGGATTCCTCAGCAGAGGTCAGCAAACCTGGTAGGTCTAAGCAGGGCCCTTGAGTTTTTATGGTACTATTTGTGGCACAGACAAGGGAAGATGAGAAGAGGAGAGAAAAGGGGGAGAGTTAGTGGAAGGGGGCAGTAGTGGGTGGAAAGCAAGTGAGAATATATGGAATTAATAGAAGGCTATGTGAAGTATTTATAAGGTTTTCTTGGAAAAATCATATCAAAGATGTCTAATGAGGCAAAAATATTAGTGACATGGATATTTAAATGTTAATGATTTAAGGATAAAGAGAAATAGATATGGTGGAATTGGTACCAGTTGTCTTTGTGTTGTTGGCTTGGAAGGAGGTGTAATGTATGAAGAGAGAATAGACTCATTACAATGAAAGCAGATACGTTGTTTATTGATTCTGTTATCCCACAATAATAATTTAAAATGCTAATGATTTTATAAACCATACTCCATTATCTTCTTGTTTAATTCTCGTTCTTTTCCCTAGACAGAATATTGTGGAAAACAAAGGCAATTTTCTTTAGATAGCCACCCAAGTCCTTATCTGGTTTCTTTGGCACATTTCTTTTATTCCGAAGTCGTAGTCAGTGTGAAAAAGATCAAGGCCTCTTCCCCAATTTAGCTTTCTATTGAGTTGTCTCTTGTATGTCCCATATATCCCTGGGTGCAAAACATGCAAGAACATACCCCAAGGAAAAGCAAGCTTGGACAGATTTGAGAGAGGGGGAGGGGGAGGAAATGGGAGAGAGAGAGAGTAGTGGGGAGAGAGAGAGTGTTGAAATCAGACACAAAGTATATACCATGTTCTTCAATGTATATACGATTCAAAGCAGACAAACTGATTTTGGATATTAGAGGTCAAGGTAGTTATCCTTACTTGGAGTGGTGATCGAAAGGTGGCACAGCAAGCCCGAGATTCATATTATCTGCTGAGTGCTATGCACCTCAATGTATTCACCTGTGGAAGTTCACTGAGCTGAATGTTTTTCCTAATGTATGTTTTACGTCAACAGCAATGCTCATGTAAGGTAGAGAGTCTGTGGGCAGAGTTCTGAGTACCTGATGAAAGTGCCAGAAGAGTGACAGAGCCCCGGGGAACACAGAAACCACACACACATTCCCATTTTTTCCATCCTCCTCAGGACCCCTTCCGGCTTCTGTAAAAACATTACATAAAGTAAGGATAATGCTAAGAATCAAATTTGTTGGAGAATGGGAATTCTCTTGTAGCATTTCTGCATTGAGACTGTCTCTAAGTGGAGATTTGGATTGAATTTCTTCTGAAATTTTGCAAATGTTAGAATTGGAAAAATAACTACTGTCATGAGAAAGATTACCTGGAGGCTGGAGATGGCGCTAAATGCAGAACAGCAACATTCTTCTACCCCTCCCTAGTGTATTAGATCTAAATGCACCGCCACTCTGTTACCATCGCTCAATGGCAGAGTCCTGAAATGATATACTTTGTGAATTATTTGGTTTGAGAAAGGGGGAAAAGGAAAGGAATTCCATACTGACCATCTCTTCAAAGAGTGTTTTTAGAAGTTGGGAAGTACTTCCAATTAAACAGAAAGGTCTGTTAACAAAATAATATTACAAAAGTGTCTGTTCATCTGGACTACAGGTACTTATGTCTCTTTTCCAGAAATGGCAAGAAGTCTTTTAAAGACATCGTCTATGTCCCTAAGGACAAAATTGCTACATCAGACGGGATTGTCACTTTATAATACATCTCATGGCTTCCATGAAGAAAAGGTAAAGAAAATACTTCAGCAGTTTCCTGGGGGAACCATTGACCTTCAGAAGGAAGACAATGGCATTGGCATTCTTACTCTGAACAATCCAAGTAAAAGGAATGCCTTCTCAGGTATAGAGTTTTCTTTTGCTTGTTAAAGAATAACACTAAGTCTAACCTGCCGGTAATGACTCTTATCCTTACCCTGCTGACATTAATTCTTGAAAGTCATGGATCCTTGCAGAAGATGAAAACAAAACGCATGTGAACCAGGAACATTTGTTACTAGTTGTGGAAATTTCAATGTTCTTCTTTTAAAAAAATCCATGAATACAGATATTGATGAAAGGGAAACTGTCAGATTAATCTTGACTATTTTTCCATTGAAATGTTTTGACTGCTTACTAACTTCATTTGTTTGTGTTCAGCTAGTGTTACTGGGAAACAACGAAAAGGTGTTTTCAAGTGTTTTTAAAAACTAAAGAGAAAAACCTACAAATTAAAAAAGAAATTACTGATTAGCTTAAATTGTTTCTGTGAATTGAAAAAAGACTGATTTTAACCATGTAATTCCAATATTATCAATGAAAACACTTCCCACACCTGTTTGTTGCTCTTTCCTAACTCTGAGATACTGGTAAATACCTTCTGTTTGCTAGGCAGCACTCTTGGCATACAAGAATTTTATGTTTCAGAGACCTGAAGGTCCAGGGTATATGGTAATTTGCAATTTTTTGCCAAAGCTGAAATTCAAATGATGCTACCTTGATGTTATGCAAAAACTAATGAGTAACCTTGCTGAATACCCAGCCCTTGTATTTCAAGGTGATTTTTGGCAATTTCTCTATTTGTCATTTCTCTATTTGTCATTATATTCTATAGTAGCATTTGAAATATTGGGCTCAAAAATACCTGAATACATTGTCATGTAACTACATGTAATCACACCTATAAACATAATTCAAAAGACTGTAAGCTCTAAGTTGTCTATGGTGGGTCTTTAAATCAAAGATGGCTTTTCCTTTCCACTCTGCAGAATTCAGAGGTGTCTATCTCTGTTAGTGTTAATCAAGAGAAATATAATGCAAGACACAAATGTGAGCCACATATGTAATTTAAAATTTTGTAGTAGCCGTATTTTAAAAAGTAAAATGAAAGAGGTAAAATTAATTTAAGTTTTTTATTTAACCCAGTGTATTCAAAATATTTCAGCATGTGACTCATATAAACAATGAAATATTTTTTTTAATACCAAGTCTTTGAAATCTGGTGTGTGTTTTACACCTACTGCACATCCCAGTGCCCATTTGGACTCGCTACATTTCGAGTGCGCTGTAGGAGCTACGTGTGGTGGTGGCTACTTTATTGAACAGTGCAGTTTCATACCTTCAATGAGTCCAGAGAATAAAGACCTAGGAAATGAACATTAGCCTGGGAAAACTAAGATTAGAAAAGTAAGACTGCTCTAAGAATTAGATTAGATTAATAGTCTTCATTTACCACTGAATAGCTACAAATAACTTACATTAGTAAAACTGTGTGTTCAAGTGGAAACAAATGTTAATTTGGTTCCTAATTAAAACTACTACAAATAGAACTATTATACATTAGTGTGGATAATGTTGTTGGGTTGGGAGATGATGATTGAGCCCCATACCACACAACTCCCAAGGCCTTCGTTTGAAAATCACCCAACCAGATACTCTTTAAGGTCCCTGGCAACTTTTAACATGTATTTTACAAAGTCAGGAAGATGAGATGAGTTCAAGATTAACTACTGGTGTAGATTTCTCATGCTCAAGGCCCGCATTTTTTTTTTTTTTTGAAGCTTAAATTTTAGGGATGATTGAAGGTCCATATTTACCTATATACATTTATTCTCACCCTAAATGTGTGTTTTTCTGTAAAAAGAAAAAAACTATTAGACTGTAAGTCTTGAGAACAAGAACTGTATTTCTAAAGCACCTAGGGGATCCTCGGGTAGGTCTGCTGTTTCAGCTAGGTCATAACTAGCAATTAGGAAGGAGAGCCGCATTAGTCTTTATTTATTGTGGGGCCACTTCCCTCCTGGTTACTTCAAAAAATGGCAAAGAAAATAACAGTTCTTGACATCACGAGGTTTATATTCCTTAGAAGTGAACATAGTTTAATGGGCTATACATAGTAAATTTTGGAATCTTGTGGTAGAGATTTTGCCAATTTTAACCCTCTGTTACGATCTTTCTATTTGCTTCTTAAGCAGAGG
The DNA here is from genome assembly GCF_022682495.2 of Desmodus rotundus. Lineage (NCBI taxonomy): Eukaryota > Metazoa > Chordata > Mammalia > Chiroptera > Phyllostomidae > Desmodus > Desmodus rotundus. Next base: position 75,268,652 of record NC_071397.1, on the reverse strand, counting down.
AAAGAGTAAATTGAATCATGCTGAGAACACTATGAACTTTTCAAACTTGGAAGACTTCCACAAATAATCATAAATGACAGTCTCTGCTATTTCCATTTTAAATTTGTCTATTATAAACAAACTCCAATAGAATTTTTGAATGATATCAAGGTAACAATCTAATCTATAAATTATAGAGTTAATGCTTGCTAGTCATTTTATTAGCATTCATCCAGGTACTTCCATTGTATGCCTTGGGCTTCTTAGCACAGTTTCTCAGCCAGGGAACAAGATGATACTTACTACATGTTATACTAGTTTTGATGTGGTTAGGGTCAGCATGTCACCGTAGTTTCACGTACGACCTAGCTGAAACAGCAGACCTATCCAAGGATTTCCGAGGTGCATTAGAAATATAGTTCTTGTTCTCAAAAGACTTATAGTCTAATAGTTTTTTTCCTTTTACAGAAAAACACACATTTAGGGTGAGAATAAATGTATATAGGTAAATTTGGAGCTTCAGTCATCCCAGTATCGCCCAGTATTATCATAGGATCTCATGCCCTAGATCAGCATGCCCTCAATGCTGTAGCTGAATTAGGGATATTGGCATAACTCGTGCTGTGCTTGTTGACTGAGACAATGTGTGCTGCTGTGAAGTCAGGCCTGTATTTCATTTTCACCCTCAGGAATATGTTTTCTTAACACCGCATGCCATAGTACTGATTCCAGTGTTTGTATTCCTAGGACACATATGATATACTCTCATTTTTCTTCAGAACCATGTATTTGTGTAATTTCTTAATTAAGATAGAGAGAGAGATTGCTAACAAATTGTGACCTTTTAAAGCAGGCAAAAAAATAAGTAAATAAAACAGGCGCTGTTATGTATGCCTCTTCTGGATGTATTCACGGTGGCAACACAGCAGGGATTTGACATTCAATAAATACTTATAAAACGTATGATCTAAGCACCTTGACACCTCATTGTTTCTAAAGTATTTCTATTCTCTGAGTGTCTTAGCTGTTTGTGATTCCCCCTCCACTCTCTGACAGGTGTTATGATGCTACAGCTTTTGGAAAGAGTGATTGAATTGGAAACTTGGACAGAAGGGAAAGGCCTCATTGTCCGTGGAGCAAAAAATACTTTCTGCTCAGGGTCTGATCTGAATGCTGTGAAAGCACTGGGAACTCCCGAGGCAAGTATATGGACTGTGTACTAGGTTCTACAAGTGTATCAGACGTCTGTGGCTAGGGCATTTACATTTTTCTTATATGGTTGTTGTGATGACAGCTACTCTTTAATAGCTTTTCAAGGATCAGAGTTTTATTTTGCTTCTTAAAGATTAGGTTACATTAGTGTGAAGTACTGGAATTAAAGAAAAGGAAGGACAGGAAAATTAGCAATAACCAAAGCATTATACACTATTAAATTCAGCAAGAATTTGAATTCTTAAGGGGAAGCCCCTTAGCATTTGCTGATAAAGCATGTCACATGAGGTATAATACAAAGTACTGTCATGGCTTTGGTGCATAGCAGGCTTCAACAAGTGATGGCAGTGTAAAAATTTGCTTTTGGTTATTATTCCTATAGAGAAAGTCCTAATCATCTCCCATTATCAGTCCTCCTAGGAACCTCTTTTTCTTAAATTCAGGCTTCCACGCACAACCCCTGCACCAAAAAACAAAAATGGGGGGGGAGAGAGGGAGGGGGGAGAAAGAGGGAGAGAAATGACAAGGAAAAGGAAAACATATGTATGTTGCCATTTAATCATAGATGTGGGCTATATTTAGGTAATAAAAGGGGAGTTGTATTATTTATTATTTTTAACTTATTTTTAAAAAACTGTTGATACTGTTTCAGCTGTCCCCCATTTCCCTTCCTTTCCCCTCCCTCCCCGAGCCCCGCCACCAGCCTTCAGTGCCCCTCCCCCTGTGATCTATCAGTCAGTTCCGCTGTGTCCACGCCTCTGGTTTTGTTCTGTTCCTCGGTTTAGTCCTCGGTGTTCATTAGATTCCACATATGAGTGAGGTCATACAGTATTCGTCTTTCTGTGACTGGTTCACTCTGCTTAGCATAATGTTCTCCAGGTCCATCCGTGCTGTCACAAAGGGTAAGAGTTGCTTCTGTGGTGTTACACAACTCTGTTTGCATGAATACATGGGAACAAAGAGTTCTCTCTTGGTGATTTTGGTAGACTTGGATTTGAATGCTGGTTTCAACACTTTCTGGCTAAGTTATTGGGCAATCACTTAATCTTTCCAAGTCTTATCTTCCTAATCTATAAATGAAAATTACATATTTCACAAACTATTATGAGGACTCAAGGTAATGTATATAAATTGACTTCTAGCACAGTATCTGAAAAATGTAGCTATTTTTATTCCAAAGCTCTTGATACTAGTAAATATTCATGAAATGGTTCACAATTTGTAGCACCACTAGACTTAAATTTGTAATGTCTGAATGGCTAGAGCACGAGGCTGGAAAATTGAATGTATGGGTTCTTGCCCAAGCTTTACTACTAATTAAACGTGTGACCTGCAAGTCACTTGATAATAACTTTTCATCCCCAGAATGATTGCATTACTAGGCACCTTACTTTGTTCACCAAAGACACTGTAAAGATAGAATGAGATAGTAGGTTATTGTGGGTCTGATACAAGTCAGGTAGGAAAACATCCCTAAAAAGGTGGAAGGTTATTTTGCTTTCTTCTAGTTAGAAGGTGGTTTCTGTCTCTTCAGATGAGGTGGCCAGGATTTTCCCCCCTATGTATGTAAAAGTTAAAGTGGAAACACACTAATGATCTAAGTTGTGTAGGAAAATGTGTAGTTTTTATACAGACTTAAGGTAAGGGGTCACTTTAAAAAGCCCACTCTTTCCAGTGTGGACATTGTCCAAGTTGTCTGCACTCTCGAACACCTGCAGCAGAGTAGGATTAACTTCTGATCAACAGCGGACAGCGAAGGTGGAGGGGCCCAGAGCTGAAGCAGCCCCGGGGGTGTCCGTCACCTGTAGTTCCGCATATCGGCCAGTCTCGCCAGAGACCCTGGAGTGGTGATTTCACTTTACGACGTGTGTTTCAGAACCCAGCTCAGTACTTAAAATACCTTATTTTATTTAAAGCATTTTCCTCGGTAGATGGGTCCTTCCTTGTACTTTTATGAAATCTGCCTATTACCATATCTTGCTATGTATAATGCGCTCCCATGTATAATGCGCACCCACATTTTTGGCCCAAACTTTCAAGAAAAAAAACTTTCGTTTTAATTTTTTAATTAATTAATTTATATTTAGATACTTGTTTTTTTTGTATTATAAAGGAATTTATTGTTGAACATATCATGGTACAAGAAACTTTGTGTAACAAATCATTACAAAACATGAGAACAGATGCAAGGTATTTCAGGTACTACCCATGTATAATGTGCATCCTTTTTTTCCCCTCAGAAATTTGGGCAAAAAAGTGTGCATTAACATGGCAAAGTATGGTTAATAGTATGGGAAATATGCAGCATAGAAATAGGAAATTTGAATAAACTTCTCTTATGGATAGTACTAAAAAGTGCAGTAACATGTATAAAGGATGGGGTATATTTGTCTCACAATGATTTTAAAATTAACAAGCAGTAGAAACAATGTATATAAAGTTCCTGGTAAGTATTTCTATGTCTCGTATAGACGGCATTTCCATGTGTCTGAGAAATAACTACAGGCATGTGTAACACTGAGATTTGAAGTGGCGTGGGGACTTTGGCTCGTCCTTGTGTGTGAGTTGCGGCTGCACTTGTGAACGCATCTGCCCCTCACAGCCAGGAGTACGCTTACTCTTTTTTGTTGCAGATGCATCAGTAGCATCTGCTCATTGGGTGAATCTGCTCTTTGAGCATGATGGTTTTAGTAACTGGCTTACTGTCCTTTCTAATTACAATAAGATACTTGAAAGTGACTATTACATGGCATTAAAAAACATGATTATGTTGATGTTTTTGCCCCTGTATTTTTTTAGTTTAAAAAAATTTTTAATGAAATGACCAAATATAAACAAAACTAGAGAGACTAATACAGTGAAACCCTCATGTATGTACTCACTATAGCATCAGCAACCATCAACATTTTATTAAATCTGTTTATCATTCCACTTTTTTTTCATGTGGCTGGTCTCTTAAGAAGTTGGTTTCATTTTGGTATCCTTTGTTTAATGAGTAGGAAAAGAGCTTCAACTGTCCCTACTAGTCAATTAATTCTTAGTTGAGAAAGTCCCAGCAGAGAGATGAATTAGCACAGCACAAGCATTAGGCCCCGAGAAGTTATGGGACAGAGAAAAGAATAAGGTAGGAAAAAATCTAATGTGAGTATTGGGTTGGCCAAAAAGTCCATATGTGTTTTTATTCTGTAAAATAAAAGACACATTTTTCATTTTCACCAATAACTTTATTGACTTGGATACTGTGAGTATGTCGGCTATCTCGTGGTATAACGTGGATTGTTCTTAATGTCTTGATTTGATTGCTATCAACTTTAACTGGTGTGCCTGACTGTGGAGCATTGTCCAGTGAGAAATGTCCAGTATGACACTTTGTAAACCACTTTTGACACGTTCTGTGCCACGGTCACACAACTTTCTCCATACACTGCACAAATGGGTTTTTTTTTTTTTGCGTTTCAGTTGCTTTTTTACCTTTCTTGAAATAATAAAGCATAATATGCTGAAAATGTTGCTTATTTTCTTCCATCTTCAATATTAAAATGGCTACACAAAAGTTTATCAATTTTGGTAAGTTTTTTTAAAGCACACTGATGTGACAGCTGTCACAATTGTTTTTGAATGAAGTTAAAGACAATTAAGCACTACTAGAGCCATCTTACTGAAAAAATCAAACAACCTTTTTGGCCAACCCAATATTAACCCAATTATAAGATTTGAATTTGTTATCATAGATGTTCTGTAGGTCACAATCAGTGTTTTTTTTTAGAGGGCAAAAATAATCAAAATCCAGTTACAAGCTTTAAGATATGAGGAGGTAAAAACCTTCTTACTTTGCATTGAATGGGTATTATACTTCAAGAAAAGTCTAACATTTTAGAAACCTTTATACACTTAATCTAGCTTGAAAATATCCTTTGCCCCCTGACATACCTGTTCCTATTCTGCCAATCCATTGCTCCTTGTTTCTCATTGCTGAAATTTCTACAGTGACCTTAAAGTTCTTGTCTAACTTTATTGCTTTTGTTACTACTATTGAACAGTCCCAGTTTAGCCTTATTAATTTATAGACAAGCTATTACAGTTTTCTCTAAGCTCTTCCAAAGTACTCTGAGGATATAAATAGTCCACATAGGCACTTAGAGGGGAAAAGAGGCTCATTTATGGTTCTAGGATAAGCTACGTTTACAGGTTGGGCATTTTCCCACTTAAGATAAATGTGGCTTAGGGTAAACAGGATGTTAATATAGTTCCTTTGGCACTTGGGCTGCGTATTGCACTTCTCCTTTCTATCATTGTAGGAAAAGCTGGAAAAGTAGGGTTGGGTCTCAGGAGGGTATCGTCCAGAAAGGATGAAAATAGCACGTCCTGCAGCAGCTCTACTGACCTTTTTTTAGTGTTTGCCAGCTTCCAGCTTTCAGTTAACAGTGCCAGCCTACCTTTCATTGGTTCCCTTCCTTCAGTTCTATCACAAGTAGGGATTTATCGCCAATTGGCAGTTTGACTGTAGAGTCTGTGTGGTGTTAACCACGATTTCATATTGCTTTTAAACTTTTTTACTGTGACTTTTACTTTTGAATGAGAATTATAACAGTGCACAGGCTAACACCTGCTTCACTTTCATTTTGATCAATTCTAAATACTTCCACCAGAATTTTAAGTACTCTAAACCTAGTAACAGAAAACATGCCTATTAGAATTATTTTGAGATCTGTTAACAGGCTGTATTGGATAGGTTTTCAATAGAATATAAATCATTCCAGTTTTAAACTTCTAACTCTTTGTGCTTGTATTAATTTTCTTATCACTTTATAACATAGACTGCCCTTCCTGAGAAAGGATTTTGTTTAGGAAATTGATACCATACTGGTTTTTACCATTCCTTGACTGCATTTGTTTTATTGGTCAGCATAGTTATCCATCTAAAAGTCATCTGACTGAGTTAACTTCATCAGGCATAGACTATATGTAGTGAAACATTGCACCAGCCTCTGAAGATAAAAAAGGCTTTTTTCCAACTTCAAGGAACTTATTGCCTAAGCCTAAGTAAGTGCCATCTCCCCTTCTACTTTATGAAGCCTTCCCAACTACCCCAACCAACTGAAATGAATTGTTTCTTATTTGGTACGATCCTCAGTTTGTTCAAGCATTTTTGAAAATACTTATACTATACCTTGATGTGTTGCATTTCTTTCTCTCAAAAGATTTTTGAGGAATAGGAACTGGGGCCACAGTCCACTTACTATAACCTCTAGCCCTTATCTTGTATAGATGAGCCTAATAACAAATCCAAACACAATGCATACAATACAATCTAGAAGTACGATCATTAAATTACAAAAATAAAAATATTGCAGAAACACGAAGGAGAAAACTATTACTGTGGGACTGAGACAATGTTGATGGAAAATATTTGATCTGTGCACTCCCTAAAATATGTAGAGGCAAGGACAGGCTTTCTTTGGAGTAATGGGAATGGTGTGAGCAAAGACCCAGGAACAAGCGTAAGCTGCTGAGGGAGTGGCAAGTAGTTTGTTGTGGCTGAAGTTAAGAAGCTTGGATGAATGGTACAGGGGTCAGTAAAGTTGGTAAAGTAGTTTGGGATCAGTCCTTCCCAAGGAATTTAGACTATTTTATTGGTGATATGAAATAGTCATCTCATAGGAAGGTTTATCAGGCAGCAGGATACAATATATATTGCAGAAGAAAAAGAAGTTAAATACGGACAGATGACTTGGGGAGCAAGGCTGCTGCAATGATCTCAGCATGAATGACACAAGTCTGGACTAGTGTAATGACAGCGAAGATAAAAAACGAAGGGATTAGGTTGGAAATACTTCAAAGGAAGAATTTGGGAGACATGCTTGGTAACTGAGTGTGGGAGAACTGGGAAATGGAAGAGCCCAAGAAGACCAAAATTATGAGCCTTATTGACAAGACGACCTTATTCTTTTAACTCATAACTTGCTTACATTTATGTGATCATCTTTCCAACTGTCCTTTAAGTCCAACAGAACAGGTGTTTTTTTATTCTTTATTTCTTCCTTATGGATGAGGAAACTGAAGGTCCATAGTTACGCTTTGTTCACGTTCATGTTACTATACAGTGGTAATGCTAGGGTTCAAACTCAGCTCTGTTTTGCCATGCTCAATATGAAGTATTGGCAGAATGTGAAATTTCTAGTAGGTTTTGGGACTGTATGTGAAAACAATAGTTGAAGCAATGGGAATGGAGCAGATTTCCAAATAAACTGTAGATAAATGGGAAGGATCAGATTTCCAAAGAAATTTAAGATAAAGATGGTGAAGAGAATCATGGATTGGGTTTTTTGGTATACATGCACTTAAGAGGATTTAGCTGAATAAGAAGAGACAAAAGAAAACTGGAAAAGAACAATAAAAGAGAAAAGAGAATCAGGAGTGGACAGGGTGACTAGAAATTGAGAGAGAATATCAAAATAAAGAAACTGGTCAAAGCAAAATACCATTTCTTATAGCGAGACAGAGGAAGATGAGGAAAGGAAAAGCCATTTAATCTGACACAATAAAGATTATTAGAAACCTTTGAGGGGAGTCTTGAGAGAAGTCTGAAGATCAGGTTTTACTGGCCTGAAGAAGAGAAAAACATGCAATGAGTTTAGACTACCTTTAAGAAATTGTCTTTATATGTTTATGTTCTCAGGGGATCGGAGTTTTGGATAACTGGTGGGTGTCTCTTATGTCTCCTCCCTCCATAGTACCCTGAGTAGAACTCCACACTCTCTGGGTTATTTGATTTAACTCTCACATCTAAGTCTTTGCTAATCCTTCACGCAAAACTGAGCTCCAGTCCCAGAAAATCAACATCGAAAACTGCATCAATTTTCATCTCACAGCATCAAAGAATTTTAAATGAAAACCTCATTAAAAAATGTTAGATGTAGCCCTGGCTGGTGTAGCTCAGTGGACTGAGCATGGGCTTGTAAACCAAGGGGTCACCTGTTCGATTCCCAGTCAGGGCACATGCCTAGGTTGCAGGCCATGTTCCCAGTGGGGGACGCACAAGAGGCAACCACACATTGATGTGTCTCTTTCTCCCTCCCTTCCCTTCTCTGTAAAAATGAATAAATAAAATCTTTTAAAAAAATGTTAGATGTATTTTTGACTTTTCTTCTAACTCCTGAAATTAAACAAAAAATTCTTATGTATATAATTTGCATTAAACCTTTGTGTTTATTTTTATTTGAAGGATGGAGTGGCCTTATGTATGTTCATGCAAAACACCTTAACAAGACTTATGAGGTAATGTAATTTTCTTTTTAAAATAGGATTTCTAAAAAGCCAAAAATAGCTCTTCATTCTATGTGTTGCACCAGTTAAAAGGGCTGATTTTCGAATTGTATTTATTCTAATGATGACCTATTTGTGCCACCACGGGTAATCATTTAATTAAACATTAGTGAAATATATACAAGTATTTAAAAAATAAGAGACATGAGAGATAAAAAGAATTTAAGACACAGCACTTTTCCCTAAAGAGCTTATATTACTATTATTAGCTATATGTGTGTAGCTATACAGATGGGAAAGTTAAATACTGATATTACAGCAGAATAAAGACACATAAAGGTTACCTAATCAAAATTAGTAGAATGTATAGTGAAGTCTATATGTAGAGGAGAGAGAGAAAGAACTGCGGATTTCTGAGGAGGGTGGATTCACTCTGCACCTAAATGAACAAGCGAAAGGAGAGAATTCTTGGCCTATTGCTGTGCATTTGGGTTACAAACAATGACAGGTTTGGACTGATTAGCTTTCTACTTCTGTATTCCAACTGGAAACAACTTAAAAATTATAAAAACCAAGGAAATTCTTATTTATTTAATATATTTACCAGTTGGACATCACTGTACTTTAATTGTTCTTCATATGTGAGAGTCTAAAAAGAATAAAGGAATCATAATATTACTATTCTAAAATACTTTTATTGTATTGGCAACTGTTCACCTCCATTTTCTATTACATTTGACTTTCTTAGTTAAATCTTGAGTTTTGTTTTAAATTTTTTTTAATTGGGAGTAGTGTAAGAAATTTGCGGTCACTTTAAAGCTACAGCTTTGCATTTCAGTTAGAACCTACAGAAAAAGTCCATACTTTCAAAACATTTTAGACGTACCTTTTAATACTGAAGCATTCCCACACTACAGAGTGGGTCTTCGCACACAGGAGAGGTGAAGAGGTTTATTTTTACCACAGAACCACTCCTTTACATGGGAATTGTCTACGGATCATTTCAGTGAGCAGTGAACAGATAGGGACCCTTGCAACAACACAGTTTGGGAACTCATTCTTCTGTACCACATTTCCTCCCTTTGAATACGGCCTTAACTTTCCCATATATAATCTGATATCAATAAAAATGGACCAAGACAGTATCACATTGAATTGTTCCTGATGCCAGTAAGTAGTTGAAAAGTTCCGGGAGCTGTATGTTATCCCAAAACATCCATTTATTGGGAATAAAGTTACAAGCTGACTACAGTTTAAAAATATATGATTCAGGGAGGTATTTTGATAAATTTACATGGCATTTAGTATGAATTAGTATATCTTCAGATATATTATACTGTTTTGCTCCTCATGATCCCTTGGGGTTTATTATTATAAACATAGTTCAATATTTTTGCTTCTATTGCATCTTAAATTTTAAAATAATATTTGCAGATTAATATTGAAATGAAAAATGTTAACATACATTTTCCTTTTTCCCCAACATACAGACTTCCTTTAATAAGTGTCGCACTAGTTCAAGGTTGGGCGTTGGGTGGAGGAGCAGAATTTATTACAGCATGTGATTTCAGGTAGGACGGAAACTGCATTACCCCTTGCACAGGTACAATAACATATGCTCAAATTTATTATTCACCTGAATATAAATATTTCATATAATATTAAAACAGAGAAATCAATTAGCACATATTTTTGTTATCATTAGAATAGATAATTTTAGTCAGTCAAGCATAACTCTGCCATCACTTAATTACCATTCATTCCAAAAGTTAACGAAATAAATTGAGTTTAAATAAATCCAATTCATTGTAGCAAAATCCCTCCCAGCATCTTGGTCTTTAACCAACTTTTATGTTCAGCTGATACTCAAGTGAATTTATTCCTGACATTACCCTTTTCTGTATTGTAGGAATAGCTGAGCCAGTGTTTGAGTCGGTTCCAGGATGTAATTTAGAACTATGGTTTATTAAATTTATTCTGTGGAAAGCTACTTCAGAGGATTGGGTTCAGTGTTACCAGTATTCCTGTCTCTAGACCATTTGGCATTATTTCTGTGATTTCTATTCTACTTTCTTCTTTTTTGACATTTTCTGTTTATTTTAACAAGGTAGTGCCCCTTTCAAATTTGGAGCTAGATTCAGATTCTTAGGGGACTTGTTCTTTCTTCCTTCCAATTAAAAATTACGTATTGAAAACTACTATTTTCATGGATATTTGCCTCTGAAAGCAGTTGTTCTTAGTTGAGGAAGATTACCCTTGTAGGAATTCACACCTGTGAAGAAGTTGTTCTCTTTCCCGGTAGTTTAATAAATAGGCGTTTGTGAGAAATATTCTATTGGAATCTCTCTCCTGATTAAAGGGTCAAAGATTAAGTTTGTTGTTCTTGGTTCTGACAGAACCAAACCACCTACAGTTGAACATTGAACCCTTTGGAAAGCAAACTAACTTGTGGGGTTGGTTGGTTGGTTTATAATGAGTAGTTGAAAGCAATGATTTTTTTAAGAAAAATTCAGACATGACCTTCGGTCCAAATTAAGGTTTTAACAAGGTGAAATCTTCTCACTGAAGTGTGGAGTCAAAATAAAGCTCATAGGCAGCATTCCCTAAACACTGTAACTTTATGCAGTCCATTAACAGAGTACAAATACTGACCTGGCAATTGTGAATGCCTTTTGCTATGTTCACTAATTTCTGTTAACTCCTCTTTATTGTACCACCTTGTTTATTAACCACCCGATTCATACAAATCCCAAGATTTGGGGATAGTGAATTCCCGCTAGAGGATATCACTGCTCTCAGTCTCACCCAAGCTGCTATCCACTTTTGGAAGGTATCTCCGGTTCCACTCCAGCCTAGCTAGCTGTCGTGTGTACTGTGAGGTTAGCCCACACATAGTGAAGCTGTCCTACCTGGGTTTTCACTCTGGCGCTGCTACAGCTGCACAAGATGTTGAGGTGTTCACATAGTTACCTCAGTTTTTCCTCTGGAAAATGAGGCTATTACTGTACCCCATATAGTTGTTCTGAGGATTGACGTGAAGTTCCGTAGAAAACTAGCATGTCATTGAATGCTAAAGTCTTAACCAGGGTAACCCTTATAAATAAGTCAGATACTACTCTCTTGAGTAACCTCCTCTAAATAGCTTCGCACTTGAAAAATAAAATCTGAACTCCCATCTAAGGCTTATATGCCTACCTCCCCAATTTCCACTGCCATTACTCTGTTTCCTCCATTCCAAGTACAGTAGCCTGTTCCCCAGATACTAAGAAATTCTACTTCAAGGCCTTTGCACTTGCAGTCCCTCTTCCTGGAACACTTGCCCCCCAGATTTTTTCATCGCTCACTCACTCGGGTAGCTGCTCAAATATTCAGAAGCCTTTTCCATCTAAAATAGCACACACCTAACACACACACACCCCATTCTGTAGTCCCTTGCCCCAGTTTATTTTTATAGCACATACCACCACTGACATTGTATCGTTCAGTGTCTTCCTCTTAACAGGAATGTAAACTGGCGTTGGTAGTGCTTAGTACATATTTGCTGGGAGACTGGATAGATGCTGGTTAAAAAACAGTTTCTCTCTCCCTGTGGACTACTGACTCTGACTTACTATGATTTTCTTCATGGTGTGCACGTAACATTACCTACTCACGTACTTTCACTTAACCTAGGTTTTCTCATTAGGCCACCACTTACTTTACAGGTACATTTTGGGCTTTTAAAAATAAAGACTACATTGTTATTGATAAAGTAAAGAATAGCAAGCACAACAAAAATGTTGATATTGGTTTTAGAGGGAGGTCGTAAGTATTGTGTATAATCTGACTTCTATACTTAGCCAGATTTTTTGAACATTCAGTTTTTAATGTGTCTACCTGTAAAGACCTATGGAGATTTCAGATAAGATCATGAATGGTTGGTAGTTGATGACTAAAGCATATATACTTAGTTAAAATGAAGTTGTTTTTTCTTTTCTGTGTTGCAGATTAATGACTAGAGAGAGTGAAATCAGATTTGTTCACAAGGAGATGGGTATAATACCAAGCTGGGGTGGTGCTACCCGGCTGGCTGAAATTATCGGCCGTAGACAAGCTCTCAGAGTGCTAAGTGGGGCCCTCAAAATGGATTCAAAACAAGCTTTAAACCTTGGAATGGTGGACGAGGTCTTGCAGTCTTCAGGGGAAACTGAAAGTCTGGAAGAGGCACAAGAGTGGCTGAAGCAGTTTACCCAAGGGCCAACGGAAGTAATTAGAGCTTTGAAAAAGGCTGTTTCTTCAGGCAAAGAGCTTTGTTTCGAGGAGGCATTACAGACTGAAAGAGATCTTTTAGGAACACTTTGGGGTGGACCAGCAAATTTGGAGGCGATTGCTAGGAAAGGAAAATTCTGTAAGTAGATGTTTTAAAATATGAGGTACTACAATGATTAATGTGTAGACTTAAATATTAAATATGTCAGAATTACTTTGAAGGGTACCACTGGTATGTGGGTTTGTTTTTAATAATTTTTGGAGTACCTAAACTCATCGGCATAGTTTGCAGTATACTCTAGTACCCCCCGACTTGCAGCGGTTAGGTTCCATGACTCCCAGCGGATGCCTGAAACTGAGGATAGCAATGGACTCTCTGTATACTGTTTTTTCCTTTCATTACACACCTGTGATAAAGCTTAATTTACAAATTAGGAACAGTAAGAGATTAACAATACTAATAAGCAATTATAATATACTCTAATAAAAGTTCTGTGAATGTGGACTCTTTCAAAATACTTTATTGTACTCTACTTACCTTTGCACGTGTAGGAAGCACATTATTGCTTCTCTCTGACATATCTGAATTGCCAGCATCACTATTCTGGCACTCCGGGGCCATTATTAAGTAAAATAAGGTTTACTTGAACACAAGCACCGTGACACTGATCACTGCACTGAGACAGCTACTAAGTGACCAACAGGCAGGCAGAATACACAGCGCTGATGCGCAGGACAAAGGGACTCAAGTCCTGGGCAGGGTGGAGTAGGACAATGCAAGATTTCATCATGCTGCCAAGAACAGAATGCTATTTAAAACTTATGGTTTATTTCTAGAATTTTCCATTTAATATTTTTGGATTACAGTTAACTATAGATAACTGAAACCTCAAAGTGAAAGCACGTATGTAGGGAGGGGTGGAAATTACTGCATTTGGGCATTTACCAAATAAATCTGGAATGTTTGGCTAAAATATACAATACTTTTGGCTTAAAAATTAAGACCCATTCCCAAATTCCCATACTAGTTCTTACCCTATAACCAAAAACCAGTTTTTAAAAGGAAAAAATTTCTACATAAAACCTATTCCTGGGTTTATTTTTATTGTGTGTGTACTGCCTTACCTGGAAAATAATTTATAAAAACAAAAAACCACCTTAATGAAACTTGAAACTAACAAAAGCAGAGACAATAAAAGGTACCATCAGTCATTTTGTGCTCTAAGGAGGCATGGAGAATGAAGGATGCTCCCCACCTCACTCCCCCTACAAATTTGGAGCCTTATTTATCTTTCTAATAATTTTCTATTTTAAATTACCTACTAAACAAGGATAGCCACCATGTGGAATGTCTACTGACTACAAAACTGGCCATTTATTTGTGTGCCCTGGAATTACTACTGTTTAATAAATTTTACTATTGTGTGGTAAAGTTTAACTTTCTACCAAGCCTGCCTGAGCCTCAAAGCGACACAAGCAAATGTACATCAGATTTCTGTTTTTCCTGAAAAGTAGCTAGCCTTCTTTATAGCTTCTAAAACTAAATTTAATAAAAATACACAACTTAAACTCTTCAGTAACAGACTATAAAAACATAAAAGTCAAAGAATTAACTCCCAATTTTAACATATCACAGAGGTAAAAGATGATTTCAGTGTAGTGACAGTTTTTATTTGCTATTTGTAAAACTCAATTCACACTTCAAAATCGTATTAAACACTTACATAAGCTTCACCAACATGACCCTACTGTTTTGACTTAAGAAAATGTAGTCAGACCAACTTACATTACTTTTCTGCAGAATCAAATTCTGAGTTATCAAGTAAACCCAGTACTTCCCACACCTTGCCACAGGTTCTACAACATTTTGTATAAAGTGAATTTGTGTCTTTGAATACTGTTTTTAAGTACGCCTACCTTTTAATTTAATTCGGATGAGCGTTAGACTAATGAAGACTGGCAAGAAAAATCATATTCTCTACTATCAATTATGTAAGAAACTTGCCTCATAGGCTTTTCACCTACTTCCATATGTACTCCCTGCACAATGCCTGCAGATTCGGTTTACATGCTCCCTACAAAAAAGCCAGACTTCTGAGTAGGCGACTTGTTTAAGCTGAACACCACCACTTGCAACCACCACATTTTTAGTGACCTTTGGCCACAAATGTCAAAATGCTTCCATCCCCTTTCCAGACCTAAGCAAGAGACAATTTATTTTTGATAAACTCTAGTATTTATTAAATTATAAATTCCGTAATCAAAAAGAAAACTGGATCAAGAGAAATGTCAAACTACAAGGACTAGACAGCAAAGTCCATGGGAACGCCATGAAATGTGTTACAGACGAGATTATGGGACATTAAGTTATTAGGTGTTCTTTACATTTCCATTTCAGTAACTTTACTATTAAAGTTTTTGTCTATTTTAAAATCCCAAATTCACATGTATTCTCACATTAAGCTTCCTGTTAAAACTGATACCAGACATCTCATGGGTGCCAAATTTTAGTTAATGGTTTTAAGTCAATCCATGCAGAAAAGTAAGACAAAATGCAAGAGTCAGATGGGACGATTAAATGCACAGATAATACACACACGCCGGCCAAAAGAACTTTAGAAATTTTTAAAAACTATAAAATAAACAGACCTCAAGAAAACTGGGTTATTACTAAACAACTCTCAACTATTAACACCCAAGTTCCTTATATTAAATAAATTTCTCAACAGAGACATGTTAGACATTTTAATTACAGATCTATCCTTCCTATACCCCTTCCCTCCCCAACTCCCAAAATGTATTATTAGGGATGAGTATAATGTTATGTGGGCAGAAATTTACAGATAACCATTTTAACCTTGAGCATGGAGCTGAAGACTTTTTATTTAAACTTCAGTTACTGTGCACTGTCCATCAGGCCTTCTAGATCTAACAGTGCTACTCACTGTTACACCCCCTGCTAGTGATCCATCAGTTCCTGATCGATCTGATTGATCAGATACTGTCTGGTTTGTGTTAGGAACCAAAAGTCTCTGTTGGGTCAAGGAGTGTTGTGCAACAAGTGCTGATACATCCTCACTATCACTACTGGCATCTGATTCAGTTTCTTCAATGGAAGTATCTGGTGCTGGTACCCTGCCTGAAGATGGTAATTCACGGTCTTCTCCTTCCCCCCTATGACTCCTTTCAGCCAGGCTGTCTCCAATGAGCTGTAAATGAGCAAAAGAGTCTTCCAGAGAAGTGCTTGCATCAGGGGTTGGTGTTGCGGGGCTTGTTAACTGACCATCTACTGATGTGAGGGGCCTTACAGAAGAAGACACAAGAGGCTGAACAGAAGCTCCACTCTGTGCCGATACACTGTCCGCTCCATCAGCAGAGTTCTCTCTTGCTAGGTTTACGGTACTAGCATCACAGTCCAGCCTAAGTCCAGCTACTCCCTTCTTTGGTATATCTATTATATCCCGCTTAATTTTCCTGCGACGTCCATGTTCATTTCGCCTATATTGAACCATATTTTCAAGATCAGCAACATACAGAAATCCGGCAATTAACATTTCAGTGCTCTTTTTACCTTTGGAGAAAGCATCTTCCAGCTCTCTACTAGTGCGTTCATCATACTGCCACCACCCGTTTCTTCCTTCATAATACCATGCGTATTCACCATTCCCTCTACTCGCTGCTTTGAGTTCTTCCGGTGACAATAAGGTTGGCTTCTCAAGGAAATCCTCAGGAATTTCTTGTCTACAGAGGGCACATCGCTTTCCAAGCCATGAAGCTCCCTTTACACACAGATAGCAGAAAACATGTTTACAAGGCAGACTGACTGGGTGAACACATGTTTGCAGACAAATGGCACATTCAGGGACAGTTAGAGAAGGTGCAGTATTGGAACAGGACTCATTGGCTTTCCTGTTTGTAGGAAGCATGTTTACTGAGTGATCAATTTCACCACAGCCAGCCATCCTATGAAAATAAAAGAAAACACGTATGTTAAAATTCTGTTTTAACTTTTAATTCAACAATTCAGAAAAAAAACTTATAAAGCACCTATCATATGTAAGCCACGTACTAGACAATGGGGATACAAGAATGAAAACAGGAAAAAACTAACATGTAGAAAAATCTTTTTGGTTTGTATACCATTGATTTTTGCTTGTTGGGGGCAATAAGGCTCACAAATGTTAAGCGTAAAATAAAAAAAAATACAGTTAAGGTATAGATAGATTTTAAATAAATATACCATTTTATTCAGTCACAGACCTTGTAAGATAGAACTAAATGCAAAGATTTAAAAATGTACAGTCCATTCTAGACTGACTCTGACAATCAGTCTGGAAAGCAGTTACAGAAACAAAAAAATGGCTGAAAGTAATTCGGATGACCATTAGAGAAAGTGATGATTTTGTAGCCTTTTAGGATATTAACGGTGTCAATTTTGCAAATATTACCATATATTAATATACTTTTGGTCCTTGACAAGTACACCATATGTAACTAAGACTAAAGCTGCAATCCCAGAGGTTCCCTATTCCTGCTGTGAATCTCAAAGCACAGGTTAAACCAGTCATTTCATTTCCTCTCGGTGAAACACTTTTAATGGCCTCTTTTTGTTGCCGTGACCTTTTTCTAAACCACATATGCTCTTCCTGCTGTCCTCTTTCAAAATGACCTCATCTATTCTAATGGCTTCAATTGTTATTTATATACAAATGATTCACAAATTGGTATCACCAGCCCAGGTCTCCCTTTTCAGGCCTAGACCTATGGTTCTGATTGTCTATTTTTGATCTCTTCTCCGATGCCAAGGAGGCACAAAAACTAAACTCAAGATCTATTTCCTCCTCATTTACTCCTTAACAGCACCACCATCCAACTGCTTTTTCAAGCTAGAAATCCAAACCTGAAACTGCCCATTTCTTACCATTTTCCCATCTAAAACATCAGCAAGCCAACATTTTATCCTCTGAATATCCCCTGAATCATCTACTATCATCCATCTCTATACTTCCCTAGCCACCAAGTGACCGCTGTTTATTTAATTACTGTGTATGCCTTCTAATTGGTTTCAACTTTACCACTTGCTTAAAAAGCTGATTTTAGGATAAAGACCAGGATCTCTATTCCCTATATGGTCTAGACCCCAACTCCCCCGCCAACCTCGTCTCACCTAAAACTTCACCTTGATTGGCCTTCCAGCCACACTGGCTACTCTCTCCAATAAAAGATTTTCTCTATATGGAACATTTCCTCACTTCGTGCCTCCCCAACTCTCCATGGGCAGACTATTCCCCATCTTTTTAAAAAAAAAACATTTTTAAAATTTATTTTTTGACAGAGGGGAAGGGAGGGAGAAAGAGAGGGAGAGAAACATCAATGTGTGGTTGCCTCTCATGCGCCCACTACTGGGAACCTGGTCTGCAACCCAGACATGTGCCCTGACTGGGAATCAAACCAGCGACCCTTTAGTTCACAAGCCAGCGCTCAATCCACTGAGCCACACCAGCCAGGACTATTCCCCACCTTATATACCTCTTGACAAAGCCTCCATTACTAGGTCATATCACCTTTTTTTCCCCCTACTATGTACTTCTCATTCCTTGCACTTAACAGAACTGCAGTGCTACACATACCTATGGAATTATTTTGGTAACGTCAGTTTCCCCCCATAGGTAAGGGGGCTTTATAAGGGCAGAGAATAGGTCACTCTCGGCTCATCTCTGTATTCCCATGTAGTATATGGTAGACAGAGAACTAAAAAATTTGCCAAGAAAACAAATGTTTTCCCTAAGGAAAATATGAATACATCGCATTATGAAATAAGTTGTGGGGGGGGTCTGTTTTATTTTCAATAATATTAAGTTAAACCAGCTGACTGATAAACACTTTTTTTCCTAAGTGTTTACTTACACGCACCTTTGGAATGTATAAAAATTCTCAGTACAATTAAAGATGAGCCCTGAGGCAGCACACTGATGATTATATACTGAAAAGCTGCAGATGGCCAAGGGAGAAAGGACAACTTGAATAAAGGCAGCTGTTATACAATGAAACTAAGAACAGACAATAAATCTAAATCCTGAGTGTTGGTCTCCCTATTGCTTATATACTCTTAGGTACTCAGTTAAACCCTCAGTCTAAATTTCCTTACCTGCATATCAGAGTTTATAAAACTTAAGTGAGAATAGCCAAAAAAAAAAAAAAAAAAAGCTTTGTAATCACTAAAGCTCCACTAATGTTACAATCGTGTAGGACCAAAGGAGAAAATGACATGAATATCAGAGTTGCCCTTAAAAGAGAGGAAAAAAGGAAAGACAAACATTTGTCAGATTGGATGTATGAAGCTTATACACTGGCATAAAATTTGGGACTCCTGCTTTATTGATTCAGGTAAACATTTATTACATAACTACTATGGTCCATGAACAATGAGGAGTACTGATAGAGCTGAAGATGAGTTAAGATACATCCACTCTATAAAATAAGCAAACATACATGCAAGCAAGCATATAATTTATATTATGGCTTGATTCCTGCAGTAATGAAAATGTGTTAGATACTTAATGAAAAGTAACAATCGTGAGCGAGATGACAGGATGGATATAGGTTAGAAAGTTTAGGGTGCAGAGGAGGCTGGGAGTGGAGGAGACTCAAGGCAGAGACATGTGCAAGGTACTGAGTCAAATAACCGACGGAAAGACAGGAGGTGAAGCTGTAAGGTCATCAGAAGGCAGACTGAGTAAGTGTAAAATTTAAAAAGAAAAACAAAAGCCTGGTAAAATATAAACAAAATATTGAACATGTAACTTTGATAAATGCCATACTTCAAAAAAATACATAATCTAAAACCGTGCTGTATTTAAGTAAAATTGACACAAAAAGTCAATTTTCCATCAGATGCAGTTAGCTTATCTACAAAAAGGAAAGTTTCCAACCTGAAAACATTACTCTCCACCCTGCTTAATATGATCAATATCTTATATAATCCTTATTCTATGCATGGATAAACCTAACATATAATTTAAAAACTAAAAAAGAAGCAATTACAACCACCCCAGGGGAAAGCATGAGCTGTAAAGTAACACACTTACTTATAAAGGCACAATTCTGTTTGGGCAGGAATTCTCATTAGAAAGGAGTTCTCAGAGAATGAAGAAAAGTTGGATAAATTTCATCAGAAAACAAACAACAGACAGCTAAAGCTTCATTATTTCACCTGAAGCACTTTCAACTACCTCTTTGGCATAGCAGATTTGAAATTCTGCTTCTGTTTAGCCCACCAACTATGTTAGTCTAACTAAGAAATGGAGAAAAACTTAGTAAATACATCTTACATAATTCTGGATGAGGCACATAGAGTGGACAAGATAAAACTAAGATATAGGACAAGATAAAGACAAGGCAACCCAAACTACTAGACTGCCTATAAAACATAAGACATACTTCAAAATTATTCGTATTACCATTTTAATCTATCCTACAAAGTCTCTATTTTGCATAGTTTCAATGACCTTTAAACAGGTCAGATGCTAATGTGTGCAGAGGATCACACCAATAGGTACATAAGAAATGCCCCACCCCTCTTTTGCAGAGCAAGGGTTTGAAAAAGAGTTACTGCTAATCAATGAGAGGTATTCTCTAACTAATAAATGTTTAGGAAACTTCAGTGGTCGTTCAAAAAAGGGAATCTATTTCCTGGTTACTAATTAAGAATGACTTAATGTGTAGAAATTTGGAGTAAAGTTAGTTCAACTCTGCTAAAGAACATACATATTAACTGAATTTGTAATGTGATATTATAACTTTTAAGTACAAATCCCATTCTTCTTCCCATAGAAGACTTAGAGGGATGTGGACAGAGTCAAGGAAAACTGCTAAGTACTTAGATTTTGTTTAATCTTCTTGGAGATATCTAGTCAAAAGGTAAAATTACTAATAAATGAAAAAGGTCTTTAGCTTATAGAGTACTGAAGAACTTGTTAGACAGTAATAAAAATTTCAAATATTAAAAATCAGATTTTTTAAAGTCTGGGCTCAGAATCTAATTATAAACACACAAAAAAGGGAACAAAGAATAAGTTAACATACTACCTTTTGATAAGTCTAAAATGAGTAAGTCCAAAGCTATCAAAAATGAATGTCATCTTTCTTCCCCAACCTTTGATTACTTTTAAAAGAAAAAAATTCCTTACATCTTTAGCCCTCCTAGAATACAAAGAGTTTAAACTTTAATACAAGTTAAAAATGAAACTTTCAAATTTAAATTTAACAATGACCATTCCTAAGTCCTCTAAATCAGGGGTGTCAAACTCATTTTCAGGGGGGCCAAATCAGCTTAGCGGTTGCCTTCAAAGGGCTGAAATAATTTTAGGACTGTATAAATGTAACTACTCCTTAACTGTTAAGGAGTTGAATTACATTTGGCTCTTTGAAGGCAACTGTGAGGCTGATGTGGCCCCTAGTGAAAATGAGTTTGACACCCTTGTCTTAACTTGCCATAGTGTATACTGTCTTGGAAATACTGTGTTTAATCTCTGTTGTGTTTGTTGATGCATATTTTTATTAAAGTGTAACAACTATTATTTGTTTTGCAATGTGTGCCAGGTACAGTTTAAAGCTTCTTACATCCAATCCTCACAGTACCCTATAAAACGGTTCCATTATTTCCTTATTTTTCAGATGCGACAACTGAGATACATAAAGCTCAAGTAATAGCCCAAAGCCGCTGACTCAATTCATAAGCGATTAAGTCAGTTTCAAATCCGGGCAGTCTGACTTCAGTCTGCACTCTTAAATGCTACAGAGATTGCCTCCAAAATGATTATGACTACCCAAATATAAGAACCACAATAATGTCAGGAAAGGTAGAGCTTCACGGAGTTACTAAGAACTTTCACAAAGTGACAAAGGAATGAAAATTTATATTGCCTGCCTCAAGAGCTCTCTGTCACTTTCAATATTTCCCTTTCCATTTTGAACAGAGAAAAGTATGAGCATCTAAAATGCCCACGGCACTAGGAAGGAGATGCAAAATACCTGCCATCAAAATGTAGAGGCAGATAGGTTAGTGAACACATGCATTACTGATTAGTTTTACAAAAAGCGTGACAGACACCGGGGAGCAAAAAGAAAGGAATGGTAACTAACAGGGACGGGATATATACATTTTGAATGGATGAAATGTACTGTGCAACAAGTGCTGCGAAGACCTGGTACATTATGCTATCTAAACGAATTTAAACATTTATCCTAATACCAATGACTTAAAAATTTTTAGGTCACAGACTTACTAAGAATTTCATGACATCTGACATCAAATTTCAAGGGGTTCAAGAATCTCTATAACGCTGGTCTACCTAGAACCCCCAAGGAGGCAAGAGGAAGAATTTACTGAAGGATTTTATGTAAGGAAGTGATAGCCAAGTTTAATAATTTATCACGATCACTTGGACAGCAGCTGGAAGGAAGACTTGGTGGCATAGTGCAAATACCTGGATTACTCATCCCTTATAGTAGTCCAGGTATAAGATAATAGGAAGGAAGATGCAGATGTAAGGTTCCAACAACAGATACAAGAAACAGGAAGGAAACAAATAAAAACATTGGTTACTGACGAGTGGTGGTACTATATCCACCAGGATACAGAATTCAAAGAGTTCTGTCTCAGATATAAGGATTCTGAGATAATTATGAAGCACCAGATGAAGACAGGTAGATGAAAGCTGAATTTACTAGACTGGTATTCCAAAGAAATCTAAGCTGAAAGAAGACTGATGAATCAACATACACGGTTCTT
This sequence comes from Desmodus rotundus, assembly GCF_022682495.2. Taxonomy (NCBI): domain Eukaryota; kingdom Metazoa; phylum Chordata; class Mammalia; order Chiroptera; family Phyllostomidae; genus Desmodus; species Desmodus rotundus. The sequence continues at coordinate 75,246,154 of NC_071397.1, read as the reverse complement.
GGAGAAATGAATATGGACAAATGCTCAAATTAAACCTGTAGAGACAACAGACAAAAGGGCCAATCACAGAACCTTGGACCACCCCAACATTTCTAAGTAAGGCAAAATATGAGGGGGGACCCAAAGAAACCAGGAATTATCTTCTGGAGGTGGGCCCCTTGCAGTGCAGGCTTCCCGCTCCCGGCGACTGTTCTAGGAACCCATCTGTATCAGTACACCAGCTGGCGTTGTTGTGAGGGGCTGCCTTAGGCTTCAGTGAATCTTTTTGAAGACTCAACCCACTGGCCCATTTCATGGTGGGTGATTTACGAACACACCTGCCCAATTTTGGAAATCCTACATTAGTGATAATTTAATGTAAATAAAATTGCTAACTCAAATATCTAAAAATCAATACAAAAGTGCTCATTTTATAAAATTAGAAATGACAGACACTTGATTTACTGCATTTTATTCCAGTATACTTAATTTTCCACAGCTCTGGAAAAACCATGATGCCATACTTACATTTCTATCACAGATCCTACAGATGCTTGTCACAAGAATAAGACAACATCTTTACCACCACGCAGCCAGTTTACAGTATTTTCTCTTCCACTGCTGGTTCATCCTGTGCTGCAAAAGAAAAAATTCAACATCAAGTTCTCTACAGACTAATTAAGAACAACAAAATTATTTAATTATGTATGACCCTTCCATTTAACATAATTCAGTGGCAATTTTATCTTACAAGTGAAAAAATTTCAAGACCAAGATGCTTGCTTTCACCACTGCTATTAGACACTATACTAGAAGTTCTAGCCAGAGCAATTTGACTTGAAAAGATTTAAGGCATACAAGTTGCTAAGAAATTAAACTACCTTTATTTGCAAAGACAGTAAAACTGTCTCTATTTTCTATACAGAAAATCTCCAAGAATCCACAAGAAAGCTAGTAGAGCTAGCACACAAATTCAGCAGCAGGTTGCAAGTTCAGGGCACAATAAGTCAGTTTTGTTTCCACGTCTAGCAGTCAGCAATCCAAAAAGGAACTCAAGGAAGCAATTCCATTTATAATAGCATCTCAAAGAAAAAAAAATACCCAGGAATCAACATTGCCAACTGCTGAAAGAAATTAAAGAGCTAAGTAAATGGACAGAAAACTAGTGTTCATGAATTGAAAGAGCATAAAGATGGCAATACTACTCAAAATGATGTGCAGATTCAAAAAAATTCTTATAAAAATTCCAACAGCATTTTTGCAGAAACAGAAAAGCCAATTCTCAAATTGATATGGAATTGTGAGGGGCCCTAAATAGCCAAAACCATTGGGGATAAAAAAGAACAAAGCTGGAGAACACACATTTCCTGATTTTAAAAATTACTACAAAGCTAGAGTAATCAAGACAATGTCATATTGGCATAACAATAGACAAATGAGGCAGTAAAAGAGAGTCCAGAAATAAACCCGTATATGTGGAAGGCCAAATGATTTTCAAAAAGGGTGCCAATTCCATTTGATGGGGAAAGAATAGTCAGTGTCTTCAACAAACGCTGCCACAACTGATTTTCACATGCAAAAAGTGAAACCCAGACCCCCTTCACACCATATACACAATAAACTCAAAATGGATCAACAACCCTAATATAAGAGTTAAACCACACAGATCTTAGTAGAAAACATTAGAGGTAAATCTCCATAATCTAGAACTTGGTAATGGAGTCCTAGATGTAATACCAAAAGCATGGGCAACAAAAGAAGAAAACTGATAAGCTGGATTTCGTCAAAATTAAAACTTTCGGGCATCAAAGGACATTGTTAAGCAAGTAAAATGACCACCTACACTATGGGAGACTATGTCTATGAAAAGAGATTAATATCTGGAATATATAAAGAATTCCTACAACTCAACAACAAAAATACAAAAGAAAAATTTAAAAATGGACAAAAGGCTTGAATAGACATTTCTTCAAAGATGACTTAGAAATGCCAATAAATACATGAAAAGATGCTCAATATTATTAGTCATTAGGGAAATGTAAATGAAAATCATAATTACATGTTATTTCAGATCTACTTGGATGGCTACAATTTAAACAAACAAAAAAAGAAAATAATAAGCATTGGTGAGGATGGAGAAATTGGAACCCTTGGACTGTGTTGGTGGGAATGAAAAATAGTATAGCCATTGTGGAAAACTGTTTGGTGGTTCCTCAAAAAAGTTAAACATAAGATTACCATTTAACCCAACAATTCCACTCCCAGGCATATATCCAAAGGAACTAAAAATAGGGACTCAGATACTTGCACATCAATGTCCACCGTAGAACTATTCACAAAAGTCAAAAGGTGGGCACAGCCCAAGTGCCCAATTAACAGAAGAATGGATAAACAATGTGGCATGTAAAAGTGGAATATTATTCAGCCATAAAAAGAAAACTTTCCATACATGCTACAAAATGGATAAACCTTGAAACCATTATGCTAAGAGAAATAAGCCAGACATAAAAGGACAAATGTATGATCTCACTCATATGAAATATTAAAAATAGGCAAATTTAGAGACACCCAGTAGACTGGAAGTTACCAGCGGTTAGAGACAGGGGTAGAGTTTTTGTTTGAGGTGATGAAAAAGTTGTGGAAATATACAGTGGTGATGAGTGTAGAACATTGTAAATGAAATTAATAACACTGAACTGTAGACTTAAAATGGTCAAAATAGCACAGTTTTCATTATTTATATTTTACAATAATAATTTTTTAAGTGATACAAGTTCTATATGGATAAAATGGCCCACATGGCATGAATTCTATAGCCATCGCCTTCCTACAAGGAGACACTGTGCAGAGATGAGCTCATCACACTAAGACTTCCTGCCATTTATATGTATGTCCAAGTTTACAACCAAGTCAAACTTCTCAAGATGCCTCCTGTTCAGAGAATCCAAAGGCACCCAACATCACGTCATGAATCCTTTTTCTTCTCATTCATTATTTCCTCCTTCCACTTCACCATGCCCAATGCAGAGGCATCATATTACATAGAACTTAGAATCAAGCACATGCAATGAGTGAAGAAATGATGGGCCTCACAGTAACAGCAAGATAGGAGAAACTTGAAATCTCCTTTCCGTTCCATATGCCTCTCATAGTGTGGGAATCTATCTCACCAAAACATCTGATTATTTTACTGTTTAAAGATATTTTTTGATATATGGCCTTAAAATACTAGTTTATCCCACCAAATGTTTAACAAAATAATAATCTGTTTCAAAACTAGATAATTTTCAAAAGTAACTAAGTAGGGTTTCTAAATAACCTTTTTGTTTTCCTCTGACTTTAGAACTTAGTCTTTACATGATATGAACTACACTGTCCCGATTCCCCCTCTACCTAACCCATTTTCTTTACCCTCTAGGTGCCTATAACTTCAAGGGCACCACAGAAGACTCCTACTCAAAACAGAAACTGCACATTTGCACACACAGGACAGGAGGAAACATTCTACTATTCTAACATCATTACTCTTGAAGTCTCTACCATTGGCTATAATCACCTACAGTTCTCTCTTGACCTTTAAGGCAATGGTTTAATGTTCTTCCTATTGGTTATTTTCTTCAGGCTAACTCTTGATACGTCACTATGAACCTATTTAAATATCCCTGAGAATGAATCATCCAACACCCAACTCAGAGATTCTTAAACTGTCCCTCTGAAGCTGCTTGTTAAAAATATGCATTATCTGGCTCTAACCCTAGAGAGTCTAGGCCCGTAACAGATGTGGACTGAACCCCAGAAATCTCACTTCAAGTGACACTGACACAGGTAGCGCTTCACACACAATCTGAGAAACACTGTCCTCAGTTTCCAATTCCTAAAATCCTAAATTCAAAGAATTTCATCCCCTTCCTCCAACAACAAAATATAATGGCAACATTTGGAATGAGATGCCACCTAAAATGGAGACTTCTCTAAATCTTAATCTCATTCTCAGATCACAAGTTCTGGTCCTTCCAGATAATTAACTCACTCACTCCCACGCCTATTCTTTTAATTTCATAGGACTTCCAGTCTCTTGACCACCACCTTTCCTTTATCCAGTTCCCCATCTCACTTTCTTTCCTGCCCAGTCTGGAGCCCTTTGACTTGAACTGGTATCTCTTGGACGAATGAAAAGCTAACTTCCTAAAATTACTGTTGGGAGAAATAAAACATCAAAAAGTTAAACTTACTTATTCACATATTTGAGTTGTAATTGTGAACAAGTCACCCAGCCACAAAAAATATAAAGATGTCTAAGTTCTAAACCTTTCTTTGAAGAACTTAAGGTCTAACAGCAGTAGTTACTACATTTGTAAGACTCAAGCCACCATTACATCTTTTGACAAGCACAAGATTCACCTCTCTGTTCACTGGTAATGAATTCTCCAGAATGCAGATAAAGATCTAGGAATAAAACCGATTTTAGTACATCTTGCAACCTGCGGTAACTTTTCCAACTTCTATATCATATGGGTAAATTTCAAAGTAGACTCTAAGTGAGTAATAACCACTGAGGGAAGGGAAAATGAATAAAAATCCATGTAGTAATCTACATATTAGCTATGCAAAATGAGATCCCCAGCCAACAATATCAGCATTAGCTGGAAGTTCCTTAAAAACAAAAAGTCTGGAGCCCCACTCTCCACCTATGGAATCGGATCTTCAGGCGATTCGTACGCATATTAAAGTTTGGAAACACTATTAGATCTATACCGTTGAATATTTAAAACAACCCAATGAGCTATGACTAAACCCAGTTTATAAATGAGGAAACCCAAGTTCTCAAGGATTTAATCCAAAATCAATAGTGGGAGATGGGATTCAAACTCAAGTATCTTTAAAAAATATATATTTTCTTCAGTGTACTGTATCTTAGAGAAAAGGTCTAGAATAGCAATATCTAATAGAAACATGATGCGAGCCACACATGTAAATTCAAAGGATCTACTAGCAGTATTAAGAACAATAAAAGGGAACAGGTAAAGTCAATCTTAAATAATATATTTTATTTGCCCTGGCTGGTGTGGCTCTGGATTGAGTGGTGGCCTGTGAACCAAAGGGTTGGTGGTTCGATTCCCAGTCTAGGGCACATGCCTGGGTTGTGGGCCAGGTCCCCAGTAGGGGGCATGTAAGAGGCAACCACACATTGATGTTTCTCTCCCTCTCTTTCTCCCTCCTTTACCCTCTCTAAAAACAAGTAAATAAAATCTTAAAATATATATATATGTATATTATTTAACCTAATATATTCAAAACATTACCATTTCCATATATATTCAATGTAAAGAAATTATTAATGTGCTATTTTTACATTCTTAAATGTGTGTGTACACTCTTTCAAATCCAGTGTGTTTTTTATACTTACAGCACAATTAAGTTCAGACTAGCCACATATCAAGGGCTGAATAGCTCCATGTGGCTAGTGGCTACAATACTGGACAGTACGGGTTTAGAATATCTTACACATTAACAATTCGTTTTTAACACAAAACTGGCTACTTACTACAAGAATCTTTAAATGAAAATGAATTCGATGTTAGTTCACCCACACTTTTGCTGGCACAGACGAAAAAGACAATGGCATATTCTGTTGTGGTCAAATCTGACAGATTCAGGCGGTCCCAGTTCTGCCCAACCGGTCCACTAATTCTAGCCCCACAATGTACAATCCTATACAGGCACAAAATGAGGCATAGGGTCTAATATTCAGAACGAACATGTGAAGCAGCCCTCACAAAATTTCTACATTTGAAACCAAAGATTTTTTTTCTGAAATGGGGGTGGGGAGGGAGAGGCTTTTACTTTCAACCAAAAATATAATGGTGTAATTCTAACTACAGGCTAGAAATAATTTGGCAAAAACAAATACTTCAAACATACATAATTCCTGCTGCAATGAATGATTTGTAAATTATATACCAAACTCAATACAATTTACGGGTCACTACAGTAAAATTTATGCAAAATCTTGACTTGCAAATACCAATTAGTTAATGGGTTAAGGTTCCTTCGTTAGGTGCAAATTTATACAGAAATGGTTAGGAAGGTAACATCAAAAGCATAAAAAGAGAAAAGATTTAAACTAAATTAGATATTCCTCTCTCTTAACAATTCTGGAGGTAAAAAAAGTAACATCTACATTTTAAAACAGATTTAAGAGTTTAGAGATCATCAGTAAATTTAAATCCTTTACCTACTCAACCAATTTTTAATAATTGAAAATGAAGTATATTGTATTATTTATAACTTCTGGCCACTCAACAAATTTACACTCCTGTAATTTGCATATAGTTATTTTCTCTGAAAAATATCTAGTATTAATTACAATTCTACTTTTCAAGTCAGTCAGAAGGTAAAAAAAAAATCAAGTTTATTTTTCAAATAGTAGATCCAAATAAACATCCTTTTAAAGAACCAAAAAAGGTAAGTACCATATTTTTCGGACCATAAGACACACCTAGGTTTTAGAAGAGGAAAATAAGAAAAAAAAAAAACCAAAAACCCCTGCTCCACCGCCCTCCCTCCCTCAGTGAGCCAGGTAAGCTATATTCAGACTATAAGACACACCCCCATTTTCCTCCCAAATTTTTTTGGGGGAAGTGAATCTTATAGTCTGAAAGATACGGTATACAACAGTTAAAATATCAAATTATAGGGATTTAAAGACCTCCTGTATTTTTCCAATTACTAATAAAATAGTTGTTACTGTTTATTTTCAAAATACATAAAACAGGAATATTCTATATAAAAGCTATCAGTGACAGAAAAGGAAAATACTTCAATTTGAATTTTTGGTATATGAAGAAGGAAGGGAAAGAGAGATAGGAAGGAAAAGGAAGGAAGAGGGAGGACGTAGGAGGAGGAAGGAGGAAGAGGAGGAGGAGGAAGAGGAGAAGAAAAGGACCAGTAAAAGGAATAGAGATGGGTTGTAATTTACCATATACATCTATTCTTAAAAGAGTCCCAAACTGAGATGTAACTAAATGCCCCAATGTTTCCATTTTTAGCTTTCCCTCTCATCCCCTTGAAACTCAGCTTACAGAAAGCACAAGTCATAATGGGAAATAAATCTTACATGAAAACTCACAACTCCATGTGGTCAAATACTTTATTTTTAAAAATGATTTCCCTGCCCTGGCTGGTGAGGCTCAGGAGATCGAGTACTGGCCTACACACCAAAAGGCTTCCAGTTTGACTCCCAGTCAGGGCACATGCCTGAGTTACAGGTCAGGTCCCCCATGGGGGCATGAGAGGCAACCACACACTGATGTTTCTCTCCCTCTCTTTCTCCCTCCCTTCCCATCTCTTTAAAAGTAAATAAATAAAATCTTTTTAAAAATTATTTTGCTTATTATATAGCACTTCCCTTAAAAAACATTATTGGAGGACTATCTATATAGCCTTCACAATCTTCCCACCAAAGCATTAAACCTTTATATTTTCACCCCCCAAAATGGGCTTTGCATTTTAATAAAACATGAACTGTGAATGTGAACAAATGGTGTCTTTTAATCCTGTCAAACAGAAGTTTCGGAGCCTGCAACCATTCCGTAAATAAGGAAGACTCTGCTGCCAATCAATCATCTGTGCGACCTTGGTCAAGTCCTAACTCCCGTGACTTAGTTACTTCACTCTATCCTTCTGTAATTCTAAATTCTCAACACTTTAAGTAATTTAACAACAGGTTTTGTTTTAATTAACCCAAAAGGTAGTAAGCCATGAACACTAAATAGTCCAAAAACAAGTACAAGGGGTTGCAGCAGAATGTTAGTAAGATGGTTTCCACACCCACAAAGATTGTCCTAATCCAGCCTGTCTTTTTCCCCAATTCAGGCTCCTTGGGCACAAGCAGAAGCCATGCAAGAGAATGGAAAAGGATCAGCACCTTCTGTTACTACACTGGGGGGGGGGGAGGGGGGGAAGCATTTAAATATCCAACTGACTGTGTGTCAGGTGTTTCATGCTAATAAACTGCTAATACATAATATCTAAACAGACCAATATTACAAAAAGATTTTATACTATCTTTTTCTTCTAATCAAGAAATCATTTTTGGATCATTAAAAAAACAAACCAACCAACCTGTCCCATTCTTCTGGCAATTCAATCGGTAGAAACTGAAACAATGTATTTTACCAGCTGACACATTAACTTTCTTTTTTACTTCTTGTCTAATGGCCAGCTCTTCAGAAATATAATTTCCTGATGACTATAGTATTATCAAGCTTTTAACAACCAGTGAATAACAAAAACATTCAAATGTCCACCATTATTTTCATTTTGCCCACAATCTCCAGGGGCCCATTTGAAACATAAATTGCCTTAAAGATTGGGCTTAACAAACTACTCCAATTTAAGACTTACAAAGCTAAAATAAACACACCTAAAACCTATTTCTGGAGTGGCTTTCACTCTTCTGGTTTTCTCTTTTAAAAGAGATTTACTTGACCTATTTTCATGTGCTTTTGGGACACCCAGGGACTCATCACTAACAGTACCTGCTGGTCACAAAACCATCCCGGCCAGTATCATAAATCCTATTCGTGCGGATCATTTTCTTCATGTGTCCTATATACCATACCACGTCTTTTAAAAATCTAAATATAGATTCACTTACGTAAAAAGTCTTAGGCCTTCCAAATTCTGTAATTATAAACTACTCTCAATGCCAACTTATACTTTCGCATCCTATTTTGAAAGTAAACACGGGGGAGGGGGCACCTGAAATGTCAATCATAAAAAGAAAAAAGCTTCTTCTAACATTTTTTTGGCTTTCTTCTGTCAATTCGCTTCAATAGTACAAAAATAGCACTTGAACAAAATATACGTACTTCCAAAAACTTGCGAAATAAATGCTCACTAAACTGGCATTTAGGAAAAATAGAAACACATACGAAAACGGATACCGAGGGAAAAGATCTGGTTGCCAGAATGTGTGTGTACACTGAGAACAATTCTGCAGCTTTTCGCAAGAAGCCTATGGAAAAGTAAAATAGCGACAACGGGAGACCCGCACTCCTTCAGACGGGATGGGAGCAGGGACAGAACTCCGCAACCAGAGACGAAAAGAACAAAGCACCAGCCTCCGCTTTTGAGATGCACTGAGGTTCAGGACGCTCAACTGGCGATCTAGAGGTTCCGATGCTTTAATAGTCATCAAAGCAACTTCGAATATGCAGCTCTGGGCTTAACCAGGACGAGGTGGAGGTACTACTTTTCGTATCAGGCAAGACCCAGACACTGAGCAAGGGGAGGGGGAGAAGAGGAGAAAGGAGCAGCCAAAGACACTCCGGAAAAAGACAAAATGCAGGGACTGTACCCCCTGGCTGCGATCTAACCCAAGGCCCGCGTAGAGGCCTCCACACGGGAAACAGGGGGCAGGATACACCCCTGAACCATCGCGGCCCCTAACTCTGAGGCCAGAAGGAGACCACTGCCGGGGGAGATCGGAGGGACCCGGCTGCCGACGAAGGCAGCGACGCGAACCCGGCGGAAGAGGCTGCGCAGTAATGGCCGCTGCTCCGCCTCTCGCACCCAGACCGTGACCACCTCCGGGCCGGCGGCCAGGACAGGGGACTGCGCCGGGTCGCCCGCAAAGCAGAGCCGTCACAGTCTTCTCGCCTGCGACAGCGGCGACGGCGGGGGGCGGCCGGAAGGGCTAGGCTGGCCCATCCCGCCCCGTCTCGCGGCGGACAGTCCTGTCGCGCCGGCCCAAGGGCGTCCGCCGCGGTACCGGCCCCTGACCCCGCCGCCGCCCCTCGCAGGCCCGCAGCGCAGGGCCGACCCGGAGCGGGTCGCGGCTGGAGGTGACACCGCGGGCCGTCACTCCTCTCACCGAGCTAGGACCCCGGAGTGGCTGACTGTCACCCTGCCCCCGCGAGGACTTCACCTCCGACTCCCACCTCTCAGGCCACAGCCGTGGCCGCCTCGCAGTCTTTTCTCCTCGGCCTCAGAGCCCGCAGCGGCCGGGGACGCGCGCGGCCACCACGTGACCGCCCGTCGCGTCGCGGGGGGGCGGAAACAGCGCCGCGCACCCGGGCGCTCGCGTCGGCCCCTCCCAGCCGAGCTCCCCAGTCCCCCCGAGCGCGCCTCTGGCTGCCCGCCCTCGCCCGCCTGTGCGCATCTGCAGTTTCACTTCCGGAGCCCTTCGAAGTGGTGTGTATTTCGCTTTAGTTGTAATTGGGTGCTGAGGACTCTGAAAGAGTGTGGGTCCCGCGGAGAGATTTGGGACCTAGGAGTTGGACACGCAAAGGACCAGCAGGTGGTGCTGCTCAGAAACCCTGATTCCAGACCCAGAAGAAGTCTTTTGATACCTAGCTGGATTTGGGGGTCAACCGCCGTTGGCAAAACACTGCTTGTTCTCGTTTCAAAAAAAAGAAAGAAAAAAGTCCTTTTGGACATTTTCTGAAAGGTTGAGCAATTTAATCGGAAAAAAATGGATCTTTCTTTTTGGACCCATTTTTCTTAGACTAGGCATAGGAAGCTGGAGGAAGAGATTAATTAGCATAAGAATCTACACCTAAACAAGTGGGTTATTTTGTTGCATGCGTGTGGTTTTATACATCAAAATCTAGGCGATATCCTCCATTTCATTTTAGCATATACTTTTATGTTTTATGGAACTGATGGTATTTTATTAATATGTAGTAAAATGAAGAGAGTGGAAGAGCATGCTTTTTGTTTTTATTTATTTACTTATTTATTATTTTTCCCCCTTTGCCATCAACTCCCATCCCCCCTCCAGTCAATCCACACACTGTTGTCCATGTCCATGGGTCATTCATACATGTTCTTTGACTAGTCCCTTCCCCTTCTTTCCATTATTCTCCCCACCTCTCCCCTCTGGCCGCTTTCCTCTGTTCCATATTTCTATGTTTATGGTTCTGTTTTGCTCGCTAGTATATGTTGTTCATTTGATTCCTCCTATGAGTGAGATTATAGGGTATTTGTCTTTCACCCCCTGGCTTATTTCACTTAGCGTAATAGTCTCCAGTTTCATCCATGCTGTTGCAAAAGGTAGGAACTCTTTCTTCTGCATAGTATTTCATTGTGTAAATGTGCCACATTTTTCTATCCATTCATCTACTGATAGGCACTTAGGCTGTTTCCAGCACTTGGCTATTGTAAATAATGCAGCTGTGAACATAGGGATACATGTTATTTTGAACTGGTGTTTGGGGATTCTTAGGATATATTCCCAGTAGCGGGATCACTGGGTCAAAAGGCAGTTCCATTTTTAATTTTTGAGAACATTACATACTGTTTTCCACAGTGGCTGTACCAGTCTGCATTCCCACCAGTGGTGCACTAGGGTTCCCTTTTCTCCGCATCCTCACCAGCACTTCTTGTTTATTGATATATTAATGATAGCCATTCTTACAGATTGTGAGGTGATCTCTTGTTGTGGTTTTAATTTGCATCTCTTTGATGGCTAGTGATGTTGAGCATCTTTTCATATGTCTGTGGGCTCTCTGTATGTCCTCTTTGGAGAAGTGTCTATTCAGGTCCTTCGCCCATTTTTTAATTGGATTGTTTTAAACTAGTGCTGAGTTGTATGAATTCTTTGTATATTTTGGAGATTAAACCCTTGTCCAATGTATCTTTGGAAAATATGTTCTCCCATATGGTCAGTTCCCTTTTCACTTTGATGATGGTTTCTTTAGTCATGCAGGAGTTTTATAATTTGATGTAGGCCCATTTGTTTATTTTCTCCTTTATTTCCTTGCCCTAGGAGATATATCAGCAAAAATATTGATATGTGGGATATCTGAAATTTTACTGCCTATGTTTTCCACTAGGACTTTTATGGTATCAGGATTTAAGTCTTTTACCCATTTTGAGTTTATTCTGGTGTATGCGGTAAGTTGGTGGTCTAGTTTCATTTTTTTTGCAAGTACCATTCTAGTTCTCCCCTTTTTGTCTTACAAAAGACAAACATTCCATGCTAGTATCTTCTTACTTGCATTGGTGTTGCATTTGTGATCTCATTAACTTTATTCAAGGTTGGAAGTTTTCAGTGTCCTTAAATATATAGATGAGTACATTTTCTTATATTCCTCTGAAACGAATGTTTTTGAGGTTCTTATTCATACAAGGTCTATATCAGTCTGAAACCAACTCTTGAAGAATACCATCTAGTCAGCGATGCTTACTCACATAAATAGAAGAAATATTTTTGTAACTTATTTAAATGTAGTAATATTGAATTGTATGTTCTCCAGCTTTAAATGTAATCCTGTATCTTTATGCCCTCCTTAACCATCCAGTTTTACCCCTCTACCCTACATATCCCATGAAAACATAACAGCAAAAATTTCATATATACTTGAAGATTCCAGCTTCAAGAAATAATACTATTAACTAAAAACATGCAAGGTTTGAAGTGCTTTACACATATTAGCTGACAATAAACTATGATTATTGTTATTCCCACTTTACAGACACAGTTACAGCTATGATTTGAATCCATACAGCAACTGTCAGAGTTCATCTAGTCAGGTTCTCTATTTTTCAATTATGAAATAAATATAACAAAGTTAAAGGACTTGCTTAAAGACTCTTGTTAAAAATAAAACCAGAATCAGAACACATGTATGTTTCCTGATCCGTAAATACTTTTAATTTAGGAAAAGCTATTCACAGTTCTTCAGTGGCTCTAGGCACATATGTAGAACAGGGTCACTAAATGAATATTACAATTTGTTTTGTATCTGCCTATCTATTCATCTGCAGGCAAGAATCAACAGGAATCCCACTGAAATACCCATTCAGATTTTTAACTCTCTCTCAGTCACACCTTTAATCTTAGTCCTTTCAATGAATCGCTCCATCTTTCCTTGTTCAAACTTCCTCTCCTTTATGCCTCATATCCATTTTGCAAATATTATATTGGTTCTAACTTCAGAACACACCCAGAATATAACTTACCACCTCTGCTACAACCTACAGAATCTGTTGTTTGGAATATTGCCTTAGCCCAGGTACTGGGTTTCTTGCTTCTGTCCTTGCTTTCCTTTGAGTCTATTCCCAAAACAGAGACCAAAGTAAACTTATTAAACAGGAAGTCAGATCATACCACCCTTCTGTTCAAAGTCTCCCATGGCTTCCTGAAACAAAGGAAAAACCAAAGTCCTTCATGGCTCTAAGACTCCCCCTTTTACCTCTCTGACCTCACAAACTACACACTCAGCTCAGTGATCCAAGAAGACTGCACAAGCTCTCTGCCTCAGTCTCTGCGGTTGTTTTTTTCCCGTTTGGAACCCTTTGTCCCATTATAGCTCCCCACCTGTGCCTGTGCTCAAATACGTATTTCAGTCGGTCCTCTACTTGCCACCCTGTTCCATTATAAATCATGACATCTCCCATTACTGATATTTCTTATTCCTTCCTTCACTTTTTCTAGTACTTTTCACAATGTAAGGAATGATTTAGTTTGCTTATTCATCTTTATTGTGTATCTGTTCACTCTGGAACATAAATCTTTCAAGGACAAGAATTTGTACTCTGTTTTGTATCCCAACTGCCAAGAATAGCGCCTGACACATTCAGAGAGGCTCTCTGTAACTGTGTTGAATGAATGCACGCATGTTTATATACCAAATAATATATAAATGCATAAAAACTTCTTGTTATTTGTCAGAAATTGTATATAAAGGGAAGAATTGAATGTATGGAGTAGTATGTGCCTCACCTCTACCAGCCACCTGAAAGAGAGTGATGAGTTTCTATCTGTCAATATTATAGGACAGAACTTCTCAACATTATCACAAGAGGCGTGAAAGTAATTGCTTCTGAGTAGTTGTTAAAATGCCCAAACTTTCAAATGATTTACTTAAACAAATAAATTAATCCTAACAGATATAAGGTATCCTTGTGATAGTGTTACTGTCACTGGCTTCTATTTTGCTTCATTGAATCAAAGATAAAGGAGTTGCAACAGAATACTAGGAATCGCTCACTATGCATAACCCACTGTCTGTTTCCTGCAAGTGTATAAAATGTTTTCATGAATACCTCCAGGCATTCCCTTTTCCCCCTGCTACCTCACGACACCCCAAAATGTTTGATGTTACTTGTTTGCTTAATATTCAAAATACTTTTTGTTTCATTAATATCTGAAGACATCCATGAAAACACGCATGAGAAAATTATATGTTTTATACTGGAAACTGTACTGAAAACTAGTCTAGGTGTAGCTAGTCTAGGGCAATAGTTTTCAAACTCTTTCTACTGTTCCCTGTGGTTCTTGAGATGTTTTCTGGGAGAACCACAGGTAAAAATTATACTAAGACTCTCACTGCCTTGTTCACTCACTGACTTTCTCTCTCCAGTATGTAATCGAGTTTTCCAGAGGTTACATGATATGTGATGTAGCCACAGATTGAATATAGATGCAGATATTATAATTTGTCTATATCGCTTAAACCACACATTAAAGAGTTTCACAAATCACAAAATAGTGCCACCCTTCTCACTAAGTTAACTTTGTTTTGGAAGATAGAGTTGTTTTTCAGAAAATACTTAGGTTAACATTTAACTGGCTTGTTATTTTAAATGAATTAATATTTTAAACAGTTTTCAGTTTTAGTTTCTAATTTGGTAAATATTGATACATATAAACAAGAGTTCTGTTGACTCTTCTGTAATTTTTAAGAGTGTGAAGGAGTCCCAAGACCAGAAAGTTTGAGAACACTGGTCTGAACTACTTTGTGTACCAACCCTAAGCTGGATTTCTTCCCACATGCCAGCAATCATCTGATAACTGTGGACACAACTTTCTCATATGTCTGGAAACAGAACAAACCAGATTCAGGAATGTACCAGTCATTATAGCTAGCAGATGAATAGAGATAAAGCCAAGGGGAAGTTTGGGAAGCAAATTTTTCCATTCCAGTTGAAAATTCTGGTCCAAGAGCTGATACATAGCTTGGTCTGTGTCCTGCCCTTTGCTGTTGTTCTACTGACAGTAATCGAATAATACATACTTTTCTAGTAGAATTCCTTTGCAAATAACAGTATAGTAGACAATTTTCCTTGTGTTTTTCCTTTACCTAACGTGATAATTAATGCTCTCTCTTTGACTAGCTCTCAGTGTTCCTACTGCGGCCCCAGAAGTTACAACTGAATTATTAGAATTGTATGCCTGGGAACTAGCCCAATGCCAAACAGTCACTCAGTTACAGACCAAACTGTAACTGTATGGTCTGTTACAGTTTGACCATAGAATAAAGCATGCCTTTCCTAACCCTGGTTTTATGTTTACATGATACATGTGTTGATTTTTAGATGTCTTATACTGACAATATTATCTGTTATATTATCTCCAAAGTTCATGACATGACCTCTCACTGAGCATAATATTGAAAGATAAGACTAAATGTTCTGTTTTATTTTTAGACAGAATAATTTGTTACTTTCATTATTTTATTTTATTTATTTTTTAAGTGTAGGTTTTTTAATTATTTATTTTTTAAATATTTTATTTATTTATTTTTAGAGAGAAAGGAAGGGAAGGAGAAAGAGAGAGAAAAACTCAATGTGTAGTTGCGTCTTGCGCACCCCACTACTAGGGACCTGGCCCACAACCCAGGCATGTGCCCTGACTGGGAATTGAACCAGCAACCCTTTGGTTCGCAGGCCAGTGCTCAATTCACTGAGCCACATCAGCCAGGACTAATTTGTTATTTTTATTATTTTAATAAAGTGACAGTGAAACAGTACACCCTATTACATAAAGGAAAAAGCTTAAAGTTGTACAGGCAGCAAATATGTTTTCAATGGCACATTTTCCTCAGAATGGTTAGGATTTAGCGAATGAGGTTAAATGGTTTTATAATCAGACATATTTGGGATGGTGATCATTTATTTATAACATTATATTCATATTATCCCAGTTTAATACAGTTATCACCTAGAAATTTGAAATACTTTTCACAGCGGTGTATCAGTCAGTGTCCTGTTTAGAAGACAGAAACCACCTTAAGTATTTCAAGCAAGGGAATTTAATGCAGTAAGTTGGTTGCAAAAGTATTATATACTGGAGGAGCCAAAAAAAGGGAAGCTAAGGATACCCTGATATCAGTAACTGGAGAAAGTCACTCGCACTCCTGAGGCGGGGGGAGCACAGGGTTTCCTGAGGTTCCCAGACTGACTCAGAGGCTGCCAGAGCCCTTCTGTTTGAATGACTGCGATGGGAAGCCAGGAGGCCGTATGCTCACAGAAGCTGCAGGAACTCATGGCCACCAGCAGTCACCTACCCCTGTCACTTCCAGAGCCAGGAACAAGAAAAGAATGATCTTCTTGCTCCCCACCTTTTGTTTGCTTATGAGTGCCTTCCATTGGTGGAGCCACACAGGAAACCAGTGGTCAGTAGATTCTGGAAAATAACCTTTTCCAGCTTTCTGAGATACAAAGTAGAATATAGAAGTGCCAGTATGAGGCTGGGCATCAAGAGAGAAATTTGCTGCTACGCTGACTGGAATCGTTTCCCCTTTTGTTCTTCCCTGTTTCCCTGGTTTCCCTGGTGGGCTGGCTGGGGTGGGGGGTGGGGGGACCCATGAGATTCTGGGAAACACTACTCCATTCCTGTAAATGGAACATGTAAACTGGTCTAAGTCAGTGAGCACATACAAACCCCAGCATAATGGCTGTAGGATGTGGGCGTTTGACCTAAGACAGTGCTATCGTGCAGTTCTGAGACCTCTGCAGGGAGTTGTGGAATACAGTCCTTGTCCTTTGGATGGAGTCAGGTGCAACTGTCACCCATTGAGCTGCCTCAACCACACTGCCGCCATGTGGAAAACCAAACTGATAGATGGAGGACAGCAGGACGAAGAGAATGGCAGAGGCCTTGTTGAAGCACACTGCACGGCTGCCTTTTCTCTGAATTTCTCAATTACGTGAGCTCGCGTAGCCCTTTTATTGTTTAAGTCAGTTTGAGCTCACGTTTCCTGTAGATCTGAAACAAGGAATACAATAATACATGATACAGTTCCTACTGGCAACGAACACGCTGGCACTGAACAGCCCCATACTCTAGCTCCAGAATTTTATAATTCTGGCTCTCACTTGTCCTACCAAACTGTCAGAAATATAAGGCAAAAACTGAAAAAAAACCCACCTGTTTTGCACAACTGGGACATCTCTTAACCTTTGATAGAGTACATAGCTTAAAATAAAAAAGGTAATAACAAGATGTTGCATGATATTTTAAGGTTGAATCAATAGATATACAATAAGTTTTGTAACAATAAGAGAATATACCTTTTTTCCAAGTGCACATGTAATAATTACCAAACAGAAAGGGAAAAAGAAGAAACTCATGTACTTAGACTACAAAGTATATTTCTTAAATCATGACTTAGTCAGATTATACTTTCTGATACCAATCTAATTGCTGGATATTAAAACAAAATATTAAATGGGAAAAAATTCCCTATCATTTCAAAGTTCGAAAGGATCTAAATCTTCTGATAACAATAAAATCAATATTATAATTTAATACAATCTTAAAAAGAATACTATTAGCATTTTTTAATGTGAGCAAAATGTACATCAGAGGAAATTTTATATTCTTACAATTTATTACAAAAACTAGAAATTTGAAATAGGATACAAGAATACAGGAATACAGTCCTAAATATTGGGTTGGTCGAAAAGTTTGGTGTTTTGGGGGGTTTGGCCAAGAAGTTTGTTTGTTTTTTTCTGTAAGATGGCTTTAGTAGCACTTAGTTGTTTTTAATTTCACTTGAAACAATTTTGTTAGATTGTATTGTGACAGCTGTCATATCAATGTGCATTTTAAAAAACTTATCAGAATCGGTGAATTTTTGTGTAGCCATTTTAATATTGAAGATTGAAGAAAATAAGCTATATTTTTGTCATTATGTTTTATTATTTCAAGAAAGGTAAAAACACAACTGAAATGCAAAATAGATTGGTGCAGTATATGGAGAAGGTGCTGTGACTGATCGAACATGTTAAAAGTGGTTTGCAAAGTTTTCTGCTGGAGATTTCTCGCTGGACGATGCTCCATGGTCGGGTAGACCTGTTGAAGTTGGTTGAAGTTGATAATGATCAAATTGAAACATTAAGGAGAACAATCAATGTTACACCACACGGCAGATAGACCATATACTCAAAATACCTGGATCAAGCATAGAAAATCATTTGTACCAGAGTGGTTATGTTAATCATACTACTTGCTTTGATGTGTGGGTCCCACATAAGTTAATTGGAAAAAAACCCTCTTGACTGTAATTCCTCATTTGATTCTCTACTTAAACATAACAAAAACCTTCTGTTTTTAAAACAAATTGTGATGGGTGATGAAAAGTGGATACTTTACAATGATATGGAATGGAAGAGTTAGTGGGGCAAGTGAAATGAACTATCAGCAACCACATCAAAGGCCGATCTTCATCCAAAGAAGGTGACATTGTGTATATGGTGGGATTGGAAGGGGGTAGTCTTTTACAAGCTCCTTCCGGAAAGCTAAACAATTAATTACAACAAGTACTGCTCTCAACTGGACCAACTGAAAGCAGCACTGAACAAAAAACATCTTGAATCAGTCAACAGAGAAAGCATAATCTTCCATCAGGATAATGCAAGGCTGCATGTTACTTTGGTGACCAGGGAAAAACTGTCACAGCTTGGTTGGGAAGTTCTGATTCATCCACTTATCCATCAGACATTGCACCTTTGATTTCCAGTTATTTCAGTCTTTACAAAATTCTCTTGATGGAAAATATTTCAATTCCCTGGAAGACTGCAATAGGCACTGGGATCAGTTTTTTGCTCAAAAAGATAAAAACTTTTCGGAAGTTGGAATTATGAAGTTGCCTGAAAGATGGCAGAAGATGGGGGAACAAAATGGTGGATACATTGTTCAGTAAAGTTATTGATGAAAATGAAAAATATATCTTTTATTTTTACTTAAAAACCACATGGTTGTTTAGCCAACCCAATAGAAAAATCAAAGTAGAATTGATAATACAAAAGTTTTGCATGATTTCAAAATAAATGTACACTATAACAGATAAATCTTGAGCAAATTTTATTATGAAAATATATAAGTAAACATTATTAAGAATGAGAAAAACAACCATAGTTATGGAAGAAGTGAACATTACTAGGAAATACTGTATTAATAAATTTGAAAGTTCCAGTAACACAAGTAACTGGGAACAAACCAATCTTTGTATACAAAGAAATTTTTCCTACACATTGGACTAACTGTGCCTTCTACGAGAGTTTTGCTATGGTCAAAATGTTTGTGTTCCACACCCCCACAAATTTATGCTGCAGTCCTAAATTCCCAAAAGTGAAGGTGGTAGTAGGTGGGCTTTGGGGGAAGAGATTCGGTCACAAGAGCAGAAAATTCTGAAACCTGGAAAAGGGCTCTCACCCATTATGGTGGCACTCTGGTCTCGAACTTACAGACTCCAGAACTGTGAGCAATATACAAGGAGGTCTGTCCAGAAAGTATCCAGCTATGTAGTATGAAAAATAGAGGTATTAATTGAAGAAGATACAAGATACAAGAAACATTGTACAAAGGACAGTGATTCCTCAGTCCCCTTCAAAGTAAGCACCTTAGGACTTCACACAGTTTTCTGCCAATCACCACCAGCTGCCCCATTGTATTTTCCTGAATTTCATTGATGGTCTGAAATCTTTTCCTTTTTAAAGGTGATTTTAATTTTGAGAAAAGCCAGAAGTTGCAGGGCACCAAATCTGGACTGTAAGGGGGCTGAATCACCTGTGTGATTTGATGTTTTCCCTAAAATCTGCACTAGACAAGCTGCATGAGCAGGCACATTGTTGTGAAGAAGCTGCCAATCACCAGTTGCCCATAGCTGCAGCCTTCTGAATCATGCTAATAGTTTCCATGGAGGAATGTTCAAGCTTAACACAAAATTTGATGCAGATTTGTTGCTTTACTCAGTCATTTTGAATGCAATGGCCACACAGTACACATGCTCACTCAGTGGCATCTACTGCCTCCTCTAACTAGTAGTACAGGGAAGTAGTCTTTGTTCATGCATTCATATTCCAGTCCACTTTTCTCGGCTGCCAGGCTACATGGATGTCTCCAAAATGGTTCTTGTTGTATTAACAATGGCTGGACTTTTTCTGGACAGCCCTTATATTTCGGTTATTTATAAGCTGCCCAATCTTGGTTTATTGTTATAGAAGCTCCAATGGACTGAGACAAATCTCTTTACCTGGATCTTTGATGGTTTCTTCAGTCAATGGGTCTCAACTTAAATGTCATTTTTTTTAGAGGTTTTAATTTTTTTTCCTGAGTAACTGTGATTCCTCAAGATCCCTCAGCTTTGTCACTTCCTACCATTTCACACTCTTAATTTCGCCAGAGCATTTTTCTTGATATTTAAAAAATTTATGTTTTGGTTTATTATCTGTCTTGCCTTCTGAGAATGTAATTCCTTGAGAAAAGGGGTGTTGTATGTCTTTGTTGTCCAATGCTCATAAAACAGAGTCACATAGTAGATATCAATAAAAGTCTAAAATAAAATAAATTTGTTAGGAAAATAAAAATGACAAGAATCACAAAGCATATATCCAATAATCATGGAATTACCTAAAAAAATAGTTCCAAAGCACAACAGTTACTTTAGAGGCCTTTCAAGCTTTAACAAAAATTTTTCATGTTATATAAAATGTTCGATAGCTCAGAAAATGATGACCAGTTATTTAATTATACATGTATTGTAGAAATCCCAAAAGAATAAATTGTAAAATTCTCAGAAGCAGAAAAAATTTAAGTCAAATATTTATATACAAAATAAATGTACAAAATTAAATGTTTTTATTAAAACATTTTAAAATAAATATTTTATTAATATTTAAATTATTTTAAAATTAATAAGGATTTATTTTGAAATTCAAATTTCAAATGAAAATCTGAAAGGATGTTATTGGAGATGGACACTAAGTTTTTCTTAAATTTACCCAAATATGCAGGGAATAACTGCTAGTCAACAAGAGTTCAATATTCGACGAAAACAGAATGAACTCTTAACAAGAGAGGCTATTGTCGTGATGAAGCCGCCTTATGAGGAAAAGTTGGGTACCCAGAGAAAAGAATATGCCGCACCCAATTCTTATGCTATAAAGCAAAGATTGCAAACTGGCCACCCTTGTACCAGAACAGGGCCACAAAACTAGGCTGGTATTTTAAAAATCAGGAAAAAAACTTTATCAAAATATAAATGTTAAAAAAAGTAAAGCTTGGGGAAAAAAGTAATTCAGAAGATGTAACAGCGATAGACCCATGTTCCCAGATGGCAGCCTTTGGCAGGAACAGAGGAGGGTGGCCCACCGGTGCGCTGCAATTTGGCACAGTTCTTACCTCCCTCTTTGCACCAGCTTGCCTCACGCATTGACGTGAATGGGTCCATTCCTGTCGTCATCTGAGATTAAAAACTGCAAATGGATCAGGAGTTAGACAGAAAAGATAAAACCATGAAAAAAATTAGAAGAAAACACTGTTGGATATTTAAGTGGCCCTTATGAACTGGCCTAACCCAATTGAACTTGTGCAGCTTTTAAGTTACTTTTGTTAATCCAGTAGTTTCCAATAGTTAGAGGTGGGTTAGGATTAACTATTTCCCCACAACCTCTACCAGGTTATAAAGAAAGAAACTTGTAGACCAAATTCTTCCACACATGAAGCCATTTATCAAGTTGTTATTAGAAAGCACAAAAAATATCTCATTAGAGATCAAGTTTCGGCGCCACCTGTAAGCAAACAAGATAGCAGGCTCTTTAAATTCTTGTATACTGTTCAAGCAAGAGTTGTAAGTGTCTCTATTTTTTTTATTCGATGTGCATACCTCAAATGCCACTAGTTTTACCAATAAGAACCTATCTCATCAACAAAGACTCTTTTCTACTATTCATATTTTGATTAGCAAAAGTTCTGGTGGTGATCCAAGATGAATCAGCTGAAGTGCTCCTACTTGGAGTGTGGCCTTTCTGATTGATGCTAACAGGTGACCCTTTGGATAGGGAAACCTATTAGGGCAAATTACCACACATAACACACTGCTTAAGCCAAATATCATATATATAATAGCACACTGTCTGTGCCAGAGTTCTTTAAAGTGAATGAGAGACACCATAATACTGGTCTTTTGAGGGAGCACTTCCTAAGCATAAAAGAATTGGAAAAAGTTGCAGAGGAAAAGGGCAACATAGGATGTCATAAAAATGGCAAGGTTCTGTACATCAAAAATACCTTAAATTAAAATGAATGAAAAACTATTGGAAGTATTAGTGGCAATTATTTCCTAAGTGAAATATATTCCATGTTTTATATATATGTGTGTGTGTATACATACATATACATAAATGTACATTGTATATTACATATGTGGGCATTTCTGTTCTTTGTCTTCTTTTATGTTACCTTCTTATGCAAGAATGGTTATATGGATTTTCACTAAATGTGTAAAGAACATACGCTTGCTCTAGATGAAGCAGTTTATTTCACTCCAGCATCCTCATCTTGCTTCTCTCCTATGTTGATGCAGCTGACTCCCTTTATTTTTCCTTTGTTAAAGATTTTATTTATTTATTTTTAGACAGAGGGGAAGGGAGGAAAAAAGAGAGGGAGAGAAACATCAATGTATGGTTTCCTCTTATGTGCTCCCCCTGGGGACCTGACCTGGCTGCAACTTAGGCATGTGCCCTAGACTGGGAATAGAACCAGTAACCCTTTGATTCTCAGGCTGGTGCTCAATCCACTGAGCCACACCATGCAGGGCACAGCTGACCCCCTGTAGTGTTACTCCACTGGTCATAGACCCTCTATCGGTCAGCACCGAGGAAACCCCATACTGATCTTAGGCAAAGAAAACTCTCCTGCAGTGCAGATGACTAGGGATTTTAGCTTTGTGATTGGAGAGGGCAAGGTGTGTGTGGGTGTTGTTTTGTTTTTGCTATGTACCTGTTATACACCTCTCACTTAGAGATACCTTCCTTGACAAGGGAGACTTTCCTAGCCCCTGTCATGCATACTGGGAGCTCTAGAACATAGCTTATCTTTCTTCATTATTGTTGCTCTTGCATCTCATAGAGCAAACAGAGATTGACAAGAGCTACCACAGGCAGGAGTAGTTCCAGAATAATGTCTTGGTGTCAGCATAACGCCCCTATCCCAGAGCCTAAAGAAAGACCCTTCCTCTCCCAGACAGAGATCCACCTTCATTTCCTACTCTAGTATCAACCACTTCCTAGAATGACAAATCTTGATATATGCTTTCTCTAATATATATTTTAAAAATCATGGTCTTGCACAGAGATTCAACTGGCAATTAAAATGTTGTTCTACATTGGTACATTTCCCAAAACCTGTGTTTTTCAGTCATGTAGTGGACATCTGTTGTTTGTGTCTGCCAAAAATCCATTTCCTCTTCTTTTGAAATGGAGCCTTGAACTTATATTGGGAAAACTACTCCTTCACTATTGGATACAACCATGCAACTATCAATCAAGATGTCTCCATTTCCCCTGGCCACGGGCTAGGCATGTGATGCATGCTATGCCAATCAGATGTTTTCTTGTCCTTGGAATTTGAAGTTCATGTAGAATGTGGAGAAAGGTGGAAAAAGCAGTTGGAGCTGGTCCACCCCATCTGCTTGTGACTGTCCATTTGTTTCCATTTTCCCCCTAGATACTTTGGTTACTTTTCCAAGACTGACTCTGCGATTATATAAAGATGTCTCATATTCTTCAGTCCCCCAATGTATTCCTCTGTACTTGCTAGACTGGGTTGATCTTTGTTTCTTGCACCTAAAGAATTCTAACTGCTACAAATCCTACTTATGATTTCATATTATGTAAGTATGCCTTTTCTCCAAATTTCATGTTACTCAATTGCCTCTATCTACCTGCGCTAGAATCCCAAATCTTACAACCTCAATTGCTCGTTTGGTTAACTTTTGCCCTGAGGCTGGATCTATCCACTGGATGGGGCTATGGTCAATTATGCCTGGAGTGTGGTTACTGAGGTCAAATGACTGTCATGACTCATTTAAAATTACAGTACTTTCATCTTTGCTTTTTATTGCTTCAAGTCAAAAGCACTCCGAATCTCTGATGGAAAGAGAAGAAAATGAATGAAAGTAATGACCAGTGATGTGGAGGTTCTCCTTTCCCCTTTTGTTGCCACCTGATAGGAATAAATAGGCCAATGCAGATATAGTCAGGGCTGAGGTTCC
Source organism: Desmodus rotundus (assembly GCF_022682495.2). Classification (NCBI taxonomy): domain Eukaryota; kingdom Metazoa; phylum Chordata; class Mammalia; order Chiroptera; family Phyllostomidae; genus Desmodus; species Desmodus rotundus. Next base: position 75,221,885 of record NC_071397.1, on the reverse strand, counting down.
TGAGTTATGGGGTCAAAAATTGAATTTACCTTTGGGGAAGACATGCCTATGTTTTGTGTTAGACTTATTTAAAATGCCTCTTTAATTATACAGATCTAAGGCAAAAAACCTATGTGAGATTTTATATATATATATATTATATATATATATATAATATATAATATAATATAATATATATATATTATAATATATAATATATATATATATATATATTATATATATAATAAAATCCTTCTAAAGCTTCTAAAATCCTTGTCATTTCTAAGTGACAAGAGCACCAAGGGCATCTTGTGTTCTAACATTTAGTGTCTGATGACTGTTCCTGGCACAGAATTAGTTTCTAAATCACTTGGAGTTTCCTGGGTTATAGCAGTGTATTTTATTCTAATGAGGTAACTCTGGGTGGGCTCCTAGATGGATGCTGCTCACCAGAAGGACCAAGACATGATTAGAAGCTTGGAATTTTCAGCCTCATCGCCTACCATGCAGGAAGTGGAGAGGGGCTGAAAACTAAGTTGATGACGATCATGCCTGCGTAGCGAAGCCTCTACAAAAATCCCAAATGTACACGGTTCAGGCAGCTTCCAGGTTGCTAAACACGTGGAGCTGCTGGGAAAGTGTTGTGTCTGGAGAGACCATGGAAGTTCCATGCCCCTTCCCACATACCTTTCCCTGTATCTCTTCCCTAAAAAATATCTCATTTGAGTTTGAAAAGGATGTTCATTTCTTAATTGTTTTCTAGATTATTAGTATTGTTGCTCACGTCTTTAAAAAAGTTTAAAATATTATTATTGATTTTAGAGAGAGAGGAAGGGGGAGAGAGAGAGAAACATTGATTGGTTGCCTTCCCGTAAGGACTCCTGCAATCTAGGGCATGTTCTCTGACCGGGAATCAAATCCACAGCCTTTTGGTGTATGGGATGATGCTCCAACCTACTGAGCCACACTGGCCAGGGCTAAAAAATGGTTTTTAAAATATTAATTATCAGTAACTATGCTTTGACCATCAGTTGTGGAGGGACGTGTGTTATAATTGTCTTTGTCAATATCTTGTCACACTTTACTCTTCCTATTTGCTTTACAACCCAGTCCTAGTCCCTCCTGATAGATATATCTGGTCGAATACTCCATGAGCTCCGACTTCAACTTTATCTTTCCATTTATTATTGTTTTATTTTACATTTATGGTTTCTGGAGTTTGTCCTTCTTTCAAGGTAAGAATTGTACTAAGCCATTTAAAAAATATCCAAAATTTTCTTTATAGTCAGAGGGAAGCCATCTGTACTAGCTCAGCTCAAAGTGTTTGCTCATGCTCTTCTTTTGCTTTCCAATTCTGTCATTAATTCCTTCTTGCTAAGATAAAAAGTCCAACTTTTAGCTTATTAATTTATTACACCTATATCTTTCTCTTTTTTTACAATTTGTTTTTTTAATCTCTTGGATTGGACTCCTTATTTTCTTGTAATTATTTCGTATTTCTTTTATAAAAGTACTTAAGACTATTGAAGAAAATTTTAAGAAGAGGTATATGTTTTGAATATCTTCTTCTTAGTTCTCTTTGTAGCACTGTTCTTTGTTTTCGTGTATCTTTTTAATTTACTGAGGTTTTATTTGCACTACATTATGCAATCAAAAAAATCCCTATTACAAGAATGCTTGAAAAGGCCATGTAATTTATGTAAAATATAGCTGGTATATAATTATATAAATCTTATTGATGAGCGATTATTTGGTTATACCCTATACTTACGATTTTTTATTTGCTTGACCATTCATGAACTGAGAATGACATAGTACATTTCCTTACTTCTTTTGTGCTTCTAAAAATGTTTTCTTGAATTTTTTTGCATTAGAATTTAATGGTATTTAAATAAATGGTAGTTAAACAAATTTGTGTAAACACTGGTGTGATATATCAGAGATACAATGGCATATAAAGCTACATTACTACTCATGTAGCTTTTACTCTCAGTCACTGTGGCTTTTACTCTTTATCACTATGTACCACTTCTTTTCTATTTATATTTTTTGCTTGAATTATAATTTATTTCCAGATTCCATAAATAAGTAAAAATTGAGTCTTCTATATATCCATGTGTATGGCTAAATGTGTATAAGTGTGTATTTATATGTACATATATATGTACACACATATACACACACACATTGCCTAGTTATATATAGGGGTTAAGATGATCAATTCTGGAATCACAAAACCATATATAGATCTCTGATCTGTGTATTACACACTCACTGTGTCTATTTCCTTAACTATAAAATAAAGATAGGTGTAAAACCTACTTTAGAGGATTGTATTACAATTAAACACTACTTTATATGTAAAGTGCTTAACAACTATATGATACATAACCCAATGTTACATATTATCTATTTGTGTATGTACTCATATTTGTCATATGGAATATAGCACTTGGCAAATAGTAAACATTCAATAAATGTTATATCAAAAATGTGGAGAATTTCTTATCTGAAGCAGCATTCAAATACTGACAAATAAATATAAAAACAAAACAAAACAGGAAGCTAAACATATCCAAGTTTAATGTCTTTAAGCCTGTGACTCATAGTATTAGAGGAAATAAGTTAAGGTTTTTAATGTAGGCAGAGTGTAATTCTATTAATAAATACCATTTGTTTGTGGTACAATTTATATAATAGTTCAAATTTTAAAAGTTTGAGTTAATTATGTAAGCATTTGAAGGATATCTTTCATTTCTGAGAAAGATAATATAGTGAAGGTAGTGGTAAAAAAAACAGTCCATTTGATGTTGATGGGCACGACCTCTAAAATGGGGATGAGAGTGGACCTAGATAGATCAGGGAGGAAAAATTTATTTTAATCGAGAGAGAAATGATTGAAAGAGACAGAACTGAGGAAAATGGGGAACATTGCCAAGGAATAACATGTACCTCTTGGTGAGAATCAACAGTTGCCAGGGTTTTAAAGTAAATCTTTAAAAACTAAGTTCTTCACACGTCTATAAAATTTCAAAGGAGAATTTCATTTTAAAAGGAGAAATTAGCTTTTAATTATATTTGAAAAGTAAAAACTTCAAAAGCGTATGAGGACACAATTATTTGTTTAAAAGTATACTTTAAATTTCAAATTCAAACTGTCTCTTGCGGTTCAGACGAAGGGGACTAGATTTTAGCCACATCCATTGCCTTAAACAACTACAGAAAAAGACACATGAGAAGTAAAAGTTTTCAAGTATTGGACAGCAAACAGTATAGGCTGTGCCCCTGAAAGAAGGGAAATAAACCGTGGTAGCTGTGTGACTTTAGCAGTTTAGTGCTTGGAGACAGTTTCACACTGCAGTACAGGTATAGGAACCCAAACAGAGGCCAAGAATCTTGCTAATTTAATGAAAAAAACAAGTCAGAGTTTACGGAGGCTGGCTGGGCTAGAATTTGCTGGTGAGAAAAAAAAAAAACAGAAAAAATAGTTCTTAAGCTTTTTAGACAAATCTCTTGAGTCTTGGCTAAGAAGCGTTCTATACATAAATAAGAGAAAAACTGCCTGAAGATCACAGGAAGAACCACCATGAAGAAACAGGCAGAAGAATTCCTAGGCATCACATAACACTGGGAATTGTTCATTTTTCTCCTGGCAGATGTGTAAAGACAATGTAATATGAAGTTCGTCAGATAGAATTCCCAAAAGAGTATCACTTTAATGGGACTACATTAGCCCCGGACTGAAGGCTTCTTTGGACACTCTTCAATGATGTCCTACTTACCCTGTTGGTGAAGGAAGAGTTCCCACCCTAAATAATATGAGCCAGCCAAACACATCGTACCCAACAAGGAACAGAAGAGATTGGCAGCAATTTATTGGCCATATATACTCACAGCTTGGGAGTGGACATATGTCATGCAGGGCCACTTGGAGGTTGCACTGGGACGCAAACTAACTCCAAAGGGGCCATAGGAAGAGATGAAGTAATAAGACATGTCCCTTGGTTCTTCCATGATTTTATGATTGACTTGTATTTGTCATATGTAATACATCACTGACAAAATTATGATTGACAACATTATGTGGGCTGGCAATGAAGTAAAACATACTAGGTTGAAAAACAAGTACAGAGCAGCCATTACAACTGATAAGGGAACTAATCAGGTGGCAGCCTTTCCTACAGGGTGGAGATATATCGGAGGAGAGCAGAATTCACAACTCGACATTTGGGCCATGTGAAGGTCCAGGATATTAAGGCAGCACTTAAACTTTTAGTTTTTATGTTACAGACACACTAAATAAAATTTAAAAGACTCAAAATCATCTAATTAATTATATAAGTAACTTACAATTTATAGCTTATAAGTAACATGCCAGAAAAAATTCAACACAATTTAAGGAAATAAGACATATAGAGTAACTGATACTATAAAATCGACAATATCCAATACCGATCAAAATTACAAATTTTCTGCAAATGAGTAGAAATATATGACCTATAACAATTAGGAAAATAAGTCAATAGATATTGATCCAGAAATAATAGAGATGGTAAAGTTAACAAGTGTTTAAACAGCTCTTACAAATATGACCCACATGTTCAAGTTACTAGAGCAGAACATGAAATGATGACGAGAGGAGTCTTTTATACAGACAGAATAAAGACATCCCACGTGGAAGTTTTAGAGATGAAAATACAATATCAGAAATGAAAAGTGCATGGTATGGAATGAAGAACAGACTAGATGCAGTAGAAGAAAATGTCAGTGAAATTGAAGACAGCAATAGAAACTAGCTACAATGAAGCATAGAGAGGAAAAAATAGGTTGAAAAACGAAACAATCAATATCCAAGAGGAGAATATGTAGCAGTTTAATAGATATGTAATTGGAACCCCTGAGAAAAGGGATTGGGTGTGGGGAGTGTCAAAAAAACATTTGAAGATATAATGAGTAAACATTTTCCAAATTTGATGAAAGCTATAAATCCAGTGATCCAAGATGATCAATAAAATAACTCAGAAAACCATGTTAAGTCACATCATAATCAAATTACAGGAAACTAGATATAATGAGAATGCCTTAATAGCAACCAGAGAAAAAAATTATATAATGAAACATATCCAAGAATAACAACAAAACAGTGGAAGCCAGAATAGAGTGAATGGAGTACCCTTTACAAAGCACTGAAATAAAACATGGTTAAGTTAGAATTCTTTAGCCAGTAGAAATATGTTTCAAACACTAAAGCAGCATATAACTTTTTTCAGACTAATAAAGTTGGAAGAGTTCGTTGCTACCAGACATGAATGACAAGAAATGTTAAAAAAAAAAAGAAAAAGAAAAAGAAAAAAACGTATTCAGGCATGTGGAAAATGATAATAAAGGGAATTTGAGTTTTAACTAATGAATGAAAAGAATCTGAAGTATTAAATAGATGAAAGATGGATATCTTATTTTTAACTCATTTTTTACATCTCTAAAGTATAATGGCTATTTAAAGCCAGAAGAATAACAATGTGTTGTGCAGTTTAAAACATTAGTGGAATAAAATTATAACAAAAATAGTATAAGGAATGGGAGAGGAGAATGGCTATATACAGTTTTATGATTTTTAGACTATACATGAATTAAAAAATATTTTTTGAAGGTGGACTGTAATGTTGCTATATTGTAACATCTAAAGCCATCACTAAACAAATGAAAAGGGAAAGGTAATACATAAGTCAATGGTAGGGATCAACAATAAAAAATAATACTTGATCTAAAAGAAAGCAGAAAAAATAGATCAAATTGCAGATGAGACAATTAACTTCCCATCTCTCTATTTCAGTCTCTGCCTCTTTCTACTCCTTTCTCTCACTATCTTCCAGGACCAGCTGTGCATCATAGTGGTTTAGAGCCTAGACCCTGGAGCCAGATTTCTTGGGACCAGACCTTATCTCTGTCACATATTGTGTGATGACTTGGACAAATTACTTAATATTTCAGCATTGCAATTTATTCCCTTTGAAATATGAAGATAATAATAGTCCCCAACTCATACATATGCCTATATAATCTATATGCACATATGTATACACCAAGCTCTGTCCAAAAAGTATCCAGCCACACACTGAAAAATAGAGACATTTACTGAAGAAGATACAAGATATAAGAAACATTGTACACAGGACAATGACACCTCAGTCCCCTTCAAAGAAGGCACCTTGGGGCCTTACACAGTTCTCCCAGTGTCTCTCCCACTGCTCACAACACTTTGCAAAATCCTTTGTCGGAATCACCATCAGCAGCCCTGTCACATTTTCCTGAATCTCATCAACTGTTTGAAATCTCTTCCCTTTCAAAACTAAAGGTGATTTTAGCTTTGGGAAAAGCCAGCAGTCTCAGGGTGTCAAATCTGGGCTACCAGGGGGACTGAGTCACCTGGGTAATTTGATGTTTGCCAAGAAACTCTACACCAGACATGAAGTGTGAGAGTGGTGATGAAGCTGCCAATCACCAGTTGCCCACAGCTGTGCCTGTTTTTGGAGTGTTGTATCTCTCAACTGATGAAGGTCAGTTGCCAATCTTTGTTGATTGCAGCCTATACATGTTCAACATTCTCAGGTGTTCTGCTTGTTGGAGGCCTTCTAGAACATGGATCACTTTCCACAGGTTCTAAACCATCTTTGAAGTGTTTGTGCCATAGGTTATTTGCCCTGAACTCATTGCATAATCCCCAAAAGCCTTATGAATCATCTGAATAGTTTCCGCAGAGGAATGTTCAAGATTAACTCAAAATTTGATGCAGATTTGTTGCTCTACCTGCTCTGTCATTTTGAATGCAATGGCCACCCAGTACACTTGCTCACTCAATGGTGTCTACCACTTCCTCTGACTAGTACAGTGAAGTCATCATTATTCACACATGCACATTTCCAGCCACTCTCCTTGGTTGGCAGGTTATGTATCACTGTCGTGCAAACCATTCTCATTATATTAACAATGGCTGGAACTTTTTCTGGACATACCTTGTATGTACGCACATCTATATGTGTGTATGTAAATGGTACTTGGCTCACAATAAGCACTCTCTGAACACTAGGCAGGATTGCGTGTTTGGATTCTCCCTGGGTCTTTCTTTCCATTCCCCCCTCCACTGCTATTTTCCTCCTCTAGTTCTTCCTTTTCTCTAGAAAGCTAACTGAAGTGAAAATTATTCTTGAAATAAACCTGTAGAATTCAACATTCCCATGATTAATTTTTCAAAAATGAGTAGATTGCAGTACATTTCTCTCTTTAAAAAAATCCCAAATTACTATAAGAAACTTTAAACTTGTGCAGATATTGACTTATGTTTTTCTTTCTCCTGAGGTAAAAAGACTGAATATATAAAAAGATTCCTTTTCCAGGCTTCATTTGGGGAGAGACTTCAAGTTTGTTTTTTTTTTTTCCCTTTGGAGCTGAACATCTGACAGATGACATTCCTATATTCCTGTGAAGGACAGTTCTGTGGGTGGACTTGGAGCCCTGTGCAATTTCTGACAGAAATTTTCCAAGGTTATAATTCTCTCTTCTAAAAAGACAGTATACTGTCTTAGGCCAGGTTTCTCAGAGCATAGAAACCCCCAGGCTTGTGATGTGTAAAGGAAGTGCTCACTTCCTTTACAAGGCACAGACAAAACACTGAGAGTGTCCCCAGCCTTACACATATCAAAATACAAGGAATGAAAAGAATGAGAGTGAAATATTTTAGAAATAAAATTTGAATTGGTTCAAATTTACTTTTTTAAATTTATTTTTTATTTAAGTATAGATGGTATACAATCTTATATTGGTTACATGAGTTTCAGGTATGCAACATAATTGTTAGACATTTTTATATGTTACACTCGGAGAAGCCCACTAATTCTAGTAATCATTTGTTGCCATATAAACTTATCACAATATTATTGCCTATATTCTTCTTCCCCTTTTCACCCTTTCTCCCCACCCCCTTCCTTCTGGTAACCATTCCTTTGGTCTTTGTTTCTATGAGTCTGTTTTTGTTTTATTTGTTTCTTTTGTTTTTAAATTCCACATGTAATTGAAACCATACAGAATCTGCCTTTCTCTGTCTGACTTATTTCACTTAGCAAAATACCCTCTAGATCCATTTATGTTGCCACAAATGGTAAGCTTTCATTTTTCACTGCTGTGTAATAATCTGTTTATGTATATATCATAACTTCTTTGCCCTTTCATCTATTGATGGATACCTAGATGGCTCCCATATGTTGACTATTATAAATGATGCTATAATGAACATAGGTGTGCATATATCTTTTCAAATTAGTGTTCTCATTTTCTTCGGATAGATACCCAGAAGTGGAATTGCTGAGTCGTATGGTGTATCTACTTTTAGTTTTTTGAGAACTCTCCATACTGTTTTCCATAGAGGCTGCACCAGTTTGCACTTCTATCAAGGTTGCACAAGCGTTCCCTGTTCTCCACATCCTCCCAATACATGCTATTGGTTCACTTTCTCGATGACAGCCATTTTGACTGGTGTGAGGTGGTATCTCATGGTGGTTTTGATTAGCGTTTCCTTGATGATTAGTGATGTCGAGCATCTTTTTGTATGTCTGCTGGCCATCTGTATATCTTTTTTGGAGAAATTTATTTTCATGTTCTCTGCCTGGTTTTTGATCAGATTGTTTATTTTTTTTTGTTATTGAGTTGAGCAAACATATTTTGGATAGCAACCCCTTATCAGATAGATCGCCTACAAATATTTTCTCTCAGTCAGTACGTGGCCTTTTGTTTTGTTAAGGATTCTTTCACTGAGCAGAAACCTTTTAGTTTAATGTAGTCCCACTGGTTTATTTATTTTTTTTTTGTTTCCCTGCTCAAGGGAATGTGTCTATAAAGATATCATTCAGACTGATGTCAGATAGTTTACTTCCTATGTTTTCTTCTAGGAGTTATATGTTTTCAAGCCTTATATTTGAGTCTTCAACTCATTTTAAGTTTATTTTTGTACATGGTGTAAGAGAGTGGTCCAGTTTCATTTTTTGCATGTATCCATCTGGTTTTTCCAACAGCACTCATTGAGGAGACTGTCGTTATTCCAGTGTACAGGGTCCAGCACAAATAATGCCCCTTTTTATTACAAAATCTTTTAGGGCAAAATCATAAGCATGCAATTCTGTAATATAACAGTATCATACTTAAGCAAACCATATGACATTTTAGGTGAAATATTCAAATTAAAACTACAAATTATTACACCTATATTATTACTTACCAACCACACTCAAGCAGGAGTTACTTCTGCCAGACCCTGTATTTTTTTTTTACCAACTATATCATAGATTAGTTGACCATATAAGCGATGGTTTATTTCTGGGCTCTCTATTCTGTTCCATTCATCTATGTGTCCGTTTTTTGTGCCAGTACCATACTGTTTTGGTTGTTATAGCTTTGTGGTATAGTTTGAGATTGGAGAGTGTGATACCTCCAACTATATTCTTCTTTCTCAAGATTCAAATTTACTTTTAAACACAAGTCAATCATAAGTGTTGGTGCTTTAACACGTAGCAGGTGGCATCCTCCCCATCTGGTTGTTACAACCATGTCACAACAACACAAGTTATATCTGACTAGCTTAGACACTAGTTTATTTTTTTAGAATAGTAACTATAGAATATCTATGTTTTATTTTAAACTTATTTTCCTTATATTATGACTGTACTTACAAGTTAGCACAGGTAAGAATGACGTAAGAGAGAAAAAGAGTCATTCCTAGGTGAATCCATATCACAAATTGATTAACTCTTTCAGGTCAACAAAACTTCTAAATGAAGCAGTAATATCTAATTTCTATGTTGGGTGATTTGACATGACCCAGGCCAACGTGAAACAATGGGAGTTAAAACAGGGGCGATCTCTTAGGGATTTCCTATTTCAGAGGTGCCAAATGGACTCTTACACTGTTAGGCCTAGCAGACCTTCTCCCTGACTTGTTTTAAAGCATAGAAAATGCTAAGCAATGAGGTAGTAAAATGTTTATTTGGCAGCCACTGTCTCTCTTTTCTGAGACTCCTTTTATGCCCTCAGGGACTCCTGTGAATCCATTGCCTTTGTGGATATCCTCTACCAAAAAAGGAAACCAATACTGAGTTAGCTGTGTTTATTGTAACCTCCATGGTGCTCCGTGTGGAACTGTTAAATAGATACATCTTCAACTGCTGTAGTCAGTGTTGACATAGGACATGTCATAACATGATATTCATGTGTTAGTCAATGTGAAAGTTGTTATTACCCTAATCGGGGATAAATCTTTTTGCCGTTTGTGAAGTATAATACCAATGCTCTCTGAGAACTTCCTCCCTCCCTCCCTCCCTTCCTTCCTTCTTCCTAATTTCTTTCCTAGCTTGTTTCTTTTTCCCATCCATCCATCCATCCATCCATTCAAGAAAGAGAGAGAGAATTTCAAGGTTAAGCAGCAAAGCAGGCTGAAAGTATTTTATGGAACAAATTAGAGAAGTCAAATCTGCATAGAAATCAACTGATAGTGAAATGTGCACATGTAGATATGAGAAAAAGAAGAGTACTCTGAAAATAGTAATGAGGGCTTTTAAAAAGAGAGACACAAATCCCAACGTAGGTGGCCTGATAAAAACTATCACAGTCATAGAAGAAATATAAGAGGATTCTAGACTGAAGCTGTACTGATACTATATATCCTCATCTATATGGGTAAAGGAGTCTCATAAGCTCCTTAGCAAAAAACAATTAACACTATATTAGTATATCAGAACCCTACATAAGTATGTATATATTTAGTTGTGATATGTATATATGTGTGTATGCATATATATGTATGTGTGAACTGCAAGAAATTTTTATGGAAAGAGATACGACTAGCCAAAACAAACACCACAAAGACCTTAATTCTATTTTTAACAGGTTTGCATACCCAGAAATCAAAAAGAAAACATGCACAAAAACCCAAAATGAAACAATGGAACACTTTATTGTTATCTGGGGTTGGCTCCAAATTCCCATGGAGAGCTCCAGTGGGCTGGGCTAGTCTCAACCACATACTGGTTCTTCCGTCTGAGCTTCATGGGCCTAAGAGGCATAGGACCAAAGTTCAGTGGATGGCCTACTTGCTTTATTTACTTCTATTCCAAAATTTAAATCTAAATTCTGAATGTCAGCTCTCTTCAAGTCAAGGAAAGCACACCATCTAGCAACAAACAGTGGACAAAAGCACAGAAAATGAAGAAAGTGTTTGGTCCAAGGCATAGGGCAGAGCTGGTTGGATTCCCTTTCCCTGTGTTTTTTGGGTTGGCTGGGAAAGGAGCTCAAGGGAGCTCCCTTGGCTCTTCTTTCACAGCTGGGTGGAAGAACTAGCCAGGGTTATGCAACATATACCAGATAAAAGCCTAGCTCAATTAGATGAGGCCAGAAATATAAAGGGTCTGAAAATTGTTTTCTCTCTATAAAACTAAACAAAATGAATCCCTTCTCTTAATCAAGAACATCCTTTGTTCCCACAAGAAATGATAAATCCCTTAAATGGATCTTACTGTTACGTTATTTCTGAGAAGTTTTTAAAATTCTAAAATATGTTTAGAAACATTTATTTTCTTTTTGCCTTTTATTCTGCTGTTGGATCTGGTGTTCAGGACTCCCAAAGCTTTAGTATGTCAGCTCCAAGTCTCATAGAACTCTGTGGAGTTTATTTGCTCCGTAGCTTCCCTCCTTCTTCATGCACAGCTCCTATGCATCCATGTTTTCATCCACTTCGTTCAGTTGGGGGCTGACAATGAGTAGTCCATGGATGGAAATATCCTGCAAACTGGGCAAACCAGAGTCCCTTTCCAGGAATTTAATCTCTTTGTATCACCTCCCTGGTCAGAAACTGTCAACTGAGTAGTTGGGAAGCATTCCATGTATTCACCATATTAGGAAATCCAAGAAAATGAAGCTGAGTCCCCTCAACCCTTAAAATAGAGGTGAGAAGTAGAGAGAATGTGGTGAGACTATTACCATATATAGAAGATCCTTTCAGTGCCTGGCTTATTCCTGAGGCTAGTTCAACACCTGTTCTTCCAAAGTCTTGTTATTTAGTAATTTTCTAAGTTCTGAGCATTAGACAAGTATCTTAGCAATAAAATATCCTTTTCTGCTTCAGCTCATTCAAAGTGAGCTTCTGTTACATATGTCTGATAGAGTCCTGACTGATATCAACACTTTCATTCCTTCTGTTTTTTTTGTTTTGTTTTGTTTTACATTTATAGTCCTGATTGGGGCTTTAGCTTCACATTCTGTATTGGGAACTCTAGTTGTTGAGGCTGGCCCGTGTAGAGGACCCCTTGTCTACATTAGGTTAGCTTGAGAGGCCCAGAAAAAAACTGGCCACATACTATGGATGTGGCCTTACTCCATTCAAATTCACTTCCTGGCTTTTATCACATGGCCAAGACGGCTAGTTGCTTATTTTAGTTTCCATTCTCCTTTTCTTCCTTGTAATGGAAACCTTGGGTATTAGTTGGAAATAGGGCTGCCTGGAAAGAAGACTCCATTTTCTAATCTTCTTTGGAGCAAGATATGACCATGTGTGTAAGTTCTGGTAAACAAGATGAATGGCATGTAAGCAGAAGGTTTTGTTTTGTTTTTATAGCTTCCTTACTTTGATCAGCTGGCATATGCTCTTTGCCCCATTTCTTCAAGCCTCCTTTTCAGCTGGCTGTAATGCAATCCAGTTGGGAATGACCAGTTTTCTTGGACCATAAGGTGGAAGTCATGAGCTAAGGTTGATGGAACCTGGATCTGTGACATCATCAAGCCCCCCATAATCCCTGGGGCACATATCTTCAAGCTTTTTTTTTCTCCACATGAGAGAAGACTTAACTTATGGTAGATTTATGAAAGAGGCTTGAGTTCTTCCTCAGGCCAATATAGTTATGTTCTTGTGTGGTAAAAAATACTGAACTGTCATTTCATGAATGGGTTTAGTCATTCTCAACAAACATCAATTTCTTAATATTATTGTTCAGTGACATTTCCTAAAAATGCCATCTGAATAATGTCACTACCTTGCTAAAAGACTTTTAATGTCTGAAAGCTCTTACCATAATCAGCAAGGATTGTAGTTATTTGTTTTCTTACTTGTTCAGAGACTTTATTCATTTGTTTTATTCTCTCGGGAAGATCGATAAGTTTTGTGAAGGCTGAGACCATGCCTATCTTATCCTGTCACCAGTGCCTAGCAACGTGGATAGCATATAGTAGCTAGCCAACAAATGTCTGTTAAATAAATGGCAGAGATAGGTGAATAAAGAAAAAATTAATGAATTTAAGAAAGCCTCAAGGTAGCGCTGTTCTATAATGTACCTAGAATGAGTTGATTATTACAGCCAAGATTCTGGTATATGAAAAACATTAAACCAAGTAGCACTTCCTATAAAATCTTGTTTTAAGTGTTTTAGTTATGGGGAGTGGGTATCATGGATACCCACAGTTAGCAACCTGCAACTCTTACCTGCAACAGGCAGAATTCCTAAGATGACCCCCCAAAACCCATTGCCTTGTATAACCTCTACCCCATGAGTGTGGGTGAAACTATAAATATGGTAGATAGCACTTTTTAAATATATTTTATTGATTACGCTATTACAGTTGTCCCATTTTTTTCTTCCCTTTAACCCCCTCTACCCTGCACCAACTCACTCACCAGCATTCAACCCCACTCTTAGTTCATGTCCATTGGTCATATATGTAAGTTATTTGGCTTCTACATTTCCTATACTATTCTTAACCTCCCCCTGTCTGTTTTGTACCTACTATTTATGCTTCTTATTACCTGTACCTTTTCCCTATTCTCTCCCCTCCCCCTCTCTGCCGATAACCCTCCATGTGATCTCCATTTCTGTGATTCTGTTCCTTTTCTAGTTGTTTGCTTAGTTCTAGTTGTTTTTGTATTTGTTATTTAGGTTCAGTTGTTGATAGTTGTGAGTTTGTTGTCATTTTACTGTTCGCAATTTGATCTTCTTCTATTTTTTAGATAAACCCTTTAACATTTCATATAATAAGGGCTTGAGTAATGATGAACTCCTTTAACTGGATCTTTTCTGGGAAGCACTTTGTCTGCCCTTCCATTCTAAATGATAGCTTTGCAGAATAATCTTGGATGTAGGTACTTGGATCCTTTCATGACTTTGAATACCTCCTTCCAGCCCCTTCTTGCCTGCAAGGTTTCTTTTGAGAAATCAGCTGATAGCCTTTTGGGAACTCCTTTGTAGGTAACTCTCCTTTTCTCTTGCTGCTTTTAAGATTCTCTCCTTATCTTTCATCTTGGGTAATATAATTACGATGTGCCTTGGTGTGTGCTTCCTTGGGTCCAACATTTGGGACTCTGAGACTCTGGAATGGGTTCATTATCCCCCACTGATTGCTCTGTGTGTGTGTGATATTTCTCTTAGGTTATTAAGAGTGTGGGGAGGATATTAATATATGTTGATGTTCTACTTTGAATGAACCTGTGTTTAATAAAAGCTGAGTGAACAGCATAGTCACTGTGTGTGACTATTATCTGTTCCTTGGTGCTGGGCTGCTCAGCAGACAGTTAGCCAGGCAGTTGTCCGGCTGACTTTTAAGAAAGACTATATCACAAACATACGCTCATGACAGCAACTGAGGAAATTATGACTCAGAGAGGTTAAATGTCTTGCCCAAAGTCACTCAGTTTACGAGGTATAATGCGTAATTTCCAAGTCTCCTGGCTTTAAAATTTATGTCCTTATTTTCAGTCTCACATAAATATTTAATTTTCTTCATCCTAGGACTTTCTATTTTTACAGCAGTGTATATATACTGCTCAGGCAAATCATGAGGCAAGTATGTATTCCACCTACTCACGATGAAAGACTCATCAGTTCCCCTCTGTTACCAATTAAACTTCGTAGTAGATTTGGAGCTTTTTGCATTGCTAATAGGAAGAGGTTGATTAAGATAAAACAGGATGGATTCAAATAAGCTTTAATCCACACACACGCTCCAGAAATCACACTTTAACTACAGAATAAAACCAAGGCCTTGAAAATTTAAAGGGCCAACGAGGAACCAAGTTAAAAATGCAGTTTACAGAGAAGAAAAAAATAACAACTTTGAAGGTAATAGAAGAAGAGTGAAGAAGAAGAGGAAGAAGGAAAAAAGAAGGGCTATACAACAAAAGATAATAGATTTTCAAAATAAATCTTAAAATTCACTTTGGTATTTATATTCCTAAACAGTTCCTGTTTGTGACTCATTTATTACAGATGCAGTCTGGCTTGTACTATTCTTAGCCCATATGGAATATCAGAATATCTAGAACACACTGAACCGTACAACTTGTCATTACTCTATTTTGACATTTGAAATGTGATTGCTTGGTTCAGATATTTTTTCTCCAGGGATCATTATTTTCTTCAACACTTTGATATACAGGGATGGGCAAAAGTAGGGTTACAGTTGTGTGTATACAAAACAGAATTTATTATTGTATTATTATTTATTAATTATTGTTATTTATTTGTATTCCAACTGTAAACCTACTTTTGCCCACCATGTGTAATAACAATTACTGTTTATTGAGGAGAAAGGTTAAGTTTGAAGTAAAAGAATGAACACTAAGGCCGTACTGTAATCTTACCCATAAAGTTAATGGCCACTCCATCCTTCCAGGTGCTCAGAACAAAACAATATTAGAGTCATTCCTTACTCCATTGTTTCTTTCACACCCTGCTTACCACCTATGATCAAATCTGGTGACTTTATTTTCAAAATAATCCCTGGATATGACCTTCTAGCACCAGTTCCTCTGCTATCAACCTATTCTAAGACCACCTTTTCTCATTGCTTCCTTTGCTCCTTGTCTCCTGAAGTCTGTTCTCAACCTAGAAGATAAAGCAATTTTGTTGAAATATTAGTCAGATCATGGCACTTATTTGCTCAAACTCTCCAGTGGCTCTCCATTTATCCCAGAGTAAAATCCCAACCTCACTCAAGTGTCACCCCCCTGAAATCTTCTCTGTCCACTCTTCTAAAATTTCCAGCTGCCATCTCATGCCCTCCAGAATGAAGCTTTATATACACAAGCACAGGGATTTTGTGTATGTGTGTTTGTCTATTTTATTCACGGATTTTCCCTGAGTACCTAGAATAATTCCACATACAAAATAAGTATGTGCTAACTATTTGTTAAAGGAATAAAAGGATGATTATTGATTTAAACTGCCTCCGAGGAATATAGCACAAACAGCTATCTAAATTCTTATTAACTTTGGCTGATTTAAATTTTTCTAGTTATGTGTAGATATTGTTTAATTATCCCAGTAAAGAAGTTATCATAGTCCAAAGATGAGCTAGAATATGGTCTTTTGAGGATTTACAATTAATAGGTTACTGTTGAAATGTAGCAGGTAAAAAGAAAAATGTTCTTAAGAAATGAAGCTGGAGGAACAGACAGAGACCAGACGATGAAATCTTTGATATGCTCTGATAAGAAGTTTGGATTTTTGCCCTGACTGATGTAGCTCAGTGGCTTGGGCATCATCCTGCAAATTGCAAGGTCGCCAATTCCATTCCAGGTCAGGGCACATGTGTGGGTTGTGGGCTGGTCTCTGGTTGGGGGAGTGCAAGAAGCAGTTAATCGATGTTTCTCTCAAGCATCAATGTTTCTCTCCCTTTCTCTCTCCCTTCCTTTCTCTCTAAATATAAATAAAAATTTTTAAAAAGAAGTTTGGATTTTATCCTGGAGGGAGTATAGAATGGCCACCATCGAGGTTCACGAGATTTTGAGCCCATCAAAGGAATAGGTGCGCCCATGAGAGGTAGGAACAGACAGCAAGCCTTAGTGGGCAGTGCTTGGGCAGGGTTTCATGAGAGAGGAAGCCCCTTATAGTATGAGACTGTGCAGAGGCTTCTGGGCAAAGAGGCCCATATGTACTTACTTACATAGTAAGTTTTTTAAAAAAGAAAAGGTAGTTTTTAATAATTTTTAAAGCAATGGTGAATGTCGGGGGAGGGGTAGGTAGTTTTACTTTGGGAGGGTACCTGGCAGTGGTGTGTAGCCCCAGTGAACTCTGGCAGACACAGTGCGAATGTCTTGTAGAAAACTACAAGGAAAGCCAAGTGTATAGCAGTGATCAGGGAAGAACAATAACAACAAAGCAACAGATTTGAGGACTATTAAGGAAAAAAAATGATAGGACTTAATCACTGGACAAATGTGAAGGTGGAATGTAATTTCTGACTTGAGAAGCTGGATGGGAAGTGGTCGTGTTTCAAGATAGGAAAAACAGGAGACAAGCAAATTTGCAGGTAGGAGGGAGATGGTGAGTTTGATTTATAACCTAAGTTAGAAATGCTATAGAACATCCAAATCAAGAAGTTTTGTTTGTTTGTTTTTCTTAAATTATCCATCATCTGCATGGATCTGGAATGGACCAGGGTTGAAAATTTAAATGTTAGAATATTAAAGTTAAATGGCAGTTAAAATCAAGAAATCAATGTGATTTTCTGTATGGGAGATAAAGGAGGAAAATCACCAGTTATTGATATCATAACCATCAGAAGAAAAGAATTCCAAGAAGAAAGGTGGTAAATAATACCACTAGTAGTAGAGGTCCTGTAAGGTAAGGACTGAAGCGTGTCTGTTACATTAAGCAACTAGAAAGACATTTGTAAGATTGGATTTAATGATGCATTTTTAAAAAGCACATTGGTTGAATCAGTCTTAAGAAATGGGATGGCGAGGATGGTGAAAGTATGTACATATTGCTTTTGGAGAAACATGACTATAAGAGGGAAAGGAAAAGTAAAATCATCACTGGAAGGAGAAAAGAGACAAGATGGGAGCTGTTGAAAGAAAAAAGAAGTTAAAGATAGAGAAGAGAGGGGATACACTTGATTTAAGTAAGGTTTCCAAAGAAATAGACATATGTGATTCAAAGAGCAGATGGAAGGATTAACATCTGAAATACAGAACAACCACTTAACTAAAATAGGAAGAGAAGGAGCAAGGCTGGCTCTAAGTATATTTATATATTATTTTGGTGTTGTGGGGAGAGACAGGAAGTGAAGATCATTCTTCCATAATAGTCTCTATATTCTGTCTAAAGTAGACTTCGTTTTCTGAGAGTGATGGAGAAAATCAGCGGTGAAGATCTGAAAATATTATTCTGTGGAATGAAAAAGGAAGTAGACTAGGGCTAGTTAGAAGTTTTATTGTGTAATGTTAATAGTTCAACTGATGTGGGAGACCATGAATTTGTAGTGGCATTATTCCATATAGTTGTGGCATTTGTTTTCAGCAGTGCTTGGCAGCCAGATACGAGACTGAAAAACACACTTCTGGTTAGAGTTTTGCTAATTAGGTACAGAAGAAGGATAAAGGGTGAGGACATGGATGGTTATGGCAAGAGAGTTTTTTATTGTTATTCTATTATAGCTGTTCCAAATTTTCCCCTTTGCCCTCCTTTGCTCAGCTCACCCCCCACTCCCCACGCCATTGTCCACATCCACGAGTCATCCACACATGTTTTTTGGACTAGTCCCTTCCTCTTCTTTTCACCATTCCCTCCCCTCTCCCCTCTGGCCGCTGTCAGTCAGCTGTCAGTCTGCTTAATGTTTCTGTACCTCTGGTTCTGTTTTACTTGTTAGTTTATTTTGTTCACTAAATTCATCTTATAGGTGAGATCATATGGTATTTGTCTTTCAACAATTGGCTTATTTCACTTAGCATGATAGTCTCCAGTTCCATCTATGTTGTCACAAAAGGTAGGAGCTCCTTCTTTCTTTCTGCTGAGTAGTATTCCATTGTGTAAATGTACCACTGTTTTTTTGATCCACTCATCTACTGATGTTTTTTAAATAATAAATTATGAAGTACAGGAGGGCCAAGTTGACAATGATTATTTAGTGCCTACTCTTAGTAAAGAGTAATGTTATGTTATATGTTTTATAATTAAAGAGTTATGTTAAATTATATGTTATATAATTTATCTTTATCCCTCACATCAAATATGATTTACATTTCATTTACAAATGTGTAAAATGAAGCTCAGTTGAGTAATTTAATGAAATCAGGAAGAGGATGAGAGATTAAGAAAAATTGAATGACCACAGATTAGAGCTGTTAATGGGATTGAAGAGTATTATTTGTGGACCTACAGGTTTACAGAGTAGAAAATTTAAGAAACTTAACAGAAGATTTAGGAAATCACTATGGAATTTGATGATCCATAAACTGTAAATCCAGAGCTGGAAGAATTCTGGATGTGATATGGTTTGGGGTGTGCATATAGAAATGTATAGATAATGAGGTGGGAGTGTTGGAAATACTGTGCGCACAGATGGGACTGTTATCTAAGATATAGTAGAAATAAGGGTACATATCTGACTTTACAATTGATCTGCTCACGTCTTTGATAAGCATGCAGGGAGTGAGTGGGGAGTCACACAATGACAGTTGAATGCAAGTATAAAGTTTGATGATGCTAGATGTCTGAGTTTTAAAAAGAAGTTAAAGTATAAAAACATTGACAGAAAATCTCATTCTTTTTGGTCTTCTTCCTCTATGTACCTTCCTCTCATCTTTGATCGTTCCCCCAAAATTGTATTATTTCCTTGTTTAACCTGTGTTGTTTTAAACCTGAATTATTCACTCCTTACTTTCATCTCTCCCAACCCATACCTAGATTCCAACATACACGGTCCCACAGAGGTAATGCCTGTTGAGTGTGGTTTGTAGGGTAATAATAATATGGGTGTAATGATTTATAATTTTAATTTGAACATTTCACCTAAAATGCCATATGGTGTTCTTGAGGGTGATATTGTTATGTTACAGAATTACATGCTTATGATTTTGTAGTAAAGATTTTGAAATAAAACTGGGGCCTTATTTGTGCTGGACCCTGTATTATCAAACTCTTTGTAAACTGAGCTCTCCATTTCCTTGCTTTAATTGAAATTTAAATAATTCTCTCAAAGGCAGGGGTAGACTGGAGAGCAGTGTTGGTGTTTAATTAGGCAAATGAATCCTGTCCCCTCCTGTGAAAATGTTCTGGAACTCACTGGTGTCACATTTCCCCACAAAGGTCAGGGGTGAACTTGAGAGAGCACGAGTAAACAGTCACTTTTCAAAATCCCACATTGACAGGGGATTTTATTATGAAGCCTCTGAAGAAATTCTAGCAGACACCCAGATTAGCTGGTTCTCAGGGCCTGACCTCAAGGTGGAAGTGGCAGCAGCCCCGGGGAAGATGACAAGCTGTCTGCAGCAGGACTGCTTCATCAGCTCCTTTAGGCACCTGTTCAGACTCTTAGCTCCTATCAAGCTTGTCTCTGAGAGTTGATTTTTTCCCCCATGCCAGTGGCGATTAATTCCCTTCTTCCTTGACATTTGTTGTACGTTAATGCTTTCTCATTTTATTGATATTATTTTGGTCCTAGCCTATCCTTCCATTCTGTTTGTCTATTTTACAATTTTTATTTTCTCATCCAAAGTATCACTTATTTCTCTTAGCATTGTCTAATTTTTTTCAAATTTGGACAAGCATGCTTGCTTTAGCTTCTTTGAAGCTGTGAGATGAAGTAACGGTACAGAACAAAGGACAAAGACTTCGGTGCACTATTTCAGAACCTGCAGCTTGGCATAGGTAATTTTATTAATATTTCTTACATGGGTTTGCTCAGTTAGATATACATCCATCTACTTGTAGCCACTTCTGTAAGTTTTACTCATGAAGATATGCAAAGAAGTTCTGTCAAACCCTTTGTTAAATTCAAGATACATACAGTTCATAAAATTTCCCCAAATTATTACTTTAAAAACTTTTAAAAAACCAACCTCCCAACCCAAAGAAACATGACAGGAAAGTGTGATTCACAAGGCAGAGCCTGGGGTCTGAGGGCTGTGGTGATACCTGGGCCTGCGCAGTGTCCTCTGATGGTCAGGCCTGTTCTTCTTGCTTCCACTTCAAGAGCTTTGTAATAGTTTTTGAATTTTGTCAGGTATAAGTGCACAGCTTTATTGTAGTCCTCAGAACCTTCATTTGTCCCTCAGGGCAGGCCCTGTTATTTAGGCAAAAAATAAATGTCTTGAAATAGTGAGCAGTTTTGAGAAGGTAGAAAAACGTAATGGATGCCTTTTTAAGAAAGATATACAATAAATATTAGAAAACTGCTTGCTTGTCTGATCCTTCTATACCAGCTTTTATGATTTAGAAATGACTGGATATCAAGTATCTCTCTCTTTTTCGATTTAGAAGGAACTGTAAAGAAACGTGATTTTTACTCATTATCTGAGTTTCCACCAGGCACACAGCTAGCATTCTATATTTATCATTGGATCTATACTGTAGGCATTACATTAGGTTTCTGGTTTTAGACATCAAATAAGCTAATGGAGACAGTTTAGCCCTATTTTTGCTGAATATGCTAAGCACAGGATGCTTCCTATCAGCAACTGAACACATTAATAAAACATCTAATTTTTAATTGAATGGCTGAGCCCATGCCAATATGGGAAAGACAGTTATAAATTATAACAAAATATAATAGGTGTCATCAAACAAGATTGCATATGGTAGATTGTTGCATGTATTTGAAAAAGGAAAGCAAATATGGAGCAAAAAAATTATGCTTCATATAAAATATACTTAGGTCTAAATTTCTCCTAGTAAATTTTTCTGCTAGGTAGCAAGAAGTTCACTTGAACCGTTTTCCTTCTTTTCAAAGATGTGTATTCATGATTCAAAAAACTGACTTACAACTTAATTGAGAAGAGATAAGACATCCTTAAATTGATATTATTATACTCTAAATTAAATGTATGCTTTTTAAATTTTCACTTATAATTCACCTATCAAGCAACAAACAAAAAAGTAGAAAATATATACAGCATATATATGAGTAAGCTTTGGGCAAAAAATTATATAGGCAATATTGCCTAAAAGTTGAGAAACTTGTAGTAGGTATTAAGGAGAGAAGGAATATAGATTAATTTTGGATGGAGAAACCGAGTGAGGTGAAATAGCATTCCTATATACATTTTTATAGGAAAGGAGACAATCAGATGAAGGAGAAGGCAAAATCATTGTCTTGCTGAGAATGATGAAGTGGCGTGGGGATCTGAGAGAGGGTTGGAAGATGTGTTGGGGGAAACAGGCTGTGACAGAAACTAGGGTTAAATTGCTATTTGTCCACCACACTTAATACGTATTATCTATTCAGTTGTACTTTTAGTTTCATTACAGATTAGCATGATTCTTCTTCTTGTCTGTTAAGCTGGCACATTTCTTTTTCTCCTTTGCTTCAGAAGTTACGGTGCTCTAGTCTAATTTCTTCCTTGATAAAGCTGACCCAGGGAAAGCAAACTTTGTTCCCGTGCGGTGCCCTTTCTCGTCCACTGAAAGAAGCAGCTTCTGTGTTGCGTTGCTTACATTCCGTATCTGCAATTCTCTACCTCCTACTCTCTATTCTCAGCATACTGAGATCATCCTCGCAACTTTTTTGAAACATGCTCTAGAAGATGACCCAATTGGCAAATCCTAGGAACATGAGGTCTTTGGATTGAATGATTTTGTTATCATCACACCTTTTAATCCCCACCCTTAATATTTCTATGTTATCGCTTTCTTTGTTTTTTAGTTGTTTACCTCTGAGTCTGTCTTTCTCAGTTTCCTTGATAACTTGCTTTCCTGCAGTCACTCTTTAAATATTGCTAAATGTGTTCAATCTTTTTTCTTCTGTTTTACTGTAGTAGTCTCCTCAGGCCCACTGACCCATGTCCTCTGATTAATTTATTAGATGATTATTCCTAAATCGGTGATCTCTGCATTTCATGTTTCCATCAGGGACAGACCTCTATTTCAGACTTCTGTGAGTGTACCTCCATTGAATGTCTCCCACATCTCAAAATCAACAAAGCCAACAATCTCAGTCTTGCCTTGGTTGATTTTCTGGTGGTGCCATGTTATCCTCAGACTTGCCAAGACAAATGTGGGATTCATTTCACTCTCCACTTCCTCCTCGTGGTCGCCACGACTTGTGGCTACTACCTTCCAATGGTCTCTGATATCTATACCCTCCTCTCCTTCACCTTTCTCCCTGCATTAATTCAGGCTCTATTTCATTTTATATTTTATTTTATTTTGAAAATTTTACTTATTTATTATTAGACAGAGGGGAATGGAGGGAGAAAGAGAGGGAGAGAAACATCGATGAGTGAGAGAAACATCAATGGGTTGCCTCTTGCACGGGCCCCAATGGGAACCTGCCCTAACCGGGATCAACCCATGAGTGATCTTTTGCTTCACAGGGCGACCTGCAACCGAGCCACACAGGTCAGGGCCAGGCTCTAGTTATTTTGCCATTGAGTGATATAATTTAAACCCATGTACTTGAAACTGATGCTCATCTGAGTCTCCTTTCCTTTACTCTTTAAAAAATCTTTCCTCTCCTTTTCACCAAAGGTATCTTTGAAAGGCAAATAGAATAATTTCATTGCCATTCTTAAAACCCTTAATAGACTCATCACTGTTTTCAAGATAAAGTCCAAAGTTTTTTGCAGCTCATGTAAGGCCATTTGTCATCTGTTCCCTGTCCATACGTCTCCCAAATCTCTTGCCACAGTGCACAAAAGCTACTCAGAGCTCTCCAAACAGCATGTGCTCTACTTTGCCAGACCGTCCTCATGGCCCTCCTCTCCTAACAGGTTTCACTGGCAAAGAATTACTCACACTGTGGGAATTAGTCACTCACCCTCTCCTGACAGCGCTCCCAAGGCTGAGCTCAGGGATCAGGGCTTGTTCCTTGTGGTCCCTACACCACCAAGCATGTATTTAGGTAAAACGTATTAATAGCATGTCAGTAGTGTATGTGTTTCTTCCACTAGAAAACTTCAGCAATAAGGATTTTGTCTTCTGTATTTGTATCAACAGTATCAAGCATGCTGCCTGGAAAAGGGTAGGTATACAGTAAATCCTCTTTTATTAAATTGAACATATAAGAAGATTAGTTATAGAGGGAGGTATATGTGTTGCATTGGATACCTCTGTGTAGATATATTTGTGTTTGTATATATGTGTCAAATCATATGCAAATATTTAAAACAAAGCATATGTGAAATCTAATAATGATAGCACCAGTTTACAGGCCATCCACCTGTGCCTGGCATGCCGCATACTATGTTTCCTTTAACTTTCAAAATTCTATCCAGTCGATAATAATATATTCTTTCTGAATAAGAGGACACTGAGAATCGTAAACTTATTTTTCCAAGATTGCACAATTAGCCAGTGGTGGAGGGATTTAAATGTAAACTCCGTTTCCAAAGCCTGTGCTCTCTCCACTAACTTTCACTCAATAAGGCAGCAACCCCAGACTTAAATCCTAGTGTTCTCCAATGATATCTCTGATTATTCATCTTGGCCATTTCTTCTGAAGCCATTTGGATTGTTCCGTGAAACAGTCACCTGGGGGTGTGTTGACTGGGACGGAGGCAGGAGCCAGGAGTCCCGGAAGAGGGAAATCGGGGGACTGGTGAATGGATATGCATAAAGGGCTGCCAATGTGCCCCTCCCCCCTTATTTCATCTCCCTTCCTTTCTGTTGAGTTTTGAAATATTTACTTTTGGCTAAATATGTTTTATTTTGTCTTTTAGAATCTTGTGATATGAAAATAAAATGTTCTTTTTGAAACTTGTAATATGAATAAAGTTTTGTTTTTGTTTGATGAATCTTTGTTGAAAGAGAGGAAATGATTAGTCATCGATGCTGAGGATGGTTCTTTTAAATTTATTGTGACTTGCAGCCTAGGTAAATATCACCTACCCCAACCTTTGTAATAATTCCAACCTTTGCAATATTTGATGCACATGTTAGAATTTAGAATCTAGAAGATCCTTTATTTATGCAGCTTGGCTACAACTGGCATTTTGGCTAATCAGAAAAAGAAAAAAAGAGTGGAATGAAATGGTAGTTATTTTGAAAAGAGAACCTCTTTTTTTTCTTTTAAGGAAAATCGAGTTCCCCATCTTGCTTGTATAGTTGGGCCACATGTGAGAGATGCAGTAAACATGTGAAATGAGGAGCAGACTGTTAGCAGATGAGACAGTGTCTCAGATCATATCTCAGCACTTTTCCTCTGCCCAGACTACTCCCTATGGAAAGAAATCTAAGTACACTTTTAAAAAACACTTGTATAAGATTAGATATCCTTACATACTAATCTGACTAAATGAGAAATACTGAGTATCCTACTACTAACTGTGTGTTTCATTTAAAAAACAAACAAACTTTATAAACTGGAGACAAAAATAACTGAGAGTTTATAAATTTGGAATAATTTAACTGATTATAGTTATTTACTATAAATTAGATATACAGATTTTTTACTCATAAATGATAGAAGTTTCTACTGCTTTTTTTTGGCATTGAACATACATTTACAATGTTACCTACAAAAATTTTATTAGACTATTACATAAAGTAAGCAAAGTGCCTCCTAGGCAAGTATCTGCATAACAGTTTACGAGAGGACTCAAGCATTCCACGTAATTATTTTGCACAAGAAGAGAGCCTGACCAGTTGCTATAGGCTCTCTATAAACATTAATTGAATAGGATTGCTATACAGAAGTTGGTTGCATATTAGAACCACAGGAAATGTGATCTTTTTGCATGTAACTGCAGTGAGTAATAACAATTAAATGTAATAATTACTATAATATTGGCTTACAATGGAAATGTTGCATTTTCCTTGTACATTACATTGAGAAGTTTAGTTTCCCGAGGCAAAAGGAAGGTAGTTTTCTTGTCTACCAGTACTAATAATAATTAAAGCTAAATATGGACCATTTGTGTATATAGATGAAGCGGCTTAGTGACAGTGCATATTATCCTAGTTTCAAAGAGCAGAAAACGAGCATTAAAATAATAAGAAGAGTAGCCCAGTTTGTGAAAAGACATTATATACAGACAGCATTACATTCTTTGGTATTTTAGAGTAAAATCAGAACATCTTTGGTTTGTGTTTGGTTAATACTGAAAAGTATTTCCTAAATTTAAAAAACGAAATTCATACTCTATTAACGGAACTAAGAAAAGTTAGCACTCTCGACCCACCCATCCAAAACTTCGCCTCCAGATGTTATTTCATATTTATTTTGCAATGTTTATTATGACAGTCCGAGCTGCTTATGTTTTAAAGATACATTGGTCAGTTTATTTACAGAGAGACCGCTTCTTGAAATGAAGACAATTTACTCTGGGTGTGCGGGTTAAAGCCACACAGCACTAGCAAGAAAGGGCACGGCTGCTTTTTTCCAGCGTGTTCTCTGTTATTCCTTTCATTATGAGGACGCTGCTTTTTTCTTTCTCTTTTTTTTAATCCTGTAAGATTTTACGTGATTTACCCTGGAAGAAAGAGTTGAGCTCTTGGAACTGTTAATCTGACCAGAAATGAAAGAAGCACAAGGCAGGATGGGTGACTGCGCCCTGGTGCATTTGCTGACAAATCTGGCTCCATCAAAGCTGCAATAAGATTTTCCCAAGGCACCCAGGATGGAGAGCACTTTGTTCTGTTCTGACAGAGTCACTGGTGCTCCTCAAACCAGGCTGAGTCCTGGCTGTGTTTGGCACTAGGGCTTGATGAAGGTTGCGGAGGCCGCGTGCACTGAAAGATTCTGATATCCTTTTCCTTTACGTGTTACAAGATAAAACAATATTACACTGAAAAACTAGAAAGAGTAAGTCCCACACAGTTCTCATTTTCCTCATTGTAACTAGTTCAACGCCACTTTGGCAATATGGAATAGCTTTTCTTTTCTTTTTTTAAAAATTATTTTGGAATACAATATTTTTTTCAAAAACTGTTTGTCCTTACCTCTGCCTTCTCGAGTCCGCTTAGCGTGTGCTTCATGTTTCTGTTGGGACATCCAGCACCGACTCCGTGGGAGAGCAGGCCAAGGCACTGCAAAATAGAAGCTGGGAGTGCAGAGCCAGTGAGCCCGAGGAAGCACTGAGGGCAGCTCAGACTTGGGCAGTGAGGTGTCGCCAGAACCATAATGCTGTAATTTGCAGAAGGATTGAAGCCTCCTTTTGCAAATTAGAATATCTAGGGAATTCCACTTTTAATTATTTTCTTCTACTTAAGTGTTGTTTTCCTTTCCACAGTTGAAGAAGTGATTTGGAAATCAATTTGTTTTCTGTAGTATTCTTCTCAATTCACTCTTAATGATTGAGTATTATATAGTGTTTCAAGTAACTAACACAGCAGAAAACAGGCAGTATGATCCTTTTTTTTTTTTTTTTTTTTTTAGGATCTGAAATCATCTTACACTGGTTACTTCTCCAGTTGAAATGCTACTCAAAGGTATACTTTATTTTTTTCAGTCCTTTGAAGCATTGCTTGGGGAGCAGGTCAAGACCTAGTTTTCCTGCCTAGCTCAGTAAGTAGTTCAGTCATGACTGTTTTTACAAACCAAGACATTTTTCTTCAAACTGATCATTAAATCACTGTGTCCTTACAAAGTTAGAGTTCTGTATTTTCCCATTTTCTGTTTTTTAAAAATCAAAACTTATGAAATTATGTAACTATAAAAGCAGTACGTTTTCTTATTACCTTTACAAACTCGAAAACTTTAACATTTTCTGTGAATGCCAGGGTTGGCTCAGCAATTTTAACATAACACAAGGCCTTTAACCTCCACCTAGAGACCTTACAGAAAATTTTAGGAAAATATTTATGTAGGTGTTACATATGAAAATACTAAGTTTAATTGGGTAGCTTTTTGAAGCACTGTTGCTAATTAGCTATGTGATAAGGATGTCAGAATCTATAGTTTGATTATTTATTTAAATGATAGCTCATTAACGGATGATGCTATCATCTCAATGTGTTTCCCACCCCCGATTCATATGTTGAAATCCTAATGTCCAATGTGATGGTAGGAGGTAAGACCTTTGGGGGGCACTTAGGTCATGAAGGTGGAGCCCTCATACTTGTGATTACTGCACTCACAACAGAGGCTCCAGAGAGCTTTCTAGCCCCTTCTACCATGTAAGGACACAGGGAGCAGGTGACATGTATGTAGTATAAAGTGGGCCCTCACCAAGTCTACCAGAGCCTTGACCTCAGACTTCCACCTTTCAGAAGTGTTGTTTATAAGCTACCCAGTCTCTGGTATTTTATCCTAACAGGCCCAATGGACTCAGATTGCAAGTTCTTCTACTAACTGGGATTATGGTCATTTCCCAAAGTGACTATCGTAAACCTGAAACAATTGATGCTTTTTCTATAGTAATTTCTCTTTAAGTTTATTATTATTTTAAAGATTTTATTTATTTATTTTTAGAGAGAGGGGAAGGGAGAGAGAAAGAGAGGGAGAGAACATCAATGTGAGAGAGAAACATCTATTGGCTGCCCCTCACAAACTTCAACCCAGGCATATGCCCTGAATGGGAATCGAACTGGTGACCCTTTGCTTTGCAGGATGATGCTCAACCAAATGAGCCACACCAGTCAGGGCTAAGTTTATTAATTTTTGATCCTCCTTTAACAATTTAGTATATATTTATTTATTTTGTAAATGACTGGTTGTTTTGGGGGGGTGGAAAGGGTGAGGAAGCTGATATTGATCCTGAATTCCAAATTGCTTAGGCATGTCGGAATGTATATGCCCAAACAATCTATTTTGATGATTGTGGAAAGGGTAATTTTCATAATAAATTTGGAAAATCTGGAGACCTGGAATGACATATTCTAATGATCTCTTCTTTTCTATAAATAAATAGCATTTTGGATTTGATTGAATCATATGGAAATACAAATTAAGCTCTATTCTCTTGACCCTTTCACATGTTGCATATTAAGCTGTGCTTTAAATATTCCACAGTCAACAAGCGGAACTATTGGTTTACCACAATAATTCATTCTCCCCACCACCACCCTAGAAACTCCAACAATTAAAAGGAGATGGCAATCAGGAAAGCTAGAATTCATTTGCATAAAAATGACTCACTTTCCTAAACTGACTCTACTTGTCTATCATAAATTATTCTCACTGCTGGTTTGGATAAAACTAGAATGAATTTTCCTGTAGCATTTGGTGTGCTCCTAAAGTGAGTCATAACCATTTTTTTTTTTTACTATGGGAAAAAAATCAGTAATGGTAAACTTAGTGATAAATGGGCCCTGCTTCTAAATAGTTACTGCATGAGGAAAATTCCTGGGTGTTAAATGCCAAGTGTTTTTATTTTTGTTTTTCTAGTTTCCTTTTGATTTGTTTCATTAAAATACTACTGTAAGTATAAACAGTATTTTTCTTTAGTTTTACATTAAAAGTAGAGTAATTTACTGAAGGATTTCTTCAACTTCTAGATTAACTTTTATATCCTTAGCTACATTCCGTCCACCCCCCCCCCCCAATTTAGCCAACCAAAGAACATAAACAAGCAAAGTACAGGACCAAAGTAGGGAAAGTGGTCAAAGGCCAAGTCCATTGACAGTGCCATCAGGAGAGGCCAAGGCCCCAGGCTAAGAGCATGGTTGGGGTTTTTTTTTTTTTTTTTTTTGGTTTCTTGTTTGTTTGTTTGTTTTGTATAGAATTGTAGAGGAGATGCAGTACATGGTTGTCACTGACTAGCTGTAAAGATGAAAGTTAAGAACCCTGCCCCCTAGTTTTGGGGGAGGATCATAGGTTTCCTTTTCTTCCTTTCTTTCTCTCTTTCCTTTTTTTTTTTTTTTTTTTTTGAACTTTGAGTTGGCTGAGCTATTGCAAAACTCCCTACCTCTTGGGAGGTTGGGACCCATCAAGAGTGAGCATGACCTGGGGAGAGAGAGCATGCTTGTTAGCATCAATTGACTCAAAAATGTCTCAGATATAATATCAAGATTTAGCGGTAGCTTATGTTATTTGTTTGGGCACCACAAAATTTATAAAGTGAAGTGTTGCTTCCTGCTCCTCCACGGATGTGTCTCCAATGCCAGCAGCTACAGAAAAATACGCCCCAAGGAAAGGCTGCATGCTGCATTCTCAGATTTGTGGTCACCTCAGGAATTAGTGCTTTTATTAACTCCTTCTAGGGAAAGATACGGATAATTTCCTTTAAGAAAAAGTCACCAGTGAGATCAACTGTGTGAGGAATGGGGAAATGAAAGGAAATCTCTGTAGTGAGTGAATGGCTAGCAATAATAGTAGCTTATATTTATTGTGCTTTACAATTTCAAAGCACTTATAAACATATTATATCATTTCAGATTTTATTATAAATGTGGATGACTTTGTAAAATTTTTAATGAGTTGTTAAATTGGTTGCAAAATATGGCTCTTGCTTAAAATCTGTTTGTGATGAAAATGTGATAGGGACCATTCAAGAGTACATCAGTTAACCCTTAATTAGCCAGAAAACATTGATAATTAAATTATTTAACTTAGTTTAAGAATATTTCTAAATGCATTTTCCAATTCTCTGTTTTTAAAAGTAAAACTTAATCTTGAGTAGATGAGTCAGTATCTTGGACTGTCTGAATGTCATTTTAAACAATGTTTTCCGTTTTACACAACTATAGATACAGAAGTGTAAGATGTTCTTCCAACTGCTTATTCATCAGATTGTTTTATGGTTATACAATTCTGTCTTCTGAAATTATGTCACCAATTTTCCAGCTAATGGAATGTTCCTACTAGTAGAGGCTCTCTTAGAACTATATTTTAATCAACATGAAAACAAGTGGTTATTATCTTTAACCTGTCTTCCTTTCCATTCTTTCATTTTTCTTATCTGTTTGGATGATGGATATGTTACTCTTTGAATTACTTGAGATGTAGAATGATTAAGAAGAAGAGGTGTGTGACAATTAAAATACTGACGTTGAATGTGTGAAGTAGCTGGAAGAAAGTGAGGTATGATTTGAACAAAGTTGTTTTGGCAGTTCCGATAAAAAAGATTTGCTGATGTTTCTTACCGTATCAATGCAATTCTGAACAAGGACTCAGGGAAAAGATGATAGTGTTGGAAGATACCCTGCTTACTTGGAAGAGAACTGAACTGAGAGTCAGTCCACTGTCACGAAGGGCTAGAGACATCCAGAACTTGTTCCAGGGGTCATACGTGTTTTCCCTCTGTGTCTGAACTGTGGTCTTCTTCTGTTGGCATGTCATTCTCGTTTCTCCTTTTCCCTCCAAGCACACTTGCCTCCTCCCATCCACTGCCCTGCCAGCCATCCCACAGGCCCTCTGGAGCTCACACACAGCCACAAACATAAAACACTCCCCCCACACACTCATACACACTCAGTCATGTGTGAGTTCAGATTCAGAGTTGAGCATTATCCTGGGGTGAGGCCTCTGTGAGTTGACTTCCAGGCTTCTCCTTCACGAGGTCTGGTTCAGGTCATGGGGACATGCTTCCATAGTGTGTGTCATGGACATCCTTGGAACTAGTAATAAATATGGCTTTAAGGAGAATGATGTAGGGGAGGAATGTGGGTTTTGCAGTCATCAAGAGCTAGGAGTGACTTCCAGCTTCACTGCTTGCTGGCTGTGTGACTCGGGGCACTTTTCTGTGCCTCAGTTTTCTCCTTCTAAAAGCAATATCGATAATGCTCTCAGAGGGCTTTTGGGATAATTCCATAATATAATTTAGTCAATGGTAAGCGGCTAGCAGAAAGGAGGTATAGACGATGTTTTTGTTCTGTTTCTCTTTTTCTAATAAATCTAGAAGTATAATAAAAATGAAAGCATATGAAGATAGTGAGATAAAGTATTGCTTGCAATAGGAAATTCTTCCTTTGATACAACCACCGGTATCATTTAATCTTATTCTTTCTAAGGAAGATGGATTTATCCTGGCTTCCAGACAACTCTATTTTTTTTTTCAGATGTTCTAATGTCCTCCCACTTGCCCACCTCGATCCAACCTCCACCCCATTTCTTCTGGCCATCCCCACACCTGTTGTCTGTGTTTATGGGTTACCATTAGTGTTCTTTGGCTAATCCCTTCACAATTCTATTTGTATTGTAAGAAGTAATTCCCTGTTTGTAAGTAATCAGCTTTAGAAAGAAGCTCCACCTCCTCAATTTGCACATAAATAGCAGTTAAATTGAGCAATAGTCCGTTGAGTTCCTCTGCTATTAAAATATGCCCATAGGGAAGATGGAGTGTCTATTTATGCCCATTCATAAAAATGCATAATTTAAAAAAGTAATTTTTTACTTTTAAGAGGATCCTAAACAAAATTGACATTTACATTTTAGTTACTATTATTCCTTTCATTTACATTATTTTCATATATATACTTACTCCTTGAAATTATTGCATGTACATACTTATAGGATATTATCGCATATTCTAGTCAATAAATAAAATTGATTTCTATGTGTTACTTGTGGAATGAGTCATTACTTTCCATCCATATTTATTTATATACATAATAGTTATTATTATAGTGAGTGATTAAACTTTTAATTCTCATAATAATCTTGCGAGATAGGTGTTTCCCCGTCATTTTTGCAGATGAGGAACGGAGTCTCTGAGAGAACACAAGACTCGCCCAAGGTCACACAGAGGTCACACAGTGATAACGGTCAAATGACAGAACCGGGATGTTAACGCAGGCTAATTTTGGCTGTGGTAAATTTCCCGTTTCTTTTCTATCTCCCTTTGTGGGAATCTGCCTCTATTCCTGTTATTTGCCATATTTACGTATTTCTTTTTTCTGTCTCAATGTTATTGATGTCAATATTGTAAAACCAGTCGTGTAGACGACTTTTGATTCAATAACATCAGAGCAGTGGACTTTAATCTGTATACTCGTAAAAGCCTATACATTTCCACATTTGGGAAAAGCAAGGTTGGGGAATCCCAAAGGACACTGTCACTAATGAGGACTCATTAGGGGCATGACCCTGAACTATCGGGAGTGTCAGCTCCGCCCCTAACTGGGATGCTAGTGATCACTCCAGCCCACCTCTTTTATGCTGTGCTTAAGAAATGGGGACCCAGAGAAGTTAAGTGATCTGCCAGTGGATAACACTTGGGATTGGAGCCTAAATATGCTGATAGAACAGACTTCCCTCAGTTATAAAGCAGAGCATGGAGACCAGATCCGAGGTATGGATCAGACATAGACAGATTTATGTTGCTGTATTCTCTTGATTTCTTTTTGTACCAAGAATTTACCAGCCATCTCTTACCACCATCAGTTTACCATATCTTAGAGACATAATCAGAGCAGGAAGTTAATGCCTGCTGTGACCAGAAGTTGATTGTGAGCTTTTGCTCAAAGTTGAGTAGGCTGCTAGTATGAAGATTGTAATGATTCCATGCGCCTAAAGATCTACTACAGGTGGATTGAGAATTGGAGTTAAAATTTCTGCTACCTTTGTCTGCATTTATGCCTCACCCAATCTGTAAATATCAATGTTAGTTTTCATTTGCAATAGTTCTATTTTTGTTTAAGTACTACCTCAGGGACTTAGAAGGTCTGCCATTGTCTGGAGGGTAAAAGTCTTGAGTCAAAACACATGAGAAGACATGATAGTCATGTGCCACAGTTGTTGTGTCCTGGTTTATTTATCCCTTTCCCAGCACTGCGTATTTAAGCACAGACCTTCCCAGTAATTGCTTATTGAAATAATGAAGACAATGATAAACATGAAAAGATACACATAAAATAATTTGGCCACTTATGCTTGACTAGATAAGACCGAGGACACAGATGATGTTTGAAACCAAGAAAAAAAAATTCTAAAACATGGGGATATTCTCTTTTCTACCTAACGTAGTTCTGTAGAAAAAGTGTTGGTTATCTTTGGTAACATAAGTTGTAGTTGAAGATAGAATTATTTTTATACATTGGAAGTAGATCTACTTAGTTGAAACACTTTTCTCATGTGCCTAAGAAAATGCCAGAGTAAGCAACAGGAATACATCATTCAAAAATTTTGTATTTTGGAAGAGCAAAAGAGAAGTGGGAAATGAAGTAAGCCAATCAGTCCACATGAATAGTGCAGTTGGTGGAGAAAGAGTGACCAGAAGAATTGAGCCAGAAGCCCAATTCATTGCAAATTCTTCAGAGAGCAGTGACCTTTAGAGGGCGAGCAGGCGTGGAGCAGCCACGCAGCATCCCTACCATTACAACAGGAAGTTTGAGTTGGGTCATGAGATTATGTGCACAGCCCTGG
The DNA here is from genome assembly GCF_022682495.2 of Desmodus rotundus. Taxonomy (NCBI): domain Eukaryota; kingdom Metazoa; phylum Chordata; class Mammalia; order Chiroptera; family Phyllostomidae; genus Desmodus; species Desmodus rotundus. Next base: position 75,187,697 of record NC_071397.1, on the reverse strand, counting down.
GCTGGCTGTATCCTCTGGGAAACACTGGTGAGGCCTGCAGGTAGCATGACTTCAATCTCCAAAAGAGGTCCACAGATTGAGAAAATGTGGAGAAGAAAAGGCCAAATATTCAAGATGCATCAACATACAAGTAAAAGTGCTCATTTCTAAGCAATGAAGGGGGGCAGTGAAATAATTTAGGGAAGCCTATACATCTATAATAAGAATTTTGTTGATTAAAATAAGAAAATAAGTTGAATAAATATCTCCTAATACCCTTTAAGTGAATCTCCATTGGCTCACATCCCAAGGAAGATTTAAAAAGAAAACGCTGAGAAATGTAATATGTTCTGAATGACATAGGATACAGAGTTCTCTCCTAATTCATGAGTCTCTAAGAGTAACAATTTTCCAATAAAACAAAATGAGCCAAACTTTTAAAACTATCAACAAATATATTTATTGTGGTGGCTTTCCCCCTACTAGATACACCTCGTTAGAAAGTAGTGTCCCTCTTAGTTCCAGGTGGACCATTAAGCAGGTATAAAATGGTTTCTCCCTCGTGGAGAAAGAACACATGCCTTTGCAAACCTGTTATATTCTCCTTGCTCTAGTTTCTGTTTTCTATGAAATCACAATTTCCTTCTAATAAGTATGGTTTTGCTTTTGGAAGCAAGTTACAGGTACGTGTTACAGACTTATATAACCCAAGGGGTAGCAGAGGCTGAACCACACGGTGCTGACGTAGACTGGAGACCTGTTCTGGGTAATCGCAACCCTTCACAGTTTGGTAAAGCACGAAAGCCATCTCCAACTCTACGGCTTCTTCCACACTTTGCCTTTCTCCAACCCCATGCAGTATGTTGAGCTCTATGTGCACTCTCGTGCTTCTCGCGACATGGGATGAGGGCAATAGGACCAATCTTACAACAGTTGTTTCTGTGGTGAGAATTCTTGATTCCAAATGCCAGGCCCTGACATCTGAGCACTCTCCAGATCTCCTGGGCAAAACAACACTGTCTTTCGAAAGATGTTTCTCTCCCCTGATCTCTTGTTTGTTTTGAAGGGATACGGTATCTTTGAATTTGCAGAGCTATCTTTTGCTTCTTAAAACAATAGCTTGAAAAAATATTGTTTTAATAGGGAAAAGATGTTGATTCTCCAGATGACATCATTAGGTTGTTACAACTTATAGCCTATTGATAATTATGTACAAAATTTCTTGTCTCTTAAAAATGCACAGAAGCATGTAAGATAACCATTGGAAAGCATCCCTTCTTTGAACTTTGGGCTCTGTGTTGTTAACTATGCTTGTATGAAGATATAGCAACTATGTGGAATGTTGTTTAGACTGAGCAGTAACTGACACGTTGTCCATTTGTGGTCCTAATGGCTAGAGCACCTGTCCTGGGCATCTGGTTGAGATAGCAGCATCACGAGTCTACAACAACCTCACGGGACCCTCTAATGTGCAGTGCTGACGGATACCGATATCTGTTGTTTATCCTGGGCCTTTCGCTTCTTCTGCTGCTGTTTATTTTCTCGCGGTTCTGGGGTTTCTCTGCTCGGTTCCAGACCTTTGTTATCAGGTACCGCGTCCTTATTTTCTTCTTTATTAAGTTTTTTTCTTTTCCTCTCCCTTCCTTTTTTTCCTGAAATAAAAGGTATACTTTTAAAAATGCATTCAATTATGTTTTATTTGGTTATCTTAAATTTTTAAAATTGAGTTAAGTTTTTCTTAGCTTACATACTCTCCCCATAGATACCAAATAGTTACTATTTCAGTCATTCACTCAGTTACTCTTTATTAAGTCCATATGATATTTCACGCAATAGAAACATGAAACATACAAAATATGAGGAAGCAATTAATAGATAATAGTTCCAAACTCTAGAGGCTTTTATTGATATTTTGGTAATATTTTACATGATGGATATTTATGGATATTTAATAGAAAGTTTCAAATAGATTTCTTGCCACATAAGAAATGTATTAATGAGTATATATTATCTGGCTCTTATTAAGGCACTAGTTTTTGTTCAGAATTTTCTCAGTAGCAATGACATATTTGCGATCTGCCAACATATCTGCATGCCATCTACTACTTAGAAGAGAACTGATTTGCATAAGAATATGCAAATAATGGCTCGTGAGAAGTACCAGGACAACTGTCTGCACTGTGACAGAGACATTAACATGTCGATATTGATTTCCACGGCCATTTCTTTGTGTGCAGGAGCTGTGGTGACTGTACCATCAGTGACCACACAGTATAAGCTGCGAGAGCAGGGGCTGTGTGTCTCCGTTAGTGAAGTGAGCAGACAGTTATAGCGTATGCACTGGATTCCATGGGAACCTTGACCTGGGCGTGAGGCATGGATGTGCACTCAGTCAGATTTGCGCTGTGGGCACTTTACAAGATGGCATCAACAGGACTTTCAGGGGTTTGGTGTGGAAAGGCATGTTGCAAGGTAGACTGGAGCAGGGTGAAGAGCTGAATTTCACTCTGTTGGCAGTGGAGAATGGCTGAGAATTTTAGACAAGAGTAATTTGATTTAAGTGTATGAGACTGGGATGGATTGTTTTTTATTTATTTCTAAATAGTGAATTAACTGGATGTTTTACTCTCATGTAAACATTTTACATATACAGTCAACAGTGTAAAATAATTTCAGAGATCATGGGTTTAGTAACATTCATGAATACACATATCCCAGTGAGAAATTACTAATTATTTCAATATCCTAGTAACTATTCCTTGATATGGAACAAATTCTGATAATTCCTATCCCCACCTACTAAGCCATGCAAAATTTGATATTAGTCTCTGTCTACAAAATGGTATTTTGGACAAAGGTATTTTGGGGAAATGATTTGAATGAGAGAATCAAAATATTTTCATGTCCTGAAATAGTCTGCAAATATTGAATTCAGTGGTTTGGCTTTCCTTTTCTTGAGCTCTGGTTTCACAATCCCAGGGAGCAATATTATTAATAGTGAATACATGTACTCGGCCAATACAGCCTCCTTGGATTGATGATTTTATGCCACAACGAGCTTTGTCTGAGACTGTATTTACAAAAGCTTCCAGTTACTTTATGAAAACCTGCCTTGTTGGGCTCAACATAACACACCTCCAAATTCTGGACTGTGAAAGGATAGTTAACCAATAATGAGAACTCAGACCACTGTAAAACGAATATAAAATTGTTCTGTGTACGTAAACATGAACAAAATATATTGAAGTTGACTACTAGGCCTTGTACACTGAATCACCAATTCCATTTTTCTTTTCGCTTAAAAGATTACTGCTGGATTGATAAGATTCCTATGGAAGAAATCCATCTTTGGTTTCTGTTTTGTTTTATCTTGTTTTTCCCCCACATTGGCTTTCATTACTATACAAGTGTTGACTTGCACTTGGTAACTGAACAGAGACTGAATGAAGAGTAAAACTGGAGTAAATTCACCTTACTGAATATATAGTACATTTTAATTTTCATAAAGCTTCACAAACTAAAAGGGAGAAATGCTGGTTTTCATGGTATGTGTCTGTTTTTCAGAAGGACGGGGCTACAGAGGTTAGATTACATAATTTTTCTATTTTAAAGAGCATTTTGGAGTTGTTCAAGTTCAACTCCAAAAAAACTGTCAGCGAAAATCATTCCAAAGTTTCATAGAAACCACTGACCCCGAACAAAACGTAACTTTTATGGAAATCATCCAAAAGTTCAGTGTTTCACATTGTTCTCTTGATGATGGTCCAGCACCCTTCAGCTGTGATGCCGACCGTAATGTTTTGAGCACATAAGAAATACATTGTTTCTTTCCTGATCACAGATTGATGTGTATGTTTTTTAGCCACATGTGACAACATACTCAACTCACAGTGCATTTCTGCTTATTAGCAAACTGATAGGATTATTTCTTAAGACAGGCATAAACATTTCTGAAAGTAGCTTGAAAGTCAGTATTGTACTTTTATTACCCAAGGAATAGCTATTTAGCCCGGGCGGTGAGTGAAAGGGGAGGCTCTAGCAAAGGAACAGAAAACTAGCACGTTGTATATCGTTGTTGCCCAACGGAGGGCTGTTGCACAACAGAAAAAGGGGATTATTATTTTTTACAGGCCATGTGTTAGTGGTTGGAAACACTAACTACCCCTTTGCATAAATAATATATTTTCCTCTTGTCCAAGAAATAAAATAGAAATGCCGAAGAGTGGCTGTACTCCATTAAAAATCATGTGCCATTTGGGAAATTCTGCAAGGTTTTCATTACAGGGGACTTCTTTTTTCTATGCTGATGACTTTTCATTGATGTGGTCAATAGTTATTTTAATACTTTTTTTTTTGTAATTTTGCAAACCAAGCAGTCCAGTTATCACAGTCTCACCTAGATGTTTATGTATGGTCATTCACTGACCATACACCTATGCACGGGCACAAGCGCCCCAGAATTGGGCCTTGGACCATTCTTATGATTAAAAGAAAGTTCATCTTCTCTTCATGTTCCAGCTATGAGGATGGTGTCTGGGTAAAGAGACATTGCCGTAAGCAATCCAGTACAACCTGAGCCCTTTCAGGGAAGCACTAGAGTGGAGTGTTGTCTTTAGAGTCTGAGTCACATGGTGTTCCAATTCTAGGTCTGCCATTACCTGTTGTGTGATTTTGGCACATTGTTGCTATCTTTAAGAATTAATTGTCTGATGCTTAAGGTGTGGATAATCGTTGCTACTTGTTAAACCTTGTAAGGATTAAACACGGTGCTTGTAAAGCACTTAGCATAGCGTCTGGCACACATTAATCATGGGGAAATGAAAGCTAATGTTATTAACTCATTACGCAAACATGGATTAAGTCTTGACTCCATGCCCAAAATTGTGCCGAAACCTGTGGATCCAAGTGAGATGTGGAGATAGGCACAGTTACTACAGTCACAAGCTAATACTCAAATAGATCCTATTGGGAGCACAGAAAGGCGGACCTTGAACTCTGCCAGTGGAGATGGAGAAGCACTGCCCATGACAGGGTGATGTTTGAGCCGAGCCTTACAGAATGAGTGAGAGGTTCCAGGCTGAGAGGGAAGAAGTATGTGGGGCAGCGGACAATATGTCAATGGCATGAAGGCAGGCAAGGACATGGTGAATCTGGGGGACTGAAAGTAGTCCTCCTTGGTTTGATCAGGGTCTATATATAGGCTATTACTTGAGAATCTGGAGGGACATACAGGACTTGATCACCATATTGGGAGTTTGTCCTTGTGACCAGTGGTGCTGAAAACTGGACAAGAGCACATTATCAGAATCCGAGGGTGTTTCTGTGACTAGTTGAGAAAGGCCAGTAAGATGTTTTGACGTATCACCTTACTTCCTATTTCAGAAACCACCTCTGTAAGTAACAAGAATCCACAGAGGAAGTGTAGGCAATGACTGGTATTTACTTTTGAACATCAACTTTTAAGAGTAGCTAACATCTCTGTTTAGACCATTTAGCCACATATTATTTACAATTTTGTTGCAACACAGTATTACATAATTGAATAGGTGACTGACATTTTTGGGATTCTGAAATTATTTTCCATTAATACAAAAATAGAATCAGCCCTGGCCAGGTGGCTCACTTGGTTTGAGCATCATCCCATACACCAAAAGGTTGTGGGTTCTACTCCTCATGAAGGTGCGTACCTGACGGGGAGTAGGTTGTGGGTTCAATTCCTGGTCAGGGCACCTACGGGAAGTGCTTCTAATCCATCAATGCTTTCTCTCATATTAATATTTTTCTTTTCTCTCTCCCTTCCTCTGTCTCTAAAGTCAATAATAAACTAAATCTCCTTGGATGAGGATTTAAAAATAAAATAAAATAATAATTAAACAGGAGTCATTATATAAGCAGGGCCTTCTGCATGCCAGTTCTCCAAGCATAGATGACCTTTAAAACTTCAGAGCATGGGGCCCCACCTCTGGTGACTGACCAGCAGTTCCTGTTAAGGGGCCCGGAATCTGCGGTGACCAACAGGCTCAACCCCAGTTTATTCTGGTGTGCCGCACATTTTAAAACCAGAGCTGTAGATTAATAGAAGGCCCAATTTCCTTAAACATATGCTCTCAAAATTTCTTCCACACCATATAGTTGCTCATTTAATTTTCTTGTTTTTCCCCAATGGAGAGCAAATATTTTTGACTTACTGTCACTATTAATTTTTAAGGCAAGTTTTCTGATTAGGTACATTTGAAATAGGCACCTAGATACAAAATAAAAATTAGTTGCCAATTGTCTTTTAAAACCCTGTTCAAGTGGAAATTTGAACTAAAAAGCATAAACATGTAAAAGGGAACAAAGAGAGACGGAAATGATCCTAAATTATTTTTCCTAAGTTATATAATACTTAGGAAATGAAAACTATAGAAAATGCTCCATTACCCTTTTAAATGGAATGAGGGTATGAATAAAAAGTTGCCCCCCTATAATCACAGATAGAATTCGTTTGTTTTGAATTACTCAAAACAGACAATCAGCATATGATATTCGGGATTTAGAAACATTTGTGAGTAGGTCTTTAGAAAAGCTGCTGCTGAGTGAAATTCTTAAAAGACACCACTAAGGGGAGCCATTGAGCTTTAAGTAGCTACACTTCCCAGAAAACTTTCTCAAAAAGCTAAACATATATCCCACACTCTAGACTGAGGATTAAATATCACCGACTCCACAACTCAAACCAATTACATAATTATTCCATTAAAAACTACAAATTTTGCTAGATCTTTTCTCTTTACTTGGTGTGGATTGAAATGCAGTTGGAAACCCATTGCTTTATACCTTCAAATAGGCACAAATCATGTGAAAATGCAGTTATCTGATGAATTTTGGATTTAAAGCTGGACCTAATTTTTATGTACAGAGATTAAAAACTAGGGAACATTTACAAAGGCAGGCCAGTTGCTGCGGTATAGCTTTTCAGCATTATGGTCTACCGTGAAGGTGTATATTTAAAGGCGTTTGAATTGTAGGCTGTCGAAAGACAGAACCGCCTGGCTCCATGGTGAAGAACAGGGCTGAGGGCCAGCAAGGCTCAACTCCTTCTCAGCTGTATTATTACCAAGGGGACTTGATTTGAGAAATGCATTCAAGCTTTTGTCTTTCATTTGCGTGTTTGTTTTAATAAATAGAGATACTTATTTCTTTGCTATTATTTTAACCTAGAGATTTATAATAATATGGTGAAAAATGAAACAATAGATAGCTTTAAAAATGTGCACTTGATTTCCCTAAATCGAAATATAAATCTACTCCATAGTTTTAATACATGAATTCATTCAATTGCGTTTCTATTTAACTTCCAAGATGTTTCTGCTTAATTATTCATAGAAAGATAATTGAACATGTCATCACATTCTACTAGATGCTGTTAGTTTTGGAAATTACCTTGAACCATTTTTTGCAAAGAGAGCTCTGATATTAAACATATTAAGATGGAAATAGCATTTTGCCACCCATTGAAAAGAGACAATTTAAGAGATGCATTCTATTTGTGTCCTATTCTTTTGGGAACTCTGAAATAAGACTGTCCGGACTGTAAGACACTGAGGCTAAATTTTAGGAGGTGAGAGGATATAAACCCAAGCTGCTTAACATGCACCCTGGGTCCTTGCCCTCTGTGACCCGGCCTCTTGCTTCCTTTGTCACCCATTTCTATAGCTTCACACTTCTCTTCCTGGTCCCCCTGCATGTCACTCACCACAGCCCACCGTATTCTTCAATCCCAAATATTTGATATAATTACCTAAATTGTGTTCTCTATCCCTTGCTCTAACCCTCCTCTTTTCCTCCACTAGGTTATGTATGGTTCTATTCTCTTTGCCCCGTGAACTTCTGATTAGTAGCTTGTTGCAATAATACCAAGACTTAGTGATCTGCTTTTAAAAATAGGAGAAGGACACATGGACAAAGCCAAAGGGGGGTAAGATCGAGGGTGGGAGGTGGGGATGTGTGTATGGGGGGAGAATGGTGGTGGGGAAATGGAGACAACTGTCGTTGAGCAATAATAAATAAACAAACAAACAAATAAAACAAATCACTAAAAAATAGGAAGACTAATGTCAACAAAAATTTAGTAAACACTTATATGTGCCAGGCATAATTCCAAGCAAGAGCACCGTGTCTGCAATCTGCATGGGAACCCCCATTTGAAAGATGAGGAGCCCGGGGGCTCAGCCCCTGGGCTCTCCCACCAGGTGGAGCAGGACCTGGTGTGTGGCATCCTGCTTTTATTTCGCACTGAAGCTACTGAGTAAAAAAAAAAAAAAGAAACAGAAAACTAAAAGAAACGAAAAAAAGGGAAGTGTCTAGGAGTGAACATTAAATACATGGATTTTATAAAAATTAAGGTTGAGAACATACTTAACCTCTCGGAATTGGAATTTTCTGAGCAGCAAGTTGCTCCTCAGAGCCCAGCGGCCCTTTGTGTCGGCAGGCAGTGTTCAGGTACCACCCTGGCCGTGTCTTCTCTTACGGCCACAAGTGCCTTCGTTTTTCACCATTTCTCCCCCACCCATCAGAGGTGAGGTACGAGGTAAACGTAATTCGAAATTATCTATGTGGAACATCTAATTTGGAAGCTTTATTTTACCTTTAAATGACCACTATTACATTTTGAAATCCTAATGAGATTATCAGAGATTTTATTTTATTATATTTATTACTAAAAAGGAGGAAGAAAAACTGTATGAATTTAAAAATTAAAACCCACTGAAGATTAAATGCAGTTCTGTCAATTCATTTCATAACAAACATCCTAAATATCAATCATCACATTTTTAGAATCTGTATTTCTACAATCTGCTTTAGCATAATGAACTGCTTTTGCCACGCCAAATGCTTTCCTTATGAATCGACTATGTCAATAAGTCTTTACAGAATTTTTCCCCTCTTTTGTGACAGTAATTTCATTACTCAATGAAGCCTTAGGATCTAAAATTTTGAATTTCCTATCCCAAGTCAGACAGAAGTTTCCACGGCCCACTCACCCAAGGTAACTGCTTCCCACCTCACTGCTTCTGTGGTCCAGAACTCCAGTCTGGACTCCTTGCCTTCCACAGGGACATGAACTAGAGTTCAAAGGAAACTGTTAAAGATACTGAACATTGCATACCAGAATGTTCCTGTTGCAAATCAGTATGAAAAAATAGTTAAAAGTGGAAAGAGGAAAAGTACCCAAAGTTTTCTTACTATTTGCAACATTTATAATTTACTCATTATAAGTAAAGCTTATCCTGTATTTCATTTTATAATATTTTAAAGACATACAGCATTATAATTTATATTGCATAACTACTTAAAGTTTAGAATTCTTAGTAAGCTCTGTTTAAAAAATATTAGCTATTAACCCAGCTACAATGTGCTATGAAAAAAAAAAGTTTAGTATTCTTTATGTGGGCTTATTTCTCTTGAATCAACCACCTTTTGCTTAAAAAGTTCATTTGAAGTTTGTCATTTCAGTGTTTCTTTTTTCAATGCAAAATCTCTTAAACTGACTTTGAAATTCTATCCACCATATTAGGCTACATTACAAAACTCTCGGAAGCTAAGTCATGCACATTAATTTATGTGTTGAAAATTTCTGGATCTAAGCATGTTTGCATAATGTGTTTTGTACTAAATCTTGAGTCTTAGACCATTGTATCTAATGGATAAGCATGTACATATTCTTATTTTTAATTGTTGTCAAAGGTGTGTTGATAAATTTCACCTATTAAATCCAGTCAAATTTTGTTCATCACTTTTGCCATAAAATTCATGACTAGATGTAAAAATGAATATTATTGCTCCTTTAAGAAAAAATGACTGTAGTTTGATCATATGATATGCTGCTGTGAACTTCTAATAAAGAGGCTTGTGTGAGATACTACTTATCCTCATTTTAGAAAGTTGTGTGGCTGCCTCCACTATTTCACAACCCATTGAAACTTGTCAAGTGTTCTCCCTGAAATTCTGAGTTTAGAATAGTCTTCTCAAAGCATCAATGATTGTATAAGATGAATTGATGTAGTTATCTTTATGGAACTCATACTCTACCTGGTCTTCCTCCTCACTGACCACCCCCGACTCACTCTGGCTGCTACCTTATATCTCAAGGGAGAGAATATGTGTGAGTCTATGAAATGTTTATGTTGAGTATTTCTTTCATATTATCCTTTAAAATTTGATTTCAGTAATGTACATAGTGAGAAAAATTAGTGAAATAGACTTTTTGAAAATTACTATCATACACATATTGGCAAACTTAAAGTATGTAAGTAGTATCATGGATAGGTTTTCCTATAAAATTATTTAAAAGCAGAATACACAAATGTCATTCAGACCCTATATCAAGCAATTTCTTTGAGAAGTCTGGATAAATTATATGTTCAATACTTCATTATAAGTATTTTTAAAAGATTTGAGCATATTTGTGATGTTAGTTTTGCCTAATTTTGTGTCAATTTAAATTTTAAATATAACAACTTTATTTAATATATCACTAATCAACAAATAAGTTGAAAGTACTAACAAGTAGATTGCTTTGAAAATCTGAGTCTTAAAAATATTTGTTTCTAGGGGAATTTTTATTTTCTTACTCTAAATCTGAGCTGATAATCATTACCTCAGACCCAATAACACATATTAAAGTAACATAGTAAAGAATGCTTAAATTTGTTGACTTACCCAGTTCATTTACCGTAGAGAAACCAGAACCAATATTTGATTCTGAAAGTTAATAATATTGTTTGATTTTTTTCTATCCTTACATATTCCACGTTTTCCTTTCACCAGAGAGCACAGTGATAGTTTTGTTTTAAGAATAATACTCGTATTTGAATTTTCCCTATTTTTCTTTAGTTAGATGTGTAAGCACACAGTCCAGTCTTTCATCCACCAAATGCCTCCCCCCCACTTTTTTTTTAAGAAAAAGAGAATCACTAAGCCAAGAGCACTCACTGTCTTCATCTTTGATGAAATATAGCTTTCCAATTAACAGGAAAGTCCTTCATTTCGAAAGGCTGAACAGAATGCTACTTGAAAATTCATTCCAGCTGGTTAAATTAAAGAACTGAAAGAATTCCAAAGAGAGAATATTTTCTTGGCATTTATCATTTGATTTTCATTTGGATAAATTTCCATTTGCTCCAAAACTAGTCTCAGAATTTTGTTCTTCTGAGACAGGAAAAGAAGTGTTGATAACCACGTTTGACTGGGCTGTACTTCCTCCCTTACCCGAGGTGTCTGCTTGGTTGCAGTGACAGGAGGGGGTGGCCTTGTACTTGCTGACACATTTGCAGTGATTGATTGTACAAGCGATGTTGATATTATTCTAGTCTCTCTCCTCATTTTATGCTCTAGTTGCCTCTGCTGTCTAATTCTTATCCTACCATAGCACACTCTTTCTTTTCTTTGAAGCTTTTTATTGTTCTGTGGGGGACAAATATAACTACCGTATTTTTCTGACTGTAAGATGCACCGGAACATAAGACGCACCTAGGTTTTAGAGGAGGAAAATAAGAAAAAAAAATCCAACTGCTCCACCACCGCCCTTCTGCCCCAGTGAGCCAGGTAAGCTGTATTCGGACTATAAGATGCACTCCCATTTTCCTCCCAAATTTTGTGGGAGGAAGTGCGTCTTACAATCCAAAAAATACGGTAATCAGGAATTACATTGCAGGAAAAAAAATCAAATCACTTACTTACCATGCACTACCCTATGATATTTTTAGTAAAGATGTCTCACAGTCATAGCTATAATTTCATACTTTCAGCTATTAATTGCTTATGTAAAGCTAATACTTTTATGCACCTTTATTACTTTCTCAAATGTTTTCATGGTGTTTCAGGATTTTCTTTCTTATTTTTTGTTACAGACTCTATTTCAAACTATTGATTTCTTAACTAGATTGGAAAACATAGAAAACCTCACTTAGCCTCTACTATATTAACATTTGTAAAAAATAAATTTTACTCATAAGGTAAATAAGACGATAAGAGGAATATTCCACCTATGGAAGACAGTGCAAACTTCAAAATACTTTTTCTCCCACTCTATTTGTTGGTGTAAGTATATCTGTTCTTAGAAATACTTTGCACATGCGTTTCCATAACCAGCAAGATAGCTCCTTGTAATTACATCACCAATAGTGGTTACATATACTTGAATGGAGTTCAACTGATTTAATGACTTTAGTGGTTTTCACAATTGAAAGTTTAATCATCTAGAAATATCAACCCTACAATTAAATAAGATTACTAAAATTTTACTGCTTCTCATTTTGCAGCTTTTCATTGTGCTCGCTTTCTCATTGTATTGGTGCGTGTCAGAATGGAGGGGAAGAGTTGGAAGAAAAGACAAGTGAGCAAAAATTGTGTATGTATGTTTGGATATGTATACATAAGTATATATGCACATATTTATTTATAGGTCCCTTCTCTCCACAGATGGCTAAGTTCTATTTTTCTGGTGGATTTAAAAATGTCAATTAAAAGACCAAGAGCCTGTTTTCCAATTTAATGTTCAATGAAGTCTGAAAGGACATTCATCCTATTTACAAGAGTCCTCCAGAAACTTGAATCCTTAAAGAGACTTTGCTAGGTTATATGACTTCTAACTTTTTCTTAAACATGTTTTCCATATGTTAATACAGGCATCTTCTCTATGTTGTTCCTTGAATATTTTCAAAATGTTGTGGAGTAAATAGAATATGGTCCTACAATAAATATCTGACTAATGCAGAAGACATCAAAGAATTACATTTTTTCTTTGGATACTCAGCCTTGTCTATGTGGATTTTCCCAGCAGGGACATTATCATTAGGAGCCCAATTTTCCCTCTCTTTCTCTGTTAACTAGATCATTTCCTTCCATTGTTTTTTTGGGGTCCCTAAATGTATTAGAATACATTATTTACTGAATTTTCATCTATATTATAGGCCCTTTTGCAGTTTGTCAGGTGATATTAAACTCTGTTTCTAGTTTTTGTAATACCAGGAAGAACAATGTAGTAATAACTGTACATATGATAAACTTGTCTTTATAGAAACTCAACTGTAACTCTGACTTCTTATAAAAATATTAAAAGATAAAATACAATTCACAGGACAGGTTATTTTTGGGTGGAGTGGGGTGGATAAGACTGGGGCTTGTGCCCTGGCTGGTGTGGTTCAGTGGACTGAGTGCTGGCCTGTGAACCAAATGGTCACCGGTTGGATTCCCAGTCAGGGCACCTGCCTGGGTTGCAGGCAAGGAGCCCAGTAGGGGGCGCATGAGAGGCAACTACTCATACATGTTTCTCTCTCTCCCTCCCTTCCCCTACCTCTAAAAATAAGCAAATAAATATTATTTTTAAAAAAGATTGGAGCTTGTACTAGTAAGTTAGGGATTCATTTTGCACACAGAGTACCTCAGAAGCATATAAGGTCCACATATCTGGTCAGCATTTGCTATCATTGTTTTAAACAGTGTGGTACTTTGCCTTTCTCTTTGGCAAGAGCCTGTACACAGTAGCTACTGAATACATATTTGCTGAAAACATTAAAAAGGTGATTATGATTAAGGCTCTCTTTTTCTTAATTTCATACCTGTCATTCTATTTGAGGAACAGCTGGGGGAGGACAAGCATAGAGAGAGATGCTTTGGGTGTTATTCTCACATATGCAAGGATGCTGTGATTACCTAGGATTTCACACAACTTGTCTTAATGACTTATTATTGTGGAGTCTTCAGTCAATTAGCCACTTCTGTTCCAATTACCAGCTTCAAGTGGCTACTGCCTACTCCAGAGAGCTACATCATAGTCTCAGGGAAATAATTTTGACTTGTCAGGCTCTAGAAGATCACCTTTGGAACCAAACCAAGGATGAATAGATGCACTGTTCTAAGACTGCTGTAAGAAGAGAGCTTAGAAAGTCCAGGTTGCTACAGAGAGGTTACAGTGGATTCTATTTTTTTCTCTTATTTTTGAGAAGAAATTGTAATTCTAGAACAGTCTGGGGGATTTGAAGTCTCTAAAAATTTCACCGAGATTGGGAATGTGAACTAGAGTACATCTCCCAGCCCAATGCTGCAAAACAGCGGCATAACAAAACATTCCTGAAACTGGAAAATCAGGGGTGGCTAGGGAGAAGGACAGAGAGGGGAAGGAGGCGGAGAGGAGGGAACTTGGGATGACTGTGACTTTTTCTGCCTTACATTATCTTTTACAGCAAGGGCTGGGAATGCAATCTCCTTTTAAAATAATGAAATACGACCCTGGCTCAGCTTGGCCCAATCTGGGGACTTCTGAAGTAACACTGCAGTCTCAGAAGCCCGGTTTCCCTTTGAGTTCTGAATGACTGTGGCTTCTGTTGTAATCTGTTGAATCTTGCTTTCAGTGGAATTCTACCAAAATGAAGGGCCACTGGGTACTCTGATAAAACTAATTTAAGGGGGTGAAGCCAGGGCAGAGACACATGTGTAATAGAACTAATGGGGAAAGAGTCCTACAAAAGACTTAAACAAATGAGTTGAAATGTAAAGAAAAAAGGCAGAAAACTGTACTTGAACAACAATACAATTAAACAATAAATAAAACCCATAAAGAGCAAATAAAAAACAAGAAATTGTGATAATTCCTGAAGGAATGGACCCTGCCATGGTCAATCTTCATGGAAATGAGTATTTAAGTTCAGTTGAGTATTTAAGACTCAAATAAGATGATCTTGGAAATAAAAAGGCCAAATAAAAATTTAAAAAATGTTTTAAAGGAATAAATTATTTTCAATAACCAATGGTTTTGATTTTTATTTTCTCAGCAAAGTGAATAATCTTCCTGTGTGCCAGAACACCATATTAAGGGAGAAAGATGAATATGTGAACAATGATTGTATATAGCTCTTCCCTTATCTCCAGAGAATTTTTAGGAAAGGGGGTAGTGGTTAGGAGGTGATTAAAAATACTGGGGAGTAAAAATACTTAAGGAAATCAGAAGAATTTAAAAATTGGCAGATTTGCTCTTTGCTGTGCTGGGGGTTGTGTCCAATGAGAAGGAGAATCTTTTCTTCTCCATTACACCTTGGCCTCCCTTAGTCAAGCACTTTTCGGGGTCCTGCAGACTCTGTTGGTACTTTTGAGCTGCAGAGGCCTCGAGGAGTTAAGCACGAAATGTCTCCTGGGCAGCCTTCCCTGCGTATGAATAGGTCTGGGTGTGGGTGTAGGGGTCTCCCTGCACAAAAATTGATACCAGTGATTTCTGTAAACCAGCAACTGTTTCAGAGATCACCGAATGACCTAACCAATGATTTTCTACTTGTCAGCAGTTGCATTCTTTATGTGTGCTAATAATTTAACATTTTTTATTTATAACTGGACTCGTGTATTTCATTACACTGGTTGTTAAGTATTTTGAAAAATCACACTTTCCCTATATATTCGGTATGTTCTATAAGATGTTTCTCGAAGAGCTTTCTCCATGAAGTTTTCCCTGTCATTCTCTCACAGGTGAGGAGGGATGCAGTCAAGTATAGCCTCTGTGGCCATAGAGTCCGAAGTTAGAAAGATGAGCCTGATTCTCTGCTAAAACATTTATCATTGTCTCTCCTTGGGGTGGTTACTTAAACTCTTAGGAACTCATTTTTTAAAAAAGTATGCTAAAAATATGTGCAACATCACATTAAATATCAAAAGTCTGCAACGGGTATCAGAAAATGTGCATTTTACACTTGGTTATATTATAATCCTTACCAGCAACAGGACCTTAAGTGAAGACCTCTCTGTGCTTCAGTTGCCACAACTATAAACCAGAATGGGGGATTCCTGTTATTCTCACTATCTGGGGTAGGTGTGAGGAGCAAATAACATAGAAGTACTTAGAAAATGCAAAGAGTTGTGAAATTATAAGTCCTAAAATGATAGTGTTGTTGATGGTCCCTATGAAAATATAAAAGAGTTGAGTGAAAAAATACCACTTTTGAACATAGAACAGGCTTACTCTGACTAGGGTAATAACTTGAGGGTACTTACTTAATTCCTTTAAGACTTTTGGTGGAACTCCTTAACTCACTCAAGTCCACCTACTTTAGTAAAATTTTGAAAATCTTACCTCTTACATATCTTTCAAGTGTGTTATTCCCTCCTCTATCTCATTTAGTTGAGTCTCCACCATCTCCAGAATATCCTGTTGCAAAAGCCGGGTCGTGTTTTTTGTCTGCTTCCTGTCATCTTTCACCTTCCTGTCAGGTTACCTTCTTACAGAGGGCTGGTCTGCTGTTCCTTCTGATCTCCTGTTGTTAAATCTCCCCAGTGCCCGCTCTCCCACAGTTTGGATTACATGGTTTAGAAGGCCCTTCAGAATCTGACTCCAGCCTATTTTATGAAGCATTTTCTCTCCCTAATTTGTCCTTGTTCCTATATACTACATGTCTCACAATTATTAGGTCACATCATGCCCTTTCTTGTTTTTGCACCTTAGAAGCTGCTCCTCAGTGGGAAAATTTTACTTGGCCTCTAAGAGGCAACAACGGTTTACCCCTCCGTTTGCAGAGCACCATACCCTTCCATCTACTTTGCTGTTATTTGTTATTTGTCTCCAGACAACTCTTCCATGAAGTTATGAATCTCATACATACTTATATAGTTTCCTTGTCCTCTTCACTACTAGCATCTAGCACGGCTCCTGGCATATAGTTGTTATTCAAAACACAAAGTTAAATGAAAGGATGAAAAGGCAGAATGTCAAATGCCAGAATCATGCAAAGCAAGAGTGGTGATACCATAAGGCTTAAACAACAAAACAATTTAGTGACAATTTTACATATGAAAGTAAATTTTCTAGTTGGATATCAATTTATTTTATTAGATTACTTTTCCTATGTCACAATTATATTGCTTTGTTTCTTTATGCTGTGCTGAGTAAAAGAATCTCTGCTTTCGGTGATGATGTGATCTCGAGGAGGCATAGTGTCATTACCTCATCCCGGCTGGGAGTAGTGAGGATACAGGGCTTACTCACAGTATCATTGCATCCAGCTTCCCATTTCCAGGCTGCAGTTTGTCCTCTGATTACTATGCACAGCAAACGCATGCATACATTAGGGATGATAGAGGTATTAATATTTTCTGCAGTTTATTTATGAGAAAAATTAACTTTCCTTTTTAAATCAGTAAAAGATTATTAATAGGGAAAAACAGAGAGTAATGAAAGGACTGGGAAGACTTAGCTGAATCTGTCAACAATTTCTCATAGAGGAAATCATCACCGTGAGTGTCCAGTTCATAAAAATGAGCAAGGCCAGTTAATGTTTGTCCTTGGCTTGGTGACCATTCACCTAGGGTCCAGTAAGAGAGTATTATGCAAATTGGGAGGCTCTTCAAATTTCTAAGAAGCATGACCTATTTTTCTGGAACAGCTCCATGGTAGGCAGACTAATAACCTCTCTAAAATGACGACGTACTAACCCTGGAACTTGTGAATATGTTACTTTACATGGCAGAGGAATTAAGGTTGCAGATAGAATGAAAGTTGTTCATCAGCTGACTTTGAGATGGATTATGTGGGATTACCCCTGCAGACCCAGTCTAACTGTATAGTCCGTAATAGTGGAAGAAGAGGCAGAAGGGTCAGAAAGATGTTGTGTGAAAAGGACTCAACCTGCCATTTGGGGCTTTGAAGACAGAAGGGGCCATGAGCCAAGGAATGTTGGCAGACTCTACAAGCTGGAAAACGCGAGGAACTGGATTCTCCCCTAGAGCCTCTGGAAAGAACCAGCCCCGTGGACACCTTGACTTTAGCTTGTTTAGGCCTGTCTTGGACTTCTGACCTATGGAACTAAGAAATGATACATTTTTTTAAGACACTACATTTTTGGTAATTTATGGCAGCAATAAAGCACTAATACGAGCATGGACTCTGATTGTTTTCTTGTATTTCTGTTCATAAACATATGACAAAAACAGTTTTGAAGACCAGTGTACCACTGCTCAAAGGACCTAGGTAACCTAATAGATCACCCTGGTCGTGAACAGCACCTAACTTGCCTACACAGACTGTTAAAATATAAGCACCTTAATTTCATTTCTGAAAACTTTATTTCAGGAAATTTGGAGGAATTAAGTTTATTGATGACCAGATGCAAAATAATAAATCAAAAGCAGCCAAAGTGTCAGAAAGAGCTGCACCTTAATTTTTTTAAAGAACTTCTTTAAAAAATGATCTGGTAAATGATTAGCCAAATTTTGAGACAAGGTAGATTCACCCCGTCTTATTTTTAGATAATATGGTGGATACACGCTCAGTGTCAATTTGTGAACAAGAATTCCTATTAAGCAGAAGTTCGTCTGGACTTTATCATCTACGAGATCAGCTTTGAGAGAAATGAAAGAATGTGAAAACAGGGAGATTCTCTGAGAATGAAATTAGGCCTTCCTCCACGCACCCACACCAGTGTTGTTACAGAACTTCGGGGAATTTGTTCCAATGTTTTCTCTACTCTCAGTGTTCATCGCTTCAGTTCTTCCTATCAGAACCTTCTGAGGTCAGAAAGTTTTGCCTCTTTCAGAGACTTTTTTCAGTTGGTGAAGGCTTCTGAGCTAACCAGAAATCAAAACGGGATGCTGCATTATGTCAGAGCTGCATGTTTAGTCTGCTCTCCTAGAAATAATCAAGAAAAGTTATATGTGAAAAGACACAGATGCTCCTTCCTCAGAAATAGTTACATTCTTTTGAAGTATAATATGAAAAAATATAGTTGAAATCTAGAACAATACATATTTTGCATATCTATATGTATTTTATTATTAATTTTATTTATATAGGCTTATAAAATAAAAACATCCTTTGGAAAATGCCTAGGAATGAATATATATATTATGTTTGTAATATTATTGCTATATTGTATACTATATGTAGTGCAAGGCAGCAAATATTTATCATGTT
This sequence comes from Desmodus rotundus, assembly GCF_022682495.2. Lineage (NCBI taxonomy): Eukaryota > Metazoa > Chordata > Mammalia > Chiroptera > Phyllostomidae > Desmodus > Desmodus rotundus. Next base: position 75,168,784 of record NC_071397.1, on the reverse strand, counting down.
AATGCTGACTCTTACCCCAGAATGTGTTTCTTTGAATATTAACAGGAAACTGACATTTTACTATTTATTCTGAATTATTACTGAGCATATCTTTAGCTAAGAGAACATATTTACCAGATTCTTAGTTGTAGAAAAATCTTTGAAGAGGTACCTAAAATCAAGTTGCTCCAAATTTAATAATTTTACTTATTAATTTCTATGCTTATGTGAAAAGGGGCCCAAATTAAGACTGCTTTAAGATGTATATTCCATTATGAATTTTATAATTAAAAAGCTTATGTGTATATCTCAGCGAAGGTCAAGGAGTTGTCGGTGATGATTATAGTTGTTGTGTAGCCCAAAGTATACAAAATGTCTTTGCTTGTCAGCTACAAGTTAACCTGTTTAAAAATATACGCAGTGAAATTTAATTAGTTAACATGCATAGCCTTAAAGAGCAGCTACGTAAATGCCTATAAACGTTCAGTGAATACCAGTTTCATTTCACACTTCATTTTTATTTCATAAATGAGTCAGAGAAGGACTATATCGCACAGATTATGAGACTTATACTAGCGTGATAAAATTTATTTTACCATTCTCTTTTTTTGGGGGGAAAGGAAACAAAAACCCCCAGTAACAAAAACAAAACTTGAAGATCACCATTTGGCTCTCTCTGACTCCCTTCCCTGGACAGCACTTACAATTGACTTTTGAGGAAAAACAAATACATTTGTAAAAAAGTTTGGCTTCTTGTGAGTTTTTCCAGTTTACATTATTTTTCAGTTTACATTTTTAAAACCTTTTCAATTCTTGTTTTCTCACTTTAGTTTTTCGCCCAGCTCTATTTGCTCCTCCAGCTTATGACATATTAAGTTCACACTGTATCACTAATTCTAATAGAATACAAAGTTCTTATGACTGTAATTAGTTCCACTTACTACTAGCATGGACCATTTGGTGCCAACCTGAAATTGATTTCAGATTACATGTGCATTCACATCCTCTTTCTGACACGACCTTCTGCTCTCTCAGGGGCAAACATCAGCTCCTGGCTGCTGCATGACCAGCTAGGTTGAAGGGGGCAGAACCTCACAGTTGGCAGCTACCAGATGACCGTGTCACTTCTCTGAAGCTGAGATGCAGAGTTCTCATTGGTAAGCATCTGATACAGTGTGGTAGCTTGAAAGGCTGGGGATTCGCATTTGTGATATTTAAGCAGATTTTAGGCTCATTGGCTTATTCCCAAGAATTGGGTAACATGTTATAGTTTTTAATGATTTGTTAGTTATTTGTTATTGTTTTAAATTCCCAAAGAATGAGAAAAATATCCAGAGGGAACATTGATGTGAGCAATAGACTTAATAAGCCATCAGCTGTGGCACATCATATTAAAAACCCCAAAGGCAGGCCAATCTCATGTCAGAATCCTCCCCAGTTAGAGAAAGGCTCTGCTATTAAGGAAGGACCAAGTTCAAAAGGAGTCTTGCTTAAAATGTAAGGTTTGACAATCTTGGTAAGTGGAGGAGAGAGGGGGGAAAGGTAGTGTTTATTAGAAATAAACATTTGCTGCCACAAGGAATCATAGGAATTATCAAGAGTGTATTAATTCAACAATAAGAAATTCATTCTTTCAACAGGTGTCACCTGTGCTAAATGAAAATGAGTTTTAACTTTTATTTGAAATTAAATACCTATATACACCCTGAAATAGAACATTGAGTTTTTTCATTGCCCAAACTCTGTATTATCGTAAATTACTTTCTGGCGACTTCTAAGATAAAGTGCCTTTTTCCACCTGGAAATTAAAACACATTGTGCTCTTTTGAAAACGTATTCTTTTCATATGTTTGACCCTATCAATAATAGTCATGAAAAATAGCTGACCAAACAAGTGGGATTTTAGGGCCCAACGAAGCTAAGAGTAAGAAGCGATATTTTAGGTCTGTTCACAAAAAGGACGTAAGTGCCCTGACATTGGAGCTCCAAATGCTTTGGTAACAGGCTTGTACTTCAGCTTCCTTTTCTGCTTAGTCATTGCTCTGACTCCCACTCTGAGATTAATTGCATGACCCTTGGAGATGAGCGATCTTCCACTTAATCTTAGCCAATGCAATCTGGACAACCTCAGGTTTGGTGAGGCTCCTCTTGGGTGGTTTTCATTTGTTTTAAAAACATTAAAGTATCTCATAAATCTATATTTATTATATTGGTGAGTAATCTACTATAATTAAATATGAAATGCTGAAGACAATATTAAGGTAACGCTGGGGTCGCAAACCTCTATTTATGGTTCATGGCTACAAAAATACTCTGGAATTTGCTTTTGCATTTATGTCTGCATCTGCTTAACATTACAAGATATCCAGCAGAATGTCATTTTTTGATGGGCACTTTATAAGTTTTTTAAATGATAGTGATGCTTTTTGATGATAAATACATAATGCTTATAATAAAACAATTTAAGATGAATCTTAGAGTATGGTTACTAATGCCCTTATTCAACATAATGTGTCCTCACCAATATTAGAAAATTGGGTGAACAAGTCTTAAAGAATACAGTCTTTAAGGGTATCCACATTTGGTACTAGGCCTATTCTGACTAGTTTTTAGACTGAGACCAGGATAGAGGTACAGAAATCAGGCTGAGTAATAAAAACAAATCAGCTATAAAGCTACAAATGTGGAGTCTATGATTATGAAGGCACTATGATAACGGTACTAAAATTGACCTTTGCAATATCATCAGGAGAAGGAGGATCTTTAAGTAGATTTAAAATGGAAACAAACAGCTGTTTTTAGAGGTATTTAAATTATCAAAAAGTATAAAGTTTTCTAGCACTTTATATCATTTACAAAAAAAGTAATCAATGTCACCAAGCCATATTGTTTGGTAACTGAAGCAGTTAGCTAGCTAATATCTGGTACTTGGCAGCAACAGATTAACCATATGCAATTGAAGAAAGTAAGAGAATTGTACATCTTTCAAATATATCCTGTAATTCACACTAGCAGAGTTCTTCTTCGAATTATCTGGGTTTCCAATATTAAGAAAGATACATTCCCTCACCCCCCGACTCAACAAAATCCAAATATTGTGCTTTGGAATTTTATCTTCAGAGAGAAACTATTTTTTTTAAGTTAGACAAATGAACAAAACAAAATAAACGGCTACAGCAGAAGGTAAGAGACACTAAGGGTCAAATGTAGGAATACAACTACAAATTAATGAATGTGTACTGGGAAAATGTATATGTTAGAAGACAAATGAATCATAGAGCATAAATAGGATGAAGAAGTGAGAATTGAGTCTCTTCAGTAAGCTGGGAAAATCACCTTTTTTCATATAAATGTGTTATACAACCTATTCACTAAGAAAGTTTTAAAATCGAATAAATGTCCATGTATTTGTGTCTAAAGTCAGAGATACAAATGAAGTCTAAGAGTTCCTCACTCACATGATTTCATGGCTGGTTTAAAAAGCTGAAAAATCTAAACCTGCCCAAAGATAGAAAGCTTCTTGGTAAATCTAAACACTATTTCTGCCAGACATCCTCCCATCAAACTGCCTTCGGAAATTTTTATTGAGCACTTCAAATGGAAATGTATTGAGTAACTGATAATGAATACAAATAGGTCATGAAATAGGCTCTGTTTAAAAAAGGTGTTGGTGACTATATTTCTGGTTCTCTGACTCCAAATGTATTATTTTTAAATACTGTGTGGCATGCACATATTTAATCTTTGAGGAAAATGTTCTGTTCTATTGGTCCCAGAGAATATGATGGCAGTGAGGTCCACCTGAAAAGCTAAGGTCCTCTTCTTCCCACACGACAACGGCAGCAAAATAAAATTGAGCACAGAGGCAGGTCTTTCCCTGATGGGAGAATATCCAGTACTCTAGGACGAGGTCCAATTAAGTGTTTGTAAAAATACATAAGCAATGCCAAAATGACAACCACCGATTTGCTATTTCCATTAGAACATCTTTGAATTTGAAAAAAATTAATTATGTTTTAAGTGCTTTAGAACGCTTAATAGACTGCTAGTAGGTTTTACCACATCTTAATTCTAAAAATCTGTGTACAGTTTAAAGGAAACATATCCATATGTTTCTGACTAACTTACCATTAAGCTTATTTTGTGAGCTCAATTCCACATCTAAAAAATATTTAAAAGCCTCAAGCCTCTTTAAATTTTTAAGTCTGCTAAGAGCAAGGTACTGCAAACACACATGCCGTTAGAAATGGGCTGGTCTTTGACATCCCACACTGAAGGATGTATAAGTAAGTATCTAATAATATTACTACAGGAAAGAAACGCTCCCATCTTTTTGCAAACGAATAGCTTATTGCCCTCTGTTTGCCACCCTGGAGGAGCACGCTGTACACTTCTAATGTTAGAAGGAAACTGTGACTCGGCGAGCAGTTTCCCTTGTTTCTGAAGTTAAGCTGCTATATTCTAGGAGGAATTTTGCGCCGGTGCCTTCGCTTCAAACTCACGTGCCTTCAACAGATGTCGACAGCAACTGAGAGCAGTGTGTGACTTTCCCATGTAGTTGTGAGTTCCCAAAGAACAAACCAAGAGTCATGCTGCATCTGCTTGCTTCGCACACGCACATTGTGTTCTCGCTTGGAACCCTCTCCCCTTACAGCTTGCTTCAGGCTTTGGAAGCCTCCCGGGGTTGGAACTTTGCTCCATGTCTGGCATATCCACTGATTCACATGACACTTAGGAGACCATATATACAGTACTTCATAAATTGAGTCGAAAATCTAACCTTTGAAATACATTTTTTGAGTGAACTTCATTTTTATGTCTTCAATGTTATTTTATAGTAGTTGGAAGGGGTCTTCATTTTCATGACCTTTTAAAAAGCCAAGCAAGGATCTTTATTAGGATTCACATTTGAACGTAACCCTGTGAAAATTGCGTAAAGCTCTTAGAGCCCGAAGGTCACTGGCTCTATTGATTGACACCGTCTTTGTTTAGACAAAGTGATGCCGGCTAACACAACTATTTACTGCATTTAAATAGGATGTTGGCAATTTGTGAAAACCATTTGGCTTTCAAACAGCCTTGTGATTTGAGGCAAAATGGGAATCGTTGGCCAATTTGCTCATTAAGCTCAAGTTTGTTCTTTGAACACCAGAATCGTTGTAAAATACAAAGAAGGACAGCAGATTTGGTGGTAGAAATAGAACATTCTCAAATTTATCAGCGACGACAATAACAATAATAAGAAATAATGGCTAATGCTAACCACATGTGCAGTGAGTATAATTAGAAAATGTCAGACAAATAGAAATTAATGGTCATGTGGCCAAGTGTCAAAAGAGACAGCATGAGAAGAGGGTTAGATTTTAATAGACAAGAAGTCCAGGTTCCAGTCCTGATGACTCACACTCGATGCCTCGATTTCTCATGTTTGACATGGAGTCGGTAACTCAATGCAGAGAAGCCCAGAATATTTGAAGGGCTACCTGAGATAAATAGGCAACTTGCCAAGCTTTAGACAAATCATATTATTAAATCACAGCCCAGTTGGAAAGAATTTATGTCAATGGATATGGTTATTGAACTTGAGTAAGGACATACAACCCAAGCAAATTATTTTCTTGCCCTTTTGGCCTTTTGTAAGATGATTTGGGATCCAGTGTAATTCCCTTAGAAAGCCGTTTTTACTTCTTCAAAACTAGAAGTTATCATAGTCTCCAATTTAATCATCTTATTAGGTTCCCCAAATAATATAACTATGTAACTAAACTACTGTGTTTTAACTTCTTAGTGTCTGGAGGTGAATAAATCCCCTTCTAGTTGTTAAACTATTTAGTGGGAATCCATGGAACATTAGGATTTAAAGCAACTCAGGATTTGGATATTATGTTTCAAAATTTCTGATTATCAAAGCTGTACATGTTAAACAATTTAGTTTTAGACTGTGAGATCAATAGCTAAGGGCATATTAATGATTCATGAGCCTCCTTTCTAGAGTAATCAAGGCTTATAAAAGAGGCATTTTAGTTTAAAGGGATAGAGTTTCATGGCAATCCAAGGTTTAATATGATGAATTGAAAATACTTTTATGTCTCCTATGAAACTGTGGTGTTTGCAGTTAGAAGATTCTGGATCACATGTTGGTAGTTTTATTCTTTTCATTATTCCAAATACATATATTCAAGCCCTTAGGGTCTTAAACTAAGTTATTTTTTTAAATTTAGTATTGCACACACATTTTTAGTTAAGCAATAAACATCTGTCATCTGCCATTTATTAATATTAATTATAAATGGTCAGCAGCTCATGGGATCCAAGTGTAGCAGCTGAGATTTTTCTAAATTTGACCTCCTGAGAGTTTATATAAAAAGTGTTCAGAGTAATTCTTCTAAGCTCCTGGCCAACTTAAGGATGGTTTGCAACCTAGTCTTTTAGATTGTATTTAGCAATCAAAAAAGAAGATGTAAATGACAGAAACACTGAAAAAAGCATTAGGAGGGACAGATAACAGGACAGGATGTTCTTTAAAATTATATGTGCCATGCATTAAACATTACTTCAAGTTAAAGTTTGTGTGTACAGTGTAATTGTTATGAAATGCTACAACATTTCATGTCTTTTTTCCATAGAGTTGCTGCTATCGATGACAAATGGGGAAGTGACATTTCCATAAATTAATATAAGTGAATATGAATTTGAGGAGAAAAGCAAGAAACAAACAAAGGCCAGCATGCCATGTATCTATAGAGAGCTAGTGTTCACAGCCCCTTATTTCTCGTCACCCTGAACATCCGACAGCTACAGCATAAAATATGCTGTGACATCTGGCATAACCTCTGAATGATGCCTTGGGGGGCACATTGAACTTTTCTTCCTTCCGAGATTCAAGCACTTTCCCTAAGAAAAAATACTGTACTTTACTCTAGTAAAGGGTCTATAGGAATACCAACTTCAGGTTTTATCTGAATCTAATTAAAAACCTAGACAGATTTTATGAACTTTCTTCTTTAATGGTTTTATATAGAGCATTCTAGCACAGGGGTATTGGTTAGTTAGGCCTTACTTCAATATGAGCACTTCTACATTGTTAATTATTTTAAGTTGTGATAAAATGCACATAAAACTTACCACCTTAATCACATTTAAGTGCCAGAGCATTGGAATTAAGTACACTCCCATGGTTGTGCAACTATCGCCACCATCCATCTTCACAAATCATTTTTGTCTTCGAAACTGAAACTCCGTACCTGTTAAATAATAACTCCCCAGTCCTCCCTCCCCCAGCCCTGGCAACCACCATTCTATTGTTGGAGTCTAATGAATTTGACTACTCTGGGCATCTCGTGTAAGTGGAATCATACAGTGTTTGTCTTTTTGTGACTGGCTTATCTCAGCCGTGACTGGCATCGTATTTTTAAGGTTTATGTTGTAACATGTGACACAGTTTTTTCCCATTTTAAAGTTGAATAATATTCCATTTTGGAGATTTTATATACATATATACATATATATACACATACACACGCGCACATATATATACACATACACACAAACATGCACATACATATCACATTTCACCTGGATAAACAAATGTTGTCAATGGATACTTGGATTGCTTCCTCCTTTTGGCTACTGTACTGTTAATAATGCTGCTATGCACATGGGTATACAAATATCTCTTTGACACCCTGCTTTCAATTATTTTGGGTATATAACTAGATGTGGAATTGGTGGCTCATGTCATAATTCTATTTTTAATGTTTTGCAGAACCGCCATGCTGTTTTCCACAGTGGCTCTATCATTGTACATTCCTGCCAACAGTGCACAAAGGTTCCAACTTCTCCACATCCTCCCCACCAAAGTGCACTTCTATTTTTATCTATTTTATATATTGAGCTCTGCATACGATTTCAATAAGCAGAGGGGTCTGTTACTAAAACCCATTTTAAAATGACTTCTCATCCAATCTTCTCATCTTGTAAGCATCTGTAGATAGCCCAGTACTGTATTACCAGGAGCAAAGCAAGACTGCTCAGTGAAATGCCTAGTAAAAAGGCTGCTCTTCTCCCTGTAAGAAACCTCTTGCCTGTCTCTTCATTACCTCTTCTTTTTTGGTCCCCTCTTTTGGTATCCCTTCCCAGACCACATTTCCAGGAAGAACTCTTTTAGCCTAACGCTCAAATCTGCCTTCTGGAATGCCTGGTCCTACGTTACACCAGAGTGAGAACAAACTCACCGAGAAAGACCTATTTCATTGAAGGGAGACTGTCTCTTTTCCACTGTAGCATCGAAATAGATGGCTCCCTTAGCTGTTTAAAAATAGGGCTGACACAAGGTGATTCAAAAAGAGGAGAAAGCAAGTCAAGTTAGTATGGCGATATGCTGTTAAATACCTGTATAGCTCCACACATTGAATTGGTACCATCAACGTAGTTGTTAATGGAAAGCAAGTAAACAATATTACGGGAAATATGGTGTCCATAAAGCAGTATGATAACTGCAATGCACTAGGACTGAGATAAGGTCACTTGGGCAAAGTCATCTAATCTCTTTAGGCGTTAGTGTTATTTATTGCCAAAACAAGGACAGGTAAACTTTGCTTCTCCAAGATCCCTTTTGACTCTCTCATTTTGATTTTTCTCATGTTGTTATTACTATATAAGAGAAATAAAATTAGTCCTAACATGCATCTCCTCTCAATTACATTGGTAGAGGCGGGAGTGAGTTTGTGGTAGACACAGGGGCAAGATAGCTTCATTATGTGCCCACACAAATAAATACACTCACACCAGTGTGCCTGGCGTTACATCTAGTGCACAACTACTGCTCCATAAATGTTTGTTGAATGAACACCCACATACATAAGATTACTGTATTTAACAAGTTTTTAAAAAATCAGCAACGCTGAAGGCAAAATTGTAGTTATTTAAACTATAGGAAAAACACGGTAAATATAATAGTCAAATAAATAACAGAGTGTGAAAAACATTTTCTATGCTTAGGACAAATGATTAATATACCTGTAAGAGTTTCTACAACTGATTCAGAAGTTACTTAATAGAAAAATAGGCAATGTATATACATAGCTATCCTATAGAAATCCAAATAACTAACAAACACAGGATTAGCCTTACTAGTAAGCAGAAAAATGCCAATAATAAAACAATAAGATACTATTGTTAATGCATCAAATTAGCAAGAGTTTAAAAAACTGGTAACATCCAGTTCTGGCAAGACTATAGGAAAACAGGCACGTCTGATATGCCACAAATGCGAACTGTTAAAATCTTTTTGGAAAGTAATTTGGCAGAATACATTAATATTTAAAATGTGTACATCCTTTTATTTATCCATCCAATGTTTGGGACTCCATTTTATTTTAAGTATCCCCATTATTGGATGCTTTCCAAGTGCCAGACACAAGCCTAAGAGTTTTATACACACTCGTCAATGCCTCACTGCATAACTCCTCGCGATAACTGTGAGGTAGTTACTATTACTGTCCCCATTTTACAGATGAGGAAAACAAGGTATAAGAAGATTAAGTAATTGGCTTAAAGTTACAGAACTAGTTAAAAGCACAACTGAGATTTGAAAACAGGTATGTGGGTCCAGAGCCTGCTTTCTAAATACTATGATGTATCAACTCTTTTACCTCTGGTAGAAAATGAGTGCATTGACTTATTAACATTATAGAGATTTTTATTATAAGAGCAAAATCAGGAAAAAATTTACTACCCATGTATGCCATTATGGTGTATTGTCTATTTATGACTATGGTATCTATACATACCACAGCATGTATACCATTGTTGACATTAAAAACAATGCTTTTGTAAAAAACTAAACAAAGAAACAAATATACAGCTAATCTAGAGTTGAACTGAGATAGTTCTGCCTGTCAAACTATTTCAGTACTGTTTTACTTTACTAAGCTGAAATTGTAAGGAGTAAACATTATATTTTGAAGATTTTAAACACAAAAAGAAACAATGAGTCTATGAACAGATACTTCTCTTAAAACTGAGAAAACCCGCAGGCATGGCAGGAAAAGACGACAAGGCAAGATATGACACAGGAGGAGGGGCACTGAGGGCGTAAACCGGAAGGAAACCAACGATGCTGAGGGAAATGACACAGAGACACTCCTTTCTCCTGCGTATTTCAGAGCCAAATTGGACAAACTGAGGAAGTGTGAATCCTTCCTAGTTCTGCCAATAAACTACTTTAGTAGACTGTCTCAGTTATTGAAACCAACCAACTTTGAAATAAAACCAAATTCCTTCATGATTTTGGTGTTGCATGGAAAACAGATACATATCATATCAGATGTTTACAGTGAGTGTTTATTATTCTGAGAGATATTTCACTATCACATGTCTATGCTCCATAAAAAATAATTGGCCGGTTAGCATTCTACTAATTACACTATGGAAAACTAGGCTATTATTTCTGTCAATTGGGATAATAAGGTTGCAATTAATTAGATATGAACCACTGATCCTAAGTATGCATACATTGCTGTGTCTGCCTGACTTTTGGAATTAGCAATTATTCATTTTTCCCAAGTGTGAATTTAATATGTTGACATTTCCTTGCCAAAAATGTGATATTTTATAAAACAACAATAAAAAATAAGTGGCACTGTGCTTCTAAACTTCTAGATTTTATACAATGCAAAAGTAAAAGGAATATTTCATCTAAAATGCACATGTTTTGCATTGAGATATGAAATGTAATTGGACTCTGTTCAGAAACTCTTTCCTAAATTTGATTCTTTGCAAAAATAGGAAAAGCAGGCTTTTCCAAGCAGAAACAACAAATAAACAAAACAACCCTTTACAAGGCAAATTTCTCAATTATGGCAGCCTGAGCTCACAGGGGCTAGAGTTATGACCGCATAGTGTATAAACAGTATAAACATAAGAGTTCAGTAATTAGGTTTGAGTTAATTTTAATGTTCCAGTGGCCTGGTGCATAATCAAGCAAAAGGTCATTACCCACACTGGTACATTTCACACAGAACACTCAGCAGCTAGCAATGGAAATGGACATGTCTTTACTTAAGCTTGCACAAATCAATCCCAGAAACCACTCGTATGAGCAGTGGGTTCGCTTTCTATTCGTTTCAGAGCCAGTTTACTCATGTAAAAATGTTTCTAGCAAACCAGAGAAGTCAGAAAGAAAACAGGTTATAATGTTATAAGCATTGTGCCGGACATGCCTTTCTAGTGTGAAATAGATGGAGAAACACTTTGGTTACTCCTCCTCACTTAAATTTTTTCTTAAATAATATTGGGCAGGATTATCCTATAGAGGAGTATACGTTTCTAAATTTCGTAAATTTTGAACTTTTTTTGTGGAAGGGGGTCATTTGTAACTGTTGTTTTTTCAGCCTAGCCCCTTGTTTCCAGATAGAATTGTCACTCAGCATGACCCACTTGTTCCTTGGCTTCAGCAATGGGCACGGGACTCAGGCAGACCAGTCACAGTACTCTAGTCCCCCTGCCCCAGGGATTCATTCAGGGGTGGCCATGTGACCCACGCAGGGTCAACTTAAGTCCATTCATGAGAGCTGACGAATGCAAACTTAGAGAGAGAACTCCGTTTTTGGACTGAGCAATGTGGATGTAGACTTAGGGCTGCCCAGCGCCAGCTTTCCCCCTGAGTAGAGAAAGGCCTTGTGCAGCAGGGGAGAACAGAGGCAGGATGAGTGGAAATGGTGAGAAAGAGCCAAGTGATATTGTTTAAGGACTTGGAGTAAGCTGTGCCTGAAGATGATAGTTTTCTTTTTGCTTAAGGTAATTTGGAATCTGCCGTTTTCAACTAAAATGACTGATGAATACAGAGGCAGGTTAGCAGTGAGTCTGGTGAAAAAGGATTAACAAAGGGGCATAAATACTGTTATATCCTTTTTCTGTTCAAGCAATAACAGCATATATTTGAAAATAATGTGTTTGGAGAAATGAAAAGACAGAAAGAAAAACGATAAAAAAGCATTTCTAATTTAGGACATGAAAAATGGGGTACTTTAAACAAAAGTTAAAAGGAGTGGGATTACTCATCATTCAACATTCTCTTCCTATCTTAAGTAGTTTCTTCCTTTGTAAAAACACACACAATGACTATTTCTATTATACTTTACAATTTGCAAAGGGCAGAACTGGAAAAACAAAAAAGGCCAGGCCAAGATACCTTCATACACGTAACAAATATTTATTACAGCACCAGTTATGTGCTAGACACTTAGGTTTCTAAGACATAAAATGAACAAAAGAAACGAAAAAGTCCCTGCCATTATGAATCTTATATTTTAGACGTTGGCATCATGGTTTATGTCAGTCCACAAGGTGATGAGCATTGATGATCGGCTCACTTATAACATGTACCTGGGTGGACAGTTTTCACCTTTGCCATTTGCTCCACCAGTAACTGACGTCTTCATTAGAGTTTGCTAACACATTTATGAAGACATGTGTTTATGCTGGCAAAAATAAAGTACCTCTGCGTACTTTTAGTTTTGGTCTCAAGGTGAACATATGTATTTCTCTCTGTGACCACCATGTTGATGTGCTAATATGTGTTTTCAAGATGGTTAAGTAGGGTTAAACATACAGCTTGTGGCTGTGGAACAGAGCTGAGTTATGGGGCCCTTTGGAGAAATGACCCCAAGACCTTGGCTTCTTTTGCAGCCTTTCCTAGCCAACTGAGATCCCTGCCAATTAGGAGAGTTCCCTAGAGAGAGACTGGGAGAGCATCAGCATAAATTTAAATTTTGGACCCCCAAGTATAGTTTCCAAAAGGGCCTTCTTGTCCTTTGCTAATTACAAAGTAAACATCTCTCCTGCGAAAAGACACTTCCTCCTTTCATGCTCCTGTTCTATTTGCCACCTCCCTAACACAGTCACTCCTTGAAACTGCTGGGGTTGCTGAAACCTCTTTGGCAGAGAAGACACCCCACATTTGAAGGCACAAAAGAATTATTCTTTCCATAGATCATTATCTTGTTCTCCTTTTATCTGCTCCAGCAACTTCTTCATAGCAGCGTTACAGACTAACTTTGTAGATTGTTAGAGCCTGGCTAAAGGGCTGGATGCCTTGTCCTTAGGCCTCCCAAGAGGTGTGACCAAACAAATACAACCAGGTTCCAATTACACTCTGTGATATCATTGAAATAGAAACATTCCCAAGCTTGTTTACATTAAAACTATCACTTTTAGCATCATAAATGGGAATGCACCACTCAAACGGTTTAATTCTTACACATTGTTGTCAAAGCAGACCCCAAATAGAAAGAGGTGTATTTTTCACTGATGGACAAATCCGAACATAAAGTTTCTAGCATAGTGTCTGACACCACTAGGCTATCATTATTAACGTGGGCAGAATGGGTGTACATGGCAAATTCTTCAAAACCTCTTTAATCCACTATGTTTCTGTTCTTTTCCATATGCATTTCTCTTTCCATTAAATCTTCAATTCAGTCCCTTTTACCTTTGGTTTATTGTTCACACATCATACACACACACCCTTAACTTTTGCAAATGACCTTACCTTCTCTCATTATAGGCATGTTGTTTTATTTTTCAATATTTGTTTACTTATTACTTTTTATTGACTTTATTGAGGTGACATTGGTTAATAAAATTATGTAGGTTTCTTTCTTCTTTTTAAAAAGATTTTATTTATTTTTAGAGAGAGGGAAAGGGAGGGAGAAAGAGAGGGAAAGAAACATTAGTGTGTGGTTGCCTCTCGCATGCCCCCTACTGGGGACTCTGCAACCCAGGCATGTGCCCTGGCTGGGAATTGAACTGGCCACCCTTTGGTTTGCAGGCTGGCACTCAATCCACTGAGACACACCAGCCAAGGCAAAAAATTGGTATAGGTTTCATGTGTACAGTTCTATAATATATCACCTGTATATTGTGTTGTGTCACTACCCCAGGTTTCTTCCACCACCATTTTATTCCTCTCCCCCACGTGCTCTTCAAGAGACACTGCTTTTCCTCTCCCCCTTCAAACCTTGTGGAGCCCCTACCCCCCTTGACAATGATAGAAACATCACAGTTTTCTTAGTCCTCAGCCAGCCAACCACATGAAGGAGCCCAGATGGAATTGCTAGGGGATCTCAGTTAAACATGTTCATTCACATTTATTGTTATTGTTGTTTTAAGCCTGTGTGTTTTGGGGTCATTTGTTATGCAGTGAAAGCTAACTGAACAACTTCACTTTCATGCACAGGATCTACACAATTGCAAAATCATTGTTTGCTTAAGGGCTAAGTAATGCTTTGTGTATTACAACTATCACTTTATTTAATAACCTGACCCATGCGTGTTATGGGTCAGATTAAAAATATCAGATATTTATAAGCATCATAACAAACATTAGATATTTATAAACATCACAAAATCTGAGAAAATAAAGGCATTTATGATGATAATTTATTTTATGATGGTTTTAGAATAGGGATGCTGAGGTACACAACTGCAGAGAACCCTAAAGACGACTATTCCACCACCTTTCCTTAAAGGGCTACAATGACAACACAGGTATTTCCCACCAGGGATTTTGACCGCCATGAATAATTTCCTCAAGATCTTAGAAAGCCTACAAAAATGGGATTATATACATTTGGCATTAATTATGGAGAACTGATGGTTGAGTTATAAAAATGGTATAGCATCTAGAATGAAATAAAAGGCTTCTTATTTTATTTTGAGCATTTTCTTTAAGATTGAGACATTTACAACAATACGACAGGATTGTAAAATAGGGGATACATATATTTTATTAGGGAATATCTCTATCTCTCTGAGAGCGGAAGGTTTTGTTTACTGCAATGGACTACCTTTCTCGGAGGTTTTAACATCCTGACTATTTCTGTGTGACACTGAAATGTTTTAAATTAAAATATTAACTTTTAATAAACAGTTATTATTTTTATATTGATTGGAGAAAAAATTTTCCCCTCTGTTCCACCATCTTGTCCTTGTTACCAAAGCTTCACACCATGTGCGGGCTTTCTTTTGTTGGTGACAAGAGGCCCTTCTCAGTATCTGAACAAACAACACATTTGGGTAGGAACTGACTAGATCCCCCAGAAGGGATAACGAAGACAGATGGTTGAGTTTATATGAGGATTTCTCCTCCTTGGCATTAGCAGATAATTGTTACTGTGTGGGGCTGTCCTGTGCAATGTAGGATATTTAGCAGCATCCCTGTTCTTCACCCATTAGACGTCTATAGCATTCCCTTCTCCTAAGTTGTGATAATCAGAAATATCCCCTGGGGAGAAAAATCATGCTCGTTAAGAACCACAGTCTCTTTTTGGTGGAGTCTATAGGGTTTTCTATGTACACTATCATGTCAACTGCAAACAATGACAGTTTTACTTACTCCCTTTCCATTTGGATGCCTTTTATTTCTTTTTCTTGTCTGATCGCTGTGGCTAGAACTTCCTGCAGTATATTGCATAAAAGTGGTGAAAGTGGACACCCTTGTTTTGTTCTTGATCTTAGGGGGAAAGCTTTTAAATTTTGCCCATTGAGTATGATATTAGCTGTAGGTTTTTCATATATGGCCTTTAGAATGTTGAGGAATGCTCTCTCTACTCTCACTTTGCTGAGTGTTTTTATCATAAATGGGTGCTGTACTTTATCAAATGCTTTTTCAGTGTCTATTGATATGATCATGTGATTTTTGTTTTTCCTTTTGTTTATGTGATGCATTATGTTTATTGATTTGCAAATATTGTACCATCCTTGCATCCCTGGAATGAATCCCACTTGATCATGGTGTATGATCTTTTTAATGTATTGCTGGATGTGGTTTGCCAATATTTTGTTGATGATTTTAGCATCTATGTTCATCAGCAATATTGGCCTGTAGTTTTCTTTCTTTGTTGTGTAAAAAGCTTCTGCACAGCTAAAGAAGACATCAGCAAATGAAAAGGGAACCAACCATATGGGAAAATACACTTGCCAGTGATACCTTGGACAAGGGTTTGATCTCCAAAATATATGAAGAACTCACATGACTCCACACCAGGAAGACAAACAATCCAATTAAAAAATGGGCAAAAGACCTGAACAGACACTTTTACAAGGAGGACATACAAAGGGCCCACAGACATATGAAAGGATGCTCAGCATCACTAGCCATTAGAGAGATGCAAATTAAAACCACAATGAGATACCACTTCACACCAGTCAGAATGGCCATCATAAACACATCAACAAACAACAAGTGCTGGCGATGTTTGGAAAAAAGGGAACCCTAGTGCACTATTGGTGGGAATGCAGACTGATGCAGCCACTGTGGAAAACAGTATGAAATTTCCTCAAAAAACTAAAAATGGAATTGCCTTTTGACTGGCAGTTCTACTGCTAGGATTATACTCTAAGAATCCTGAAACACCAATTCAAAAGAATCTAAGCACTCCAATATAGCAGCATTATTTACAATTGCCAAGTTTTGGAAACAGCCTAAGTGCTTATCAGTAAATGAATGGATCAAAAAAATGGTGGTGCATTTATACAATGGAATACTACACAGCAGAAAGAAAGAAGGAGCTCCTACCCTTTGCGACAGTATGGGTGAAACTGGAGAGTATTATGCTAAGTGAAATAAGCCAGGTGGTGAAAGACAAATACCACGTGATCTTACCTTTAAGTGGAACCTAATCAACAAAACAAATAAATGAGCTAAAGCGAACCAGAGACATGGAAATAAAGAACAATCTGACAGTGACCAGAGGGGAGGTGGGAGGGAGATGACAGGGGGAAGAAGGGGAAGGGTCAAATCAAGGAACGCGTATAAAGGACCCATGGACAAGGACAACGGGGTGGGAGGGTAAGGACTGAATGTGGGAGAGGGGTTGGACAGGGCAGGGGAGAACAATGGGGGAAAATTGGTACAACTGTTATTGAACAACAATAAAAAAATTAAAAATAAAAAAACCACAGTCTCTATGCCATTACTATCTTAGCTCTGTACTTTTTGAAATTTTCTCTGACCTATGTCAAAGGGCTAGTCCACTGCTTGGGTGCAGGGGAGGAGCAGAAAGCTCCCGCCCTCCAGAGCTTAAACAGGATGAGTGCCTGCAGGCCAGCTGGTCTTCCTCCATGAAGTGAAGGTGGGGACAGGACATCATCCACATTTTCTAAGCCAGTTGGCATCTACAATTTTGAGTTAATGAATCCATCTATTTGGATTTTGAGAGCTGTTCTGAGAATATTGGCTAAATATCTTGTTTTGAATTTGAATGAACATTTAATATAAATTCTTCTTGTAGAAAACTCAACTATTCATCACTGGAATAGTTGTCATAAAGATTTTAAGAAGTAAACTAACAAACAGGGGAGGATACTTAGTAATGAAACAGACTCATTTTTTATTTGCTTGATTTTTTATAACAGTTTTGCTGTAATTTAAAATATAGCACTCATGATATGCCCTGGCTGGTGTGGCTCAATGGATCGAGTGCCAGCCTGCAAACCAAATGGTCGCCAGTTCGATTCCCAGCCAGAGCACATGCCTGGGTTGCGGGCCAGGTCCCCAGTAGGGGGCGGGTGAGAGGCATCCACACACAGATGTTTCTCTTCCTCTCTTTCTCCATCCCTGCCCTTCTCTAAGACAAATAAAATCTTTAAAAAATAAAATAAAATATAGTACTCATGATAAACATAATGCATATTTATAGTAGTGGTATTTGAAGATGTGATTAATAGCCATTTATAAGTTAACATATAACATGTTTCCTTTGTGTAAAACTTACTAGACTTTTACTACTTTACTTTAATTTGGGGAAGGCACATAAAGCAACCTGCAATATGTCCAAATAATGCAATAATTCCCACACTGTTTCTTCCCTGGAAATGTCCCTGGACATTTTATTTATTTATGTTTTAATGGATTCCTGTTCTCTTTTTCTTGCGGAAGGGATGCTGTCTCTTCCTGACATCAAGAAAGCAGACCTGTCACCATTTCTTCTGTGCCTCCTCTTCCCCTACCTTTCTACCCTAAGGTCATGCACAGCAGGTAATAAATGAGCAGGTTATTCATGCAAGAAAATTTCTTCCATCCTTTCTTTCTTTGTGAATTGCCTGAAAACCCAATGTCTATAGGAAATTTTCTTCAGTCAGTTAAAGTATACAAATGAATAAGGAACATGTCTGGTGATCCTCCTTCCTTTGTGCCCCCCAATCCCTGCATATACACAAAAATCACCCTTTTGCATCAAATGCCAGCACATGTATATTTCATTGTCTTGCTTCACTTCTCCGTATCTAAGATGGTTACACCTAGTAAATCAAAAGAGTCAATAAATTTAAGTTTACAACCATTGAAAGTGCATTTTCTCTTGTTTACTTCTGTTTCAACATAATGTTTAAGGCACGTGTGACAGCAGTCTGTATGTTAACCTTTATAATCTCTTAAAATGTTATGTATCTTTGACCTGTAAGACATACAATTCAATTGAAACAGGCTCAAGCTAGAAACTATTGTAATGGGAATAACTTATTAAAGCTAGTACTGAATGGAGACATTCAAATTGATTAAAAGGTAGCATGTCAGGTAAAGGTAGATAGTCTTAAAGGGTATGAAGACTTTATCAGATAAAATTTTAGATTTGGGACTGAAGAAATTGCATTTTTCTTTGCAGATTTACTTATTGTAACTATTCTAAGAATGTTAGTAAAGAAAATGTGTGTATGTGTAAGATTAGCAATTTTCAAATATATATATGTGTATGTATGTATATATATATATGTATCTCACAACGAGAATAATCCATCCTGTTATGAAAACCTAGTTCCTTCTATTCAGCCTCTTTGTGTACATTTCGAAAAGTCATTTCTGGATCTTATCATTCTTCCCTGGAGACCTTGCCTTTGGCAATTACGACACAGCAGGAAAAATCCTGAACATATGCTCTACACCTTTTCCAAATATGACTTATCTGCCTCTGTCTATTGTTAACCTTTTAGGCAGAAGTGATAGGTATAAGCTTAAATGCAAGATTTTCAGGCTACATTTTATTTTAAAACACCTTATCCTTTAGCTTACTCCCCACAAATACTCCAGCCGTGAACCTAAAACATCTTATTTTATGAATCAATAAGCATTTAAGAACAACTCAGTAATAGCTGTGTTAGTGGTAGGAGAAATCACGTCTTTATCACTTTATTGTATTTGTTTTTAACACTTTATTACATATTTACATTTACATTTATATTTATATTTATATTTATAGGGTCTGGCAGAAGGTAGGCTTGCTCGAGTGTGGTTGGTAGGGTGTGTGAATGGTCACACGAGGTGGACAGCCATTTGCACATTTCACCTAAAATGTCATATAGTGTGCTTGAGTGTGATATTGTTATGTTACAGAATTACATGCTTATGGTTTTGTAATAAATGATTTTGTAATAAAAAGGGGTGTTATTTGTGCCAGACCCTGTATATATATCAGAGTATCTCGGAGTCTAAATAGAGTATTCTGGGTAATATTATTTTGATGTAATATAGTGGTCTGTTCAGAGGTCATAAATATTTTTCCACTTGGTTTCTCCGTGTTCAAAGTTACCATTAAAGGAAGCTAAGAAAACTGTTAGGTTAGAGAGGCAAAGATTGAAAGAAGTGGTTTCCTTAGTAACTTAAATTTTTAGGCTACTTGAGAAAAATTTTTGACAGAAATAAAAAGATGAATGAAGATTAATAAAAGTGGAACTGAATCTGGTATTTAATTATAATTGCAATTTATATTTCCTACTTGATCGTCTATGTATTATCAAATTTGAAAAAGAATAAAACATAAATTTTTATGGTTGTGTAATGTTCCTTTGTAAACATAAAATGTCACCATATCCTAAGGAGAGGAGGAAAAAGTTACTTTTAAGCCAAGCTTATGTCACAGGTTACTGTTTTTAAACTTCTTGTTACATTATTTGTCTTATCTATTCTTAGTTTTGAAAACTGACATTTTCAATGTTAATGTTTAAGTCAGGTGCTAGCAAAATATAAGATCACATTCTCAACTAAAAAAAAGTAATTAGTATCATAATTTAATTTCTTATTGGACAATGTTTTCTTTACTTATATTTGAAAAGACAAGTGTACTGAATACTGATTAGTAAGGTAGAATCTTTACCAAAATAATAATATGAGTAAAAACCAACTGTAAGTCACTAAATTTAAAGAAAATATAGTAAACATAAGTAAATGTACAACTATTGGAGCTTACCAACAAGAAGAGTGAAGAAATATTTGATTTCTAAATCCAACTTTTAAAATCTAAGATGTTTTAAATTAATTGGTAACAAATGCCAGAAAGACCTTTTTCACTAGCCAACTTTCATTCCTTAAACCTAGTTTTAATCAAAACCTCTTACAAATTTACAAAAGCTTGAAGTTCTCTTTAAGATAATCCATGTCTTCAAGAATTTTATCACATTAACTGCTTGATTGCTAGGAGCAACAATAAGCTTTGTGCATTCTAATGACGGCCAGTTCATTCAGTCCAGTGAGACACTGTGCATAGTACAGGTGACTCAAGTTCCTCCTCACACGAGCAGCATTCAAGTTTACACAGCCACTTCCGCTGTGTTCCTGTTGAACTTGTTCACACACACATATGATCTCCCTTACTACATGATACTGTGACTACTGTTTAAACATCTCAGACCTCCATAGGACTCTGACAGAAATTGCACCCTATTCAGTCGTGAATCTCCAGGGCTAAGCACTATGTGTGGCCATAAAGTGAGCGAATGAATGAATGAATGAAAGAAGCGAAGGAAGTTCAACTACAGTGGCAGCGAAACTCCTTTAAGGTACAGTTAATTGAGATAATTTGTCTGCTGTGTAGAGTTATATAAAACTATGTAACCTATTTGTAGGCAGTGGTGCTGAAGACAGTGAGAAAGATGAAAAAGTTAAACTTTAAAGGCCAACAACTTCTAGATGGAAATGTAATCCCCTTAAAACATCATATTAAATGGTATATTTCTCCTTGACAATCATAAGACTTCAGAACAAGACCTGACAGAATTATTCAATACTAATCTAATAGGTTCTGTAATCTGGTATATAAAGTTCATGTAATATGAAAAAATGGAAGATAACGTCATTAATGCTTATATTATATTCATAAAATATGGCTTGGTTCTTTATCTCAAAAGTCAGTATTGAAAACATATCTATTTAAATATCTAAAAAATCCTGTGTAACCTTTAAAATACATTTAGCTACCAAAAGCTTATATCCTAACTGCACTATCTTGGTTTGTAGGCAATGAAGAAAGGAATAGTTTATTTTCTAGTGTCTCTTCGCCATGGTCTTATACCGCATGGTGTTAGACCTTGCGTTTATGAGGCTACCCCAACATTTTCTAGGTACTAGGAAGGTGGAGTAGAGAAAAAATAACGCACCCTGCCCCGCAAATAAGCCTAAATTCCCATGATGCAGCCTTTCTCGTCCGGATTCAATGAGCACACTTCCATAGCAGCTTGAGGTTCTGATAGCAGGCTCCCTTTTAAAAAATTGCACAACTATGTCTGTAACTTACAGCCAACATATTATTTGGTTGCTTACACATTTTATGGTTTTAGAACATGAGTGACAATACTAAATGTGTCCTAAGAAATAAGGTAAGATTTGCATCAAGTTATGAAGATTCAAGTAAGGACATTTTTTAAGTACGATTGTACCTCGTTCTCCCTTCTGACACTTCTTCCTTTGCACTGTGCACTTTCTTGTCTCACTGGTCGGGGGGCACAGGTTACCCTTCGCTGACGGATGCTGCATTATCTCTCGGACCCTTGCTTCAGTCCCTCTTTTGAAACCACATGTTTTTCCTTTCTTTGTGCATGGACTCCAAGGACCCCATTCACTGGCTTCACAGTGCACTGAAACAGAACAGCAGAAACAGACTCAGCTGGCTCGCAGCTATTTTCACGATCATCACATAAACACAAAGGTTTGCTTCCATCAGTACACGCCCAAATTCTGAGCAGAAGTCCTGCAGAACAAAGTCGGGCAAGATGACTTAAAGATAAAATGAATGTAAAGGGAAAGGCAGGAATAGAGTGTTTTCAGGTTTTAGTATTCATATTATCAGGTAAATTTATTCTTACATTAGGTTTACTTTTCACTTTAGATTTGATTTATCTAGCAACTAATATAATTACTCACAATTGACCAATGTTTTACAATTTCTAAACACCGAACATGACTTGATAGAACAGTCACTGATCTGACCATAACTTGATAGAGTAGTCATTATTATGTGCTAGAGAACTGACTCGCAAACTATAGCATACAACAGAACCCCCAGAAGGGCCTGGGAATCTGTATTTTTAACAATGCATGCAATACTGATTGGCAGATACTGAGAGCACACTTTGATAACTTCATTACAGAACAGTAGAGTAAAAAAAACGAATACAGTTCCTTAGCCTACAATTCACTCTCTCTTCTATTTCATTGGTCTTGGGTACTTAAATATTATCATTTTTAATTGGTATGGTTCAAACGTGGCAACATCTATCTAGAGTGAGTTCTGGGTCAATTTCAGCTGTTAGGCCAATTCTGGAATTAACTTCACCAAGTCATTCCTAAGATCGACTGATGTAGTTTTTCTAAAACTTTTTTTGGAGAGTTGGTCCTTTTCTTTATGTTTTAATCTCTTCAATCAGGGCTTTTCAAGATCAGATTTTTGCACTTCTAATAAAAATAAATATCTGGAAGGCACTATTCTTATATTTATGTCCACAGACTTCCTAATTTACAGCAACTGTAACAGCTTGTAATAGTAAGTCTTGCAGACGATAAAACAAAACAAGTTTCTCTCGACAAAAACAAGTTTCTAGTAAACTTTCTTACTGCATTCTGATTTAAAGAATTCTTACTTTTGGGAAGAATTCTATATTTCATACAACCTCAAGAGATAGAACGGAAATGCTTTAGAAATTTAGATCCATTTGGCATACAATTTTTCATGTACTTTGTCAGTCACTCTCAGGTATCTGAACATGATGCAGAGTTAAATGGAAATGAGTAGATAAGGGAATTTAAGCTTCTCTGAACTCAAATGAACTTTATTGAACCACTTTCAAAATAGTCTTCATGCTCAGTTATACTAATGTTAGAGCAACAAAGTCACGTAATGATATTATAATCTCTTGCCAGTTAAGGAAATATCTTCCATCACAATATTAATCATTAAAAAGCAGTGGATGTCCAGCACAGCAAATCAAAAGACCTCCAAGAAACCACACGGAAAAATAAAAATCAAAGTTTATCAGCTATCACTTCGTCTAGTATTCATTTAATGCCAGAACTAAGAGGACTAAATGAGAAAAAAAATATGAAGTGGAAGTGAACAGCAAATTTATTGCTTTTTATAATAACAAAGGTGCTCTAGGCAAATGTATACTTAGACTTCAGAAAAATATTGTAAAAATTACAGCTAGCTACCTGTGAGTCGTTAGTCAGAGGATAAATGTCTCTAACAATGGAATGCTAATAATAATATTAGATAATTCTATGATAAAGGAGGGAAAAATATTCAAAACTAAAGAGTTCAGATAGCAAAAAGCTTGAATAAGATGGTATATTAAAAAACCTTGAGAGAAGGAAAATTTCTCCTGGAGAAATACTGTGGAATGAATCTATAGTATTACTGTACAAAAATATTTCTGAGAAAAATGGAAACCCTGGAAAACACGTAAGGACAATAACGAGGGTAATAAATTGTTCAGGTCATTAAATGAGCAGCGTAGAACCAGGACACTATTCGGTTACGAGGAAATTAAGAAAAACAGGACTACTCCACTTCCGTATTTATTCTATCTTCTGTATTAAGAAATATCGTAACTCAGGAAATTAACTATTCACTAACAAAGCAAGTGTCTCACAAGCATAATTAGCTTGCTGTCCAGGAAGTGGCCACGCGGTGGGTGATCACCAGTCAGGAACGCGGCAAGAGGGATTCTTGAACTGGGAGGAAAGTTGAACTGGATGTTCCACCCGTACTTACAACACCATTATAACATTATTACTTGTTTGCTTTCACTCTTGTTGGCTAACTACATGGTTCCACAGAGAACACAGCAAGGGCAGGTTCCTTACTACTCACTCTTGGAGCTGAGTATCTTCCCTCTTTGACTACTTAACAAGGCCAACTTTCCAAGAGGAGCAGTAAGGATGAGAGAATGGCATGACAATTCAGAAAGGAAGCAAATATCTGGAGTACAAAGTGGATGAAATATGTTCCCCTATAAAATCGTGTTCAGTGGATATTTGTGCTCGATTTGACTTGCAAACCATGGCAATGGATCTGTTTGTGAAGCTTTTATCCCAGCTCTCTATCAGGGGGGTGATTTCTATGTTTATGACCTTTCCTATCAATTGAAAATCTGAGTAAGAAACAAGTCATACACTGTAGATTTAGCGAAGAGTGGGAGAAACACACTCTTTAACCTGTTGGGTGAGCACTAGAGAGCTAGAGTTAGGGTACTAACTGTAGCGCTGACAATATCATCATTTCAGCTCTCTGAGTCCTAGTTTTCATATTGTTAAAGGAATAGGCTTTAATGGTCCTTTGTGATAATCAAGCAGGTCATCACTTTTCACGGAATTCTGGGGCAAGCCCGTGGGCACGGCCTGCACAGTTCTTACAGGTTAGATGCCACAGCACGGGAGACACTTCACGTGAAGTAAGCAACAAGAGCCAGTCCCAAACTAAAGCTGCTGATTGGCATTACCAGAGTGTCCCAGGTCAACGAGCCAGGTTTACTAAGGGGGCTTTATATTGTTAACCCCTACTCTAAAATATAAGAATTCTTTAATTTTATTGTGTTGAGAAATAGTCTTTGGCTTGATGGTAGTATAAATTTCCAGTAAGCTTTAAAGGCTCATCCAATAGTTCTAACTGTTAAATGCTCTCTCTGATAAGAAAGCATTAACGTATTTAAAATAAATATCCTTTCAAGGACTGAATGCTACACTTTCAACAACGAAGAGAAACCTGAACAGGCGCCCCTTTTTCTGGGGGGAGAAATACCACAAACCCTCTGCAAGTCGCCCTGAATTTCCCTAGTTCGATAATCCACAACTGGCTTCCTGTCATTTCCGCAGCTTAAAACTCAATCCCTCCAATCAACACTCGATGCTTCCAAAAGGTAAAGTTGTAACTTTCACCGTATTTTAAGGTGTTTTTCTTGACTAAATTAAAACAAAAAAGACAGAGCCAAAATAAGTCACGAACTGTTCAGGACTATTGTCTAGATGCTATGAAATTATCTTTAGCGTATCATTTATTTCATTCTGCCAAAACCTTTGTTTAGAAATGAATGTTCTGTGTGGACCTGAAATGGTTAACCCCCCGTTCAGAGTCATTACTCCAGCACTTCAGGTTCTGATGGATCTGTCTGTGGGGACCCCGGGAGAGTCCTGGAGACTCTCCTGCACCGAATCAGGAGGACATTTGTGTGCATTGGCCAACACCAGTGCAGCATCAAAGGTTCTTGTCGCTCTAGCCCAGGGGATTGTGAGATTTAGTACACTGTTTTCCCATTTGGTTTAGCATCTGCTCCCCAAGTGTTCATCAAACTTGTAGCTGTAGTAGCTGCACAGCATTTAAAAGAAGGAAAATAGAGCCTGACAGTGATCTGTTATTTAGACAAACAACTTGTCGGAGGGACCTCCCCTCCAGGAAACTCGGCCTGCAATTAATCAGACCCTGGGACTGTCTCCTCCGTCAGTGTGAGTAAGTCCAAAAATCTCTCCTTGTTTCCCAATATCTGCGTAGCAGGTCATTTCAGCAAAGCAGTGTGAAAGGAAAGAGTAAGGATTTTAACTGTATCAGCTCTGGTTCTCTAGGCATTTGATCTAACCACTGGGCATGGTTTTCTCTCCTTGGAAAATAACTTTCATCACTGAATGAGATTAGACCTAGGCGTTTTGTGAAATTTTTGCCCTAAGGTGGAAATTTAGTTCAAGACCAAATATGTATATGGTCAAATATTTATATAGTGTAATATAGTATCTGTATATAGTTATGTAGTTATAGATATTACTGTATATATAAATATATATAGTATATATAGTGTTTATATATAGTTATATAGTTATATATATGACTATAAGTAAAATTCCATTAAAGAAAGATGCAAAACAAATCTATACTTATAAGAATAGTTCAAATAACTATTAACAGTCCCTAAGAAATAATGAAGCTCCCAGAGGATGTTAACTGTACTCTGATACATTCTGGGTAAAGCTACGGGAACATCATTGAGATGTGAAGATGGAGAGAGCCTCGTAGGAGCAGCCCCTCAGGTGCCATGTGAAATACTGCTTTGTGAAGCACTTCCACGGAGACTGGGTTATGTCGGAGGCGTTTTCACCCTTTGTAAACCTTAAAGCTCCTCCTCACCAATACTGACGCACTCCATGGTGTGGTTGTTGGCTTCCAACCCTTCTGGGCAATTGTCAAGGCACTTTCCAAGGTGTAAGTAAAATCCACTTTTACACTTTGTGCAGAAATTTTTGTTGAAACAGGTATCACAGTCGGCTTTGCATTCTGAAAGAGAAAAAGAAGTGAGAAATAATTTTTCATTATCTTCACTCAGCTATTGTCGGTCCAGTTCTGTATACTTACAACGCTGGCATGTGTGACTTCTGTGTCAAACAAACATTTAGGCTTCAAAACTATCTTGCCCAACTAAATTAAGGGTCCCCCCTCAGTCATTTAGATGATGTACGTCAGTCATTGATTTTAGACTTGTTGTACTGTTTGCCTTATGAAGAAAAATGTTGGCAGTAAGCCCACTACCAAGAACATTTATAACCCAATATCCGCTTATGTTCAATAATAGTGAAAATGTTTCAGCATTTGCCTATTACAGAGGGTAAAGTCCAAGCAGGGTTTAGCCTAATTATCAGGTAAATATTATTTACTTAACATTAAATATCACAAATACTCTAGAGGCATTTCATTTCTGGAAAGTCCCCAAGGATGAGATAAAAACATAATTTTGTGTAGGCACTTACTTGTACACTTATTTATATCTGGATATCGAGTTCCATAATATCCACTTGGGCATGAAGAGAGACACACTCCAATCTGCTTCATGCCAATTCTTTCCAGAACAAAAAATAGTCTGGGCTTACATGACAAACATCCATTGTAATCGGAACACGTTGCACAGCCTCCTTGGCAGCCTTGGCTGACGTTAGGATGCACTGGGGGACACATGTAGAAGGACAAAAACAAAGGTTAAATTGTTAATACAGAAGTCCAATGACGTTCTCTGGGTAGGATATACATTTTCTTTCATTAATTTCCAATTTGGTGGTAATGGGTGAATGAGTTGGGATTTTTCCCCTCTTTTTTGTGACCTGATATTTCCTTTTAATATATACATACATTGTTTCTGATTTGAAAGGTCTTAAAATTTGAGCATTTGAAGTATAATATATTGTATCAAATGAATTTTTTATATGTATATATCCACATTGAACTAGCACTCTGGCAGATTGGAGATACTAATTTTGTGCTCATTCATTGAAATCAATGCACATTAGTTTTGCTTGTCATTTGTGGGGTGCATGATAAGCACACCTGTCATTTCTTCAAGCAAGGATGACAACATGGGCTGGGGCTTAACTTGAGTTAAGGACACTGTGTTCTAGGATATCTTTTTTCAACTATGGCCTGTTAGAGCATACAATTTTACTCTTTGATCCAATGCTAAATGGTTCTGAAACTATGTAGCTATTCGGCCCCCACCTGCCAATGCTTTCCTGAAATATTTCTCCTCACATGCGTTTACAATTTATCGGTTCAAACCGATACATGGTGAGAATGTGATGTTCAATGTACTGTTATTTCCACGTGGATCATCCGTGAGCATATAAAAGAGCTTATGTTCAACATTTACCCACTGGGAGAGAAGCCCTGCAGGGTTTGTGCCTTCATCGTCCACTTACTCCAGTGAAACGGTATTGGCGAGGCCCTGACCAGTCCACACTGAGGACGACTTCTACACACATTCCTCGGGATTCCAAGGTTTTCAAGAGTCATTTAGTTATGTGATAAGGCTATTCATTAGCAAGTCGGAACCATTACAAACCAACGCTTGGAAGATTTATGTCTACTTGACATCTTCACAACTTTAGACCTTTTTACAACTACCTGGTCATCGACACCTATGTGTGAGCAGTTGGAAAACTGCTACTAACTAGGGTAAATCTCATGGAGCTGCTATTCAGGATGATTTATTCTACTAATGTCTTCCCTCTTTCAGTACAGTATTAATAACTTTATTGTCCTTTCAGGAGTCCAGAAGGGAAAAATCCTGACCCTTATGAGAAGCAGAGGTTGATACATAAGTGTGTAAATGCATCCCAGTATATTTCTGACTTTTTGTGTCGGTGGTGGGAGGGACAGGCTCTGAAGGACCTTGCGATCCTTAGCCTGTTTCACAGTGATTTTTGATATTAAGTTCTCTTTACCACAGACACAAATCCCACCAGGTTCACTTGGAAGGGGCACCCACAAGCCCAATCAGTCTCACCCCAGGGTGCACGGGCTAGCTACAGAGAGGTCACTTAGTTGACCAGCACCCTCTGCCTGGAGGAAACCATCCCTGAATCAGCCACAGGAACCACAAGCAGCTCATTCTCATTCCAAGACGTTTTGTAAATAAACTGAGGAAATGTGTGGGGGAGGGAAGTCTGCTTTTCCTGCACATGCTCCTCTGTGGCGGGGGGCAGATATACAAAGTGGCACAGGAGGTTTAGACATTATAGGACCAGGGGGACTCGTAAGTGAAGACCGCTTTCCAAGTAACAGGGTAATTTTTCATGCCAGTAACTCAGCATTGGAGACTTACAGAAAATGTGTACATATTTTAAGCGGGAAAAGACCCTAAAATGGAAAGGAGTGAAGAGAGCTCCATGTGTTCTGAATCTAACTGACCCATTTTAAGAAACCAGAGGTGTAGATTTAAAAACAAAAACAACTCGTGAAACTGTTTTATAAAACTCTGTGGAAAAGTGGACTTCAATTTGAAAGAAAAATCATTCCAAACCCAGGGCACTAAGTGACTCTGGGTTTAAACGAAGATGGATTGGCTCGGTTCACACCAGTCTGTCCCTATCTCCGAAATGCAGCTGCTCAGAGGAAGCATAACATACTTCTGAGCACCTTGAAACGTTCGTCAATGATGACATAACTTTAAATAAATCCGCTACGAAAATAAACATGACTCACATGTTCAGAGCCTCAAAACCCAATGATGTACATTAAAATAAATTTCACTTTAACAATTGAGTTTTGATGTTTGGAAACTTCTCCAGGAGAGAATGGTGTGGGTCCCATGGTTGGTAACAATTTGCACCAAAATTATGAGGGTGCCCAGTTCCCTCTTTAAAACTTTTACAGATGAAATGCAGCACAGTCAGCTCGCCCCGTGTGCTACAATCATTCTTTTTGCTTGTTTTTTGAAAATATGTTTCCTTTCTAGACACAAATGTTTAACAGAATGCCTTTTTGCAAGAGGAAAGACATGGTTGTCCTAACCGGCAAAGAAACTCTTGTCTGGTTTTTCTTAATTAGGGAATATCAAATATGGCCAGGTGCAAAGCTGATGGCAAACTTTATTCCTTCAGGAAGGTTCAAGTATTATGTTGTGGGAAGTAAGAAGAATGGAGACTTTGAAGTTCATATTCTCAGGTTCTAGATTTTTTTTTTACAGTTGAGTGTCACAGTGATTACTTTCTTGAAAGCTGTGCAATGATCACTCAGATTATACAGTCAGCATTACACAACTAGACACACATTTCCCAAACTTCATCTCAGGGCAAGAGTTTTTACTTTTTATATGGAAACCACAGAAAACTTTGGTTTGAATTGACTGGAACAACCCTTTTAACCTTCACATCTTATGATTCTAAGACAGAAAATAGAATTTCACTTTGTCATGCTTCTTCTTTGTTCCATTCTGATAATATTCCATTTCGTATTTCTGAATCACTTTTTCAAGCGATGTTGTTGCAGTATTATTCATATAATCAATGGAGGTGTTGGTGGTGGGGAGGTTTCATAAACTATCTAACATTTGTGCTTAATTTTAGAAAATGAGCTGAAGTTATCAGGATGGCAGTGGCCATGGCGGGGTTAGGGGAGGAACACCACAATTACCACATCAAGAAGGGGACTGGCATGTGTCCAACACAATGGGTGCTTAAGTAGTGGTTAACGGGAGCATGGGAATATCCAGGAGATTGGAAGCACAGGGTAGATCTAGATTATGAAACCCTTTGTGGGCCAAAGGAGTTCTCCTGCAGATACGGGGGATTTAAATCTGGTGAATAATGTGATCACGTTTGTATTGGAAGGTGATTTTCCTTGACAGCATGGCAGGCATGGAAACCAGGAGCCTAATGTGATCAAGTAAAAGACTGATGAAACCTTAAAATATAGCAGGAGCAATACGATGAGGTGAGGAAGGGATGCATACTCCAGGGATATTTAGGAGGTGAAATCAATTAAATATGGTGATCAACAGAATGTGGACTGAGTGAGAAAGAGGATTTGGGAAGGTGTGTTTTGAGTTCCAACTAGTGAATAAGAGGGAGAGAGATGGCTAGGGGAGTGAAAACCTTCTGTTGGAGGTTCAAAACAAGGTATATAGAACAAAAAGGTCTAAAAATATAAACATGGCTTGTGATAATTGATTTCTCAGATTTTATATGTTTTCCAGAAAGCAATGCTCGATAGATAGAGCTTTATAGTGTGAGGGCTGCTAGAGATGTCCGTGCTAGTCTGCGGTGGCAGGTGCTTAATGAGAGGAGACGACCTGAGAGGGAGGGGCTGAAGAATGTCCGACAAGGAAACGGAGCCTCAAACAGGGCAGGTTTAGTAAGAGGAAAAGGTATATAATCCGCTGATTTAAATGTTACTTTGTGTTTCAGTACCACCTTTGCTTTCAAAGAAAGCTAAATGAACAGTAGTAACTGTTGTTAGTAATGGTAGGAGCTACAACAATTATTTATTTTGAGACCCCAAGCTAGAACTCAAAGAAATGCTGTAAACTACTGGACAAGAAGTAACTTAAGATCAAAAGTTAAAACCTAGATCTTTGATATCTCATACTGATCTCTGTGTGTGTAAGTAAATTTTAGAAGTGTAATATGGGTTATTATAAGGGGAAAACTGGGCAGAATTCCCGGAAGCTTTCAACTGGAACCTTCTGATTACAAATGTATCAAATACATGGTAAAACTAACAAGCCCTTCCTGAAAATTGGGAAAGAAGAAAGTGTTTTTTTAAACTTGTATATAAAGGTTAAGTATAAAAAGAGTATGTATTAATGACAAATAAATTTCCAGTGTGTGAACTTTTGATACTCTAAATGATTTCATTATTTTTTAGCTGTTAAACAAGACTTCCCACTCTTTCTCCATTTAAAAATCTTGTGACGAATGACTGAA
Source organism: Desmodus rotundus (assembly GCF_022682495.2). NCBI lineage: Eukaryota > Metazoa > Chordata > Mammalia > Chiroptera > Phyllostomidae > Desmodus > Desmodus rotundus. Next base: position 75,137,304 of record NC_071397.1, on the reverse strand, counting down.
GCAAGAGTCCCTGCAGGCCCTGGTCATGAGTGGTAATTCAAGTGTTTTGATAAAACATCAAGAACATACGAGCATTTGGTCAATACACAATATTTAGGTCACTATTTTCATTTTTATGAGATGCCAAACTACTTGCAGCATTGGAGTCTAAGTTCTGCTTCTGTGACAACTGAAGTGAAGGCTTCATGAATTTGCCTTATTGTAACCCCCTTCTAGAGCCCAACTGCAAATGCACTACTAACATCCATTGTGGATTGTGATGGGAGAGATCCATTGTTGTGGGCTGCCGGTTTCCTCTGACGATCATTTCTTTGTGGCCAGAGCATTTCCAAAAATTCAGTAGACTGTAGTGTTATAAAACTGGTTTGACTACGTTTAAAAGACATGCTAAATACATAAAATTAAATTGTTGATCTTACAATTCAGATAATGAAAAGTCGATAAATTAACAGATTTACTAATGGTTATTTTTTCTCGTCTCCATGGCATTCACCGCCTGCTGTTCTCTATGGAGTAGTCTTAAGAGACAAGGTAGGCAGAAGAGACCAATGAAATTCTGTAGTCAAAGTTATTATTACACCTGCTCTTTTCTCCGTGTCTTCAACTTTTAGGGCATTCATGTTGACTGACAGCTTCCTGAAGGCAGAAGTCTGGTTTGTCTCAATAATTTCTTCATAGATTTCTTGATAATTCCCAACTTTTCTACACAGGGCAGCTGCTTATTGAATAGGTCCTCTTAAAGAGTTTTTGATTATTGAATGGGTGATTAGAATACAATTTTAAAAATAAGCTATTTATTTGTATTTTTTAAATAATAAAGATGTCACAGCAGTAAATACTTAACAGGGAGTATATAAAGAATCATTTTTAAGTAGGCTGTGCCTACGAACATTTGGTAAAAACAGTCAAGCTCCTAATCACATAACACTTTGAAGACACTTAATTATGAAATAAACCTTTCAAAATAAGACAACAAAAGTTTTTCTAGGTGCTGTTTATTTCAGTTAACCATTCACCTACAAAAAATGTAGCCTTTTCCTCTTGCATAAGTTAGGACAGAATGCTTCTATCATACTTTGGGGCTTGATTGTTATAGAATCATTTTTAAGTTTAAGGTAATGTTATGGTTACAGGAAGAGATGTTTCATGATTCCTCTGGAATATTTGGCAATATTTACTTTAAGAAAAATTTAATGTTAAAAATTTGAATTACTTGCAGTCTCTTTCAAATTCTATTGAATCAACCCCAGAACACATTGAGAGCCAATGTTTCTTATTTGTTCATAAGTTAAAACATCCAGGCAAAACTGACCAGGGCTAATCTCCATAGCCATTTGGGCAGTTTGGAGTGTTAGGTATAGATAGCAAAATATCAAAAGCTATTTAAATGAATAGAATTGTTTACTGGCATACTACACTTCTTTACATTCTCAAACAATAATATCTGGGTGAACAGATATATATCATATTCCTCCATTATTATTTGTGGCTAAGAATTTGTTGAAAGAGCCACATGTTTATATATACAAATATATATGTATATATATAAACTTTTTTATTTTTGACATACTGTGTATTTTCTGATGGTTTAAAAACATTTAAACATTTAAGCATGAAAACATTTTATGCCAATGTTTTAATCGTTATATGAATTAAAATTCACCTATGCCATATTTATATGTATATATACACATATGAATATGAATATGTGTGTATATAAACATAATAAGACACAGGACACACTCACATTGTATTTGATCTCTTATCAAAGTCAAGAGCCTGACATTAATTGACCTGAAGCAGTTAGGACAATAGAGTCCGCCACATCTTTTGTCCCAGTGAATCAACCTTGAATACTCTGGAAGCTTGTGCCCACACCAATGGTTTCACAAAATTCCTAACAGTCTCAGAGCAGAATGTATTCACTAGTTGCTACAGCCCAGAATATAGCCCAGTTAGGGCTCCACCATTATTATGTGGGAAACATACTGTTTTTAATGGAAACTATTTCTTTCAGAACTTGGAAAATCTTTCTCTTTCTCTTACTGAATAATAATTTCCTGAAGGGAGTCTAATATTTATATCCTATAAATACTTTAAATAAAACCACAGCAGTGAAACAGATCTAGCAGTAGGTAGCAATTAGCTAGACTTTCCACTAAAATCAAGCCAGCTCAAAATATTAAGAAAATGGCTCGCAAATGATGGCAGATACAGAATTCCTGAAATCTAAGGATGAATATCTGGTAGCTAGATGCCAACTTGGTGGCTGATGGCTGTGCTGTGTCCACAAGCCATAGAGTCAGGACTAGAAATAAAAGATAGACAAAAGTGGGCATCATAGATACATTATGAAGACTATAATTAATGTTTTCAACAAAAATTTCTGATAACTCACTATGTACCCAACCTAGTGAGATCATGGTTGATCATTTCATGATGCAGAAATGTAGGACTGAAAAAGACATTCAGTTCCATTCTTCATGAAATTAATCAGTTAATAAGCAAATAAACATAATTGATTAAACATTATGGAGCATTGTGAAGGAAATAAACAGGTGGATAAGCTAGAGCGTAGCTCTAGGGAGATACTTTAAATACAGTGGTTGGGGAAGGCTCCGTTCAGAAGGTTGCCCTTCAGCTGAGCGCAGACTGATAAGAAGGAGTCAGCCGTGAACACCTGAGGAGGAGTGCTTCAGGTGGGACACCAGGAAGTGCAACACTTGAAGGCTTAGGGGAAGACCTGGGTGCGAGGAGCAGCACCAGGATAAGCAATGAGGATGCGGCGCTGTGAGCGGAAAGAGATGGAGTTACAGGAGGTTAGAGCCAGATTCTATTGACCCTCGTAGACCGAGAGAAAGGCTGCAGTTCTATACCAAATGCATTTGGATTCTGCATTGCTAAGTAAATATCAGAAGGAAAGGCAAGAACACGTTTTGCCTGGTTTATTTATTCATTTTAATTTTTGTTGAATTTATGGGTCATGGAACAGAACCAGCATCTTGGATTCCATGAAAACATGTTCTCTTATTAATTTTTATATTAGAGGAGAATGTTCTAACCAGCCACAACTTGGGGTTTTACATTCAGATTACAATCTTTGAAGAGACTGTGCCTTGCACATGTTCTTTGCTCTTGGGAACATTTCGTTTCCACTTTGTTCCTCCCATCTTTTTCTAGCAGTAGTTTTAGTTTGCTTTGGGGTTTCAAATTCTCATTCTCTTTTACTGTAGCATGTATAGGGGTAGTGGAGGTGGTGGTAATGGTGAGGAGAAACAAGAAAATTATGAAATATGTAAGATGTTATAAGAATGCATACAGAGAATAAAAAGGAAAACAATTTGCAATATTGTATACAGTCTTATATATATTTTTCTGAATTCTTGCCATTAGAGATGCATTTTGACACAGTCTAAATAATTTAGGACAACACTATGGTTTCACTTCGAATATAACCTTCCGCTTAAAATCTCAAAATTATGTTCTGTTTTCCAGTAAATCAGTCAATAACCTAAGGGCTAATTCCAAAGTTGATTCAAAAGTATTGAAAACCATATTAGTTTTCTGGTGACCTACCAGATAGCTACAGTTGATTCTGCAGCTGAAACTGTAACAAAAAGCATTTGTGGAACCAAACATAGTTTTTTGTTTTTTTTTTCTTAACCACAAGTAGAAATTCTATCATAAATTAATGCACTCTGCTACGGGTGTAAAATGTAAGGTACTGAATCAGCACCTCCAGCTGTTGCTAAGGGAGGGAAAGCTTCCCCTTCTCCAAGTGGCCATGTTCCCAAATGGAGGTGAATAGAGGACAAGAGGGTGTGGATAGGGGTGACGGAGACCCAGATTCTGTAGAAAGCCAGGACCTGTTGATGAGTTAGTGGGTGGTAATAACAGCATTTTTCATGAGACAGATCCAACAGTGTTCATCCAACAGTGGGAATCATTATGTGCTCTGGTCTGGCTGAGAGACCCATTCCTTTTTTTTTTTTTAAGGAGAGAATTAATTAGAAATCAACATAAGCAGAAAATGTGATAGTTTAATGGTAATGAATCTGCATGGGTGTGATTCCATAACTACTAAGTTCGCATTCTTGAATGAAACAAACTTCAGTTTGTGCTAAAAACAAACTCCACTTTGTTATATTATGACTAAACTTGGATCTTCTTGCCACACGGCCTGCTAAAGTAGAATATCTAATGGCTGAAGTCTTAGCATAAGCAAACAGCCGGCGAGGGACTCGTGGTATTTTAACAGGCACAAGAAGATGTGCAAATAGTGGGTATACCATTGAATAAGTGCAGCCTTATGTGGCACGTCTAAAATCATGAGCTGAGAAATAAGTGGGTTTTTCTACTAGATTCACAAAACTGCTGAGAGAACAGGAGGTGCTGACATGCACCTTTGTGAGAGTGATGCATTTTTGTACTACGTGCACACTCCCTGAATCGCCACCTTATTCAGAAATGAGCCCTGCACACTTCCCAGAGGAACATGGGGGCTGGGTGGTGGAGGCGCTTTGGACTCATGCACAGTTCTGACATTTACTAGCAGAAAAACCAAAATTTACCTCTTCATCTCACTATTCATTTAAATAAATAAATTATGCAACATCCAGACACTGTGCTTATTAGTGGGCATCCAAAGATGAATAAAACCAATAATCTGTGTCCAGCAGTTCACAGTCTGATTATTTATTTACACAAAAGTCGCTGACCTCTTTGAGCCTACGCTTCCTCATTTGTACCATGGGAACATCTACTTGACAGATACTGGGTTGGGGAGCGAAATTCAGTGAGCTCGTATGTAAGCACCTTAGCACTCTTGCAGGCACTTACTACAAGTCAGTAGGCATAAGACATTTTGTTTTACTCAAGAAGTACCTTAAGCCATGTCCACTCATTAGAGGTAGCTGGGAGCTGCAGTCAGTAATAAGTCACTCAGAAACCTCCAAGCGAAGAGGCTGGAGAGAGGGCAGATGCTGATGCTTCTTTCTAACACAGGCGATCTGGGGAACTACAGGGAACCAGGGTCTCATTAATAGTCATAGGGAGGGGTTACTTCTTAAGGACTGTAGACACAGATTTTAATGGGTATTGATGATGGTCTCACACAGCATCCTGAGCAAAAAGTCCTCTGGGACTCTACACTGAAGACGGCAACCTGCTTGAACAGACTGAAAGAGGTAAGGTATGCTATAGAAATGATACCAAATGGCATTCAGAACCTGAAGGTCTGTACCAGTGGTTCTAAAACTTTCCTGTGTGTAAAAATAACCTGGAGTACTTTTTAATAAGGCTAACTGCATTTATAAAAAGTAACCCCAGGTGAATGTGAGGCAGGTGATACAAGTACCACACTGTATCACATCTTTGCCATCTTTACAATGAAGTATTCTGTGATTCCTGGAAATACTTTTCTGGGGACTAAAAGGTACAACATGGCCTCTGATACAGAAGCCTACAATACTGTTAGTAAAATAGTCTTTTTATATTCTAAGGGCCACAAATACGACTATATAGACTACAAATTTAGTGCAACAGAAACTAAGAAGCAGGAGCAATTACTGGTGGTTGAGGTATGTGAAGACTATAGAGGACAGTTAGGAACAGTTATGAAACTTGAAATGCAAGAATAACTTAGACAAATGGAAAGGAGGAAGGAGAGAGAATGTTACAAACGAGAGAGCAGCTGTGTAAAACATAAAGAAGATTTGGGAGAATGGTGAGTATAACTGTGGAGTTTAAAAGGATCTTAGAGCTCTTCCTTCTCTTTTACATTTCAGATGAGAACACTGAGGTCTGTTCAGTCAATTAGCTTCCAGTTGACAGAGTCATAAACCTTTGGAAGTCAGAGGATTTAGTTCAAACATCTTCCCCAGAACAGTCTATTTAATCACCTCTAGTAAAACAAATATTATGGTGTTTGGACGTAGCCAATATAATTATTTTACAGTGTCTCCTTATATTGAACCTCTTAAAACATCTCCCCATATTGAATGTAAACCTGTCTTTCAGGAAGTTCTACTACCATAGAGCATACCCAATACGTTTTCTCTTTTTTCCTTAAGACGGTTTGTCAAATGATGCTTGGTGATTTAGGAAAGGTGTTTAAGACCTAGGAGTTCAAAGTATGGTGAGAGATGATAAGCAAAATGAAGCCAGTGTGGTGAATATTATGTACAAGACTTTGGCAGAAAGGAGACAAGTAACCACCTGGAAGACGTGATATTTGAGCTGAATTTTGAAAAATAAGGGGAATCTGGGTGGGTGTTTCAGTTTAACCTTGTATGCAATTTGGAGGAACTATTTATGGACAAATCAGTGACGTAATCTAGTTTGGTTTTAAGATATGGTAGAGAAGAATCAGTGGAGGAGAAACTAAAAGTCAAGAGGGTCCATTGGACGTGATGTTCTACACCAGACACTGTTGTTAGTGGAATAAGAAGAGCATTGGTGGCATGGGAAAAGAGGGTGTGGGCTTCAAAGTTATTTGCAAAGAAGAGTAGACAAGATTTGACATTCAAATTTATATGGGCAAACAAAAGTAACTTGGGAGACCAGGCACAAAATAATGTAATTAATGGAGAAAAGGGGATTCAGATATCACACTAGAAGAAAGTTGACTGGGGGAGAGAGAAAAGCGGGTAAAAATGATTATTTTGAGGTACTGAGGGCTTGGACTTCCCTTATTTCCCCTTTGTATCCCAAACACATAGCCCAGGACTAGGCACGTTAACAGGCTTATAATAAATCATAAAGAATAATTAAACCCCTTCATTTTATATTAAAAACCCCCTCAAAAACCTTCAAAACAAAAACTGAGGCTTATGAGGTTTGGGTGCTTTGACTGGGATTACCTAGCATTAGTGGCACTCTTCAGGTTGGGTTTTTGTTTGTTTGTCTGGTTGGCTGGTTGGTTTGACTGAAATGTAAAATTGATGGAGAGAAACAGAGGGGAGGACAAGTTAAGACAAAATATAAGAGGCTGCTTAAGAAGTTTACTGTAAAGATAGCAAAGAAACATCACTGCTTTGAAAGGTGATGGAATTTTAAGAAAAGTTGTTCATGTGTTACAGGAGTTCAGAAAACAAAGTTGAGGGGATGCTTTCAGCACAGCAGTTCAACCATCCCACCTGAGCGTGCACTAGTTTAGGTCAGGAATCCAAGTTTTCCAAAGCCACACGGAGCTGCAATGTAGGAGCTGAATTTAATTTCTTAAAGCAACAGTATCCCATTCTATTTTGCACTGTTTGAGAGCAATCCCTGATGCTGAGTTCTGGCTGAGCAGTCATTGTGGAGACAGGGTCTGGAATTTAGTCATGAAAACCGCCCGAAGTAGGAGCAGAGATGCCTGACAGCAATTCTTCTGATTTTCCATCTTCCCCACAGGATGAAACAAATTTTCCTGTGGTCCCTTATAAATGGCCACTGTACACTGAGACTACATAGCCAAAACCTTTTGTTACAGGAAGATCCACCATGGCTCATTTTCCATCGTAACTCCAGCAAGCATGTCGCTTTGGACTCTGCACCACCAAAGGGCCCCTGATGAATTTTAATTAGGGAGCTTATTTTAGGATCCTAATTCAAAAATAATGATTAAAGACAATGAAATAACAAAATGGGAAAGTTTTTTTTTCCTTACTAATTTTACAAAATTATGTATCATTATGAGTCTTCTTTAAAGTTATTTTTGGTTTGAAAGGATTATTAGGGGAGCCATGCACTTGATTTTTTTATCCTCACCTGCAGACATCTTTTTCATTGCTTCTAGAGAGAGAGGAAGTGAGAGAGAGAAACACCCCATAGTGCCTGGACTGAGCTGAGGATAGGAACGCAACCCAGGCATGTGCCCCGACTGGGAATCTAGCCTGCAACCCTTGGATTATGGGATGATGCTCCAACCAAGTGAGTCACACCAGCCAGGGCTGGACTTAAAGTATTATTCTTAGATTTGTAAGCATTTTTTTCTCAGTCTTTAAAATAGCTTATCTGGCACCCTATCCTTCCTATCTCCTTTTCCCTGTGATGGGCTCACACATAGGCATTCAAATGAGAAAGGACCAATTCACCAATCCACCTTATCAGCCAGTAAGAATAACCTAATCTGAACAAAGATTTCCTCTACTTTACATGCCTTTAATGTCAAACCTAAAGGAATTATACTTTGAGGAATTAAGGGAATAAAGGAATTAATAGTAGGAACTTCACAGGAGATAAATGGGATAGTAGCAATACAGGAAAGGCCATGAACTTCTAATAAAACAAAACAAATATCCCCAACAAAAAATTCGAGGCTGAGTTCTGCCACTTACTAGCTTTGTGATACTATACAAGTCACTTAATGTCTTTGAGCTTTATCTGTAAAATGAGAATGGTAAAACCTGTTCTGTCCATTTCACAAGGGTATTGAAAAATCAAATAAGCTTTATAAAATTATGATGTTGTGTTATTGTTAATAATAGGCATAATGATACTTTCCATCTCCTTGAACGTAACCATTCCCCAGAACAGAATAAGAACTCATTTGGTGAGAAAACTGACATCTGCGTTTGATGAGAGTATGTGTAACTGACTTTCTTTTAATTGTATCCTATCATGAGTCATGTTAGAACAAGCAACAGGTTATAGCAACTTTTTAAGATTTGAATCTCTTGGAGTAAGGAAATAAAGTCTGGGAAATAAATCTTCATCCAATGAGCAGATAATTCTCTTTGAGATAAGCACTAATTAAATAAGAAATCAGATTGCCAGAAATGCCACAGATCACTCCCTGGAAGGTCAGTCCTTGAGCCACTCATCTGCTAGGTGGTGTTCGGTGCTACAGAATGGCCACTGGAGTTATTTCTGCTCTGCTCCCCTGCAAAGGGCCTTCCATCAAGTAACTTCTCTGGCCCCTCTTTTTCCTGCAAAGTAACATGAGGGGATTATGCTGTAAAATTATTCCCTAAAATCTTCCTATCAAAACATGTTGAACACCTAATCCATACATGTTATTTCTCCAATATTCTCTATTTCACTAAATGACACCATCCGGTTATTAAAGCCAGAAATCTAGGAGTCCTCCTCATCTCTGTCTCCAATCACCCTTTCCTATGGATTCTACAACTTTAATTAATGGAGCTCCCAACTGTCCATTTCCTATCATGACTACTGCTACCATGTAGCAATTAGAGTAATCTTTTAAGAATAATAGTTATGATCTTATCAGGCTCCTGCTCTAAAAACAGTTCAAAGGTTTCTCGCTGCACTTCCAAGTAACCCCTTCTGCATAAGGAGTCATTAGTAGCTCACCTGGAGCTGCAGAAGGAGCGCTCTCTATCATTTAACCTCCCGCTGGCATTCTTCTGTGGCAGACACTGGAAAGCAGGATGGAATGGGCAACACTGAGCTTTAGGTTCGAAGATCTGGGTATACACTTAGTTCTACCATTTCCGGCTATGTTGTTTTGGTCTGTTCTTTAAGTGTTTTGAACCTCAGTTTCTTTTTTTTTTATAAAACAGTTATCAATGTATCATGAGATTGTTGTAAGGGTTACATGAGATAACATCTAAAAAATACCTGATAGTCACCTTTCTTTACTCAACACCCTTCACAAATTAGTAATAGCACAATGAAAAGAACTGGATCATGTTTTTTCCGAGACTGTGAAGTCTGGCAACTGACATCTTTAAAGCTATCAATTGGTGTTAGGAAATGCCATCAACAGACTTACATAAGAAACTCAAATAAATTGTTGATATGTGTTTGCCAAAGTGGTGCTTTAAGTAGATTGGATTGTATGTTCCATGTAATGGTCAAGGGTTTATCATAAAAGATTTGAAAAAATGCCTCAGAGAGATAGACAAAAATGCACTATTTTAAAACATCAAATATTTTAATGTTTGTTTAGTAAAAGTAATTCCACTTAATGAACTAGTGTGGAAGTTCAACTATAGCAATGAGTCAACATGCTGAAAATGGAAATTCACTCAGCCGAACTATGCTACTCCATTGCAAGCTTTACCTAACAATGCCAAGTACGTTCAGAGTGCGCATAGCTTACTTCCTATGATTGTCACAAACGTCACGCTGAATGATGACTCCTGTTCACTTGCCATAAATTTTCGGACAAGAAAATACTGGGAGGCCCAATAAACTTCAGTGTTTTCAGCTGATCTTCCTTCCACCTTCCTGCCTGATTCCCACACTGTCTAGGACCCGTGTTTTCCAGTGAAGAATCTGGGTGTGCATTAGACTCACTTGTAAACCAATTAATTTCTAATTCTATTTAAACAAACCTTTAAAAAAAAGTGATACAGCTTATAAAGAGTGTCTAACAGTTTTAGTTTATCTTGAGCCAAATACTATTTAATTCTGGCTTTATATTTTCTATCCTTCACCACTGTGACAAGCTATGAGGGGAGTTTCATGTGTGATTTTGGCTCACTTTTGTAATCCCAGCACATACTAAATTCAATAAACAGCTGCTGAATGAATGAATTTATGCTGTTTTAGTTAGGGCTAAGTTTAATTTCAGTTTTCTCCAAGACTTTACCCCCAACAGAACTTATTTTTCACTTGTTCGCTTTCTAAAAATATGGCCTAAAAACTCCATGAAAGTACAAACAGAAACGTATGCCTTTGAATTCAAGCCCTAACTCCACATTCTGGAAGTTCTGACAACTATGTAAGGTTAGAGCACGCTACAAGAAGAAAAGGCGAAAAGCTCTTTGATCTTACAGTTAGAGGGCCTTCAAGATCAGTCTCCTGCTTGCAGGAAAATGAAACACTATGAGTCCTGTTTTATAGTGGATGCCACTGAATCACAGACTAAATGATTTATCTAAATTATACAGCATAGTATTAATTAGAAATCAATCCACCTGCCTCTTAATGTGGGATTTCTCTAACTATAGTCCAAACTCAAGAAGATCTAGAATCTAAGAAAGCAATTAGAAAGGTGTTATTCTCCTGCGATGAAGTTTATGAGGTTTCCATTTCATTTTCCTCAAATCTATTTTTATTATTTTCTTTGCTAAACCATGAACAAATGCAGGATTCAAGTGGGATTCAATGGGAGACTCCACAGTGAATGACTGTCATTATATGTTTGAAGGAAAAGGAAAATCCCACTATAGATATTTTAACGTCTATTTTTCTAAAATGCTTTTCTACTGGGAAAAAATTAATCTAAAATAAAATAAAAACTCCTACTCCTGTGGAGAAGAAAAAACAGAATATATTAATGAGAAATCTTAGATTGTGACATGCATAAAGACGCTGGATTAAAATCCATGGCCTTCCATGTTTTAGTGTTGGCCTTAAATCGTCAAGGGGAGGAGGGAACAATAACTAAACGATGTGCACCTGTTCTAGTCAAGTATCACAGTAATCATTAATGTTGTAGAAATAAGTTGAAATTCTGTCAGTCGAGTCTCCGATGCATCAGATTACTCGCTGTGTAACCCCCTAGTATGTAACAAATACACGATAATGTCATACAACCTGGAAAGCACAGAAGTGCAACACCGGTGAGCTTCCACCCCTCAAGGCTAGAGTACCACCCTATTTTAACAAGTGATATTTGATATGAAGAGCCCACCCATTATCTCTTTGCATAGTTGTTGAGTAACTATGTAGAAACCAGAACTTACATCAGATACGATCTCAGATACATTACCTCATTTGGCAGGAATATGGAGAATCAGCTACGAACTGCATTTGAACTGGCATGGTGATAAAGATCTGTAATTGCCTCTCACTGTTTTTAAACCATTAAGACACCAGAAGCAAATTTTTGCTCTTTTCAGTTTATATGAACTCATTTCCCCTATATTCTATGCACTTTAAAGATAAGTCATCTCTGCAGTGATAACTTAAAATAATACTTTGCAGTTCAGATAACATACAATTCAATGTAATTTCTGCCTTGATTCTCTTTCCCTTAGCCTCTTCTTCAGTGTGCAACATTGGAATCTGTGCATCAGATAGCGTAGAGCCTGCTGTTGCAAACATTAATAAGATCTATCATTTAGGAACAGTTACTTACACTTTGTTTAATCTCTAATGGAAGGATTTCTCTAAATATTTACACCAGAACAGTTGTCAGAATGAATCCTGCAAAATTGCTGGCACACTCCCAGAAGCAGGGGCCTGGTGTGTGGGGGAGGGGAGATGCCTGGTCCCTGGTCACATAATTTCAAGCAGCCTTAGAATTTCAGGGAGCTGCTTGCTGGAATATCAAGGGTTGGTATTAACAAAAAGGTATTTCAGTGTGCAGACCTGAAGGAAAGTATCTGAACAGCCACTTTCGTTTACTGCTCTTAAAAAAATGACTCTCCGTTTGTCTCAGACTTAAAAGGGATTATTTAGGTTTCAGAGACCCAGTAAATAAATTGTATCTGAGGAAAGAAACCTGTTCAAGAAGTGTGAATAAACACCAAACTTATTCTGTGCAATGGTCCTCGAGGTGCTTCATATACAGAAATGACTTGTTCATCCCGTGACCTGCTGAGTGCGAGTCAGCATGCAGGAGTTAGCAAGGAGAGGAATAAAAGCTGCCAAGGTAAATGCAGCAGTGTTTTATAATTAACTTGGCTATCAGTGTGTTTGTTTTTTCTTCGGAAGATTCTAAAATTATGACTGTTCAATTCATCTGAGTAGTGGTTTAGAATTCGGGGAGTGGATGAGGAAGTGAGTTTGGGCTAGGACGGGTGGAGAAAATATCCTGAACTGGAAAATCTTGGCAATTTTCATTTGAAATGTGTTATTTGACGAATGATAGCACTTCTGCCCACAGCCAGTGATTTAGGTAGTTTGGTTAAAAAGTATTACATAAAGTTTTCTGCGACTGTAAACTCCCCATGTATAGTGGGGGTGATATATTAAGTTCAGAGGCAAACACTTCATACTGAATTTCTGCAGTGTGAGATGTCCACAAGGGTGCTGAAAACGAGAGCGGTGACCCGAAGTGGTTTGGAATGCCTCTCCCTGAAACTCCCCTTTATTCTCTTAGAGATTAAATTTGGAGGTATGAACATGTAGTGCTCACAAGGCTGAAAATGCACATGAATCGGGGCTGGGCCCGGGGCTCTGTGCTGAGTGGAGCGGCACATGCTGCTGATTGCACTAGGGCCCAGGACGCCTTCGTGTGGTCCCCTGCAAGCCCACTGGCTTCCAAGGGAATCCCACTGATCTGTGTTGAAAGCTTGGATCTACATCAAGCTCCGGACAGACTGAAAAGTTGGATGGGTGTCTTAGAAGATGGGCTACAGGAAAGAGGGACTGCACCTTTTAAGTTGTATCAGACTCTGTGGAGGGGGCTAAGAGTTATCTTTTTGAGGATGGCATGAAATGAGTGGGAGGATTGAGGCCACAGGGGCTGAGGATACCACCTTTGGGCTTCATTTCTTGTTACCAATCGTAGTGAGGGTCCTTTTAGACTTAAATCAACAAATTGGTCCTAAATTGGAAAACAAGACTGAATTCTGTAAGAAGCAAATATTCAGCTACTCGGTAGGTGCTCATTTGGTTTCTGGCCAAGCAGCATTTGTCTATATCTTTAGTATTTCATGGTAGAAACTGCATGCCATGGAAAAGTAACCATATAAGTAAACACAGGGAAGCGTTTTGCTGCCAAGTTTCCCAAAATTAGGATTCTTCTATTAGATTATCTCATGGTCAAATTCAAGACCAAGGAAGAAACAAACATTTCCATTAGATTGGTAATATATTGACAGCAGGTTCCTTATGACTCCGGCGTACACAGTGCACAAGGTCAGAGTGTATTTTCCAAGTATTACCTAGAGATTGCCAGTTGCCAGTGAAAGCTGGCCAGAAAGTGAGTCTGCCTGCCTGCCTGTCAGTGGATTTAAAGTAAGCAATATCATCTGTCCACAAGTTTAAGCAAAGAGAGCTAGGAGTCTAAGGTCATAAAAGTACTGAAATATACTGAAGTCATCTGAGTCATACAAGAATGTGAAGCTTTCCACATTAAATATATCATCAGTGGGAGCTCTGTGTCTTCCTTCCATTAAAGCCCCATCCCACGAAGTGAGAGAGTATCTTTTTTCGGTATTGAGGCAATGCCAATGGTTTCAAAGGCGAACTTTCACTTAGGTTATTTCATATATTCCTGCCAGTTGAATATTTGTCTATAGAAAGGTTTAACACTCTTCTGATTTCTACCATATTATAAGTTTAAAATTAGAGCACCATTTAGTTGTCAGTAATTTCTACCTGGTTAGTGACAGTACCACGTTTCAACATGGTATCCTTTTCAGTAGAAGAAACTGTTAAGTTTGCTCTTGGCTTTTTCCTAGCTCTAGAGGTTTTAAAACTCCAGTCCTGGTGGGTGTACTGTACTACTATTTCCTTATTTCCAAGGGTTACGTCAGTAATAGTATGTGTAAATTGACCTTGGGACGTTTACAAGAGTCCCTTCCCTTCCCTTTCCCTCCTGATCAGACGCCTCTTTGACAAAGACAGAGACTACATTCTTTGGGTCCTTTTTATCTACTGGGGAGGGGAGCGGGGAGCGGGAATGACGACGGCAGGAGTTCTGCGTGTGTACGTTTGTACTCACGCCCGCAGACAAGGCGGTCTACAGGAGGAGGGCGACGGGAACTGTGCATGAATACCGGTGGCGTAGTTCCATCTCCTGCTTGCTTAGGGTGAATAAGCTATTGAGGGAAAAATAGAACTAGTGGAAAGCATTGTTTTCTGGTGGATTTTCTGCTCTCTGTAACTCATGATTGTTCCCCTTCCTTAGGGACAAGGAACTAGGTCTGACCACGGAGCAATGGCTCAAGCGTGCTGTGATGACGCTCCTCCCAAGGAGCCTGGCTTTGCTCAGTCTAATTACTTTTGGCAATTGTGGTTATTGGGATTTGGCCTAGTGACTCACTAGAACCCAAATTCCCCCAAGAAGCCCCCTTAACAAGCAAAATTGAGTCTGACAGGAAGCCCACACTTCCACTTCACTGTACATGGAGCTTTCCCTGGTTTGTGACAAGGACTGAAAATCCTTCCTGGGCCAGAAAAAATATTAAACAAGATTTAATGAAGATAGATGCCCAAGAAGAGCACATTAGGAGAGAACTAAAAACACTAGGTTCATGAATTAATAACCTACCACAAAACTTAATCCATTATGATAGATTTCAAACTATGCTATTTATATGGAAGTTTTACTGATTGCCAGTAGTCAATCCAAAGTTGGTTAGGGATTGTAGAAACTATAAATGCATGTTTATTTCTTGTTAGGCAGTTTTCTAACCATTACATTTTCTCTAAAAACAAAGAGGATCCAATTTTCAGCTAAGACATAAAAACATTTGCTTATTATCAAGTAGCTTTGAAAAGCTTCTTGGTATGGCTGACACCCTATCTCCCATTGGCTTTACTGCCTCGCTCACCCATGGTGTTCAGAGTTCAGCAGAGAGCACACTCACCCTGGATCACACCTCCCCGCCGCCTCCCCCACCCCCCAGAGGTGATCTTATTCTATGGAGCCTGAAGCCCCTATCTGTAAAACTCACTGCCGGGTCTCACTGGGTGCCCTTTGCTCTCTTTTCTTAGAGTCTTTGGTGGAGGACGATTCTCTATCAGCTCGTCTTCTCGTCTGCACTAGTGAGTATCACAAATTTAACTATACTCGATTGATAAACGATACGGGACTACCGAACTGCTTTACATTTTAAACCAGCTGTTCAAATGCCCTAAAATCTCATCTCTTATCACATGCCACACGAGTCTGTTTCATCTATCTAACCGTCATGAACTGGCACCATTTTCCACGATTGCTCCGCAGTAATAGTGACTCTTGAATTAAGGATTCAGCAGTAGTTCTCAGCCCTGGCTGCACGCTGGAGTCACCAGGGCTACTTTTGAAAGTACAGATGTCCAGGCCCCAGCGTGGGCAATTGTTTCATTTGGTTGAGGGTGGAGTCTGGCGTTAGTTTGCCTTTTTAAAAAGATCCCCACGTGATTTTAATTTGAAATCAGGGTTGAAAATCATTGTACAAAGGCCCATAAAACAAGAATTTGGAGTGGAGGTCACTGTTAATGCTCATGGTAAAAGTAATATAAATAACAGATTTTATGAAGCACCATAAAGATAACTTTTCTGGATAACAAACACTAGCCAGTGAAATATCTATTGTGGTTGTAAATTACATAGAAAGATTTTGATATTTAACTGCAAAATTATAGACTTCACCCACATCCTCATGCCTAAGTTAATCTTCTCTTGGACATGTACACCGTAAATGGGAAGAAGAATTTTAGAGCATTTCATATAAGCTGTGCTATTTTATTTTTTCCAGTTAAAAATATCAGCCACTTTATGTTTACAAAACCATCAATAGGGCAGGCTTAAAGAAAGAGACAAAAAGGGTAAAGAAAAGAAAGGTGTGGGAGAGAATATCAACCTCTGTAGTAAATGTTTGAAAGAGACCTGTTGTTAGTTAGATGAGGAGGAAGGAATAATGAGCCAAGAGAGTAAGGGGGAAAGAAGTAAGGTGGACATCAGGAAAATGTTTCCACGATTGCCTTCAGAACCAATTCCAATAACTGAGGTGACAGGAAGGAACCAGGGGAGGACATGGGCCTCGGGGTCAGCCCTGGGTGCAAGTCCCAGCACGCCTTCACTGACTGATCTGAAGCAACTAATATGGGACTATTGGCACCTTCCTTACAGGGTCAGTGTGAGACCTACCTAAGATAATATTTGCAAAAACTTTAAGTGCAGGGTTCAGAACTCACAGATGATTAAAACACAGCAGCTATTTAAATAATAACTATTATCACAACACTCACTTCAAAAAGTAAAAATAAATGCATATTAAGATAAACCGTATACAAAAACAACAGCGGCTCTGAGAACTAGGAAGCTGTTTTGCCATGAAGCCTTTACACACCGTGGCAGAGCATCTTGCCTCTTTCCTATTAGCAAAACGTGACTGCAAGCCCTGTCCTTGTATGCGCCTCTGTCGAGATGATTGTGTTCACATCTGCGAGTTCCCTTTGGATGAGAGGAGAACATAGTCATGAGAAACTAGCTGTTGGTTTTCTTACCAACTTATCAAGCATATGTTAAGAAAACAGTGTTCTAAAATAAGCAGCTCACAAATTCTGTTATTTTATATTGTGTGGTGGTGGTTTGTATCATGTGGTTATAAAATGGGGGCTGCTTTACCACTTACTCCCAGGAATGTGCTTTGTATTGGGGTATAATTATAAATATGCTTACCAGCTAGTTTTCTAAGGACAATTTTGGGGAGTGAGTATGGCGCATTGCATTATTTTGTGTTCATTTTAGAAATATGTTTTAAGGTAACTAAATCCAATCCCATGCTTATGCCAAGGTCTCAGGAGAGAACTAGGAGGATAGACACCCTAGAAAATAGAACCTGCTTCTGATACAGAAGGTTCAAATTGAATGGGAGGAGAAAGGGAGGCGGAGTTGTAACTAGGGCTGGACAATTACTCCGTGGCGATGGTGTAGAGGTAATCCACACCCTGTATGGATGAACTGGATTCCTTCCAGTTTCATCCGATCCTGAAATTCTCTTATTTTAAGAGAGCACACTTTGTGGAGAAATGTACTTGAAAGTAGAATGCCACTGTTCTAAGTAGATGCTAGACTTAAGTGGAATGAATAAAAAAAATCATTTTTACATCTTAAGGAAGCTTATCTTTCTTGGCCATAAAGTTTTTCAAGTTTCCTATGATCTGTGGCAAAGTAATGTAGTCCCACAGGTAATTCCAAAGATTTGGCAAGTTAAAATCGCATTTCACAATGCCAGCGACCATTCTCATATAATACAGAGAGTACCAAATATAAAAATGAGAAACCACAGTTGAAAAATTGTTAGACTCTTTAGAGTAGACAAAGTAACTTAATGTAGTTAATCTTATTTTGATGCTACCAATAAGGCTTCATTTCAACATCGGCACTACATGTACTTTTAATAACAAACAAGGCACCAGTGGATTTTGTATCATACATTCAACTGACCCCTTTACGTGAGTGACTCCAAAATACGTATCTCCACCCTGTGAAACTCTCTGAAACTTCGATTTGGAGTTACTAATGGCCCTGCTGACCCTCAAAGTAAAGTTAATGCAAAAGAAAAACAAATTTCTTACTAAATATGCTTCTCCTTCCTCCCCATCTGTCCATTTATCACCATTGTTTTTCCAATCACCCAGACCTGAGTCTTTATACTCCAAAGTTTGGTACCAAATATGGCACTCTTTCTCTTTTCACTGAATATCCAATTTGTTGCCAAGGCCAATGGATCTGTTCACATAAATTATGTGCTGTATGTGCTCTCTTGCTCCATCAGTAATTATTGTAGCACAGGGCCTTACTACCCTAAACCTGGGCCATCGTAATTGCTACTTTCCTCCTAGCACAGGCCACTTCTGCAAACCTGTCCTGGGCGGGGAGTTCTGCAGCGTCTCTCTAGTTGGTGTTCCAAACCTGTGACCCTAAGCCCAAGGACAAGATGGCCCTGCAGAAGACTGAGTACGCTGATTGATGGCATGGCTACGGGACTAAGGTTGTCAGGCACTAGACATTGTGAAGGATGGGGAATATAATTACTTGTGTACTTGGTAAGTTACTTATGAACTAATTTTATTTGATGAATTTGCTTAAAATAAATAATACTTATATCTCTTTTCTTTCTTAACCTTTATCTACTAAACTTAGTTGAATAAGACAATGAAGTTCAGAAGGACTGTTTAGCTCCCTAGTCATGACTTATATTTGCATACCAACAGATTAAAAGTTAAAGAGACTATAGGAATCACTTAGATGTAAATTTTTAACCAACCACCTCATTCCACAGATGAGGCACTGTGCCTAGTGTGCTAAAGGGACTTGACTGGGTCATCCAGGTATTAGTAGCATCCAGGTATTAGGGCTTGATCTAGCAGTCTTCTACTTAGTCTGCTTTTCTCAACGTACACGGGATTCTCCCCCAATGGCTTCTCAGGTCTCAGTCTCTACCATCAACTGACGATGCAAGTCATCAAATTCTTGAAGGTCCTATAGGACCTTAACAAGGTGGAGTTTTGAATACTGGATTAGATTGTCGCATGAGACATAAAAACAGTTAAAAGTTATAAAATACATATTTAATTGGGCATTCACATTCTTCAGCACCAGTTTTCTCTGAAAACCTTCCAGAAGAATTTCAGCGACAGCAGATGGTAACTAGGTCCCTCGCCAAGATGACAAAATAAGGCAGAAATGCTCTTATCTGATAAGAGGCACCTGTAACCATGATTTTAGAAATGCATTTTTTAAAATCATTCAAACTTTTCACATAGAAAGAGAATTCAGGTGATTTGCTTAAAAGTTTCATGTTACTGAAACACCTTGGGAGCAGAAAATGGGATTACGTAGCACTTAGGGGCACGTACATGGTAAAGGTTCTCACACCTGCCACAATTCTCCACAGTGGGAGTGGAATGTTCCATTCCTTCCAGAATCGCTGCACGAGTACTTTCATCAGAATGCTGGTAATATTCCTTAATGGAAAGATCGGATGGGCGGAATTGAATGTCTAGGAAAATGGTCATCATCTTCTACAGATACATATTTTCCACTTTATATAATTTTCTGAAGGTATAATTGCAAAGTATTTCAAATGGACTAGGCTCTTCATCAGATGGTAAATTTTAAGATACTCTAATCCTTTTATAACTTAAGAAGAAAATTTTACAATCCCACATTATTCCTGAAATCAAAGTAAGGCCAAAAAAATCTACCTAATTTATGTTTGAACACTTCTTTTTTCAAATGATCATTCTCAAAAGAATGTCAGCGTACAATGCATTGTTCAGGGAAGAAATAGTCCCAACCAAGTAAAACATGGTTTCAACACACTGTCTTGCATGACCCTTACCATGCTCTCAAAACTGAGTGGTGTTTTCCTAACGGGAACCGAAGTTGATTCTTACATTTCATGAAACACAATCCCCAGTCTGATGGCATTTCAAGAATTCGCTGCTTGGAAAGGGTTTTGGGGTGGGGGTTAGGGGAGTAAGTAGTAAGGAAGTGAGAAAAGAGCTTAGCACAATATCTAAAATGAAACATTTGGATAGAGGTAAGGAGGGGAAAGATGATTCGGTAAGTCACTATAGGTAGAACAGTTACATTTTTTGATAGTTCCTTCTAATAACTTCAGAGAGATCGTTTGGTTTTAACTCTACATGAGGTCAGACAACTCAACATAGTATTCTATCAGCATTACACAGAATTACAAAACTATTCCATTAAGAAGATTAACCATGTAATTTTTAAAATATTTTAGACCTTTAGTAGCAATCTGAAGATCTCTGTTCAGATTCAAATGGTCTAAAATAGTCGGATGACTAATACATTTACTTCACAGTAGTGTGGCAAGGGTCTCCCCGAAATTACTTGAATATCAAATTTAACTACATGTTGTAATTTCCATTCATATCTTTCTGAGGACTTAATTTTTAGAATATTGGACGTCAGGGAAATAGTTAATAGAGAAATGATTTAGCAAAACTTATCTACTTACAAGTTGAAATACTGTTCATATTTCATGCTTAAAGTAATATTGAAATGATGACATGAAATCAATTTCACACTCATTCTTATGTTCTCAATTACTTTGTGGAGAATAAATTGGGACTAAAAAGACAATATTTAAAAATTATCATTCT
This sequence comes from Desmodus rotundus, assembly GCF_022682495.2. Lineage (NCBI taxonomy): Eukaryota > Metazoa > Chordata > Mammalia > Chiroptera > Phyllostomidae > Desmodus > Desmodus rotundus. Next base: position 75,116,610 of record NC_071397.1, on the reverse strand, counting down.
TGTCCTGGCCTGGTGGCTAAGTTGGTTGGAGCATCGTCCCACAAATCAAAGCGTTGCAGGTTTGATTCCTGGTCAGGGTACATACACCTAGGTTGCCAGTTTGATCCTGGTCGGGTGCTTATAGGAGGCAACCCGACTGATGTTTCTCTCTCACATCGATGGTTCGTTCTCTCTCTCTCTCTCTCTCTCTCTCTCTCTCTCTCTCTCTCTCATCAATAACCATATCCTTGGGTGAGGATTAAAAAATATCATTCTTAATGTTCTTGGTGAAACTCTTCTATTGAAGTATAAAAGAATTAAGATAGTATAAGGAATGGTATTTTAAGGAACAATTCTGATAGTCTAATGATGCTTAAATTAGAGTTGAAAAAATGAGTGTCTTATATTTAATGTTGCTCTTACTGTCTAATAGTTTGAATTTGTGGCTTTGATTTCACCTGATATGTTGCAGAATATCCTTTCTTCAGCAAATTTTACTCATGTCTCCATCTATTAAACAATGTTTCTTTCAAATACAGGGTAGACTGGTTACAAAAGCAGACAGGTGATAAAATGCATTGTAGCCAATATCCAAACTATACTTTCATTCAAAACTATTACTACAAAATGCATAGCAGAATGAAAGATTTTCCCACCTCACTGTTAACTTGTTATTTTCCAAGATTGGAATGTAATCACCAAGAGTGCCTCAGAATCTCAAAGAATGGCTCAACATCTGAAACAATGTCACGAGCAATAAGCAGTATGCTCCGATAAATCAGTTTTTATTTTATTGCTATTGACATATTTCCTTTGTATTCTTAGTCCTTTATTTCAAATATCTTTAGGAAAGATTTAGAATTTTTATAGCTTGGTCAACGAATGCTTTGTAATTATTTCGCATACAATGGCTTTTCAAATCTTGCATTTATCTGAAATCTAAACCATTAAAAATGAATTAATATACGGCAACAAAGAAGAGGAATGGCAAGTAATGTTTCTAACAATAGTCTTCTGGCATAATGTGACCCTACAATCTCTTCTGGATAACCAAATAATATTATATTTAACAAGCTCCACTAGCTTTATTAGGTATTTAACTCTTTGATATTGGTCATTAATGTATAATACATACAAATATCATTTCAAAAATCTCCAATAAACCAGGACAGCGTATTCTCCAAACATATTGGGTAAATGATGGTCTGGAGGCCATAAGATTTATTACTTAACATGCCTGACAGCTTCTCTCGCACATGAATCAGCACATAGTATAAATAGCCGGAGACAAGTTTCACTAACTAGCTGTGTGGCTTTGTATAGGTTACTTAGCCTCTGTCTCTTGGGTTCATTCTCTGTAAAATGGGAATATTGAAGGCTATCTCTTTAGTTCAAATGGCTCTTTAGGGGTGCCAATGAATAATTCAAGTGAAAATGTGGTATAATAGTAAGGTATGTGGTTGTTATTATTATGACAAATTCGATCATTATTTTTACTAGCAGATCAGCTGGAATTCAGAAGCTGATTGCACCAAGTTGCAAAGACTGAGTTGGAAATCAATTACGGTAAAAGCTAGGTTTCGGGTTCTTGATTTAGCATCCTGTACTTAAAGCTAAGGCTTACCTCTGAAAACATGGTCACCTGGAAATTTTAAAATAATGATTGCATTTCATTTTGATCGTGAATAAATTTCGTTTAGCCATCTCTAGGAACTGGATATGAACCCAAACAGGTGGAAAAGCTATTGTGTATTTATCTACCCATAACTCAGTATATATTTTAAGGTATAAAATCCCAGTTTAAAATGTTTCTTTTATTAAAAAGAGGAAACAACATCACTAGTTCTCAACAGCATAGAGAAAATGGTCTAGCAGTTGTTTTAGAAAAACGGTGGAATGCCTGATGGGCTTTATCTACTATACATGAGTATTAGCCATAGCTCTTTAAACTTGGCAATATTTAATACTACAGATGAATATATTTATTTGCAAGACACGTTTCTACTAAAACATTCAAAAGACCACCAAGTTCTTACACTTCCACTTTCTATTTCTCAGATCTATTAAGATTTTAATAGTTTAGGAAAGTTAAGCTTTTTAACTACAGGCTAGAAGAGATACTCTTAAATACTCACTTTAGTTGTCTCTTTGAAAAAACAGGAAAGACCGCTTCTTTCTAAAATACCTTTGACTATTACCTTATTTTTCATTAAAAAAAAACTTTTCTAGTCCTTATTTGAGAAAAGTCTCTTTTTATGAACCTCTCAGAGATTTCCAAAGAGATGAGTATGTGTACGTGCAATTTGGCCTTGAGTTCCTCGACATTCAGCAAAGACCTCTCCTTACCCCTCCACCCCTTCCCCATTCTCCAAAAAACCATACTGCACCTGCCAAGAGAATCTGGCATGTCCCCTTGGAGGACGCAAGGGGTCGCCCCTCTCCCAGGATTGTTCCAGCAAATCCGGCCGCCTGAGCAGGCTCAAGTGCGAAGGAGCAAGGAGCATCCCCAGCTACGGGAGCTGTCTCCCAGTCCCACTCCCACAGAATAATTGAATTTCAACCCAGTTCCACCTCCTCCCTCTCTTATTCCCGATACACAACCAGAGAGCGCCGTTGACTTGGCCTTGAGACCGTTAAGGCAGGTCGAAACGCACTTCTCCTTTTGACTCCGCAATTCCTTTATGGTCCCAGCCTAGGGGTGCACTATCCCACAGCTGCCCGTAGCCCTGCGGCAGCCTCATCCGACAGCTTCCCACGTCGTTGTCCCCGTTGAGGGACGTGGGGACGAATGGGTGGCCAACTTTCCTGTGCCTTCTCTCAGACACAGCAGCCCCAAAACTTCAATCAGAGGCACTTAAAACACTGACACTCCGGTCCCTGTTCCGCCCCGGCAATTGTGTGGCTCCTAGTCCTTAGGGTCCTCAGTGGGGTGAAGGAGGGGATGGAATATGGGCGCCGGGTGGGCCACCGGCTGGAAGAGTGATGGCAAACAGGAGGTTGTGCTTGTGCCCGACATCCCTCTCCCCATGGACCTGCGACTCAATGGCAAGGCTGGACCCCACGAGAGAAGAGGCGGGGACCTCCAGGAGTGAGCGCAAGGCTTGAGTGAAAGGGTGGTTGGAGGATTTACGAAGAATATAAACCATTCAGAGGCCAAGAATACTAAATCGGATGCCTCGGCACGTTTAACTTAGGTCCTCCTGCCCCCTGCTACGCGATCCTAGTGATGCCGGCCCTGAGCTCCCCGAGCTCTGGCCCCGCCACGTTTTTAAAAAGCAGTTTTCAGGTGAATCAAACCTTGTCTGCCGGAGGCGAGCGGCACAGAGGCAGCTTTCAGGGGACCCTCACGTCCAAGGGTAGGGCAGAGACAAACTGGGGCGAAGACGGGTTTACTAGATTTCCATCTCACACAAGCCTGTGCTGCGTCCTCCGCGCGGCACCCGAGCTTGTCCCGAGTGGCTGGGAGGGCTTCTCGCTCGGAATCCAGCATCGCCACACGTCTTCGCTCCCGGGCCCAGGAGACCAAGGGCCAAGGCGACAGCAACGCACTCTGCGCCCCCAAGAGCTCGGTGCGGAACGTTTCTCTCTCCCTCTCCCCAGCAGCGCCCCTGACACTAAAACTAGGGTCGCCCCCAGGTCTGCTTATTTGCAAAGGGACTGCCACTGCAGGCACAGACCGGAGGGTGGCCGCGCAGCGGGCGAACCTGGAGCAGGGAGAGGTGACATTCTCACGTCTGTCCCCTCATCTCAGGAACACGCCACCTTTCACACAGACCAGCATGGACTGAGGGGGCTCTGGGGGTGCCCATTTAATCCCAGCTAGGGCACTGTTTTAAGAAGCTTTCACAAGCCAATCTTCCAAGTAACAGGAGTCGGAGAAAGCAGGGAGGAGACGAGCTTCAGTCTTTAGGGGGAACCCCACCCTCGTTTTTTGTCTGCCCAAGGGGACCCACTTGAAAGGACCTGAGAAGGTAAACGCGCTCGCGCGTGACAGGCAAGGTTGTAACTGGAAACCCAGGTCTCAGCGGCCGGTTCTGAGGTCCGCGCAGTTGGGAGACCCGGACGGGGAGCGGCTCTGAAGCGCCCAGACACGCGCGCCCTGAGTGCCTCTCGAGCCTCCTGCTCCACTCGCGGGTGGAGAGGGGAAACGGCCGCGCAGGCGTTGCTGGCTCATTCCCTGTCTGCCCTGCGGGGTCTTAGCAGCCGATCGCCATGGGAGGTCCTAGGCAGGCTTTTCCACGCGAGGCTGCGACCCAAGGTGAGCGGCCACCACTGCGAGCGCGCCTCCCCTGGGGTCTCCTCAGTGGTCAGGGGCATCCCTGGGATTCGAGCCCCGCGTCCGAGTCTCGAAAGAAAAGCACGAATCCCTATAGCTCGTCAAACGAAGGACCAAACTTTTCTGCGAACCTGCAGTTACAAGGGGGCGGGGGACACCTGAGCGCCCGGTCCGCCCGACTCGCACCCGCGAGTTTGCGGGGTAACAGAGGGATGTGGAGAGGAAGTCGTGGGAGACACCGTCAATCCCGGAGCCTAAACTGTTACCTCCTTCGGAGGCTTGGGGTGCAGGGCGGGAGGACCGCTGAGCTGGGAGACGACTCCGCACAGGCAAAGCGACCCGACAGGTGAACCAGGCGGAAGGAAGCAAACGCGTAAAAACCCCTGCACTTACTTCTTCGCTGGCGCCTTCCCCGGGAGGCGTTTTGGCTGCCGATGTATTCCATAAAGTTCAAAATGATAAAAAACCAAGAAATCAGTCGCAAGTGCATAGTAACCCAGTAATATTTCCCTTCCTTTTCTCCTTTTTTTTCTTTTGATTGTAATTATATTGAATGTTTTAGAAATATATGTAGGTGTTAGGCGTATAGAGAGAAAGCAAGACAACCCAAGCAGCGGACAACTTCTCCACTCAGATCCGATGGGCGTGCAGGGATGGCAAACGAAGCGGGTCGGGTGGAGAGGGAAACCAACTATTGTACTTTCAAATGGTCCAAGCCCTGAACCGCGGCGGCTCCGCAAGGGTGGCTGTCAACGCCGCGAGCGAGGGTTCCGGGAGCAGCGCGCGGCCTCGCCGGGGCGGCCGCAGGTAGCATGGTGCGCGGCGGCGGCGGCCGCGGGCAGGATCCGTGCGGGCGGGCGGGCTGGTGGCGGCGGCCCTTGGGGCTCAGAGGTTTCGGCTGCAGCGGCGGCAGCCGCGGAGGCCCCGGGAGCGCAGAGGAGCGGGCGCCGTCGGCACCGCGGCCATGGCCAAGGGGCGGTGGAGAGACCCCGAGCTGCTTCTGCCTTCCGCGAGCAGCAGCCGCTCCAGTAGGGCTGGGCTGCCAGGAGAACCCCAGAGGGGAGGAGGGAGAGAGGGAGGGAGGGAAAGACGGGGCGAGGGAGGGGGGAGGGGGTATAGCTGAGGGGGGCGGGGGGAGCTCGGGGGCGGAGAAGGAAACTGCTGGAGCAACAACCCTGAGCGACCTCAATAACTTTCAATTTCAAGAGGGAAAGAGGGAGCTGGAAAAGTACAGGCGTTGCGATTTGGCAGAGGCACGGGAAGAGGCGCCTAAGGGGTCCCGGGTCTGCGGCGGAGCATCTCTGGACGCTGCAGAGAAGGCGGGAGGACAGGAGCTGGGGGGAGCTGAGGAGGCACTGCGAGTGGAGCAGAGCTTTCCAAAGGACAGCTTTCGCGGGGAGAGGTGGGCGCGCACGGCGGGCGCGAGACCCGGGCGCCCTACTCCGGAGTCTCGCTGGTCTCCGCGGTCTCCAGCTGGGTGCACCCAGCTCTCGCCTGCCCAGAGCTCTGCATCCCTGCGCCTGCACCCCCAGCGCCGGCGCGAGACGACTGGCCTCTGGGCAGCTTGCCCCTTGACTGCTTGGTAGATTGCTGGAGGGTTTCTTGCTGCTGACAACTTCCCAGATTTTTCCCCTCTTTTTTTTTTTTAGCCTCTCCTCTGTTGCTTTCTCCCTTTCTTTCAATAAAAGTGGCTGCAGTTAGGCGCAGGGCGGGTGGTCCGGAGGAAGCTCAGGGTCTACGAGCGGTCAGCTTGGCCGCGGGCTACCTGCCCCGAGGGGTAGGACCCAGAAGTGTGCGCGCTCAGGACCATCCCTTCGGACATTCAGTTAGGCTACGGCTTTCTTCCAAACTGAGCCTGGCTGCGGCCCTGGAAGATTCCTCCTCCCCTCAGGCAGTTCCCTCCTAGTTACCCTCCCTCGGCGCCCTCACCCTTCGTCTCCCGATCTTGAGACGTTGTGCAATTTGGTTTCTCATCTGGGGGACTTGGAATGACTGACATTGGGAAAGATTTTTCCCGGTCTTGAGGGCGGAGAGGAGGGTCTACTACTTCCTCCTGTGCAGGTAGGGGCCCCAAGGCAGCGAAAACTAAGATTCTCTGGCCCACCCAGGGGTGGGAAACCAAGGACCAGCACTTCTGGCTGTTATTAGCTAATGGTAAGCTTCCCAGCTCCTTTCTCCAGTTAACACAAGTCGACGAGCTTCCAGTAGTTGCCGAAGACGTGTTTAGTTAAAAGTCACAAGCCTCCAAAGTGATTTTAATGCAGACTGCCCTGTGTATTGTAACGGGATAGCTGCAGGACTTCGCTGTGTGGCCTCACAGTTTTACACAGCCCCGAACTAATGAGAGGTCACTTTGAAAAAGTCCCTGATTCATAGACACCTTGTTAATTATTATGCTTAAATAATTTAGGTTTAGAAAATAGCTAAAGCCCTGGGGGAAAGCAATAAGATTAGCATTCCTCTCTCTTTCGTCCATTTGTAACCCCTATTACTGGATTGCCTTCAATTTATGTGTTGGTAGATGACAGGAGAAAAAAAGATCATTGCCCGTGTCCACCCCGTTTGCAATGCTTCAGATTGTTGTGTGCCTCTGAGGTCTGTAATGGTGTAGCCGTTATGCACCCCAAAAGTGAGGACTGGGGAGGTGAAGTGCCCTGGATGCCAAAGGAAAGGAACATAAAATATGAATTCCTGTCAAGGTGCTAAAAATTAGAATCTGAGAGACTGGCCTTCCCATGCCAATTCCTTACTTCAGTATCATTTATTACTTTGCACACCTGTATTGGAATTTGGAAGGTAGGAAATAGTTTTCTTTAGGTTTTATATTATGGGGAAAGCAACAACCACAATAATCCCATCAAGATTGTGATTTTGGGGCTTATTTTAAAGAATTCCTATTTGAATATTTCTCTGTCTATGCATCCCACACACACGCACAAGCAGGAACACACTCTCCCCCTTTATCTGTTGCATCGCGTCCAGTTGCAAGTGACTGAGTTTGTCTCTGTGAACCGGAAAAGGTACAGATAACGGGGCAATTCCAATAATGATTATCCAGAAAAGAAGCTGCTTTATTTTTTTTGTGCTGGTCACAGTCAGCTTCCCTTTCCTTCTCGCTGAATACCTCAGGTCCTGGGTATCTGCACGTAAGAAGTGGGGGGTTTGAAGGCTGTGGGAGACTCCCTTTGAAAAGGACTCCAGAGAAGGCCATTCTCACCCGGGACACTTGAACCGGATGGGATGATTGCAAAAGGGATGTAAAAAAGTTATGTGGTGAACAATTTCGGGGAAATAAACATGAAGAAAGACATGCACTTTTCTGTGTGTGCTGTGCAGACATATGTTAGTTTGGATGAGAATGGGAACGGCAGTGTAAATAAATAAACAAACAGTGAGAAGCTGTAGTTTTTGAACCATCCCAGAAAAAATGTACTAGATGCAGGGGGCAGGAAAAGCTTGTCAAAGAATAAGCGCTGTTCTGAGGAAACATAAGGAAAACATTAAATAAACGGCGAGCGTATTCTTTCTCTCTTGATGCTATGCTTTAGAACTTTTTCCTGATCTATGTTACCGCGCTATTAAATGTGTGTTTACTTGCCTGGCTGAGCCTTACATTCCCTCAACTGTCCTAGCAGCTTATGGAAAGCATGCCATGGCCTATTTTGTGCAACATAGTACCCCACCCCCACCCTTAATCATTTTTTTTTTTTTAATCAAGAAAGCAACACTCACAGAAGCCCGTGGCTGCCAATGATTTCCAGGGCCCAAGCTTAAAGCAAGTTAAAAACCATAGACTCAGCATACAAGTCAACATTTGCTTGTTACTTTTCTCCAAGAAAACATTCAAGTCCCAGGGAGTTTGGATAACCTGGCCCTTAAGAAAGTCGAGCCAGAAGAATGGAATAGTTTTGAACAAAGAGAGTGGATTAAACACATCCAGATTAGCTAGTGAAACTTCTCATCTCTCCTTTACCACCCCCACCCCCTCCCGGCAGCGACAAGAGTAACAAGTTATTTTTGTCCATTGCAGCAGTGGCACTTTAAGAAGAGAAAATGATTGTCATATTGTTGAATCCATACTGCAAATATGTGAAAGGGGGTGTGCTCCAGAAAGAGAGAGCAAGCCCCATAGTTTGGAATGGGATATAACTAGTAGTGATGAGAGATGTTTGGCAAAGTTTGGGCTGACATCAGTCATTATACCACAGAGCTGACATGCAGATCCTGAAAATGCTCAGCTCTCCAGTTACTCAGATCTGGAGGCACATGAGTAAGTCAAACAGGGTACTGCTGGCGGGGTCTGTGTAACTGAAGCAGCTAGAAGTCATCTCTGAAATATAGAGCAGACAGCAGCATTTGAAAGCCACTGAAATTAGTAGATGAAGAAAAACTGCTATTTTTAGAGAGAGAAATCAAGGAGACAGAATTATTATAGCAATTTGAAAAATGATTAAATGGTTATATAGCATTAAAAAATGAGAAAATTAATACCCACGGTAGATTACTTTCTGTCAACAAGAAAGAATGTTCTTTCTCTGAGATGAAGTTATGGGGTACTTATAAAACCGTGGTGAGCGTTGTCTGGTGTGCCTTTTTGTGATAACTTCTTCTTTTCACGAATCAGTTAATTGCTGGGCACATTGACAAAGTGAATATCCAATAGTACTTACTATAAAAATGTAATGCCTCAGAAATTTTTTGTTTGATTGTAGATCTTTAATATAAAGAAGTTGTGTGTTACCTTAAGGAGGGCTCTAGGCTAGCAATCTAGGGGTCAAGGTGAGTGAGTCCTAACTCTGTATTTGTTGTTGTGTTTCAGGTGTCTTCCTCAGAAAAATGAGGGAATTCAACGACATTATCTCCAAAGTCCCTTTCAGCTCTGAGAATAGTGGCCATATATCCAAACAAGAAAGACAGATTTGCGATTGCCAATATCAAAGATATTTCTAGTTACGTGACATCACAGCTTTTGTTTACGGAATTGGGTTTAATTGAATAGGTTCAGATTTAGAAGTCTGCTTGGAAACTTGTTAATTTTCTGGAATTGTCTAACTTATTACAAGAATTCTTGATGACTAGGGCCAGGACTATTTTAATCTTTCTAGATGTCTTTAGACTTTGAGACAAGGAAGAACAAATTTTAAATCTCGGATTCTAGGCAGACATCTAGAGAGTAGAGAAAAAGCCTTTTGCACCCCCTGGAGGCACCACTCAATCTCCGTTTGTTATCAGAAATACTAAGTGAGGAAGAATGTGGATTTCATTTAGTGAGGACTTTTCTTTTTATGCTGTTATCCCTTTCTTTTTCCTGTCTGTATTTTTGGATGAAGATTTTTATCCCTGTCTCTACTGTCCCAGGAAACTCTTCAGAAAATCCACAGTGAAGCTTGAGTGGCTGTGGTCACAGCTTTAAGTCGAGGGATTACTAACAAAGACATGAAAACACTGTAAGATGCAGAGTGTGAAGCTAGATGAGGGACAATTCTAATGAGTAGTTCTTTTGCAGTTGCTTTCGCTGTGTTCTCTCAGAACAACTTCAAAACACATTGTTTCCTAGATGAGACAACTGAACCCAGAAAGGTGAGGTCACTTGCCTGAGCTTATGTAAAAACTATTGCCTGGCTCCCAACCAGGTTTCAATACCGCTATTGACCCTCCCGCCTCTTTAAGTATAGGGGTGGAAATGGCTTCCCACTGTTCTTAGTCCCTGAGGGCCTCATGTCAAATGTTGTTTCCCTTAATTCTGCACTGTTATAAGTAGTCCTTTTATACAAGTGTCTTCCACAAATTCTTGCTGGGTCCTTCAGTGTCACATAAGTGTCAGAACTGGGACTAAAAACAAGGTCATCTGATTTAAAGGCAGTGCTTTTTCTACCAGGTCATCTGGCCTTTCCAGAGGAATATACACTGATTAAAAACCAAGACAGGTGAAGGGGAGGGATCTAGAGAGACTGGAGGGCTTCAGGCTAGGAAGCTTACCCAGTAAGGAAGTGGGCACATGACAGACTTCAGAGCAAGGCCGTGCACTCAACTAGAGTGAATAACAAGAAGCAGAATGGCAAGGAGCAAAGCCAAGTTCGTGTTCAAAACTGTAGCCAGGCGTCAGAAACAAGGTGATGAACAGAAAAAGAAGGAACAATGCAGTTCAGGATACAGCAGTAGCAGAAGAAGACATTGATTTTAAGGCTGTTTGACTAAGTCACTTTTTGCATATTTATTCTTTCCTGCTAGGTCTAAAACCAGTCACGCACAACTGATAGGTGAGTAAGGGGCACCTTCTCATTGGAAAGGATAGTGAAGGGTGGCAGGTAAGGTAAATCAGTCAACCATTCATCTCACATGTGTTTGTTGACGGTGCCTACACTGGGTGATTCCAGGCCAGACAAAGAAGCCGAGTTTTATGCATGGCCTTGAAGAGAGGAATATTGAAGGTATGACTTTATGGTGTGTATTGGTATGTAGTTAAAAGCAATGTACAGTTTATGAGAGAAATAAAATGGTATGAAGAGGCATATAAGGGTATGCTCAATAACAAGCTTAGGAAACATCTCTTCAAAGCAGCAATATTAAAAAAAAAAAAACCCAAACCTCTCTCCATCTATATACTTACCTATCATTTATGAGTATGGTTTACACTTGTCCCTACCCATGCATTTGAGTAGCTAATTTATGTCTGCTAGTTACTCTTATTTCAAAAGCCAGTGAACATGCGGCAAATACCATGCTAGGCTCTAGAGGTACAAAACTGTGAAGACTAGGGCCTTGACCCCAGGGAGAACACCCTTAGGGAGGGAGGAAAACAGGCGTATAAACCATTTAAGCTTCCACAGATAAATGCTACCTGATAGAGACTGTGTGGTATGTTGTGGGAAGAGGAAAGAGGAACAATGGTTGGGTGTGGGGGGGAAGATAAACTCTGTGGAAGATGTACAGTTTTTAAAGGACTGATGGTGAGTTTTAATGCAGATAAGGAAGGCCTTCTTCCTTTGCTTTAGACTGGCCCTGATTCAGAGGTGGAGGGATAAGCTCTTCTCTCTTGTTTTGTGGAGGTCAGTGGTCACGGCTGTGTGACTGCTTGCTAGGGAGGCAGCCATCCCTGGGAGTGGTATCAGGTGGCCTCCTCCTCCAGCTGTTCCGTGTGGCTCCGTGTTGGCGATGCGGGAGTGTTGTTAATGGCTCCTACCTGTGCGGGGTCATGTAAGTTAATGATTTGACCAATTTACTCTAGCTACACTGTGAATAAATTCCTCTCCTGTGAGAAAAAAATGATGTTTTATTTCTCCCCTTTCCTACAAGTATTTAGAGGAACCAAAGAAATGAGGGTTGGCCTTCCTACGTGTCTGGCTGCTTTCACTCTCCTAGCCCACCCTCACCCTCCACCATTCCCCACGTATTCTAGTATCCTTTGCAACTTGTTCACCCCAGAGGGTGTTTTGTGCACCCAGCCTCATCCAAAAGTCCCCTGCTGTGTCTCAGCCATTTGGGTGTGTAACCCTCCCCCTGTTAGAAACTCCCTTCTCTGGAACCTAACCCTAGCTCACTTATTAGTGATAAAGAGTTAGCTTAGCTCTGCCCATCTCTCCTTTTTCTTGTTCCCCATATAATATGTTCTTTCTTACAAATATATTTTGATTTCACACTGCCCTGAGGGTTGTGCCCCAGATGTAGGGAATTTCAAGCCATTATGAGGAATAGAAAAGGTTCTGGTTGCGTGGTGGTCCTGACACTTGGATGCTAGCTTTGTTTCCACTTTGTCCAACTTGGCAGGTGGTATTCTATATTCATGGGTGAGTTGACCACAGTGAGAAGTATTCTACAAGAAGATGGAGGGAGACAAAGGACTTTCCTTCCCAGGGAGCTTCTGTCTATTCTATATTGCTATACAACAACCCTCCCCTAAACTTAGTGGCTTAACATGTCAACTGCTTAGGACAGCTCACAATTTTGTGGGTGGACTGATTTTTTCTCTTGGTCTTCCCTTATATGCTCAAATGGGTGAGCCACTCATAGGCTACATCAGCTGGCTATCAGGTCTCTAGATCGAGACTCAGCTGAGATGGCAGAAAAAGTAGGCCTCTCTCCTCAGGTGGTTTTTCATGCTCTGAACATGGAGCTCTCTGGGTTCTGGATACATGAAAGGGGAAGTTGAAAGATGCTTTGGAAGCTTTACAATTTTATTTCCACTACATTCTGTTGATCGAAGCAAGTTACAGGGCTATACCAGTTTCCAAAGTTTACTCAACAGTCTCTACCTTTTGATATGACAAGCTGCAACGATTATTAGAGATTTTTAATCCACTACAGAGCTAATAAGCAGTTTATTTATCTGTATAAAGTCAAGCTTCTGAACCCCTTGAAGTCAAAAAACTAACAGGGAATTCAGACAAGAAAGTAATACTGAGGTTTACCATATACCCCCTCCGTAAAGAGTGTTCCACTTCTAGATTAGTTTTTTTCTCTGAATTGAGTTTCAAGTAATGTCTTAAAGCCTCAGAATATTAAATCAGTACAAAGTTCCAGGCCACTTCTGGGATGAATTTTTGGCCTTAAGTCCATAAGTAGAAAACCATTATGGTTTGGAACTCATTGAGAAAAAAAATTGTTGGGGCATTCTGATCTTGGGGGAAGTCACAAGGGCTTCCCTAATATAGAGGTAACTTCAGCCTGTTATTTTCCCTCCATTCTTTCTTGTCTCAAGGGCTAGGATAGCATTACTTAAGATTTGTGAATGCAACTTAGAAGTCTCCTCGTTGAAAACAACTACTGTATAAATGCCTTCTTGCTGGGAGTCCTTTTTTTTTGGCTACTAAAATGGTCAGAAGAACTTACCATTCTAACATGCAGAAATACAAAGTCAATATCTTACTAAATTTCAAAATTCCAAGAGTTAATAAAATAGATTCAATAATTTGGCCCAACAAAATAGACTTACCTTAGGGGTTTAAGAAAGGAGGAAAATAAACTGGTGGTGTCTGCCTCAGTGTGAATTGATACTCTGACTTACCTAAAAATGATACATCAATTCTGCGTGGCTTTATGGTGGGTTTTCGTTATTTGAGATCATGAGCCAATCTTTTACTTAGTTACATTGTAAGTTATGTAAAGTATGTTATCTCTTGTGTTTTGTTAAAGATACAAGGTATAAGAGTCAGAAATTCAAAGTCAGTCTGACTTCTAATAGGTAAGCAATAACAAGCATTAAGTAATAGATAAGCAATAACTTCTAATGCATAAGTACTACTACTTGAAATCATCACAATTAGGAATTTATTTTAAATGCAAATGCTCCCAAGAAAGTTAAGAATCAACAAATTACTTGAATTAGACTTTTTTTCTTCTTAACAGATCCCTGGCATTTGGCAAGGGGAGAAGGTCCAGTGTGTGCAGGGCATTTTGAAATGGATGTGGGAGATGTGTCTGGTAAGGGTGCTGAGTAATTATGGGAGGTGGACAAGTGGGGGCAGAAATAGAAGCTGCAAGGAAAAGCAGAGAAGAAGGGGAGGAGTCAGTGATTCAGGGTGAACTTAGTTTTCTAAGGATGGTCCTGTTAGGCATTAATAAAAATTTTAATTAGACACCTCATTGCAATTCCCACAACATTTGAGTAAGTTGTATAAATATTACACAATGGGTTGTTATAAAAATAATTTAAAGTTCCCTGGTGTAGATTCACCTGAGAGTGGGCATGTTCTATGAGGTAAGAAAGAAGAAAAATTATCCAGAAAGTGCATTTAAAGGGTGAAAGTAGAGGAGCATATACTTTTCAAACACAAAAAGGTGAAGCAAAACACACTGTACCATTTTTACTCTTCACCCGCTTTCTTTTTAAAATTAATTGTTATTGAAAATGCTACTATTGTTGATACATGTTACTGAGAATTGTATGAACGGATATTTCTCTGGCATGAATGACTTCTAAATACTTCATATGGGGGATCCTCAGTGATAACAGAGATATTTTTGATTAGATACTTTTTAATGTAGCCCCTGCTGATGAAAAACATTTTGTTTAACTATAACCCTGAAGTTCAATATTCCCCATTGCTCAATCTGAAGATAACAGTTTTGAAAATTTTAAGCAGATACATTTTTCATTCCCTGAATATTATGTTCCCTACAGCTACTCTATACATTGAATCAAGACCATTTATTATTTGGGGGTAAGGACAGATATTACTGAGACCATAATTGTATTGTTCTGCCTTGAACCTCAAAGCTGCCTTTCTTGAACGTCTGTTTAATATTAGTTTGGCCATGGGTTTTTTGAGAGACAAGAAATTTCTCCACGCCAAAGTTTTTTTTATATATATATATATATATATATATATATATATATATATATATACACACATATATACACATACAGCCAAAGTTGGCAGTCCAAATACAGGGTTTCGCTGGAAGTTACAGTGTAGCAAGTACTCAGGATGTAAAAGATAGCCTTGTCAGAGGGAAGAAGATGTAAAGAACCTTCTGGAACTGGAGGGAAGAGAGTGGGAGAGTAGGGCAAGGAAGTCATAGTCCAGTCTCCTTTGCACAGTTCGTTGTCCATGTCCCTTTTCATATAGTAGGGGTAGAACAATTATGGAAATCCAGGGTCTTGTGTACAATGCCTACAAGGAAATTGTAATAAAAGTTCAAGAATGAACTAAAATTTTCCCCTGTATTGGTGGGACCTAATATAATGATTCGAGGGCAGATTTGCTTGGGGGCCAGAGACATCTTATACAACACTCAAATGTGTGTGAAAGTGTCCGTGGGAGTTTTCCCTATAATGCCGGCCCTGCCAAGGCCTTCTGTATGTAGTAGCCATTGGGTCATTCAGCCAATGATCTGTCTCTTTTCACTACGCTTTCTGCACACCTGTAGAGATTTCATTTCTATGCCCCTCCCTTTTTTTAAATTTATCATAGAATATATAAATTGAAAGAAATAAGAGCAGAAGTTAATACTAAGTCACTGCAAGATAAAAGCTTTAAGAGCTAGGGACAGGTTTACAATATTCTCTTTCTGGTGCTGTGATAGTTACGGAAGCACATGAAAAAATGAATCTTCTTTCCAACTAGGCCCCTGTGGGACTCTGGTGAAAGCCCCTCACTCCTCACCCACTGCTGGTTATGCTGGACATACAGCCTGAGTGATAAATACACTCGGTAGCTATTGGGCTAGATTTCTCCTAGGTCAGATTCTGATTCTATTCATCCGCATAGGTCCTAGCATATATGCATCAAGATATGTGGGCCAAAGGGGAATACATAAGGGAATAAAGATAGACAATTTCCACCAAAATAACAGAGAGGGAAGTGATGGATAATTTACAGGGTAAGATTACATAGGTCCTTATTGATAATGGGTAAGACTGATTGAAAAATGGAGCAGCAGGATCTTTTGGAATAAAATATATTTGCTGTTGTTAAATTAATAAGTATTTAAAAATTAAATACAAGAGTGGATTATTTTATTTTATGTCTATTGTTAAAGAATGATTACCTTTAATAGCAGTTGAAGCACATGCATTTTAGAGAACTTGAAGGGTTTGGTATTTATTTGCATCTTTGAAGCGCCCATTATCCATGTGACTGGCAGTCAGACATATGAGGCCTAGGGTCCTCCCCACACGGGGCTCTATGCTGTCGCTGCCAGTACGTGGGAGCAGGAGTACAATAGAGAAACCCATTTCCACATGAGCTCGAGATAGGAGAACGTTGAAAGCATCCTTGAGAGACAAAAGTGTACTCTTTTTAAAGACCTTTGGGGGAGGGAATTTCCAATCTTTGCAAGCTTTTAGAAATAGAGAACAAATTTCATTTCCGTCCAACGGCAAGTTATGCCTAAAGATTCTGTGCTGAATGAAAATTCCTAAAGCAAATTGGAATCTTTGTCTAAAACCTGGTAACACTTCTGATTCTTAATAAAAGTTCTAGCTTAATTTGTCTTGCACTATTCATAGAATTCTAGAACTGAAAGGGCACTTAGAGGTCATCCAGTGTGTACTATTTTATTTTATAGATGAGATCTGAAAGATTAAGTGGTTTGCCTGAAGCCATACTGGCAAAGCTGAGACTAAAACTCAATCTCATTCTAGGATATTTGTCACTACAGCAGGGTTCTGAACGCTATTGCATTCAACATCCAGTGCTTCATCAGTCCTGCCACTTTAGAAATCCATCCATATCTTTTGTCTCTTATCAATGGCATTTGCGAACAGCTCGTTCATTTACCAGTTTAATTCATTCATTCGCTTTGATTCAATATCCCTTTACTCTGTTCCCTGGGCATCGTCTTTGATCCTCATTACCATTTTCAGATGAAGAACCCTTTATATAGTTTAAAATAATTATGAATTTATTCATTTCTTTGGGTTGAATACTTTAATTCTGGTTCTTTTAATAATTTTTCATTGACTTTCATACACATGTGTTTACAAAGTCTAGGGTCAGGTGAATTCTGAATATACTAGAAGGAAGATCTAATATTCTGCATACATTTTGTTAACTGAAGCCCGCTCACATTTACTTTTATAACAGAGAACTTGAATATGAATTTGCTATACAAGTGACCATGGCATTTTTTTAAAGATTTTACTTATTTATTTTTAGAGAGAAGGGAAGGAAGGGTAAAAGGGAGAGTGAGAAACATCGATGCGAGTTACACATGCCTCAGATGGGGACAGAGCCCACAACCCAGGCATGTGCCTTGACTGGGAATCAAACCAGTGACCTTCTGCTCTGCGGGACAACACCCAAGCAACTGAACCACATAGGTCGGTGCCATAGATTTCTTTTTTAGTCTTTCTCAAGGGAAAAAAAAAATTATAATGTTCTCAAATAAATAAGGCCATATATTTATTCCATTTAGTATACTAATACTGCAGAAATTTATTCATTTATTTTCTTTTTTTTTAAATATATTTATTGATTATGCTATTACAGTTGTCCCATTCCCCCCCCCAACTCCACTCCATCCTGCCCACCCCCTCCCTCCCACATTCCCCTCCTATAGTTCATGTCCATGGGTCATGTATATAAGTTCTTTGGCTTCTACATTTCCTGTACTATTCTTACCCTCCCCCTGTCTATTTTCTACCTACCATTTATGCTACTCATTTATTTTCAAATGACTGCAATGTATACACATTACTTGGATTCTGGTTCTCTGCTGTCAGTTAGGGAGCATGCTGATGCCTATTATGTGGGCAATGGGCACATATTCTTTAAATGTTGTGAGAGTACCGACAAAGCAATGAAGGACACAGTTCTCCAGGAACTCATAAATTTAGTCACAAAGAGGATATAAGGAAATATATCTACAATGAATATGTTATGCTCTACATTTTTTATCCCTAAAAATAGTTACCTTCAGAACACAGAAAAAGGAGCAGAACTAGGTTAGCTCAGTCTTCGAAGACCTGAGTGTTAAGGCCGATTTTGAAGCATATTCAATAGAGACATAGGGAAAGGGCAGGGCAGATACTGAGGTTATTACTACTGTCTAAGGAAACATCCAGGCTCGAATTTTCCCCTCACTTCTTTGAGACCAACGGAATGGCCCATTCTGTGCACGGGCCCCTTTAGGATGTTCAGGTCCACATTCAGCAGCAATTCCTGAGAGCTCATGTTCCAGGCTCCACGCAAGGCACCCTGGAACGTGGTCAACTTGTTCACCTGACAGTTCTTTCATCTATGTCCTTTAGCAGGTTATTCTCAGTCTTCTCTTCCAGGCTATTCGTCTTACTCACCACTGGAATCTAAAATACGTAAGTAATGTGTGTGTCTGTGTGTGTGTGTGGCAGAGGGAGATGGAGTGGGAAGGTGAGTGAGCACTAGCTCTAGCTTCAGCTCCATTCTTAAAGATACCAGTTACACTGGCCTTTTTGCTCTCATTGGGTCCCCAGAGCAGTATCCCTGAGATCACCTTCTTAGAAATACAGATTCCAGTGCCCTGCCCTTGACCTGATGAATCACAATCTATTGAATCTTCCTAACCATTCTTCTAGGTGATTTGCATGCACACAAAAGTTTGAGAAGCTGCTTCAATGATTTACTAATAATTTAAAGGAGCTTTTAAAAATACTGATCAATAGGCTCTGTTTTGACACAAGTAAATCAGAATCTGTGGTGTTTGGGCATCTGTATGATTTAAACATGACTCAGGAGGTGCCATTGGGGCTGAACACACCACTCTACTCTTTCCTGAATATACGTAAAGATAAGAGCTACTTAGAGCACTTGTTAACAAAACAGATTCCAGTCTTGGTTTACATCCCACCGAATCAGAAATTAATTTCCAGGTGAGACACCTATTAATTTGTATATTTAACAAGCAACCCAGATGCCCTTTGTTAACAAGCAAGCTGAGAAAATACTGCTAATCCTATGATGTCCCAGCTCTTTCATCTAGTGACCTTGTGGGAGGTTATTTTTGTCTCAGTGCCCCTGTATCCTATTACCAGGTGACAAGAGGGTGTAGACTCACAGAGCAGGGAGGGATACATGGAAAGGAGAGTATATGGGGTGAGATATAGGTTTAAAGTATCTGAGAGAGTCAAAGTGGAGGTGGAACTCAAATCAGCCTGCATTCCTTTATCAGGTGCTGCACCTGGATCAGGGAATGATTCTCAACGATTTTAAACCTTTGTTTGGGCAAGAGCTGGTATGAGAGGGAACTGTTCAGAGAAGATAACCAAAGACTTCAGAGGATGAGAGAGAGCAAATCAGAATAGTTAACTTGATTGAGAGTTGTAGGGTTCAATATGAAAGGAATAAGTGGGTACTCTTCAGGATTGTGGGAAGCTATCCTTTCTTTAGATTCCTTTTATTCTTATTTAATTCCCAGATTGAAGAATACTGATTTCAAAAATGTCTAATCTTTTTATTAGTAAATATGCTACGAAGGGCAATGATGCATTTCTAATACTCGTGTGGATTACACTTACTGCATCTGTTCACTATATCTGCCATCTTGACACTGGTCATCAAGTTGGTTTAACGTATTGATTCTTTATAAAATTATGTTAACTGTTACTGAAGACTTTGCACTGATTTATAGAATGACTTGTACTTTTATTTGTTATATTTCATAGTAGAAAAATCACATGTATTTTACACATCTACATATGGAAATATGTGGAGTACTCTGCTAGTTGCTAATGATAATATATATATATAATATATATAAAATATATATTATATATATATAAAAGGATACAGCTCCTGACTCTGGAAGGCTTTAAATTTATTGAAGGGGTGGGTCAGAACTTGTATGCAGAAAAAATAAACAACAGTGGAGCAGAGAATATATTGAGAGCCAAATGGCAGCTTCAGACAGTAAGCACTAAGGATAAAGAGGTCGAGAGTGCTGTTTGCCTTTGGGTATTTTGCTTTGGGCTCTCCCTCTGAAAG
The DNA here is from genome assembly GCF_022682495.2 of Desmodus rotundus. Taxonomy (NCBI): domain Eukaryota; kingdom Metazoa; phylum Chordata; class Mammalia; order Chiroptera; family Phyllostomidae; genus Desmodus; species Desmodus rotundus. The sequence goes on along the minus strand of NC_071397.1, from coordinate 75,096,954 downwards.
ATGCCTGTGTGGACTAGGAGAGTGTGTTCTATCTCATTACCTGTTCTCACTTATAACTTTAACAATGATTTGACTTCTCTGAATATTAGTTAGCTGAATGCAAATGTTTCCTGGGCTTCCCCTGGTGTTAAACTCAAAGATACTTTAGAGAAACAGTATGTTATCAAGTTTGAGTATCTAGGAAAATTACAAGACCCTAAGATAATTAGTCTTTGTAATATGCACCCAAAGTGGACATTTGGCAGATAACTATTGTCCTGCCTTCTCATTCTAGCAAGCAGTTGTGATTTCCCAACAAAGTCAGAGGAGTTGCAAAACAGCAGGACTTTGCCACAGTTAGTAATTAATGAGGTGCTTAAAGCGCCAGCGCAGAGGTTCCCAGATGCTGTGTGTGACTCAAAGGGATAAGAAGCACCCAGAATTTCAAACAAGAGTGTCAGTTAAATAAACTGAAAGTCAAGCGAGTCCAGTCTGGGGAATGGGAAGTGGTCTACTGACATCAGGAGCCATCCCACAACTATGTAATACAATATACTAAGGATTACTCACTACATTTTGCAACTTGTGATAATCCTGCAGAAAGTGAGCAATTATCTGCTTTACAGAATTCAAGGAGGTCAAAATGAACTCTTAATGCACCATAGTGTTCAAATAAATAACCAATCTGTTACAGGTTCCCACCAGCATGACTGACTTCTGACCCTTGAAGATATTAATCAATCAAGTTAATTATTAATATTAATAGACAAGCCAAAGCACTTTACTAATCAACTAATAGCTGGAACCCAAAGCCTAATGAGAGCTTTGTTAACTGGGAGGGGCATTCCTGAAAGGGAATGACATACATTTTGGACCAGGAGGGCTATCTAAAATGGAATGTGTTTTTCTAGACAGTAGAGTTCCTGCATAAATTCAGGCAAGTGTTAAGATATTTTCAAGTAATTTATGGTTTCTTCTTCCATATTATTTCCAAGTTTCTATATATACAGTATTTAAATTTTGAGGGGGTAAGTGCTAAAATAATACTGTAATAGTGTCTACCTAATATAGACTCGCAGAAGCTCACTAACAGAGCTCACAAAAATATATATCTCCATCCATAGCTACATCTATACTTGTGTATGTACACATATATACATTTATAAAGTGTGTATGTACACATACTTTATACAGGTTTCCTGCTAGAATGGAAAAGGATAAAAATCTGATGCAATTTGATTCTCCTAGCATGGGTATTATTCCTATGAGGGATTTCATAAATCTATTATTATCTATGGGTGATACTTAATGCTTCAGTGACCTTGAGAAAACTATTATGTTGGATAAATCTATCTGAGGTTAAGAATGCAAAACATGTAGAAGAAATCTCTCAAATATATTCAAATGTTAAAACTTTAGGAGAATTAAACAAGTCCCTGATTTTCTTTTTTTGCAATATGGAACTAATGCATGCATATTTTGCCATAAAGAGCATATTACAATACATATGCACATTTACAAATGAATGTATGTTCATTATATACGTGAAAAGCTGAAACTAATTGAATTTGTTAGTGAACTTTAAGTTGTAGAAATGAAGGCTTTGTGATAAGTTTATTTGATTTGATAGCATTTATTAAATGCTAGCTCCTTATAAAATACTATCTGCCTCACACTAAAGCTATTTGGAATTTGGTACTTTAAGTCACAAAGCCAATATTTAATGACTTGATTTTGGAGATCTCTAGTCCTGTTATCCCTAGGTGAATGAGTTAGAGATATAATTTTGCAGTTTACTCAATGGAAACATTCAGCTCTGTTCATTAAGAAAGTTAAGAAAGAATGAATTGATTTTGCTTTTTTTACAAAAGAAAACTGATAGATTTTGCAGGGGAGGGGGAGTATTGTAGCAAGTACTTTACATGTTTTAAAATATATATTGAAAAATAATTCACTGAATCAAGTATTTTCTCCTAACATACTCTAGAGGGAGTCAAATCTAAGAAAGTTATGATTAATGCATTTCAACTGCTATTGGTTCTTCTTTTTTTAAAAAAATGTTCATTTAAAAAAAACTTGTTATTCTATTACAGTTATCCCAATTTTTCTCTCTTTGCCCTCCTGCGCCTAGCCAACCTCTGCTCCCATAGTCAGTCCCCTCACTGTCATCCATGTGCATGGGTCATTCATACATGTTCTTTGATAGTCTCTTCCCCTTCTTTCCATCATAACCTCCCTCCCCCTCCCTTCAAGCTGTTGTCAGTCTGCTCCATGTTTCCATGTCTCTGGTTCTTTTTCGCTCATTAGTTTATGTTGTTCATTAGACTCCTCTTATAAATGAGATCATATAGTATTTGTCTTTCACCAACTGGCTTATTTCACTTAGAATAATGTTGTTCAATTCCATCCATGCTGTTATGAAAGGTAGGAGTGAGTTCTTTCTTTCTGCTGCATAGTATTCCATTGTGTAAATGTACCACAGCCTTTTGATCCACTCATTTACTGATGGGCACTTAGGCTGTTTCCAGCACTTGGCTATTGTAAATAGTGCTGCCATGAACATTGGGGTGCATAAGTTCTTTTGAATTGGTGTTTTGGGATTCTTAGGGTATATTTGCAGCAGTGGAATCTCTGGGTCAAAAGGCAGTTCCATTTTTAATTTTTTGAGGACATTTCATAGTTTATTGGTTCTTTTCTTTTGGAAAGTCCTTTCCTTGGTCACAACATTGTTTGACCCTTTTAATAAGGGTCCAGTAAGGATTTTTGGTTGGAACCTGCAGCAAATGAAGCTAAGGTAGAGACTAATTCTCTGTGTGAACCAATTAGCATCTTACACAGACAATACTCTCTTCCTTGGCCACAGATTGCTGGGGCTAGCCTGTGAACCAATGCATAATTTGGCACAAGTGGGGAGAGAGAGAGAGGTAGGGTGTGGAGTAAAGAGAGTATTCAAGGACCAGGGAAAATCCTTTCTTCAAGACTGGAATAATAAACTTTGATAGGGGTATTGGTGCTGCTATTAATTAGCTTTGTGGAGTTGGAAATGTCATTTATCCTCTTCAAAATTCAGTTTTTCAATTCTGCTAAAATAGAGGGTTGAGATAGAAGGTCCCAGATGTAAATTTAATGATATTATTTCAACTGAAGATAGCCTATGGTTTGTACAAAAATGTCTTGAAAATCTGAATATAAGTCACTAGCCCCTAGAAAATCATGGAAGTCTAGCATTTCATTTTTAATGTACTAAACATACACAACTGGACTACACGTCTTTCCCCATGAACTTCTTGGGTTTTTTCCACATTTGCTTCTTTCATTGAACTATTTCTCTTGGAATTTCTTCAGCTTCTACCTACCTGAAGCAGCTGCTGTGTTCTCCATGAAAAACTACCTGTCCCTCCCAACACAGTGGGAATGATTTCTGCTTCCTCTGACATTTCCTGGCATTTTGCTTTAGTTTTTCTTTTGGCATTACCATTTTCTGCCTTGCATTAGAGGTATTTTCTGGTCATGTCTTACCTCTTCAACAATCTTCAAGCTCCTTGAGTAAAGGGACCGAGTGATCAAAAGTTCTCATTATTTTAAGAAAATTGGTTTGCTCAGTGGAGATGAGCGACAAAAATTTGCTGACAGGTGAATAAAAAAAGCTATTGAAAAAGAACCTGATTTTTAAAAAGTTATTTAAGGAGACATGGAGTCTTTTTTAGTATCACCCATTGCAGAAGTTCAGGCTTCCCACTTGAATGCTGAGACAGCTTCTGTGTTTGTGAGGAGTAGTTTCAGGAAGTTTTCACTTTAGGAATTGAGGGAGGAAAAAATATTGGGTTGGCCGAACTGTTCATTTGTTTTATGCCATAAGATGGCTATAGTAGCGCTTAGTTGTCTTTAACTTCATTCAAAACACTGTTGTTAGATTGTATTGTGATAGCTGTCACATCAGTGTGCATTTAAAAGACACTTATCAAAATTGGTGAATTTTTGTGTAGCCATTTTAATATTGAAGATGGAAGAAAATATGCAACATTTTGGCATATTATGCTTTTTTATTTCAAGAAAAGTAAAAACACAACTGAAACACAAAAATATTTGTGTACTGTGTGGAGAGGTGCTGTGACTGATCGAATGTGTCAAAAGTGGTTTGCAAAGTTTCATGCTGGAGATTGCTTGCTGGATGATGTTCCATGGTCGGGTAGACCAGTTGAACTTGATAGAGATCAAGTCAAGACATTGAGAAGAATCAACATTTTACCACATGGGAGATAGTCAACATACTCAAAATATCCAAGTCAATATAGTTATTGGTGAAAATTAAAACTATCTTTTATTTTATGGAAAAAACATAGTGGACTTTTTGGCCAGCTCAATATTTTGTATTTCTTTTTCTTTTGTACTTTACATATTTATTTCAAAGAAATCATACAACTTCAGTTTTATTCTCCAGGAGATATAAATTTTCAAGATTTTAAAAACATTTTAACACAGTTAGTCTCCTGTACATGTAGCCCTTGGAGATGAGGAGTAGCCGGGATTTTTCTCATCAGATACCAATTTATTTTCCTATCACAACAGGCTGAAGTCTCCAGATAGGGCTGAACATGGAATTGAAAATTCTCACATTTTGTCCAGGGTGTGTATTTGGAATTTGCTTCTCAGTCTCTTAGTTATTGTTGTAACTTTGATTTCTGTTATTATATCTTTGTCTTATATTTCTACTTTTCTTTCTACATTTTATTTCTTACAGTCTACAGCTACAATGTAGTTATATATTAGTAGTCAATACATATCTTATTATTCTATTTGCTTTGATTCTTGTTGCTCCCTTTCCTTAACCAGGGCATGGAATTTTATCTAGGGAAAGAGTGACATATATGGAATTTATTTATTTTATTGTTTTCTTTATAGTTACCAACCCTCTCAGTGGCCTTTTTCATCACAAACTTTTCATCCCATATTTTAGCTTTTCTGTATTTCTGTCTTTAACTAGCTGCCATTTCATTCCTCTTGGGTATCTGCTTACACTGTGGGATCCACTCCATTGGTAATTGCGAAAGCATAGACCTCTAATAATATGGTGGTGGGGTTGAGACTTTGGGACTGGAAGGCCTTGCACATCATCATGTCTATTCATACTATCATGCCATGAACATATGTGGCTTTACCAGTGAGTGTGGGGAGAGTGTTTTTGCTTCTACCCCATGTTGAATCTCTTCCACTTGGGTTCCAGCCTCCTCACCTCCCAGCTCAGTTCAAGGTGAAAGCAGAACTGTAGGCAGGTTGTTCAATTTTTCTCTCTTCCCATCCCTCTGTGCCTCCTCTGGACTGCTGTGATGACAGGAGTGAGAAGACTATCCCCACCTAAAAATATACCTGAAGTTTTATTCTTAATTTTGATACAGCAGAGAGGGTTGTAGACCAATCACAGAGTTAGAAAATGTCAAAATGTTGATGCTAAAGGCCAGATAGAAATACGGTGTTAGAGAAAAGTGTCATCAGCAAGGATGAGCTCTGGTAAGAGTTCATGGTGGCCTGTAGTTTAGTTCTGTCCCTCAGATTTATGTTCTGTTCAAGGTTTTTTTTTTTTTGAATACCATTAATATGAGCACTGTGAAGTGTGACATACCTACCAGAAACATAGACTGCAGAGGACTTGTAATAACTTATCTTCCTGGTTAATTTCTATGGTTTTCATTGCAGAATGAAGATGTTTTCGTGTAAAATCAAACTACTGATGTGACAGAAAAAAAAAATTTTATCCTTTACAATAAAACTCTGAGCAGAATTTCATAGTAGTGATAATTAGCATTATGTATGATTTTGAGTCTTATTTTCTGTATCTGCTTTGATAATTCCTTTCACAGTTTGAGATGTGTCTTTACAGAGGAGTATTTTGAGTATTAAACCACTGTGGCTCTACTAAGGATCTGCTGGCTTACAACGTGCTCTTACAATGTGGTTGGTATCCTTCTTTTCTCTTGGCTTCAGAGCCAACTTCAGTTGCAGCTGGCTCTCTATGCTATTGATGCTGATGTAAGTGGTAGTTAAAGCATGACATATATAGCAATATTAATAAAGTAGACATACATTTTATGAGGTTATCATAAAATTGACCACCCTCAGTATTTCAGAATTTTAGATTGCCCCTTCCTTCCTTCCTTCCTTTCTTCTTTCTTTATTTTTTCTTCATTTCCTTCTTATTCTTTTAATGGCTGGAAAGTATGGGTTAACTTATGAATTGATGTGATTATGTACAGTGAACTCAAATATTTTTTGAAGCTGCTAAAATGAATAACTACTTAGAGCCATGAAAAGGCTTTTGGTAGTCATTGCTGCTTTCGTATTGGATGTAGGTTTTTTATTCTTCATATTTTATATGTTTCTGGATGCAGTTCATATCAAGGATAGGAATGAAGAGAAAAAAAATATACAAACATCTTTCCTTTTAACTGTACAATTTCCTAAGGATTAATGGTAAGGACTTTGAAGGCCTATGTACATTTCTATAGTGCAACAATTCTCTCAAACATGTGTATATGACTTTGGAAAACCCACTAAATGTCCTTGAAGTAGAGAGTTTGTTTGCTTTAATATTATGTATCATTGTCTCATAATAGGGGAGTTAACCATTTAGCATAATTTAAATATTTGATATTTCTTTTTTAGTATTTTGTTTTATGCTTTCCTATTTTTGTGCTTCTATGGAGTCTCCTTTTATTTCTGACATGAGGTATATTTTTGTTTTTACTTGTCTAGGAATTTGGAAAGTTAGCATTCTAATTTTAATTCTATTAGTGGTTCACTAGTAGGATGAAAATACTTAAAAAACATTTTAGTTTCTTTATTTACCTTATTACTGAAGGTAATATATATTAATAACTTCTATTTGTTTAGTTATTCATCTTTAATTCTGCAACTAGTGTATTTACATAATTTAATATATTGCGATGGACTAAACGTTCGCACAGCTTTCCACATTTACGTGGCCCTATCTGCTTCCTGGTGTCTTGGCCACTTGCTCAGTGGAGAACTTTGGCCATCACACCGAGAAGCCACCTCATCCCAAATATCACTTGAGTCTCAAGATTGCTTGGCAAGAACTCAGGCTTTCTTGCACCTGATGGCGGCAGACCTGCCGCGGTTTCTAAATCAGGTTCAACTCAACTAAATTCATGCCAGTTCTGCCTCCTACTGATGGTTCTGCATTCAGGTGAGCACTGAGAATTGGGCTTGAGATCTGTTTTTCTGGAGACTCTTCAGATGAGATGAGTAATTCAAGTCAGAAGTTCAGGCAAGTTAACTGGTGAGGGAAAAGTTGACCAATGAGGAAAAGGAGATGAGAGCGAGTAACAGCATGTTAAATGACCTTGCTTGTAATTTTTGATGTCAAATGACCTCAGCTGTAATTTTTTCTCTCCCTCCTAGCTGTGTAACTTAAGCTAGTCATTTTCCCACAGTTTCTATATCTATAAATATAAGGATGGATTTTTGAGAGAATTAGAGGGTAGAATGTATGTGAAGTCCTTTGAAAAATATTCTATGAGTATTTACTGTTGTTGTATATTTAAATACTTGCTACCTAGCCTACATACCCATTATTTAGATTTTTTCTTTTTCCATAATATCTTGGGAGAATATTTCAGGCATGTCCACTCACTACATCATTGGTTTGATTTCTCACAGTGTGAAAATTATCATTTAAGTCTTGCAATATGGGTTTTAATTCTGTTATTGCATTCTAGCTCAAGAAATCAAAACTTTTGTATCTGAAATCTATCTATGTCTTTATGATTCTGCCAGATTTTCATGTGACCCTTATGGCTTTTTCTTATGTTTCACAAATGCTCTACTTTCTTGTGTCCTAATTAAAATACCTACATTTCAAATTTATTTTTTTAAAGTTCCCTTTCTTCCATTGGTCCTTAAATTTGATGTAATCTTTCACAGGTGACATTACTTTTGATTTTTTTTTCTCAGAGATCCAGCTTTCTTTTATTTTATTTTTCTATTTATTCACTCTTGCATTTTGCCAAAACACTGCATATACGCATTACCCTTTGGCCTCAGAGTCTGTTTACTTTAGTGATGGTTAAGTCTACTTCTTAAACTTTTGGCTAAAATGGTGGGTGAATGCACAGAGTTTTTTCCTCAGTTTTCATTATCTGCAACTGTTAGCCTAGTGTTACTATTTAGGATGTGATATACTTCTACATCCCACTGTCTGCTAGATGCCATTTTGAGCACATAAATGTATTAAAAACTATGATCTTCAATATACCTTGCTTCCACAAATCTTGTTTCTACCTGTACCTGTACTGACTCAATTTGTAAAAATATACCTTCTGAAAATAATCATGTCATTACTATTGTGCTCACACTCTATTCTCTTCCTAGTTGCTTAGAGTTTTCAGGATTAGACCAGATGTAGAAAGGGAGGTCCAAATGGGGAAGTGGAAGTGGGAAAAAGCCCTTTACCTGCTTCAGTAACCTGCACCTACCATGAGGAATGTATAGGAACTCCCTCTGGATGGTTCACTTCTGATCCAGAGAGCTGTGATGAATTTGTTTCCTATCTAAAGTACCTACAATATTACTTGACACATGGTAGGTGATCAACAAATATATATTCCTTCCTCTTCTTTTATGGTGAGCAGTGCCAGCTACTTTTCATTAGTATTTTTTCCAAGTGCTTCTTCAATTCTTGTATTAGTTTATTGTCGGTCTTAATTTCCAGTGTTATGTTATGTTTTCATAGACTTTTAGATGGTGAATAGTGAGAAGATTTATCAGAGACTTCCAGCCTTTTCATACTGAATTGTGTATGTGTGTATTAAAAATATTGCTCTGGTTCCACTAGGGCAGGTGCATTGATGGGGATTGAGGTTGAGTAAACAAAAAGAGTTAGTAGGCTACATTCATGTTTCTAACCCAAAATGATGAAGACTTGTATGTTAGTGAGAGGATTACACAGAGGAGAATCGATTCAAGAGATATTTGGGAGTCATGGTAACAATGCTTTGCAATAAATTATATGTGATGTCTGCAGGAGGTAGATGAATGAGAGGAAAGGGCTTAAAATAAGTAACAGATTCTAACTCGCACTATTAATTCAATAACAGTGCAGGGGAGAGTAGGTTGTAGGGCAGGAAATTAAAAACTTCGGTTTCTGACATGTTAATCACATGCAGTCTGCTGAATCTCCATTTGGAGATACTGAGAAGGTAGTTGTGATTATGGATGTGTAGTTTAGGAGATCAGTCAGGGCAGGAGATGTGGGTCTGGGAGTTATCAGCACGTGACAGTAGGGTTAGAGGGGATGAAAAATGTCATGTACGAGAGGGCAGATGATGGAGGAAGGCAAGACTGTGGGCAGGGAAATCAGTTAGAAAGTTGCAATAGTCCTAGAAAGAAATGATCACTGTTTTTCCAGAACATCAACAAAGCAAATGGAGGGAGGGATCACATTTTAGGAAGCTTACTGTGACTGTACGACTAAAATCACGGTAGGGAGGTAGTTGGGAAGAAATCATCTGCTGGGACTACAGTGGATGGGGCAGAGCACAGAGCCTAAGGGAAGGTGGGAAGATTTGGAATGGCTAATATGAGCCAACAGGAGGGAGAGGCAAGACCAGGGCCAAGTGAAGCCAGAAATCAGAAATTTTTAGGGGCCACGATTTTCACAAATATACTTCACAAATGTATGATTTTCTTTATATTTCGTGGGTGTTAAGAAGGAAGTAGGTGGGTCTGTTGCATTGACGCATTTTGGAGATTTTCTGATGAGTGGAAGTTTGGTCCTGTCCAAAATGTCCTTGATACTTGGTCCTGTCCTAGTCATCTACGGAGATATTTGGTCAGTGCCAACCCATCTATCTCACTCCAAGTGCCATTACCAGTGAGGCTGCTAAGATGAGAAGGGATATTATTGGTAATACAGTCTCCCAACAGTTATTAGACCAATAAAACATGATGGCATTTTTTATAAATTAATCCCATAAACTGAAAGTATGAATAAACACTATGGGTTATTTGACTCCAGGCAGGCGAAGCCTGGACGTTTTTGACATTTGACATTTGGCAGGTTTCTTAGTGGCAGTTTGTCTATGGCTTGACATGTCAATGTGATAATTATCCTGTGTATGACAACAGCAATGGCTGTCATAAGGGTGAACCCCAACAATAAATAAATCAGATGACTGTCTGATTCTTTCTGATGGCTACAGGATTTTCAGCACCTACATTATCTCTCTCCTGGCCATGCTATCTGAAACTTTCCTTAGATTACTTTCTTCGCATCAACTTTTTTAAAAAAGCAACTCATGATGGCAATGAACTCACAGTAAGATGCCTCCTTAACACAGGCAGAAAAGAGCAACCAAGCTGAAGTGCCGGATGCACGGCTGGAGAATGGGGATTATAGTGGTTATAGAAAAACCGAAGTTACTACTGTTACTTTTTTTAACCCAAGCTATTTTTTATGCTTCTAATACCTTACAATTTAAAAAAATCATTGACAAGAATAAGCCTAGCCACTTGCAATTTTGCTTCATTTTCAACTTTGCAAAAGTATAGTAACAATTTTATATATATATATGTTTGTATACATATTAATATTTATAAAATGTCTTTTATTCTGATAGGTCAAATCGCTTAATACATATAGCAAATTAAACCAGCTAACAACCTAAATATTTTTGTTAGAGTGGCAAAGTGTGTTTGCTTCTGTGATGGTCTGTTTCCAAAGATAACTGCCCACTTTAAGTTCCTTTAGGGCAAGGATTTTGTTTTGTTCATCATTTGGTATTCTGTGCTGAGTCAAATGCTTTAAATACAGTAGGTGATCAATGACTTTTACTGCATAAATAGTGGAGCATAAAAATTATAAACTAAAAGAAAAGTTACAGTTTAAGATATACACAAGTAAATTCTAAGGGAAAACTTCCATCGATAGAAATAAGAATCCTACTTACCCAGGGCCCTATGACACAGTCCCGAGAAAACCAAAGCCGTGAATTCCAGTGTGTAGTTACTGAAACAAACAATTTCTCTTTTTTGTGACACCGAGTCGAGTAAGCACACGAACCTGGTTTGGGCCAATTCGGTGTGTCCAGAGAGGGGGCTTAATTCACAGTACGGGTTAGTTGGGGTGCGTGCACTATTTCCCATCATCTCTGAAACCTCTCAGGCCTCTGTCCCCATTGCATACCTTTTGTTCTTTAAAGCAATGTTGCCTTTGCTTTTGAGTAGGAGGACTTGTTTGACCACAAACTTCCAGACTCAATTTTTGTATATCCTGATGAAAATTCTCAAATTTCCCTACTGAATGTAAACATCCGTGTGATGTGTTTAAATGGAAACTTACTGCGTGTTGGCAAGGATTTGCTGAAGTGAATAGGGTGGTGCCTTTGTATTGATTGAGTTGTTTGGAACATTCAAGTGATAAAACGGAATCAGTGTAGGATATACTAACCTGTCCACCTCAGGTCACCTCTGACGCTTCTGTTCCCTCCCATCAGCGCTTCTCTGGAATTTACTAATCGTTTTACCTCTTTGCCTGAAATTAAACTTAAGTCTCCGCATTTTGTTTCTTCTCTTATATTTACATATTAAGATCCTTCATCCTCTCTATCTGCATCTTTCTCAAACTATATTTTAGGATGACTGCCCTAATCTAAATATAATGAAGATAACATTAAAAAGTGAATTAAAACATTCCCAGGGGCTCTATAAAGACTACCATGTAGATATGATTCATATTTCCTACAGTTTTTCATAAAAGGCTTACAGTACTGACCTGGACAAAGAAATTTAATATTATGGATGTGACAACTGAAAAAACTACACAGACACAATTCAGTTATAAATTACAACCATTTGAGATTGGCAGAGGTACTAAACATCCTGCAGATACAAATATAAACTAAGTGTGAACTGGAGCAGAGATGAAGGATAACAGAAGTGAAACTCAAAGTTAAAGTTTATCAATTAAGTGTTGTAAAGTGTTATCAACACTTTATATCCTATTTAGGGGAATAGGATATATCTTATCATTTAGGATAGATGATGTACTCAATGTATCTTTAGGTATTAATGGGTTATTTTTAATAGGTATGGGTAGGTTCCTTAATAAAGTTACATAAAGCCAATATTTTTGGTACCTAAGATATAATTTAAAAACATCACATGAAGTATATACAGTGGTTTGTCCATCCTTTAAGTTATCCCAAGCCAATGGTAAAGTATCACTTCTTACTCCAAGGAAGTTAACAGAGGTGAGTCTCGCTTAAGGTAGCTCTTTTGCAAGTATGTTATTTTTTAATTATTTTTTTATCTTATTTGAGATTTTATACTCTTTTTGCAAGCTGAAAAGTTATCTTGTTGCATTTTCATAGATGCTGGCAGAAGACACACGATTCCTGCCTCAGGAAAAAAAAAAGAAAAAAAACAACCATATTATCAGGAATAGCCAGAGCATCAGCATTTTCTTGTGCTGGCTCCTGACGCCCCAGTTCTCATAAGAGTGCAAAGAGAAGGGAACGCCTGCCCATGCAGAGGCACAGTATGAAAGGAGACGGGGCCTGATACTGGGCATTCTGAATCTTTTACAGTAGATAGTAACCATAAACATACTTTTTATTATACAGACAGTGGGCAAGCCTGCCTTTTGCTTTGGTGGGAAATGCTGTCTTTATCTTTCAAGGCTCTTTGTTTTACAAACATCCTTATAAAGATAGTCTGGGAAAGCAACAGAAAGTGCCTCTGCTCACAAGAAGTGGAAAAATGAAAGAGAGCCACGGCAAATTGTCTACCTAACAAAATTTGACAAAAACATGACTGTTCTCTAGATATTGTACAGTTAAATTATTGAGTGGTCTGAGAAGGCTATTACTTTTATTCTCTCTTAGGGCAATTCTCTAAGGTGGCTTCAGAGGGTCCAGAATATCTTAGGAGGGTTGGATATTTTTGTCTTCTCGACTGGATAGCTGTGGTGGTAAGTATCCAGCCTAATTCTCCTTCAAGCAGACCAATAGACCTACCATTCAGCATCCAAAATAATTTTTGTATAAAGGTCCCGACAGCCTTACTTCATTTATTCATAGGCAAGATAGCAGTATCATAAACATTTCACTACATGCCACCTTCTCTGATTTCTGGCCTGCTCATGATCTCTTCAGCTCCTGACTTCTTGCCTTATTTCCTGTCTATGTCTTTACATTTGTTTCTTGCATCTTCCGTCTAATAATATTCTTCTGATAGTGACCAGCCATCTCTGCGATAATACTAGTGCTTGTTCTTTGGTTTACATCTGCTGTCTAGAGCTCTGCAAAACAAATCTGATCCAGCCAGGCCTCCTGGATTGTGTCTCGTGCTTCAGAACTAGTCCACAGGGTTGGCGTCCACACCCAGTTTTCACCAGCTTTTATGAAAGGAAGCCAGACTCTACCCAAAGCATGAACACCCTCTGTATGATTCCCACCAGATGGCCATCAGGCTTTTACTAGGTTTGTGTCTTCTGGGTGAGAGTACAGTCAAAAGAATCATATAGTAATGTACTCTTAGGAGTTACATTTTGAAAACCATTTCAATAAAGATTCAGACCTTGAATTTAAAACCTATTGCACTATGGAGCAGATGTATACACATTAAAAATCAGAGAGAATACATGATTTTCCCAAGACATGTAGAAGTGCCCAGCCCTGAGTGCCACAGATATGATCTGGGACCGAAGAAGTAGGGTGTGTGTCAGGGCTTCTCCTGGTTGGGATATTTTGAAAAAAAAACCACACAAATATTTGAAAAAATAAAATATTGAAAATAATAAATACTGTAATTTTATGACTTTACACAAACTTCTGTTCTATTTAAGCACAGGAAAACTCAGTGTGAAGACTGACGTGAAGGTCAATGTGAACAACAGTATCCAATCATGTCAATCTGCACAGCTCTGTTCTATCTGACCGTATGGCCTGGACCGCCTCACAATTTCCTCGTTTTCATGTTTTGATATTTTTCTGTTTCCATATTCTGTTTCCATATTTTTCTGTTTCTATATTATTTTATGTATTCTTTTATGTTGTGAACTCAAGCAAGATATGAACAAATTCATAAAATCTTTACATATTTTGTTTCTGTATATTTAATTCACCTGGATTAGAATACTTTGGATTAAAACATGGCTTTCGCTGTAGGTACTGAATATTATTACCTTGGTGTTTGGCAATAAAGGCAATGTTGTGGATTGTTTGGAAGTCAGAAATTTATAGAATTATAGAACATATTATATCTTCAGAAATTAAAACACTTTTCTGAACAAAGGACAAAACTGAGCTCCCGAGGGAAACACAGCTTGATCGATGCCGTACAGTTAATAGTGACGAAGCCTGGATCTCAGTTCAGGTCTCCCGGTATCAAATTCAACATTTTCCCACTATAACTTGTGGTGATTATTTTAGCTTGACATTAAAACATGAATCAGAATTGAAGAATTAAAAAATGAAAGCCAATACTACTTAACATAAATGAGGATAATCTTAAGGAATGTAGATCAAATGCATACTGAATTACTTGGGAGAAATTGAACTCATAACCAATATAGAGAGACAGGTCACCAGGTTAAAAGGTGAACAATAGCATTTGAAGTTATACAAATCAGATAAAGATAATCAAGTCTCATACCGCAGCACATAAATTGATTGCTCCAGGGATCCAGTGCCTCCTTCTCTTTCTCCCCCTCTCTCCCTATGAAGTAATTTCTTGGCCCTTAGAACTGTTTTCACGATTTATTCGAAGTGTTGCTGCCAGAGACCCATCTCATTTGGCAGAAAGAAGGGAACAAAGTGCCCAACAACTCCGCTGCTTTCTACAAAGGGTTTGACTCCCACTGTTTCTTCATTTCTTGGCGCTGGGCAATGACAGATTGCAGAATCAGATGTTGCACAGAAGTCTTGATAACAACTTAGAAAGATGACCATTGCTTGCTTGCTTCTTGCTCTGTTGTATTTCTTCCCCCCCCCTCCACACACACCCACTGGAAAGTGTACTATGTGTGCCTCCAGGCCTTAAGGAAAGATTCTTATCTCCATCTTCACAGGTATCTAATTCTCTCCAG
Organism: Desmodus rotundus; assembly: GCF_022682495.2. NCBI lineage: Eukaryota > Metazoa > Chordata > Mammalia > Chiroptera > Phyllostomidae > Desmodus > Desmodus rotundus. The sequence goes on along the minus strand of NC_071397.1, from coordinate 75,081,872 downwards.
CAGGAGTGCAACTGACCCTCCAGGGGAGGAGACTGATATTTCTGTAGATCTACTATTTCACAGGCTGCTAGTGCACTTCATTTACTCTAAGTATTCACTTGGCAACCTTTATGTGTTTGAATGCAGTATGAAAATAAAAATCACTTTTTGTTAGTCTTATAAATAATTATGTGTCTATATATGTAGAAATGAAGCTCTGGGGGGTGTGCTCTCTGCAGTAGGAAGAGCACATATGTACTTGGAGGCAGACTTTCTGGTTTTGAGTGAAGACTCAACTGCTAACTTACCAACTGGGTCATCCTAACTAAGTCAGTCCTTAGCTTTACTGTCTTCACCTATAGAATAAGAATAATAATATCTGCTTTTTTTACTATAGAACAATGTGTGAGAATCAAATGGAAAGATGGGACTGAAGGCTTTTCTAAAAATTGTATAATCCTGTGCAAATGGAAGTCGTCACTGTTGGTTACTGTTGAAGACTGTGAGAGGATTAGAGAATAGTGTTTCCATAGACAGCCAGACTTATGAAAAATGTCAACTTCAATTTGTCTTCAAATGTCTGTGTATTGAATTGTCTCAGTTCTGTGATATTGTGATTTGCGCTTGTGATGGAGAGCTACTACTGCCTTTTTGTCAGAGCATTCACCCTGACTGCGGTAAGGGTAAGGTTCTGGAAAGGACCTATATGGTGATGTTTGCTGAGGCAGAATGCCCGTTGTTAACAGAGATACCCAAGAAGAAGGCATTTTTGAAACCATAGTCCTGTTCAATGCCATTCACTTGAAATTCTGTGGAGTACCTTGGAATTAAAGTGAAAAAAATACTAATCTAGGACTCATGAAGCCTGGGTTTGAGTATTGCCTCTGACTAGCCCTTAATAACAAGGATGATGATGATGGTATTGGTAATGAAAACATTGAAGATATAACAGTAATGACAATAACTTTTATTGAACAGTTCCTTTGGGTCAATCACTAGGCTGAGGGCATTATATACATTAAATTATTTAATCATCTTAACTATTCTATCGAGTAGGTATTATTTATAAATGAGGTGACTGAGAATCAGAGAATCCAATTTAGAAACTATTGTTAAAAGCCAGTCTTATTCTAAAGCTATGAATTATTGGAATATTCTATTTCCTTAATGTGTGCATGTCCTATTTCATCTGTAAAATGGAAGAATTAGGGTAGATTATCATGAAGTTTCTTCAAACTTTGTCGTTTTGTATGCAAAATATATTTGCAACATTTTAAAAATATTGTTGCAAAATATATAATCCCTAAAGCAAACTTTCAGTACTCTACACCTCTGAAATAAAAGAGAAAATGATATAACTTCATTTCTATATTATACAAATTTTTAAATTACTAAAATAACTGGAAGAGTAGTAATTTTTACCTCTTACCCCACTTCTCATCTTTCATTAATTTATTGTGCATTCTTCTTCTCACTAACTCCCTTATACACAGGTATATCTATATCTCTTTCTCTTACACAAATATATAAATGTTTCTTAGCATTTCCGTATCAACTTTATACGCATGACTTAAAACTGTACTTCTTTTATACCCGAGTTTTACATTCATTTTTCTCAGTATCTGAATGTGATTAAAAAGTTATCATTTTGCCAGTTCTCCTTGTTCTTTCCTTGCCTCTTTGGCTCTTGACTCCCTTAAATATTTCAAGTAATTTTATTTTCCTCTATTCCATTTCTGTTCATGGCCAGCAACAATATGAAATCTAGGTACCTCTTGGAACATCTCACTTTGTCAACAAGTCAGCTACTCTGCCAAGTTCATTCTGTCATCACAAAGCCCTTCCCTTCCGTTATGATAGCCAGTATTCTAGCACCGATCGCTACCAAATCATTTCTGAAATGTTACAGTTATTTACTATTTGATTTGTTCCTCCTCTTTTGATTCATCTGCATAGTTTGGGCAGGAAAACAAAATCAGCTTTGACTTGCCTCTTCTCCTCAATGCCTGCTAAAATAACTCCAAGCAGATTTTGAAGTTTACAAGCAGAATCAGTTGACCCTAGTTATTTCTATGTGACTTGACTTCACATTAATCCCAGTAAGTCCAACCAAGTTCACTTGCTTACTGTCAGCACTCCTCCCTCTGTGAACCCAACTCACAGGGACATTTGAGTCTTTCTCACATCATATCCCATCTAAAATCACACAAGGCATATTCGTGACTCTTTGCAGATTCTAGTGCACTTCTATAGGCATTATTTCATTTTATGCTTTCTATAATCATAAGAGATATGTAGGTTTCCCTGTTTCTCAGATGAGAAACTTAAGGTTCATACAGGTGAATTGGCTTGCAAATATCACATGACTCAGTGGACCCAAAGTCAAGTGATTGCAAAAACTGGTACATACTGCTTCAGAATGCTTGTTAGAATGCTTTCCTTTATTACCTTTCTATTTATTATTCAAACCCAGCTATACTTTCTCTTTTCCTTAAAATTTCTTCTGGTTACAAAAGCCCACAGAGAAGTCTTCTTAGATTAGAAAAACTATATAATAGATGTTTAATAAAAATATTTACTTTTTGTTTCCGCCTTCTCCTTTAGATCATAAATGGCTAGTGTAGCATCCTTTTTCCTCCTGAGGGCCTGCTGTGGTGCTTTGATACTCAAATTATTTTTGTGTTTAATTTATATTCTGTCTTTAGAGGTCAGGGCATCCTATGCCTAATGTTCTTAAAGCAAGGGCTCACCTTTGCCTTTAATTATTATTTTTGTTAAGTACTTTTTCAACAAAATTATTGTCAGTATTTAAAAGCAGTATATTTAAAAGAACAACTTTTATTTTTCCCATAGCAATTCAATAATAAATTTAGCACATTTGACTCAACAATGTCCAGTGTTTTTGTCCCTTGCTTAATGCTTTTAATTTTAATAGGAAAAATATAACTTGACATTTCAAACTCACTTCAGTCTCAGTTAATAAGTCTTTTCTGAGAACAAGGTGTGGCTGCTCAGTTTTTTGTGATAATGGAGGAGATATGGATTAGCTAAGTAAAAGTTAGCATTATTCCACTGTGTTTAACCCAAAGATTGACAAACAGAAATTTCAACTGACTACCTTATAAGACCTTAAATAATCTTTCTTGCTGTCATAGTACTTTTGCATTGCTAAATTCTCTCTACTGGGCTTGGACCTATTCATACAATACAATTATATATTACAAACCAAGAACAGACAATATCAAGTACATATTAACATTTCCTAGTCTTTTTGTATTCAAGAAATCTTAAGAAAAACACTAAATCAGGAATTATTTTTTTCACATGCAAAAGTTACCTTATAAATTTCATACAAATCTATTTTAAGTGGAGTTTGTTCCCATTGACTTACCCACATTTCCTGTACCTACCTGTAATTACTATTGAAACCTGCAGACTTGTGCAATTATATTTCCAATTGCTTATTCAGTACAAGCATTACAAACACTCAGGTTTTTTAAATAATATATCACATATAATCCCTGTGGATGGAATAGGAAGGTTATATCTACTAGGAAGAGACGAAACCTGCTCTCAGCCATGTCTCCTACAAGAGGTGTTTCCAAAATTATCTCAATCTCAGAATATAAATTATTTAGATGGTTGGTTTCACTTGCAAAGGTTCTAATTAGTATGAATGGGATGGGGCTCAGGCATTCCTATTTTTAAAATATCCTAAAGATGATTCTTATAATGAGTCAACATTTTGAATTACAATTTTAGAGACTTGCTCAGGATTATTATTCTCTCTAAAGACTTTTGTAGGTTGTTTGCTTCTTGAGTGGGGATGTCTTGCTTTAAATATTTTAGGCATAGGAAATTGACTTACAAAAACAGAAAAAAAATCATTCATCCAATGAAAATTATTTGAATATAAAATCATTGTTGTAGGTACTCAGAATCCAGAAAAGATGCTACTCTAACCCTTTGTGTAATTCTACATTCTTTATGGAAAACAGCACTCTATTGAGATTACATCATTTCAAATATTAACAATCATAAGAAAGTTATAATTCTTCAATTAAACAAGAATTGTTGAGCATAGGAAGTTGGCTGTATTAGATTAATGAAAAATTCCACCGTGGGTAAGAAGCAGCCCTTGCTATCTAAGCACTTATATCTGTATAAGACCTAGGGGATAAGATACAAATACAAAAAAAGAGAATTAAAAGGAAATCTTATAAGAATGACACAAGATTTGTAGGAAGAAGATTTCGCAGCCAAATTAATGATCAACAAAGGCTGCATGAAAAAATGACATTTATGGTAGGCAATCGTTTCTAAGTAGTAGTCTTCCAGAGAGATGAAAGAGGATGGTGTTCCATAACAGGAAAAAGAGCTTAAGTGAATCTTCTGAAACTGGACAACACAGGACATAATTGGGAAATGTCACATAGTTTATTTTAGTTCAGAAGTGTGGTCCAGGAACAGCACACAGTGGGTGGGTAGTCAATGAGCTAGTGACCAGGTGTTGCACGGGTATTGAGATCATCAAACACAACACAGACTTAATGGCAAAGAGAAAGATCCTCTCACAGAGATAAAATATTCAATGAATAAGAGGGAACTGGAGATTGACAAACATCTGCAACAAAGACAGCAGATGACACTAACATTGGAGCCTTTAAATAATCCAATTAAAGAGAGAACAAAGGACTGAATTAGACATTATTTTTTAAAAGAGGGCATACAAATGGCCAATAGGTGTGTGAAAAGGTGCTCGATATCACTAATCATCAGGCAAATGCAGATCAAACACAGTGAGATATCACCTCATACCTGTTAAGATGGATCAAAAAGGCAAGAAATAACAAATGCTGGCCAGGATGTGGAGAAAAGGGAACCCTTGCACTCTGTGGCTCGGAATGATTATTGGTATAGCCACAACGGAAACCACTAAAGAGGTTCTCAAAAAAGTGAAACTAGATATACCACTCCTAGATATACATCCAAAGAAAATGGAATCAGTACATCAAAGCCATATCTGCGCTCCCATATTTATTGTACCATTGGTCACGATGGCCAAGATATAGAACAACCTGCATGTCTCTGGAAGGATGGATAAACAAAATACGGTGTGAAGGAATGTAATGAATTATTATTTAGCTTTAAAAAACAAGGAAGTTCTGCCATTCCTGGAAACAGGGATGGACCTGCAGAGAATATGCTAAGTGAAGTGAGCCGGACAAAGAAGGACAGTACTGTATGGCATCACTTAAATAGGAAATTTAAAAAAAAAATAGCAGATCTCATGAAACAGAGTAGAACGGTGGTTCCCAGGGGTTGCAGAGATGGGGAAATGCAGGGAGATTTAGGTCGAAGGATACAAAATTTTGTAGGTCAAAGATACAACAAAAAGCTATAAGAAGAATAAGTTCTGAGATCTAATTTACAGTGTGTTGACTATAGTTGATGATACAGTGTGGTATACTTGAAATTTATTGAAAGTAGATCTGAGACATGCTGACTACAAATAAAATGTTAACTGTGAGGTGACGCATGTATTAATCAACTTGGTCTTGGGAATCATTTCATCATATTTATGTATATCAATTATCATGTTGTACAACTTAAATATATACAATTCTGTGGACCAGTTATTCTTCAATGAAGCTGGAAAAAAAGATTAAATCTTTATAGCTCAGAGCATCTACATGCAGCAGTTGTCAGTTATCTTAACACAAATACAAAGCAGCAACTTCTGGTTGAGGGAACCAAAGGTAAAGATCAATTCAGACACGTGACTGCCAACAAGGCTGCATTTCTGGGCACTTAATTTTAATATTCTAAAAGTATTTTAAAATTTGTGATAGAACCTCAACAACCTTTCCTCCAAAAGCACTACCAACCAATCTGTGGCTCATCCCAGCTCTTTCTAATTTGTAATTTTTTTGTGCTATGTATTTGTTTAAGATGTTCAAGACAAGCCATAGTGCAAAGTAGGGATGTAAAGGAGCAGAAAATGCTGAAGATTTGACTGAAATTAAGAGAGACATGCAGAGTACATTACTATGTATCCAGTGGGGCTTAACACTATTTATTTAATACTAGGCATTTTGCATTTTGAGAGAGCTCATAAAAGAATCATCAGTTTTATGTAAATATATGTTTGTCTATGTATATTTTGTTAAATTATGGTTTAAGATGGTGCTTACTCTCTTATCCATTAGAGAACCTATGTAGCCAATTTGCATTTAATTAGTTTTAAGATGAAATTTGTCTTTGTGGAGTGAATTGCATGCTTTCTTTAGAAAAGCAAACAAATAAACAAATACCTATTGAACACAACATGTCTTGTTTATTTTTTTGCCTTAACTGCCAGAAAATTTAGAGACAATGTTGGTGTCAGATGTTTGATAACCATCGTTATCCCTATGTTTGGTGGCATCTGTCTATTTTCTTTATAGAGTTCTAGAACTTTATAGCTGTCCAGAGATTTGGAAAAAAATTTAGTGCCAACTCCTCCATTTCCAAAAGATTAGATATACAAATTAGTCACATTTCATACTTTTTCCTTTATCCACCTGTCTGCAACAAGTGCATCTTTGGTTTGCCTACTTGCCTCCTACTATTCTTTTCCTACCTCACCCACAATCTAAATTTGTCTATCGCCAACTCCATTCCCTTAGGAGCAGAAATCTCTCTTTTAGGTATTCATAAAAGAGAATGGGTTTCTTTTTACTTTGCAAATGTTGACCCAGTCTCTCATCTTTATTCCAGCCTAATTTCAAAAATACCTGTTTTTCATTTGTTATTCATCCTTCTATTTGTTCATTTGTTTTTTTCTATGTGGCTGGTGAAACAGCAATGAAGAAGACAGAAAAAAGAATTATTTTCAAAGAACTGACATTTTAGTTAGTGGAGACATTCAATAAAAAATTAATTACATAGATTTCAGACTTTGAAAACGCTGTGGAGATAAAAGTAAGGCAGCAGATAAAGGATGTGAGGCAGGGAGGGGTTTGTAACTTTAAGTAGTGTAGTCAGAAGCAGAATGATTAAGGAGATGATTGGTTAGCCATGGAATGGGGTGGAAGAGGGAGGAGCTAGGGTCATTTTCCAGGCTGAGGGAAGTACTTACACAGAGTGCTTAGGAAATAACAAATATATTGGTGTGCTAAGAAGAGAGGGAGTGAAGGGAGAGTACTCAGAGATGAATACATATCAGAGGCAAGCAGCAACTGGGCAACATGGGGCTTATTTGACCACTGTCTAGATTTGGGATTTTACACGAGGTGAGATAGAGCCATTGAAGTGAAGGATACTTGAAGTTTTGAGCAAAGAGTGTTACTCTGACTAATTGTTTTAAGAAAGGACTATAGGGAAGCAAGTGTGGAAGTAGAAACCCTTTAGGAAGATTTTGCAATAATCCAAGAGGGAGACGATGTTGATTTAGAAAAAAGTGGTGTGGGCAGGGGTGGTGATAACTGATCAGACTCTGGATTTACTCAGAAGGTGAAGCCACCAAGGTTTTTTGAAATACTGGATTTGGCTATAAGAAGAAGAGAGGGGTTAAGAATGACACCAAAGCTTTTTGTCTTGAGCAACTGAAAGGATGGAATTGTATTCACACAGATGATAAAGACTATCAAAGGAGAAGGGTTTGGGGGAGAATAGCAGGAGTTCGTTTTGGATATAATATATATGTTTAAGAAATGAACTGGACATCTAAGTGGAAATTCTGAGTAGGCAATTGGGTATATGTCTATACACAAGTAGTCTGGGGAAGAGGCATGGGCAGGAGTAGAAATCTGTGAGCTGTTTGTTTATATGAGGTCTATCCAGAAAGTATCCAGCCATGTAATTTAAAAATAGAGGCATTTATTGAAGAAGATAAAAGATACAGGAAACAATGTACATGGGACAAGGACACCTCATGATTCATCTCTGGTTATGACCTTCTTGAGGGAATATGGTTCGTTGGTAGTGATTTGAACCAAGTCATTAACAACTGCAGCACAACCTTCCTTCTGCTCTGGTAGCAGAAGCCACAGAGCAAATTTTGCCACTACATGTTTCATGCCAAGATCCTGTCAAAATATTGGACACAGTAGTTTTTGGAATTCCCAGATCAGCTTCCAGTTCTTGCACTGTCAGTCCTCGATCTTTGTTGATTGCAGCCTGTACATGTTCAACATTCTCAGGTGTTCTGCTTGTTGCAGGCCTTCTAGAATACAGATCACCTTCAACAGATTCTCAACCATCTTTGAAGTATTTGTGCCACACTTTATCCACACTGCTCTCATTGCATCGTCCCTGAAAGCCTTCTGAATCATCCAAATAGTTTCTGCGGAGGAATGTTCAAGCTTCATGCAGAATTTGTTGCAAATTTTTTGCTCTACTCACTCAGTCATTTTTGAATGCAATGGCTACCCAATACACATGCTCACTCAATGGCATCTACCGCCCCTACTGACTAGTACAGTGAAGTTGTCACTGTTCACACATGTGCATTCCAGTCCACTTTCCTTGACTGCCAGGTTACATGGATATCATGCAAACCATTCTGATTATATTAACAATGGCTGGACTTTTTCCAGACAGACATCATATACAGTAAAAAATGAGGAAAAGGTGACCATAATTTTCTCTTTTTTGATGCACTTCTGTAGGAATAATACTTCCTAATATAAAAATCTGGCTTCTACCAAATCCCCATTATCAATAAATGATTTTATATTGAGATTGGGTGCCAAGATAGGAATTAATTTCTCTCCCAAGTTCAACAAAATGTAATTTACATTCCTTTGAAAGGCAGAGTGTATATCCTAAATGAAGAAGAAATACATACTGTTATTATTAAGACAGATTTAGTGGTGGCACTTTTCTTGCATATTTATAATTTTTCCTTCGCCTTTGAGATTATCATTTACTTAGTCTGAAAATATGTCTCAATTTTCTTAAATGAATATTTAATATAGTTAAACTATAAAGGACATCTATTTGTCTGTTTTTGTGTATGCAACTATGTGTGGAGGGGACTGTATATATATATGTTCATGTATGTTCTTTTAGGTTAAGGGAGTGGTTAAAGTCAATGAAAATATTTCTTGTGTCCTATGTAGGTCTACATAAGAGACCTCTGAAAATATAAAGTACCTAGGGCCTAAATGTACTGATTAGAAGATCTAAATGTCACCAGGCATGACCCACAGAGTGAATAATTTGTTTCCCTAGGAACATATGGAATGCACTGATTTCAGGAAATACTTTCAGAGTGCACACATATTTCTTCAAGACGTTAACATCCCAGGGGAGGAGGAGGAATAGAAACATGACAGGGAGTAATTTAAAATGGCAGGTACTGCAGTTTTCCCTTCCTGTGCTGGAAACCTGATATTTGATACAATTGTAGATGATTTTCTTATGATTGCTATAAAAAGTTGATACTGTTCTTTCCAAAATTCTCTAAGATTTATTTTTGCCTCCTCTTGTGTGGAATTTTGTTGTTTTTGAATGGCTTAGATTGTGGGTACAAAGAAATCAAAACATTGCACATTATTTCTTATAATGTAGCCACGAGAAAATGCAAGTGCTGAGGCTTTGATTCACAAAAGAATATTGCCCATTAGTTCCGGTATGGTTCAGTGGGAAAATGGAGTCTGAAATTAAATTATATTTCACTAGACTGTAACACAATCAAACCTTGATTTTTGTCTATCAGTTATATTGTTTTCCTTTCTAATTTTAATCTTTTCAACATTTATTATAAGATTATAACACCTCTGGAGACTTAAATGCTGGACTTAGACATTGACAACCTGGGTTCCATGTCCAAATTTGCCAATAATAAGATGTGGAACTGAGCAAATTATTTTAATTCTTTGGGTTCTATCTTTCTCAACCTATAAATGAGGGCTGATGTTATGCGTTTAAAGATTACTATGAGGATCACGTGGTGGAAATGAATAAATGTGGTTTTTATTTGCTTCTAAATGCCCAGTCTTTGGTGGATGTTACAAATATTAGATTTCCTGGGCATGTTATCTACAAACCCAGAGAACATAGCCGCCTATTGGAATCGAAGCTTTGAAAGACAAGATTTTTGTAGAAAATAATTTTCAGAGTTACTTATATGAATGTGATCTTCCTTTTTTGAAATTAACCTTTGTTATACTGTGGAAAGGTGGTTTCTGAATTTAAAAGCCGTGGGTTTCATCTTAACACGCAGTTTTTTACAACAATGGCTTTTTCATGATGACCACAGTGAGAAATACATCTTATATTACAACCTATTCCATTCACATATGTGTATATACATATGTATGAAACAAAAGTTTCCTAAAATTATACACATCTTTGCTATATGTATAGCACCCTGATTTTCTACTTTTTAAGTCTATTTCATTATTTTAAAAAATTATGACTGCAACCCAATAATTTGATTTCAACATTCCCTGATAGAGCACCATCCAATAGCTTGAAAACCTTTTTTTTTTTAAATTTAGAAATGAAGTATTTCTGTAAAAGAGCCTTTTATCTGATTGTATTCCCACAGATCACATCCGTATAATTTACAGGATTCTTGGCAATCACCTTAATTAGCATTCCTTTCCACTGTCACAAAGATAACAGTATTTTTGGACACAAACTTGTGATCAACAAGAAGTCTTCAAGTTTCAACTGAAGGCAAACTTGTCACCTGCCTCCTGATGGTAGTAACATTTACAACGTTTCACCATTAACTTACTCTGATGGATGGAGTTCTTGTGTAAAAGGCAACAGAGACCGCATACAGGTTGGCTTCATCGGCATACAACTGTGCAAGTCTTGGGGGCTTTGCCCTTGGAAGGGCCCGGTGATTGTTTTAATGCTCTGTTGTCTCATTTTCAATTCTTAATACTTTTATCTTAGCACTTGTGTTTTATAAATGGAGTTTGATGGGATAATAGAACATTCAGGTGAGCAAAGAATAAATGAGCAATATATGTGTCCACCATCCTCACATCACATTTCTATTTAGCCTTTGTGATTTCTCATCAACACAGAATTCTATGGATTCACGATGTGCTGGAGTTCAGGAAGACTCAAAGCCAGTATAAGGTAAGCATGTGATGGCAGTCACTGTTAGAGAAGTACAAAAAATAGGGAAGCCTAGAGTTCCTTTACCTTTCAGTCTTTTCTTCCTTACAGGTGAGCCACAAATGGAGTGTTGGAAGAATGTGTGCAGACCAAGAAGTGAAATGAAACAGTTAAGTTAGTTTTATGCAGAGTATTCTTTGTTCTAACAATAACAAAGTATGTATGAATGTCCAAGCTACAAAATTAAAATAACAATGTGTAATTTCAGTTATTCTACATAAGATTTTTATAGTTGCATTTTTAACTGGCTTTGCACAATATAAAGTTAACAGTACAATTTATTATAATTAAAAATTTTAACCAATGTCACCCTAATAAATTTAACCTAAAATTTTTTTAAGTTAAAAAAGTAATTTAAAATTTAAATTTTAGTGTAGAATTGTCTATGTAGAATGATATTAACTAAGAAATAAAAACGGTATGACAGTCCAGGAGAGAAACACCAAAAGAAAGAAAAGAACTTTATATATTAGTAATTTTATGGTAGTTTTTTCCTGCTTTATGAACAAGGGACTCCACATTTACATTTTGTGCTGAGCCCTACAAATGATGTAGTTGACCCAGGCTATATAACTTATAATCTATATTATGTAATAATTATATATAATATATGTGAAATATATTTGTTATATAATGTGCATATGCATGTATGTGTGTATATGTATTGCACACACATATATGAATTAAGACAAACTAGCAGATACTTTAAAAATGATATGAATGAACTCTTAATTCACTTCCTTCTATTTATATTTAAATTTGTATTATTTATTATTTATTCTATACCTTCACTCAATTATTATTTTTCCTATTAAGTTGTCCCAGACAGTAGAGATTCACAACAATGACCAAGACAGATGGCATCACTGCTCTCGTGTATCTTAACATGTGGGGAACGCACCTGTTAAAATTCTTTGCATTGGTAATTATTTCATGACAAATATGTGAAGGGGAAGAAAGCAAAGTCCAAAATGCTATGAAGGAATATAATAGACAATACCTGAACTGCTAATACTAATTCAAAAGCAACTTTAAACTTCTCCTTTTCTTTATGAACAGTTTTTACATCCCTAGAAGATACCAGGCAGTGTGTGAGGCCATAGGGATCTGATGAACCTTGGCCCCAAGCAGCTCCCAGTCTACTAAAAGTGTTACTTGTTAGCTGTTAATATGTAATAACAGGTGATAATGTTATGGCAGAGACAGGTTCAAGGTGGAGCAATGATGAAGTGATTGTTCTTTTGGGTGCTGGGTAGTGGGCATGATGGGTGGTAGGGATTAAGAGCCCTTAAAGAAGCCTTCTACGAAAAGGAATGTGGGCACAACAACGTTTGTAAGATTTGAGAAATCAGTATTTTAAGTAGTGGCTCTTTAAGTCAAGTGAATTAAAGCAGAGCTTTCCTGTTTTGTGGCCTTTTCCTTGGCTCTACTAAGAACATCTCCTCCAGATCTTTATGCCTCTTCCTGTTGAAACCGAGTTTTTACTAGCTCCTGTTCTGGAAAACTCTTTGGATGCCAAGGAATTATTCCGTCAGCTGTTTAGAAGAAATTTGTTGTTAGGTTAGTTGGCTAATATTACTACCTTCACATAAGTGAAAGCAGCATGCTTCGCCTTAGTAGGGCTTCTCTCTGAGTGATTGATTACTGCTCCTTACTGGCCAAAAGCCTCATTTTTCCCCCTAACTTTCAGAGCGTCCTAACATATTTCTCTTACATTCAATTTTATGTCTTTTAACATTTAATCTCCAGGATTCAATATTTATATATGTTTTTTTCTAATATTAAGTGTTAACATAGTAAAGAAACCTTACCTTCCTAAACTTTTCAAAACATTCAACAAATTAAAATTTCTGTATATATTACATAGTACTAAGTAGCCTGCAACATTCCAAATAATGGAATATTTTCTCTTGATTTGTAATTAAATCATCTCTAATTACTCTGAGGCTAATGGCAGTTTTCCTTGTTTAAGAACTTGATTTTGAGGGATCCCATGCGAATTAATGGAATATGTGCCTTAAATACTTTTTCATTATTTTCTTGAGTGAACATGTGACCTTGTATTTCACTGCATGGGTACATTGCTGTGCAATTCACGACCCCTTTTCCCAAATTCCCTTTCCCAGGATGCATAATTTTCAGGTGGTCCAGGGTTGACCTGTGTACCACTCCACCGTTACTTTACAGTTTGTTTTCTGGAAGTGAATATACTCTCTTCAGATTACTGTTTACATTGTCTTATTCTCATGTCTGTGTTGATTTATAATTGTAGTCTGGTTGTTTCTCATATTTTTGTGTTATATCCTTCCTTGCAAATGAGATTCAGTCCACGTTTATACTTGTGGTGTTAGACAGTTAGGAAAAAAACACACTTTGAACGGGTGTATGTATCATAACTATGTGAATTTGAAAAGTTCTAAAAATGTCTTAAATTTAATGGAATTTTTCCCCAAAGTAAGTAGGACTCTCCAGGTAAATATACCTATTTCTTTTTGAAATTTTAGGGAAGAAGAATATTTAAGATTGTTTTTTCAAATTAGAGACAGTGAAGTAATAGGGCTTGATGAACCTAGTATAAGTACCTCAGAAGAGACCCTTGGCTATAGACATTAATGAAAATGTCATAAAAGTTTTTTTCAGTTTCCTTCTTTGTCTGTGTAGTAGGAGAACTTAGGTACAAAATTCTAATCCTTAGAAAAAGTCCAACATTACAAAAACCTTAATTTACTCCTAACAGCCTCCCTACATAGCACACTGACTCTAGTTTCAGCGTTGTGGGTCTCTTTCCCTTATGATTATACTGATCTATGTTCGAGTGAGGGCGGCAAAGCAGGGAATTCCCACAGTCCGGCCTGTGACGGAGACATGTAATATCACCACAGGGGATGTTCCCAGTGCCCGACATGCTGTGAACGCCCCACCGAACAAAAGACTGTCATCACCGAGTAATATATTTAGAGCGTGTTTGATGGAATCTGAGTGAAAAAAAGTATCTGATTGTGCCGTTCTGATTATTCTAAATTTCAAAGCATAGTTGTTTCACCAGGGAGGGGGAAAACACACACACAATAACCCTGAGATCGAGGACATGCCAGGCAGAACTAGGCCCGAATAACTCAGCTGGGAGATCGTGTTCATGCTTCTCATATTCAGTTCTTAACTTAGTAATGAGTCATATACTGTAAGTTCATTTGGCCTACATTATCCTATAATAACAATATTTATAGTGGTGGTTAGGTTTCCAGGATGGGTACAGAGGGCCACGTTATACAATAAAACATATGCTTAAAGTATAAATATTTACTGAAAAAGTTTTTTGTTTTACACAATAAAATTATATAGAAATGCTTTGAAATATTTCTCCATAGGTTGGTGCTTGAGGAAAAGTACACTTCAATGAGAAGGGGAGTTAGAAAATGGGAAGTTTCATGCAGGTTTTTAAGTGGATTCATGGGCATTTTTAAGTTCTTTAAAGATTAACAGCATTCTTGTAATGTAGGTCCGATTCTACTTTAACGCTGTTAACCTTTCTGTTTTCTTGGCCCAGGCCAGGTTGCACAGACCCACACTTGTGTTATCGGCTATGGCAGCACAGTAGAAGAAAAGAGTAGGAGAGAGGAATGATCATTTTTTCTGAAAAACTGAGCATGCAATGGGAGATATATAAGAAGGGGTAAAGTGGTCAAAGTGGTGTGTTTACAAACAAGAGAAAACTTACCAAGAAGGAGTTACCTTTAATGTGGCAGAAGTGAAAATATAGGAAACTCACTACAGACTTATCTTCTCAGGCAAAGAAGTAGATTCTGAGGAAGACGTGCTCAGTTAAGAAAAGCATGTACAAAGCGACAGGATCAGGTAGGCCGAAGCATCACCAGTGCAGACAAAGGAAGGAAGTGGAAATAAGAACTGGAACTGGAGAAAAGCTGCATCAGCATGAGGAGTATCGTCAGGGTGGGTTCAAATCCAGCCAGGAAGACAAACGAGCTCAAAACACAAACACTACTCAATTATTAAGTTCTAATGAAGAGCCACATATTGTGTTCATTTCTTCACATGGATTATTTATTGTATTTATTCCTCACAAGAACTTCAATGTGGATATTATGATCATTAAGGCCTGTATAATAATATTATTATCCCAATTTTGTAGGTGAGAAAAATATGACATAAGGAGGTTAAATAATTTGTCTAAGATTATTCAGAGGGTGAGTGGGAGATTTGATAGTCAGACCTGGGAAGCTTGATGCTGGGAACTCACGTTTTGTGCAAATATCCCCAAAGATGACTAAATGGTCTAAACCTAGGACAAGAAGGTTTAGGGGAAATACTATCCACAGCCTAGACTGGGTTCTGCAGGGGTTTATTTGCTGCCCCTGCTGTCATTGATAACCTCTATTTCCAACTGCTTGGACTTCCCATATCCCTTGGAGGTACCAGGTAACACATATCAAATCAAATAGTTCCCCTTCCTAGCCACTAGGTGGTGGTTAGTACTATCAACTTGAAAGAGTATTTCCTGATATGAATAGGGTGATAAAGGACAAAAAATGTGGAGTTTCCAGGGGTCACAGTAAGAATTCATTTTTCATTGTAAAGTGGTAAATTGCTAATGGTGAGATGGGCAATTGTCTTTTAAAAAGAAAAAAATGTAGAAAGTATAGCTTTTCTCATTCTCTAAACCTTTCTTGAGTATCTGTTGAGACAATGAGAACACAAAGATAAGCCCAACAGTGTAGCCTGAGGTATACAAACACCTAATGGAAGTTATGTATCCCTGTGGTCATTGGCTACATAGAGATATAGATTGTATACATATGAAGTGGAAGAGAAATGCCCCCAAATGAGGTAGATGCATGTGTGAGTGTGAGTGTGTGTGCGTATGGTCATCTACATGCATAGCCAAGGAAAGATTATAAAGGTTTAGGTATGAAAACACCAAAACCTAGATAAAGACTTTGTCAATTAGGCTACAGGGTGCAGTAGCATTTATAGAACAAAGTAGGGCTGCATCAAAAATACCTATATTATCAGAATATAAATCATAGTTTCTTTATTTTTAGTGACAATGACTCAAATTATAATCAGTTATATCTGATCGTTCCACCAATATTGAACTATATATATTTGAAGAGTTTGTCTACCAACCCTTATTGAAATAATAAGTAATTCCTTGTTTTATGTGAATTGAAAACATCAAACTTCTAGAAGTTCTGGTTAGATGATGTAATCAGCATTATTATACCCATTCAACAACAAATAAAATACAGCAAATTATATGAACATAAGTTGAATTAATTGTTTTTTGTTATTTTTTTAAGGACATCAATGTGGAAAACAATTTAGAATTTCAAGCTGAACAAGAGTAATTTTCTCATTTGTCATTTGTGTTGTGGAAGGCCTACATTTGGGAAGGTAAATTTTATGATATGAGATACACTTTTGCTCTTGCCATGCTGGTGAATGCCAAGATTGGTGTCACATTTGTAGCTCAAGAAAACACCAGGGTTGATAGTATCACTATGTTGGCCAAAGTGAGAAAGCTTTGAATTGCCTCTGGGACCAACAGCATCAGCATGAACCCATTCCCAGTTAGCCCACCTGCCAGGTGTCCGCTGTCAGTAGCTGGAGTGAGACTGAGCCAGCCCTAATGCTCGGAAGCCCTAAGTCGGCTTCCTATAACGTCTGGAAAAGTTGCGCTGTGCACGTGGCATAAGGGTACATTCACTATAGCCCTAGACGTGGACCTTCTTGCTAGACATGCAGAAAGGATGACACTAAAACATATATTTTTAGGATAGACCACCTAATATTACATAAAACTACCTAGAGCAAGAAAAAACAGAAATTCCTTTAATTATTAATTTAAACTACCTACTGCAAAGAAGAAAATTTAAATTTTTATTCTGCTTTTATCAATGTGTATGTCTGCAACCCTAAGAAAGCTTGAGTGTAAGTCCCTCACGAAGAAGCACAATACTATATAAAACAAAAGCAGGAACTCCTCAATTTACACCACAAAAGACTGTCATAATTACACAATGATTAAATGCCTATTTCTGTACATGAAAATTAACCTATCACTCTGATGGTTACTCAGAATTTATTTTAAAAATCACACTTTGATTCTACAAATCAAACATGTTTGAGATTAAGAAAAATCTGTAATTTGAAAGCTAAAAGAGCTAAAAGAGCAATTCAATGATATTTTCATGTGCCAAGGTAGACCTAAAATTTAATTAGTGGTGCAGATGGAAGGAGTTTAGTTATTTACATAATAAAAATAAGAGAATTTACACTTCTGTCAGCAGAATGAATGCATGAAAAGATGGAGTCTTAGTTATGTAGACTTTTTCTTCTTAATGGGCTAAAGGTAGGTGGAGTCATATATACTTTTTAAATGTCTAGTTCATTTTTATGTTACCTGCTGTGTTAATATGTTATCATCACTATCCTTACTTTCCTACCATTGCCATCAAATTGTCAGTAAAATATTGTAAGACAACACTTTTATCTGCATAGTGTTTTGAAGAAATCTTTGGGTCAAGAGTGACAGAGAAAAATGATAACCCCTGAACGAAATAAGAAGTGTCCCTCAGAGGCAATGTAGGCTCAGGGAGAAGATGAGGACTTTTTCCAAATATAGACTTTAAAGAAAAACAGAAACTTGTATTGATTTATGATGCTAATTTTTATTACTTATGAGTTTAAAGAGTATTTCTAGCTAAGAAATTAAGGAAATAAATTATCTAGAACCATGATACTTCTAAATTACCTAGCATAAGTAACTAAGAGGACAACTGTCACACCCTGGGCCATATACAATTACCACAAGAAAAAATAATTTCCTCTATAGATGAGCTCACAATAAAAAGTTACCAATCAAATGAGGAAAAATTACTATTAGGAGATATAACAGCAGAATTAGGCATATAGAGATTTTGAATACAGAATTACAAGTTAAGAATTTTAAAGTGAGTATGTTTACATTAATATCAGCACACACACACACAAGTATAAGGTATTACAGAAAAATAAGGAGCTTTGAAAAATAACCAAATAAAATTCTTAGAAAAACAATATAATTTTTAAAAGACTAATTGAAGGAAAGGTAGCTGCAATACAAAGGAGAATCTCTTAATAGGAGTATAGATCTCTGGAATCACACAGAATGGAGGACACACACGGAAAAAGATTAAAAACACAGAAGATACATTAAGATACTTGGGGGATAGTGACAAGAGCCAACAGTTGTTATGGAGTATAATAGAGCCAGTGTATGAAGACTTTCTCAGAAGTGCTGAAAGTCATAAACGCTTTTATATTAAAAACAACTTATTGAGTTCCAAGCAGGATTTATAAATATAAACCCATACCGATACATTTTATAATGAACTACTGAATCACCAGGATTATAAGAAAATTTTAAAAACAAACACCAAAATTATGTTGTTCACAGAATGTAACTAGGCTTCTTGGGAAAAAGAACTCTGTATGTAACTTTATTTAAAAACAAGTTCAATGCAGATATTCTTCATTAAATATGAGGTCATATCAGAATAGGGTGGGTTTCATAATCTGATATGACTAGTGTCCTTATAAAACGGTGAAATTTAGAGACAGGTAGACATTGAAGAATGATGATGGGAACAGACACAGGGAGAAGATGAGCATTTCTAAGCCAAGGAGAGAGGCTTGAATCAGATCCGTCCCTCGCAGCCCTCAGAAGGAACCCATCCTGATCACAGTTTGGTTTTGCATTTCCGGCGTCCAGAACTGTGTAGCAATAAATCTCCACTGCTCAAGTCACCCAGTTTGTGGTACTTTGTTAACACCAGCTTAGCACATTAGCATGCTACACAACAATAACATGATAGTTTCACAATACTGAGAAAAAGTAGTAACTTTTGATGAATATTATATACCAGTCCTTATTCACAGGTAATGGCAATAGGAAGATAATTTAATTTTTTTCTATTCAGGGAGTCTTATAAAGATATCTGAAAAGTTTTATCTCAGGAAGAAGAAAATTGAATTCAGAAGGAAGAAATTGAATACATCATACATGACATGCAATTAGGTTTTCAAACGTAGATAAATTTAAGCAATCATTTGCTCAATAAAATAAAGATTATGATGACTTTTAAATGATTATAATGCCATTAAAATAAAAACAGTATGTATGTTTGGAAAAGAATAATTAAAGCATAATAAAATTCTTGTATTGTTTGGGAGGGATGCAGAAGTAAAAAAGAAACCTAGGAAAGAGAAGATGCAACAATAGAAGAATATTAAGTATGACATGATAGAACTCATACTTAAGAGAAAAATATCAGAGATGAATTTGGAAAGAATGCTAGAAGAAAAACAGAGAGATTATTAAAGAAATAAGAAACTGAACACAATTAAGTGGAAATTAGAGAAATAGTAGAAAACTACTAGAAAAAGTATGATAAATTAGGTGCAAAATTATCCAACATATGCATAATTGGAATTTCTGAAGAAGAAAAATAATAGAAAAGAACAGAAATATAAAGATATAATTGGCAACCATCAAAATGCTCTCCGTATCCATGATTCTGTCTCTGATGGTTGCCAGATGGGAAGGGGGTTTCAGGGAATGGGTCAAGAGGTGAGGGGATTAAGAAGTACAAACCGGTAGTTACAGAACAGCCATGGGGATGTAAAGCACAGTATAGGGAAGGGAGGAGCCAAAGAGCCTATGCATGACCCATGGGCATGAACAAAGGTGTGAGCAGTGCCTGAAGGAATGGTGGGTGCTGGGTGGAGGGAGGCAAAGGGAGAAAAATTTGGACAACTGTAACAGCAAAATCAATAAAATACAATTTAAAAAAGATGTAATTATAATTTCTTTTTTAAAATCTACATATTGAAGTACTACCATGTTTGCCTGGAAATATTCTTCCTGAAGTGTTGACATTAAGATATATTCTGGTAAAACTTAAATTTTAGCTATAAAGAAAAAAACATGCAAATAGAGAACTAGATAAAGTCACTTATAATATGTGTTTTGGATGGTGAGGGTTGATGTTATTCTTAATTAGTTTCACTACTGTGAGTTTCCTGAAATTCATCCCTTTTGTTCATAGCAGGTATAAACTCCTCCGGACAAAATGCAAGAACAAACAGGACAAACTACTTCAAACTACCTAAAGTTGCTGAAAAGTAAAGAAAGTAGTCAATTTGTGAGGAAGATATCCTGTAAGGCTGAAGCAGAATGAGTGAGGGGAGATGGAGGGAGAAAGAAAGGAGGACACCAAGTGTGGAGGATTTGTAGGTTCACTCTTTTACTCTGAATGATGTGAAAAACGTTTGGGAGATTTGGTCAATGGTGTCAAACAATCTGAATATTTTAAACCATTTATCCAGGTTCAAAATTATTATCCAGGCAGACAAGCCAAGATAGGGTTTCAAACTTTAGTGAGTAATCAACCATGATAACAGTGGTAGGAGACACAATAGAAAGTCTAAAATTTGATTATTGGGAAGGTCATCTGTGACCTTGACAGCGTGATAAATGTAGAGTAATGGAGATGAATGCTCCAGAGAGAATGAAAGAGAATCCTGAAGACAGTCCCATCTCTGGATTTTCTAGTTAATAAAAGCTTCCTTTTTAATGAAGCTATTTTGAATTGAGTTCTGTCTTGTGATAGCAAGAGGCCGAGTTAATTTTTTACAAAAGGCATCAGGATGAACACCAGTGTAACAGTTACAAACAGTATATTGTGCTCAGAGAAGAAAGTTTTTTACAGGAGTACAACATTGACACACTGCTTACAGGAATAATTGCTTTTTTAATCACAATCCTTTGTCTTGATTATTAGTACCACTGTCAAGAGCTATGTCCTTAGATATCTGAATAATGTGTTCCCAATATAGACCTTGTTAACGCTATATTACAAACCTCTCAGATTTGTCACAATCTTTTCTGTGTTTTAGCTCAGTAATATCATTTGGTTTAGATTTTTTAATTCTGTGTGCATTAAGCTAATCGCTGGTTTGAAATCAACATAACTTTGTTTTTGCTTTTTATATTTCACAGTAATATCCCTGTTAACATCTGTCAAGAAAGTTTCTATGGAAACTGAGCATAATCTACCATATTATACATACAGATTTGACATATTTTCTATATCCTTTCCAGTGGAAGTTTTGTGCATATGTTCAGTTTTATATTATTCTGTATTTCAATGTCTTAATTTTCTTTTTAATAAAAGCAGAAGTTATTTGATATGCTAACACTGCATTGTCTACAAAGGGAATTTTTTAAAGCTTTTAAAAATACTTTGGCAGTATTATTTTAGAAAATAGAATATATAGAAAAAGACAGGTAAAGCAAATTATACTTTTAGAGCACACTTTCACATCTGGTACTTAGAAAAAATAACTTCTGAGTATTACAGATTCATAATTATCCAGAAAGATATTCGAATTGTTAAGATGATTATGTCATTTAGAAAGGGATTGCAAGTAGCTGAATAGGCAAGATGACTTTTAACTTTAAGGTTTTATGCAAAATACTGTGTAGTGACGTAGGAATCATGGTAACAACCTTTCATAGTTCTATTTAAAACAACAAGCAAGTAGAACAGAGTAAACAAATTAGATGTATGGAATATCATTTAAAACTATTTTTTTTGATACATGAGTTATTTAACCCAAGGTATTTACTGATCACCGAACTGAGCTGTTTACAGGTCAGGGGTTACATCGCAGACAGGTCATAGCATAGGTCAAAACTGTCATGTAGCAGGTCATATTAACGTTCTAGGTCTTCTTGGAAGATGAGACACTGAAGCTGGGAGGTGGTCTGGATTGGATTGCCTTTGTGGTGACTTACAAAGCATACCATTTTGACTATTAACTGTATTGTTTGTGCAGCATATTTAAAATTAGCAATATAGCAACTTTGCTTCAAAAATATTAAATCACCATTGTTTAAATGCAAACTCCTGATTTTAAGGAAAAAAAAAGTCTATCTCTTTATATTGCAGCCAAATTTTAGTTTAAACTCCTGGACGCTTTAGTTTATTTTAACTGAGTTGTTTCATATCTATTTTTTATTTTTGCTAAAGACTCGTTAACTGTTCTATAGGACTAAAAACATTGTTTTCTATGCATTTATATGCCACACTCAAGGCAATAAGTGATGCTTTAACACCATATTTAAAATATCCTTATAACCACTGTGTGATAGGTAGAATCCTAAAATGGCCCCCAGATTCTGTCTCATTGGTGTACACAGCCTCTATACCTTTCTTACCTGGAAAGTAGACAGTAACACTGGTGGTCTTCAGCCAAGAAAGACAGCAAAGAGAGCTAGACAATGAGTTTAATAAACTGTGAAGTATAAGTCTGTTTGCTAGCCAGGAAGCTACAGCTTCACACTCCAGGGAACTAACATTTCTCCCTTCCCCGCTCCAGTACCAGATTGGGGGTGGGGATAGGGGTAGGCAGACACATGTGCAATAGAAGTCAAAATGGTGTAGGGGGAGGTACTTGACCAGAGAAGCCTGTCAGTCTTGCCTGGGGAAAGAAGGGATTGGTTGTGAAGAGGACACATCCAAAGTCCACAGGAGCTTGAGAAGTTAATTGGGCATTTTGAAAAAACCCCAATCCCAAACTAATATAATCCCAGGGGAACAAAGAAGTGCTCTCTTGCTCTCTCTCTCTCTCTCTCTCTCTCTCTCTCTCTCTCTCTCTCTCCTCATGACCTGCTTTTATATGGTGCACTCTCCTGTTCTCTCTATGGCCATGTGGCCTTAGCAACCACATGGCCCATGACGGTGCAACTCTATACACAGGCTCCAGTAGGAAGCCTGGAATGGGCCACAGCTGGAACCACACGCTAAGCTAATTTTGATATGGAGCAGGAACTCTGGGCAGTAACCTTCATCCTGGCCCAACTAAAGACAAGACTGGACATTTTCCATGGTGAGATGGATGGAGATGGGACATTGGGAAGTCAGGAGGGGAGCTCCCTTAATTGTACATTATCAATAAACCATTCACAAAGTTACATCCTCACATGGGGATCTCAGGAAATTCTTTTCTTTTAGATACCATGAGCCCCACTCCCACTGGTAACAAATGGCATTCCACCAGTAACAACAGGACCTGCAAATACACTGGATTATCGCTTCCTTGATAATGTTGTGCTGTATAAGACTCTGCCTTAGCAGACTGGAAGGAGGTTCTCCTGCTGGGGTTTTTTTTTTTTTAACTTATTTATTTATTTATTTAAATATATTTTATTGATTATGCTTACAGTTGTCCCATTTCCTCCCCTTTATTCCCCTCCGCCCTGCACACCCCCTCCCACCCACATTCCCCCCCTTTAGTTCATGTCCAAGGGTCATACATATAAGTTCTTTGGCTTCTACATTTCCTATACTATTCTTAACCTCCTCCTGTCTATTTTCTACCTACCATTTATGCTACTTATTCTCTATAACTTTTCCCCCTCTCTCCCCCTGTCTACTCCCCTGTTGATAACCCTCCATGTGATCTCCATTTCTGTGATTCTGTTCCTGTTCTAGTTGTTTGCTTAGTTTGCTTTTGTTTTTGTTTTGTTTTAGGTTCAGTTGTTGATAGTTGTGAGTTTGTTGTCATCTCACTGTTCATGTTTTTGACCTTCTTCTTTTTCTAGATAAGTCCCTTTAACATTTCATGTAATAAGGGCTTGGTGATGATGAACTCCTTTAACTAGACGTTATCTGAGAAGCACTTTATCTGCCCTTCCATTCTAAATGAAAGCTTTGCTGGATAGAGCAATCTTGGATTTAGGTCCTTGCCTTTCATGACTTGGAATATTTCTTTCCAGCCCTTCTTGCCTGCAAGGTCTCTTGAGAAATCAGCTGACAGTCTTATGGGAACTCCTTTGTAGATAACTGTCTCCTTTTCTCTTGCTGCTTCTAAGAGTCTCTCCTTATCTTTAATCTTGAGTAATGTAATTATGATGTGCCTTGGTGTGTTCCTCCTTGGGTCTAACTTCTTTGGGACTGTCTGAGCTTCCTGGACTTCCTGGCAGTCTATTTCCTCTGCCAGATTGGAGAAGTTCTCTCTCATTATTTGTTCAAATAAGTCTTCAATTTGTTGCTCTTCCTCTTCTCCTTCTGGTACCCCTATAATTCGGATGTTGGAACATTTAGAGATGTCCTAGAGGTTCCTAAGCCTCTCATTTTTTTTGAATTCTTGTTGCTTCATTCTTTTCTGATCGAATGTTTCTTTCTTCCTTCTGGTCCACACCATCGATTTGAGTTCCAGTTTCCTTCCCATCACTGTTGGTTCCCTGTACATTTTTCTTTATTTCACTTAGCATAGCCTTCATTTTTTCATCTAATTTGCAACCATATTCAACCAATTCTGTGAGCATCCTGATTACCACTGTTTTGAACTGTGCATCTGATAGGTTGGATATCTCTTCGTCACTTAGTTGTATTATTTCTGGAGCTTTGATCTGTTCTTTCATTTGGGCCTTTTTTTTTTTTGTCTTGATGTGCCTGTTACATAGTAAGGGGTGAAGCCTTAGGTGTTCACCAGAGTGGGGTAACCCACATTGCTGCACTATGATGCTGTATGTGGAGAAGGGGTCCAAGAGGGAACAATGCCACTTGCTCTGCTCTCTGCTGGGTTTCAGTAACTCCCCCTGCTACACACAAGCAAATTGGGCCCTTCTGGTGCTGACTCCTGAGTGGGTGGTTTTGTGTACGTTCTAGGCCCCTGTGGGTGTCTCCAACGAACTCTCCTGTGAGGCTGGGAGTTTCTCCCACTGCCACCTGAAACCCCACAGGTGTTTTCAAATCAGAGGTTTGAGGCTTTATTTCCCCGAGCTGAGCCCTGGGTTGTGCAGTCTGTCTCACTCCCCAGTTGTTCCTCCCAGTTTATCTGTGTGTGAATGTGGGACCATCCACTCCGCCAGCCATCTCCTCACTGGGTCCGCCAGCTGCTGCCTTCCCACGAGTCCTCTCCCTGCCCGGCTGCCTGTTTCTGCCCCTCCTACAGGTCTGAATGGATATTTCTTCTTAAATCCTTGGTTGTGAGACTTCCATACAGTTCTATTTTCTGTCAGTTCTGGTTGTTTTTTTGTTTTTAAATTGTTGTTGTCCTTCTTTTGTTTGTGCGAGGAGGTACAGTGTGTCTACCTACGCCTCCATCTTGGCCGGCTCTCCTGCTGGTTTTAAAGAAGCAGCGGCCACATCATGCCAGGGCCAAATGGCTAGGACCTGAGGGTTACTCTAGAAGCTGCGAGGAGCTGAACTCTGCTAACTGTCTGGAATGAGCTGGGAAGAGGACCCTGAGCCCAGATAGGGATGCAGCCTATGTCAGTATCTTGGTGGTCCATGCTAAACCCTGAGGAGAGAGCCCAGGTGCAATGTGCCTGGCCTTCTGACCTACAGACACTGTAAGATGTTGTGTCAAGGTAGTAAGTTTGTGGTAATTTGTTATGCAGTAATAGCAAACTAATAAATACAATCTCACTTTCTTTTCTATATTGCTTTCCCTTCTCTTCTGCCATCGTAATAACAGCAGTGGCAGAGGGCCTTACATGATTAATCTCAAAGTAAGCTATCAAGACGGTAATTATAACATGGCAAACCTAAGCTGGCTTTCTGTGTGCTAGGCGACATTCTGTAAGTGCTGTTTTCCTGTGTCATTTCTACATTTATACTTGTGTGTTTTCTTAGTTCAGACATATGTCTTTAAAAATTCCTGGAAGAGGTCCTTATTCCCAAGAATTTGTAATGAAAATGAAACATTCTTCATAAATGATTGATAGTATAAAATGAACTATTTGCATTAATTAAACAACTTCCCAATGGATTTGAATACTTTCTAGACTATGTTTTATCATGTTCATTTCTGAAATTGGGATGCAGTGCCTTAAACTGATATAGAAAAAATCTTGCTTCTAGAAGGCAGAGGACTGAGTTGTTTTGTAGCTCTTATTACCTGCACGTGTGTGGACTTAGCCTTCTGGGTGTTTTATATTTATACAATTGTTAGTTTATTTGAATTATTTGCAGCAGGGTCAAATAAGCTCTTGCTTTATAAATGAAATATGTATCCTCAATTTTTGTGTGATCGCCGGAATCACACTGCCGATAGGCCTGTGGGGCTGCTGCTAACTTTGCTATGGTCAGAGAAGTGACTGGTCAGGTGAATACCATGTGAATGAACTTTGGGTTTAGGGACACACCACTGGAGCTGTGATCCAGGCGTCAGGAAACCACTGTGGATGCCTCCACTGCAGGTGCTTTTGAAGTTAGCAACCGGGCACCAGAGTGATGCTGTCTCTGTTCTCATGTACTGACAGCAGGAGGTAAAACAGAAAGTTATCCCCTACCTCGCTTGCACCTTCCCAATCTCAAGGTATGGGGTAGGCATTTTGGGGGTAATCTAATTCATATCTACATCCCAAATCATGAGTTAACTCTGGAAATGTGGTTTTTAGCTTTCCAGGCTCTGTAGTCTAAAAAGACTTCCTCTAGACAATAGAATGAACACCGTTAAAGTTTACCGTATATATAATATGTCCATGAGATGTCAACAAAACCATTTTAAAAACAGGTATATATTTGAATGCAAATAGTATATTTTTAATGCTAAACAACTGAATGTGAAAAATCACAGTATCAGACCATGAATTAACTAAGCTAGTATCAATTTTATATATATATATGTATATGTGTGTGTATATATATATACACACACACACACACACACATATATAAACAAACAAAACAAACTCAACAACTGGAATTAAAAATTATCCTATGGAATTCTTGGATTGAATATGAAATTGAATCTGCAGGACCCCTATAAAATAAGGAGATAAAATATCTCAGCATTTTCAGTATGAGGCCAAAGATATAGAGAGTTAAATACACAGCATCAAATGTTTTAATTCTTAAAAGGCCTTTCTGATGTCACTGAACCAGCTACCCCTAATAACTGCCTGCAAATTAAAATAAGAAGATAGATTTTATATATCAAAATTTCAGTTTAAGAAATTACGATTCTCAGGGTCATCAAGGGTAGAGTGATGGTACATATTCTCAGACAAATTATAAATTGGTACAAAATCTTTGAAGGGTAATTTGGCAGTACATATCAAAAGCTTTTAAACAACATAAACTCTGATGCATTTTCACTTTGGAAACTTTATCTTAGGAAATTTATCTGAAATATACACAGAGAACATAGATTAGCTTATTTAGTACATCAGTGCTTGGTAAAATTGTCCAATATTAGTGAAAGATTAGACAAAATAAGATACAACTTTAAAAATATTTAATGACTCTGAAAATATTCATTACATATTATTTGGTAAAGAAAATTTTACCAAAGAATAACATGTACAACATGCTCCAAATATCTATATCTTTGTGTAGAAAATTATACTGGAAAGCTAAATACAAATATGTGAAAAGTTTTTTTATAATGCCCGATAAATCTGTCAGTATAGGTTACATTACAATTTGGAAATAAACAATACCAAAATCCCAGTGGCTTAATATATAACAGTTTATTTATTTGCTCTCTCAAGGTCTGCTAAGGGTATAGGCAACGTTCCAGGGCAGCTGTCTTCCATGTGGAAGCGCAGAACCCTAAGTGAATTTTGTCACGTGGCACTTCCAGAACACATCCTTCCATGATTGCTGCGGCAGGACTGCAGTCCTACAGGTAGTTTCCTCCCTTGAATTTATATTTCACCTGTAAACAAGTGTAGGCTATGCCAAGCCTACGTATCTCAAACTAGAATCCTACACTACACTCTGAATGGTTAAATATTTCAAATCATTCTAGTGCCTGAAAATTAGCTCCCAATTCATTTCCTTGTTGACAATAATATTCTGGCTAATCTTAAATGCATTATTTACTCTACCACAATCTCAATTACCCTAGCTAAAATGAGAAAAAAATATTTATATCAAAGCCTTGATGATAATTCTAGAATATCTCATCAATAAAGAACAGTGAACTGGGATGTAATACACACAGCTTACATTTGTCTTTTAGACTTCTTTGGAAACATTTCTGCTTTCTCTTTTAGATAATGTCCATAAATGTTAAACACAATGGACTATGGGGTGATTTTACAGACAGAAATCATATCGTTTATTCCACATGACCTGCTTTTATTTTTCCCAGTGTTTGCCATTATTTTGGTTTTGTTGCTCTCCTAACTTTTGCCAGGGATTTTATGGCCTCTAATTTTTAAGCAGCTTGTATTGCCCAACACGGATGGGGGCAGGGCGGTATTTCAGTCATGTTCTTGTCTTGTGGATAACCTTATGTTAGCCCTTCCGCATTCTGGGCCATGCCTTATTCTGGTCTGAAATAGAATTGATTTTTCCCTTAAAGAAGGGTACTTACCTCTATAGTGAAACTTAAGGACAGAATAATGCCCTTTTGTTAGAACTGGATTTAACAGCAACCTGGCACTGCAGCGAGAGGACCACTGTAGTTGGTACATAAGCATAATAGATAATAGAAAATTCAATGAAAGTTGGCAACATACCAAATTACTGGATGTACCTTAGGGACAAATCTTAGACTCTTCTTTTAGGGTTTTTCTATCTCTGAGGTGAGAATGATGTGGTACAGTAAGAATTTTTTAAATGTGCTTGTCCATTCACTGATAATTAAACTGCTCATGTACAGATATTACAAATAAGTGAGTTATTCAGGACAGGTGACATGGAATAAATGATGGAAAAAGAAAGACAAAAGGAAAATTGTATACAGTATTAAATATATAAGATATATATATATACACTATCAATTCCTTCTGCATGTGTTTATAATCAAATCCAAATTTTCCTATTTCACATACAAAATGAAGTAGGGAATTTAGCTAGGAAGGGAATTTCAATTGGCTTTGACAGGTTGGAGTAATTTTCAACACGGCTTTGAGATAGTGGTTTTGCTTGGCTAATACATATTTTCAATTTTGTCAATTGAGACAGAAACCCCAAACATTAGAGAAGTGTTTGAGTACGGACTTCTTCTGTGCCAGGAAGGCACACTGATTTTGGTACAATGGTAAGATCATGGATTTTGCTAAATGCAATTACAAACACATGTTTTATTGCAAAGCAGGCAATGAAAAACAAATTAAAAATAAATAACACAGAAATGGGTTTCACTAAGAAACACTGAATAACACTGAAGGTGTTTGTAAAAATTATAAAATTTGGGCAACTATTACAACTACTTTTTACATTCACAAAATATTAAAGAACCAAACTGTTTGTGCTATTTCTGTTTTTTAGTAATTGGATCAAGGAAATTGAATCATGAAAGCTAGGTTATCTTATAAATTCAGCCCAGAGATTATTAGTAAAGAAATTTTAAATACATAAAAAAACTAGTTTCAGAACAATTGAAATTTTAATTTAGTTACTAAAACAGTATTTTCTGAAATTTTGGTCAGATCAGAATAGTATGGATATTGGAGAACACCGTTCATTATGCCTCAAAAAAACCCCACAAACCATAATTACAATGTAACTTCCAACCTAATTATAAATAGAATAGTTCTGAATTGGAAAACAGGAGATATTTTAAAAATTATTTTATTAATGGAATTATATTTTATTCTCCATCCATCATTTTCATCACCTCTTTCTTTGAAATAGTCTAGAGATGTCCCATTATGCTAAAATATGAGCCCATGATGTATGGAATCTTTATTCAAGATCTGCCTGTGTGTAAAACAGTGCATCTTTTGTTCTTGATTTAGTATATTAAGTGGTCTAGCTTTCTAATCTTTCAATTTGCTAAGAATATTTTCACCATTATAGCAACAGTGCCTCCCCAAAATTATTCCTGTGAGACTAACCGGCAGGGAAACTCTGAATCCAGAAGCCTAGGGACATGCCAGCGCTCTTTCACTCAACTTATAAACAATAGGAAGAATTTAGTTTATTTATCCTTCCATTCACTCAATTTGTATCTTTCTTTGAGGTGCATACGCTTGCCTGTGCTGCTCTGACATTTCTCTGGGTAACACAGTCTGTCTTAAATCACAAGTTTCTGTAGGACAGGGACCATGCTTCTTTAATTTGCTTTTGACACATCCAACGCAATGCAATGCAATGAAAGTATGTGAACTTAACACACGGGCCTGGATGATGATGGTGATTATAATAATTTATGTTTTTTCCCTTTTGCTTCTCAGTGGAACTTAGTAGTTATTCACTTTTGCTGACAGCAAAATTCATACTTCTTTCAGCAAAAAAATATAACAAAGAGACATAATATATAAAATTGAACTGCAATATTTCTCTAATTTCATCCCATTTTTCTGGCTCTTTTCTATTTACCTGACAGGATTATATATGAGACCAAATCTTTAAATTCTTTGCAATTTTTTCTTTAGATTTACAGCACAAGTCTGTTGATTATTTCATATCAGTCACTATTAATATAAGGCAAACATTAAAGAAGTGGTAAAGGAGTAGTTAAAACAAAAATGCTACAGAGCAATGCTTGGTATTTCTCTTCCTACATTCTAATGTAATCCATCATGGCCACGACTTCACCAATCTGCTAACTTCCCAGAGAATTATGAGCATAATCTTTTTTTGTTTTCTGACACTTCCTCTTACCTCACAATCAAGTAACTCAATACCTTTTTTTATTGTTTGTTTGTTTCAAAGAGATCAACTGTCCTTGACAAAGTAACTTATAGTCACATTTCAATGTAAATATGTAACTAAATAATAAACACATTTGATAACAAGCCTTCACATTGGAAGATCATGCCAATACTTTTTATTACTAGGCATTTGTAGGCTCTCCTATATTGTTTCATATGGCCTCCCCTAAGTGATATCAAAACAACTGAAGAAATTTAGGTGTTCCACAATGGGAAAAGTTTACAGAGAGAGGGTCCATCAACACAATAGAATATTATGTAGTCATTTAGAAGATAACTGTAAGGACCACGTAAAGTATGGAGTAATGTTAACAATGTTAAATGAAAGAGTAATCACAGAGTGACAGAGATACACTTGTCTACGAAGATCGGAGTGAAACGACAGAAACAGAAAGGCATAACAAAGCACAGAGCCGTGAGCACAGACTTGGATCCAGGCTTCCTGAATTTGTCTTCCAGATTTGCCACTTTTTAGTTGCCTTATCTCGAGCAAATGACAAAACTATGTGCCTCATTTTACTCATCTGATAAACAAGGACTGATTGCCTTTTCCACAGGCTGTTAGAAGGATTAAACTGTTATAGTATATATGTTAAACACTGAGAATGATGCCTGGCACTTAGTCAAACTATATGTATTTATAAATTATTAAGAAAATGGTCATATTATATTGGTGGGATTAAAGGATATTTTCTATTGTTTCTAGATGAAATGAATTAAAAGATTTCATCATCTGAGTTAACTCTATTTAAAAAGCCAAAGAATTACATAAATAATTCAGTAAAGACAATGATAATATAAAATACTTTTGGAATCTGAAAGGAAGACAACCTAGTTATCTGAAAAATTCAACCAACAGGTAATTTTCTAAAAAGATTCTAGGTAGTCAAGAATTTACTAGTCTTAATTATTTTACTCTTTTTATAAATTGCCACCATCTTCTCTAAACTTATTAGTTATATCAATGTGTATTTGGCCATCACAACCAAGTTGGACATTTAGTTTGCATGTTATATAATTATTTTCATACAAATAGTGATAAAAAAAACCAAGTGTTACTGGATTTTGGTATTTTCTTTTCCATAGGAAAAGATCTTCTAGGTCAAAATTTGGCTTCTCCTCTGCATGTCCATATGTACCTTTGCTGCATTCTTGTGTAATTTCTGTAACTCCCTGATCTTTCTTTTAGATTTTCCTTAGAATATCTAGAAGAGACTTTGTGGGCATCCAGAATTACTTACAGGTCAGGTATAGAATTTCTTTATTGTTAGTACAGTTTTGGAGGCTTGAGGCTGCCCTGATGCCTTTGTAGTTGCCAGGAAACTCCAGGTTAATGGTGGCCTCTCCACCTAAACAAGTCTCCGGAACTAAGCTCAGTTATCTCCACCAACACACCATAACGTAGGCCTCTGCTGAGTGCTTACAATACTTTCAATCTACTGTGGGCAAAGGGTGTTGGCCACAGAAATGGGTGAGTCCAGGGCAAAGATATTTATTTCATGGGATAGAGAAGTCCTCTATTTGGCTGCTCTTCATTAAGATGTCTGTCTCTTTTCAGTGTGGCTGCAGAAAAACAGATTCACGGTCATTTCTGGGAGGGAACAATGCCATTCTGAGCAAGCTAGAGGTGGGTGGAGTAGAACTGCCTTCCCTTTGCTTGCTTTTCTTTGGGTTAAATTACCCATAATAAGAGATGGAGGTATGGCCTTGGTAGTGGCAGAAAGGCACAAGGAAAGTAGCATTGATCTTAGACCTGAGGGTTGGCATGTAATTCTGTGTAGTTCAGCCTCATGTACCGGCTAAGAAGGGTTCCATGTTCATATCTGGGACCAAAGACAGCAGTAAATCATTGTTTTGAGTGATGCTCTTGGGTTTATATTTCATTGGACTGTTTCAGGAAAATATTAAGGACTTCAGAGTCCCTTTCTCAATCTTAGAAACTCTCAGCTTAAGGGAAACATTTTATAAGTTTATAGAAGTTAATATTTTTCACTGATACAGCAGTGATACCTGAACCCAAGTCACACCAGACTTCGGGTGATATAAGTTGCACAGTAATTATATGGATCTGAGAAAACTGAACAGTACCTGATACCTGTGATTGAGTTTGTGGCACCATATTACTTATAATCACCTAGGAACATCTTTTTTAAAAGATTAATGGTATAGATTATGAGGATCAAGTTCAATAGCAATGTCATTACAACATAGGTCATAATGGGCCAATATTTAAACACAGTTTCTTCTATTTTTTTGTTTACACATGTTCAGCTTCTACTACATAGTGCCATGTGCTTACCTCAACCCACCAGGTTTCTACAGGCTCAAGGTAGGGACTTTCATATTATGTTGTGGTCAATGCTAAAATCAGAGAAGTGAGCAGAACCAAAAGCTGAGTGACAAGTCTATACGCCATCAGCCAATAAAGAAATTCTGAATGGATTACCAAAGTTGAAGTGCTAATTAGATTTGTGGCTAGAATCTAGGGATAAGATTTGTGACAATAAGAGCATTGGGTTGAATTCCAGAAAACTGGGCATTTAATGCTTGAGATAAAAATTGTTAGCAGCTGTGGTATAATGCTTGCTGAAGCAAGGTACTCAGATAAGTGAGTCCTCCATGTTTATAGGGCCGTGGGAAGGTAGAGCATCATGATTCTTTAATTGTAGACCAGTTCTTCCAATTTCATAGATGTAAGCGTGTGTGTGTGTGTGTGCGTGTGTGTGTGTGTTAATGGGATTTGGTGCACAAGATAAAAAATCTAGTTCTCCTTGAGGGCAGGCAGATTATACTTGATACTTGCATTAATATTTTTGTTGCTTGAACCCCACTGAGTACATTCATTTTTGTTGTATTTAATGATGTTCTTCAGTTTTCAAACATGCTTTCTCCCAAATATAGCTCACTGGAAAACACTGAAAAACCTCAGGAAAAAATATTTACAATTTAGTCCCACATCTAAGGATATTAACTAATAGCAGGTATTTTATTAAGTTGTAATTAGTCTCTCTAAAATGGATTATTTATTTTCATATGTATAGACTTATTCACCTTTCTCCTTATAGAAGACAAAAAGACCATAAGTCTTAAGTACCATTAAAAACGGCTACTTAAATATTATGTCTTAAACTAAAAAAGTGTTTTTTCTTACGTTTTCCGTCTCTTTGTTGATGTTCTCACTGTGTTCATACATTCTTCTCTCCAGGTCAGTGAGTACTTACATAACTCTTACTTTGAACTCTTTATCAGGTAAATTATTCCTCTGTTTTATTAAGGTTTTTTTCTGAGGTTTTATCCTGTTAATGTTTTTGGAATGTTTTCCTGTATT
Source organism: Desmodus rotundus (assembly GCF_022682495.2). Lineage (NCBI taxonomy): Eukaryota > Metazoa > Chordata > Mammalia > Chiroptera > Phyllostomidae > Desmodus > Desmodus rotundus. Next base: position 75,047,760 of record NC_071397.1, on the reverse strand, counting down.
TCTTTATTTTGCTTAGCTTCCATGTTGGTTTCTATACAGCAGATGAAGCAACTAACTCTCCTGAGAGGCCCTGTGTAGAAGATAAACTTGGCCATTCAACCCTGTCTCAGTCCTTTGTCGTCTCTCAAACTTTTATGTTTGTCCAAGCCTATTATATTTTTAATAGCTTCCAGTATTTGAGGATGTGCCAAGACCTGTCAGTGTCCATAAGAGGAAGATCTCCACAGTCCAGTTTAGGTTGTTTGGAAGCCAGATTCTCAGGCAGCAACTTTCAAAAGTGAGTAAATATGTACAGTCCCGTGAAACCACAAACACAAATCCTTCTGGCCAGGCAATGTGGCAGTATCTCTCAGGTGGCAGTCTCAGAAGTCGGGGTTCCAGATTGGTATATAAGAGAGAAATCAGAGAGCTAGAGCAAGGCAGAGGGAGAGTGCCATGATAGTATGCAGGGCCTATGTTTCTTGAGAGCAAATCTGTAGTTCACTAGTTATGTGCCAAAGATCCAGAAGCAAAGGGCTTTTCATAGAAAGACTGGTGGGGGTGGGGATGTGAGTGGGGGTGGGATTATGCCTCTCTCTGGTCTGTGCAATGCCCTGGGAATAGTAGTCCACCAAGAACCATCTCTTTGACTGCCATAGTCTCATGGAACCCTAGAAAACAAATCCCCCTGGCCAGCAAAGCCAAAGGACCAAGGGCCATTCCCTGGATGGCAGCTGTAAAAACTGGGACACCAGATGTAAATGCCAAGGCATCAGCAGTCTGTAAAGCTCACTTTCAGGAGATACCATGGTGCAGCAGAGGGAGAATGCAAAGATAGCACCCACTCTCCTAGTTCTCTGGAAATGATTATAGTCAACCCCTATGATCATTTCTATAGAAATGATTATAGATCAAATAACTATAGTCAAAATGATGTATGTTTAATTACAAGTCTGCCCTTAGGCCATAGCTATGATGATAAGCTAATAGGCTTCCTTTATAATAAGGCTGAGCTGCATTTATTGCCTCTTGCTGTGTCCTGGGGGTGGTGGCCATTTAAGAACTCTTTCTCTGTAGATTGCAGTCCTGTGAGACCCACAAGCATAGGTCCCACTGGCTGCCAGATCCAGGCAATGTAGAGGTGTCTTCTAGCAGCAGCTGCAAAAATTGGGGCACCAGAAAGGGCATGAGACTCTTTGTGGGTAACCTAAATTATTACAATCCTGTGGGACCAGGAATAGAAGCTCTCCTAGCCTCCAGAGTCAGGCAGTAGAGAGGCATCCCTTGTGGCTGCTTCAAAGATCAGGACAAAAGATGCTTATAAAAGCTCACTTATAGGAGATATTGATATTCTGAAGCACAGCAAAACGAGAGCAAGAAGATGGCACCCACCATTCTCTGTCCCGAGAGAGTGTTGCAGAAGGTTCCTAGGTGTGCGTGATAAATTAGATGCCTGCTTCTCAGGCTGACACTTAATATAAGCAAGTGAGCCTCTTTCACTTTAAGTCTGAATGCAATCAGTTGCCTCTGAACTGAGGCCTAGGGTGGATAACTCTGAGCATGTGGACCCTGTAAGAGTTATCTTCTAGATTGCTTTATTGTGAAGATACTTTGAGGGCTTGTGGGACATCAGAATGACTAACATTTGCATTATAGAGGTTTCAGAAAAACAGTATGAGAGAAAAAGATTCAGAAATCTTGCTTGAAGATAAAGTGGCTAAAATTTTACCTAACCTGGGGAAGGAAATACACATACAGACAAAGTCAGCCGAGCGAGTTCCAAAAAAGATGAATCGAAAGAGACCACACCAAGACACATTGTAATAAAAATAAAGTTAAAAACAAGGAGAGATTATTCAAAGCAGCAAGGGAAAAATAATTTATTACATTCAAGGGAGCCTCCTATAGACTTTCAGTAGCTTTTTTAGCAAAAACTTTGCAGGCCATAAGGAAATGGCATGATATATCCAAAGTGCTGAAAAAAAAAATACAACCAAGAATATACTGTCTGGCAAAGTTGTTGTTCAGAATTGCAGTATAAATAAAAAGATTTCCAGAGAAGCAAAGCTAAAGGAATTCATCACCACAAAACTGGCCTTACAAGAAATGTTAAAGGGATTTTTCAGTTAGGGGATAAAAATATGGAGCTTTGTAATAAGGTTAAGCTTCAGTTGTTATCAACTTAAAATGGACTTTTATAGATATTGTTATATGTAAACAACATGGTAACTACAAAGCAAACACCTATGGTAAATGCACAAAATATAAAGAGAAAGGAATATGTGCACATCCCTAATGAAACAGAGCAAAACCACAGCAAACCACAAAGTAAGGGAGCAAGAGAAAAGGAAAGAAACAGAGATGAACTACAAAAACATACTGAAAACAATGAAAAAAATGACAATAACTATATACCTACCAATAATTACTTTAAATGTAAATGGACTAAATTCTCCAATCAAAAGACACACAGTGGCTCAGTGGATTAAAAGAACAAAACCCATATATATGTTGCCGATCAGAGACCCAGTTTGGATATAAGGGCACACTGAGACTAAAAGTGAAGAGATGAAAAAAGATATTTCAAGCTGTAGTAGGTATATTTATATCAGATAAAACAATTTTTTTAAAAAAGACTGGAATAAGAGACAAAGAAGGCTATTATATAATGATAAATGTGTCAATTCAAGAAGAAGATATAGGGTTCATAAATATTTATGCACCCGACATAGGAGCACCTAGATATATAAAGCAAACAGTAACAGACCTAAAGAGAGAATAGACAGCAATATGATAATGGCAGGGGATTTTACACCCAACTTTTATCAGTGGATAGATCACCCAGATCGGAAAATCAATAAAGAAACGTGGGCATTAAATGCAATATTGGATCAGATGAAAATAATAGATATTTTCAAAACATTCCTTCCAAAAGCAACAGAATACACATTCTTTCCAAGTGTGCATGGAACGTTTTCCAAGATGAATCATGTGTTAGGCTACAGAACAAGTCTTAATAAATTTAAGAGGATGTTTAAAACACCAAACATCTTTTTGACCACAATGATATGGAACTAGAAATCAATCATTTGAAGAAACCTGGGAAATTCATAAATATATGGACAATAAACAATGTGCTACTGAAAAACCAATAGGTCAAAGAAGAAATCAAAAGAGAAATAAAAAAATACCTTGAGAAAAATGAAAATATAAATATTACTTACCAAAATTTATGGGATACAAAAAGTTCATAGTGATAAATATTTATCCTCAAGAAGCAAGAAAAGCCTCAAAAATAAACAACTGAATTTACCACCTCAAAGAACTAGACAAAGGAGAGCAAACCAACCCCAAATTTAGTATAAGGGGAAAAATGACAAAATTAGCAGAAATAAAGAGACTAAAAATTAATAGAAAATATCGATGAAACCAAGAGCACCTTGTTTGAAAAGATAAACAAAAATTGACAAGCTCTTAACAAGACCCCACCAAAGGGGTAAAAAAGAGGGCTCAAATAAATAAAATAAGAAATAAAAGAGGCTGTGTGACAACTGATATCACAGAACCACAAAAAATAATAAGAGATTCTGATAAGAAATTACATGCCAATAAATTGGACAATCTAAAAGAAATGAAAAAATTCCTAGAAACACACAACCTACTAAAATTGAACCATGATAAAATAGAAAATGTGAAACACAAATTAGTAGGAAAGAGATTGACCAGCAATCAAGTCTCCCAACAAAATAAAGTTCAGGACAAGATAGCTTCATTGTGAATTCTACAAAATACTGAAGAAGAATTAATATCAATATTCTTAAACTCTCCCCAAAAAAACAGAAGAGAAGGGAACTTTTAACAATTGAAGTCCATATTATCAAATGAGACCCTGATACCAAAATCAGAGAATCACACCACAAGAAAAGAAAAATGACATTCCAACATCCCCGTTGAACACAGATGCAAAATTCTCAGTAAAATCCTAGCAAACTAAATTCAGAAATACATTTTAAAAATCATACACCGTGATCAAGTGGGATTTATCCAGAGATGTAAGGATGTTTCAACATTTGCAAATCAGTAAACGTGATACACCACATTAACAAAATGAAGGATGAAAATTATAAGATCATCTCAATAGATGCAGAAAAAGCATTGGACTAAGTTCAACATTCATTCAGGAGAAAAGCCCTTAACAAACTGGATATAAAGGGAAAATAGCTCAACATAATACAGGCTATTATCATACGACAAGCCCACAGCTATGAGTATGCTAACAGCATATTCAATTGTAAAAAGATAAAATCTTTTTCTCTACCATTGGGAACAAGACAAGGATGCCCACTATTAGCACTTTTATTCAACAGTTCTTAAAGTCTAACCAGAGCAATTGGGGGAAAAAATGCATGAAATAAAAGGCATCAAAATCAGAACAGAAGAAGTAAAGCTGTCTTTATCTGCAGAAGACATATTTTTATATAGAGACAGCCCTAAAGATACCACCAAAAACTGTTAGAACTAATACAAAACATTTGGTAAAGTTGTAGTATACAAAATCAATATACAAAGATCAGTTATGTTTTTATACACTAATAACAAACTGTCAGAAAAGAAAAATAAGATAACAATCCATTTACAACTGTATCAAAAAGAATAAAATACCTAGGAGTAAATTTAACCAAGAAGGTAAAAGATCTGTATACAGAAAACTATAAGTTAATAAAAGATATTGAAAAAAACAGATAAATAAAAAGACATGAATGCTCATGAATTGGAAGATTCAGTATGATTAAAATTTCATACTACCCTAAGCAAGATACAGGTTCAATGCAATTCCATTGAAAATATCAATGGAATTTTACAAAGAAATAAAACATTATCCTAAAATTTGTATGAAACCAAAAAAAACCCCCAAAAAACAAAAACCCAAAGAAACTCCAAATAGCCAAAGCAATCTTGAAAAAGAAGAACAAAGCTGAGGCATTGTGCTCTGTGATTTCAAACTCTATTATAAAACTATAGTAATTATAACAATATGGTATTGGCATAAAAACCAACATAGATCAATGCAACGGAATAGAGAGCCCAGGAATAAACGCATACATAAATGGTCCATTAGTTTACAGCAAAGCAGCTAACAATACAATGAAGTAAGGACAGTCTATTCAATAAATGGTGCTGGAAAAATTGGACAACCACATTCAAAACAAACTTGACTGCTATCTTACACCATATGCCAAAATTAATTCACAATGGATTAAAAACTTTAACTTAAAGCTTGAAACCATAAAACTCCTAGGAAAAAAATTATCTGGTGAGCTCCTTGATGTAGATCTTGGAAATAATTTTTGAATTTGACACCCAAAGCAAAAGAAACAGAAGCAAAAATAAGTAAGTGGGACTGCATCATACTAAAAAGCTTCTGCATGACAAAGGAAACCATTGACAAAATGAAAAGGAAAATGGGAGAAAATGGTTGCACATGATATCTCTGATAATATCCAAAATATGTACAGAACTGATACAATTCAATAGCAAAAAACCCAATCAGATTAAAAAATGAGAAGATTGGAGTATCCTGACATATTTTCAAAGAAGATATAAAGATGGTCAACAGGTACATGAAAAGATGCTCAATATCATTCATCATCAGAGAAGTGCAAATAAAAAAGCACATTGAGACATCACTTTACACCTGTTAGAATGGCTGTTATCAAAAAGACAAGGAGTAACAAGTGCCGGGGGGGATGTGGAGAAAAGGAAACCCTTGAGCGCTCTTGGTGGGAATGTAAATTGGTGCAGCTGCTGTGGAAGACGGTATGGAGGGTCCTCAAAATAGTAAAAATGAGGCTACCATATAACTAAGCAATTCCACCTCTGGGTAGTCAGCTGATGCGGTTCAAAGACTAATTTAAAAAGATATATGTACTCCTATGTTCATTACAGCATTATTTACAACAGCAAAGATACAGAAACAACCTAAGTGTTTATCAGAGGAGGAACAGATAAAGAAGTCATATTTATCAGTATTCAGCCATAAAAAAGAATGAAACCTTGCCACTTTGAACAACATGGATAAACCTTGAGGGTGTAATGCTAAATGGAGTATGTCAGGCAGAGAAAGACAAATACACATGATCTCTCTTATATGTGTATCTAAAAAAATCCCCCAAACAATAAACAAAAACCATGTTCATAGATACAGAGAACAGATTGGTGGTTGCCAGAAGCTGGGGGTGGGAGAAATGGGTGAAGGGGGTCAAAAGGTAAGGAAAAAAAAAACAGGCAAATGCTGTAGATATCTGTTAAATGTTAGTTCAGCTACATTAAGTCTGAATACATTTTATAATAAGTGGTAAAGAGCAAAAATTATTTCATCTACTTTGTACCACATGACTATAGTAAGATATATATATATACACACATATATATGTAATTTATAAACTTTTCTTTGTGATGATACCTTAAGATAGAGAAATAACAACATTTTAGCTTTGATATGAATCATATATTTCCATCTCTGACTTCAAAAACATCCCAATAAACTTGCCAAAGTATTCTTCAACAGGGATATGCTTTTTAGTGGCTTCTTTCAATTTTTATTGAAATGTTCTGCATCACGAAGGCATAGTATCATCATTTTCAGTATATTTTCAAGATCAAGCATTTAGGCAATGGAAAAATGTTCTAATTTAGAAGTAGAAATAGAGAAGATTTTTAGGAATGTAGTAATTCAGCTTTATGGAAAACAGGAAAATGACTCAATAAACCATCTGGTCACTGAAAAAAAAAAGTGTATGCCACACTTATGTGTCCCTGCTGTGTCAGTGGTCTAGCATGGTATGGGGCCTGCTTAAAGTCACCACTAACAGATGGTTATCATTCAGTTGCTAGAGTTGGTGCCCAGTTATTTTCAGTTTGGCTTGAAACTGGCAGTGGCTTACATCTGATAAGTGCTGGGTCAATTTGTTGGCCCACCTCTTCAGAGTTTAAATGCTCTGGAATTCATGTTAAGGGGGTCCTCTAGGCTTATGTTGAGCTTCTGTGAATTTGACCTGAATGATTATGAGAGGTTGCAAGCCAACATGGTTTCCTGGCTTTTACACGGCCTGGACCTTCCTTATGGGATGTTTGTTACCCATCCCAGCCTCTTAGGACTTGGTGATCTCCTTCTCAAAGTAGCAACAGGAGGATATTATTTATAGTTTTGGCAACTAGATAACCACTTTTAATAGTTTTTGGGTTTCTGCCACAAAGGGCTATCTTTAATGAGAATTCTATTTGCATACAGTTGTGTGCATTGGTGGCTGTGAAGCACAGATGTTTGCTGTGCGTTTAGCTTGTGAGTGACTGTACCAGGAATCAGCTAGACATTGGTAGTTGGCTTTGGGATTTTTATATCTACTGCTAGGTCCCAGGTTGTGTTTGGAAGTTCAGAAGGCAAAAGGCCCTAGTGGTAGTGAAAACAATGAAAATATTATCTACTCTGGTTGAGGAACTGGCCAGTCTCCAGCTTCTTTTTTGTTCATATTTATTTTTCCCTATTTAGAGTTCCTAGAAGTTAGAAAATGCTTGCTGGTACCCCATTGTCCTTTTCTTCCTTTTAAAACAAAGGAGTCATTTATTTTAGGAACCCAGTGGTCTTTAGCATCATTTTAATGTATGTTTGAGTAAATTTTAGAGTAGGAGGATTAAATGAAATGCAGTATTTACATTTTGCTAATTTTCTTCTCTTGTTAGAAAGCTGCTATTTTGCAGAAAGAGAAATATGTTGGAAATGTATGTATTTCAACTATAAAAATCAATTGTCATAAATTGTATATATAGCAAATCACATGGGAAGTCTTTATTTCCTAATTTAAAAAAGCTGCCTCAAAGAAATGTTTCAGCACACAGAGGCACATGGGCCGCTTGGCAGACAGCCTAATTGAAACCAAGGGCCCGGGAGAAGAGCTGAACTCTGCATCTGCCGTCCAGAACTGGCACGCTACACTTTGAACCAGTGCTGATGGCTTTGTACACAAAGATCAAAATGAGTTTGTTTTATTCAGCTGGGTTGTGGAGGTGCACGTATTTTGGCTTCTGGATGCAATAAAGCATTGAGCTTGCAGATAAACAAACTATAAATCTAATCAAGCCTGGGCACAATGATAAGTAGATTGCTTGAGAGAGGGAGAGAGGGAGGAGAGAGAGAAAAGAGAGAGACACTCACAAGATAAAATGGCCCAATCCCATTTGATGCAGTGGAGGATTGAACACCAACCTTGGTATGTTGCCAGTTCTAACAACTATTTCTTTTCCTTCCTTTTCTTCCTTCCTCTTCCTCCCCCTCCTTCTCCTCCTCCTCCCCTCCCTTCTAGTCATATTGCAGTGAAATTGCAGGTATATTCTCTATTAAAGAAACGTCTATATCAGACTTCTTGAATGATAGCAGGGTTTCTCATTAAATTTGAGTTTCAGGACTTTGCAATGTTTCCTTCTCTGTTTCTGAAGGCAATATAAGCAAAGCATAAGCAGGTAGTGTGTTCCTTATGTGCTATTTGTAACCTTCATTATCATTATCATACAACCTTTATTTGTCCCCATTTAGGTGCTAGGAAGTAAATCAGAAGAATGGTGAATGCTCCATCTTAAACATGTTTATGTGCAACCATTCCTAAGCATAGTTGAGTGTTTCGGTTATGATGAAGAAATGGAAAGGTGTCATTGATTTATTCATATGCTTTGGATGCTTTGGCCCACCGCACAACTTCAAATATTGTTGGAATCAATCCATCTCCTTACTTTGCTAAGTAGCTGCCAGATAAATCTCCAGATATAATAAAATATGTGTCCATTAGGAATGACTGAATTCCACAACTAAATTTCACCTGAAATCTGAATGATGAAGTTTTCATTTAAAATGAATACATAAGTTGACAGGTTTAGAAACTGCCCAAGAAATAAATAACAGTGATTTAGAAATTTGCTCCAGTAATACAGAAATTCTGGCTATACAATAAATAACATATTTCTAAAAAGTAGACACCTATAATCTGAATCATTAATTAGATATCTAGAGCATGGTTAATTGCTTTAAAAAACTTTTTTTATTGAAACACAATTCACTTAGCATAAAAGTCATACTTTTAAAGTATACAATTCAAATGGTAATTAGTATATTCATGAAGTTATGAAACCATCACTTCCAATTCCAGAACATTTTCATCACCTCAAAAAGAAATGCTGTACCCCATGAGCTGTCTTTTGCGGAATTTATTGATGGAAATTTCAGGGAACTACCTTCTTTCTAACTTCCAATCTGAATAAATTATAGTTCTGAAAAATCAACTTTGATATACTTTTCATCTCCAATTTCCATACTATTAAGATTCTTTTCTGTAGATAACCAAAATATTTCAAGTATTACTGCAATGTAGCAGAGTTTAAAGAGTTCGGCACTAAGCTGGATAGCTTATTGTATGAACTACCTAAGTCCCTTAGCATCTCAAAATTTTAGCCTTATTGCATATAAGCCAAGCAGGCTAATAAATTAGATTGGGAATACAGAGTATTGTACAGAGTATTATGCTAGGAATAATTTTTCTTGTTTAAAATATATAGAGAGAGTTCAATAATAATTGTTATAATAATATCCTCAGTACAATCCATGTACCTAAAGAGAATAATACAGTATTAAGTGTAACTTAGTTCCAAGTGGCAAATAAGCAGTGAGTTCACTGGAAGTATATCTAGAGACTCTAGTGTCAGTAGGAGGGAAAATGATATGCTTATCGAGTAAAAGACAGCAAGGAAGCTGTAGAAGACTGGGCAGCAGAAATATGGCAGCGGTCATGCCTCAGAAACAATCCAATGCCATGCCACTTCTGCTACTGCTGTTGTAATGAATATGACCTCCTGCTTTCTTGATACTATTATGTGAATTGCTTAAGATTCAACAACCAAGAAAAGAGCGTCTGATTTACTGAACTTATATTAGGTGTCCACTCTGTGGAGAAACAAGGGAGGAATAATAACTCTGTTTGGCTTCTGTGATGGTTAATTTTATGTATTAACTTGGCAGGGCAGCAATGCCCAGATATTTGGTCAAATGTTATTCTGGATAACAGAAAAAGGTGTTTTTTTGAATGAAATTAACATTTAAGTGGGTTGTACTTTGAGTAAAGCAGATTATCCTCCATAATGTGGGTAAGTCTCATGCAATCAATTGAATTCTTTAATAGAACAAAGACTGTACTCCTCCCTCCAAGAAGGAATTTGAACAGCAGGTTGCCTTTGGGCTTAAAATGAACTTTTTCTGGAGTCTCCAGCCTGCTGGACTAGTCCATTAGATTTTGGATTCACCAAACTGCAGAACACTGTGAGCTAGTTCCTTAAAGTAAATCCCTCTCTCTCTCTCTCTCTCTCACACGCACGCATATCCTGTTGTTTATATTTCTCTGAAGAACCCTGACTAATACAACTTATTTTGTTGGAGATGGCCAAAACCACTGAAAATTTCTACAAAATGAGAGATTACTCGAATAAATTGGGATTACTCACAGGAATGGAGGGGCTCAATGATGAACAGTCAAAAAGCAAGAAATGTTCATTACATATAATATTTGAAGATACTGTCTAAATTCTGAGGGAGAAAGGACAGAACTCAGAGATATGGAGTTAATCTGAAAATAAATCACAGGAGAATGTTTGCTAAAGGAAGGGAAAAAATGAATTGGATAATATGAAGGAGAAAGTGATTCTGCATCAGGAGAGTAACAATGAGCACATGATCTCCTATTGAGGTGGCAGTACCATAATGTATGGAGGGAGTAATGCTGTGTCAGACCTTTGCAGAGCCTGAAGTCCTCTACTCCCTGTCTCTGAGAAAGCAGTTGCCATGTAAGAACTACAACTACCCAGAAACCACCATGCTATGAAAAGTCCAAGCCACATGGAAAGGCCCTGCAGAGAGGGCAGAGGGAGGGGAGGGGGAAGGGAAAGAGAGAGAGATAGAGATAGAGATAGATAGATAGATAGAGAGAGAGAGAGAAAGAGAGAGAGAATGAGAGAGAACACACACAAGGAGCACCTAAATACAAAACATGAGCAAAGAAGCCTTCCAGGAAGTGTAGTATTTAAGCTGATGTCAAGCTATTTTGGGCACCCAAGCTTCAAATCATAAGCCAAATAATATGGCTGTTTTTACGTCATTATATTGTTTGGGGGCAGTTTGTCAATACAGTGGTAAATTCCTGCCACATTTATGGTCCATTTGATGTGGTATTCTAAAAGACTGGAAATATAGAACCAAAGTCAGCTGAACAAATGAAGTTCCTGAGGATGAAGTTTAGAGATTCTAAAGGGCAAGGACTGAGGTTGAGAGATACCAGTATTAATGATAATGGTAAAAGATACCCTCTATGTTAGCGAAGGGAACAAAATCATTAGAAAGATCTAAATTAAATGCATTGCCATAGAAGCCCTGGATATTGAAGGGCAGTGGGGGCCAATATATGTAGCAGAAAGAACAAGGGCTTCATGAAAACAATTCATTTTGTTAAGGTCAATATGGATTTTAATGGAGCAATTACATTAAAATGAATAGTGACACTAAAATTAAGCAATAATGAAATTTGGTTTTGATAAATGTTTAATAGTTTAGTTATGATATTTTAGGTTACTATCAACTAGTAGTATCATTAGTAATAAATGATAAAACTATTAGTAATAGTTTTATCATTATAAATTCATTTTTATAAATGATAAATTTTATAAATAAAACATGTATACAAATATATTTTATGTGATAAAAAGTGGAAAATTTATTTAAAAAATTTAAATTTATAAAGCTTATAAAACAGAAAAAGGGTATTTTTTAAAAATAAAAAAATGAAATTTGGACTTATGGTTCAAATTTATGACCTGTCTTAAATCAAATCAGTAATCCATTCATTTGAATAGTTTGTTTTGGTACCACAGTCTTGAGATGCTCTGTGGTGCTTTCACCTGTCCAATGTTACAGAAGTGGATATGCACAGGTAAAAACAATGAAAGAGACCAGTGTAAAGTTATTAACTTCCTAGTGACTGTGACATTTGCAAGAAGTTTAAAATATACAAAGAGATGGCAGAAGAAACTTTACATCAAAGTCTGCATAAAAACAATTTAACCTAGGAGTTAAGATGAATACTACAGTTTCTCCAGTATGTTAAAATATGCCACATATTATATTATATAGTTTTCTAGTTTTTAAAGTTGTCAAAATATGTTTAAAAATTAGTTTCAATCAAACATTCATGCAACTCTTAAACCTTCTCCATAGACTTCTGTGGAAAAAGTACTGATTTAAATTAAACAAAGAGAAATCTTTCAGGTACTTCACTGTCATAAAAATTATTTTGGATATAAAGTAATTTCATTTGGACAGAAAAGTTATATTTTCCATGCTCTAGTCTGTGCCTATTTTATCTTTAATCACCTGTGGTTTCACCAAATTTCAAATAGATCTGTTCTTTAATTTGTCCCATGAAAATTGGGTCATTTCTTTCTGTATTATCAGCTTTCTATAAGTTTGCCTTTTTTGGAAAAAGACCTTCATGGCCCCCTCTATGGCTCACTAAGTTCTGCTCAATACCATGCAAGGACAATGGGATAGTCTTTCAGTTTGCTTATATTATTAGGTATTATGTCAGTATTAAAGATATCAGAAGGCATTGTAGCTTCATAGATGAGGCAGACAGTATCTAAATAAGTACTGTGACACCTGTTAGTCTCAATCACGACTTTGGGTATCATTAGCAAAGAAGCATGTTGGGGCTTGAGTGGAGGCTTGACCATCTCTGCTTCAAGGTTGGACTTGCCCTAATTCTGCTGATATCTGTGTAGTATGGACACCTCTGTTTTGGACACAAGAGGAAGAGAACTGTTTTGAAGCTACCGTTTGTGAAATGTAACACCATTGTCTGATTCTGCTGTTAAGTGCAGTTGTTCACTCCGAACCACATATTCATCATCTTTCATCATTAACTCAGCATACTTATTCTCTAATGGGACCCTAACAGCTTTATGTGGGAGGGCTTGTCTTCCCAATTTAACTGTAAGCTCTTTGAAGACAATGGGTAATGTCTCATAAATTTAGTTGCTGCTTGCTGCAGAGTAGTTTTGTACCCACACTAAGAATGCAGTAGGGATTAATTAATTAATTAATATAATGATTATTGGGCTCCTGTGCCATGCCAGTGGCTATGCTCAGTACTATGTGCACAATAGAGATATGGCACAGGTTCTACTCAATAAATTAATAAATTGTAAAAGTAGAAAGTATACATGCATATATATATGTTATGATTATAGGGTATATATATACTATGTATATTCTATATATGCATATATGTATAGTATATATAATGCATATACTCTATATTTTATGTATCATGTATCCACTATATATAATATGTTGTGTGTATATAGTATGTATAGTGTATATATATATGCAATATGCACACACACACTATTGTTGACCTTTTTCTCTATCTAAATAAAAATAGTGAGCTTTAAAACTTACTTGAATTTCAAACTTATAATATTATTAATTTTATTATAGATAATCCAGTATTTTCTGTTAATTTACCAAAGAACATTTATTATCAGTAATATTTTAAAAGCATGGAAGAATTTTTATTAAGATTTTAAAATTTCTATTATTATTATTATTATTCTTTTAGTCTACAAATGGTGTTGACAAAACATTTATTAACACTGTGCCTTAGTTCTTAATTAAATTCCATCCTCAATTTTCTGTTTTCTAAGAAGCCAGTTAGAAAATGGTTCCGATTGGGATTTCTCATACTTATGCTTTAGAAGTGGAAAGTAATTTAAAGTAAACCTTAATGCTAGTGAGGCATCCAGTTCTGAGTTGAAAGTTACTTTAAAATCTGCATGATCTTAGATGCTTGGACTACAAGCCTTCCCTTCGGCCTCTACATCAGGAATATTTCTTCTTAGCACAAGCTCTGGTCCAGAATTTCCCATTAATCAGTATGCAGCAAGATCATTAATTAAGGCTGGATGGAAAATAAAGGAAGAGAGAATTGAAACCTGGGAAGTTTGGTAAAATAAAGTTAGAGTGTATGTTAAACCTAATGTTTCATTTTCTCCTTTATCTCTCAGAATCTCTCAACTTCTTGCATGAGACAGAGTTTTCTTCCTGAGTTTAAGCTCTGAACTTCTGATAAATGGTATATTCCCTTCAGCATAAAACTACTTGGGGAATTCTTAGTGGAGTTCTCAAAATATCTGAAATATAGGCTATTGGAGAGACAATCAATTTAACCTTTTATAGTAATAAACATGAGTATACCGTAGAGTCAGCCACATAGATAATTGCCTTATTATTGGCAAATGCGATTTCCCAGGCAGGAACTAGGCCTGCCCTGGCTATACTTGGGCTATTCAGAGGGTGCTATAAGGCTTCAGAAAGCTATGGTAGGGGGTGGGGTGGATTACTGTGAATTCCAGTTGCTGGCATCTGAATTACTGCAGCTGTTGCTTCTTTGATCTAGAACCCTGAAATAAATCCAGAATCTGAAGGCTATGCTAGTGTTAAGATAAAGAAAAAAAAGGAAAGGAGATCATTATTATACCCATTTTCACTAGTGAATATTTACTTACAGGAGAATGTTGATTTTATGGGAATTTTTGCTTATAGTGAAATACATATGAATTAGTGGTAATTTTTTTTGAATTGTGGACAAACTTTTAATGAATTTCAAATGCAATAGGTGATTACAATGTGGAGATAATAAATACACCTGCACAGGATAGATGTCCTTATTTTTTTATATAGCTGTGATTTAGATATGTAAGAAATTGTGTAGGCTTTCCAATGGAGTTTAAATTTCATGATGCAAAACAGACAGAGTTTTGTAAAACTGCTATAAACAATTAGTCTTATAAGGGATACTGAATAAAGAAATAACAGTGAAGAAAGTTTATTTCAAACAGAGAATCAGACATAACTGAGGAATGTTAACTTAAGCTAAATATTTTCTATCCTCAAAGTCATAAATAGCAGCACATACAATTTCTGGCTTGGGTTACACTGTACTGTGATACCTCAGTGAGAAGTCATTCAACACATTAGCATCTATAATTTTGTGCATATTACTAATTGATTGTTTTCTCTGAACTGTTTATGATAGTATAGATTTAGTCATTGTATTTACAAAAAAGAGAATGTCATTGTTTTGGAGTTGTCTTTCCCTAGTTAAAAAATACTTTTTATGTTTAGAAATGCTGACTATATTTTTGAAATGAAGATTTTATGCTTCAAAATTCAAGTCAGTAAATTCTCACATAGGATTAAAATCTTCACATAAAGATGGAAGGGAAGTTAGTGATTATGCCATCACTGTCAGCAATATATATTAGTGATAAGAATTTGTGACTTATGTTTTCAAAATTTGATACCCAATTGGAACTTACTGAAGGTAGTTACTTTCCCATTCTCCCTAAAATATTTGTGTTTTAAGGAAAAATCTCTATCTAAACCAGAGACCAACAAAAACTAGAGACATGGTCCAACCCTCAGCTATTCTGTGCTTCAGTTCCAGAGATCTCTTTATGTGTGGGACATCTCTATTTCAAATTCAACATTTTCCTCAAACTGAATTCCTTCACTTTTTACTTACAAACTGGCTACTTCTTCTGGCACATACTATCCTAATTTATAGCACCATTATTCACAACACCCCATCCTCTGCCAAAGTCAGTAACCTGGGAGTGATCCCAGACTCCTCACAGACCTTCATTCCATATCAAATCAGTCACCACACCCTGGAGATAAAGCCTTGGAAGAGCTCATGAATCTATCTGTTCCATGTCACCTTCAGTGATACTGCCTTAGGAGAGGTCTTTATTGGGTCTGACCTGCAGTTATTACCTTAGCCTCCAGCAGTTTCAGAAACCATTGCTATTATTTTCAATTTCAGACCTACACTATTGCAAGAGTGGATTTTACTTTTTAAATAAGTTATACAAATTATTCTAACCTTCTTTAGTTCATAAAATAAGTTATAAATTCTTTAACAGTATGATAAAAGCCCTCATGATCTGACCACTGTTTCTCTACCAGTTTTGCAATAGGAGAGTTATATGATGAACACAGAGGAGAGTAGTAATATGATGGACACTGACTTTACCCTCAGCCAGTCCTAGGTTCGCATCCTGGCTTTGCCACTTACTATCTAACCATGGGCAAAGCACTTGGGTATTTCATGGGTAAAATGTGGGTTAGGGTGTATAACCATGGTTAGCATGAAAGGAAACCATGTATGAGATGCATTCAGCCCATAAACAGCGCTCAATACGTTTTACTTTCCTCTTTTCTCTCATTTTATCCTCTTTATTCTATGGGTCAGTGTGCTGGAATGCATGAAACACCTTGAGTCTATTCTTTGGTTTCATCTATAACTACTTCACGTGGTAAGCCTTCTAAAAGTTAACTCCCTCTCCCTGCTGAAAGTAAGTTCCTTCTCATTCTAGAAGTTGAGGTGGATGTGATGTCATTTCTTCTGTAAAGCACCCCCTAACATCTAAGGCAAAGGTAACCACTCCATCCTCATTCCTTTTCTACCTCTTTGCATATCTTTTTCATTTGCCAAGTCAGCTCTTATGTAATCATACATACCATAATAATGAGGCACTTGGACATGGAGGACATGCAGCCAGTTACATGGGGCTGTTCTGAGAAGTTGGCATCATACCAATACAAATTTAAAAAGCGCATGAAAAGGACATGAGATGACCTTCCAACATCGTGCAATCCTGCACTCTCCAGACTTACTGCAAGACTCTGTACCATAAGAATGAGGATGGGAAATTTGTGTGGGACTTACTGAAAATTACTGTTTTATAAAACAAAGCCTATGAGAAACGACTATTATATACTGATAGTACTCAGTCTAAACAGGAGGTAGAAATCATTGAAAAACAACTCTCAGCCGTGACACATTTTAACACAGAGGAGACAACCGGATATTTTCTGGCATCAGTGAGTACCAGATGATTGTAGGAAGCTCAGATTGCTGCAGGAAATATGTATATAGTAACCAAAAATTTTCCTGAAGGTGGAGAATACTAAGTGATGAACTATTTATTCAGGTAGCTGTAGTATTTCCTCAATACCATCTTTCAGGGATTAAAAGTGATCCTCTTCACTGGCAGAGAATGAGCCAGTTGGTCCATGAAGGTCTCATCCAACCACAGGAACTTATAAATGCCTTCAAATAGTGAAGACTTTACTCTCATGCAAATGTAAGCATAATAAATTTTCCTTAAAGTGAATAAACCCTTTTTTATTGTAAGCAGTACTTGCACCGGGGGAGACCAAGGTTCACAGATGGGTAGCATAAACTCATATAATTATACAACATATCTGCAAATAATTTTTTGGCTTTGTGCATGTAATTTGTGTGTCATTGCCCAAACATCCTCTTTCAAAAATATAACTCAAATGTGCTTAACGGGGCATCAAGCTTTCTAGTCTTTACAGTGACATATTTCAAGAATAAGCTACAACAGACATGAAAGTAGATAGTTGGTCTTTCATGAAGCCTAGGTAACTGAAGAGTGATTGTAAACGTAGAAGGGACCATTGGATTCCAGACAGAAAATTACCATGTTGTGAGCTGTAACAGCATGTGGGAAGTTGGCAATCAGCCAGATGGAGCCTAAGCTGGGCTTCACTACTGTTTTTTTCTTCCAGTGAACTGGAGGAATGTACCTCCTGTGTGTTCCCCTTCCTTTCCTTCTCACAGATGATAACTCTGTACGGCGACTGACCATCTTTACACTTCTATAATTTCTGATCTGCCTCTCTTTCTGTCCTTCCTTAATCTATAATATGGTTTCACCCCAGAGCAGTGGGTTAGTCCAAATCAGCCCCTGACAGCATGCTATCTGCTCCTATAACATTCTTGGATTAAGATAAAAATGGTGTAACCATTCAGGGAAAGTCCAGGGCTGCTTTTTGCATCTATTTAGCTGCTGCTTTCTGATTATAGAACATTGTAAGGATGAGCTCACTGGTTTCTTTTTTGTTTGTTTGTTTATTTAATGATGTTATATTGTTCTACTGTGAAGCTAATGAAATCTTTAGCAGAAAAGAGTACTAATTGCTCAAATGAATTTTACAAAAAAAGAAGGCATCAGAATCAAATAATTATACATTTAAACACATGAGATACTATTAACGATCTTTACCTAAAGAAAATCAGGGCTATGTATATATTTTTTAAATTCTTTTTTAGCTCACTGGTTCTTAACCAGGGGAATTATCAGCCCCAGAAAGATTGTATTTCTTTCTGTAGGGGCCTTTTGGAATCATTGATATTTAGTGGGTGGCAGCCAGGGATGAAAGTGTCCTTCAGTGACTAAAGAAGTCTAGCCCTGCAAAGGTTTGCTTTGTCCCAAATGCTAATAGTGCCTTTGCTGAGAAGTAGGTTAGGTTTAGAATTGTACTCAATGTTTGCCAGGATGGCCAGGATGAAACCTAAAGTCACCTTGACTCAAGAAGATTTTGTATAGAAGAGAAGATGGTTCTATATTATTTTTGAGACACCAGACCATTATTGTAAAAGATGACAATTAATGTTATCTAGGATCTTGAGATCCTAACAAGGAATCTAGAGCAAGAGTCTCTTTAGGATGTTGAGCATTTCTACAACTCAGTGAAATACAGGGGAAAAAAGAAGTATATTTAAGAGTTAACAACTATTTAGTAAAAATTCCCTAAATCATGATAGATTCAGAAAGCCCTATCTTTGAATACCTCCTCAGCATTTATTACCCCTGTGACCTTAACCAAAGTACTTACTCCTGAACCCCTATTTACATCTGTAGATTCCTCTCTGTAGAAGGAGTGTTACAATGGGCTGTTGAGAAAATTAGTTTAATTCTTAAGTCCTACTGCATATCTTGGCACTTAAAAATGGTAGCTAATAATAATAAATAATTATTAACATTATTAACTGTAATTATTCAGAATAAGAAAAAATGAACTCTATTATCTGAATCTAATTGATAGTCCACTAA
This sequence comes from Desmodus rotundus, assembly GCF_022682495.2. NCBI lineage: Eukaryota > Metazoa > Chordata > Mammalia > Chiroptera > Phyllostomidae > Desmodus > Desmodus rotundus. The sequence goes on along the minus strand of NC_071397.1, from coordinate 75,028,707 downwards.
ATGTCTTATATAAAATAAATATAATACCTAAGCCCTGATGAGGCAATAAACAAGATAACACTCTTTGGTAATAAATACACAAAATGTACGTGAAGGAGGAAATGTAGTAAAGTGAAAATTATTTTGGATTCTGGGACTATTTCTTCCTCTCATTAATTGTATAGCTCCTTCCCATCCCCAATGTGGTTGATTTTAACTTTAAAAGTGGAGGACCTCTTAAGGGGCAAAAGCCTCAATTATTCAGTATTTTAATACTATTCAGTAACATCACCTACTGCGAGTTTTGTTACTGTGAGCTTTAATTTAGAAGAATTATTGTGTACTTAGCAGCATCTTGGAATAATTCAGTTTTGGAGGGTGAGAACATTGAAACCATGGGCCCTTGCTCCATTGATCCATCATGTACATCTGTGTACAAGAAAGAGCTATACTATGTTGAAGTACAGACTTAGGGAAAAAAAATACAGTGATGACTTTTTGAATTCATATAAGACAAATAATAGTCCTATGTCATTTCTTCCTATCAATTCCAGATGCATGCAAAGATTTACCAGACTTTCCAGTAGTTGCTTTGTTGCTCATGTCTCCAGTGACTCTACGAGATCTATTGTTCTCTTAAAACAATACTCTGTTGCCCAATCACCCTGGTGTAGCTGGAAATTTTCAGGTCCAGTGGGGGTTGGTGTGTTGGGAGGGGGTTGTTTAGTTTCCCTAAATGATAATGTATTTTTAAGTTCTTTACCAGAAATTTAGCTAATGCAGATCAATTTTTTGTTATACCTAAAGTGATTAGCCAGAAACTTATTTAAATAAATAAGAATGCCTGAGAAAGGGCAACTTCAATTTACATACGTAGGAACTTTTCCTCATTGCAGTCCTTGACTTGAGAGTTTGACCATTCTACCACTGCCTCCCTGATAGCTTGTGTTCTTGATTCACAGGAATAGAACGTGAGTTCTTTTCTTCATAAATCTGAACCATAGTAGCTTAACTGCTCCATAAACCTTTTATAAGGCAATGAAAGTCTAAAGAACTGGGAAAAGTCTTTGGGGGAATACTGGCTGATAAAATGAATTGTCCCAAGTAAATAAAATAGTGTAGAAAAATATGAAATTATATTATATGTAATATAAATAATTAGTGTTTTATAGTAGTTTATATGTACAATATTCAACTCTATTATAAATATCACTTTATAATAATGTGTTATAATTATACATTTATATTCAATTAATAATTAATTTTACATAATTATTTAAATAATTTTATGTAATTTGTTTACATAAAGGGAATTCAGGTGATAGGAAAATAAAACTTTATTGTCAACATGAAGATGATTCCTTTGAAGGTAGAAACAGGTATTCAGACAGTATTTTCTCCTTTTCTGTCCCCACATCTGCATTTGCATTCTGAAACACTGGGGCAGGTAGAGTCAAGACATTGGAAGAGAAGGGTCAGCAATAGGATCCTTACTGCTGTTTGCCTGTGTATGCAAGCAGGGGTCCACCAGCCCATCCGGTACTCAGTGCAGGCAGGCATCTCCCAGTGTCTTCATTTCTGCAGAGTCCTTTCAGGTCCTGGCACAACTGAGATTTGCACAGGTCTCATCAAAGTGCTAGAACTATTAACCAGTTCATTTGCCTTTGTGATCGTGGTGCTGTCGTTGTCACTTTTATCATTAAAAGGTAACTGAAGAAATTGTGACTGTGAACAAGAATGAAAGGCCCTTAGTGTTAGGTGCCAAAGAATTTTGTGAAGGTTAGATTGGGCAGAAATGGAGCCAAAACATATTGATGATTATTGTTATTTATCTTTCCTATTCAGAGTCTGGTATAATCTGGGGAATATGAGTCTCACTCATCTTTCTAAAAATTCACAAAATAAAAATGATGTGTATATAATAGGTAAGAGGAGGTTTTCATCAGACTTCTAGATCTCAAACAATTCCTTTTTTTAATGAGAGATATAATTTTGTTTATTTATTTATTTATTTTTAGACAGAGGGGAAAGGAAGGAGAAAGAGAGGGAGAGAAACATCAATGTTGGTTGCCTCTCACGCATCCCCATCTGGGGGCTTTGCCCACAACCCAGGCATTTGCCCTGACTGGGAACTGAACTCACGACCCTTTGGTTTGCAGGCTGGCTCTCAATTCACTGAGCCACACCAGCCAGGGCTCAATTTGTTTTTTAAAAATAACTTCTGTAGTCCTGTTTTCAAACCCCACAGCAAAATCTTCAACTCATAAAAGTGTAAAGTGCTTCAAAAGAGGAGGACATTCAGAATATGAACAAAGAAATGATCAGTTGAGAGGTGACAAACATTGTGAGAAACAATAGTTTGCCTTTCTTCATTCCCTTCCTGCTTACCTTTCCTGTTGCAAGAGAAACAAAAACACCAGAAGGAATCAGGTTACCTTCATGTACACCAGTTACTGTCTTTAGTTAAGTATTTACTTAATACTCTGTACTTCATGTAAGATGGTGCCTGAGCTATCATTCACAGTACATATTTTTGAGCTGTTTCACATGAATACCACATTGCGGAAGTGTCTTGGTCACTATGAGGCCTAGTCCTCTAAAGCAGGAGTTTTCAATCTTCATTGTTCTGGGCTCAGAACCTTTTGTTCAAAAGGCCAAGATGTAAACCAGATGAAAACAGTTGTTCTGTTACAAGCAGACCCACGAGGGGGCTCATCACGCTGCTCCTTTGCTCCTCTGAGGGCTCTGAGGACACTTGCTCTGTGGCAATCCTAACTTCTTTATTAAAACAAAACACTATGGGTTTTCCCTGAAAGGAGAATCTTCAAGTGGAAAGGCACAGCTGACCGAGTTGCTGTGTCTCTGCTTCCTCTAGTTTCATATTTGTCTTAAGGAGTGCACATTTTAGACCAGCTCCATAGTTATGATGAGCTCCTATGCAGTCATTGGCTTTTGACTCCTCCTCACAGACATGGTAAGGTATGATTGCCTTCTACCTTGCACCAAGGAGTGAGTCATTCTCCCCAACCATGGGCTTGTGGATGATAGAGACTATGCATTCAGCGGCCTAATGCTGTGCCTGGCACATACGGGACATTCAATAAATATTTGTAAACTGAGTGAATGAGAGAATAAATGAATGGAAAGAGGAGATGGGGCATAGACAGTTTAGGAAATAGAAAATCAGTGTAATCAAAGAGACCTATAGTGTTCTAAAGCTGTGATTAGCAATCTTGCCACTAGACTTATGAATTTGTCTCACCTCATTCTCTATTTTGAGTCAGATGACTCAAGACCTATCTTATGACCTATCTCGTAGCTGTTTCATTTAGCAACATCTTGAAACTACCCTTTGGGTATGTGTTATATGCTGTTTTTGTGATGTATTTTGATATGCTCATGATTAAGGCAAAGGTAGCCTGGTGCTTTCCTGTAGCTAATAGAAGGCTGTCCTTTGGTTTCTGTGTATTTTTATTTGCTCGTTTTGTCTGAGAATTACTAGAAATAACCTCATGAGTCATATTAGTCCCTGCCCCATACAGAGTAATGAGCTTTACATGAACAATCCTTAATATGTAACCATGCAATTCATATGAAAAGAGTGGTGCATATGGAGTAATAGGAGCAAGTGATCCCCTGATGTCCATTGAAAGCATTCAGAAAGAGAGGAGAGTGGCTGGAGGGTGCAGTAAGCTGAATAATGCCCCTCCCCAGAGATATCATGCGCTAATCCCCAAGACCAGTTACCTTATTAGGAAAAAAAGATCTTGGCAAATGTGATTGATTTAAGAATTTTAAGATAGGGAGATTATCTCGGATAATCAGTGTGGACTCTAAATTTAATTACATGAGTCATTATACAAGAGGGAGGTTTGACACAGATATTAGAGAAGAAAATGTACCTGCAGAAAAGAAGTGACATGAAGACAGAGGCAGACTAGGGTGATGAGGCCACAAGCCAAGGAATGCCAGCAGACACCAGAAACCAGAAAAAATAAGGAACTCATTCTCCCATAGATCCTCTCAAGAGGGAGTGAGGCCCTGCTGACACCTTGATTTGGCCCAATGACACTGATGCTGGAATTCTGGTTCCCAGAACTGTGAGAGAACAATTAATTTCTGTTGTTTAAAGTCACCAAGTTTGTGGTAATATGTGTTAGCAGCCGCAGGAAACAAATACAAAGGGGAATTCACTCTTTTTAAAATTCAGTGTTATGTGTTCCTAAAGCTGCTCATTGCCAAGAGTTTCTGGGTTTAGGAACTTATGATATCAGTATTGCTAGTTACAATGGAATCTCCATTCTTGAACTTAATTTGCTCTGGAGAACTGTTCGTAAACCTCTTTTTGTTTGTCACTTGAAAGGCATGTGACTGATCCTACAGGTTTCAGTGTGAAACTGTCGACAGGTAGAGAATCGACACTCGAAGTTTTGTTAGATGACTGAGACATTTTTTTGTGTGAACAACTTAGTTGAGAACTGAATTGTTCAAGAACCAAGACATTTGAATACCGAGGTTTGACTTTGTTTCCTTGTGGTTGAAATATGTACAGATTTTCTAAACCTTAGAGGATGAGAGAGAGTTTTGAGAAGCCAGACCACCATAAAGAGCAACTCTAGTCTGGAAAATTGAGAGAAGAAAGTATAAGAGTGAATCTAAAGATATCATGCTGAGGGCAACCAATGGGGTTGAGGACAAATAATTAGGATTATTTAGTGGACAGATTTCTGGCACTCCCCGTTGGATAGCTCCTGTGTTGGTGAACTTTGAGGTTTAGCCCTTAAAGGCCTCAATTCGACTCAGGCCAGCCTTTGTCCTCAGATAGAAGCATGAGCAATTTCTGCTGCTTGCTAAATGTGTCCAGTAAATTCATGGGCAGGAGCAGATAACTCCTCCCCACGAAATGTAGCCTTTTATTTGCCCACAGGTCTTTGTGGCCTGTTTATCTTGAGCTATTCAAGCAGTGTGTTTACATATGTATCTACATTCTCATGAGTCTTTTCATGACTGGAAATCTTCTTTTCAAGAGGCCAGACAGGAGTAAAGAGCTCAGCCTTTGCCTTAAAGTAGAAAAAGACCTTGGACTTTCTTTAAAATCGTGTTCTAGCCAGACTTGCTGTGTATGTTATAGATGTAAAATCTCCTCTAAATGTTCTGGTTAGTGGAAAGTACAGAATAGATAGTTTGACATTTTAAAGCCTCTGTGCATATGCTTTAAATTCTCGTTATGATATTTAGTGACTCCATGGTTCTGGAATTCTGAAAAATGTGTGTAAGTTTTGAGATGAAAACTCACCATTCTGACAGACTTCCCGAAAGGCTTTAACTCATTTATACTTTCCATGGGGCCCCTCTGTGTTTGGGGAAATATGGGACCCTCCAACTTGTAGTGTAACGTGTTAACTTTTTTACTCGGCTGAGCATACGTTTTTATATTTACCAGGGAAGCGACTGTGTTGTCATCACTGCGGTGCCGATGAGTGGGGCTTAGTCTTACCATGATTCTGTAGGATGTTAGATTTCCTCCAGCTTTTGAAGTTCATAAAATTACAGCTTCCAGCAGTGTTTTAATATTTCTCTAAAGAAATAGCAAAGCTATAAAACTCATGTTTGTTTGATTATGTTCCATATTACAGGCCTTCAAAGTTCAGCATCTCCAGAACTCCAATATTCCCCATTCCAGAAGGTCAATGACTAATTGGATCCTAGTATGTATGGAAGCACTCGCAAAATAGCAGTACATACCAAATGTTTCTTTTTAATGATTCTAAAAGTAGTTGAAACATAGATTTGCCACTAAAACAATAGTGAAGAGCACACATTAGGTTAATAAACATAGTCTTTCATTTGTAAATCTTTTTGTTATACTCTGTTTAGAAGAGATTAATTAAAGCTATATTTCTGGAAAAAAGGGGTCAGATAGAGATAGCGTAGCCCCCTAGTAAAACCCACTAAAGCCTTTTATTTCCTTATTCATTCATTAATGAAATATTTTCTTAGTGACTAATTTATATTAGGCAATTTTGCAGAAGAATTCCGTGAAATAACATGTCTATATCAACCTCTGCTGTGAAGGAATTCACAGGATTTAAGTTTCAGTAAGATACTAGTATAAGCACCAAAAGATAATTTTTAACATTTATTTGGCTCTACGTGTCAAGCAAAATATATTAACATGAATATATCTATTTTTCACAATAATCTCCTGAGGGAGATAGTAATTTTCTCATTTTGTAAATGTGAAATTTCAAGCCCAAGATGCTATGGTAAGTAAAGACTGGAGCTGACATTAAAACAAAGTGCTTTGTCTCTGGAACTTGGCCTCTTCTTTATCATTATGCGAGAATGCTCCTCAGTACAATCTAGTACAAATAGTGGAATTGCTGGGTCAAGAGCTGAAAAAATTGTTGTATTAATTTAGGAATAATCTAATGATGACCTAGACTAAAGCAAAATCAGTAAGTATAGAAAAAAAGAAAGAGTAGAAAATATTACAGAAAAGTAATTTATGGGGAGAGGGTGGTAAAGGGAGACTAAATGGTAATGGAAAAATATAATGAAGATTAAATCAATCAATCCATCAAATCCAAATCTAAAAAAATAACAAAATAAAATATTTGGTACCAATAGAGGAATAAGTAAAGATACAAAAAATTCTGAAGTGGGTATGAAGAAAATGGTATTATCATTAATATGTGTAGGCAAAGAGAGAACTGGTTTTGCAGTTATCTGGTTATTGCTTGTAGGTGCTCACAGACCAGTAACACAGCAGTCTTCGTTTGGAAGTTAAAGGAATAATTGGAACTGGAATTAGGCAAGGGTCAGCTATGGAGATGATCTCTGCTGCCTAAACACATTGGCTTAAAAGAGAACAAACTCCTGTTAGTTATTATAGAATCCAGCAAACAAGAATTTACCTACAAAGGACCATCTGACATGAGTTTCCTTATTTACAACTTACTAACATTTGCACATGTGTCTCCTCTCTCTGAAATGCCTTCTCCCAACTGCTCCACCTTGTTCATTAACTTAAAAACATAGTTGAAATGTTGCCTTATTGGTGGATTCCCCCCATCTTCTATGGTTTCCCACTCATCTATCACAGAGCTCACTCCGCCATTCTGGAACTGTAGGTTTCTCATGCATCTGTCCTTGGCTTCTACTCTCTAGCACAGGGTGTGCTACTTATGCATAAAAATACTTGCTGAATGAATGAGGTGTTTCAATTGCTATCCTCTCTACTTCAAAATTTACATTTCTTCACGCTTTCCTCTTTCCTTTCTTCATTTAAAATGAATCATTTCTCTCTATCCCTTTTTGACATCTATGCACAATATGTACTGTGATTGCATACCCTCTATTTTTTTTGCTTCTTCAGTATCATTGAAAAATTCTATACTTATATATAGCTGATAGTCTTCTCCCATATTAAAATATAGTTCTCTTAATTTTACTACCTTTTTGAGCTACTCTCCCAAGTCTCTCCTTCCTTGCATAGTTAAACTTCTAGGAAGAGTTGTTTTCATTTCTTTTTTCAGTTCCTTACTACATACTCCTTAAAAACCCATGACTTTGTCTATTGTTCTGATGGCTCTATGAAAACGGTCTTCTCAAAAGTCACCTACAGTCAACTAGTTGGCACATCCAGTGGCTTTAACTCTATCTTAAGTTCCTCAATAATCTCAATATTTGACTGTTGAAAATCTTCACCTTTTTGGATTTTTTTGGTAGGCTTTCTTAACATTCTGCCACCCTTAACATCAATTACGTGACAAACTGCTAGATGCATCATGAATTTTAGGACATTTGACCAATGCAGATTCTTCTCCGACATCTTCTTTAAAACCAGGATACCATCCAAAGTCTTTGGCTTACATTCAAATACTCTAGGAGTTATTCTCACCAAATGTTTTTATTTTTTCTCCTACTGTCCTTTCAGTCCCTCTACATCTACTTTACCAAGAAAGTATTCATTACAACTTATACCCATTGAATACATTCCTACTCATAATTGGAATAGTAATTTTATTTTTCTAGGACTACTACATGCTTATGCTATACTGTGGGCTTATGTATATTATGTGATTTAATTATAAGAACAACTTTGTGATGTATAATTATCCCTACTTTACTAGTAAAAAAACAGAGGCTCACATTGGTTCAATAGCAAAGATTACTGGTGTATAATGCACAGAGGAGCCACAGGTAAACTGATTTGCACATTTACTTAACTCTTGTGTTGACTATGTTACCTCTGTCTTCACTCATTCTTTTTCTTCTGCCAGAATATCCTTAGCCTGCACTGAGATATCGTGTTATCTAAATCCTAACCATTTGTGAAAGTCAATTTGGAATGCTGTCTCTTCCAAGGACTTTTATTTTCCTTGATTTTTTTTGACTGGAAAAATTTTTTCCTCTGAATTCTTGTAGCATTTTAAAAAATTATGAATAGGCTTTATTTTTAGAGCAGTTTTAGGTTTACAGCAAAATCAAACACAAAATACAGAGTTCCCACATACTCCTCTTTCCTCACAAACATTTTCCACTACTACAATATCTTGTATTAGTGTGGTACATTAGTTATAACCGATGAGCTAATATTACATTATTATTGACTAAAGTGAATGGTTTAGATTCTTTGTGTGTTACATACTATGGATTTTTACAAATCCATAGTAATATATATATATATACACAAGAGCAGGCAGAACACTTTCATTGCCCTCAAAATCCTTCATGCTCTGCTGACTCATTTCTATCTCTGAGCCTAAACTCCTGGTTACCACAGACATTTTTACTGTTTCCATAGTTTTGCCTTTTCCAAAATGTCACATGACAGGAATCTTACAGAATGTAGCCTTTTCAGATTAGCTTCTTTAGCTTAGCAACATGCATTTAAGCTGCCTGCATGTCTTTTCATGGCTTGATAGCTCATTTTTGTTCTAAATAGCATTCCATTGTCCTTATCACTACAGTTTATTCACTTACTAAATAACATTTTTTAGTGCTAAATAATGTTCCATAGTCTACATTACTAGTTTATCTATTTACTTACAAAGTATCATATATTAAATGTTATGGGAATCAAGATAATGTAACTGCTAAATAATATATATTTAAATGTTATGGAATCAAGACAATACGATATTTATGAAAGATTAAATAAATAGATCAATAGAACAGAAGAGAAGAAGGGAACTCAGGAATATACCTACACAATTAAAGTCAACTGATCTCTGACAAAGGAACAAAGGCAATTCAGTAGAGGAAGGACAGTCTTTTCAAGAGATGTTTCTGAAATAACCGGATGTTTCCATGTTAACAAAATGAATCTAGACAAAGACTTTATACCCTTCACAAAATTTAACTGAAATGGCTCATAGACCTAAATGTAAAACTCAAAATTATAAAACAATTAGAATGTAAAGTAGCAAAAATATCTAGATGAACTTGGGTTTGGAAATAAATTCACAGATACAACACCAAAAGAACAATCTATAAAAAATTAATGAGTTGGACTTCATTCAGTAAAAATGTCTACTTTTTATGAAAGACTCTATTAACACAATAAAAACACAAAGCATTTACTGGGAGAAAATATTTTCAAAGTACCTATCTGTTGAAGAACTTGTATCCAATACATACAAAGAACTCTTGAAACTCAGCAATAAGAAAACAAGCAACACAATTAAAAATGGGCAAAATATCTAACAGACAACTCACCAAAGATGATATACAGATAGAAAATATGTATATGGAAAGATGTTCAATGCCACGTGTCATTAAGGAATTGAAAATTAAAACAACAGTGAAACCCCACTCCATGCTTAGAAAGGGTACAGTCTGAAACCCTGACAACATCAAATGCTGAGGAGGATGTGACAGGATAGAAACTCTCACCCATTGTTAATGGGAATGTAAAATGTACCAACATTTTGGAAGACTGTTTGGCAGTTTCTTACAAAACTGAACATACACTAGACATATGAACCAGCAATTGGGCTACTTGGTATTTACCAAAATGAACTAAAAACTATGTCCACACAAAAACCTGCACATGGGTGTTTATGGCAGCACACATTAGATCAAAGGAAGTATTGCATAATGCAATCTTCCTTTACTTTGTACATAACAAACACTTGCAGATTTCAAACAAATATATAGACACTAATGAAACTTACAGATGGGGAAAGCACAGTGGATGATTCTGATCATCAGTTAGGATCGAAACAGTGAAAATAGCAGGAGTTAAATTTTGGTTTGGACAAACTGGCTCACATCTTTGAGTCTCCATCACGTCCTCTGAAAAATGAAAACGTTTTTACATCACTGTAAAATGTAAACAGGTTAATATATGAAACGACTTTGCATAGTTTCTGTCATGTGGTAAGCATTTAACAGATGTTCATTTCTTTTTATAATGATAATATATGAGTATATAAAATATAAATATCATATCAAGATAATATTGTTTCTTCTTTGTTTTAGGTTATCTTCCAAAGCTTTTCTCTGTCCTAGTTCTTATGTATTTTATTCTGCTGGATCCTCTGTCATGCAGTCTTTGAGACTCTGTCACTGAAATGGCCTGCACCACTGTCACCTCTGTCGATTGTCAGCTCCACCTCCTCTTTCCAACTCTGTAGCTTTGTATTTCTTTACAGGGATGTTGAGCCTTCCCGAATATATTCCCTCCTCTCTGTGGGGTTAGATAGGAGGATATAAATGCTGTCATAGCCATATATGATAAAAAGCTCTTCTCTTCCCACTATAAATGCTATTTACTAAAAACACAAGAAGCAAAACCAATGAAAAAATACCTAAACTACCCAAACAGAATTTTGGAGGAAAAATCACATTTTATTAAAATAGTTGTGTATTTTGGTTAATCATAGGTACAGCAGAAGTAAAATAACCTACTCCCCACCTAATATCCCCTAATACACTTATGACATGCAAAGAACACCTGACTTTTATACAAGAGTATACAAATACTTGTTTTATGTATACAATTAATGGACAAAATAACCATGTATTAGGCAGGCACTACTAGCATTAGACCTTGTTCCACTGGTGGGAATAGTTTTAGACTTTATCCTTGAGAAGCTTATAGTCTAGTAGGGATGGCCAGATATGAATAATTTAGACTCTTTGTGTTCTGTTATGCTTTTCGATAGATTAAATTTTGACATCAGACTAATGTAGTATATGACAGTGCTGTTCAAACATTTACATGTTTGTGAATCTCATGGGGATTTTGTTAAAAATATTCATTATATTGTGAGTGGGATGCAAGATTCTATGTATCTACCAAGTTCCCAGGTGTTACTGAGGCTGCTTGTCTGTGAGCCATGGACTTGCAAGGGTCTAGAATAGTCTGTCGGGCTGGCTTTTGAATGCAAGCTCTGCCGTTTGTCAATCGTGCCATCTGAGGCAAATCACTCATCCTCTCTAAAATTCTTCCATAAATATAAACAGAATAATGCCTACCTCACAAGAGTTTGAAAAAGACTAATTTAAATAACGTATAAATAACTTATTATGGATCTCACACATAGAGACTATAATTTTGAGCTCCCCTGTTTCCTCAGTATTTAATAACTTTATTAGATTGGTAAAATACATTTTTTAAAAATACTAACTTATAAACAGAACACATGAGTTCAGAGATTAATTCTGTCCTTGATCAGTTATGTAACTTGAGGCAAGTGAAAACACTCTTTATATTTCCAATTTTATCATCCACAAATAAGGTTAATAAAAATGTAATACAGGAGTGTAGAAAGGATCAAATAAACCCCAAATAAAGCTAATTTATAAATTATATATGTAAGATATTCTATTTGGAGAAATTCTTCATTGTTAAAAATTTTCTTTTTTTATTTAGGTAACATGGACTGAGGAGAAAAAAGAGCAATATTCTGGTGACATGATTAAGTGGGGAAAACCAAGGTATTTAATTCTGACAGAATTCCCTGATGTTTTCTTAAACAGCAAGTATATTTTGGTTTGAAAAATCTACAAAATTTTCTCTATGTTGCATTTATTGCTTAAGATGCAATACAAGCATTAGACAAGTCCAGCCTAATGTAGTTTGATGACCTCTTAATTAACACCAATATTCGGAACACCAAGTTTACAGGCTGAATTTCATAAATAATAAAAACATCACGTCTAGTTTTATAGTCGTGAGAGAGTTCCCTCTAACTTAATATTTTAATCAGGTAGCAGAATTAATTTATCACAAAAAATGATAGAGCTGTTCCATTAGGAATATAGAAAAAATTAATAAATTTGTATTTTAAAGGGCATACAGCTGGATATTCACTAACATATTTATATTTAAAAACTAACATGATGGTGTTAACTCAAAATATAATGAAACAAAAACTTGTCTTAAGAAAACTGTTAAAGTTGTGTTAGTTTTGATGAAAATAATACTTTCAAACTACTTTTATTAAAAATTCATATATATAAGTTGTATGAGTAAGCTATGTATAAGGTATTTTGGGTTAAAGTTCATGTTTATGACATGCTCCAATGTATTATTTTTAAGTAATTAATTAGTATTTAGAACTTCACAGTGAACACATCCCATTCAGATTTTGCCTTTCGATGACATTTGGTGAGCTCTTTGAGAAATTACCTTAACACAGCGACTTTCGAGCGATGTGGCCCGGCACACTGGGGCGCTGCAAGGGTTTTTAAAATGTGCAGTACCTGACTATTTAGTCGAGGGCACTGACCTCTTTTTCCTTAGATTGTCAAACAGAAAGAATGACAAGAGCCAACACAATAGCCACAGCCACCCAGTGTGAATGAATCAAAACTGTGCCTATTTTTTTGTCAGATCAGCCAAAAATATATTTTTGGTGTCACAGAATTTTAGTAATTAGTTTATGTGTGTCATGAAATTAAAAAGGTTGAAAACCTTTGCTTTAACATACTGTGTTCTGCCCTGCTATGCCTGGAGCAGGTGCTGCTAATCTAAATACTTGGGAAGGGAAAACTGTCCTTATTGATTACATGTGGCTAAAAATGGAATCTGGGATGCTTTTTCATTCAGGGGATGCCTGTCTTCACCCTAATTTTTGTCTTGATTATGTGGTTCACTTCCCAGCAGCTCCCTTCCTCGGCCGGTCTGCTGCACACTGCACAGATGTTTCTCCTATTGCTGCTACATGGTAATTTCTCAAGCAGCCCCATAGACAGATGTTTCCAGATGTGTCCCCCCATTTCTCTGGATAGACCTTTTCTCCTTACAAAGAGCAGATCACACTGCCGCACGGGCTTTTGATCTATTGACTACAGAGAAAACAAACAGTACTCTATTGATGTTGTGTTTTGGGGGGGCTTTGGCAATAGCACACACAGTAAGTGTACTCTTCATTCTTTGAAACACCACTGGCAGATGTTTTCCATGGACTTCTCCACCCAATAGTTTTTATTCTCACCCCAGCTCCTCCTCCAGGGGGAACATGGATTAATGTGGTTCAGTCCTGTTTTTATGTATACATGTCTCAGGGCTATCTTTATCTTTATTTTGAGGGCAAAAGCAAAATTCAGTTCTTACCAAATTAAGATCTAGGTACTATATCAGTAGTAAGTAATTTTAGGAAACATATACTTATTGACAAAAGGAAAATTTCATTATCAGTTATTTATTTAAGACTTTTATTTACCCATATTTAGAAGGAAAATCATGAGCCTGCATTGTCTCAGAATATTTATTTCTTCATTGATTTGCCCATTTATGTATCCACTCCTCCATTCTGGTACCTGGTAATTTAGTACCTGATAATTGAAGGTAACAGATACTGGGGACACAGAGATCAAAGAGACAGAATCCCAGAGCTCAGGACCGTCACGACCCAGTTGTGGAGGCCAATGAGACAAATGTAGTGTAAGTTATGATAGCAGTCTGTACAGAGTTCTGAAAGGATGAAAGGAAGGGACAACTGGGTGAGGCACACACAGACACTTTAAGCACTTTAAGACTTCAACCAAATTTAAAACAGGGAATAAACTGTTGGTGATTCAGAAGAATGCTCCTGGTGATTCAGAAGAACTCTGTGTTTATGAACAATAGACATTTTACAAAGCAAGAGTAGGCAAGAGCATGTTTTCATTAACACTTTGAAATTAGGGAGTTAAACATTTGGAGTCACAATGTTTTACAGAGACGATAAAAATAAAATAGGTTATTATCAACAGAAATTCTCTGATTCTAAAAACTAGGTAAGCAGACACTACCTTCCTGTTGCAAATTTCATTATACACTTTTAGGTAATAAAATAAATAGGACAACTAGTATAAAGTGAAATACTTTTGGTAGTCCTTCACTTCCTGAAGGAAGTTACATATGCTTTTTAAGGTTATCTTTTACAGATATTTTGGTAAAATAGAGCTATGCCAATATAATTCTGACAGATCACTCTCTATGATGAGGATTAATAGTACTGCATTTAACTAAAGAGAAAGATTAGACTCAGCAAATGGTAGCATGTTAAAACTTAATCAGGGAAACCTTTGAACGTGAATTGAGTTTGAGTTTGGTGTTTTAATCTGCTCTGCAAGTTAATTTGGAACTGGAAGGTAATCGATGAAAAGGCCAAGAGAGAAAAGTTTTGTTGGGTGTTCACATAGAATTGGAAGTGTCCTGAAATTATGACAGCCACCTCTGAGGTCCCCCCACGGGCCTATCAGTAAGCATGGGTTTAGAGAAAACTTTGGAAGAGTAAGTAAGGATGTTGAGCTTTCACTTACAGTAGCACAAAATTTAACAACTAAGTATTAGTTAGAAGACAACCCAAGTTGCTATAATGAAGACACACCAACAACATTGTTCTAAATAAGTAGTTTCTTTCACTGGATCAAATGTAGGTGGGTGATGAGCTAGTGGATGAGTTCTGCTATCTTCAACTTGCTTGATCACGGCATCCAACATGAGCCATTGGCAGCTCCTCAAATTGCTTCTGTCCACGAAAAGTGGTTTTACCTTTAAGATTACTCAAAAGTTGCACACATTATTTCCATTTACAAATTACTGGCATGTAGTTTCCTATAGGGCCACACTAGCTGCAAAGGAGACTAGAAATTAAGGCTATTATAGGGCATGATCTCACCTCATATGAGGTTTCTGCCATAAAATGGATGAGGGAAAGAAAGGATGCTGGGAGACAGTTGTTGCAAACCAGCTAATGTGCTTCTTACTAGGACTGAAAGAAATCGTTAACAGTCAAGAAGATTCATCAGTCAGAGACTAGTATACTAGTATTTTTTTAAGGTTTCTTTTAACCTATGTCTTTTTTTTAAGGTTATTCTGATTATGTTCTCCCTTGGTTTGCTTTAGATTGTGAAAAAGCATGAAATAAAAGCATGAGGTAGGTTATAATGCTCATCTGGAGTTTCAGCTGAGTGAATATTAAGTCAAAGAGGAGAGGGAAATTTTGTTGAGTGCCTACAGTATTAGCTTGATTGGGTTATTGTTTCTCAATATTTTCCCCTCATGGGGAAGGGTGCTATTTCCCTGACTAAGTAAAATCAGCCTTTAGCAACTGACTTGCGTTGGATAATAAACAGTAAGTTATGATGTTCTCTGTTAGTTCCAGCCTGAGATTTTAGGAGGCCGGTCCTCCTGTACTGTATTCTCCCTTTTCCCTCTGCCACTATGACTTGGAATGCTCTGAGTGGGAGCTACTTTTCCAGCCTGGGCTCCAGAGTGTAAACAAAGACAATGAGAACTGCAATTGACATGTAACAGAACAAGAAATAAACCTTCGGCATTATAACCCACTGAGATTGTTATCACAGCATTCCTCAGCTTGTCCTCACTGATACAACAGATTGGAAAGAGGGGCAGACTACTCAAACCCATGGACACTGAGGAGAGGACAAGTGAGTAAACAGGAACATGATTTAGGAGGAGCTATGCCTTCCCAGAGTTTAACTATAAAAAACTTTTATTTCATTCAGGGTCTTCTCTTTCTCCACCAGAACTCTTTTTTGCTACAAAACATCAGATTTTGAATGACCCAATTGTTTGAACTTCCATAACATACATTCTTTAGCTTGTCTCTGTAATACCTGGGACCATATCCTTTAACAAAAAAAATCTATATCCTGCCTCCTATTCTAGTTAATGCCATTTCCTCTATATGAAATGTTTGTCTAGTTGCCTTGCAATCCACTCATTGTTTTCAAACAATATAAATTATATACATTCCCCTTCAGCTCCAGTTTCCATCAGAGATATCTACAAATGTTATCAAACATATATTATGTCTTACATGTCTAAATTCAATTCTAATTGGTCTTTTTATCTTTGCTGGGATTCTCTAGAATAAAAGCCCAAGGCAAAAGAACTAATGCTTTGTTGGTAGGTGCAAGTTCAGGTTAGCAAAATGAGGAAAAATGGACCTGAGATAAGGAAGGATGGGGAGTATGTCTAATATGGTTCTGTTTTGTGAATATAAAGGCATACTTAGTTGCTTGGTAAATGAATCATCTTTGGAAAATCCTTATAGGAAATTATGACTTGTGTTGCTAGCATTATGTTTATGATATATCTTTCCTATAAGTCAGCTGGGCAACTGCTCCACTAGCTGCCTACTGAGCAGCCTGGCATCAAGTAATAGACAAGAGTCACACAAGGTAACTGTGCTATTCACTCAGCTTTTATTGAATGTAGGTTCACTCAAAGTAGAACATTAACATACATTAGTATCCTACTTACACCCTAACAATTTGAGATAATCATAACACACACACACATACAGCAATTAATGGAGAATAACGAACCCGAGTCCCAGAATCTCAGTCTGCAGGTCCAGGAGAAAGCATGGTGGGCAAGGGAGTCTTCAGTGTCTTGCAAGAAAGGATCTCTGGAGCCAGGTGGGCAGCAGGGCAGACAAAGTCCTTAGTCCACTAGGACAAAGCCCCTGGTGGCTGATGCCAAGGGAGATCAATGTGGCATGGGGCAGCACTCTGGTGTGTGGAGCTCTGCCATCTCAGAAGTGGTCTGGAGCCTGCCTTGGGTTTACCATTAAGAGTGGTGTACTCCACCCTTCTGGGTCTCTTGATAAGTGTCTTGGCACCCTAGTGGCAAGTGAGGAATTTCCACAGGAGCCTGTCTGTGGGTGGGTCCACTCTGCAGACACGGCTGTTCTGATCACATGTACATGCACCTTAGGTGTGCCTCCTTGCCAGATATGTCTAGTGTGACTTAGATAGTTTCCCTCATGAACCAGCGTCATGGCTTATTGGCAGCCAACTTGGTTGACATGAGTGACTCCATTTTGTTTTATATATTTTATGCTATCTTGACCAGGCCAAGGTCATTTTATTGGTCCTGCTTTCTACAACTTGTAACAGGGAGCATAGGAGAGAGTTAGCTTTAGCTCTCCCCTTACCCCACCTCCTGTCTCTCATTAGTTAAAGTTTGCCCCACTGGAAGTTGACCTCCAAATTGTGCCACCTGATTTTTGGTATGATGTTGGGAGTGTAAATTTTATGTCCTCCAAGTGGGCATTCATCTTAGTTTAATGAAAATCCATGAAGAATTGATAAATATGACATATATTAGGCCATAAAGAAAATCCCACAGATTTCAAATGACAAATAATTCAGAATATGTTCCTTAAGGTAGTATACAGGGTAAGGCAACAGTTGGCTTACAATTGTTTGTACAGAAGATAATTCAATAATTAATAAAAATAATATAAGAATAAACTGTTTCACATACAACTGTAAACCTACTTCTTCCCCACCCTGTATGTATGCATCATAATATATTAGCTTCATCTAAATGTTATAGTTTTAGGTGTTCATATTTCATACAAGCAATTTTTGCTGCATACTTGTGTACATCTCAATTATCTTATAATTTTTACTTCCCCTGTATTGCCTAAATATAATATTAAGACCAAAAAATGCTTCATATATATCTTATTCTACTATAATACTTTTTGGTATCATATTCAAATAGCATATATAGTATATAGTACAATAGTATTACATATTACATTGAGATTTCTGTGGTTGTTTACATTTATTACACTATAGCACATTACCTATGTGTAGTATTATGGCATGTACAGTAAAATATTTCATGTATACATATATATGCTATGTATGAATTAATATTATGTATTTTATGGAGATTTCTGAGGCCATTTGGTGTCATCAACCCACTCATGAACTAACTTCTCTTGATTATAGGGCTAATATTCCCACTTTTGTTAATTTCTAAAAGAATTGGTGTAATATTGACATTAATTGTTTGTTAGATATAATTTTTGTCTATGTGGGCTCAGAGTTCTCTTTGTGAAAAGCTTTTAATGTAAAGATTTAATTACTTTACTAAAGACTTACTAACAATTACTAAAAATTGCCTTAGGTATTTTTAGTTTGTCTATTTCTTCTTCTATCTGTTTTGACTGATTATATTATGAAGCAATTTGTCTTTTTCATCTGAATTTTTTAAATTGTTGGCCTAAATTTGTTTACAATGTTTGCAGAATCTGATATTGGTTATTTGTTTTTTCTGTCTCTTTCTTTTTTTTTTTTTAAATAGACTCAATAGAAGTTTATCAAGTTTATTTTTGTTTAAAAATGACTTTTGGTTTTGTTAATTCTTTTCATTAATCTCTTTTTTAATCTTATTCTTCCACTCTTTTTTACCATTATTTTTCCATTTTTCAAATCTCCTGAAAAAATGATTAGCATATTAATTTTCAGTACTTCTTCTTGAATGGACACATTTGGGGGTATATATTTTTCCCAAAGCACTGTTTTAGCTGAGTTGTATAAGTTTTATGAGACTTCCATTGAATGATAACAAAAATAAATCATAACATAACACTGGCCCTGGTAGTTGAATCACTGGGCAAATACCAGTAGCTACATGCCCAAATTGGTGTTTAAGGTCATAATTGTATATAATAAAACTCACTAGTTTTAGATGTACAGTTCTATGACTTTTCCAAATGTGTAGTCATCTAAGCATTGCTACAATAAATATTTAGAACATTTTCATCACCCCAGAAAGTTTTCTGAGCCATCTGCTCTAGGCTCAGTGTCTGCAGTGAGCCATACTTAGTCCTGAGAGAGTCCCATCAAATCTTACTCCTGTTACTATGTCACAGTTTGAGTATAAATCAATTGGTTATAAATCTTTCTGGTATTTCTTATATTGTTTATTTTAAATAGTAGATTTTGTTTTAAGGTAATAGGCCATTTCACTCATGGATTTTGACCATTTTTTTTTATATGAAGATGTTGACACCAAGAAAATTGAGATCTTTTCGTTAACATTAAGAACAGAACTAATAAACTTGTGTTTTCTAAATAACAAGGGAGACTTTCTTTCCTAAAAATAAAATTACATTATTTTGGGCTCCTATCTCCTCTAGGCCCATGTTGGCGTTCTTCAACATTTCAAAATACACTGGAAAACCATAAGGTAGGCTACAGATTTCATTTCCATTTTAAATAATTGTGAGCAAAATGGGTAATAGCTGTGGGAAGAAATAAAGCATTCTTATTTAAAGTAAATTTTACCTTAGTCATTTTTACCTTGGACAGTTTGATTGGAGAAGAAATGCAGCCCTCTGGTATTTCCATTGCCCTTCTTAAAAGTTGTCAATAAAAGGATTTGTAAACTGCTAATGCCAGAACTGATTACAATAAACTGCAATTAAACCAATATTGGTAAGCAAGTGTTATTTTTCAGCTACTCTTCTTAATAACACTCTACCATTGTTTCTAAAAAGCCCTGCATTGAAATCCTTTTATCTTAAATTAATGAGATTTTAATCTGAGACACAGCAGCCCCAGAAATTCAAGATCTGTCTGGGAAAATGTTCAATGATTGTTAATATAACAAGAATGGTTTGCGGGACATTGATTTAACCAGGCAGCCAAGGACAGTGTACTGGAACATGCAGCGTGAACAATGACGTCTTCACTGTATTAGTCAGTGGGGGTGGTAGATGCCGTTGAGTGAACATGTGTACTGGGTTATCATTTGTCCTGGTTTAGGACATTTTTATATGTGCTGAATTTTCCAGAAATTATAGATTGAAATTAAATTATTTAAAATATGTATCGTTTTTGAAAATTACATTATCAACTACCCCTTGCATACATACAACAGATCCCTTACTAATCTTTTTTTGTTCCTTTCCCATTTATACAATTTTATTCATTACAAGTAGGTGAAGTATCTGATGATCTCATTTTGTCTTGTAAGGTAGTCACACCTGAACATTTCCATATTTAACTCTGTATTTGCTTGGGAAAATTCCTTTTATTTTATTTCCCCATTATGATAGTAATCAGATTTCATATTATATTTTCTTAAACAGATATATTTAAATAAGTTATATTATCTGTGAATTACTTTTCAGGAAAGAAAGCAGGCATTATTAAATATTTACCTCTTAAAGGGTTATTGGTCTGATAGGTTTGAAGTCCACTGTTCTGAGCTCTGCAGAGAGTAGAGACTTCAGATTTTTTAATGCTTATTCAATCACTTTAACTTGTATCTTTCTAGGAATTTTCCTATTTTGTTTGTTATTTATTTTGTTGGCATACGATTCTTCACAATATTCTCTTATAATTTTATTTCTAAGAGGTTAAGAGAAATGTTCCTTCTTTCATTTCTGATTTTAGTAATTTGAATTTTTTCTTTTTTTCCTCTTGTTTAGGTTAATTTTTTCAATTTTGTTGATCTTTATTAAAAAACAACTTTTGGTTTCAATGATTTTCTTTTCTTTTTTTAAAAATCTATATTCTGTTCATTTCTATTCTTTTTATTTGCTTTCATTTGCTTGCCTTGGGTTCAGTTTATTCTTTTCTAATTTCTTGAGGTGAAGGATTTTGATCATTTTTCTTTTTTAATGCAGGCATTTATAGCTATAAAATTTTTTTGAGCATTGTTTTCCTATAGCCCATAATTTTAGTACCTCAACTTTCCTCTGTTATTGGTTTCTAATTTTATTCCATTATGATCAGATAATACACTTAGTATGATTGCAGTCTTTTTAAATTCATTGACATTTGTTTTATGGCCTGTATATGGTCTATCTTGGAGAATATTCCATGTGCGCTTGAGAAGAATGTGTATTTTACTGTTATGGGTGATGTATTCTATAGATGGATGTTAGGTTGATTTACAGGGTTGTTTAAATCTTCTATTTCTTGCTGATTCTTGGTCTAGTCATTCTATCCATTATTAAAAGTAGCATATTTAAGTCTCCAACTATTATTGTTGGATTGTCTATTTCTCCTTTTTATTCAGTCAGTCTTTGCTTCATGTACATTGGGGATCTGTTGTTAGGTGCACGTATACTTATAATTGTGATATATATATTCTTGATGGATTGCCCCTTTTAGCCTTACAAAATGTCCTTCTTTGTCTCTGATAATAGTTTTTACTAAAACTCTATTTTTTATGCTAACAGTGTAGTCACTATTTTTGTATGCTAATAGTATAGTCACTACAATTATATTTTGGTTACTGTTTTCATACTACACTTTTTCTATCCTTTTACTATCAACCTATTTGTGTCCTTGAATCTACAGTGAGTTACTTGCTGAGAGCATAGAATTGGATCATATTTTATACATTTTACCAACCTCTGACTTTTGAGTAGAGAGTTTAATCTATCCACATTTAATCTAATTACTGATAAGGTAAAATGTAAATCTTCCAATTTGCTGTTCACTTTTTGTATGTATTATGTATTTCCCCAACTCTTCCATTAATTCTTTTGTCTTATAGATTTTTTCTACTATACTATTTTAATTCCTTTGTTGTTTTATAATATACTTTTGAGTTATTTTCTTAGTGACTTCTTTGAAAATTACCACAAAATTTTAATGTATAACAATCTAGGCCAGAGTAATACCAACTTAATTTTGACAGAACACAAAAATTTTGCTCCTGTATAGCTCTATTTATTCACTTTTTATGCTATTATAGTCACATACTTATAAATGTGTGCCCATAAATTTACATTTATGATTATTCCATTTTTCAGTTATGTTTAAAACAGGAGAAAAAGACAAAAATACATTTACACTGTGTTTTATATTTATCTATGTATTTAACTTGTGATCTTTATTTCTTCATGTGACATTGAATTGTGGTCTGGTGTCCTTTCACAACTTAAAGTGAAATTAAAGCAAAAATATCATGTGACCATTATATATGACTTTTAAAACTGAAAGCTCAAATTTAATCAAATGGGAAAATATTCATTATATATTAATTACTGAGTCAGTTAAAAATCAGCATGCACATAATGATCTTATGTAAAAAGTGAGTAGAATTTATATATACAGAAAAATTTAAAAACAGACAAGAAATCTGTATGTCAAATTGTTAACAATGTCTATCTCTGTGTAGTGAAATTAATGGTGATTTTAAAATTGTAAATAGTGATTTTTTACAGTATTGACTATTCCTTAATAATTTCTTGTTCCTCAATTAGACATTCATAGGGAGATTAAGAGAACATAGTGTTGCAAATAATTTGTTCTAGAAATTCAAAATTGGATTTTAAACAGTTGATTTTCCAACCAGAACTCAACCAGAATGGAAGCTCTTTAATACTTCTTTATATAGCTTGAAATTCACACAGAGTTAAACACACATGAACGTGATATAAATATTTGTTCAGGATATGGATCAGTGACTCAATGACTCAGGGAATGAATGTATGAATAAACAAAAGAAAATGATTATAGTCTATACATACCTTTCTTCTGGAGCTACCTGAGAGAAATTGCTTATTAGAACTCTTAACTGACGTTCCTTAGTTGCCATTCAGGAATGAATGATTTATTGCTTATAAAATGGTATGAGATACTAGGTGAAAAGCCCTATGTAAATGTGCAATATTATTTTATTCATTGTGACTTTTAGAATGATCTGAAAGGTTTATAACATATTGTGATTGCCAAAAGCAGCTGACAAACCTAGTTAGCTTGGTGTGTTTGCTTTTAACAAATAAAAGTGAAATTGAGAGAAAAAATTATATTCAAAGTTATCCCATATAAGCTGAGACTTACCAGACTTACCAAGCCAAATGAATAATATTTACTTTCATTTAAAAATTATATAATCCAACCATAGAATATTTACATAGCAGAATTAAATATAGTTATTATTAATTTATACCATGGGTCCATGATTAATGTTTTTCTGCCCCAAGACTTTATTTTTTTTCTTCATTTTCTCAAACATGTTTGGCATTTAGAAGTTTTAAAGCAATTTCCCCCTTTGGCTTCACCTGGGGTCTCTGCTGTCCCAGAACCTCCTCCTGACCTCAGTGTTGTGTTTTCATTTAAAATAGGGCATGTCTATAAATGTCAGCAATACAGGGCAATTAGAAGTTTGAAAAGGGCTGTAACATAAACCAGCATTATAGTGAAATGGATATTGCCTTAAGCTGCCTGCAATTCACTTGCTGTTGGAAAGACAATATCCTGCCATTCTCCCATGGTGGCCTTCAACTGAACACATTTGGCTGAGGATTGACCCATTATTAAGATAAGTCTCCGCCTGGCTTGAAACAATGAAGAAACACAGAGTGAGTGAAGCCAGCAAATTGGGCTGGTAGTTAGCCAGCGCTGGGCAGAAATGTGACACTGGATTAGTCCTTAATAGCTGTCTGTGGTGTTATCTGTGAAATCCAATGCTGTCTTGATTCCCAGGAATTGGGCGATAGGTGCATGCTGTTTGGGCTTGCCCAAACTTTTCAGGGTTTTGAAGGAATTGCTCTCTATGTATTTAGGCATGTGTTTGTGTTATTTTTATCTCTACCGCCACGGCCACCACCACACTGCCACCAGCATGAGCAACAACAAAAGTCCAGCAACTTCTGACGTTAACTTACTTTTATTCACTTTCATTTCCTCTGTTGCTAAGAATCCAGGCCACAAAAACAAACTGCTTTTGTAAAGTTAGAAAATGGGATATGTTTTTAGACACGTTATATCATATTGTTCCAATTTACCCACTTCCAAAGATGCCCGACCTTTGCGCTCTCACGGCGCTGTCCTGCGCTAGCTGGAGGCCTTTTGACACACTGTCAGCTGGCTCTAGCTCGCCTCATGTGACCTCAGAGCAAACTTTCAAACAAGATAAGGTTGCTGTTGAAAGTCTCTCCTGAGCTTGCACACTTGGTTCTGCCTGTTCTGGTTTTTGAAGGATAACAAAATGCAAAAGCAAACATGTATTCCTTTCCAGACTCTATCCACTCTGGGTCAAGAGCTTTTTTTGTAAGACCAAGTGAGCTCTGGTGGTAAGGAGAGGAGACAGTTTGGGGGACAACATACAAAATTACCTGTTCTTTTGCTGTTGGGGCGAGTCATTTTAATTAAATGTATCTCTGGTGAGGTGTTTCCATGATCCTGCCTTTTAGCTCCTAACAACATTTCATCTCGTCAAACTCAGCTTTGTAAAACTCATAGGCAAAGCTGAACTGAAATGAGGGAATGTAATTGAGTGTAGGAGGGAAGCCTGTATCACTGCCCTGCTTGTAAAAATCAAGGTTTCTATGCAGGCTATGAGCTATAGTTTTGGCTGTCTTAGGAAAGACTTTTAAAAATTCTTGCTGTCAACAGGCTTTTGAGGTTTTCCAGACTTCAGGAAAAGTTAAATAGACCATGAAACATGTAAGAAAGTATGCCCAGGGCATGAGAATTGGGAGAAACTAGAATGGTCTGTCTACAAAAGAGGTTGACTAAATCTTTCTTGTTGGAAGTTTTGTGAAATTTGAAGAACTACACCATTTTATTTGAGATACCTTAAGGGACACCAATGCTGGCGTGCCTAAGGTACTTTAAACAGTGACTGTCTCTAATTAAGTGTGTGGATCCCAACAGCTTTCCCCTGTCAAGCTCACTACTCTATTCTAGATTCAATTTAGGCACTTTATATTCTTTCTTTGCATGCTTTTCCATATAATTAACTGTAATTGTTTCCAAAGAGATATATGATACCCTTTTACAGTGAGTACACTATAGAAACACTTCTCGCTCGATGAAGAAACTAGGTCTCAGAGACAACTGGAATGGTGTGTATGACATACTTCATAAATCTAGATGGTTCTTGAATCACTGACACCAGAAAAATTACTAAAGTTGTAGATAGGAGCTACCTCGATTGAATTGTTTTCATCATCACCCTGGCTCTCTATAGTCTCCATCACCTTTCAACATGTGCCCAATCAACTCCCACTTCATTCTTCGCAGCACCTATTCCAAAGATTTCTCTGATATTTACAAACTCTCTGCCCATGGCTGCTCCCCGGCCTCATTATCATAGACATAGAACACAGAGCACGCTCCGAACTCCCTCAGGTTTTTGGCTGCAGACCAATCTATCACTGCAGTAATTATCCCTGCCACTAAAAGAAAGGCAGGTTTCAACTCTCCAAGTTTACAAGGAAGCTTCCACCTGTACATTTGCTTCTGTCCCATTCATGCATCTTGTTCATCAATTGCTTCCTCTTTTCCCTACATGGTTGGAGGTGTATGTGAATTGCTGTTACTTCACATCCTTGTCAAATTTGGCACTTTCAGTCTTTTAAAATTGTAGTTATTTTGGTATGTTGTGGTATCTTATTGTACTTTCAATTTGCATTTCCCTGAATAACAGTGAAGTTAAACACATTTCTACAATGCCTATTGGCCATTTGGATATTTTTTTGAAGTGCCTGTTCAAGTATCTGCCCATGTTTTCTCAGTCTGAAATTCCAAAATCTCATTGGTAGTCTTTCTTACCATGTGCCCTGTACTCATGTATTTTGCACAGTTTATGCTCTTATTCTGGCTATTTCTCCCCGATCCTTCTTTCAGAGTATTAATTATCTCTTTAATTGTGTTCATCTTCTGTTAAACTTACCCATTGAGTTATTTAACTTTGTTCTAATATTGGAGTTTGAGAGTTTCCATCTGATGTTTTTAATATTTTCTAATTCTATCATCAATTTTTATCTTGTCTTTTATTTCTTGCGTAACATTTGCAGGTATTTTGAAAATTTTATCAGTGAATGACAATATCTGAAGTCATTGTGGGTCTTTTTCTATTGTCATTCTTTTTATTGCTGCTTTGCTTTTGCTCGGGTTCCCTTGTCTTCTACTATACATGGTTATTTTCAATTATGTGCAAGATCTGACATTTAAATGCTGTCACCTCTTAATGGTGTCACTGATTTTCCAAGTTCTAATCCTCTCTTATTCTTTCTCTGACTCTTTGTTCCCAAATGAATCAATAATTAAATCATATTGCTAATACTTCTCTAATCTTCCTCATTTTTTATAAAAGCTAGAGAGTAGTAGGCAAATTCTTTTGATAACAGACACTGAAGCTGCTCTGTGTGGTGAATGACCTAATGTGAATGACTAAACAACTCGGTGCTTCTGTTTCTCTCTCTGCAAATTAGACATAATAATAATACATATCAAAAGTAGACTGCAAACATAACCTCCCCCTTCTTCCTCTCTCTACTTTCTCCTTTGTACTTTGCAGCTACTTTCATCAAGAAAAGAAGTTGATTTCCTTACCTTAGAATCTGGGCTAAACTGTGACATGCTTTGGTCAATAGAATGAAAAAGATATTATGATAATGTGTACATTTTGGGCCTAGGTTTAAGAGGTCTTGAATGCTTTTGTCCTCTAAAAACTTGAGCCAGCTTTTTGGGGAAAGGGAGACCAAGCGTGGCAAAAATGAACCTTTCCAGCTGAGGCCATCTTAGAGCAGCCAACTCACCAGGCAGCCTGGCCATTGACCACTGAGTACGTGTGACGCAGGTCAAGACCAGAAGAACTGCCCACTGGTTGGTTTACGTACTGAATAAATGGTTATTATTTTAAGGCTCTATGTTTTGGGTTATTACCCAGAAAAAGCCAACTGATTGCATTATTTTATAGGGTTGTAGTGAAGATGATATGAGTTAATATGTGTAGAGTGCTTAGAACACTGTCTGGCATAGAGTGAGCATTATTGAAATGTCAGTTGTATTAGTTCTTTGCCTCTCTATCCCCACTGCCATGATGTTTGACTCTCATCACCCATTACTTCTGAACAGTTCCTTTTGCTGCTTGCCTCTTCTCCTTCAAGTCCATCTTCCACAATTGTCTCTTGAATGCTCTTCTAAAATACAAGTTCAATCTTCTCAATTCCCTGTTTAAAATATTGCAATGAACCTTAACTAGTTACATTTAAGTCTAAACTTATTTGGTTATTTAAGGCCTATCAGTTTTTATCTCTTTGTCTATTACCTTGATTCATTTATGTCTTTATTCATCCCTGTTATATTGATTACTGGTAAAATAAATAAAAGTAAAACAGAAAATATTTTTTTTACAGTGTAGAGATAATGACTTTGTAGTTGAATCAATGCAGTGCTTGCGGTAAACTCTATTAATATTATACTGAGTGGAAGATCAAGAATGTAATGAGAATACCAATATTTATTTTATTAAAATAAAATTTGATTTATAGCACCTTTTTAATAAACTAATCCAAGATTAAATACTATTGGTAAACTGTTCATATTAGATTTATTTGTATCATAAATGTGACACCTGGTGCATTAATACGGTCAGGTCATGAAATGTTCAATCTTAGTTTCCAGATATAGTTCACTTCGTTACTGCTGACTGTTACATTAAAAAAAAAATCTGGGAATCTTTTTAAAAATATGCCTACTCTATTGCTACCCAAAAACTACTGAATGAAAATTTCTACTGGTACAACTAAGAAATCTGTGTGGTTTTAAAGAAACTTTGGCTCATAGAAAAAAAATTTAGTTATTTTGAAATCTCTCTAGGGCACAAAATTCTTTGATTTAGAATATATGGAATCTGGGACTGCAATTCTGTTTCAGGTGGGAGCACTTGTATGTTGATTATTTTCTTATTTTACCAATTGTAGATTTGTTAATCAGTTAGTTTAACCATAGTCATATTTCTTAAAAGTGTAGTAAAAGCACAATATTTTCCATAGTTCCTGACTTTTAAAAAACATTTGGATTTATTTTAAAATTCATAGTTGCTGGAATTAGAAAATGTCCACAACAGTCATCAAATCATTTGATACCTGGGGCCTTTTTTTTGTTTTTTCTCACTAGAGGTCAATGTAGCTGTGCTTCACCGAACTTGGTGGGCAGAAACACCTGTGGACTGCATGCATAACTGAAATCCTTGTCTCCTACAGTTTCCCCAATATTTTAATGGAACATAATCTCTTTGTGACATTAAATGCAAAAGTGATTACAGGCCAATTTCAGATGAGTGTTAAGCTATAAGGTCATACAACATAATTATGATAGGTGTAAATTCAAATTGAGTGTGCCAAATTGTACCTGCCCCTCCATTTTTTTTTTCTAAGAAGAGCCTCTTTTGTTTAATATAAGCTAACATTCCCAGAACATGCAAAGGGGATGATGGAAGAAGCTTCTGGATGCTGTATAGGTCAGTGTGAGGAATTTTGACTCTAACTCAGTTTTTCCATATGTTAAATGGGGATATTAAAAGTGACCAACACAGCCTAATCAGTGTGGCACGGTTGGTTGGAGCTTCACCCCATGTAACAAAGGATTGTGGAATCAGTTTCTGGTCAGGGCATATGCCTGCGGTGTAGGTTCTGTGCCCAGTTGAGGTGTGGGTGGAGACAACTATTGATGTTTTTCTCACATTAATGAAAACAGTCTCGGCTCTACCTTACTGCCATGTAAATGTTAGTTATTGTAATTCAGAAATTATAATGTCAGCTCTTATCAAGCTTAAACTGTCATTGAGTCTCACATAAAGGTTTTTTACCTTATAATAATTTTTATATTTCTATAGTGGAATTGGCATTCTACTAATAATGAAAAGATAAAAATTGAGTCAAAAACTATCATGAACAAATGAAAGGTTAGGCAGTCCCTTTCACTACGCCTAGTCCTCAGATAAGTGTGTGTGATGCTTTGAAGAGCTAAGATGGCATGAAGTAAAAATTATTCTGTAAGCTCCATTTTTAAGTATATGGTATTTTATTATCAACAACATTTTAATGACTTAATTTCTCATTATGTATATATGTAGAGTTATTATAGAATCATTTAGGGAATTTTTACATCAATTGCATCAAATAGTTTGAATAGTTCTATGCAAGGAGTAGAATTAGAAGTATTTCACAGAGAAACTCAACCCACTCTCATTTACAATAATCTGCCATTTCAACAACTGTTGGCTAAACTTTTGTGATATGTCAATGTTGTTGGCTGTTACATATATGATATACTGCTATTTAACTCATTAAGTATTTATGCTTATTACCTCTTAACTAAATAGAATGCAACTTGGAAGTGGGGACCATAATTTAGACTTCATGTTTTCTTCATTTTTCCAGTTCAGTTTTGGGTAAATAAAACATATTAGGAGTGATGGTAAATATATTTATAATAAAAATAATTTATTATCTTCCTCTTTCACCAAAAGAAAACATCTTAAAAATAAAGGTAAGATAAATAAAGATAATGGCCTAAGTTCTTCTTAGTCTATTGTCTTAATGTTTGTGTTAGTCATCTGAGATTAAGGTTGAAGGGTAGGGAAATAGTTAATGAAGATTGTCTGTTTCAACGTTCTTGTTTTTTTCTAAGAGATGCAAATTCTCAAATTATCAGATGTACTTATTACCAGTAAGAGAATAAATTCCAAGATAGGATATGTATTGTTCTTGGATTAGACACTATTTTAAACTGACTTATGACCTGGATCACCCTTATTAGGAACAACATTTGAGTTGCTTTAGCTTGGTTCTCGGCATTACTAAGGATTGTCATTGAACTCCCTTAGCAAGCACCTGCCTACATACTATTTCTTCTTTTACTGAATGATTTTGGAAAACATAGGATATTTTTTAAGCAAAGGCCAGGAAATCTATTACCATAAGCAACTTTTATATAGAGGATTGGGTTTGTGAGTTCTAATAATGAGACAGTTATGCATATTTGCTTTTCTGTATTAAAGTATCAAGGTATAAAATAAAAATGAGAGAAACCAATGCCTAATCATAAAGCTTTTCTCTTTTATAAATAGCATTTTAAAACTTACAAGGCCTTTCTTGTTACATTATCATGATGAACCTAAATATCACGTACAAATAGCACAGCATGTCAAACTGTGAGGCTGGAGCTTAATTCTACATTAAATGCAAGAGATATAGATGGCATAAATATTGCTTTGTTAAAGCTCATGATTTCTTAGAGATTTCTGATCTTGATTGGAGAAGAAAATTGTAATTTAAAAAATTTTGGGTATAGTTGCCTATTAGAGTAGTAATCTGAGAATCTGTGCTTTGAATATTTTTCTTTCTTTGGATACATAAAGTAGCAGAGCGTGACTCCATATGGGTTGGTTCCACTTTGTGTTTTGGCTTTTGTATTCTAAAATGGAATAGTTTTCTTTGGCAGACTCAGCAGTAGAGTAAGACTAGAGTAGGTGAAGTCCGTGCATTTTATTTTTTTAAAGGGAGAGTGAGATTTACACAGTGACCCAGATGTGTGCTCTCTGAACTCCAACTGTCTGTGTTCAAATATGCAACGTGAAGTGAACAGGGTTTAAAGAGACCCCTTTGGGTACCTTGGGGGTCTTTCTTGCACAGTGTTTTGGCAGCGTGCTCTTCTAGTTGAATTAGATTTATTGCCGAAGCACTAAATCTTCATTATACATGACAACCTTACTCCCCTGCCGCCCTGGTCCCTTTCTATTCACAGTCCTTTTTCTTATTTTTTTTTTAATTCCAACATCTTGTTTCTTCCCCTTTCCTAGCCCCAAGATCCCAAAATATTCTACATTCCAGTCTATCTCAGGGAAATTGCATTAAATTTGTGAATGTGTCATTCACAGATGTCAAAAAGGAGAAAGCAAAGTAAAGGTTAAAGATGTCTCATCCAATCCATCAATGTTTAGCAAAGAGTGCACTGGAGCTTTTAGAAGTGATCTGTGTGGCTGGACGCTTGACATAACTCTGTCAATGAGAAGGTGTCACAAACATTCTGGGTAGGTGTAGCTACAAGTGAGTATCGAAAAGCAATGCCATCTCAGCTGTGTGGTCCTAACGCTGTCACTTTTCTATCCCACACTGTATGTAGGCCACTGTCAGGAGTCCGCACAAATACTAACTGGACTTGCTCTCCTATTGAACTGCTCTGGAATGTTTAATAACTTAGAAAAGACTAGACCACTCGGACTCTAGAATAATCAGGGAAGTTCAAAAATATCAAAAAAGTGAATTTTCTCAATCCTAGCTATATAGGAAATCCCCCCTATACCCAAATTGTTTAGATCTACTATCTACCTTGTTTAAATGTTGTGATATTGTTAAGTACAATTTTTCTGTCTGCTTGCCAACATAACAGTGGATTAGAGCAATCATATCAATCATTATGCATAAAATCAGCAAATATTACCCTGGCATACCATATACAGGTACTACATCAAGTTCATTCATTTATTCATTCACTCATCTTTTCACTCAGTAAATATTTATGGAATGTCTACCATGTGCAGACACTGTGAGACACATAACTGAGAACAAGATGAACGAAGTATGCCCCTCCCAGTGTACTCACAATAAGGGGTGCGTTAGACCAGTAAGCAGGGAATTGTACTGTAAGTGCCTACCCAGTGTAAGGATAGCATATGAACTCTAGAAATACAAAGGGCTACTGAGTCGTACGTCTGTGTATGTATAGTAGGAAAGAGAAGAGTAGGAAAGAGAAGGACCATGGTTAGACAAAATTTGAATGATGAATAGGGTTAGCCACTTGAAATAGGTGGTATCTGCTTACAGGCACATAAAAAGTTTTGAAGATGAGAATGGATATGACTGGTAGGAACTGACTGGGTGGCAGTTCTGTCTTTCTGGAGTGTCCAGGAAGAGAAGAGCAAGAATGGAGGTTCCTAAAGGAAGCAGGATGCTTGCAGATGTGAACTTGGCTAAGAACTCCCCCTGTATGCTTGCTGTTCATAGATGATGCTGGTGGAGCTGCCTGATTCCTACAGAAAAGCGTCTCACCTGCCCAGTATACTTCAAAACATGAAATGCTACTTTCAAGTGCTATTGTGTCCAGCTTCTATCATATGTGAACGTGACTGAAATAGAGAGACAAATAGCCAGCCAGTAAATATGTTCTTATACCATTAATAAACTGGACATCTTTTGTGTTCAAGAAAGAGGCAATGACATTGTTACATCAGTTAGAAAGATATGTATAGAAACAAGTAACGCATGAGGAGCATAAATGATAAAACTAAACAAAAAACAAAGCCACTCTGAAAGAAAGTTAAACTATAGTTCACCTAAACCTGAAGCAGGTAAGAAATTAGGATTTTTCCTAAAAGTTAAATAGAAGAAGTTGTTCTCCAACAAGCAGAGGTAACGCACCGTGGTCTGGACTTCTTTGGAGAGGACTTGGTCCCTGTCATGCGGTAATCAAGCGGGTGGCTGCACATCCGTTTATCTAAGCTGTTGTGGACGGATTCCTACGGATGTAGGGAAATATTCTGCATTCCTGATTTGAGGACAGGCGCAGCTCAAAATCATGCAATGTCACCTTCCAGCAAAGTCTTATCCCTTTCCCTGATGCCAGTAGCATTTGTTTGTAAGAATTTTGTCCACTGTCCTAAAGACCACCCGGTTTGTTGGTATTTTTGGTCTAATCTTAGCCCCAGAACCTCAACACAGCTTAATTTTACTAACGTACTTATTCAAATTTTATTTATTTAAATTTTATTTACTTATTCATTCATAATTTTATTTATCTACTTATTTGTTGTGGTTTAATGTAATAAAAGTTTATTTCTTGCTCATGTTAAATCAGATAAGATCCATTCTCTTTCCAGTTAATGCCTTTGTCATCTTCTAGGGCCTCAAAATCTTCCCATGCTTCCTTCCCTTGATGGCAGAATGATGATAGAAGATGAAGAGAGAATGTATAGACACTAGAGCAGGGCAGGCCTGGGACTGATTTTTGCCACTGTGTCCACATTCATATGGACCGAACTCAGTCACAGGGCCCTACCCATCCACAACCACAGCTGGGAAATACAGTAAAGCACCATGACAAAGAAGAGAGAACAGATAACGCTGAGAAAGTGGTAGGCTCTCCCTCACTATCATTTTTATACTACAGAGCAATATCCTAACAACACGCCAACCAGTTAGCCAGGTGTTAAATACATACATACTGTAATGTAAGCCTCAGAACTGGAAATGGCATACCTTCATGCTAAATTCTTCTTTGTAGTGGGTGGTTTGCTAAAACTGTTTTCGGTGTGTTCATTTATATACAAGAACAGATAGATTCATTACTTTAAATTTGGCTAAGATGAAAATATGATAACCCAGATTTTTAGAAAAATGTCTCCAATTTTTCCCCAGGCACGTTTTCCCTGTAGATTTAATAAATCTTATCTGAAATAATCTCTCATCTGCCAAAGACTTAAGTTCTTTTATAAGACACACCAGGTAAAATGGAAACTGTTTGTCATATATCTATAAAAAAGGAAGTAAATAGCACGTCCAATTTTATACAATTTATAAAGTATGTTTAATGATGCAGATCATCATTACATAACCCTTCCAATCCTTTAAAAACTCTTGAAATGCCATCTTCTTCATGGACTTTCTTTTCTGAATTTTGCACATCGAGTTTGATAGCGACTTTATTTTAATTCCTTAGTACTATCTTCAACTTCTCCTCATACTTTGTCTTGTACTTGCTTGTAAACTCTTGTCTGTTAACTTTTAAGACAATTAGTGTTAGGGACCTTGCATTATCTGTTTTCAATATCCTCTATTGCACATATGGATACCTTTATACAAGAGGCCTTCGGAAGAAATGTGTGGTATATTGAAAAGAAAATGGGCTTAGGAGTCAGATGTGCCAGGTTTTGCATCCTGTTTTTGCAATTCCCTGGCTCAGTAGCTTTAGGAAACACACTCAACCTCTCTTTTACTCAGTTTTCTCACTTGTGAACTGAGAACATTAACACACACTTTACACTTTTGCTGTGAGGATGCAAAAAGAGAACACATCTAAGGGCACTTATAAGACAGTAAATAATTGCGACCTTTTCCTGTGCTTTTATATATTTTGTCAATTATTAATTCAATAGAAATATCTCGTGGCATTTAAGGTACATGTTTTTCTTAAACACACACTATTTATAAAGTATAATGGCTTTTGCAGTTATGAAAGCCTATTAATTTACTTCCAATAACCATAGTGTATTATTCTTGTCTAAAGGAACAGCCTCACTTTGCATGTAATGTACAGTCATGTGTGCTGTTAAAGACATGTATAACCTTTTTCTCTATGCATGTGCAGATCCCCTGTCATGAAATAGTGTTAAAAAACAGTGGTAAGTTAATGAATCAACAACAGCCCCATGAGCTATTATTTGCAGTAACATCACAACCATGATTTATGTCCATGAGGTTCCTAGGTGACAGGGGAACTGAGATTGTAAATTAATGTAGATTTAAATTGTTGCACAGGAGGTGCCTGTGGCCTTTGTTTTCTATTTTGAGACACAACAAAGGACAGAGGGATTACATACTAGCCCAGACATCAGCTAAGCTCACATTACATTTCATACTCTGGCCCATCTTCTTTCTTTCTTTCTTTCTTTTTTTTTTTTTTTGAGAAAATTTTGCTATTTTCTCTAGTTGCTGTGAACCTCCTCATGCAGGGTGATTACTAACTCTGAATTACTGAGTGCTTCCCATTCTATTACTTTCCAGGTCCAAAGCTATCTGCTATGCTTGCATAACAGACACAATGATGCGTTCCCACTGTGGTGATTACCAGGCATTTGAACTTAAAAGTAGCCAAAGGCATTTATGCAGATTATGTGCAAAGACAGTGTGAACTCTGAATAGGAAAATGCCAAAGTCATTGAAGAGGATTACGACCTGATAAAATTCAGTAGGGTTGTAAAATTTTGGTTTCTGAATTTGTTGTGTACATGAAAATTTCCACAGAATTATTCCTATTGTCAAGGTTAAGGTTAGACTTTTAATTTTAATTTGTTTTAGATGATTATTTGGGAAATGTAGAAATAGAGCTGATATTTTTAAAAATACTTTTTAAAATATTTTATGTTTTAAAGGACTTTCACTATATGAGAAATATTACCTTAGTATTACAGAGAAGCTTAATGATATCCCCTAAGTATCCTGGTTAGTACAATTTGGAACCAGAATAAGAATCTAGGTCTCCTGAGTCTTCCTCCATGTTCTTTCCATTGTAGAATTGCCTCTCTGGCCATTTCTGATATAAACAATGTAATTTTGTTTTGTTTAACAGGGAAATTTATAAATGCAAACAAGTATATAAATATACATGTACATGTAGATATATTCTGCACAAATCTATCTATGTAAGTATCTATCCCCCCCACCTGATGTTAATGAAGAAGAAATAACAAAAAGGAATGAATTGAGCATTTATCTCAGGAAGATAGAAACAACAAAAAATTGTAAAGAAAGAATGAAT
Source organism: Desmodus rotundus (assembly GCF_022682495.2). NCBI lineage: Eukaryota > Metazoa > Chordata > Mammalia > Chiroptera > Phyllostomidae > Desmodus > Desmodus rotundus. The sequence continues at coordinate 74,993,166 of NC_071397.1, read as the reverse complement.
ACACTTATAAAAGAAAAGTAAAAAATAATAAATTAGAAAATGGAAAAATATTGAACTACTAAATAAATCCAAGACCAAGTTCCTTAAAAACTAGGTACACAAGGAAAAGAAGAGGTGAAAACACAAACACAAATAAGAATTGACAAGGGGGAGATATCTATAGATTGGGAGGAATGGGAAAGGACAGCACTTAACTTTATTCAAATAACTTTTCACCTCTTTGACAGAATGGGAGATTTTCTAGGAAAAGATAAATTTCCAAAACAGTCTCTACCCACTAAAAGTAAATATTTCAATTGTCATAATACAAAGAATTTCTATTGTTTAACTTCTTTCTACCCACCCTAAAGCATTAGGTCATATGTTATTCTTTAATGTATGGAGCAGAACTCTCATTTATTTAAGTGCTTTAGAATAGAAAAAAGAAACAAATTTTTGAATTGTTTTTATCAAATTTTATAAACAAGGCTGGCAACATATAGCACTAAAATTAAATTAAAATTTATTGAATAGAAATTAAAGCTACCATAAAAAAAGAAAAAGATCTTATTTTAAAGGAGAAAAGCTAAAAGGAGAACTCTGAGAATTATTCTCAGTAATGTAGGACAAGAAAAATATGCTTTTATAGATGTCATTTAAGATTGTCCTAGAAGTACTAGCTAATTGAAATTATAGGAAATGTAATTTGAATAAATTACATCTATTTATGAGAAATAAATAAGAGGAATATAATTGTTAAGATCATGTTAAAATTATAATTATTATAGAAAATTTGATAGTACAGTATATTTGTAAAACCCAAGAGACTGGTGTGGAAAACTAGTAGCATTTACATATCATGGAATAAACAATTAGATTACATAATATAAGGAAGGCTCCATGACCCTTTATAATAACAACAAATAGATAAAATAATTAGTAAAAGAACTAACAAAAAAGTATAAGACAGGTGTATAGACAGAAGAAACCACATGTTTTAAGGAAATGAGAAATGCATATGCTTATTAATGCATGGAATATCTTTGGAAGTCTACCAAAAAAAAATCTTACAAAAATTGTTGACTCTGCAAAATGTTGATGTCAAAATAACATTTAATAAATCATGTTGGAGAAACTGGACAAATACATGTGAAAAAAAATGAAACTGGACCACCTTTTTATACCATATAAAAGAATAAACTCAAAATGGATTAAAAACTTAAATGTTATACTCAAAACCATAAAAGTCCTAGAAGAAAACATTAGGCAGTAAAACCTCAGACATTTCTCATAGCGATATTTTTTCTGATGTATCTCTTTGGGCAAGGGAAACAAGAGAAAAATGAACACATGGGGCTACCTCACAGCAAAGGAAACCATCAACAAAAGGAAAATGTAATCCGGTGAATGTAAGAACATAATTTGCTGATAAAAGATTGATATGCAAAATTTATAAAGAATTTATAAAACTCAACACTAAAAAAACAAGCACTTCAATTTTAAAAATGGGTGAAAGACCTGAATAGACACAGCTCCAAAGAGGACACAGAGTTGGCCAATAGACATATGAAAAGATGCTCAGTGTCACTGATCATCAAAGAAATGCAAATTAAAACCACAATGAGATATTACCTCATGCCTGTCAGAATGGTTATCAGCAATAAATCAAAAACAAGAAGTGCTGGTGAGGACGTAGAGAAAAGGGAACCCTCATGAACTGTTGGTGGGAAATGCAGACTGGTGCAACCACTGTGGAAAGCAGTGTGGAGATACTTCAAAAAACTAAAAATGGATCTGCTCAGTTGGTTGGATGTCATCCTGCACACCCCAAAATTGCAGGTTCCATCCCCAGTTAGGGCACATCCCTACATTGTGGGTACACCCCTGGTCGGCATGCATGCAGGAGGCAACTGATTGATATTTCTCTTTCACTTCAATGTTTCCCTCTCTCTCTCTATTTCTCTATCTCTATCTGTCCCCTTCCTTTCTCTCTAAAATCAATAATCATATCCTTTGGCAAGGATTAAAAAAGATGGAACTGCCCAATGACCTAGCAATCCCACACCTGGGAATTTATCCAAAGGAAACTGAAACACTAATTCAAAAGAGAATATGAACTCTTATGTTCATTTCAGTGTTATTTACAATAGCCAAGATTTAGAAGCAGCCCGAGTGTTTATCAGTAGATGAGTGGATAAAAAAGCTGTGGTACATTTACACAATGAAATAATACTTGGCCATTAAAAGAGAAGGAAATCTTACCCTTTGGGACAATAAGGACAGACCCTGGAAACATTATGTTAAATGAAATAAACCAGTCAGAGAAAGTCAAGTAGCATATAATTTCACTCATATGGGGAATCTAATGGACAAAATAAACTGACAAGCAATATAGAGACACACTCATAGAGAACAGGCTGACATCTTTTGGGGGTGGAGTGGGGAATTGAATGAGGGTATGCAAAAATTAATAAAAAAGGAAAAAAAAGAGAAAAAACTCATGGACACAGAAAATAGTGTGGTGATAGCCGGGGGCAGTGGGGGAAATGGAGGAGGGGGTGGGGGGATAAATGGCGATGGAGGGAGACTTGACTTGGGGTGGTGAACACACAATACAGTGTACACATGATGTGTTGTGACATTGTGCACCTGAAACCCGTATTAACCAGGTTTTGTTAACCAGTGTCACCACAATAAATTCAATAAAATGAAAAAATAAAAATAATGTTGAAACCACCAAAAAATGAAATTATTTGTTCTTTTGGATGCTTTACCATACTCATGTATTACCTATACAGTCAATACATAAATTTTAGTTTATTTTTAGAAGTCTTAAGATCCTGCACAGTTATAAAATTTCAATTATACTTTGATTTAAGCTTATCCTTAGTCAAACAGAAAAAATAATTAAGAAAATAGTAATTGAGCAACCAACAACAAAGTAATGATCATATACATCATTTACATTGTTCAAAAAGAAAAGTATATACATTTCTTAAGGAAAGAAAAGCTGACTCTGGTTTATGTTTGAAAGAAATTTTACACACTTATCTTTCCCAAGTTAAAATCAAAGTAAAACAAGTAACAGTGTGTCAGAGAGTGTACACTGGTCCCCCAAACTCTGGTCTGCTTTTCCATAGTGTACAATCATCATTGGGAAGATGCTGTCTAGCTAGAGACCACATATCTCAGCACTCCTTCCAATGAGGTGTGACCATTCATCTATTTTCCACCAATGAAAAATGAGCATAATATATGTGTGCTATTTTCTGACTAAGACTTTGAAGAAGGGATGTGCCCCTCGAGGCTCTCCATCACCTTCTATCATTGGATGAATATGATGATGCAGGCCCAGGGCATGGAGGAGCCACAGAATATTCCCAAATCGTCAAATGGATGAGACTTGTGCACCTACGTGGAGCACCAATTTTTGTGAGTGAGAAATGAGCTTCTATTGTGTTTGGCACGTGTTTGGGTCTATTTAATAAAGCAGTGTAGCCTATAATAAATAGATCCAAATAGGTTTTTTGTTTTGATTTGTTTTTCTTATAGTAGTCCTCAGTATAAGTCTAGAGTATAATACCAACATATAATTCGGCAAAAAATAGGTCTGTAGGAAGATACAATAATGTACTCTGGTGTGTTAATGGTGCAGGTTGAACTAAGGATATAAGGCAGTTATTAGAGGATTATTTATATGTGATGTTCCCTTCCGAAAATATTTTTTCTCTCAGTTGGGTTTTTGGTAGATATAAGACAACAAATAGTTGAAGATTTATTCTCTGACATAAATTTTCAATCCAGGTATTTTGTGTTGCTGAGCAATAAAGATTTTATTTATTTACTAACTTGAAGTAAATGATAGAATTGATACATTTATTATGAAACTTGAGGATGCTAACCATGTCTTTTGTGTAGGTAGATAGTCAAGCCTCTCCACACAGGTTGGCCACACTGGTATCTATAGGCAGTTCCAGTATTGCCTTAGGGCATATATATAAAATAAAGCAATCAGTCCATTCATTAACCTCTACAGTATAGGAATAAATAAACAATAAGCCCTCAAATGTTGGCAACATAACTGAGTTGATTTCCGCTTGCACATTTTTCAAAACAGAAGATATGATATGCCATCCATGGTCACTAAAAATCTAAAAAATGTACTCATACTACATTCGGTTTGATCAAGTAAATAGGCTGGAGACTCTACCTATGTGAGTCAGTTGCTCCCAGAGTATTAATGTATTGACCTTCTGCAGAGTAAAATTGGAAGGAGAGGACATCACGGCAGGCTAAATTTGTCTGCATGTACCCAATGGAATAGAATCAAACATTTGTTTTCAGTATGTATCCAATAATTATTATACTTGAGGGAGATGAAGTATATAATATCTATTGTTTCTACTGATTGTTGTTTTTCATAATCATAATTTCTAGTTTTTAAATCCTGTCCTTTCTCCATAATTTTCTTTTTAGTTGATCTTATTTGCACTTGCCTCTTTACATTTTATATTTTTGTAATTGTCCTTTTGCAATTGTTCTATTTTTTATTTTATTTTATTTATAGTGGATTAACATTTTGGATTTGCAGGCACCCTTTCTTAGGGTTATTTAGTTCTAAATAGTTTGACATTTTAGTTTTGATGCTCATCTGGTGGGCTTGTTTCTCTTAGTTTTTCTCTGTCTCTCTCTCTTGCTCTCTTGCTCTCTCTTCCTCTCCTTTGAGTTTACAAATTCTTTCTCCTACTCTCTCCCCCATCCTGGGAACTCTGCTTTAGCACCATGTTTTATATTATTGGCTCTGGGTTCCCATATCACAATTAATTCAAGATTGTGCTAATATCCCCAAGTCAGCTTCCTACAGAGTCTCTTCAATCACCCCACTGAATATGGAATACTTTTATCTGTGTAATGTGTAGGACTTTAATTTCCTGTGGTTTCTGGACTCATAAACCAATGAACATATGGCTTTAGCTTTTATTCTCCCATCACTCTCAGCTACTTCATATTATTACCAGTCAGAGTCCAGAAAACAGAAATAACTACAGTTATTTCAGAGAGGGCACTTAATTCAGATAACTGTTCACACAGTGCATTGAGAAGACAAATGGGGGACAGTAAGTCATCCCAGAGATTATCAACAGTGAGAAGGTGATACTGGTCTTATTATTGGAGAGACTTGAGGACAAGCTGCTGTTATCAGAGACTAGCCACCAATGCCACTGGACAGAAACTGGGACCAGCCTGAGACAGGGGTGGAGGTGGCTGGATCCACGGGGGAATGAGTCTGGCAGTAGAGTGAGCCCCTGGAGAGACACAGTCACAGCCAAATACCAGTGAAGCCTAGAGAAGGGGCAAGATACCCCAGCTTTCCCTTTCTCTTGTTATCCAGTTTCTTGCCATTGCTTCTCATTGGTAACCTTGCCAAAGCCTTCTGTCAAGGGAGCCTGGGAAATGTGGCTACATGCACTATAGACAGAATGTAGGCAGGGAATGGGATGGAGTGCAAACCGAAAGTTGACCATCACACACTCGTGTGTGTCCGCACACTAGTCCATAGTGGTTTTCCTTTCACTAATGATCCACAGAGATCTCTGACTCAATTTTCTTGAATTTGGCTCAATCATTTAATTGTTTAATTTAATTTCTTCTTTATAACTGCTGTGTTTGGAGTGGGATGGGGAAGGGAGAGCATGATCTCAAAACATGAAAGCACAACATAGGCTTAACCAGAGAGATCATATTCTGTATTTAGTCCTGGTGTTTCACTTTATTACTATTTTTTTAGGCAGGTTTTCTGAGAGAAAAGAGCATAGGCTTTCAATACAGTCAGAGTTATCTGAGTTTCACCTTCTCATAAACTGTGTGATTATTTATGGACAAGCTAGTTGGTAAGTTTCCTTATCTGTAAAATGGGAATGATAATACAAACCCTAATGCTTGTTTAATGATTAAATAAAAGAGAATATTCAAATTGCCATACTGTGAACCAGGTATTCAGTGGGTTCTCAATATATAGTTATTATTATTGTTATTGTTATCATAATTATGTTCCACCTCCTAGTTAAGTGAAGCCCTATTAGCATTGACTTGCATTTTCTGATGTATGACCTTCATCTGGTTTTATCAAGGGGCATTGTTTACTAAGGACCACAGTAGAATAGGCTATAACCAAGTTAGGTATCTAACATAATGTGGTGTTTGTTGGTTGGTTTTAGTGTGATGGACATGCTTACGCACTAGTAGAGTGCCTATACAGGTCATGGTTTTATCAACGGAGTTTATACATCTTGCAACATGTTAGTAATTACCTAAGAAAGCCAGAGAAAGTTTTAAGGAAAAAAAGTTTCACTCAAAATACATTTTAAAGGCCTTTGCAAATGATCAGCTAATATATTCATATTTTACAGACTTTGAGCACCAAAATTTAATGAGGAAAATCTTTTTACCCTACAAATGTTAACTAATGTTGACACATACAGTCCAATGGGAAACATGGTTTTAATACACTTCCCCCCTCATTTTGAAACCTCATCAAAAAGTTTTAGTCGCTTTTTGTTACTTCTATCAAAGAATGGCTCAGCTGACACTTTGACCTCTATTGCTCAACTGCTCTCCTTCAGAGGGTGTCTTCTTTAATGGGTTGGTTTTATATAAAAAGGGCTATATTCAGTATTAAAACAAACACCAATTAACATATTTGTTGGGTTTTTATGCCGCCAAATCATTGGTTAGACTAGCTTTCCAAGCTTGTTTTGGCATTGTCAAAACTATGTCTGAGCTACCCAGACTCTTTCCTAACTTCAGAATCCAAGTGCTTGGTTTCAGTATCAGGAGGCAATGAATCATTAGACTCATCAGACTTCATAGGGCCACATAAGTGGTGTAAAAGTTAGAAAGTTGTTTCCTTGTCTGATATCTATCCTGTCCCATTTAATTCACATTTAAATTTGATTACAAGCAATGCATGCTATTTTCTACATTGCTAATGAAAACATCCAATACAAAGGCTGAAATCAGACGATGTGGTAACTGTCTTTCTAGTATTTCCAACATGAAAGGTCCTTTATTACTAAATGTTGTGAAGGGCTGAAGTTTTTACCAGTGCAAATATAAATTATTGTGAAGGTTGTAAGGGCCTTTCTGGGCAATGAGAAATTCAATTTGTTCTTGTCAAAATAAAAACAAAAGAACAAAAACATCAGTTGGATGGAACCTTTGAGTTAGTGGAAAGCTTTCATCAGAGATGAATTAGAGAGGGTGCTAATTAGAAAATGGTTTAACTGCATCAGTTTTGCATTGATCTGACTCTAATAAATATCTTTTTGTGCAGCTTTAAGAATGGTGGCAGTTGTTTTAAGGTCAAAATATCCACGGGGAGTTTGTTTAAAGTGGTGTGAAGGGACATCATAGAGAAGTGAAACAAAGGAATATGATTAATTATATGTTGAGGGCTTTATTCTGTGAGAATAATTTAAAAGTTTTAGTATTGTTTTCAATACTATTTTAAAATTTCTCTCTTATATAACAGAATTATGGTACAGCACAGTTTAACTTTACATGGATCCCAATGTATGGGCCCCATAATATTCAGTTCCTTATTTGAAATGAAACGTGAATCTTAGTTGCTGTGTCAAAGGCCACATAAATATTTATTCTCAAGATATATTCTCAAAATACTGAGAAACTGGCCCCTATGAGAAATGGTGAGTGTTAAGACATATCGACTTCAGAAAAGCCACATTATTTCAAAACACAAATTTCATCTTAGACTACCAATTACACACACATCTCTGAAAATATAGTATGAATATAATAACAGCATTGGGGACCAATAAAATATATTTTTAATGTATTATACTAGAAAAAATCAAATTAAAATCATATGAGTATAAAAAATCAGAGCCTCTTTTTTTTAACCTTAAGAAGTATCTCACATTTAGATGACCTATTAGTAACCACAATGTACTGAGCTAACATATGTGCAACACACTGTGTTTTCCAAGCTATAGTGTGTTGTTATCTGGTGTAATAAAATCAGAAGACATTAAAAGGGAAAAATACAAAGAAAAAACCCCATGGACAAATTGCATGCTTTATCAGTGATGATCTATGTATCATAAAATTGTATAGGCTATAAACATGGTTGTTAGTGAGCCTAGGAAGTAAGGAGAAAAGCTCTGTATGATGAATATGCCAGCTGGTCGTATTACTTTTTGATCATTTCTTAAAGTAAAGAATCACCTTAACCTTTTAAATTCAATAGCAGGCAAAAACATACAATTAGAGAACGTGAAGAAAGAAAGGGAAGAGAAAGTCACGAGGCTGTTGTGGAAATGTGAGAGGTCTTTTATTATTGTTTTTGTTTTGACTAGGCTAAGAGTTTTGCTCCCTCAAAAGATCCAGTTGTGAGAACTTGCTCTAAAGTCCCAGCTTGTTGATGGACAGGCATCTTCTCCCAAAGTAGTTGGGAAGCTGTTTTAGTCACTCTCATATTTTTGGAAAAGTCACTGTTTGCTGTAATTTGACCCTAACTGCAACCTGTATCTCACCTGCATTTATCAACGCCAAGCCACAGAAATGCCTGGAAGGGCCTGAATATTTGCAGCTTATGATATGCATTTGTGGTATTTTGGCTGCTTCACTGTAAAAATATTATGCCACAGAAAATAAATTCTGATTTTATGTAGCAACTCAACCCACAAACACGAAGAAAGTGTTGGTTTTATTACCCTTAACTAAGTTGTGGTTCCTTGAGAATAGAAAGCAATAGTAAATTCGTGAACTCATGTAATTGTGCTTTGGAAAAAATAGCAACTTCAATATTGTTTCAACATTTTTATTCTTTTCTATAACATCAATGCTTTCTTTCTATTGTTATCTGCTATTTATGATAATTTTAAGCAGTTATATTTATGAGCTACTTACATTTTCACTCATCTATAATGGTAGCAACTCTTCAACATATTAGATCAAAAGAATAAGAAATTCCAAAAACTATTCAGAAATTACTAATACATTTTACGAGAGGAAAAAAGAAAAGGTACTCTTAAATTTATGTTTTTTGTTTAAATATTTGAGAGCAATTTATTGGAAATTGAGAGGTCAAAGGTAAACAAGTCATGACCCAAATTGTTAAAAAAACCCATGGAGGAAGACAAACATTGATACAAATGCAATTGCAATAAAGGGAAATGAGCACTTTAAAATAATATTATTTTACAGTTATGTCTGTTCTTTTAAAGTCATATATTCTTATATAAAACCATAGTTTTGGAGCTATTAACTTGTTTTTCACAATACTATCTAGATCATTGTTTTGGCTATATCATTTCCAATATCAATATCTGTATAATGTCAACTATTGGAGGCGATCTAGTGTGTGTAAAGGAAGCATTTTGATGTTAGGAATCATACTTGTTCCACTGGTCACTCTATTATTTTGGTAACAAGCAAAAATATTGACTCCCAGCTCCTCCTTTCTGCCCAGTGTTGTGAACTGCCTCTCCTTTCATGGTTAGAGGAGTAAATCAAACACTTAGCATCAGAAGAAGGATCATTTGGGTATACTCATCTTCTCTTTTAAAACTATCAATGAGAATTATTACCAATGGGGCCCGTTTCTTTTTTACAGCTCTCTAGGAGGATTACTAGGCTCTGAAAATGCTTTGGATATTTGCCCTTATTTAGGAATTGTTTTAATGTGGTATTTTAGTCATGGATATAGATATAAATAGATATAGACATTATATTTGTTTATTCAGTTAAATTGCTCTTTATGTGATAATGAAGATAATTTGCCCTTTATTACGGAATTTAGCCATGTATATAACACCTTTCTTTATATCCCTTGAATAATTATGCCAATAAATCTGGTAGGTGTGGCTTTTCCCATGCTGTTTTTTTAAAAAAATCTAGAAATATGTGAGAAATATGCCTGAGGTGTAAAATACCTTAATCTTACTTCCACATACCCCAACTCATCATGCACCTATCAGTAGGAGATAAATCTTATGGAGAAGCAACGAAGAAAGATATATTTCTAAGCTCATTTTCATGGGAGAAAAAATACTAATATTCAGATTTTTAGATTTATTAGAGTGTTCAGAAGGTTATTAGAGAACCTTGGATAGTCTTTATTATTTTTTATGCAAAAGCTTCTTCATCCATACTATGGAGATAACAATTAGCCTGTGTTTAATAATCTGTCCCTTAAACCAGTGATAATTGCTATGTAAATAGCAATTGTAATATTTTGTAAATCCTCGGCTCTACACTGTATTAGAAAATTTAAATCTTCTTTAAAAGATCCTCTGTGTGGCCAATATTTCTACAGTTGGAGTTAACATCAACTCCTTTAAATACATTTATTTGTTTTTAATGATCAACAACATTTTTCTACTATAACTCTTTCCCTTACTTTAGTTGCGCAAAGAGCTTAAGAGAAATTCAAATTTGGAGAAAAAGCTACCCCTACACATGCTCATGAAGGGCTTTCAGTTTATACTCTAGCATATAAGGGACATAGAAGTTGCCATTCATCTTAACAACAGGTATAAGCTGAATAACTGAAAAGTCAATGATTCAGACCTGTCAGAGAAGTGAGGTCACAGGGCAAACTGCTGCCCCCCAAATTGGAAAGACAGACAGAGAATACAGAGAAACCCATGGCAGAAACCTCCATGGGAACCAATGCCAGTTGAGGAAAACTCACACTATAATTGATAAATTGCTGGAGGCCCAGTATGGACAAGTTTGAGAGTTACAACATCAGGAGGACCCAGTCACTGGACAGCACCTACACTTTTGTGAGTTTTACCACCAGGTCCTCACAGTTAGAGAAAAATGCCCTCATGCTTCCAACAGGAAAAGAGGAAAGGAACCATTTTAATACATGCCACAGCGCTCTGTTCTTCTTAAGGCCTGCCCTCAGGAGAAACTATTTCACCCCACACTAACCTTCTGGGGTTTCATCAGAGCCTAACCTATCTGGGGAAAGAGAAATACCCAGCTCCGGTTGGCCATAGCCTTACACACGGGAGAAGGCAAATACCCAACTATCTCCCCTTCCAGCTGTCCGATCTAACTTGAGGGAAGAAAAGAGAAATTGAGGAGCATGGATGACATTCGCAGTCCAGGAGCTCAGGCTCTCCCAAAGGCTGGGATTTAATCATAGGACTATAGAAAGCTACCTGTACCCCCACACTTACCACTTCCATGGTAGGAACCTGCTTTAGCATGTTCGAAGACACCCACTGGTAGAAAGACCCTGTGCAAGCAGCATTCATGACCAGAAAGGGAATGCGGTAAGGACAACATGTGGGCCAGTGCACTCAAGGTATTTGAGGCCAGGATAAGGAGTTCAGATTTTATTCTAAGTGTTATAGGAAGACTCAAGTAAGCAGGTGGATGATTTGCTCTGATTTGTCATTTGAGGAGGAGATGCCAGCTGCTGTATAGAGAACAGAGTGAAGTGGAATATGAGTTAGGCCAGAGAGCTGATTTAAGAGCCCATGGCAAAAGTCAAGGTGATAGTGCTGTGGACTTGGGCAGCGATGGTGGAAGTAGTGAGAAGTTGTTTAATTTAGAAGATATATAAATTTATAGATGATAAGGCTTACTGATGAATTAGATGTAAGAGGGGAGGGAAAGAGAAGAATTAGTGACAGCTAGTAGTTTTTTGGAACAAGAAATTGTGTGAAAGTGTGGTACATTTTACTTAGAAGGAGATTATAGAAGAGTGAGCAGATTTGGAGGATTAGTAGTAGATCAAAATTCTGTTTGGGTCCTTGTAAGTTACAGGTGCTTACTAAATAATCAGTGAGTAAAAAATCACTAACCCTTTCTACATACTAGGCATTTTTAAGTGTTTTGAATACAGTAATTCACTTAATCTTCACAGTAACTTGGCAATAAAAGTACTGTTAATTTCCACCATCCCCACTTTCAGGTTTAATACTTACCTAAAGAGACAGTGAGTGGAAAAAGGTCTGGTTTGGGCAGTCTGTGCTCTTAAACCTTATAACGTAATAACCTTTAGATGAATATGCCAACCAGACATTGAGGAAAAGGAAGGGTTATTTTTTTTTGTTAAAGAATAAGCTAATAAATTTGACAATTTTATAAACAGAAGAAAAATTACTGAACTGATACACTAATAAAATTGAACTATCCTTAAAATTATTATCGGAACTTGATTTCCTAAGGACCTTTCCCTCAAAACTTTATGGAACAAATGTTCCTTATATTATTTGGACTTGAAAAGTATAGAAAAGTAAAATATGTTATTATCCTTTTCTTATTATGAAACATATTCAGCTGCAGTATCAAAATTCAAAAATGTAAAAAATATACAAATGAGGGGGGACCTTCCCAAAAGGAATTGTCTTCTGGAGGGTGGTATAAGGAACCACCTTGTAGTGGTTTCTTACACTACAGGAACCACTTGTAGTGTAAGGAACCACACTACAAGGTGGTTCCTTGTAGTGTGGTTCTACCCCTTGTAGTACAGGCTTCCCTTGCTACGTGAATGTTCTAGGAACCCATCTGTATCAGTGCTCCAGCTGGTGTTTTTGTGAGAGGCTGTGTTCAGCTTCAGTAAATTTTTTTTGAAGACTCTTTCAACATGCTTGTCCATTTCATGATGGGTGATTTACGAGCACACCTGCCCACACTGCATTGAGTGTTCAGCAGTTTTTGACCAAAAATGACATGACTCCCATGTCCCACCCTCCCTATTCACCCAATCTCATCCCTGAGAGACTTTTGTTTTCCCAGATGAAAAAAAGGCCTGAAAGGGACATGTTTTGCCAATGTGGAAGAGTTGAAACAAAACACAGCAGAAGCACTGAAAGGTATCAAAATTGACGAGTTCAAAAACTGTTTGGGGCAATGGGAAAAATGTCTTGGTAGGTATATTGCATCGAATGGAGAGTACCTTGAAGGTGACTGAAGTTTAAACATGTAAGAATAAATACACAATTTTTATAAATAAATTCTTTTGGGGGGGTTCCCCCTCATAATTCAGCATTCTTTATGGATATTTTAATAAGAACTCTATATAAGATTTTAAAACATAGCATGTAACATAGAACTAATAATCCATTGTGATTATACAGGGTTTGTTCTGAGAAGCAAGCTTGTATAAGGAAAACCATTAGCAGGATCCAGTGCATTAGTAGGATAAATAATAAACATGCTATTAGGCAATTATCATGATTAAAAAATGATCACATATTTGTATATGATGTTACATAATTAAAGAATTTCCTTAACATTTAAAACCAGGAAGATGGAAGTCTGCATGGATGGGAAATATAGATTGTTTACTCTAATAAAAACAGAGACATTAAGATCATAAAGTTCTCAAATGCTATGCTAAAGACCATAAATTTTGTTCTGGGAGGTAAGATAGAGCCAAAGATGGGGCTTTAGTATAGGTGCTTTCCCACAGAGAAAGAACTAATAGTCCTCAGTTGCAGCCAAACCAAACAGGTAGCAACTTGATGGGACTAGAACAGACCTGCTAGCTTATCTGGGAAGAGAAATGTTATTTATCCCAAAGAATGGTATCACAGGTTAGGTTAAAGTCAATAATCTTCCAGATATTAAGATCCAAGCAGTTAAAAAATGCCTGGAATAAGTAGATAACTTTGTATTCTACTCTGATCAGATTAAACTACTTTAGAGTAGCTAAAAAGAATTCATAAAATGGTGTTCCAGAATACAGAAGAAATATTTAAGAAAGGAAAAAATTTATTATTCCTGATACCTCAATACTTGGATATACTTTAAGAAAAATTAAATATACAAGTTGAATCAGAATGCACACTGCACTGAAAGCCACTAACTATTCATGAGCTAAGCAAATTTCCATACTGACCCTGGCTGGTATAGCTTAGTGGATTGAGCGCTGGCCTGTGAACCAAAGAATCACCAGTTCGATTCCCAGTCAGGGCATGTGCCTGGGTTGTGGGCCAGGTCCCTGTTTGGGGGTGCATGAGAGGCAACCACACACTGATGTTTCTCTCCTTCTCTTTCTCCATCCCTTCCCCTCTCTCTAAAAATAAATAAATAAAATCTTTAAAAGTTTTTCCATACTGATCTTGGGGGTCAGGGTTCACTTAATCATCACTGACCATGAAAAGAACTTCATATTATTTGATATCATAGAAGTGTGAAACATAGACTGGGGTCTTCTGGAATGGGGATTATTTCTGATACTCAAACTGAGATTCCATCTCTTGTTCACTATCCTCATTCTCCTTCAAGGGAGAAATTGAAAGATAATACAATGGTTTGTGCCTCCCCTCCTCTGCCTTTTCCCAGCACACGCACACAAATACAACACACCAGAAAAAAGTTAATAGAAGTATTGCTTTCCAAGCTCTGATTCACTAAAATATTTAGGCTTTAGACAAATTCTGCACATAAAGCAAAAAAAGAAAGAAAAATTTCTTTCCTTCCAATTGAGCATAACTAATTAAATCATCTCTTTAACGCAATGATACAGATTTCCCAACAAGCACCCTTTATTCTAGAGTAATACAGTGATCTCCCAATTTTTCTTCCCCCATTGGTCTATTTCTATCTAATATAAACACTCTCATGAATGGAGATGAACACATGTGTATTGAGATAGGTCATAAATGAATTTGGAAAATGTAAATAGACTTTGTGTTCTCTATAAACATTAGTTAAAGTTGCCTAAATTCAAAATGTTACTGGTAGAACCAGGCTTCTGCCCAGCCTCTCCCTCATTCTTTTCCCTTAGGAATTTGAACAGGGAAATAAATCTTATACTGTGATCTCCTGCTTATAGAACTGTAGTGGGCTAGGGGCATGCCTGCCTATTAATTTCACCGTGACTTTCAAGTATTTTAACTTTAATTCCAACTCATATTTGTATAGCTAAAGAAGTTAGTTTTGTTATTTGTCTCTCTTAATGTGGATTTACATTGCAATGTTTTTTGAGGTTATTGTTTGTTGTGTGTGTGTGTGTGTGTGTTCATTCTGGTATCCATGGGAGACCTGGTACCATGAGAAAAATTCAAGAACATATTATTCAAGAGCCTTTAGATTGTGACAGGAAATTAACTCATATGGACTTAGGTTAAAAAAAAAAATACTGGTTTTCATACTGAAAATTCCAGCAGTACGAGCTTCAGTCATGGCTAGATCTAAGAGACTCCAAGGCCATCATCAGAGCCAATGTGTCTGTATGTCTCAGTGCTGCTTGCTTTTCGATTGGCCTTCATTTTACTTTTATGATTCCTGATAGGAAGCTCAGACTTACTTAATCCTCTAGCCTAGCAGTCTTAGCAAAAAATAAAATAAAACTTGTCTTCCCTACTTACTGCAGAAAAATTCTGGGGGTTACTTCGATTAGAGCAAAGAGTGATGAACCAATCACTAGTGCCAGTTTCCAATACCAATTGTTCAGATCTGGGTCATGAGTGCACCTCTGATTCCAGGAATTGGGCTGCTCCACCTAAACCACACGGAATGAAAATGGGTGAAGTTGATCCCTAAGGAAAGTCAAGAGAGTATTACAGGAATAAAGGGAACAACACTGGGCATGCAAATCAACTCAGCAGCCTACGCTGGCTTCCTCTCATACTAGCTGAGAGGCACGGATGGTAACCAGACTTTAAGCTGCAGAACCCATTATGGACTATTTTCTGCAGGCCCTTCTCTCAAATCTAACTCCCACCCACTGTCATTATGATCTTACTATGAACTCACTATCTCCGTTTTTGGGAAATTCCCTGCGGGATGACTATTACATCCCAGGAGTTTCCAGATTGAGAAAAAGGCCATGTAAAACCAATCCACGTCAGTATCAGGCTTTTTTTTTTTTTTCCCTGAGACCAAAGTAGAGAGTTTTACTTGCAACAATCCCCAAACCTACAGCTAAATCTGCAATATCCATAGACTTTGTGGGTAGGTTTTAATGGGAGCCAAGTGATAGGTTAATGATTGAAAATGGGCCCTCTGGAATCAGCACTATCTCACCAACAAAGACCCAAGTGCCAGGTGGCAAATAGCAGTGAGAAGAGCCATGACCAGAGGCCGTGCAGAAAGCAAGGCTGAGAGGAGCAGATGATCTAAACCATATCTGCCAAGTCAGTGACTCAGGAGTTGACATGAGACAAACCCTCTTGTTCGTTATTTTCCAAATAAAGTAGAAGGTGACCCTTAGATGCAGGAGGTTGACATTTCAGTTACACAATAATAAAAACCAAAAAAATTAGAAGCAACAGCAAAAGGTACAATGAATTATTATTTTCAGATGGGAAAGCTGGGGTGGAATGACGATTTCACAGTGACTATTTTAAGCCGCGAAGACATAGCACAATATTGCAAAGTGATTTGGCATTTTAATAGGCCACAATCAAAGGTTGATTAAAAATTGGAAGCTTGGGCTTCCCTTGGATGACAATTTTCTTCATCTGCTCTTCAGATGTAACATTTTTATCCCTGCCACCTTCATTTAATATTGTTTTCTACACTCTACCAATCCAAACTAGATTGGGGCAGAGGGGAAAACTCAAGAACTTTGTGGAAAAGAATAAAAGATAGGGACTTTTTGATCCCCATATATTACAAAAAATCATGGATTTAATCATGAAATACTAGTCACTTAGATTCTACAATGCAGCATTCTCTATGTCTGTATCAGTTGGAAGGGAAAGAGCTTCAGAAGTCAATTAGACTTATCCTTGACACTTTGAGAGTTTCTAGGATCCTGTCACAGATTCAGATGCAAAAGATCATTTATGCAAATGTGTACTAAACAGAATAAGAGATGTCCCAGAAAGAGCACAAATGCAGTGAAATTTTTATGCTGCAACTGTTTCAGTCAGTTGAATTTTCAGATGGTGACCTCGGTAAGTGCCTATCCTTCCTTGAAGCTGGTAGGGCTTATAGGTAATAGGATTATAGCTCTGCTTTCATCCTGTGTGAACTCCTTTCCTAACAAATGTAGAGCCAGAGAACCCCCTCCACCCTCTGAATCTTTCTCACTGTGGCGTGGGTACTGATCATAGACCATCTGCTGAACTTTGGACCCGGCTAATGTGAGCAAATAAAAAGGAAGCAAACTTTCAGAGAAATTGTTGACAATTTCCAGCCATCATTAATGTTCAGTGCTCCCTTGGATTTTAGCCACGTTCTTACCTTTAATCACTGGACACCCTTAGGATAATGCGCTACACCTGGGACTAGGGAACATTTACCACTTACAGATGGGTCAGCGCTGCAGTTCACTCAGACAGAGTTTTGCATTTATTTTGGGTCCCAGAGGCCTTCCTTTTATAGTGCAGTTATATCCACTAAAATTATAACTTCCAAAATTCTGTTCTATTTTATTGCTCTCGCGAAATATTTATGACCTCTACTGCTTAAGTGGACATTTTTAGAGATTTACTGCTGAAAGCTTTTAGGAGAACTGCATGAGACTGGTGTTGTCAGTGCTGAACTATTAGACTGTGATTCTGTAAGAACTTTTGAATAAGATGCCAACAGTATGTTCACTTTTAATTTCTGTTATCTTAGAGCAAATTATGTAGACATATGGAAAGTTTATCTTGTGGCGCATCACCATCCAGCAGACTTAATAAGGATCTCATATTATGAAAATTAATGTACTGATGTTGTCCCCTAATTTAATGTAATTTCAGGTAGCCAGAGTTTGCATTACTTCCTAATATTTTAGGAATCCAGTTAGTTAATTGTGCCTTTTTAATCTTTTATTTTTACATTCAAGAGAGATCTCTTTTGGCAACGTCTTGTCCACTTTTCATATCAGTTTTTTTCTCTCCTAAGTTATTCAGCATTCTTATATAGTAAGTTTGGCAGGCAGAATTTCCAGGGAGTGGTACTGGGGGGAGTCCCAGGAAAACATAGGCAAAAGAATTCTCTTGTTCAAACAGCCTTTTCTGCCAGGTTGAAAGATTTCACATAATCTAGACTAGAACATACCAGAGAAAGGAGTACCTGTTTTTAACTATACCTGAAGGCCTGGGCTGAGAAGGGTATTGGCTAGAAAAAAGCTAAATGTTTGCCACACTCTTGTCACCAGAGAAAAAGACAGCTGGTCATGTCTTGTTATATTCTCAGCATCTCCTGATCCCTCATCCCGATTCTGACACTTCCACGGGCACAAAAAGCCCCAATTGTTCCCTTGTTCTAAATACATAGCTACATGTGCAAATAGGAATATTAAAAGGGCGTGCTTGTTCGTCAGCATTTCTGGAGCCAACAAAATATAAAATTCTCTCTCTCTCTCTCTCTCTCTCTCTCTCTCTCTCTCTCTCTCTCTCTCTCTCTCTCTCCCCGCTCCTCCCCCAACATGGATGGCTATGTGCATCAACACTGCATGCATATAATTTTCAACAAAGCAAAGTAATTTGATCTCACAATAATTTCTAAGAAATGCTTTATGTTTCACTGACCTTATTAGCTGTGACATGATAAAATTCAATAATAGACCCCAATCCTGCTGAGTCACTTGGTGACACCACTAGCCACTCAGCTGTCCCAGCTTGAAGACTGAAAATGGCCCTTCCAGATGCTCAGGTCACCCCAGGCCAGTCTTCTCAGAATTGCACGGATTCACTGCCTTCCCCAGAACCAGAGACAGGAACTTCCAAGCATCTCTCATCTAGTCACACTAGGGAGGATGGTGGGAGGAGGACAAGGAAGATGAAAGAGACATATTAAACCTATTTGGGCACATGATTTCTCAACTACCCCCACCTCTTCCTCTACGTCTTGGGCCTCCACCCACGCTCCCTCTATTAAAGCCACAGTGAGCAACTACTTATGAACACATCATGCTTTTGCTGCCTCATGCTCTGCAAAATATGGCTTATCTCAGGCTAGGGAGTACCCAGTTGTCCTTAGGCACTTACTCAAGTGTTAAATCCTCTGACAATATCCCTGACTCCCCAGACAGAACTCATCATTCCTCCCTCTGAGCGCCCCTGGTACTTATACTCATTAACTCAGGACTCTATTGTAATGTTTATGTGCTTTTATCAAGTTCTTCCACCAGACTACAAATTTTTGAGTTCAGAAAACATGTTTTTATTTAATTTTTTCATCCTAGAAATCACCTCTCTCTTTTCTTGGTCCTAGTGTCTAACAGGATGAATGCTTTGCCCAGGGAAGGTACTACATAACACAGCATTGAATGGCTTGATGAATAAAAGAATGGCAGAGGAACTAAAGTAAGTACACACATGCTCTCTAGCACCCAGCCATAGATCTAAATCTGTGAGTAAGCTTGAATGCCTGAAATGTAGTTGATCAGAAGTATCCAGAAGATGCCAAGACTAGTAAGTCCCTTTCTTTCTCTCACTCTTTCCCTCCTCTAAACCTTTCTTGTATCTTTTAATCATCTTTTCCTGTCTCAGATCTCTGGACCCTTCCTTCTGTCTTCTCATTATGTTTAAATTTGTGGACAACCCATGGAAATAAATTTATGTACTCAAAGTCCAGGGTATCTAAGAATCTGTTACCCCAAGCCCTCCTGCCCTCAATACTTGACTCCAGAATAGTGAGCCCAGAGTATGTACTTGTTCAATCTCACTGAAGATAACAAGGTGGACAGAAATCCAACAGGTGGTGTCCAGGAGGGGCGGCCATGGATCACAGAACCAAAAGAAGCCCATTTTATCTCAAGGAAGTTCCCAAACCATTGTGCCATAACCCGATTTCTTGTGCAAAGTATGTGATGGTGATGCCAAAATGAGTAACTGCCATGTAGTTTCACAATCAAATCAACCATAACATTAAATGTTGACTAGAAAAAATAACTGAGATATAAAAATACTTTAATTTCAAGCTAACCATTTCTGGATGTTTAGTATGTTGCCCAGTACTATTCTAGGGGGGTTGCATATGTCATAGAATTTAGTTACCACTACAATACAACAAAGAGGTTTAGCTATTGCTCCATTTTACAAGGAAGGAAGGGTTAAATAAGTTGTTAGAGTTCATACTAGTGGGAAATGATACAGATGGGTTTCAAAGGCCAGCAGCCTGGTTTCCGAGTCTGCCATTTTATACTGATACAGTCTCTTCAAATATTAACAAAAAGCTCAATTTTAATGTCACATTATGAAAGCAATGTTAACCAGTTAATTTATTATTTATGAATTACTACCTAGCAGCATAAATACCTAGCAACATATCATTATGGAGGCACTAAATAAGCTACTGTGATTTTTTAAATTAGTTAAATTTATTGGGATGACATTGGTTCATAAGGTTATGTAGGTTTCAAGTGTACATTTCCATGATACATAATTTGTACATCATTCTGTGTGCCCAGCACACAGTCAAATTATCTTGTATAACCATATATTTGGCCTGTTTTACCCTCTTCTACACCCCCACCACACTTTTCTCTGGTAACTACCATACCAGTCTGTGTCTATGAGTTTTAGTTTTATATTCCACATAGGAGTGAAATCATATTGTTCTTAGCTTTTTCTGCCTGACTTATTTTGCTTAGCATAATATTCTAAAGGTCCATCCATGTTGTCGTAAATGGCCGTAGGTCATATTTATTTATGGCTGAGTAGTATTCCAATATATATGTATCACATCTTTTTTATCAAATCCTCTATTGAAGGATGCTTCAGTTGTCTCCACATCTTGGTCATTGTGAATATAAGGGCACATATATCTTTGAGAATAAGTGTTTTTTTTTTTATTGTTGCTCAAGTGCAATTGTCTCCATTTTCCCCACCACCACTTCCACCCACCCCAGCCATCCCCACCTCCCACCATCAGTCCTACCCCTCCTTGGCTTTGCCTATGTGTCCTTTATACATGTTCCTTGACTACCCTTCCCCCTTTTCCCCTTTTATCCCCTCCCACCTCCCCTCTGGTTACTGTCAGTGTGTTCTTAATTTCAATGTCTCTGGTTATATTTTGCTTGCTTGTTTGTTTTGTTGATTAGGTTCCATTCACAGGTGAGATCATATGGTATTTGTCTTTCACTGCCTGGCTTATTTCACTTAGCATAATGTTCTCCAGATCCATCCATGCTGTGGTGAGGGTAGGAACTCCTTCTTTCTTTTTGCTGAGTAGTATTACATTGTGTAAAGTACCACAGTTTTTTAATCCACTCATTTACTGATGGGCACTTAGGTTGCTTTCAATACTTGGCATGCAACAATATTTTCACTGAGGTGTCCACTAGAGCAAGGGACATAAAAGAAAGAATAAACAAATGGACTTCATCAGAATAAAGAGCTTCTGAACAGCTAAAGAAAACATCAGCCAAATGAATTAAAAAAAAACTGTATAGGAAAATATACTTGCCAATGATATTTTGGACAAGTGTTTGATCTCCAAAATATGTATAGAACTCACACAATTCCACTCCAGGAAGACAAACAATCCAATTAAAAAATGGGCAAAGGTCCTGAACATACAGTTCTCCAAGGACGACATACAGAGGGTCCACAGACATATGAAAGGATGCTCAGTATCACTAACCATCAGAGAGATTCAAATTAAAACTACAATGAGATACCACTTCACATTGGTCAGAATGGCCATCAACCAAATCAACAAACAACAAATGCTGGCAAGGTTGTGGAGAAAAAAAGGGAATCCTAGCACACTGTTGGTGAGAATGTAGACTGGTACAGCCACCACCGTAGAAAACTGGAATTTCTTCGGAAAACTAAAAATGGAACTGCCTTTTGACCTGGCAATTCCACTGCTGGGATTATACCCTAAGGATCCTGAAACGCCAATTCAAAAGAACCTATGCACCCCTATTGAACATAGAGAATAAATGTTTTTTAAAAATTTGGGTAGGTACCCAGAAGAGGGATTGCTGGGCCAGCTATTGTGATTTTAATTTTATAAAATAGTAAAATCTATGTATATAAAATCAGTGTTCACAGTTTAAAGTTAATGCTATATAATTTCTCAACTTCTATGTGTCATATTTTATAAATGCTGAACTTAAGGAATAAACATGTTTGACTAATGAGCATAGTTTGGTTTAAAAGTTAACACCAGAATTTCTGAATCCAGATTTCTCCTTCTTCACTTTCATTAAACCATGTTGTAGAGCGTTGACTTTTATGTTGGATTTTTGCACAAGCACTAACATCCTTAATGTAACTGTAGAAGAATTTGTAACTTCAAATGACTGAGCAGTTATAGAACGAAACCTGAGAGGCGCAGTGAGGTTCGAAGGCAAATGACTGAGGCAAACTCTTAAAACTAAAAACTAAATTGTATTTCATGCTTCTCTTATATCAGAAACTGTTCTAGATTTTATTTACGTATTAACTCCTTCATTCCCTAAAAATTTTGAGGAGGATTTAAAAGTGCTATCTTCATTTTCCAAATGAGGAAACTAAGATTAAGATGAGTAACGTGCCCAAAGTTATATAGCAAATACTCGGGCAAATGAGGACCAGGACTGGAATATAGCGGTTTGTGCTCCAGTCACTAAATACACTGGTTTGCTATGCTCATGACCAGAAAATTTAGCCAATGTGAAATATAATTATTAGCCCGAGACATTTAGTTAGTCAGACAAATGGCTAAGTTATATCTCCGAATTTGGGACTCTATTCTCTATGACAAGTAACCAAAGTTTTATACAGTCTTCCAGGATATTCTGGATGTTAAAACATGAAGCTTTGAGTTTGGGTAAGAATGAAATTTTTTAAGAGTCTTAATTCTTTCATTTTACAGTAGATCACAAGATAAAGAGACTATAGTATCAGTGCTGTTTTGTCCTCAGTATCATTACAACGAGGCAGTTTCTAGTAAAGTATCCATTTCAGGAAACTTCTTTTAACCAAATATCATTCCTATGAAGAACATTTTCAAGTCACACATCTTTAATTTTGGTATACAAGGAGGGTGGGCTTTAGCAGGGTGGCAGTGGGAATGACCAGTACCATCCATCAAGGCTTGTCTGGTATTAGGAGTAAATACTCTTTCCATGATAAGGAACACCTCTTTTTTCCTTCTTATTTTATTCCCTCTTCCATTCTCATGTAGCTAGTCTATTCTATCCACCCATGGTCTTTAATCTTGTTCTAGCTGATAAGGCAAGTCCTTGTGGTTAGTCAAAGTCTGAGAAGACAGCTGGAGCTTTGTGGGCCGTGTCAGCATTAGTGGAAGTAGAATCTGTACAGAGAAGGGGAGAGAAGTAGGTCATTTGTAGTAAGGATGGGATGTAACCACTTACATGTTTTTCTAACCAACAGTGCAGGGTGTTTTGAAGTTAGTAGATGAGGAGAAAGAAAAGAAATATTTTAAGCCAAAAAAGTGGGTTAGTTAAAAATGGGTGGAAAAATTCAAAAAGAACAGATAGATCATAGGTAACAGAGGGGAGAAATACTGCAAAAAGATGATTAAATGAGAAACTATGGAAAAGTGAGAAAAAAACTAGAAAAGAAATACAGTGCAAAAGGCTCAAGGGAAAAGGACATGTGTTTCAGTCACAGGCATCTAGATTTTAAAGTTCAATTCCATGGGCGCAGGACTGGTGGATGACTGGGGATTGAGTGGTACGGAAGAGACTCTCTGTTAGGAAGATTCCGTCCTATTTGTTTGGCCACAGAAGCAGAATTAACGGGCTTGCTGCCCTTGGGACACATTTTGTCTCTTTCCTGTATGTGCAAAGCCTAGGAAAAGAAAAAATGTTGGCAACGACTATCAATACTTAGAACTGTGTGCTTGCTGTGTGGGTTTGCGTAGGTTAAACACTGAACTGTTTCTGGGGTCTCGTACCAAAACCTGAGTGAAAGGAGCTGCTGGAAATTTGGCCAAGGGCAGAATTTATGAGAATCTAGTATATGACACAAAATCTATGCTATTCCACTTAATTAGAGCAATCCAGGACTTTACCAAACAGCTTAGCATTTAAAACCTCTATTTGTGTTATCTGACACTATGTTATTGGGGCTTTTATTGGTATGTGATGAATTATAAAATATATTTGGTATGTGAGTATATACCTGCATAAGTTTATCTTTATATAAATAAAGCCAGCTAACTCAGAACAATTTTCTGATTCTTGACTGGATTATAATTCTAAACCTGTCTTAGCTCAAGGTGCCATGATAAAATACCACAGACAGGCTGCTTTAATCAACCCAGACTTATGTCTCATAGTTCCGCAGGCCGGAAGTCTGAGATCAGGGTGCCAGTACGGTCAGGTTCTGATGACTCTCTCACCGTGTGCTCTCGTGGCCTTTCCGGGAGGAGGGAGTGGCCACAGGAGCAAAAGGACTCTGATGTCTCTTCTCACAAGGGCACTCACCCCATCGTGAGAGCCCCACCCTCATGACCTCATCGCCCTAATGCCCCTGAAGGCCCGTCTCCAAATGCCATCACATCGGGGGTGAGGGCTTCAACATACGAATCTTGGAAACACTGTCAAGTCCATAGCACTGCTCTCTGAAGTGCCATCTCTGTTCTCTCCTGTCCACAGAACATACTGAAGCACAGTGTAATAGTTCTTGACTGTTGTATTATTTGGAAAGGTAGGAATAAATAGAAATGCCAAGACAGATAATGTTTGCTTGTCTTGTAACCAAGAAATACTTAGAGAATAAAAAAGTGTAGGTTGCAACCTTGAAAAATAAGCCATGCCACACCAGCCAGCAGGGGTCCAAACAGAATCAATACAACCACCTTCTAACTTCTCTAAAAAAGGCTCTTCTTCTATTCTATGTCTAACAGCAATGGTTTACACAGAAACCTGTGTTTGCTCTCACTTTATTTGGAGCATTACAACGCAGCATCTTTGATGAATCTTTGAGGACAGTTAATGCAGTCATTAATGGCAATATCTTATCAGCCAATAAATTAATATGAGATCCTGTTATGATGAGCTTGGTATTATGGATTATATCCTCCTCAGAACTGTTACAGACACTTCGTACAAGAGTTCTAACTTTACTCTTGTATTCTAGAGTAGTCTTATCTACTAAATTGCCTTTTAAAGCTTTTTTAGCATATTTCAGGCATAATGACAAACACAGCACTTATGTGTGATAAGATATCATACTATGGTACAAAAAATAATGCTACATATTTATAGGTGATTAAGGCCTATCAATTGAATTCAATAGTTCCCCGTTATTTATTGAGTTGTACATTCCTCGATCTTAGTTGAGTATTTGTAATTCTTCTCTGAACCTTTATATATTAAAAATAATGTATATATATGCATATGACTTCATGTGTACCACATGCAAACATGCATGCACACATGTACATGTGTGTATACATACATGTCCCATACCTATATCTATACTTGTAACTATATCTGCACCTATACTTAGCATTTTAAAAAGTCAAAATAAAATTGTTTACTGTGTATTGCAGCGCACTGCTGACAGCTGACTGAGGAAAGGTAAATATGGATGTTTGTTTTCCCCATAGTTCTTCTATTACTACAATTTTAACACTGTGAACTTAGTTTTCCGACATCTAACACACTCCTGAAGGTAATCAAAGAGCCATAATGGCAGATGTGGTGGACACAGTGCACTTAGAGACCTGGGCTGTGCAGAAACTGAAGAATAAACTTTGTCTGCAATACCCGGGTCTATGCTGAATATTCTATATCTCTTCCCCTTTCAGGCAGAATTAGTTGCTACCTCTTCTGTTTTGAGAGTTCTTATAAATTGTGATTTATTAAATTTATTTTGTTTAAAAATATAAATCCTCTGATTTCAGTAAACAAACTCCTTTATTCTCTATTAAATAAGAATTAAGTGTGAGGTACAAAGCCTCTATATTTTTATATTTTGTCTACTGTTGATTTCTTATGGGTATACTATAGTGTTAAATTGTAATACTAAATTTCTTAATTTTTTTCAATATTTCTCCTAGTTAAAAATATATAGTCTAAACTATGCTATTTATTATTATACATTTTATTACAGTATAGCTTTCAAAAACATGAAATATTACTCTGACATTTAAATACTTTTAAGTCTAAAGTTGTTTTGACTTATATTAACTTCGCCACCCTGCTTACCTGTTGTTGTTGTCTTTTATATTTTTTCTACCTTATGATAGAATTGCATATAGCCTGAATTTTGAAACTTTATCAGGTTATCTCTGTATTTTAATGATCACTTTAACCCTTTAACATTTGTGTGTCTGTGATTAATAATGTGTTTAATTTACTTGCCAAATTACAAAATTTTCTCTTTCCCTCCTTTTGTTAAATGGAGGGAAAGAGACATGTTCTTGCCACATGATTTTTCTTTTCTCTTGTGGATTTGGCAATTTACACAGCTAATTTGTATGTATGAGTTAGTCATAAAATGTTAACTTATGTGAAACTTATTTCTATCAGCTTTTGTTTAGATTTATTTTACAAATTTATTATTATTTATTATAATCGCATGCCTGTATATCCACACACTATATTAATATTTGTATTCATTTAGTTGAATTTATATATTCTCTGTGAAAAATAAGAACCATAGAACACTACAACTTGACCGTCTCCCCAAAGCTCATACTCCTGTACATCTACCAATTTATTATGTGAAAATCATCAGAGATTTTAATTCCAGAAAATTGATTCCTATTTGTTATTCTATGTTATGCTACAACAAAAATTTAAACTCCACTAAGATTATTGATTTCTTTGCTCACCACTTTTTCTGGTGGCCTACTTCTTCCCACATCTTTTTCCTGTGTTAGACTTAAGAGCATTTTTTTAAGGCAACAACTGTGGGTGGTAAACTCTCTGATGCATCGCACATGTGAAAATGTCATTAGTTTGGCCTCCAATTTGAATATTAGTTTGGTTAAGTATAGTATTTTAGGTTTAAAATCTTTTTTTGTGACTATATTAAAGATATAGCTTCATTATCATCTGATTTGTTGGGTGTTCTTTTATAGATAACCTATTTTTTCCACTCTAAAATCTTGTAGGCTTTTCCTTTTCATGTTCAGAGAAATTCTGAAGTCTCAGCGTGGTGGCCTAGGAATATGTCTATTTTTGATTCATCTCGCTTGCTACTACATATGCTCTTTCAGTTGTGCCTTTAGAGTCAAAATTTTCTCCTATAATTTATGTGATTTCTTGGTCATTTCTCCCACTGCAGTCTCTTCGTTCCTTCTGGAAACCTTATTAACTAGATGTTGGAATTTGTTTTCCTTGTCTATTAACTTTTCTGTCGCTCTTTCCATTTCTTTGTTCTTTTGTGCGGTGATCTGAGAGACTTCCTTGGCTCCGTCTTCAGCTCACGGGTGTACTATCTCGCTGTGCCTCTTCATGGCTCAATTTATCTCTAGGGTTTTTTCTGTTGTTTGTTGGTTCGTTTTTAACACTTCAACTACCTTAGCTATCATTTCCACAAAGTCTGTTTTCTTTTTTTTATAGATACAGAATTATCAAAGAGCTGAGGATAATTTTAAATGTTGTTTTTATTATATTGTCTCTTTTTTGTTATTTTTATAGTTATTTGTTTGCTTGCATAGTTTTCTTGTTTTGATTTTTCTCACATTATCAATAATTTCTTTTGCTTTCTGAAAATTTTATATTTATCTATTCCTGCATACCTGAGTATGGTTTCTACTTATGTTTATCATAAATTCTTTAGTGATTTGGGGTAAAAGGTTAAAATACTTCAAATTATGTAAACCACCTATGGACTGCTTTCCTATTTTCAAAATCTACAGATTTATTTTTTTTAATATAAATATATTTTATTTCATTATATTTTAGACCAAAGAACAGCTGGACACATATGTTCCATCCTCCATATCGACCTAATTCTCTTTTAGTGGTCTGAAATTGTTAATATAAAGATCATTATATTCTCTCTTACTGTACTCTTGATAGATATAGGTACAGATATGGTTACAAATATAAGTATTTATTTTTTTATGGTACCATATTCCTAAGAAGAGGTAGAGATGTGTGTTTAGTCTTCCACATTGATCTAATCTTCTCTGAGTATTTTGTAACTGTTAAAATGATGATTAGCAAACTTACTACTCTGGATCACAGCTCTTAAATGTGTATACTGAATTTTATTTTCTTTGTATTCCATGTACGCTTTGATGTCAGAGAAATCAGAATTCTTTTGCATTGCTGTGGGAACATAAAATGGTGCAGCCAACTGGGAAAACGCTATAGTTGTTCCTGAAGAAATTAAAAATAGAATTACCATTTGATCCAGCCATTTTTCCTCTGGATGTGTACCCAAAGGAACTGAAAACAAAACCTCAGACAGATATTCACACACTCATATTCATACTAGCATTATTCACAATAGCCAAAAGGTAGATGCAGCCCAAGTACGATATTTCTCAACAGATGAATGGATGAACAAAATGTGATAGGCACATACAATGGAGTACTTTCAGCCTTAAAAAAAAAAAGAAATTCTGACGTATGCTACAACCTGGCTAACTCTTAAGGCAATTATGCTAAGTGAAATAAGACAGTCACAAAAAAGACAATTACTGCATGTTTCCACTTATATGAGGTACCTAGAGTAGTCAAAATAATGGAGACAAACAATAGAAGGATGTTTGCCAGGGGCTGAAAAGAGGAGGAAATGAAAATTTGTTGTTTAACAAGTATGGATTTTCAGTTGGGGAAGATAACAATGTTATGGAGACAGATGGTAGCGATAGCCAAATATTGTAAATGCCACAGGACTGTACACTTAAAATGATAAAATTTATGTTATATATATTTTTACCACACACACATGAAAGAACTCAGAAAGGTTAAGTAGCATTCCTAAATTCTGCTGTTGGTAAATGGTAAAGAGAGAATTCCAATCCAGGCACATCTTCAATCAGCAAACTTTACTGAGTTCCTATTACATGTCAGACACTTGTGCCAGTGCTGGGTTATCAGAGAACAAGAGAAAGAATCCTGCCATTTGGAACTTATATATTAAAGTTGGAGGATAGAGACAATAAATCAAAGTAATTAAAGTACAAATTATGTGGTATATGAGAAAGTGATAAGTGCTAGCGATAAAAGGAAAATTGGAACAAGGTAAGAGAAATTGGGGCTGCCAGTATATCTGACTTCTAGACTCAACCTTTATCCACAAACCAATACTGACTGTCAAGATATAATATTTCAGAAAAATATGGAGTTTTCTTTATTTTGGATGTGTTTTTGTTTTATCTGTTTTAGTTATTCTGCAAGTAATTTATTAAGAAAGTAAAAATAAAGCATGTTTTATTTCTCTAAGAATCAGTGTTGAATTCTTTAGAACAGTGCACTGAAATAATATTTCTCCTCTAAGAAAACCTCAGCATGTAGGTTATTGTCCTTCTTATACACCTAGGAAATACAAGCCATGTGGGACGTAGGGGAGACTCATGCACCTGACAGGAGAAAAACTCTCTAGAGCAATACAAGAATTCTCAAACTTCCAAATATTGTAATATGTGCTCTTTTTTCCCACTGTATAAGAAGAGGATTTTGGAACACCCATAGTTACTCTAAGTGCACACGAAGACCTTAAACATTCTCATAACAGAAAGGAGGAAAAGAAGAACCAACTTCTTCCCATCCCAGTGCCAATGGGAAACACAGTAGCTCTAACCTCATATGATCAGTTTGGTGTCCTTACAACCAGCCATTTGATACAGATTTCCTGAAGTTTTCTTGACTTTAGCATTTTTTCTCTATGGGTAAAATAATTCTTTCCTTTTCATATTCATAAATATGTGAGTTCAATAAATGGTGAAAACCTGAAGACCAAACAACATAGATACGTGTGCATAATTTACAGCCACTGCCAGTGGAACCAGTGGAACAGATCTGAATTTACTCACCACATGAAAATGTTCAAGTCGAATATGAAATAGGTCACCCATCGGTGTGGAAGAGCAGAAAGACAGATAGGTAGACAGATATGTGTATCTCTATATACTGAGGCACTGCCTTGTCCCACACTGGAACCAAGTATGGCTACTCTAGGAGGATATGACTGCTGGTTTGCAAGACTGAAAACCCAATTCACGATGCAGCTTTAAAAAATGAATGCAACATATTTATACATCACACCTATTACAGTATATTGCAACTATATAGTTGTTTGAATCTCCCTTTATATTGTGAGTTATTAGAAGATTAGAAGAGTCTAAAAGACAGAAGTCGTAGTCACCTAACGTCCTTAGTGTTTAGGGCAATACTTGGCACATAGATCAGGAAGAGTATTATAGTTGGTATCTTGTGGAGAATTCGCTTTTGGAAGTCTGAGTGGTCAAGGTTTGTAATCTGACAGAGGCAACTTCTGAGAGCAAAGGAGGCTTGCCCAGGAGAGAGTTCGGGAAAGGCTTAGAGATGCCTGGTCCCAGCCAAGAAGACAAGGGGTTCAGGACACGGCTTTAATCCCTGCACGTGTACTGGCTGGTACCCTACGTTGTATCCATGTTGGGTTTGGTCCAGAAAACTCTTAGTTATGTAGACCACAAATCAGAAACCAGTATCTGGGGAAGGAGACTTCAAACTTAAAGGCCTGTGTATTGTGATGCCACAAATTAGGCAGAGAAAGGACAGAGAGAATAAACTGAAATAGAATGAATCAGGAAGAAAGTGGGGATGGGAGACTAAAACACAATGTTAAAGAAGAAAACTGACTCAAACAGAACAGAGCAAGCCAAAAAATAAAAATAAAAAAAATAAAAACGAGGGAGAATGTATGTCAATAGGAAACGTTCGAACCCCAGCACTGACACTACGGAAGTGTTCTAGGAGCTGATCCTGTATATTCTAAGATATCGTATGATGTCCACGTATTTACAGTGAAACACAACAGAAGGGTGTGGTGTTGTAGATGACTAGGCCTCACATGACCAAAATATAGGCAAGCAAGGACACCCACTTGGACGTCTTGGCTACCCATGCCCAGTGTTGAAAGTCCTCTACGAAGAGCTGCTGCTGCCGAGCACTCCTCTCACCTCAGCTTCGGGTTCTCCTCCCTCAGGTGCTTCCCCTTCTTTTCCAGATTATTTGGCTAGCCCTTCAGAAGGTTGACTCACACGGTCTGTGTGGATCGAATTTGAGCTTCAGCCCAAGATGTGGCCTTCTGTATTTTTATTCTTACCTTTAAGCCCCGCAGCCTGCTGGAAAGTGACACTGCTCATCATCTTCATCTACTCTAATCTCCCAAGACACAAGAGCCCCAGTAGAGCACTCTGGATGAATATCCAAGATTCTAGTTATTTGGGGAACCAACATCTTAAAAAATTTTAAATTACATGTACATGTTTAGCTGTTCATGTACAATTTAGTTCGTAGGATAAACAAATAGCTTTGATAAACTCTTTTCAGACATAATGAGTTTGGTATGAGCAGGTAAGACTGACCTGCAGGCAGATCAGTTTAAGGGTCTAGAGTTCAGCTGAAGGTTTAAGCAGAGGAAACCAGTTAAGGAACTATCACCCTCTAGTTTGCTCCTCTCTGCGCTTCTTCTCACATACTCTTAGTTATCTTTACAACGAGAGCATTGCTGATGAATTGAGGGTACCCCTGAATTCTGAGTATGGGGCTCCAGGCCCTCTTGTTGGACACCAGGCACTTCAAAAAGGTGGGGATCCACTCAAATGTTAGGACATACAAAAGGGTCTCCAGCACAGCAGAGTATCAGAAATTAGACCGACTCTGGATCTTTGCACACATACAGATTCCCAGGCCCCACCAATGGGTAAACAAGGCTGTTTAAAAATGTTTAAGTGTTTCTTGTGATTCTGATGCCCACCAAGTTTGAGATTGCAACATAATGCTTGCTTGAGAAATAGGAAATAAAAATCATTCGGTATGCACTCTGATAATTCCTCTGCTAATAAACAAAGGTCTACTTGTATCTTTAATACCCCAAATAATTGTCATTTTACTGAAGTAAATAAACTATTCACTCTCAAATTCTCACAAAATAACAATGAACAGATTTATCACTTCTCATCTGTTTTGGAGGGTTTTGCCAGAAGCACTTGAGCCTCCCCCTTGCTTTAACTTGAGCTTTTCTGTGCCTTGAGTTTTCCAGCTCCTATACGCATCGATAAGCCTCGTAGAAAAAGGTGCAGTAAGTGCTCTGTTGTGCTTTAACTATAAAGCACCCTTTAAAGAACTCTCTTTTTTTATGGGAAAATCCAATTAAAGTGTCTTGTGATGCCCAAACATAATTATTTACAGAGCAGTACATTGCTTCAAAGACAGGGCACTTGACCTGAGCAGCTTAAGCTGTAAGATAGGGGTAAACAAAGGTAAGATGACAATAAAACAGAGTCAGTCTCAAGGCTGTTAGAAGGATTGGTCTGGAGTCACATTAGTACCTCCACAGCCTCACAAAGTAAGATGACTTCTAGAGAACCCTAGTAACTTTGGGACCCAAGAACAGTATAGAACTTGGGGTTTTTGTTTCAGGCATTTCACAGGGAAAGTTGGAAATAAAATCATCAATTCAAAATGTGGCTTGTGTTTGCTTTAGTTAATACTATGTACATGAGGTTTATCCCAGTTTAGGCCAGGTTGACGACTAATTTGATTTTAAAGATTTTATGGGTGGAAGTTTTTGTGATGCCAGGACTTTTTCATGGGCCCACTTAATGTTCAATGTTTTTATTGTTTTTGTTAGGTTACGAAATTTATTTTTTTAATTTTTATTTTTACTAATGTAGTCCAGTATAATACATTAAATAAATATGATGGGAGTTAATCAAATGCTTATCAGTCTCAATTTCATTTGCAGTTAATTTTTCTGAGTTTTGTGGCTTTGGCTCCATAACATTAGTATAAGAAGGAAAATATAGTCAATTCTCTGATATTTGGTCATTAAAAGTTTAATAGGTGTTTACCATTTCCTTCCAGATTTTTATTTCAGAAAATAAACTCTGGATTATGTTCTTAAAGGAACTAGAACTATTTTCATGTATCTTTTGCTTAAAACTTTCTAGGCTTCCCCCCCACCCCCACCTACCCCATGCCTACCCTTTGTGTTTCCTTATAAAGGTTTGACACTGGTAGCCCTGGAATCTGATGACCTCTTTCTTTCCTTTGACTAGGTAAGGTAGCACAGCTGCTGGTAAGTTTTCCCACAGACGCTGCCAATGGCAGTGGTTAGGGAGGGGTGTCCCTCTGTGGACAGGGAGGTAATGCGATCTTCACACGGATCAGACCTGGGCCTTGTCAGAGTTGAGGCGGTGTGCCGTGTTAAATTACATTCAGTGCTTTCTGTTCTGTTCCTTGAACTGCTGTTCAGAGAGACCACCCAACCTACAGCA
The DNA here is from genome assembly GCF_022682495.2 of Desmodus rotundus. Taxonomy (NCBI): domain Eukaryota; kingdom Metazoa; phylum Chordata; class Mammalia; order Chiroptera; family Phyllostomidae; genus Desmodus; species Desmodus rotundus. Next base: position 74,959,908 of record NC_071397.1, on the reverse strand, counting down.
CTTCCTTGAGTCCATGGGGAACCCACTTCTAACTGTCCTCATTGCCCTTCAGCCAGCACACTGTCTGGACCCGGCTTCTTCAGAACCTACTGGCGATGTTTCTGGCAGAATGATTTCACATTTCCAGTGAAATCTCATCACATAAGGAAAGTTAATAATCTTTGGTGAGAAATGACTTGTGCTGTGAAGCTGCAGAGCAGGGAATTCAGAAGCAGTCAGGCAAAGTTTAGGGATGAACAGTTTGGTGCGTTGCTTTTACTTAGCTTTCCCTAACCATAAGCCCTGTTTTGTGTCTGGTTTGTAATTTCTCGTGCCCTACCCTTACCCTCTCACTCCCTGATTTTTAAACACTACCGTGCTATCAGACTCGGGTGCTGGGTCCTCGCCCCTCTGGAGGTCCTGATTCAGAAGTCTGGTGCTCTGTTTTTAACCAGCCTCCCAGGCGCTCGTGACTCACATGGTCCTAGGATCATACTTTGAGAGAAGCGTCAGTGACAAAAAACTCTCACAAGCCTCTTTCCCTAGATCAAGGGGAACGTATACTTCATTATTATTCATACCTCACTGTGAATTAGTTTAATGTGTAAACCTATCTTCGAAAATAAAATTATATTGGGCGATATAGAGAAGAATACCTATTCCAATATACACGCAAAAACAGTCATACAGAGAGTAAATGCGGGATAAGTTTGATAAAAGGAACAGTTACTATTAGCAGCTGTGGTCACGGAAGTCTTCCCAACACTTTCATTTCTCCACTTTCAGGAAAGCTTTTTTTAAAACAGAAAATTTTAAGTGAGGAGGGAACCAGTGATTTTTGAAAACATTTTCAGCAGATGATAGAAATGAGTTTTTTGAGTGGCTTCAGTTATAAAAACAGAATGTATTAAGTACATGTTATGTGAAAGATATTTTGTTCTGAAGCCCCCTTATATCTACTGTGGTCAGAAATTAAGTCCTCAGCATTCTTTTATTTCTCTAAAGGAATATAACATGTTCAGTATATTTGAAGAGAAAAAAATTAAATTAATATTAAGGAAAACAATGAGGCTCTTTAAAAGTCAATTCACCGTTGTAAAAATCTAATGAGGGATTTAAAGATATTTTAAGGTGCCTCAAGTTGTTGCAACAACTAGTGCTGTCGCTGCTATTCACGAAGTGTCTTTTCTCTTTTGAGAAAATGGATAATGGATAATAGCAAAGTTTTCTTAAGTCAAAATACAGTAGTAGAAATATGCAAAGGCTGGGAGGTGATGAAGATTCTAATTTTAAGGCTAGAATTCACTAACTGTATTAAGTAAATAAATTTTTCTGTGCACTGGTCTTTCATAAAATGGAGTCCACACTTATTCTTTATATATTTATGTAAAATATGTACATATAACATAAATACATATCTATTTCCCCCCTGCAAATCCACAAGGCAAGCTGTGTGATAGAATTAAGCTTTTTCAATGGGGCTTTGTATTCTCTGGTTTTGTTTTTTATTTATTTTTTCTTAGTCTCTGGTTTTCTTGGGTGCATTTCTCTCCTACCCTATGTTCTCACTCTTGAAGATGCAAGAAGAGGGTTCATAACCCTAAGCCAAATGAATATAAGCTTATTGGGTTTCTAGAAATACTGTATTAAAATTAAATTGTATAATTATCTTACCACAATGATGACTAATAGGTAACATTGTTATCAAGGCTATAATGTTTGCTAGTGATTTATTAATAACAAATGACAATTGTTGAGTTTTAATCAAATAATAAGAATGTAAGTTAAATTTAAAAATTATTATTTTATTTGCATAGCATATTTGTTGGACTCTCTAAAGAGACTATTTTAGGTTCACAGACCTGGGATTCCCATCGAAGAAGAAAGGATCTGCATTATTAGCAGTGGCCATTTCCAGCTGGGCCACAGTGTTTTAAACTAAGGTATAGACTTGGTTACTTTTTAAAAGATATGGAACACCTACTGTGTGTGAGAGACTATTGCTCATGTAAGGGATGCAGAAGTATTTAAACACTGTTACAATTAAAAAGTATCTTGAGAGAAACACCAACAAAGAGAAACAGAAGTTTAAGAGAGGAGTCTCGGAAACCTGGGAGGGTCGGTGGTCGATTTAGAGGCCTGAACTGATCTGTGAGGGAAAGAGGCTTCAGACACCTGGAGAAGAGGGAAAGGTCATGCCAGGTAGATAAAATATTAGAAGCGAGTGTATAAAGGAGGAAAGGGAAGAGAATGCATAAGAAAAAACAAGCTCTTTAACCCATTTTACTCAAATTTCAAAGAGAAAAAAGAACGTCTGTTTTTAAATTTACTGGTCGCTAACTGTTACAGTCTGAATGCCTGTGTCCCCCCAAAATGTGTGTGTTGAAATCCTAACCCCCAATGTGATAGTATTAGGAGCTAGGGCTTTTGGGAGGTGCTTAGGTCAGGAGAGTAAAGCCCTTATGAAAGAGATTCATTTACTTAGAAAAGGGACCCCACAGAGAGCCATGTGACAACACAATGAAAGGGCACCACGAACCAGGAAGAGAGCCTTCACCAGACACCCAATCTGCCAGCGCCTTGATCTTGGACTTCCCAGCCTCCAGAAACGTGGGAAATAAATGCTGTTGTTTATAAGCCACCCAGTCTATGGTATTCTGTTAGAGCAACACGAACAGACTAAGACAATTACATTTATAATGTGACTTTTTTCAGTTAATTAAAAGTCAACAGAAAAAATACTGCCTCTCTTCTTTAAATATGCTTAAAATAAAACATAGTTTTGTTGTAAATACTTACTTGAGATATTTAAGAAAACACTTGCTCAGCTCTTAGAGACACTGTAATAGAACACAGACCAGAAGTAGCTGGAGCCGCCTTCTTTCCTGGCTCTGACCTTACTGTGTGAATGTGGGCAGGTCACTTAATTTTGCCGAGTCTCCTTTTTCTGGGTTGTGGGGTTAATAAGGGGAATTGAGCTAAGTGATGTCTAGAATCCATCCCAGCATTAAATATTTACAATTCTTATTTCCAGGATTTATACATTTTAATGCTTGCTTTCTTTTTTTTCTCCACAAGTCACCCCCAAATTCCAGGCCCCTAACTTCCCCTTCCCCCCAAGACCCACACATTTCCCCCTTGCTTGCTAGTATTTGAAATATTATAAAGCTAAATTAGGTAGGCTGGATGTCATCTGCAAAATATCCTAAGTTTAACAAAGAAAGACACAAAAATGAATAATTATCGCTTTTATGTACATTGTGCCTGTTTTTTATTTAAGTGATGTGAGATTTTAGGTGGTCTGGAGGTGGGCTTATTTGGAGAGGTGTCTCTCTGCACTCAGGAAGGGGCACTGAGAGCACAGCTCTGTTCCCTAAGGGGAACTCAGAGGCCCAGAGCCCTGAGTGGATTCACATTTCAGACTACAGATACTGTGAAAGAACTAGGAATAAGAAATGTATGACTATATTAATAAATAGTGAACATAAAATAAAGCTTATCATGTACTATGCATTTTACCAAACAGATTTCTTCTCACTTAATTCAAATGATTACACAAGGAAGACATTATTATATGTCTCCCTTTCACACTAATGGAGGCACAGACGTGGAGGGCCACATATAAATCACCTAAGATTAAACACTGGCAGAGCCAAGATGCAATACTAACTCTAGATTTGCTCTCTTTATTGCTTTACCATATTCCCCTGTATCATTTAATTTAGTAGCAAAGAGGGACCACAAAGCACGCTTGCTTGTAACTAGACACAAGTTTCTTTTGCTTCTTTATAAGTTTCATAATATACTTTTCTTACATTGTTAAGAGAAGAAAATGGGGTATTTGAACTGTTTCACCTCAGTCCAAGAAATAACCTTAATGACTGAACCGATATAGGGTATAATCAGGACACAGTGCTGGCTCTTTCTCTTTGCTTTCTATTTTTGTGCTCTCTGGCATCACTCCACTGTGCAGCTAGCCCCCACCGTTAACAATCCCTAGAGGTAGTAGAATTAGTTATGGCTTCCAAACAAACTCTGTGTTTATAGAGTGAAATGGTCCCATCCAAGAGCCTTTTCACTTGCCTAAACCTATTATATAAGCTGCCATGTTTTCTTTCAACAGTTTAACAAATACTGGTTTTTATTAGTTGGGGGGAAAGGTGGCCCAAATCATTTACACTTCTCTACCTTGTACTGTGTGAAAGTTCAAGTACAACATGTGATAGGATGCCTTGGAATCCGTGCTATCGTTTCTTCCTTTTGAGCACATGTGGTGGAGCAACAAGACGGTATTATTTCCTTGCTGGAACTGCATAAAGCCTAGTCAGCCAGGGCAATTTCCCAGGGCCTGACCGAGACACCTTGGCTGCTGCCCCGATGCATGTGGGAGATGTGTTTGGATGAGGATGATGGCTTGAGTCAATGACTGCCGAGTGCCCTGTATCTGGCATTCTACTTTTCACGTAAATAGTGGGGAGAACAGAACGGGCCTTCACGATTATTCCCTTACATACTGAGAGATTTTGGTGAGCGAACAGCCACCTTGTAGTTGACTTCACTGCTTTTTGTAGGTTAATATGTTTTATTTAGAAGTTTTAGCTGATGTGGGGATTTTTTTGATATTTGTTGATCAAATATCAAATTGATTTTTTCTAAACTACTCTGATGTGTGAATACAGAAGCATCTGTTTAGCACACATACTATTTCTCTTAGATTACTTCTCGTATTATATTTCACCTTATTTTCTTAACTATACAGAACTTCTTGAGAACACGTTTCAGATTGCCAAGACGTATTCATTTAGTATGTGTTGAGTGCTTGGAGCAGTGCTGATGGTAGATCAAATATTTATTAACTTCTTAACTGAATTTATTTGGCTATTGGCTGACTCCATGGAAGTAATAAACAGGTATTTAGAGTGGGCTGATTAACTCAGTTTGTTAGAGCTTAATGTTGTTTCTTGGGCTTGGGGAGTGTTTGTCTCTAGATGGACCAGTTCAATCTGTGATGTTGGCTATTGTGTTCTACCAACCTCCTCGTGAAAGTGTGAGTCTAATTGCAAGAAAGAAAGTGTAACTGATTTCAATAGTAAGAAGCAACATCCTAAGGTATGCCCCCAAACGGTGGTTACAAATGACCTTCACGAATTAAGTATTTGAGAGCAAGTAGAATGATAAAATAAATTTTCGTTTTTCTTTCCCTCTCTTCCTTTATCCTATCTACCTCTTTTTTCCTTTCTTCAAAAAATATTGATTGACTCCTTTTATGGGCTGTGCACAGTGTCACAGGGAAGAAATGCAACGGCAAAGGAGGTGCCCCCTAGATTCCACTCGCATTCTAGCGGAGGAGACAGACAAGCAGCGTAACAGTCAGGGCCACGCACAGTGTCATAGGATCATATAATCCGGAGTCATCTGACAGGAGACGGCAGGTGGAGTCAACTAAATTAAAGGAAATGAGTGCTCTCTGTGGAGGGAAGAGCACAGCGCGTACATACAAAGACCTAGACATGAGGGAAGGAAAGTCTGAATAGGAGAGCTGAAATCATGTTAACTTACCACACAACAAATCCAATGGACAAGGAAATCGAGATTCAGAGACATTAAGTACATCGCCCAAGGTTAGTGAGAGAATGAATCACACCCAGAGCTGTCTGACTCTCAAACCGATGCACTTTCCACCATACTTTTCTGTCCCCTAAAGCACATCCTGACTTAGCTCAGTCAAACTTTTAATAAAAAGTGAATCACCATATGACATTTTTAATGGATAACAAGCTCTTGGCTAGATCTTTTAACAGAAAAGATACCAAAGAAAGAGTTATTTTAAAGACACACTCTTGGACCTGGCTTCTGGTACATCCTGAATTTTAGTGAGGAAAACACAATTCCATTGGATTACTCAGAAAAGGCAACTGGAAACTTTGTGGAGGAAAATAAAAAGAATGGATTGAGTCTGAACAAGGAGTAAGGAAATGTCAACCTTAATCCAGGTTTTCCATTTAATTCACTAATGCATCTTAAATGCATTTAGATTTGCTATTCCAAACATCGGAAAAGTGTAAGTGGGTAGTTAGCATACAACGTTATGTAAACAATGCTGAGTAATTTTTTTCACTGGGTTTTCAAAAACTACCTTCTTTACTCTCTATCTTATCCATACAGCCCTACAACCTCATGGAGAATGTAGCACCGGAGAGCAATTCTCATAGAATCTGGCCCAGAAGAGTGGTTAAACACGCAAAAAATATCACCTAGAAGTTTGACAAACACAAATGTCTGGACCTTCCCTCCAGGGATTCTCATTCAGAAGGTCTAAGGAGAGACCTGGCAATCTGTATGTCTAACAAGCTCTGAGGAGATGCTGTTGCTTCTATGGACCACATTTCTGAGCTGTACTATTTTAGATGGTGAGGGATGAGTGAGGTAGCAGAATTATAAAGTCAGTTTGTCATTTGCTCTGTGAAAGTGCTTCTGGATTCCCTGACCTTTCCTCCTTTTGACTCATTCCACCTAAACTTTATACATTCCTTTAAGGAATATTCTGATTTCTTCAAAGAAAAAAGCAGGTGTAATTTTATGAGTTCTTAAGTCCTGTTTCGCTGCTTATCATTATTGACCACGATGTGGCAAATGTAAATTCAGTGCTGGCCGGTCAAAGCAGAAAAAATTGCAAACACATTATCAACGAGTGTGAGAATCTTCAAATTTGTGAAAACTCCTGATCTGGAAAATTTATATTCTAGAAAACTGACAAAATAAAATATTAAGTTGATAAGTATAGTGATCGCTCAAGAATTGCAGTGAAGGAAATAGGCTGAGTGTAGAAAATTGGCAGGTTTTCTGATTCTCAAAAAAAAAAGAAGGACAGAAATCCTTTTCTACCATTAACAGCACAGTAGCAGTGCCTGCATTTTGAGGTTATTCTTGAATAATGGCATGTGATGATTTATTGAAACATTTTGAGTCCTCTAAAAACAAAATTGGTTGTCTTGTCATTGAACCCATCTTAGCTTCTCTAAAAACAATGTATCCTGTCTCCTTGTTCGAGTGGGTTTTACCATGAGATAAGAAAGTGTGATTTAAAAAAAAAGTAAAAGTAAATTTAAGCAGAGAGTTGACATCCACTTTTATGTCTCCTTATGGACAAAATGAGAGCTTACCAAATACAAGGACAATGAGAACTGAAAGGCCAATGTAATAAATTATAAGATGTCTTTCCTTCTGGAGTAGGTGGTTATTAGAAAGATACACCTTTGTCCTTGGCTTCATTTTGCATTTTTAAGCAAAGTGTATATAGAACTGCATATAGTGTGCTTATCAAATTTATGGCCACTAAATTATGAAGGTGTGATTATTCTGATGAACAATATAATTAGGGCAGAAAATTTGGAGGGAATGGCTGCTTCTAATAAAATGAGTTTGAAATAACAATTGTACATGTAAATGATGATAGAAATTTGTTATAGTAGCATATATTATTAAAAATATTGAGTTGTAGCCAAAAATTCTATATAAGTCAGTGGTAGAATACAGCAAAAGAAAAAAGCTAAAGCAAGTCTTGGTTATATGAATTAAAACACAATATTTGCAACAAGAAAATCATTTGTTCTGCTTCACTTCCATTACTCACATTAAAAATATGTTGGATTTTGCCATGTGTACTGCACACCTTTTTGCCCACATTTTTGAGGGGAAAAATAAGGATATGTATTATACATGGGTATAATGATTACATACCATGGGTATAATAGAGTATAATAATCCCATGTATAATGCATACAAAAATGTGGGTGTACATTATACATAGCAAAATATGGTAATATTGAATTTAGTTTTGGGAGCCATATTTTATAATGGCTATATGCAAACTAGAATGAGCCCAGAGGGTAGTTATTTAGAAAGAAATGGAATTGGAAAACTTGTCATATGAGGAAGTGTATTTACTGTATCTTTTTCTTTGTTTGTGTTTACACCATCTAGTCACCCATGTCTACAATTACATCCATAGGAGGTGTAAGACAAAGATCATTCCTGCCAAATACATACTTATTGGTTGTTTTTTGAAACCTTTGCTGGCTTCCTAACCCCATGAACCTGGGCTGGATGATATTAAAATACATCAAGAATGACCTTTATGAGATCTTTTAAAGCCAAACTAGAGTCACACTAAACAACCAGCTATGTCTCCCTTCCCACTGTTGTCCCTATGCTTCCAGCCCCCATTCTCCAAAACCAAAGATACTGCCATAGGAGGAAATTTTCCTACTTTCTTTTCCCTGAAAGTGAAAGAAAAAATATATAGAGCAATAGAAGAAGGGCCCACTCCCTTTCAAAGTGGCATGTTAAACGACTTGAGATATTTGAAATGGTATCACTTAGAAAATATACTCTGAATAGTTCTGTGAATAAAATTTGTACCCAAGATTGGAAATAATAGTGAAAGAGACTTTGACTGAATATAAGAAACAACTTGACAGAAAGGCCCCTCTGCTTGTACGCACTTTCAGTGCCTGACACAGTTCAAGGCACACAATAATTTCATGAAATACTTGTGAATGTATTGTGTTGAGTGAACAAGTAAATAAATAACTCAGAAGAGCTAAGCTGTGTAAATCGCAAGACATAGCTAAGTAAGTGATGAGATGTGGCAGAGTAGTTCATTCATTAGATGAGTCTAAATAATTTTTAACGTCCCTTCAACCTCAAGTAATTTTTCTTTAAATTGTTGTCCTGTGTTCTACTAATACACCGTTTTGTTACTGGTGTTGTCATTGTTGTTGTCATTGTTGTTCTTGACTGAACCTTCATTAGGACACAGTCTGCAGCCAGTCATAAACATTCCTAGAGCTTATAATCTGAAACCCCTATGTGTGTTCTATGTTCTGGTGATGTCAGACATACAAGGAAAGATTGCTGAATTACACAGTTCATAAGATATTTTACCGATATTTTAAACCCAGAAGCCTTTCGGTGACCAGGTAGAAGAAATATTGGCGCACCTATTTTGCTACTACTCTCCCTGGGACAATATTGCCTTGACATCTAGAACTTTTATTCCTCTAGGAAAACCTAGTATAAAAAGCAAACATTTCCAGTCCAACAAACCTGGATAAGAATTTCAGCTCTGCCATTCAATAGCTACACGACCTCAGGCAAGCCACATTACGTTTCTGAAACTCAGTTCCCTTCTCCATAAAATTGGATAATGCCATTTACCTTATATGAGTTTTTTATGGATATTAAATGAGACACTAGATCTCAAGTGTCTACTATAATGTGGCAATAGTAGGCTCTAGAACTGATGAAGGCAGTGCTGGTGATATGGATATGGATGATTAAGAACCTGTTTGTTTCTTTTTCTCTGAAGAATATCAAATTCCAAGTGGTGCTATAAATGTGAAAAAACCAATCTCAAGGCATTGACTATTTTTAGTATTTCCCATGAGGTTTGATTAAGTAGTTTTAACAAGCTGAGAAATCTGTCATTTACTTAAAAATTGCCAAGACAGCCAGACTATTGCCTTTGTAGTGAAGTCTGCATTCATTTAAACTATATTGAAATGTTACACTAAGTAAGCCCATAGTGAAAGTCTAACCCAAAGTCATGGTGAGGAAAACATGGTTTGGCCCAAATTCATTCAGTTGTAAATAAATTTGAACGTTTCTTGATGAACAGGCGTTAGGCTTCTTTATCATCATGCAGAAAAAGAAGTAGAGACTATAAAATAAATTTACATAAAATATTTACACAATATTTGTTATATTCATTCTTTAAGTCCTTTGAACTGAAGCCTGTTTTTGCCTTTACTACTTTATTTATAAATATATTGTTCAGGAAAACTAGAATTGGAAACTTATTTCTACCATTTAATACTAATTTCATTGTTTCATTTGGTGTTCCATGCCAGTTTTCAATGAGAGAAATAAAGAGATCATTATATAGCAACACGGATTTTTCTGTCTGTCTAAGAATAAGGAGGCCCATAGTACGATACATCTGAGCACGAAGACCGGCCGTCCGTGAAGTCGGCCGTGAAGAATGGGGCTAGCTAAGTGGTCCTCTCAATCGGCTTATAAACCCAGCGCTCTGGGTACCAGCAGGTTGCACTCTTACATCTGTCATTGTTCAGTGATACTGAGTTTACATAGAATAAAAGAGCAAAGCAATTAGCTCTTTTGACTCTGAGATAAATGTTGTCCAGAACAGTTGTATAATTGGCACCAAAAAAAAAAAAAATCATTTGAAGTGGCTACGTTCTAACATTCAACGCTAAAAATGTAGTCAAGTGCTTAATAAGACTCCAATAGGAGTTGTTTTTACAACTCCTATGGTTATTTAAAAGTACAAATCTGGTATATCTTTCAAGTATTAAAAACAGACATTCTCCTTGGCAGCTGTCAGAAGAAATGTGTCTTAGCAAATTTCCTGACTGAAATAAAATATTCAGCATTTACTTAAAGATTTTGAAGCTATGGCCCAAATTGTAATTAGCATATTTGTTACTGGCACTGAATTCTTTCTTTCCAGGAAACAGATGTAAGAGCAAAGCTGAAAAGTGATAAAAATTTCATTCTTCATCAGTGTAGAAAACCATTCAATGATATTTTTTCTTTTCTACTCTTGTCATTCAAAGCACAAATTTTACCAGTATTTCCAATTCATGCACAAAAACAATCGAAGGCTAATGCTCTGAAAACGTACGCCTCCATATTGCTAGCATGGCAGGCAGCCATTGATAAACAGTTTTATCTATATCTCGAATGTCCTACTATCATAATGCTTTTGACTGCAGTAAACCCAACTGAAGATTTAAACTGTTGATGGCAGTTAACATTCAGATGAAACTTGAAAATGACAGCCAGCCAGAGGGAAGAATGATGAAATTTGGCATCAGTCAAAATCTATGCAAAATATAATATTTTGTCCCAGATTGTTTTTAAAAGTGAGAACCCGTCAACTTAGGAGTTGTTTTGGGTCTAAACCAAGAAAGCCTGAGTTGCTGAAGAAAGATCCATTACTTATCCAGTCACGAGAGGCTGCCTTCCTGTAACTGACCTATGAAGGGCTGAGTTCTCACTCAGCCTGGCACTAGTGGGTATATTATTCTGCTCAATCAATCAACCATTTCAGCCAAGTAGCAGGGTTGGGAAATATTTTTGTTTTGGATTTTTTGGACTTGATCAGCTGTTGGAATGAATTTACTAAATCAGCTGGTCATACCACTGGCTCTGACTCACTGTCTAGGTTTATTAGAGGCCTACAGTAGAGTTTAAAGCCGCATGTAATTCATATTAGACCGCAAAAATGTATGTGGATATCTGCACATATATATGGGAGGCCATTCTGCCTCTTACTGTTACTTCACCTTTGAATTGGGGTAGGAAGTCTTGCAGCTTTTTAAACCTTGTTCATGTCTTATTAGCAGAAGGTATTTACAATATTGTCATAATTCTGTCGCCATCATTATTATCATCATCATTCAGCTTAAACCGTAGAAAGTCACAGAACAAAACAAGGAAATAAGGAATATTTGTTCTTACTCCTTCCCATATTAGTTTAAAAATCAGAAAATCAGATTTTTTTTCTTCCAAATTGAATGGCATACTCTGCTCCTAAACACATGGCATGTGTCTTTGTTAAACAAAGGAGTGTCTGGTAACTTTCAATGAAAAGTCTGTCAGCTTTTACTGTTCCTGAAGCTACAGCTTGACCAAATTCTTCGGTGAACTTGATATAGAAAACCCCTCTCTCTTTCTGTCCTTCTTTTTCTCTATTCTTCACTCCTTCCTCCCTTTTATTTTTAAGCAAAATCCAAACATAAAAATACCATTTTCCAAAGTATACCCTGGGGTTCTCATTCACAACTTATTTCTAAATCCAGGGCAGATACTCCTAAAAGTTGATCAAAGAGACGGAGGACCTGTATTGTTATGATAGATTTAAAAGTTTAGGATAATAAAGTTTAAGAGTAAAGTGATGATGGAGGAAGTAGTATGTTATTTGATGCAAGGAGCTCATAAATGTCTGAGAAGATTCTGTTGGGGGAATATAGAAAAAATATGGCAATTCAGGGAATTAATAAAAATGAAAGTCTAAATTAAATGGAAAGGGGCTGGCTTACATTTCCACGTTCACAAATTTGGGATGTGGGAAATAATATCCGATGTGGGATTGAGCCACCTCATCAGGATATTTCTGAGCTACTATTAGAATCACTCATTTTATTTCACAAGTGACTAAGCATTAAGGATAAGACAGAGTATGGCAAACAACCAGTTTGGTGTCGGTGCATAGCACAATCTGGGGAGGGAAAATAATTTTGCAGGTGTATCAGTCAAAAGTTGAGTCTAGGTGTTTATTAGGAAGTGAATATAAAATGTAAGGTCCAAAGTGGGGCACTTTTAAGAGTACAAGTGAGTGCTATTAATATTTATGCTGAGTCAATGTGCATAAACTGAGTTAATACCAGGTATATTGGGTATTGGTCACCCTACTTCTAAGCAGAACGCTATGAAGCAGACCTCTCTGGAGAGACCACATTAGAAGTCATTTTAACCATTGCTGTCGGGTTTGCGTGGCTCCTGCTGATCAAGTTTAGAGTTTGACCCTTGAGTCCTTAGACTCTTTTGATTGAAGGGGCATTTTGTAGGCTGTTTAGAAGCTTTCTTGTAATGCTGTCTTTTTCAAAACTAGATCAAAGGATTGTGATTTTTTCCTCTCTTTATTTCTATCACCTATCATGTGTTAGACATTGCCCTGAGTCACAAGAAACTCATGTTAGAATTATAGAATAAGCAATAATGAATTTCTGTTCATAGTTTGATCATAGATTACAACTTCTCCCCTCTGTTTCCTTAGACATTTTAAGGAGAAAAAAAAAGTGTTTTATCTGTATCTCTTCTAGGAGAAAAGAGAGGAAGATCCAGGTGGGTCAGAAACTGAGAGATTTCTAAAAAACAGAAAACATTACATTTGATTAAAGAAAGATATCACAATATAAAAAACATTCATTAAAAATTCAGAGAATGCAGGCTGGTCACAGGACTACATGTCATGCTTCTCAGTCCTTCTCTTTTTCAAATGATGACAACTAAGTCCAGAGAAAGGATATGACTACTGGGCTTAAATGTCTATCTAGACTTGGGATTGGTCTCCTAACAACAAATGAATGTTTCTATTGCTCATTGCCTTCTCCAAAGTTCAAGCTGTGATTTGGTCTCATTGAAAAATTTGTTCTTCCAAGAATAAAGGCAACACATAAATTACCCGATGTACAGGAATCACCAAAGCTACTCATTAATTCAAGAAAAATATGGTTAAATGAAAGATTATAATGATGCAAAATGGTTTAGAGAAGATACTTATAACAGTTACTCTGAACAGATGAGATAATTTGATCTTCCTAGTAGCAAGTTTTGCCCAGATTGTAACTCACACATCAAGAGAAATTTGTATTTTAAAAGGTTTTCAAAATATTGAAATGTTAGACAATGTACTATGACCAATACCAATAACATGGCAAATTTTATTCTCCCTCCAAGACATTAATTTTATTATTGAATGAATAGGATTTATTATAGTATTTGTTGTTGCATAGAGTCTTCTCAACAATTTGTGGTAAAGGACCAGATTTTATTCCAATTCTTTGCAGTCTGATACTTTTGCAAAATTAAACAGGAAAGAAAAAAAGAAAAAAATCCTGGGTAAACTGCTATAAAACTTTCTAAATTCTTGCTCTTAATGTCCTTACTTATGACAGACCAGCAATCAACAGTTTTAGGGTCAGCACCAAACCACAGACAACATTTTAGCAATGGCTAGACTGTCAGAGTTGCAAAATATTTCTAGAAATTTAGGCTTATTTTTGCCACATTGTTTTTTTAATCAAAGTATGATTTTGTAAAAGAAAAGTCAGAAGTGATTAATGTTTAGTTCAGTTCTTTTTGACAGTTACTGCTATGGACTGAGTGTATGCCCCCACAAACTGATTGTAAAGACCTACCCCCAATACTGTGGTATGTGGAGGTGGGCCTTTGTGGGATAATTTGCATTAGATGAGGTCATGAGGGTGAGGCCCTCAGGATGGAAAAAATGCCCGGAGAAGAAGGGGAAGAAACACCAGAGCTCTCTTTCTCACGCATGGGAGAGCATGGCAAGAAGGTGGCGGTCATCTGGCAACCAGGAAAAGGGCTCTCACCAGGAACCAGGAACTGAACTGGCTAGCGCCTTCGATTCCTAAGCTTCTATCATGTAGAGAAAGAAATATCGTTTGAGCCACTAGTCTATAGTATTTTGTTATAGCAGCCTGAGCTTACTAACTTGCATATACTTCGTTATCTACCAACCAATACAAGATTTAGAATATCTAAAATGACATATTTTAGGGTATATTATCATTTGCTCTTTTTTATTGCTGAGTAGTATTCTATTGTGTGTTACACATAAACACACATCATTTCCATTACTTGTGACTTAGATGCCTTCAAGGCCCACATTCTTTCCATTATTCTACCCCTTTGTAGTTTAAGGAGAATTCACCTTAACTGTAATATTGGTTTCCAATACTTCAAGTTGCCCCATACTAGAGAATTAATACTAAGTCATTTAAGAAAAAATAAATTAATCACAGATATTTAACATGGTCCTTAAAATGTATTCTACTCTAACTACAGATTAACCATCTTTGTTTATACCTTGCTATTCAGCCTTTTGTTTTTGTATGCTAGATACACATTTTAGTGCCTAAGGCTGACAGCCTTAAATAACAGCATCATAATTTACCTAAAAGATTCCATAAAGAGTACAGTTGCCATGATTATGATTGTAAGACCTTATTGAGACTATATATTATAGACGTACAAAGCTGGGTGTCATCTTGCGCTATAGTAATAAATTCAGGGTCCTACAGATGATGCATGCAGATGAGGGCAAGTGAGGGCTCAGAAAATACTGTTTTTTCTATATTTTGATAATAAGATAGGCTTTTAAATCTTTATACAACTTGCAATTATACCATTGTCTTGCCATCATAAGGTAAAAAGTAAAATTTATACACACACACACACACACACACAACCATTAACAGAAGAAGTGAGTTGCAACCTCTTTTTTTCTTTTGGGTGAAGTGATACATGGTGATGTGACACAATGTATTCACTGAAAAAACTTGGACATTGTTAGCTAGAAGAGTTTTACAGTTCATGTACCATATTTAATGGCAAATTGTTTTCAGATTCACATATCATACAAAGGAATATCTAATGGCAAAATTTCAGTAAGTACAAACTAAGGAGGTGAATCTTTAATTCTGTGGTTTCCTTTAGCTGCCATGTTCATTTTTATAGCCTATACTTTTTGTAGGCATTATTCCAATATATGGATAACATCCAAATGTTACAAGAAGGCTTGTGTTGAAAGGGGTTTTAGGGATCCCTTCGTAGATGGAGAAATAAGGTTGCAAAGGCCTAAGTGACTTTCTTTATTCCCAAGGCTGTCACCAGCTGAGCCGAAACGCAGTCCTCTCATTCCCATGGTAGTGCTTTATTTTTCTGGCCTATGCCTCACTACCTCTATGCTGGCAAATTGTCCCATGGCATTTATCTATTTAATAAAGATTCATTGAGAATGATCAAAATGCTACCATCAGCACTGGGGTGAGTAGCTGCAGACAAATCACAAGGCATCTTGCTCTTCAGATTTCACAACTAAGTGCAAATAGAAAGTAACATATTACGAATCTTGACGCCATCAAAATAAATGTGACAACACTTTAAAGAGGCAATAGGTTATCTTTATCTAAAGGCAGCTAGGCGGTATTGTGCAGGAATAGGACTTTAATTGGAACCTAAATGATCATGAAGAAATTGACCTTTCAAAATAAAAGCACATGTGACAGTGGTTAGAAAAAATTAAGGTCTCAACAGCATGATAAATCATAATGCTTAGCTGGATGAATCATGTGGACATTTTTAAATATGTAATATCAACTGTCCTTTCAACCAGCCCTTTTGAAGTTGGTAACATGACTACAAGAATTAGACCATCTGCTTGCTCCATCACGGTATGCCTAATAATCACGGTCTTCGTTGTCCAATACCTTGTCTTGCTACCCGTTTCCATCCCCTTAGTTATTAAATATTCCTTGTGTTTTGCGGTAATGTACTTTTGTTATCTTCTGCCACTTCCTGGCACCTCTATTAATTTGTTTAAATCAACACTAAGTAATTGCTCTTTGTTTCTTATAGACCTCAGTCTCAGGGGACAAAAAATGGAAGAAAGGAAAATAACTTACTGCCTTAATACTCAAGGTGATTGGAAGTTATTATAAAATTTTTATAATGTAAATAGTTTTTATTCTTTTTTCACATAAACATCAATACAAAATAATATTCAGCTGCCATTTCTCCTCACAGGGTTGAAAATCTGAATGATGTCATATGTGACAGCATTATAGAGCTCCATCTTCAAATGTCAAAGTAGTCCTGGTAAAAAGACAGGATCACAGATGCTCTGTTTTTGAGGTTTGCCCAGAGATGCAAGGGACAAAGGTGATATTTGAACCCTGGGTAACATTTGAAACTTGGAGTCATTTATAGCTCATCAATGTACCTTCTGCATATTGTTCTTTATTTTCTAACAACACAAAGTATCTACAGAGTTTGGTTAAGAGATTGCTTTGCTAATGATAAACACAGTTGCTGGTTAATATTAGAAATTATGAAAAATTCTGTGTCATTCTTTCCTCCATAGAGTATGAAATAATTGCCTTGATTGTGCTTTCCTCTGAGCTGCTATTGTAACTACTGAACACGGGAATACTCTTTAGTAGCTGGGATCTGAGAGAAATATTTCACTGTTGCCCTTGCAGGAAAATGTTCTGTCCTCATTGCTTTGTAAGCCAGTAGAAATAGCTGAAAAGTTATGCAAACACGGTCCCTGGCTCCCTTTCTCTTCCACGTCTATACAGGTGCATCTAAAGGAGGGAACCTAAATTTTATTCAGAATCCTAAGTGCAAGGAACTCAGAGAAAGATATTGCATTGCAGGAATGCACATCACCGAAGGTTGAGTTAGAATTTGAACACATCAGCCTACAGTTTCTACCATTGCGAGAATGCAGAAAACAAAGCCAGCTGACCCAGCGTTCTTAGAAGAAAGTGAGGTTAAGGTTAGATAGTTACAGTCTTTTGAATAAATAGGGGGGAGCATGCTCCAGGCAGAGAAATACATACTTAAAAGATTCATAAGTAAAAGAGGCTGTGACATTAAAGAGACTTGTAGTAGTTTGGAATGCTGATAGGGTAGAAACAACCAGGGAAGGGACTAAAGATGAGGTGAGAGAGATAAGCAGAGCCAGATGGCTACAGGCCTGGTAATCATCAGCTCATTAAGAAGTGTTAACTCTTACTCTGTAAATTATGGAGATTCGCCACAAAGTCTGGTAGTTCTCAGTTTCATCCCCTCCTCGTTCTGACTGGAATAGGAATTTCCTCTTTTTCACTTTTAATTTCTAATTTTGGAATGGATTTGAAAAGATGCTCACTACACTAGGCCTCGTGGCACAGAACCTAGAAACATTAAACTTCCATTTCTTCGAAACCTCCACGAAAAATGCACAAACCAAACACAGTCCTACCAAACTAGAACAAAGGCCCTCGTGTCCTCAGGCAGCACTTGATGCTGAGTGGTGCTTTTTTTTGAGTTTATAAACACAAATAATATATTGCCTTTTGGAAAATGTTGGTCAGAAGAAGGCCATAGGGATGAAATGCTTTTCACGTCCCCTAAGATAGTAATAACAATGTTTGATTTTTTGCAACATTTCAACTGGTTGAAAGGTCATTAAGACCACCACATTTAAAAAAAAAAAAAAGACCCAATGTAACAATTCCTAGGTGCACTCCTAAACAAGGATTAAACTGGAAAGCCCATTAAGCATCACGGAGTTACCTTCTTCCTCTCAAGCAGAATGCAGAATGGTTACTTGCTGTAGCTAAAAACAAGGGTACCTGTAATTACTCACCGTTCCCCACCCTCAATGCCAGGCCGATCTTTCCTATATCTACCTTAAATCTGTTCTACATACTTCAGACATATTTTATGTGCTTTTATGTAAATAAGAAATACTTTATTAGTGAATGTATAATAGCACTCTGTGGCCTAGCACTGTTCTCTCCTAAGCTTCCTTTTTCTCAGAAAATGCCTTACTTTCATATCATATCTCTAAATCCATATTGTTATCTTTCTCTAACATTTCTTCATAGTTGATTTTAAGAGTTTCCTCTTGCATACATAGACTGATATTAATGCAAATCATTTTCTTTGACCCTGCCTTCAAAATATATAAAAAATATATGTTAATAAGCCATTTAAAAAGTAATTCTAAGTGATATGCTTATTCCCAAGAGAAAACTTTCCGTAGGTTTTCATTTTTTAAATATCTTATGTCAATTGATAGAAGCCCTGTATAAGAAAACAAATAAACCAAGAGGCTTATTTATTCATGAGCCTCACTTTTGACTATAGCCTTATCCAAAAAGTGAATTTAAGCCTCTTTTCTCCCAGCTATGTCTTTTTCCCTCAAACTCTGCTCTAATCCAAGGAAAAAGTGCTGATTTTGCCCTTCTGTATTCAATTCTGCAATTAAAATATGAACTTTTAAACCTAAAAATTCCAGTGGAGGATTGGTAAATAGCAGGAGCAACACATATCCAAGAGTGTTCACGTTTCTGGCATGTGAAGGCCCACAGAAGAGGGCTCATTTTATATTGGTCTTTTGTATTTTTACATTTGACTGATTGAGTCAATGAAAACCAGCCCTAATTGTTGCTTTATAGGCGAACGATGTTTTCCATCACTGGCACATACTGAACTAAACCTTCGGGGAGTAAAACAGGGCTGGGCTGCTGTTTTCTGTTACTCTGCAAATCAGAAAAAGATTGGTAGTTCTGATTAATCTTTTATTTTGTTTAGTTGCCTACACAACACCCTGCCAAATTACTTTATAATAAATAATAAAGGCACTGAGAACTATGTGCTTATTCTCACCACCAATCCAAATAAAAGACTTTCTGTAAATGAGTTATTTCTAAAAAAGCACAAAGCTAGAAGAAAAATACTAAAAGCAAATTTGCTGCATGGCTTTATTTTAGTAGAATGCACAAAACTTGAGGAGAAGTTCAGCTAATGATGATGTGCTCTTAAAAGTTCTAGAAAATCCAAAGGCAGCAAAGGAATTTCAGATACAGCTCTTCATCTTATAATATGACATTTAATGAGCAAGACTTCCTATTAGGGTAAACACGATGCTATTCAGATTCCCCACAACAGTAGACTTCAGAAATATAATTCACTGGGTATGTTAGAATAACATTTTTTTAAATGCGCTAAAATAAAACAAGCATTAGCCTCTAAATGAAAAAAAGACTGCATTTAATAGCAAACAGAACACAATGTGGCCATACACACTTTCTCAATGGGAAAATGAGTTAATGAGATCATTCTTATGCAAGAACATGGTGAACATCAAAGAGTGATTACTACTAAGCACATGTACAATTCTTTGCAAAACACAGAATTGCTTATATTTATTTTTGTTATTAATGTTTCCTTAGCACCACCAATCACTGCTCCCATTTTTATGGATGAGGAAGTCAAGATGTAAAATAATTCTTTTTTTTTAACCCAAGATAAAAAAAAAATGAGTTCGCAGCCAGGCCAACATTCAGCTCATCACCAGAGAGATGCTTATATGGGACAACGTAACTGCATCTCTCCGCGTCCTAGCCGGAGTGAGACAGCCAACTCGCTGAAACCTGATGACCAAGGAATCATTAGCAAATGTGACATCTGGAAGTTGTTTCAATCGTGCAGGATGTTAAAGCAGGTTGTGGGGGTAATTAATTGATTTAGCACATTTAAGGGAAGTTTCTTCTCAATTACAATACTTACTGGGAAATAATGGTGTACTAAAGAAATAGCATTTTTTCCATGGCTAGAGTTACCAATATGCCATTTCTTTCTCCCTCAGTGGACAACGTAGGCACTTAAGTTGTGGGTTTGGGCTGTAAAATGTGTCTTAAAACACTGGTCAATAGGATATTGGATAACTTTCTGGAAATTTTCAAAAGATCTGCTCCTAATACATAAAATTATATGGCTTCAGATGTATTTAGTTATTTTACTTAACTGTTACAGTGACTTCCCTCACCTAATAATTCAAACACCTCTTAAACTACCGAACAACCATTAGGATATGCATTGATTCTATAAGCTGCTGGTTACAAGTGTATTTTACACAGTCAAGAATTTTTAGAACTCAAAGGCTTCCTCTATTATTTATTAAATGGCAATTTTGCTGAGAGACAAAATGGCACATGGGATTGAGCCCAGTGGCATTAATGGCAACAAACGAAACCCAGACAAAACAAAACAAAAAATCACATTTAGATCATGTGGCAAAAAGGGTTATTTAAACATACTCTGGAGGCTGATATGTTTCATTGAAGCTGAAAATAATTGGGAGATGAATGAATGCTGTAAAAACTTTCTAAAACACTTAGCTCTGGGTGAAATTAGAATAACTTCTTGACCGTATTGTAAAAAGCTTATTGGATAACAAGATCAGCCTTCATTCCTGAGACGGTATCTCATTTGGTGTTCAGTCTAATAATTAAAGGGACTATATAAAAGCAAAATTGAACAAAATACCAGAAGCTGAATTAGTTGATTACATGAATATTTATGCGCAAATAAGTTTGAGTGAGACAAAGGAAAAGTCCCCTGGAAATGCTATCCTAGTCCTTCTTAATATTTTATCATCTTTATCCTGGGGAATTCACCACATTTCAGTCTGGACTCAGGCTTGCAGACT
Source organism: Desmodus rotundus (assembly GCF_022682495.2). Lineage (NCBI taxonomy): Eukaryota > Metazoa > Chordata > Mammalia > Chiroptera > Phyllostomidae > Desmodus > Desmodus rotundus. The sequence continues at coordinate 74,939,054 of NC_071397.1, read as the reverse complement.
TAACAATCTAGTCTCTTTAGTGTTCCAGATTTGGAAGAATGAGAAACATAGGTTCAAACCAACAAACCTCACAACATATAATTTAAGGAACTGGAATGCCAGTTCATTCACCTATTATAAAAAATCTAACTCAATGAGAGGAGATCCTTATGCCATTCTGCACAAAGAAGTCTCTTTCATGTAGAAGACTAGATTATCAAACAGGAAGATATGGATAAGTAAGAGAAAATCAAAATGCATACAAGCCTTACATTTTGATGAAATGATGAATCTGTCTCTATGTTAAGGACGTCCAGGCTCACAGGACCCCCTCTCCTTACACGAAGTGTACTGCAGTGGTTATTGCTAAGTTTATTTCAGTTTGTATCGACCCTTCCAGATAGCTCCCTCCCCTCATCTCACCAGCCTCTTTCGACTGGCGGATTTCGATATAGGTAGTCTTTCAATGGAATTATAATAAAGTGGATTTTGAGTTTTATACTGATTTTGCATATGTCTTTTCAAATCCATTTGATTAATATAATACTTGAACACTTATTAGAAAACCAATGTTCAGTGTTTTAGGAACTAGGAGAGGTCAGTACAATCAAAGCATAATGTGCTTAGCAAGGAACGGTGTTTATTGAGCATGTAAAGATGGACAGAACTGGCTGATCAAGGGCCATTTATGTTTTGCTACTAAAATAAGTCATATCTTATAGGCATTCAGGAAAGATGGTAGAAAATATGACATAATCAGAGGGAAAGGAAGGAGAACAAAGTGGGAGGTATCTGAGGGCATTCGTGTGCATATGAACATTGATTTTTTTTGACTCTGCTCAAAATATGCATATTTTGTGACCTAACAAAAAAAAAAGGTATGAGGGACAGGTAGGAGTCTCATCATGAGGGCCTTGGATGATGTGCTAAAAAAAACTTCAGGTATCATTAAAGAAATTAATGATCTTAGCAGACTTGCTTTTTAAAAGATATCTCTAGTAGCAATTTTTAAAAAGGTATATTAGAGGGATGCAAGAATAAGGCAAACAGATAATTTGAACAGTTTCTATAGTAGCACAAGTAATAAATGTTGATGGCCTGGACTTGAGGAAGTAGTCATAGGAGAAAGGAAACAAATTTGGAAACTCCTAGAGATGTATGGCAAATAGAATCTGATGTCCAAGTTTGAGTGGAGAGAGATTAGACAAGGGGATAGAGGTTAATTTGGAAAATTGGGAAGACAATGATGCTTTTCATTGATGTGGAACCTGTAGAATGAGCTGCAAGCTTTGAGATTTGTTTGTTTTGGACTTGTGTTTGAGATACCAGTTAAGCATTAATTTGCAGAGATTCTGTAGAAAGCTGGAGTTTTCAACCTCACCTTCAGAAGAGAGATACATGTTGTAGGTAGAGATTGAGACCCAATATTTAGATGGCTGTGGAAACTGTGGAATTATATGAGAAGGAATATGCTGTGACAGAGACTGCAGATTGAGAAGATAAAAGCATGAAGTGTTCCAGAGAAACAGCTCATATGTGACAAAATATTGGGTGGAAGAATGAGAGTCTGCAAAAGACAACAGGTAAGAAAAAGAAGTAAAAGCAGAAGAGCGTACAGTCATGTGGGTTCCAAGAAGAGTAATCTACGGAAGAGAGTAATAGGAGTGAAGAATTGGGATGACAAGTGGAAGCTATTCTTTAGAAGACAGTGCAGGAAATGATGAAGACATGGCATTGACTGGAAAAGAAACATCCCCAGAACCCTCTCCAATGAGCTTTAATAGTCCTTGTTTACGGTCACACTTTACTAATTGCCCTGCATTTGCTGACTTAGCTGGATCCTGACCAGATGCAAAGCTCCTTGAAGGCAAGGACTTCATGTGGTCTGATCATGACTTTTGAGTGCATTTGACATTTTCAACGTGATCAATAGATGCGTTGAATGAAGGAAGATGCAGAACTGAGGAAGTTTTGTTTAAGAGCTGAAAGGAAATAGTTAATAGAAAGAGGCTATCTGTACTGACAAAGAAGTAATGACAAAGTAGAGATGCCAATTTTAATATAGAATAGGATCCAGGTCATAGTTGGAAGCTTTTGCTTTTGAACAAAATACATTTTTCCTTCCCCTGTGTTGTGAGCATATGTTTGCAACACAGTCTTTCCTGTAGATCAACCTTCAGTCCCTGCTCAGATCGTCTGACCCGGGACTTAAGAACTGAAAGCCCTGAGCCACCTGTATGACTGCCAGTCCTACAAATGACACTGGCATTGAGAAATAACAGGGACCCAACACAGGTGACTACGCTATTCTCTCAGATTTTATTAATTCAGGTCCACTCAGCTTTTATTAATGCAGATTTAATCCAAATCTATACTAACCTAGTAACAATACTAATCACGCAGAAATAATCAGTAATAACATCACATGAGAGAATTAGGGTATAATGAACCCGAGTCCCGAGTCTCAGCGTCCTACACCCGTTGTAGGAGACACCACGGGGAGCAAGGGAGTCTTCAGCATTGTGCAAGGGAGAGTCCCTGGAGCCAGGTGGGCAGCAGGGCAGACGAAGTCTTCAGTCCATCAGGGCAGAGCCTGAGGCGGCCAACACAAAGGGAAATCAGAGTGGCGTGGAGCAGCGCTCTTGGTACGTGGAGCTCAGTTGTCTCAGCAGTGGACTGAATCCTGCCTCAGTTAAACCCTTCAGAGTGGTGCACTCCACCCTTCATAAGTCTTGATAAGTATCTTGGCACCCCGATGGCAAGTGCGGAATGTCCCAAGGAGCTTATCTAGGGGTGGTCCCACTCTGCAGACACAACTGTTCTGGACAAGATATCTGCACAACTGGTCACATGTGCAGATATCTTAGGTGTGTCTCCTTGACAGATGTGTCTAGCATGATGTAAGTTTCTTTCTTGAACCAAAGTGCCATGGCTGACTGGCAGTCGTGTTGGTTGACATGAGAGACTCCACTTTGTTTTGTATACTTTATGCTGTCTTGATTGGACCAATGACATTTTTTTGGTCCTCCTCTCTGCACCCAGAAATAAAACTAATGAGGTGAGGATAGGTTGATATTGACTTGAATGTGTATGTATGAGGCCAGAAAGCCAGGAAATTTATTCTGGATAGCCTTGCTTACATGGGGATGCAGGATGCAGGATGCATTTATTGAGTGGCTAATGATTGCCACGCATATATATTTCTTCTTATCAATTTATTTGTGGATCTATATTCATAATAGAGATCTGCCTTTAGTTTTATTTTTCTATATAATGTTTGTCTGGTTTTCATGTCGTAAAATAGAATCAATTGCTTTTTATATTTTTCTGTGATATGGAACAAATTATATAGCATTAAGTTTACTAGTTCCTTTAACGTTTTAAATAATTCATGAGTAAAACAATCCCTGGAGAATTTGGAGTAATTTTTAAAAAATGTTTTTCATTATGCTTATAGTTATTATTTAATTCAGCTCTTTCTAATTTTTATAAATTTTTATTGTTCATTTATATTTTTCATAAAATCATCCATTTCACACAGTTTTACATATTTACTATGTACATTTGGTCTTGAATATTGTAATCTCAATGAATTAAGGTTACATTTTGTTCTATTTGATTTTTATACCCTCTCTCTTTTTAATTTTATTTATTTGCTTTTTCTTTTAACTTAACCACATTTCCTAGAAATCTACCTACTCTAGTTTAATTGACAATAATCTATGTGCTCATGGATTCTATTTTTCCCTGATTTCAATCAATTAAATATTGCTTTTAAAATATGATTATATTTTTATATAATTATTATTTTATTTTATTCTTTTGCTAACTCTTGTCTAGTAATGTGCATACTTGAAGTCATTAAATTTCTTCTGAATGTAGGCTTTTGCTATCCACTCCTTCAGTATGCTTTCTATTATTTTGTTTTTGCCAAAGAAGTCTTTGATCATCCTTTTATTGTTATCTATATTCTATGTCATTGTAGCTATGTAAAGTAGCAAAAAATTGACTTTTATACCCAGATCTGAAAAGCTTTAAATATTAGGATGTACCTAGTTCATTTTCAGATTGGCAGATGATGTTTGACAGTTTTCTGACATTACTTTATATGCTTTATTAACATATATTTAAATTTTTACTTCTGCTGTGGGCTATATCTTATGTGCTTTTAAAAACGTTTTCCATGTGTTTGAAAGTTGATCACAACATTTAAATTTCATGAACACTGATTTTTTAACTCTAATTGTTATAGTCATCAAAAAATAAACTTGTACTTTCCATTCTTATAAAATTTAAAAGTAAAACAATTAGAAAATAACAAAAGACGAGGAAGAACTGAAACTAGTTAATAGAAGCTTATAGGGGAAAAAAGGGAAAGGGTTTTCAAGGAACATGTATAAAGGACACATGGACAAAGCCAAAGGGGGTTAGGATTGAGTGTGGTAGGTAGGGATGGGTGAGGAGGGGGGAGTGGTGGGGGCAAAAATGGAGACAACTGTACTTGAACAAAAATGAAAAAAGAAGCTTATTCAGGAATGTGGAGAAAGCAGACTATTCTCTCATACAAATTTTTAACCTCTTTAACATGCAAACATTAACTACATAATTTTGTTAAAAGGAAAAAGTATACTATAGGAAAAAGAACAATCTAAAGACTTTGTTCCTAGTGTAAAATAAAAACCGTAGTGATTTTATTACACTTACAGCTACTACTTGATAACCTTGCAAATAATATCTAGAATGATAAACCTCAGTTTATTTGTTATTAAATTTTATTTTTACTATATATAATATTATAAGAATGATTTTTCTTGGGATTCAATAATACCCTATTTATAAAACAAGTAAACTCAAGTCATTACAGATTACTAGAATCAAACACTATAATGATAGTCCTTGAAAACCTTATTTTCCCCTACTTAAAATCCAAATTAATAATTAATCTCTCAGGCACTGAATGATTTTGAGTACATTTTTCAGGAGGAGGATATGAGTGGTGTATTTATTGATACCTTGTAGAGTTGATCCAATTTTTCCATTGCCTTCATATGAAATTTTTGAATCAAAATCCTTTCTCTCAGAATATTATGTATGGTTGCATTTTCTTCCATTTTGCAGCGGGCAAGCCTAAGAGCAGTTTTGTTCCTTTTGGCATGCATTGGAATAATTTTTGAGATATTTAAGCTACATCTTTTTGCTAGATTTCTCACAGCTTTCCTATCCATTGAATCACAGAGGATCATCATTGCTCAGGGATAGAGGAGGGCTTACACTAGAACAAAGATGTGATTATTCAGCTCTGAATTTCAAATTAAAAATTGAGTCTATAGTCAGATACTGATTTTCAAATGTAGGCTTTGTTGAGTTTCAAAATCTCCAAAATTTTCAGTTTTGCCATCACAGTGAACTGATCACTGTGTTTTACTATAAACCAAAATTGAGAGAGGAGCATGATTTGCATAACATAATTAATAGAAAAGAGAAAAGATTAATAGTTATCAAGGAATTGTTAGACTTCTATTTTTTTTCTGTTCCTCTGCATTCTTTCCCCTCACCCTAATGCCAGATCACACAGAAGCATAGAATTAAGCAAAATAGAAATAGGTGGAAGGTTCTAAAAGAAATTCCTAAGCAAAAAGTCAAGTGTCTCACTTTTTAAGGAGACCAAAAAGCTGAAAAACTTAGGAAAATTCTGAGTATTTCCAGAAAAGAAGAATAGGTACTCCTAAAAGTAAAATGGTATCTATTGAGTGCCATAGTATAGATGCCTGAGGGAAGAATCTATATATATATATGTCCCTAAGCTAGATCTCAGATTTCCCATTACCTTTGTTTGGTATCTAGGAGACACCTGGTTGGGAAAACAGCAGGGCTAGGAGAACTGGTGGACCAGAAAAGGCCTGACTTCTACACAAGGAAGCTACAGAATGTAGGGACCTCTTAAACTGAGGCTTTGCCAGGGTCAGAGACTTCAGCTGCAGATGTCTGCACAATACCCTAAAAAAACCCAGTTGAGGACAGCATCTACCCTGCAAACATCAATGCCACACGGCCCATAACCAGATAAAATAAAGGACTTAACTTTCCAATGGAGCAAGTGAGGGTGTATGCTGATCAGAAGCTGCTCTCTGGCCCCTGGCCTCTCAAGACATGGACTGTTTTTCCTGGGCATACATACCTTCTGGGGGGAAAGGAGGGAAAAAGAATCCTTGAAGAGGGAGAAATAGTACTTGATAGAAAAATGCTTGAAGATTTAACATAAAGGAACTGTGTGCATCAGACAAAACTAAAATTAACTAGTTTAAGTGTTCTCTGATCTTTTAACTGTAAGTGATATAGAGGTTTTATATCAAGACAATGACAATTATAGAAATTTTTAGTGTGTAAATTTACACATTTGTACTGTGGAAATGTTTTTCATTAGTTACCTATATTTCAAAATTTTATTTGAGCATTTTTATTGATTAGTTTTTTTATAATCCTTGAAATCAAATTTTGCTAGAACCCATGTAGGTGTGAATTTTGTATGTGAATTTCAGTCTACACACCCAGATGATGAACATGAGGGAAATTTTCAAATGAGGAAAATTGACTTCTGTTATGTTCTTTAGTATTGTTTCTCACCCCTCGGGAATGTGAAATACACATACACTAAATCACCAGGCTCCTCCAGCCACATTTACTGCCTGTTTTCTTATCCTTTATCATTTGTTCTTTCCCTTCTTTTTATTTCATATTTGATTTTAATAATGGTGATTTCTCTCCTTAATATTTGTATGTCGGAAGATGACATCAATTCTACCCTGTCCTGCTCCTTCTGTATCATAAGGACTAGAAGCCTAAGAACTTAATTTTCCAAAATCCCGTACTAAAAGGACTTCGCACCCAGTTTAGGTTCTGCTGAGGAGAAGCATTCACATGAGATTTGGAGGGTAGAAGCCCTTCTGCTTCCCTGGGGACCAGTGACACATTCAACACACTAACTTTGGCGAAAGAGAATTTTTGCAATGTTCTTCACTTTTTTTTTTTTTGCCATTCTTCTATCCTAGGGCCAAGAAACAACTATAAAGTCTGATTTTCTGCAAGATGAAATTAGTTTTCTAAATTAAGATTTCTTTCTAGAGACTTTTATTATGGAATTACCTTTCCTTCTGCAATCCCAGCAACAAGGAGCAAAGAAATCTTTTATTTTATATCTCCCCATCAGGATAGATGAAGGAAAAGGGCATCACTTTTCTATCACATCACCGTCCTGTCATTGCATACCCACAATTCACCTTTGACCACCTTGTTGGACTTCCTCTTAGTGAAGCTTATCTTTTAACTACATACTTGAGCCCATCTCCTCTTGCATTGCTTCTCTGGCCTGGGGACTTTGGGACAGCGATGCAGTGGGAGAAGAGGTCAGGTTGGGACACTCTTAAGGATATTTATTAAAGGTAAACAAGGATTGAGTTTGTGAGCAGTCATGGTGTAGACTCTTGGTGCCTTTGAGCTGTATACCTTTCCTTTTTTAACAGAGATCAGATGAAATCTTAACACTGTGACCTTGGATTTGGCAATGGTACGACACACCAAGGGCACAAGTAATAAAAAGAAAAGATTGATCTTTTTCCATAAGAACAACTGTGAACCTACTTTGAACTTTATTGATATTTAAAAGTGTTTGTGCACCAAAGGATATCATGAAGAAAGTGGAAAACCCACAGACTGGGAATAACTATTTGCAAGTCATGTTTATTTGATAAGGGACTTGTAGCCATACTATATAAAGAACTATTACAACTCAATAATAAAAAACAAATAACCTAATTTTTAAAAAGAAAAAAATTAGACATTTTCAAAGAGGGTATACAAATGACCAATGAAAAATGAAAAGTTGCTTAGCTTTATCAGTTATTCAAATCAAATACATAATGCAAAGCAAAAGCCCAATAAGATACCACTCACACTTACCAGAATAGCTATGATTCAAAAAAAAACAGACAATAACAAAGGTTGGTGAGAACATAGAAAAATTGGAAACCCTAATATAAATGGAAATGTATGCAGCCACTTTGAAAAACCATTTGATATTTACTCAAACTATCCAACATAGAGTTCCCATGTGACCCAGTAATTCCACTCTTAGGTAACTACCCAAAAGAAATGAAACATATTTCCTCACAAAAAAACTTGTGCACCAATTTTCATGTGTACATTATTCATAATTAAGAAAAATGGCAAGCTGATGGAGATCAACTGATAAACACATAAGCAAAATATGATGTATCTATACAATAAAATATTATTCAGCAATAAAAAGGAATGAAGTAGTGATACATACCACAACAAAGGTGAAAGATTCCAGTCACAAATGACCACATATGCATATTATGTGGCTCCATGTATAGGAAATGTCCAGAACAGGCAAATATATGGGGAAAGAAAGTAGGTAGATGGTTGTGTGGGAGTCAGAGTAGAAGGTGGACATAGGGAGTGACTGCTAATGGGTACAAGATATCCTTTTGATGTGATAAAAATGTTCTAAAATTACATCATGGTGATGGTTGCAAAGCTCTGTAGTATATTAAAAGCATTGCCCATTTTAAAGGGGTGAACAATACTGTATATGAATTTTATATCATTAAGTTGTTTAAATTTTAATTAATTTATTTATTTTAGTACCACAGGAAAGAGCCACAGATGGACTCTCTCTAGCAAGGTCCTGGTACCACTTCCAGATCCATCCAGATATTATCCACTACTGCTTTGACTGAGTCCTCACCCTTTCTGCCAGGAAACTAGCAGAGTTAACAGGCAATAGCTCAGAGATCATCATTCATTAGGCAGTTGCTGAAAGTCAACATTTTGTGAAAGAGATGAGATATTTTTGGTTAATGTAAAGTGAGTTGTAACAAAATCTGTGTTGGAAAAGTTTAAAACATTTGGGTAGGTATGTGGGGGAGGAGGGATATCTCATAGGCAAAAAGTGGCTATCAGGCCTTCTGGTCAGTGGCGTAGGACTTGAGCCTGTGGCATTCCAAGGGCAATGGATTGAAACTTGACCTTCCTCTCACCTGTCTAGCCAGAGTGCTCTGTTTCCGAGCTCTAGGCTGCAGTTAGCTGATGGCCTGCCCACGTTGCAGCGATTAGAGAATATAATTTTTAAAAATTAAAAAGGTCGAGCAATATGTTGACGTTAGAATGATTTGAAATTTGGCATGCGTTAGATTTTTCATAAGTCTTTTGTTAGGATTGTGAATGCAAGAGAAGCAGGAGTGGAGAGATAATCACTTTTGCAACCCATGAGTAGCTAATTGTATTTTAAACTTCGTTCATGCTGCACTTAGCTTTCTCCCCCATCTTCTCTCATGGCACTAATTGTGATTTCACAAGTTCCTACCCATAAAAAGAAATATCCATGTCATTCCTTTTCCAAATACATCTGACCTGCCTTTCCTAAATAATCCTTTCCTTGATCGAGGGTTTTCCCCTCGTCTGAGGAAAAATTGATTCTTTTACTTGCCTTTTTGACTTCAGCCACTCTCACCTTAGGATAACCTTTGACTTCCATGCTCACTCCTGCCCCCTCTCAAAAACAATCTGTTTATCTTCAATCTTTTTTAATTCAGACAAGTACAAGATTTTTAAAAACCACATCTTCTAGATAGACAGAGAGAGAGAGAGAACCATGTCCTCCAAAGTATTTAATTTGAACCTAGCCATTGAATAATACTTAATTCCTCTTCTGAATGTCTTCTACTTCACTTTACTAGATTTGAACAATGAAAAGAATTCTTAAAAATAATGTTTCTGTATATTTTGGTTTTAACCAGACTATACTGGGTTGACCAAGAAGTCTGTTACGTTTTTTTCCCCATACAATGGCTCTGGTAGTGCTTAGTTGTTTTTAACTTCATTCAAAACAATTTTGTTAGGTCGTATTTTGACAGCTGTCATATCAGCATGCATTAAAAAAACCTTATCAAAATTGCTGAATTTTGTGCAACCATTTTAATATTGAAGATTAAAGAAGATATACAATATTTTTGGCATATCATGCTTTATTATTTTAAGAAAAGTAAAGATGCAACTGAAATGCAAAAATATTTGTGCAATGTATGAGGAGGTGCTGTGACTGATCAAATGTGTCAGAACTGGTTCACAGAGATTTCTTGTACTATTGACATTTTGGGTAAATAGTTCTTTGCTGTGGGGCTGTCTTATGCATTGGAAGATGTTTAGCAGCACCCCTGCCATCTACCCCCTTGAAGCCAACAGTGGGAGATGGCTGACATATCCAAAATATACAGACCAATAAAGTTCCTGGTGAAAATGAAAGATGTGTCTTTTATTTTATGGAAGAAGTGTACTGGATTTTTTGGCCTACCCAATAGTATAGTATGCAAGATAGAAAAAAAAGTGGTCAGTGATTTTAGAAGTCGAGGGAACTTGCATTTCAATAAGAAATGAAAACTTTCTGGATCAGACTGTCTTGCCTTTTCTACAAATCCCTGTTGCTGTTTTAGGCTGTTATTAAATACATGTAAAATTTTTTATGATAGTAATGCACACCAGGAAAAACTGTTCTTGTTTTGGAGGCTATCTGGGGTCATATAAAATACTGGCATTGCAAGCACTAGGGCCCAGACTTGCTTCTGCCAGGCTGAGGTCTGTACTACAGGGTCCCACTTGGCCAGGTGCCTGCTGCTTCTGCAGGGCCCTGCCCTTCCCTCAGGCAGCATCAGAATCACTAAGCAATAGCTCAAAACTAGAGAGATCACAGTTAAACATAATTTCTTCATCTTGGGCTTGCAAAGTGCCCTATAAAAGCCACACAGATGGAACAAATAAATATAAGGTGTGATTATCCATAGTGAGTGCCAAGAACAGTCTGATAACTTGACTTTATACATTATATGATTTAACTTCATATATGTTAAACATTATTCTTCACATTAGTAGAAGTTAATAGATGAGGAATTTTAATGAAACTCCAATTGGGGTGGAAATAATCCTTGTTATTTTAGAAGATGCAAAAGTTGTGCTTTTGGAATGATGTGGATCTTCCATAAAGAACTAACAAATTCTATTGACTGGAGATGAACTCCCCCTTTTTAAGACAAAAAGGATTATACAGACAAACAAATGTTCTAAAAAACAATAAAAGTAAAAATATGCAGCAAAAACAAAGCATACGTCCACCCTGGGGCCTTTCCTGGTCTCCTTTATTCTCGGAGCTGTAGTTTCCTTTTCCAGTTACCTGGAGGAAGAAACAAGTGGGAGATTAAAATGCTATGACCCATCTCAGGAAGCCATAAAGATTTGTAAGACATGAGAGGAGAAGAGAAGCATGCCGGACATTGAAGGCTTCGGGCAGAAAGGGAGAAGAAGACGTAGAAGGGAAGAAGGAGCGAAATCACTGAGAATCTGGTTTGGGTGGAGGTCAAGTGGGAGATGAAGTGGGTAGCTATGGTGTGGGCTCCATGGAGGAATGGCCAGCTGAGCAATGTCCATAAGGGGATCATTTTGAAGGTCTGAGCAGTGAGGCCCATGCTCAAGAAAGACCATAGCTGGACTGAGTTTGACTAGGGACGCAGCATTATTAGTCCTCAGCCTCCATCTCAACAGTTTACATTTGTCTACAATCATTGGTAACATGGGGTAAAGTACTGAATGAAGGTTCTTTAGGGATATGCGTGTGTATTTTCTGTTAGGGCCATCCTAGAGACATTTTTGGTGTGAATGATGAAGCAGCAAAAGCGGTACTGGTGAAGACTAGCCAAAGTCAAGAATAGAGTGAGCCAAAAGGTAGAAGTCTAGGAGTATATGTTTTAAGCACCTATCCCAATGTCAGGAAAACTCTAGGTGCTTAATAATTGGTAACAATTATTATTACCCATTAAAGATGATGGCAGGGTATAATTTGGAAAGTTGGTATGAAAAAGTGGGCTAGTGACTGTGGATTGAATTTTCATGGAGTATTCCCTTTGCTCATGTATACATATGCGCACACACACATGTGATTTAATAATATCTCATATTTGGATATGTTGCAAGGCACTTTTACCTGTATCTTAAGGTGCTATATCACCTTAAGATTAACTTGGAACCTCATGTAATTATCTTAAATTTACTAATAAAAAATTCATCCAAAAATGCCATGTAGCCCTGACTGGTGTAGTTCAGTGGATTGAGTGTGGGCCTGTGAACCAAAAGGTCACCAGTTTGATTCCCAGTCACAGCACATGCCTGGGTTGCAGGCCAGGTCCCCAGCATGGGGCATGCAAGAGGCAACAAACATTAATGTTTCTCTTCCTCTCTTTCTCCCTCCTTTCCCTTCTCTCTAAAAATAAATAAAATCTTTTTAAAATGCCATGTAACTCTTCTAAAGAAATTTTTATGATTTAATATATGTGACTCATAAAATAAGTACAAAGGATTTTTTCAATGAATGTGTTATATATTTGTGAGTAATTTAAAGAAAAAATGGTAGATGTGTATTCCATGACACCTTTTTAGAATAATTTTGAGCATCTCTGGCTGAAATATTCAAAAAAGAACATTGGCCACTATAAGATAAAGTACTCTAATGAACTATGGAGTTCTGGTTTTGTCCAAGATGTGTATTCTAAATTGAAGTCGTGTTTACTGAAGTGTCTGAAATCAAACACAAGCCCCCAAATCCTGAGGACTGATTTTCTTTTGAAGACCACTATATTTTCCACATGAGGAATTCATATTCCTTCTAGTAACATTACCTTGATCCTATATTAATCACACCGATAACCTTGGCCTTTTTATGCTAAGAGATTTGCCTTAAACACTTTCCAAAGCTTCTATACATTAACTATCAAATGATGTATCTGCCCTACTTGATTCCCTGAAGTTGGGGAAAGAGGGGGTGGATTCACAACAACCAACCACCAAAGTGCTTTACATGTAACTCATTTAATGTTCACGACATCCCCTATCAGAAGAAGTGCTGCTTTTAACCCCATTTTACAGGTGAAATACTGAAGCATAGAGAGGTCAAGTAGTCTTCCCAGGTTTACCTAGGAGATCACAGCTGGGATAGAGACCCAGGCATTCTGGCCCCACCCACTTTCAATGCCAGCAGTGAGGAAGCCAGTGTTTCTTGTCTGAAAATGCGAATGATAAAGAGACCACTGATTAAAATGGGTGCAAGTGTCTTATGAGGAAGGGAAGAAAAATGACAACAGCTTGATCCTCAAGTCTATTTTGATTATATTCTATTTCTCTTTTTATTAAAAGGAATTCAATTTAATAGATGAATGGAAGAGAGGGGAAAGGAGAATGTTTCAGAGAATGAGGTTAAAGTCATCACAGCTTGACTGAATCTTAGAAATCAAAATGTATGCCAAAATAGCAGGTATTTGAGACTTACTATTAGAAACAATTTTATTTTAAACATATGTTCTTTCATGATACTGTTAGCTTAGTGGCTGCGCAACCCACCTTCAGCGGGAAGTGCTGATTTGCTTAATTTTATTAAGCCCGTAAGAAAGGTAAATCTGTCTCTTGAACTTAAAGAGCCTCTGCTCCAAAGTAAGTTTGACATTGGCCAATAATCACCCTGACATTCCTGTGGCTTTGGCTGCTCTTGAAGCTGCTCAGCGGCACCAAGAGAAGAAGCTGAGTGAGAAAACCTAAGTATAGCAAAGGCCCAACCTGTCAGTCCTGGGAAAGGACGATATTCTGAAAACAGCACTAGCAGAGATGCTGCATATTGTCCTCCACCATGGCGGGCGCCCTTGGGTAGAGAGTTGGGAAAGTTCTGGAGCCGACAGCGGCAGAAGGAATAATGTGATTCCTGTAGCATGTGTGAGTCAAAGGAGTTAATTTTTGAAAATGGTATTTGAAAACGGCATTTGAAAACTGCATGCTCTACAAAAATGAATTGTGACAACAGGCATATTAAAAGAGTAGGGACTGCATTTTGGTCTCCATTATATCTCCAAAATACTCTGAGTAAATGGTCTCTAAACATGATGTGCCATTAGAAGCTTTCTGGGTGGTCACCCCAGTTTGCAGAGAGAAGTCTTGGTTTACCTTTTATTTTTTGGTCCTGGGGTCTGTTCGTTTGGCATATGTCCAAGTGTTTTGTTTGTTTTCCAAGTATTATTAGTAGCTGTGTAAAAAATAAGGCAGGATAGGTGTGATAGACCTCTGCTTTATTTCCAGCTCCTGTCATTTTCTTACCGGCAGTAAGTAGGAGACATAAATTCCTAAAATATGATCAACAATAGCCCCCCCCCCCATTTATTTTTTCCTTACCAGATCAAGGAGAATGTGCAGGGCATTTGGGTGTGAGCAGCTAACTTTTTTTTATAATGGTGGTTCTGAAGAAGTATTCGATGCTGCTTCCCCACCAGCCACTTATAATAGCCAGTTGTGTTGCAGGCAATGGGGTCTGCAAAGTTCATGAAGTCACTAGGATCCTGGAAGGAAGAGTCATTGAGATGTATATCCATATATCACCTATATGTAGAAAATAGAGCTTGAACAGTCCAGTCTTAAAATATACAGCAAGTGGTTTGAATGCTTTCGCTGTAGTGATGTGATGAACCAGCGTAGATCTATAGCTTTTTATCATCCTGTTCACTAATATCCTTTGAATTTTGCAATTAATCCTTCTGCCATCAATATCTTCAACATGAAAGTACATGTTTATTTTTGTTGTATGCACTAAGTCTTCCAGTTATCACAAAGGCCATAGTGATATCACTGACCGGATGAAAACTAGAGGATAAAAAAAGTCTGCTAGGAAGTCATCAACCAAACAAAAGCTGTACCCAAAAGGACAAGTTTACATATGCAAACACAAAAATTGTATCTACGTATCTGTTTGACACATGAGTTTTTATTCAGATCAATGGACTGTTGGAAGTTAATGTTGCTCATTTTTAATTCCAAGTTTTTGGTTCATGTATAAAGCAGGAAGTGATAACAGAAAATGCTGTGGCTTCCTTAGTATCAGAACTTCTGTGGTGTAGAGACATTATTTTTGCATCAGCAGATGCTTCAAATTGAAAATCCATTAATTCCCATAGCATTTCTTTCTTTTTTTCCACCATAAAGTTGCTGGAATCAATGTAAAGCTTTTAACATTTATTTTTTCCAAGATGAAACATCTAATATCATTGTGAATGTTAAAACTGCAACATTGAAGTTATATTTTTATTATTGTAACTTCAATAATATAAATTTATTATTATATATAAATTTACTATTTATATATAAAGTTATTATTATCATATAAATTTACTATTTACATGATAATATAAGTAGAAAGTGTTGTGAAGCACATCACCATGGTAACAACAATGTTAAGAAACCCATGGAAATGCATATGGAACTGGTTGTTGTGTGTATGTTTATAATTTCATCAACTATAATAGAAGAAATGATTGTCATAATCTACAAAAATTTGTATGTGCACAATTGTAATAACTAAACTGTCATGATAAAACTGATGTTGTATTTTTAACGTCTTCAGCAGAGCAGTATACTTTTTTCATTTTGCAGCATCTGATCAGTAAGACTTTAGGAGTGTTTGAGCCTTTGAATAACTATAAATCAACCTTAATGCCTTACACTAAAAGTTATGTTTTTGGAAGTGATTTCTCTAAATGTTGGTTGTATTTTGTTTAAAGACACATGGAAATTTTTAAGCAAAATACTCAACAAGTGGTGTGGCAAAAAAAAGCAACATTAGTTTGAAGTTTAATGAATGAAAATTGTTGAAGACAGTATCTTGCAAACAGGAAGACATTTATCTCTACAAAGGCAAAAGAGAGCTGAGCGAATTACGGAAGGAGATCACAGACTGCATAAAATTTAGTTTGGGGATTGCACAACAGCTTTGGAACATCAGACTTGTGGAAAGAATTAGTTGATGAATCTCCTATTTTTAATGAAATAAACTGATATCCCATATTACAATGGAATAAAATCAAGAAAACCTACAATTTTGCAACATCTAAATTTGGTGAAATTTTCAGGGAAATCATAAATAAAAACAACTTATTTGACAAATGTTTTAAAAAATATTTGTTGAAGAAAGCTACTCCAAATGGAAGCAAAAAGGCAATGTCTATGAAAATATTTGGGCAGAAATATTTACTCATTTCAATATAAAATAAATTGGAATTGAGAATATAGCTCTTCTAGCAGAATTTACTTGGAGATTACCAGCTCCCTCAGTACATATAGAGAGAACATTTTCTTACCTTTTGCAAAATAATATGTAATAAAGATATCAATTATTTCAACTGTTTAAGCATAGAATTCTAATTCAAAAATAGTGCAGACAATGTTATAGAAAAATTAAAATAGTAAGTTCATATCTTAGAAAGAAAAAGCTTCCTCTGAATCTGGACATCATGTCTCTGTGGCATTAGAGACAGATTTAGCTAAGAAACTAACTAAAGTATGTGAATATATTAGTTGTAACTTAAAGAAAAACATCTATTTTGAAAGTAATTTTTAGATAAAATTGCTTTATAGTTCTTGAAATAAAACAACACAATTTCAGATAATGCATAATATATTCAAAAAATAAATTTTCCAAAAATTACCTAAGTTTATTTTTACTGCTTATGGCCATTCCTCTTTGGGCCATCCAAATCAGTTTCTGAATTCCAGCAAAAGCTATAATTTGTCTTCTTACAGATGGTGGCATTTAATGTAAATCTAACATTCATAGTAATCTCTATTTAAAGGAATATTATGACCATGAAAGAGTTTCTAAAACTCCCAGAGAGAAAAGATAATCACGTTAAGCCAAGTTTCAGTCCATGAGAATTTAGTGGCCTCAAAATTGTGATAGAGGCATATTTGTCATAGAAAGTACAACAGTTGCTCAGTGTAAACTCTCAGTGGCTGTTAAATGTGGCTGGATGGAATTTATGAGGTGGTGTTTCCCCACTTCCTGTTCATTTTTTTTAGGACAGGTCACCAGTGCCCCAGCTGCTGCATTTCAGTGACTGCAGTGTAGTTTAAAGTGGCAGTGAAATTATGATGCTATTGGGCAGTGATATAGAAATGAGCACAGTGGTGATGAATCAAAGTTTGAAACTTTTTTCTCACTCTATCAGATTACAAATCATTTCATAGAATTTAAAGACTACTTATTACTTGGTAGTCTTGTGTGGTTCCCAGAAGACAGTCTTTTCATTTGCACAACTGTTTACCGTAATTGAGAGGATAGTTTGATTCTTATTTTACATTTTATTGTAAGGGGTGAGGCAAATTTATTCTTTATAGTAAAGAGCAATCACAGGCTTTGATATACAGCCTTTCCCCAATGTCTCCCTTTGTCCCCTCCAGTGGGACAAAGAGGGACATTTGCTAGGTTATCTCCCACCTCCACTTGCCCTGTTTCCTTAGTAAACACAATCTCCCTTTAGAATCATGATGACGACGCTATTTTCAAATCCACCACTAGATTTAGGAAGATAGCTCACCCACCACTTTATTTCCATCTTTCCCACTGAGTGAATAGTCACTGGTATTAGCTGACAAAATCTTCCCCCTCAAGAGTAAGTACACCATGATTGTGCTGTATCATAGGGCCAGGGGCATGCTGTACCCCAGAGCTTCAACTTTACCCGACTAGAGTCAACCGTGAGCCATGAATGAGCCCCACACATCTACCTTAAGGGAAAGTTTTCCCAGGCCTGTGAAAAGGAGAATGTTGGAAATAAACATATTTTTACTTATTACCTGATACATAATACCCTCTCTTTGATTTTCTGTACTCAATTCCTAATAATAACATAAAACAATACAATCAATCAGTTGTACATGTTACTGCTCTGGAATAAAAATCTGACATTAATAGCTTCTGAGATCATTAATTAAAGTAATAATGAGGAAGGGGCAAGCCAAGGAACACAAATAGAAGACTCCTGGGCATGGACAATGGTGGGGGTTGACTATGGGAATGGAGGGGATGGGGCAGGGGAAAGAAATGGAGAAAAAGGCAGGACAACTGTAACTGAACAACAATTTAAAAAAAGGAAAAAAGGAATGATAATGATAAATAATAGGAACAATGATATATACCAGGCACCATGCTTAACATTTTACATATCATTTAATTTTTGCAACTGACACATTAAGATCAATACTACTATTATTCCCTTTTTAGAAATGAGAAAACTAAGGCACAGAAAAGTTAAGTGACTCACTCAAAGTCACACAGCGACTAAGGGAGAAAACAGGGAATTTAATCAAGCTGCTGGATCCCAAGGTCATGCTCATAACTACAGGATATACAGACTTGTGTTTCATCAGCTTTGCATCCCGGGAAGAAACGCTACTTGCGTATGATGCACTATCTTTTAAATATTTTATTTTATTTAAAGTTTATCTGAGAAAACTAACATTTATTGAAAATTATAGATATATAACTATATATATAACTATATATATATAACTATATATATATATATATATATTTGCATGTCAAGTTGAAAAAAATCTCCAAACTTTCTACAGTAATTTCCTGTAGGTAAGAAATCTTTTGAGTGATATTTAGTTCTTATTTATGTTTTTCTAGATTTTTTGAAGTGTTAACATGAAAATGTAATATTTCATAATAAAAATTTACTTTCACTTAAAAAAGTCAATTATACTTTAAGATGATATGTGCCTCAAAAGTCTCTCTAGCCATTCCTAAACTTGGTTTGTGTGTCAGAAGTGCCAGAGAAGCTCTTAAGAAATGCATATGGCTTCCTGGGTTGCACTTCCGACCTAATGAATCAGAATCTCCAGAGCTGAGCCTAGGAATCTGTACTTTTGAAAGTTTCTTTAACGGTTCTGCTGGAGCTGGGTAACATTTGTCTTTGTACTAGCATTTGGGATCTTTTAAATATTTTAATTGGGTTTGCTAGCATTTTACTAATGTTTTCTCATTGTAGATAAATGATATTGCTCTCATTTTTGTGTTTTCCTTCTTTGTGTGTTTGTACACATATGTGATCATTTCTTTTCTTTCCTTTTTCTTTCCTATTTTTATCAGATTTTATTACCATCTTGCTGTCATAAAATAACTAGGAAGTTTTCCATATTTTCTATGTCCTAAAACAGATAAAAAACATTTAACCTTTAAAAGATTGAAAAAACTAAGCATAAAGCTCTTTGAAGCTGTAACTTTTTTAGTTAATGAGTATGCAGCTGTATGAAGTGTCCTCTTATGATTTTTTAATATATTTTATATTCATTCATTCCATAAATATTTATTAGAGCCTGCTACACCTATGAGGTGTTAGGTTATGGATGTACTGGGTTATGTATAAATAAAATGAACAAGACGAAAGCCTTGATAATTAAAAGGCTTACTATGAAGTTTTAATTACATCCCCTTTTTTATTTCTAACACTTTGTGTTTTTAATTAGAATTTAAACAAAATTTTGTCCACTTAGTTCATTTTATTTCAATTTTCCCTAAGAACCAGTTCTCATTTATTAATTGTGTTTTTATTCTTATATTTATATAATCATATATTTTAAAAAGAAAATTATTTTTCTACTTTCTAAATATTTGATTGGGATTATTATTTATTTTTCTTGGAAGACAGAAGTTTTGTTTTAATTTCAAACTGTTTGGCTGAATGCTTAAATGCCATCTTTTTAAACAATACAATCCCCTAACTCTGCACAATTATCTGAACATAACTTTAGTTGTATCTTATACATCTTGATATTAATATCCTTATTTTTATTGAAATTAGATTGCATTTATATTTTTCCTTTTATTGCCCCAGTTGTATCAAATAGTTAAGTACATATCAAGATAATAGAATTATGATGCCAACTTTGCTTTTATTTTATTTTAAATTTTTTTTATTGTTGTTCAAGTACAGTTGTCTCTATTCTTCCCCCACTACCCCCAACCCCCAGCCATTCCCACCTCCCACCCTTGATCCTACCCCCCTTTGATTTTGTCCATGTGTCCTTCATATATGTTCCTGAAAACCCTTCCCCCTTTTCTCCCCATTATCCCTTCCCACCTCCCCTCTGGTTACTGTCAGTTTGTTCTTAATTTCAATGTCTCTTGTTATTGGAAAATAAATATTACTGGAGCAACTAGTTAAAAATTAAAACATTAATCAAGTATGTTGTTTGACATCATATGCACAATATAGACATTATTGCCTGAATTCAAAAATATTTCTTTTAAAATCAATTTAAACAATTAAAATCCACTCAGTGGTTCTTTTTTTCTAAGAAAAGAAGTGAGAGCAAAATAACTTGAGATGATGTAAGTCACAATGGTGTATCAGCTCATATCCCTTGTTTATTAATAAAATGAAATGAAGCCAACCAAATTATATACATGTTTTTAAACTTTTATCTATGTTTTCTAGTGTCTATTCAAAATAATTATAGTGCAAAAGCATTATGATACTACAAAGTTACTTTCATGTGCTTTGGTTGATTTTATTTCCCCCATTATGTCCAAGATGATACTTCCCAACATTTTAAGCCAGAAATTATATAAAACCTGTTAAAAATAGGTGCATGGAGTCTTTGAGTGTCATTTCTGGAATAGAGTGAAGAGAAATAGATATGGATATTTTACAAGATGACTTCCCAGTTGGTTCTTATAAGCTCACAGGTTTAAGGCACACTGATCCTATCAGACGTTTTCATTTACAGCTAAGGAAATGGAAGGACAGACAAGCTAAGTAAAATCAGACCACAATTAGTGACAGTGAGAGGTTCTGGTCAGCCACGTTTCTAATGTCCATTTCCACATTCAGGTGGAGATCAGCTTCTCAGACAGATTCCTGGAGCAGAACTCAGTTCACCCATGGTCAAGGAGCTCTTTGGTCACGCAGTGTGCGTGAGAGGAAGTCCCACTTATCCCCAAACTTGAACTCGATAAGCTACCAAATTGCCTTTCTGGGGTTAATGCCTTAAAGACTGTTGCTAAAGTAAAGATATGGTAGGTTTGCGTTTTATCTTAACACAAAATAATGGTTTTCCAGTTTAACTGGATATTACTCCAAGAATTCACTGAAGAATTAAATTTATAAGAGGTTAACTAGGCAATAAAACAATATCAGAAGTGAAACAGGTCAGAGTTCAAGTCTCGATTATGATTCTTACTAGCTGTGAAAATTGTGAAATTTTCCAATCTGCTTCAAATAGGGACAAAAATCCTCTCATCTCAAGGTATTATAAGTACTAAATAAAATGAAGGCATTTCCCAGTATATAATTCACTGTAATAGTTATTCTTTGGGGATTCAAAGAGATAGCTTATCCTATAACTAGTCTAGTTCTATCTAGGACCCCAAACTCCTCAAAGTTCATTGTTAGAAGATTAATTCTTTTGAATTAAGCATTCTTATCTCTAGTTATCAATATTTTTTAAAGCAGAGCCTCCTGATGATTGAATACATTACGTTCTAATGAGTCACAACCTTTGTGGAAATGGATAGACTTTAAATACTGCCAGGATGACAAGAGTCAGAGTAGCCTGCACTCTGGAGTCGAACATAAGCCAGTGTGTAGACACAGGGGACCCAAAGTGGAGAATAGAGTAAGAAAGTTGAAGAGCAAGGATTTTTGTGCAGGATGGAACCTCAAGGTTTTTGCCAGTGAGAATTTAAAGGTCTTACAGGAAATAGAAATGGAGGGAAAAACAGAAGAAACAAAGGGTTAAAAACAGTTGTCCTAAAAATGTTGATTAAATGCTCAAGCAAACCACTCATTCAAAAGATAGAGACATTTTCAGATTCCTGGAATGTTAAGTATTCTAAGCCTCAGCTCACCTCTAAGAAGAACCTGAGTATTCAAAACTGAAACTCTTTTAAAGACTGAAACAGCAAAACTCTATGATGGCTGAGGGACATGAGAACTATCTTCACATATTTGATTGTCCTCATTGTGAAAGCTCACTGTGTTTAATCTATGTCTCCAGAAGAAAGTCAAAATCAATGTGTTAATGTTACAAGAGGCAGTTATGAGTATTTTCTCAAAATATTTCTTGAGCCTCTTTGGGTAGGGGGTAAGAAGGCAGTACATGTGGTGGTTAACACTGCAGGCTCTGCAGTTAGACTGCCTGGGTTCAAATCCCAAACCCATCACTTATTAACCTTGTGATTTTAAAGACATTAATTAGTCCTTTCATGACTCAGTATATTCATCTATAAAATAGGAATAATGATAGCACTACTTCATAGAATTGCTGGGAGGCTTAAATAAAATATAACCAACAAGGCTATGATATTCAGTATATATTTTTGTTGCTGTTAATTATTTTCTACATGTGATATACTATGCTAACTGTAGGGGATATTAGAGTAAATAAGACACAGAGACTAACACAATTCAAGTCTATCCCAAATTCAAACTCCAGTCTAAGATGCACCTATCAGTAGGATTTAGACCTCACTGATGAGTTGGTGAGGTGATCCCAGAAGTATACTTGTAGGAATAACTCAGGAGCTTCCAGGGTCAAAGCCTTAGCAATTTCAGGGAAGAAGACTTTCTGAGTGCAGTGTTGTATCTATGATTTTTAGTAAACTTTGCACTTAGCTACCTTTGGAGAAATCTGTCCTGTAAATGGAGATGAGGTTTGGCAGTAAATTAAAAGCCTTGAATGACACTGGGCTGGGAGGGGATGGTATGAGACACAAAAGCAGCAACACAGTACATCACAAGAACAGGAGTGGCAATCTCTCTCATTGCTCTACAAACTACTACAGAGCTCAGGGCTGCCCCAGCTCCTGCTGACCACAGGGAACAAGGTGGATGGTGGCAAGTTACTAGTGTGAGACAACTACGCTTAGCAGAAGTGGCAGGTTCTACACAATAATTTACTGGACTATTGATCTGCCCTGTTGATCAGTACTTGTGGGACATTTTCTAGGACAATTAGAAATACAAAGGGTTGGAGAAAGTATTTTGTAAAGAGTTGGGTTCTTATGTGAATTGGTGTGAGTGGTCAGACAGTGGAATACAGATATTGCTTTAAATGGAACCCATTTGAATCTACAGGATGGTATGAATGGTCTTGGGGAACTCCATTTATACTTAGGGAGAATTCAGTGAGCAGAGAGGTTCCAAAATAGCATGCGGCATCCACAAATGGAGTTGGTCAAGCAGAGCTTTCAGCCCCTCAGTGAAGATGTATTAGATCAATGACTAGTTTAAAGTGTAGCAATAATGACCTCTTACATTATTTTTTAACCCTGAAATTCTTGGACTCTCTAAAGTTCTTTAGAACTATAAAGAAAAGTTCTTTCAATTTCTAGGTTGCCGGCTTCTTTTGCAGGCATTGTGCTGGGTGGGTTGTCCGTCGTGTCTGCAGGTAGAGTTTACCGGCATTATAATAATTGCCCATCAGGAAATATGATGCTCCATGATAGGACTATATCTCATTCACCTTTTTTATCCTCAGCAATGAGGACTGTGCCTGGTGCTTGGAGGTGCAGAATTAAATGAAAGTGTCTTGACGCTTAATTTTGTTTTCGTTTGAATCCATATGTTAATGGTTTTGCTAGTTGACGTTGACTGTTTAGTGATGTTATTAGGCTCAGAAAATATTTTTTGATAGTGAGATACAAATACTAAAGAAATAGACAAGTATCATTTGATAGTGAATACATAAATAAAAACCTTGATGCATATAACTGATCTTTGCACATTACTTTGCACACATGAGACAAGAATATACACACAGACTTCCAGTCAAGGTGAAGGCATATGTAGACATGTTTCATCTCCTTGTGCAATCATAGAAAGAATTACAACTAGATCTCAAAACAAATAACACCCAGAACCATCAGGAAATAGAGCTACATGGAAGTCTGACAACCAAGGATTTAAAGAAGTCCCATTCATCCAGACAGGTAGGATGCATGGAATCAGAGATGGGCTGGAGAGGGAAGGAGACATGATATAGCATGGAGAGGTGGTGATGGCAGCTTAATGGACAGTTGCACATTCACATATGGTGGATAAAAATAGGGAGGGAATATGACCTCACCCATAAGAAGAATCTAATGAACAAAATAAACTAATGAACAAAATATGACCACAGGCATGGAACTATGGAACAATCAAAAGTGACAAGAGAGGTGGGGGGAGGAGGATAATGGTGGAAGGAAGAGGAAGGGACTAGACAAAGAACATGTATGAATGACCCACAGATCTGGACAACATTGTGGGAATACACGTGGAAGTGGGGGGTGGGCTGGGCAAAGAAAGGCAAAGGAGGAAAATTGGGACAACTATAATAGAATAACAACAAAAACATGATTATAAAAACATCAGGAGGGATACCTTGGGAGCGATCCCAGCCCCGGGTCAGACTGCACAGCCTAGCGATCCAGCACCAGGAAGATAAGTCCCCATAAATTCCGGCTTTAAAAGCCAATAGGAGTTGGGGTGGTGGAAGAAAATGCTGGATTTCCAGGCACTCCATTTAAAGGGTCCACATGAACTTAGAATGTATGCAAATCCACCGACTCACTATGGAAGTCACCACCGGGGAAACAGCTGGAAAGGTGCCAGTCACATACAGGAAGTGGGTAAAGTTAGTGGATACAGGGTGAATGCCAGGCAAACCTCCAGAAGCCAGGCTGTGGCATTGTTTCCTCTCTGAGCCCTCTCTCCACACAGAGCGACAAAGTAGTGAAGCAGGTTACCCTAAACCGATGATTACCTAAAGCTGCACCCCACACAATTTACAGGTGACTTTTGTACTACAATAGGCCATGATACTAAGACGGTGAGTCAAAACAGCTCTACCTAATACACAGAAACAAACACAGGTGGCTGACAAATTGAGGAAACAAAAAAACATGGTCCAAATAGAGAACAGAACAAAGCCCCCGAAAAAGAACTAAACAAAATGTAGATAACCAGTCTATCAGATGCAGAGTTCAAAACACTGATGATCAGGATGCTCAAAGAACTCACTGAGTATGGCAACAACATAAAGGAAGAAATGAAGGTTACTCAATGAAATAAAGAAAATTCTACAGGGAACCATCAGTGGAGGTGAGGAAGCTGGAGTCAAATCAACAATATGGAACATGAGGAAGAAATAAGCATTCAACCAGAACAGCAAGAAGAAAAAAGAATTTAAAAAAAAAACCAAGGATAGTATAAGGATCCTCTGGGACATCTCCAAGCATACAAATATCCAAACCATAGGGATGACAGGAGAAGAGGAAGAGCAAGAAATTGAAAACTGATTTGAAAAAATTATGAAAGAAAACTTCTCTAATTTGGTGAAGGAAATAGACATACCAGTCCAGGAAGCACAGAGTCTCAGACAAGTTGGCACCAAGCAGGACAACCCCAAGACACATCATAATTAAAATGCCAAAGGTTACCTACAAAGGAGTTCTCACAAGAAAGTCAGCTGATTTCTCAAAAGAAGGTTTGCAGGCAACAAGGGACTGACAAGAAGTATTCAAAGTGATGAAAAGCAAGGACCTAAAACCTAGATTACTCTATCCAGGAAAGCCATCATTTAGAATGGAAGGGCAGATAAAGTGCTTCCCAGACAAGGTAAAACTAAAGGAGTTCATCATCACCAGGCCATTATTACATGAAATGGTAAAGGAACTTATTTAAGAAAAAGATCAAAACTGTGAATGTTAAAATGTCAACAAATTCACAAGTATCAACAACTGAATCTAAAAAAACAAAATAAGCAAACACCCAGAACAGGAACAGAATCATAGATGTGGAGATCATTTGGAGGGTTATCAACTGGAAGGGGGAAGGGAGAAAATGGGGGGAAAGATGCAGGGATTAAGCATAATTGGTAGGTACAAAATAGACAGGGGGATGTTAAGAATAGTATAGGAAATGGAGAAGCCAAAGAACTTATATGCATGACCCATGGACACAAACTAAGGTGAGGGGGCATTGCTAGAGGGAAGGGGGGGTACTGGGTGGAGGGAGGAAAAGGAGGAAAACTTGGGACAACTCTAATAGCATAATCAATAAAATATATTTTTTAAAAAGAACATCCATACATTTATTTTTAATGTAACTTATATATTTGGGAAATCACTTCATTTCAATATGAGGGTTGAAACAATTCATTACACATATATTTTTATAGATTTTATTTATTTTTAGAGAAATGGGAAGGGGGCTATGAAGAGAGGGAGAGGAACATCAAGGTGTGGCTGCTTCTCACTCGCCCCCACAGGGTCCTGGCCCACAACCCAGGTATGTGCCCTGATTGGGAATTGAACCTGCAATCATTTGGTTTGAAGGCCAACACTCAATCCATTGAACCACACTGGCCAGTGCTATACACACTGTTCTTTTCCTATCCTTATTTAAGCAGCTGCTTTGTGGTATGGTATAGTGGACAGAGATTTAAAATGTTAACTATTCCAGGACCACTTTTTGGAGAGAGGAAGGGAGCAGGTAAACATTTTAATATTGATCAAATTTTTAAGCTAAAAGCGTGGACCCCTGATAATCAAATATAAATTCTGGCATCATTCTTTAAGCACAGAGATTCCTTCATCTCAGAAATGCAAAATCTGGATCTCCAATACCTTGTCAACTCTCTCCACAGCTGAAATGACTTTGAAGAAGTCATCTCTCCACAGATGAAATGACTTCTAAGCTTCAGTTTCCACATTTACAAAGTGGGGATATTTAACTGTGTGGTTGTTAAAAAAAAAGACAAAAAACTTTTTAGTACTAGCATTTTTTTTTAGTACTAGCATTTTATGTTACTTCAGTTTTACCTTTCTTCTCTGCTTTATTTCATTGTTTTCTGAAGGCATCAATGACAAAATAAAATTCTTTTTCATATTTGTATGTTTTTTATGCTGAGTAATGGTAAATTGATATTTCATTGCTTGGGGGGAAAAGCTACAAAAGAGAGAAAAATGTAAGAGAAGCAAATGTACAAAGGAGAGACCGAGTGAGTGCAGAGGTAGTAATGCTTGTGAGTATGGTATTTTATCCTTTGGGTTTTAAAGAGAAATTAATCATTTTCTCTTGGAATGCTCATTTCAAACACATGTGAATTGTGACCAAATTTTATCTTTTGCCACTGACTCCACTGGGAAGCTTCTGGCAATAAATCTCCATGTCAGTATACACTGTCTCCCGGAATTACAAACATGTCGGAATGAAAAAATCTGGGCATCCTGGAAATAATGTAGGCAGGTCAGGGTCATGCTATATGAAACAGTTTTTTATTCCACTAAAGAGAAATGGCGAGGTTTATGTACAAAATCAGAGACAGTGTTTTGGGGAATATGATGATAGCCACTTAAAGTCTAATACACTATGGATCAATTATATTTGAAAATTTTGTATATTTTGGTTACTTTGTTTTTAAGTTGAATGGAGAAGCAAGTGCAACTTTCTGTGAAGTGTTGATATTTGGGGGAACATTAGAGGGTACAGGAGGCCCTAGAGGGCACAAGGTCTTGTTGGGCGACAGACCTAGGAACTAAGGGGTTATTCCTTGACTATTTTCCTGCAGTCCTGTGCAGAGACAATTTTATTTGATATACATGGCTGGATGCCAGTCTACTCTTCAAGGCAAAATGAGGCTTCTTGAAAAGGACCATGTTTTATGGCTTTGAGTCCCATGTTATGTATACCTACTTGGCAAATGTTATTAAATAATAATGATGAAATTCCTCTGGTAAGAAAGGGAAAAGGAGGGTTATTTATATGTGTGTGGCACACTGGAGATTGGTACAAAAACAGACTATAAAGAAATTTGCTCTAGGCCATGGTTGTAACTAAAGAACTTTATTTCATGAGGTCAAGGAAAATAGTATAGATGGCTTTTTAAATTTATTATTAAGTATTTAATGCACTAAAAGATATAAAGAATAATATGGTGATCACTCATGGAGCCACAACCTGTTTCAGAAACGAGATGTTACTAGGCAGTTAAAATTGATACGTAACCCTCCCAAAAGCATTGTCCTCCACGCCCCCAGAGAAGCCAATATCCTAGAGTCAGTGATGGCTGTTGCCATGAATTTTATGTTAATGTGTATATCTATATAATGCATACATTGTCTACACATACATATGCATATATGCATATACACATACACATATATACACATATATGTAAGCCTTCTTAATTGTTAAGGACATATTCTTAAATAATAATATTCATTGCAAAATTTTAAGCAACATATAAAATTTCCTTAACATTCTTCTGCAATCTGCTTTAAAATTTTTTTTCTCAATACTTTTGGTAAGAATCCTACATGATCATCCATGTTTGTTTAATTCATTATTTTTCCTACATATGTTATTGTATAAATATATAACAATTCTTCTATCCATTCCTCTTATCGAGAGACATTTGGATTGTTAATTTTTGCTATTGCTAACAATGTTTCTATGAGCATATGTGAGTATTTTAAATTTTTTTCAAATATATACCTAAGAACGGGATTGCTGAATCTCAGGAGATTATATATGTATATATTAGAATATGCCAAATCACTTTCTGAAATATCTGTAGCATTTACATTTACCATCATTACTGATTTAGTCTTATTTGCCCATATTCTGGATTTCTTATGGATATATTATTATCTCTCAAGATGTTTGCTGTCAATATTTTGCTTTGCTTTTCTGGTTCCTTGTTATGTTTTTAAAGGGGTTTAGGGACATTTTATAACCAAATTGCCACCATAATCCTTACTAGAATCCAGTGTTTGTTTAACCCAATCTTCTTTTCAAGCTTATCAAAATTTTGGTTTTTTGAAAAGCAAAATTTTTTAAAAAGTACAGTGGTTGTATTATTACATATATCAAAAAGCATAGTATAGTAAATATGTTATAATTGTTGAAAATATATAGAGAGAAGATATGTTTCTATAATCAAATCTAGTTTTAATTTTTAGCTACTGAAGCCTAGTTTCATAACTCATGTATTTTTAAAAAAAATTTTTATCCTCACCCAAGAACATTATTGTCACTGCTTTTAGAGAGAGAAAGAGGGAGAGAGAGAGAAAGAGGGAGAGAGAAAGAGAAACATCAATGTGAGAGAGAAACATCGATTGGCTATTTTCTCCAATGAGCCCCAACCAGGATTGGACCCACAACTTTTCGATCTATGGGATGAATACTCCTTCTAACTGAGCCACACAGGCCAGGGCGTAACTCATCCATTCTTCCATAAATATGAGAAAGCCACACAGAACACTTTTTCTCTGAGATTAATACTTCAATTGGAAAAATATAATATAAAAATAAGTAAACAGTTATAATTTGAAGGCCTGGAAATCTCCAGTAACTAGGTAATTTATCTGTAGAAACTAAAATTTGCACACATATTAAAGTAATCATTATTTTAAAACGGGTTTTAACTACTTATACCTGGTACATACATAATAGAAAATCAAATATTCATTAAATGCATGAATGAGTAACTTTTATCATGTTTTATTTGTACTATGATAAATGCAATAATTATGACTATTTTGTAAATGGGCAGTGACAGACCTGATACTTCAGAAACATTTTTTCTTTCTGATATACTGGCATTCTGCTATTGAAGGGGACCAAAGTTTTACCACCCTAAAGCTACCTTTTAGGCTGTTGATTTTATGCGGTTTATTAAGAAACAAATGACTTAGAAAGAACCTTTGACTCTTTCCCCTTTTTGCCCAATAGACTCAGATAGAAAAATCTGCTTCAGAAAAAAAATATTAGGATGTTCACCTCAGCCTAATTTGAATTAAGTATGGTAAACAAAAGGGCTTTAGGCGGGGCCCTACTAGCTAGATGTGCCCCCACTGTTTCTGAGTGGTCCGTCATGACTTTACCCATCATGTGTATCCCGCTCTCCCTAAACTACCTGTGAAGAGCCCATTCTCACATACTGAAATCTAACGCCCTGTTTCCCCCTTTTTGCCTTTGTGGAAAATGTCGTATGTATAAGAGGTACCCTACTCCCTGGCCACAGACCTATAGCGAGAGGTCCATGGCCTGTTAGGAATGGGGATGCACAACAGGAGGTGAGTGGTAGGTGAATGAAGGAGTGAAGCTTCGCTCACATTACTGCCTGAGTTCTGCCTCTTGTCGACCCTACCTTGGTCCGTGGAAAAGTTGATTTCCATGAAACTGGTCCCTGGTGCCCAAAAGGTTTGGGACTGCAGATATATACCCATTGTTACCTCACTGTCTCTGCATTTTTATGCCTATGTAAATTCCCCATGCACATGCATTACAAATTGATTTTTCTCCTGTCAATCTGTATCTATTAATTTGATTATTAGCCCAGCTAGAAAAACTTAGAAGGAAGAAGGAAAAGTATTATTTTTTCTAGCTCTCACACCCTAATCTTGCCAGATGAAGGGTGGTACTTTTCATATGATCTCACAGTCAGAGATTGTATATGTGGATAAGAGAATCAAGTGCAATAACAGGTTTTCAGTCAATAAAACTTCATTCCATAAAAGGAATTATATTAACTCAAGCACAGATAATAAATAATTCTACATTTGAAAAATCTCACTTTAAAAGTAGCACTAAAGAATTTTAAAAAATGGGAACATTTTCTTTAATCAGTTGGTAACTATTGTTAGTGGAAGTGAGGCTTTCCCATGGGATCAGAAGGAGAGCATTCCAAAGACCCACACATGAGACATTTTGGTGTGGCAAGGTTTATTCAGGTGGAAATCTGCCCCTAGGTTTCCAAATTCCCATCCTCCTTCATCTTGCCATGGAAAAAATCCAATCATGTCCTAAGCAAGGCCGAAATAAAAGCAGTGTCCAGAGTCTCTGCTTCATATTAAAGCTTAGTTCTTTGGACCCCAGTAGCTGCCAGACCTGCATGGCAGTGTGATCCCCAGCAAGAAACAATGCACAAATGCGTGGGGCAAGTGCACGGCTCCAGGCAAGAGAGAGTGCAAGAATGCACGGGGTGAGTGTGGCTTCCTGGGTGGGGGAGTATGAGAGAGCTTCTTTGTTCCACTGAGATTATATAAATGTGGGTTTGGAATGGACCAGGTGCTTTATAAAAATAACCAATCAACTTCCCAAGATTTTATAGCATTTTCGATCATTCCACCCCCTAGTTAGACTGGCAGGCCTCTATGAACAAGCACTTCCCACTCTGTCGCCCACCCCCAACAATCTGGTACTGGAAGCCAGACAGTGCTCCTGGGGAAATTACCTGTGCCCTTAGCATTAAGTCTCCTTGGTGACAGTCCCCTAGAGTATGTGGATGAGTCTAAAAGCTATAGCTTCCTGGCCAAGCAAGCCGGTTTATGCTTACCAGTTTATTAAGCTCAATGTCTAATTCCCTTTGCTCCCCTATTTATATGTAGCTAACTATCCATGGTAGCATAACTTTTATTAATTACTATTCTTTATTCACTTATTTACCTAATACAAATTAATGCTTGAGTAGTTTTAACTCTACTTTAATAAATTGCTTTTTTTTGGTTTTTAGGATTTCTCACATTGTGCAAGTGTTCTGTTAAAATGATTCCCTTTTCTTCTCTTGGAGATTAAAAGTACACTAACATATTGTGAACTCTAAGTATTTCCCTAATAAAGAAACTTGTTTATTCTTGCTTAATCCATAATTTCCTGAATTTGACCACAGACTTATTTATTCATGTAACAGCTTTTTAAGATTTGCTTTACTTGTGTCCCATGGAACATGGGCTTGAAAACACTGCTCAATTCATAAACCTTCTGTAGGAGTCATGCTTCAATTCAGACACATCAGAGCTTCAGAAATATTTGGCACTAATAGATTTTATAGAATGTTTTCACAATAAGCAAGTAATATGTGCCTGCTGTAGTTAATAGAACTTTATTTTTTGATCTGATCTCCTATTTTTTTAAAAGAAGAAAATATAATAAGATCCCATAATTTTGCAACAAGATAATGCGTAAGATTAACATGAAAACCTGTAGCTATCATTTTACCAATATGAAGGAAGTATTTTTTATTTCTAAGACATAAAACTTGAACTGACTATTTTGAAATACCTTGAGGCATGGCAGTATATTTATAGAATGACAGGATGGAAAAAATCTCATATTACATTTGGCTATAACATCCAGGGGTAGGTCCAACTGATTATCCATCTAGGTTCAATTGCATGAGGCAAGCCTTAGGCTTCAAGGGCAAGAGCCTTGAACTGTTGAAAAATAATCATCACTATGAGAGTGAAAATAAACTGGTAGTATGTGTTAGAGGTGAGGACAGCACTGTGGGGAATTGATTCATTTATTCATTTAGTCATCAAATATTCACAGATCCTGATCTCATACTTCTGATCATCTCCCACACAAGGAAATAGATAACCACAATGCAAAATGATGTAGTCATATTTCCTGGAAATATAAGAACAATATCTAACATGGATGAGAGTGGAGAAGTTGAAACTCATGTTTATGGTGAACAAAGTACCCACTAGGATTTTTTGTTCCTTCTTCTCCATCTCCTCCTGACCCTGCTCTGCTCTCAGGAGGGTCGCCTCAGCAGGCTGTTTCTAGCCTCTCGAGCCAGCTGATCTATAGAGGCTGTGGACCAGGGTCGACACTAAGAGAGGGAAGCGAGAAGGCAGGTTATTTTTGAGACTCCAGTTCCTACCAGACAAGCTCTGCTGGGATTCTAGCTGACTCTAGTAGTGCCATCTTCTCCCTTTGTCTCTTAAGCTTAAGCATATTTTCCTGCTTTCCCTACTCTCAGAGTAGACCCACTCTGTCTGATTGAATTCTTAAAACTCTTCCTTCATATGCAAAGTCAATTTCCTGTGTTAATTTCCTGTGTTTTAAATACTCAGAGGGGTTTGTATCTGTTTTTCTCTTTGGATCTTAACTGATATAGAAGGCTTCCTAAAGCAGGTAAAATACGAACTAAGCATTTTAAGGTGGTTAGGCAAGCAAATAGGAGAAACAGCATTTGTTCTAATTTAATGACAGAAGTCTATACCGGAGCATGTCAACTCAGTTTTTTTTTTTAATTAGTGTTTATTATATTGCTGTGACCTCATTATTTTCTCCAAATTCTACTCTGGAGAGTCCAAATACCATATTCTAAAGGCAAATTTTGTTTAAAATGTTAACAATAGAAACTTATTTTTAATTCCTTGTTGTTTCTTTGAGGAAGATGGTAAATGCAATTTTTTGGTATTGAATTTGAACCAAATTTATCCTAATTGTACATTTCTGTAGGTATAAAAAGGAACTGGTTGGTATATTTACCTGCCAGTTAATCTCATTAAAAATGATCTAAATTAATTAAAAACATTCCAAAGCTGTTCAACTTTAAAAGGAAGGAGTTTTTTCCAATGACTTAATCTCTTTCCTTTCAGAAAGCTCTTCAAACTCCTATGAAAATTTGTTCACTTTTCCTCACTTGTGTTCAACTTACCAAGATATAAAACGTGGAGACTACTGTAGAACTGAAAAAGTAGTCTTGTTATACACACTCCCTAGGATAATAAAAACTCTATCTACCTAATAATAGAGATAATATGTGTTTACAACAGAAGAAGTGAATTTCCAAAAATAAAGATATTTCAGTACATTTTAAATAACAGCCTCTTTCCAACAAATAACATATACATCTAACTTAACATGCCCCCAGCTATGGCTCTTTGGGAACAAATACCTATTGGAAATATCCTGTGAAGGAAATATCCTGTGAACAAATAACTCTTGGAAATATCCTGTGAAGGTTACTTACTCTATCAGTAAATCTTCCCTTTACTCATGGAAAGGCAGCTTTGCTCTCGGCAGAGACCATGAACTCTGAATCCAAGAGAAATTTTTGTTTAGAATCATAGCTCTTTTACTTACTCAATGTGCGATATTAGGCAAGTTTCTTAATCTCTGGAACTCTTTCTTTATTAGTGAAATGAGAATAATAGTGCCTACCTTTTGAAGTTTTGGGGGAATTACATAATGAAATATGGCACATAGTTGGCAATCAATAAATATTACTTTCCTTTATTCTCCTATTGTTGCCAGTGGAAGTGGACTATTTCATGGCATCCTGAGAAAAGTATTTCAAGGATCTGCACATGGGAAGTTGTGGGGTAGCAAGATTTATTTGAGTGGGTGGCTGCCCCTGTGTCCCGTCTCTGTGTGTCCCAGCAATGAAAAAGTCCAACCATGTCCTCAGTAAGGACAAAACAAAGACCAGTGTCCAAAGATCTTGTGTCATATTGAAGCTTAGTCCAGTCTAGCCTTTCTCGCCATCCAGCTAGCTTAGCTTGTATTCTTGGCTGCAATCCATTGCTGTGCTGCAGTATCCAGATTCTTGCCTGGAGCCTGTGTTTGGAGTCTGCGCAGCCATCAGCCATGCAGCTGCTAGGGCTGCATGGTAATGGAGAAAGAATGCCTAAGTGCATGGGGCAAGTGTGGGTCACAGATAGAGAGAGAGCAATCTCTGTTCCCTGGGATTTATTATTTTGGGCTTGGGGAAGACCAGGAACTTTATCAAAATAACTAATCAACTTTCCAAGCTTTTGTGGGCAGCTGATGGGCCCACCCCTTAGCTAATTGATCCCCTCCCAGGTTAGCACCTCCCCTTGTGCCATTTTGACTTCTATTGTACATGTGCTTACCTCCCTCTGCTCCCCCCAACAATCTGGTACTAGAAGTGGGAAGAAAGATGTGTTAATCCTTAGTGGTATAATGCTGTGATGCTTTGGAGTACATGAAGCTATAACTTCCTGGCAAAGCAAACGGGTTTATGCTCCCCAGTCCATTAGGCTCAACAATGTCCAACTCCCTTTGCTTCCTTCCTTATTAATAATTACCCATCTATGGTAACACTATCACAAGTACAAGTAAAGTTTGTTGACATGTGATAAATGTTAGCAAGGCTAAGTATGTTTCCTAGGTAGAGTGAAACTTAATGAAGAATTAAAAACAGTAGTCGGATGTGTATAACTGTCAGACGAGAGTCATCTTTCCATTGATTTTTTAATGGATGCATTTATGTATTCATTAATATTTATGCCAATATTATGTTTGGTTCTAGTGTGGTAGGCAGTTAGACAGACATGAGCAGAGCAAGGACAATGGGCTAGGTATGGAATGTAATAAGGGCAGAAAACCTCCAATGCCTAACAATAGGCAAAACTGGGAAAACAAGGATCACACCCCCAGGGTGACCTTTCCTCACCTAGCACATCACTGGTCACGCGATGTAGACGCCCTGACCTTTCCTATCACTGATGGTGCCATTCAATCGCTCGCCTGACCTTTCCTCCCATGGCATGTCACTAGTCATGTGGTAAACTCCCTTGAAGGAGGAACAGGATATGGAGAGTGACCTCATGCAACTCCCACACAGACCCTTGCACAATCAGTCCCCGAAGCATTAACTCCTGGTGATGACATCTGGGCGTCAGTTGTGTTTCAGCTCCAAGCCCGGAAAAGCGGCAAAACCAGACAAACAATGCCACGCTGACATCAGAACCAACTGCATTGACTTATGACCCCTTGCCCTGGTGCTGACCAATGAGTGGAAACCATGACCCTTGGAAAACTGATGAATATTCTACTGAGATCTTCCCCTGGAACTTGTGCTAAAATTTCCACCCTTAAAAGCCCTTAGATGGAGGACCCAGTGCCAGTATGTCCCTGACTTCCCATCCCCTCTCTCCTCTCCCCAGGCATACTACCTTTCCCTTTCTCTTTCCTAAGCTCCAAGGGACCCTTCTTTCGTCTCTGTAACTTGTCTCCTGAGCCCATTTCTTCTACAACTCGCTTCTATCTCTCCGAGTTTCTAAATAAACTTTCTCTTATAGTTTGCATCTTGGCTCTGAATTCTTTCTTAACCAGAACTCAAGTACTGAGGTTTCTGAACTGAGGTCCAGTCTGACTCCACCAGCCCAACACCTGGTGCTGTTTCATTAAAACACTAGGATTTAAAAATGAACAAGAAATAGGCCTCATGGAATATATAATCTAGAGGAAGAAAGGAAATTAAAAAATCCATACAGAGGGATGTACTGTGACAGGAAAATAAACTAAATGATGTGAAAAATATTTGAAGGGCAGCTGAGTTTTGGGAGTGCAAAGAAGACTTTCTGAAGTTGTCACCTGGGCAGAATTAACCATACAGAGATAAAAGAGAAGGAAATTCTATGAAAGGAAGCACAATATATATTGTTCCCCAAAGATGGGACAATGAGACACAACATTAATTGTCATTTGAGGTTGGGGAAACAACTGCTAACTGTCTTGATGGTTCTTGGAATAACCTTTTCTGAATCTTCCCAAATACACTATTTTAAATTATTTTTCCTGGACATATTCTAATTGCTCTGATTCCTCTGAAAATGAGAAGATAAAAAGAATATCCAATAATCTAATAAGAGGACCAACACTAATTATAATACCATGTTTACTAGCCATTACAGGGAGAATTCTCTTCATTGAAAAACATATTGTTGGCAGATTCTCAATTTATATTCAATTGTATCCTCATTCGTTCTCTTGTGCGTACTTACATTTTGCAAACTGGTAGATGAGAAGCCTGATTTAATTCAAAGCTGTGGTTTATTGGCCTGCACAGCTTAAACAAATGGAAATAACACTGAAACCTAGAAAATTCTTGTAAAGTATGAATTTATAATGCTTTTGAGTAGTCAAAAGTTCTGGAAATGCTGGACCCACATTCTCGCCTGGCCATACTGGTGGATTTGAGGGACCTTGACCTCTTCAAGCTGGGCATGAGTGAGGTTGCCATGGTCACCAGCCCTTGGGGACTACACTCCCCAGACCTTATGCCCTGCAGGCTTCGCTATAAAAATTTGCCTGGCTGCAGGAGGCATTTTATTTTGTGAACCTGGCCTACACTGATCTAGGTTTACCTGAATTTTTTATCCTTTTTTAGTCTTCAAATCACTACCTTGTGTTTATCTCCAATGCCTTTATCCTGTCTCTGTCAGGCTCTTTGCAGTAAAGCAAGTTATATTGGCTTTTAAAATTTAAACATTAACTCAACCGATAAGGTAAATAATAAATAGCTTTTATGTTTTAAATGTCTTTGTTTTAATGGGTATTTGCCTGTGTTAAAAATGCAAAATGGGACTGGGATTACATATCAGTGAGTGTATGGGCACAAATGGACTTTTTACACAGTGTGAACCGTTTCAGAAGTATTGTGTTGCATGAATCATAATTTCTTCCAAGATAATATTACTGTTTGCCAAACAAAAGGAAAACCAAGGCTTTGGTTTGGATGGGCAATATCAACTAAAAAAATCTATATACTTTAAGTTAGAGATGGTCTCAATTTACATTCAGCTAGTTGATGAAATACTTGAGTACATGATTCCCTTAACTGTATATTTCAGCACCATTTCTGACATTTAATAACATGAGAATTTTAAGACTTATAAAGCAGATTCAACCCAACTGAAACATCAAATGCAACAAAATTTTAAAGCATACGAGGTAAAAAAATACAAATGTAATTTGATCACCTAAAGTATTAGCTGTATCTTAAAAGAGACTGTGCGATTGCATTGTTTCATTTACCCTTAACAACTGTAGTCAGTTGAGTGTGTATTACAATTGCCTTTTATCAAGTAAGAACACTGAGGCTTGCTTAAGGTAAGCCGTCTGTCAAAAATCAAGTAGATGATAAGCTGGTCTGGAATTAAAACCCAGGTTTCTGAATTTAAGTTAATTTATTTATACAAGTAATATTTATTGAGCATATGCTTTATGCAGGCTTTCTGCTAAATTCTGGGGCTAACACAATGAATAAAACAGTTGCTGCCCTGAAAGAACTTGCAGATGCACAAATAAGTAAAATAATACCGATATTTACAGTCCATGATAGAATACTCATGAGGGCACCTAAGGTTGCCTGGGGGTGATGAGGCCTGGTCGGGAGCCTGAGTCCAAGAAGGTGGCACCTACAGGAAGACTCAGGGGGAAAAAGAATCAGATGGAGCTTTAAAGGACAAGTAGAAAGAATTGGATACAATGGGAATAAGAAAGAGTACACAGAGGGCGGCGGAAGGGGCAGAAAGAGAGAGAATGTGGTGGGCAGAAGCAGAACATGACAAGCGGTTCCCAGAAAGTGTAGCATGCTGGGAGGGGAGGTGGGAGGCTGCAGAGCGTGGACGGTGAAAATTCCCGGTCTGGCAGCACTTATATTACCGTGTTCATTTTGTAATGAGTCAGAGGCACACTCCTGACATGCGTCCACTTCTGTGTGTGTGTTAGCTTTTGAAAATAGAGAAAATCAGGATCTTTTGCCTTAAAAAAAAAAAGACAAAGTATTGCTAAGGTAGTAACAAAGAGAAACATTTCACCCGCATTCTTTGTTTAAACATATAAAGTGTATTTGTTCTTATTTATCATCCAGACAGGGAAGGATTGGGAACCAAAAACGGTGAAAAGTATAGATAAGAGTGATTACTCTTGGATTTCTCCCTTCTATAATAATTGCACTGCATTTATTTGATTCATTTGACTTGAGATTATCCAATGTTGGGGAACTAACTAACTGGGGAAAAAAAGAAGGCACCCAACTGACTAGCCACTTCTAGTATTGTATTTATACAAAAGATGTAAACACCATTTAAAATAATCATTAGAGCTAAGGATGGAGGAAGGTCAGAAGATTAACACACTCGTAGAAGGAAAAGCCAAAGCTTGAAATGGACCGGATCCTTGAGTGGGCCAGATCTGGTGAGAATACTGTATCCTCCAAGAAAAATTTTTATTGCAACATATATCT
Source organism: Desmodus rotundus (assembly GCF_022682495.2). Taxonomy (NCBI): domain Eukaryota; kingdom Metazoa; phylum Chordata; class Mammalia; order Chiroptera; family Phyllostomidae; genus Desmodus; species Desmodus rotundus. Next base: position 74,900,354 of record NC_071397.1, on the reverse strand, counting down.
TATTAAAATCCTAATTGTTTTCAGTCTCCAGCAGAGGAGTAATGGCATGACAATGTTATTATATTTCTTTAAGAAGTTTTTTCTAGATTTCTCTTGGAGAGCTGGCTGTCTTTAACATTTGGTTTACTTTTATAGTGGCAATATTTTTTCCATTGTTTTGCATGCTGAGACAGCAATTGATTAGTATAGAATCCTTGGGCCAAGTTCTGCCCTAGGATATGTTGTGACCCCCACTAACTTCAAATAGAGTTTCATGCACATATCCTTGAGTGGAATTTGGCTTTCTTCCATGTTAGTCAATGAGAGTCATTGAAGTCAATGGGAGCCATACATGGGTAACTGACAGCTGAGTTTGGCCCTTAGGAATTGAAAATCATCTCAGAATTTTCTTTGGAAAAACAATATCGAAAGCTAAGATTTATAATAAATCATAATTCCTGGAATTGAGTATTTTATCAACCAGTTAAAATATTACAGTATATATCTATTAAAGCACTGTAATGACAAAAAGTAAGAAAGGATTGTGAAAGGTTGTATAATCCTTTGTTCATATAATAATAATTGAAAACAGCAAATAAGGAGACACTTATTTTCAGGTGATTTCACAAAAAGCACATTGATTTTTGTAAGAGGAAATGTTACTTTTTAATACCCCTCTAGAGAATTTATATCTATGATACCTTTATATGTAAAAATGTCTATTTATTGGGCTCCTAAAAGTTTGTGATTGAAAAAGGAGAATTACATTATAGTCAATTTTATAAAGTTGATTTAGAAATGAGTTAAAGATAAACTAAAGTGCTTTCTTACTCTCCCATCTTTTTTATTTATTTAGAAACACTCTGTAAAGAATACTGTGAGGAATTGACTTGGTCTTGATTTGGACTTATTTCATTAATACACCATCTCTCGTAGACAAGGGCAACATCTTTTAAATGTAACAGTTAGTCTCCTAGCCCAGATTTACAAGAATGATTTCCCACATTCTCATTAACATATTTTAAAACATATTTCAAAAAATATAAAAGAATATACAATATCCTCATATAACCTCCATCTTCTTCTACACTATTTTATATTTCCTCACTCTGGTGCTCTTCCTTCCTTTCCTCTCTCTTCCCTCCCTCTCCCTCTTTCTTTCTTAGTTCTTCTCTATCTTTCTTTCTTTATATCTGGTCTTTTTTCCATTAATCCTCTAATGAACCAATTGAAAATAAGTTGCCATGATATTGAAATATCATCCCTAAATATTTCAGCATCATTTCCTAAGAAAAGGACATTATCCTAAATAACCACATTACTATTGCTACATTTACAAAAAGTTAACATTAATTCTCTAATAACATCGATAACTAGTCAATATTCAAATTTTCCCAACTGCCCTCAGAATGACTAATGGCTATTTTTGGAATCAGGATTCAATCAATGTTCACATATCACTTTTGGTTGTTATGTCTCTTTAACAAGAGTTGTTGTCTTTACTTTTTTTCCTATTATATTGACTTCTTGAAGAGATCAGGTCATTTGTTTCATAAAACATGCAACTCTGAATTTGACTCAACATGTTCTTGTAGTATAACTAACTTATTTTCCTGTGTACCCTATATTTCCTATAAACCAGATGTTGGATATCACAGGTTGATTAAATTTATGTTAAATCTTTGTGGCAAGAATTGTTCAAAGGTTATTTATATAACATCACATCAGGAAGTAGTACATTGTGTTACCTGTATCGTCCCTCAGCAGTGATACAAAGTTTGATCACTTGGTTATAGCAATGACACCAGAAATTCTCAATGAAAAACATTATGTACGGTCTATGTATTTTTCAATTGGCAAGTAGTCTGTTCGATGGTACATGGGAATGGTGAGAGTACACTGTGCTTCAACAGACATTCAAAAAATGCTTTCAGTATCCTTTGGTGATCTTGCCAGTAACATGTATTTCTTTGGGTTTTTAATGATGAGAAGGCCTTTTTAAAGGGGAAAATGATGTTTAATTTATTGAAATATAGAACAAAATTTAAAGTAGCTTTCAAAGATAAAGATGTAACAGTTCTCAAATCAATTCATATCCTATTTACTCAAGAAATATATTTACCGTGTGTAACTATGCTATATGTTATTTCTAAGTAACACTAGTACTTTAGAAATATAAACTATACAGACAGAAAAGTGTTGATGTTAAGCATTATGGCTATAAATTTGAAGCCTCAGTCAAGGTGAGTCTTTCTTGCCATTGATAAGATAATATCGCTTTATTTGTGTGATGGATGAAGGCATAATGAAGGCACTTGAAGTAAAGACAGGCTATAGTGGATACAATGTTAGGGGAAATGCCACTGATTTTTTTTTTTATCTTCCTGAAATAACTGGATAAATGATTATATAAAGAATTAATTTAGAGTAACGTTCACATAAATGTTTGTTGCCCCAGATTGTTTCTTATTCTACCCAAAAATCTTCAAAAATTGATAGTATAGTGTTCTCAATAGCCATATGGACTCTAAATACATAGAGCCAGCCAACTTCGACCAAGAGATGGGAAACACATTAATTCAGAGGGAAATAATGTACTTATGCTCTTGTCCTTAGATTTATTTTCAAATAACTATTTAACCTTTAACAAGTTATTTATACATTTTGAATCTTCATGGTTTTCTTGAAAGTAAAAAAATAGCAATTTAGGCTTGACATAGAATGGATCTGCCAGCTCTAATATTGTAATTTCTCCTCCAGGTATTCACTAAAGTTATTACTATAACTTTAACATGTATTTTATATTCCAAAATTAATAGATGTTCTACTTGAAAAAAATAGCATTTATTCATGATATCAGTAATTTGGACTGTTGCAGAATGGATTAACCAAAGATAAAAGCTATTTAACATAAAATCTTTGTAATAGTGTTAAAATAGAGTATATCTTGTGGCACTATCAATACAATCTATTGTCTCTGTTGGTAACTGTCAGAAAATAAATGGGAAACACTTAAAGTGCAATTGATATAAATATTGAACTCAATCAGATTCATTTTCTAGTATTTCTGTGTAGTTAAAGTCTGTATGATAGACAAGTCAAATAACTTTGCTGATTCTCAGAAAAAATTCTTTCTTTATAATGCTAATGAATGTCAGATATATAATTATAAAATATAAATGAATTAGTGGTTTAATCTCTGGGCTATAATAGCGAAAATAGTCTGTAACATATAGCAATAACAGTTTTTTCTGCTTAATATCACAGACTCAGATTTCAAGCTCTGCTTGTCATTGCTCTTTGCAGTGATAACATGACATTGATAGCATTCCCATAGAATGGATGGATGGGGTGAGGACGATGTATTATTTGTGTCTGACCATCCTCACTCTTCTAGAGTTAGAAATGTCCTTCCTCTGGGGAGCTGACTTCACCCCACACCATATATTTCTGGTAGACCAGCCTATCAGAGAAATCCATCTCAATGCAATCCTTAAACCGTAGGGATGAGTCCATGATTCAAGTTAGACCAAACAATTTTCTCTCCTGAGGGACAGAGGATATAGTAAATATTTTAGGCTTTGAGGGCCATATGGTCTCTGCCATAACTACTCAACTCTGCCCTTGTAGTGCAAAAGCGGCCATAAACAATACTTAAATTGAGGGGTGTGTCTATATTCCAATAAAACTTTATTTACAAAAATAGGCAAAGGTTTTTGGAATTGGCTCACAGGCGGTAGGTTGCTGTTCCAGAGAGGCAATCCATGAACTTCTTCTGAGTATGACATTTTCCTGGATAATCAAGATCAACTTTGCAATTTTAACCGTGTGTGTGTGTGTGTGTTATACACACACACATATATATCATATATACTAACACTACATATGTCATGTAATATATATGTATACATATCAGTTTCATTGAGGTATAATCAAGTGAAATTGTACAATATTCAAAGTGTACGCCTTGGTGATAAACACACACATTGTGGAAGGATTCACCCATCTATGTAATTAACATACCCATCACATTACATTATTTATCTTTTTATTTTTTGATGAAAACATTTACATTTTAGTCTCTTAGCAAATTTCAATAATACAACACAGTGTAATCAACTATAATCACCATATTTTGCATTAGATACTCAGATCTTATGCATCTAATAGGTGTAGTTTTTACCCTTTTACCAACCTATTCCTATTTCCCTCAACCCACAGCTCCTGGAAACCATGTTTCTAATTTCTGTTTCTATCATTTTGACATTTTTAAAAGATTTCACATACGACTTACACCATGTAATATTTGTCTTTGTCTAGTTTATTTCATTCAACATAATATTCTCAAGGTCTATCCATATTGTTGCAAATGGCAAGATTCCCTTCTTTCCAATGGCTGAGTAATATTCCATTATATACGTAAACTACATCTTTATCTATCTCTTCACAGAAACTTAGGTGGGTTCCATACCTTGGCTATTGTGAAAATGCAGCAATGAATATGGGAGCTCAGATATGTATCTGATATCTTTTCATTTCCTTTGGATATATACCCTGAAATGGTGTTGCTGGATCATATGGCCATCCTATTCTTCTTATTTTTTGAGGAATTTCCATAATGATCACACCAATTTACACTCCCACCAACACTGCACACATTTCCCTTTCTCCAGCTCCTCATCAGCACTTAAGTCTTGTCTTTTTGATGACAGCCATCTAACTGGTGTGAGGTGACATCTCATTGGGGTTTTGGCTTGCATTTTCCTGATGTTTAGTGATGTTGAGCACATTTTCATGTATCTGTTGCTCATTTGTATATTTTCTTTAGAAATATGTCTATTCAACTTTTCTGGCCATTTTAAAAATGATTGCTTTTTTTGCTGTTGAGTTGTATAAATTCTTCATATATTTTCATATAAAACCCTTAGTCAACACGTGGTTTTCAAATCCTTTCTCCCATTTAGTAGGGTGCCTTTTTATTTTGTGGATGATTTCCTTTATTGTGATTTTTGTTTGATGTACTCCCACTGAATTTAATTTTTGTTTTGTTGCCTTGGCTTTTGTTGTCAAATCCAAAAAAATAAAAAATCATTGTTAAGACTAATGTTAAAGAGTTCAGCTCATTTCCTTTGTTTTCTCTAGGAGTTTTATAGTTTCACATTTTATGCTCAAGTATGTAATCCACTTTAAGTTGATTTGGGGACATGGTGTTAGATATGGGATCCAGTTTTAATCTTTTGCATGTGGCTGTCCAGTTTTTCCAACATACTTTGTTGAAGAGGCTATTCTTTCATCCTTGTACATTCTTGGCTCTTTTGTTGCAATTGACCATATGTGCATTGGTTTATCTCTGGGCTGTCTACTCTCTTCCATTGATCTATGTCTCTTTTTTATGGCAATATCATAATCTTTTGATTACTATAGTTTTGTAATATAGTTTGAAATCAGGACATCTGACTCCCCCAGCTTTGTTCTTCTTTTCCAATATTGAGTTGACTATTCATGGTCATTAAGGTTCCATAAAAATTTTAGGCTACATTTTAAAAATTATTTTTGTGAAATGTCATCAGAATTTTTATAGAAATTATATTGAATCAGTATATGGTTTTTGATAAGAGGAACAGTTTGACAATATTCTTTCAATCCGTGAGCATGGAGTATCATTCCATTTATTTGTTTTTCAATTTTTTTTTACATTTTTTATTGTTGTTATGCTATTCAAGTACTGTTGTCTCCATTTTCCCCCACCACTTTCCCCCACCCCACCCACCCCTACCTCCCACCTTCTATTCTTCCCCCCTTTGGCTTTGTCTATGGGTCCTTTATACATGTTCCTTGATGACCTTTTCCCTTTTTCCCCCCATTATTTCCCTACCCCTCCCCTCTGGTTACTGTCAGTTTATTCTTAATTTCAATGTCTCTGGGTATATTTTATTTGCTTGTTTTGTTTTTTTTCTTTTTAAATATATTTTATTGATTATGCTATTACAGTTGTCCCATTTCCCCCCCTTTATTCCCCTCCACCCTCCACACACTCCCTCCCACCTGCATCCCCACCTCCCCCCCCCACCCTTAGTTCATGTCCATGGGTCATACATATAAGTTCTTTGGCTTCTACATTTCCTATACTATTCTTAACCTTCCCCTGTCTCTTTTCTACCTATCATTTATGCTACTTATTCCCTGTACCTTTTCCCCCATTCCCACCCCACTTCCCTAATGATAACCCTCCGTGTGACCTCCATTTCTGTGATTCTGTTCCTGTTCTAGTTGTTTGCTCAGTTTTTGTTTTTGTTTTCATTTTAGATTTGGTTTTTGATAGTTGTGAGTTTGTTGTCATTTTACGTTCATATTTTTGATCTTCTTTTTCTTAGATAAGTCCGTTTAACATTTCATATAATGAGGGCTTGGTGATGATGAACTCCTTTAACTTGAACTTATCTGGGAAGCACTTTATCTGCCCTTCCATTCTAAGTGATAGCTTTGCTGGATAGAGTAATCTTGAATGTACGTCTTGCCTTTTATGACTTTGAGTAGTTCTTTTCAGCCCCTTCTAGCCTATACAGTTTCTTTCGAGAAATCAGCTGACAGTCTTGTGGGAACTCCTTTGTAGGTAACTGTCTCCTTTTCTCTTGCTGCTTTTAAGATTCTCTCCTTATCTTTAATCTTGGGTAATGTAATTATGATGTGTCTTGGTGTGTGCTTCCTTGGGACTCTCTTTGGGACTCTCTGAGCTTCCTGGACTTCCTGGAAGTCTCTTTCCTTTGCCAGATTGGGGAAGTTCTCCTTCATTATTTGTTCAAATAAGTTTTCAATTTCTTGCTCTTCCTCTTCTCCTTCTTGCACCTCTATGATTCAGATGTTGGAATGTTTAAAGTTGTCCTGGAGGTTTCTAAGCTTCTCCTCATTTTTTTGAATTATTGTTTCTTCATTCTGTTCTGGTTGATTGTTTCTTTCTTCCTTCTGGTCCAAACTGATGATTTGATCCCTGGTTTCCTTCCTGTCACTGTTGGTTCCCTGTACATTTTCCTTTATTTCACATTTCATAGCCTTCACGTTTTGCTCTATTTTGTGACCATATTCAACCAATTCTGTGAGCATCCTGATTACCAGCATTTTGAACTGTGCATCTGATAGGTTGGCTATCTCTTCGTTGCTTAGTTGTATTTTTTCTGTAGCTTTAATCTTTTCTTTCATTTGGGCCATTTTTTTCCCAACTCGGAGAGCCTGTTAAGTAATAAGGGGCGGAGCCTTAGGTATTCATCAGGGTGGGGAAACCCAGTCTATGCATTGTGGCACTGTGTGTGGGGGAGGGGCCCGAGAGGGAACAATGCCACTTGTTTAGCTCTCTGTCAGCTTTCAGTCACTTTTGCCACTACCGAAAGGCAAATTGGGCCCTTCTGGTGCTGATTCCTGAGTGGGTTGTTATGTGTATGTTCTAGGACCCTGAGGGTCTCCCTAATGAACTCTCCTGTGAGGCTGGGAGTTTCTCCCGCCTCCTCAACACTCACAGGTTTTTCCAGTCAGAGGTTTTGAGGCTTTATTTCCCTGCACTGGAACCCTGGGTTGCATGGTCTGTCTCGCTCGCCAGTTGCTCCCCCCAGTTTATCCACAGACAAATGTGGGACTGCCTGGTCCACCAGCCGCTGCCTTGGCACGAGTCCTCTCCACCGTGGCTGCCTGTCTCCGCCCCTCCCACTGGTCTGGATGAATGTTTCTTTAACTCCTAGGTTGTCAGACTTCTATACAGTTTGATTTGCTGTCAGTTCTGGTTGGTTTTTGTTTTTAAATTTGTTTTTGTCCTACTTCTGGTTGTGTGAGGAGGCAAAGTATATCTACCTACACATCCATCTCTGCTTGTTTGTTTTGATAATTAGGTTCCACTTACAGGTGAGATCATATGGTATTTGTCTTTCGGTGCCTGGCTTACTTCACTAATAATTATTATAATTCACCAGTAAAGCCATCTGGTCCTGGAATTTTCTTTGTTGAGAGGTGTTTTTATTTGTTTATTTGGGTTTGTTTGTTTTTTTTAGAATTTACTTATTTATTTTTAGACAGCGGAAGGAAGGGAGAAAGAGAGGGAGAGAAACATCAATGTGTGGTTGCCTCTCGAGCACCCCTACTAAGGACCTGACCCGCAAACCAGGCATGTGCCCTGACTGGGAATCCAACCAGTGACCTTTTGGTTTGCAGGTTCCTGCTCAATCCACTGAGCCACACCAGCCAGAGATGAGAGGTTTGGGATTACCAATTCAATCTCTTTACTAGTAATTTGTCTGTTCAGATAATCTATTTGTTCATGATTCAGTGTTGGTAAATTGTATGTTTCTAAGTATTTATCCATTCTTCTAGGTTGTCCAATTCTTGACGTATAATTGTTCCTACTAGTCTCATAATTCTCTGTATTTCTGTGGTATTGGTTATAACATCTCGTATTTTATTTCTAATTTTATCTACTTGAGTTTTCTCTCTTTTTTTCTTGATTAAGTTTAGCTAAAATTTGTATATATGATTTGTAAAATCAGCTCTTTTATTAATATTTTCTGTTTTTAGACTCTCTTTTCCTCTGAAATATATTAAAAATCATAGGCATTTAAATGTTTTAGAAAGATGAGACATGCTCAGTTTCTGTGACTTTTTAAAACTGTTCTTCTGTTGAGTTAAAGGGGACGAGCAGAGGAAAGGCCAGGGCATTACTACAAACACAAGCTGTTTAAGGAAGAGCAGCCATGCAATGGCTCTTTTGATTGGGGTTGCAGAGTCAGAGCACGTGGCTTGTGCTAAGAACCCAATTCAAAAAATATTTGGAAGTAACACACAAGAATGAAATTGCTAAGGGTCAGGCAGTCACGTTTTCATTATGATTCAAATCAAAATAGTTCTGATTTTCATTGTGATTTCCTTTTTGACCCATGAGTTGTAAGTTTTTTGATTTTAAAACATTTGTGTATTTTTATCTATTTCTGAATGCTCATTTTTAATAGTTTAATTTTTATTGTATCCTTCCATTACCATTTTTCCTCTAATACCCTCTTCCACCTCTACCCACCCCCTGCAATCACTACACTGTTGTCCATGTCTACAAGTCCTTTTTCTTTTGGCTAGATCCCTCCACCCCATTACAGCCTGACCCAGAGCTGTCAGCTCGCTCTGTGTCTATGAGTCTGTCTCTATTTTGCTGTTTAGTTCAGCTTGTTCATTAGATTCCATATATGAGTGAAATCTTACAGTATTTTTCTTTCTCTGACTGGCTTCTTTCACTTCACATAATGTTCTCAGGTCCATCCACGCTGTCACAAAGGGTAACATTTACTTTGTTTTTATGGCCAAGTAGTATTGCATTGTGTAAATGTACCATAATTGTTTTATCCATGTATCTACTCATGGACACTTAGGCTGCTTCCAAATCTTGGCAACTGTAAATAATACTACAATGAACATAGGGGTGATTATATTCTTTCAAATTAGTGTTTTGGGTTTCTTTGGATAAATTCCCAGAAGTGGAATCATTGGGTCATAAGGCAATTTCACTTTTCATTTTTTGAGATAACTCCGTAACACTTTCCACAGTGGTTGCACCAACTTGCATTCCCACCAACAGTGCACTAGGGTTCCCCTTTCTCCACATTCTCAACCAGCACTTGTTTGTTGATTTATTGATGATAGCCATTCTGACAGGTGTGAGATGGTATGTCATTAGGGTTTTAATTTTTATTTCTCTGATGATTAGTGATGTTGAGCATCTTTTTGATTTCTAGTTTAGTCACACTGTGGTTGAAGAATACTGTATGATTCTCTAGCACATCATATCACCTATTTTGGCCAAATTTCCTTGTGAAGTTTTAAAGAATATATATTCTGTAGTTATATCCAGTGCTTAAACTTCCATATATCTCCTGAAGTAAAAAGAAAGAAAGAAAAGAAAGATGGAAATATGTATAGATATATTTGTGTCCTGAGAGTCTTAGAAATATAACATTATGGTAGATGTGCTTTATTTTAGTGCTTTATTTCTTCTGTTCCCTAAAAACTTTGAAGTTATGTTATTAGATGTATATAATGTTTAAATTAATTATTACTTTCCTTGGGGAATTGTCTCTTCTCAGTATGCAACATCTTCTGTACCTTTCACAATTCTTTTTGCCTTAATTACTTTCTTTCCTGTTAGTGTGATTCCTGGAGGTTTTGTGGGGTTAGAGTTTACAAATGGGCTTTTCAGTCGTTTTACCTTCAACCTCTTCCTATATTTGAAGTGGTTTTGTAACCATCATTTATTGTTTTTATTATTATTCAATACAACAATATTTGTCTTTCAAATGTAGTATTACTCCATTTACCTTTAATATAACTACTCATGTATTTCAGTTTAAAATCTAACCAATAATTTTACTATTTATTTTCTTTTTTCCCCTTATTTTATTCCTTTTCAATTTTTTCTTCTCTGAATCAATATTTTCTATTATTAAAATTCTCACTGCCTTGTTAGTTTGGTTTTATTACTCTTTTAGTAGTTACACTAGAAATAAGACAATGTAAAAATCTATATTTAATTAGTACTTTTTTCATTTTCCAGGCAATATAGACTTATTCTCCATTTACTCACCTTTTATCTTTTTTGATATCAATATCATGGTAGTTTTATGTATATTTTGCATCTCACATAGTATTAGTATTATTACAATTATTTATATGATGGTCATTGTTTTAAACAGCTAATATTCATTTTGATATACTCTCTATATCTACCCTTTCTTGTGCTTTTATTTTTTCCTGCTTTATGATAATTTCATCAGCAATCTTATTTCTTTGAACTGAAAAACTGCTTGTAATATTTCTCAGTGTGTATTAGCTTGTGACCAATTATCTCAGTTTTTTACTTACCTTTATTTTACCTTCATTTACCTTCATTTACATCATTTAAAAATAATGTTTTAACTAAATGTACAACTTTAGGCTTGAAGTTATTTTCTTTCAACATTTTAAGATGTAATTATATTAGTATCTGGCCTCTATTTTTTCTGTCATAAAGCCAGCTATTGGTCTTTTTGTTACTCCCATTTTTGCCTATTTTTAAGATATTCCCTAGTGTTCTGTTTTCAGTAAATACTATAATGTTCTCAGATGTGGTTATCATTATAGTTATCTTGTTTCAAAATATTGAATCTATGCTTGATTACAGTCATCAGGTTTGGCAATTTTTCAGCCAATATCTGTTCAGATAATTCTCCCTCATTTTCTCTCTACTTTCCGTCTGTAATTCCAATTATATTATACCATTTTACAATGTTTCACGTGTCTCCTGTGCTCTGTAATGTTTTTTTCCAGTCCTTTTTTCTCTCTGTTTTAATCTGGCAATTTTCTACTTAGTTATATTGTAGTTCATTCATCCTCTTTTTTGCTGTATCTAATTTGCTAATAAACACATTATTAAATTCTTAGTTTGTTATTGCATTTTGCCTCAGGGTGATATTGCTATGCTCCTTTACTTCAAAATATTGGCCCCTCATTTCCTGGCCAACCTGGTAACCCTGAAGTTCAGTTTCTGTTTACCTGGCATGGAGTGACGATTTTAAACTTTGAGCAGCCACATGCAGCTCTGTGCCCTACAATCTGCATTAGCAAGTGCCCAAGAGGAAAGTGAATGGCTTCCTTGTAGGCTTTATCTAAACACTCTACCCTTCTGTGCAGAATCTTGTCCAATGGCTGCCATAGGTTTTTTCAACTGCCTTCAAACAGCTGGAGGGCAGTGAAGGAGGCTTTACTGTGTGTTTTGTCAAAACTTAATCATCGTTCTTGGGGAAAAGAATCATCTAATAACAGCTTCTTAGAGTGAGAAATCGTAGCAGGAAGACAGCATTTAATATTTTAAAGGTGGAAGTGTTTAACTTAAATGAAACTCTAATGCATGGAATTTGGGAAATACAGAGAAAAAAATTTTTGGCCAAGTAGTTTTCTGACATTTTAGTATATTCCATGTTTCCAACACCTCTGCACACTCAGACTCAGTTTCCCTTTTGGTAGCCTTGAGTGGAAGGAAACAGTTGGGCTCAGCATTGCTAGCAGCATCCATCCTCATATCCTACCTACCCTTATTTTGCAAGTGGTTGTATATTTTCCCCATGATAGTTATTTCTTTTTTTATAAAAAGTAAGAAAGGAATCAGGACACAGTAAATAAATAGACTTATAGTTAACATAATGCACTTTAAAATTTCAAAGCTTGAACCTTATTCATAGTTATGATGAGTCTCCTTTCTAAGGCTTTTCTTTTCATTCAGATTCCTACAATTTTGATGCTAGGCAAGAACCCTCTAGGCTTGTGTTCTTGGTTCATAGATCAAAAAAGAAATGTATAACTTCTGTTTATTACAGTATTAGCTTTCACCCAACACCCCAACCAAAGAAACTTTATTTAGTTCCAAAGGGCTATTTTCCTAGCTACAAACACATGTTTTGAAAATGCATCCTTGTCCAGGCCTTTGTTGCCCAAGCACATAAATGACTGCTGCAGACAGTGCTATAAAGGATTAGAGCCTGGGGCAGGCAATTACAGTAGAAGGCAATCTTGGCTGGGTTTTTTTTGTGTGTGTGTGTGCCCTGAGAATTATTTCAACTTCTTTTTGCAGCTATAAGGCTGCTTAAATGTATAAAAAAAGAGATCTTGTAACTCAAAGGATTTAGAATCTTAAACTTTTGTATTTGATTACATTTGACTGTAATTATGGAGGCTTGTAATGTAATATTTTCTTTCTACTGGATGAAAATTACAGATATGTAATATGGGTTTACTTACCTGATTGTACTTTACCTCTAAAACTTTCAGATAGCCTGGGGCATGGGCAAAACTAAAGACTGTTGTTTGGCTTGGAATGAAGTCAGGTATATCATTGGTTAAATACCCTGCCCGATTCCTACAAAGATGTAGCTTTAAGTGGAGATAGTACAATATGTATGATTTGCTGGAGAGAGAGAGAGAAACAGAGAGAGAGAGAGAGAATCTTAATATCAGGAACAGGAAAAACATAATCCATAATAAATGTTCAGGTCTCAGATATTCTCAGGAGAGTTTTGATTTGTGAATTTACTGAAGCCCAAGTTGTATATAATTATGTAATATAAAAAGCCAGGCCCATGACCTCTTGAGCTAAATTTTACATGCTTCAGGATTTCAAAGAATGGAAAACCCCGGACTCATTATGGAAACGCAAACTCTAGTACCTGAATAGTCCTACAATTATCTCCAGGACCAAAATGTAAAAACCTTAGAATTCAGGAAGTTCTCCTGGTGGTAAAACACGCTGTAGCAATTATAATGTTAGATCAAATAATAGAAGAAACAGTAGTTGGTGTAGAAAACACTTAAATGGTTTTATGTAGCATACAAAAACATTTTATTATTATTTACTTTGCACAAAGTACAAGGTTAATTTTTCTGGTGAATTAAGATTTGAGAAGAAAATGTGGCTCCTGTCTTCCAGGTGCCCACAATTCAGAGAGAAAACATGTACATGAGAAATTTCCAGAGAGGAGCTTGTGGTGAGTATTGCAACAAAAGGACAATCAACAGTGAGAACATGGGCTGGAGATTCCAGTTCTGTTTATGTTTTAATATATTTTAAGATTACATAGTAGTAGGAAGTTTTATATCGCATTTCTTACACCATTACTCAGCATCTGATTGGCATATTACTCTTTCTACTAAGTATCCCAGAGCTGAGTTTGAATTGAGGGTCTATTTATATAAGCAACAGGAAGATTATTCATTGAACTTCAAAGTCAGAAGTAAATTTATCACTCTGTTCTTAATTATTCTTTTCTTTGTCATTTGTCACTATTTATCTTTACTCTATTTGAAACCTGTCTCTGTGGTTTAAGGTTCTGAATGCTACTCCTTAGGAGAGGGTTAAGATGCTGTCAAAGTAAAGCCTAGACAGCAATGTGAGTTCTGAAGAATGACGTGGTAGCACGTTGAATAGACTCAGAAGTTTTTCTAACAAGGGCTCCACTGAACATGAGCACCTGGTAGAGAGGAGTCCCCCATCACTTGTTTTTCCTTATTATCACTTATCTTTATGTTCAGTTTTGTGTCTGCATTTTTGTAATAATATTAATTGTTCTGGCAAGAACCAACTACCGCATGAAAATATAGTATTAAACCCACATATCTATCAGTTCAGACAAAGATCAAACTTAACTACATGAATATAATTTTAATCTGACGGTGGGGATGATGTTTGGCATTTTTGTTTTATAGCAGATCTTAGCATTCCATCTATAATCTTCCTCCTCCTAGCAGTCTTCTCCAAAAGCAAACACAATTAAAAACAATAATAACAGTTAAGAGAGATGCATCCAGAATATCTGTACCCTTGGCTCAGATATACAACTATATCTATTCATAAAAATAAATATTTAATAACAATCTTAATATGTCATATCCTGAGTAACATTCAGTAAAGTAACATTTGAGGGTATTTGTAAATTAACTTGGAATTTAAGAAAAAAAGAGCTTAAATATTTTATATACAATAAATGATAATCATTCAAAATTGTGTTTTTAATATTACAAAAATTAAATTCATAATTGGAGTTTTCAATGATTTTTTAAATTTTATTCCATCATGATTATTATCATAACAGTATTTACTGGATTAGACATTTTTACCAAGAAAAAATAAACTGTGAAACACTGGGATATTTTCCACTACCTATTCAAAATATTTAAG